>NW_026622808.1:38140474-39390474 GCF_023065955.2 Ursus arctos | reverse complement strand
ACCTTGAAAAGGCTATCAAGGGCGTGGTTGTAATGGATTCTGCATTGGAGGCACTCTCTGGCAGTTTGCTTGTTGGAAAGGTTCCAGAAATATGGGCCGCACGATCATACCCAAGTCTTAAACCCCTAGCAAGTTATATCACAGATTTTCTAGCCCGGTTGAACTTTTTGCAGGTAAAAGATTATATGTTTTATTTACAGATATATGCAGATAATTTTATTTTTTTGGTTGACTGGAGAGAGATTAGCAACACTCCGGTCACTTGAATGTCTCTGAGTTGAGCAATGTGGTTAGCAGTTTCATGGTAATCTAACTGAAATTTTAGAATATTGAAAATAGGGACACCTGGGTGGCTCAGTCTGTTAAGCATCTGCCTTCAGCTCAGGTCACGATCCCAAGGTCCTGGGATTGAGCCCCGAGTCGGGCTCCCTGCTCAGTGCGGAGTCTGCTTTTCCCTCTCCCTCTGCCCCTCCTCCTGCTTGTGCTCTCTCTCTCAAATAAATAAATAAAATTTTTAAAAGAAAAGAAAGAATATTGAAAATAACACATACTTTAAAGTACTGAATAGAAAGTGAAAATTTTACTTTACCCAAGTCCAAGTAATATGTGACATTTATATTTTTTTAAGATTCTAGGTTCGTGGCTCTCTGAGACCACATACTTGGTCATGTGATTTTAATACTGGTAGTAAATCACAAAAAGAACTCGAGATTTGGATTTACCAATAACTGGCCATTGTCTTAAAATCAGTTGCTTCTTATCCCTTATCTCCTAAAACCAGGGAAAAGTTGAGAGCTTTGAAATCTGCCCCCACCAGCCCAAACACACACATAAAGGATGTTCAGGGCACTGTCTTTCCGCCCCAGCAACTCAGCTTGGCCCCACTGTGTGGTTACCATTTCTGTGGGGGTAAGAGGTGGGGAGAGCCCCCAAAACACTTCTTGGAAACTCACATTAGGCATATGACCTTTCCGTGTTCAGTTGCCTTTCTATTACTCTAGAGCTTTATTTGTTTCACTGTGTAAGCTAATCATAAAATAGCCAGTGCTTATGAAGATGTGGAGAGAGAGGCTTTCTCATTCACCCCTTTTTAATTTTTACTAATCTGATAGATCTACCATATCTTATTGTTTCAGTCTGATTTTTTTTTGAGAGAGAGTGAGTGAGTGTGTGGGGGAGAGGCAGAGGGAGAGGGAGAATCTCAAGCAGACTCCCCAATGAGGATGGAGCCCAACGCAGGCTCAGTCCCCCCACCCTGAGATCATGACCTGAGCTGAAATCAAGAGTCAGACACTTAACTGACTGAGCCACCCAGGCACCCCCCCCCTTTTTAAATAATTTGTGGAGACTATGGACTCCGGGAAACAATCTGAGGGTTTTGGGGGCAGGGGGGATGGACTAGCCCGGTGATGGGTATTAAGGAGGGCACGTATTGCATGGAGCACTGGGTGTTATAAGCAAACAATGAGTCATGGAACACTACATCAAAAACTAATGATGTACTGTTTGGTGACCAGCATAATAAATAATAATAATTTATATACATAATAATAATAAAATATATATAGCATATATTATATAATATATCATATAAAATATATAATATAATTATTATTATTAGTGAGCTTGTGTTCTTCTGGTATGTGTGCTTGCCATTTGTATTTCTCCTCAGCCCATTTTTCTTTTGGGCTATTTCTGAAAAATAAATTTATAGGAGCTTTTTGTGTAGATTTTACATTTAACAAACAAATGAAAAAAAAAAAACAGTCTAGAAGACAGGGGTTTCCAGGGTTCAGGGCCACTTACCAGTGTTCTCATCTATGAAATGGTTAATTTGACCTCACAGGGTGACAATCCGACGGTACGTTGTAAGAATTCAGTAGAAGTGGACTATTAGTTTGTAACATCGTAACTTGTTGAACTTTATCAAATGCCTTTGCAGCATTTATTGCTGATGATGTGACTTATATTTCATATTTAGCTTATCATTGCTTTGAATTATGTCACTAGATTTCCAAGTGTAAAACCACCCTTGCGTTTCTAGAAAAATTCCTTTTGGTCAGTGGATCCTTCTTTTAATACTTTCATCAATTCCATTTGGCTATTTTTAGGGATTTTAATAGACATTACCTAGTCAGCCTCCAGAAAAATTTTTTAACTGTGTCCCCAACAATAGTGAATGTGCGTGTCTGTTTCTCAGAATCAGGTGTTTTTATCTTTGCTGATCGGATAGGTGAAGCTATTGGATAGGCGAAGCCTGGACGAGGCCTAGCCATGTCCGCAGCACGCCTGCTGCGTCCCTCCGGTGTGTATAGCCTCTGTCCTTCCCTTATCAAAAGCATTTGAGATATGGTTAATCACATCCTCCCCTTGCCACAATCTTTCTTTTTCTTTTTTCTTTTTACGCTTCATTTCATTTCCCAAGCTTTTCTGAAACTTTTATTGGAACTGCTTCCACTTCCTGTATACTGCTTCGTTCCTAAAGGGCCTCGAAGAGTCATTACCTTGGTCTTTTAGAGGGGTCCTGGCATGGTGCCAGCAGGGAGAGTCTCCAGGACAAATTCCTTTTGTTGTTGTTGATAAAAGTTCACGCCGAACTCCCTACTCTCTGAAATTTGAATTTCCCCTTGGAATCATTCCACACGGATGAGTAAGAAAGATCTCACTCATTATTGGGCACTTTTATCATCCTTTGCCGTACCTTCCTCTAAATGGATCTTTCCCCCATTGTCCCCTTACCCTGAGGGAAGCCGTGTGGTTTTCCCCTCTCCTTTCTTTCTCCTGGACTCTTGACTTCACCTCCCAGTATTTTTTAGAGTTAACAAATTAAGCAAATTAGTCATCTGGAGTTTTCTCTCTTTTCCTCTTTTTCTCTCTCCCCATTCATCCTACTTATCTGACACTTAGTATCTGTGTGACTGAGCAAGATGCTATTTATTCATCTTTCTGCACTCCAGTCTCCTCCTTGGTAAGGTGGGAGGAATAACTCACCGAGTTACTCCGTGAACCAAAGGAGGCGATGCATTTGAAGTGCTGAGCACAGTGCCTGGCACGCACCGAGCACCCAGTAAATGGTAGCTAATTCAGAAACCCTGTACAAGTCACTGACCCAGACACTCGTGACATTCTTGGCTAAATGAAGTCCTCGAGTGAGCAAGGGAGTTTTCTATACACTTGCCCTCTGAGTTCTGCCAGCTTTTTTGTACATGGTGCCGGATCTACCTGGCTTGTGTTCTTGTCAAGCTCCATCTCTTTCTCCACCTTTTCTCTTTTAATTTTTAATTTTTAAGATTTATTTATTTGAGAGAGAGAGAGAGAGAGAGCGCGCCCTGGGTGGGGGCAGAGGGAAAGAATCTCAAGCAGAACCCCCACTGAGCATGACCCCCACCATGCTGGGCTCGATCTCACAACCCTGAGATCATGACCTGAGTGGAAATCAGGAGTCCGATGCTTAACCTGCTCAGCCAGCCAGGCGCCCCTCCGCCTTCTCGACTTGGTAGCTTGTACTGTTGCAACATCTCTAGCACCAGTCTGGTCTCTTCCTCCCAGGAAGCAAAGCTGGCTTCTTCCCACAGTGCACTGCTCGCTCAGAGACAGAGTTCATTTTACTGATTCATCTGTCCATTCAGCTAATGTGAATTGAGACCCCACTTTGTCCAGAACCTCTTGTTGTGTGCTCTGGGAGATAAAAAGGTGATGACCACGTGAGCGCTGCCTTCAGGTTGCCAGTAGTCTACAGGGGGGTAAGCTTATGTACCTAAGAAAAAACGAATACAGTAGAGTAGGGGATGTGTCATTAAAGATCAACTTGTAAAATGTTCTGGGAATTCAAAGAAGGGAGAGAGTTCTTCCAGCCCAGGAAAGCAGAGCTTGTTTCCTGGATGAGGAAGCCAAATACTTTAGCTGGATCTAAGGGATGAGAGGTTTTGGACGCTGCAAGAAGAAAGGAAAAGGACTTAGGGATAGCTGTGCGATGAAAGGCACTATCTCATTTAGGACCGATTCTGTTGTAAAAATTCTGATATAAACACAAAGTTTATTGCCTCAGTAATTGAAAAATCCAGGGCGTCAAGCGGCTCCAGACAGGAGCTGACCTGGGGTGCAAAATGGTTCCCTGGTCCTCAATTCTTGTACCTCATCTCCTGGCTCCACTTCTCTGAGGCTTGACTCCATTCTCAGGTAGGTTCTTGTCCGATGGCAGCAAAAGAGCAGCAGCAGCTCTGCCCCCACATCCATGCAACTTCAAAGAGCTGAGCGTCTTTTCCCCAAAAGTGCCAGCAAGAGTCTCTGCATCTCTGGCTTTGATGGGGTCACATGTCCATTCTTGAATCGATCACGATGACCAGAGGTATCGTCGCCAGGCGTGAATCACGTGCCCACCCCAGGAAGCAGAGTTCCTGCACCAGAAGTGCTTGGGTTGAGAGAGTGGAAAGGTTCAGCCTCCATTGGATGTAAGAGTATTGTCACTTTAAGATAAGCAGAAAATACAATGGATGTCCACCCAATGCAGAGAAGAAACGAGCAGATAGTCTGATTAGACTGCAAGATGCTTAAAGGGGAATTCAAAGGGATCAAGCTGGAAATACAATTTGGGGCCAGATTGCGAAGTCTCTTGACTAGGAGACTAAGGTGCTTAGACTTTAATTTGGTAGAGTAGTAGTAGGTCACTAAAGAATTTTACAAGGTGCTAAACCCAGTCCTAACCGTGCATGGTGAAGTCTACTCTGGAAGCATGACTCTAGATGTCCTGAGCAGAGACGGAAGAAGTGAGAAGACGGACACATCAACACAGCAAGAAGACAGTGGGTCTCTGAACTGGGGTGGGGGCAGTAGGCATGGGGACACTGGGTGTTAGAGGCTTAAGGAGCTGGAATCAACACACCAGGGCTCTGTGTGAGATATCTAAAGATAGTGGCTTTTGAGTGGGATTAAGTAAAATTATAAATCCCCAAATAATTTACCTTTAGCTCTTTGCAAAAGATGTGAATCCTTCAAACTTTGTTTTATTTAAGTTAATGTTAAAATTTGTTTGAATTTTCCAAGAAGAGTAACTATAAGGGAAAAGAGGTAGGAGACCAGTGTTTTGTGTTGGGAAGAGAGTCCTGTGATGGAAAGTGTGGGCAGCACAAAAACCAGAACCAGGAACTGTATATGAGGTGATGCTGTGTGAGTTGGGCAATGAACATAATGCATTCTGTTTGCCCTTTACAGGACTGGCATAATTCAGGAAAACCTAACGTGTTCTGGCTCTCAGGATTCTTTTTCACCCAAGCCTTCCTAACTGGAGCTATGCAGAATTATGCCAGAAAATACACCATCCCTATTGATTTACTAGGATATGAATTTGAGGTACAGTAATCCCCTAAACTCCACAGTCTATCATTATATCAAAATCATGTATTTAAGCAAGGAAGATATGCAGAATTCCTATCTTTATGGTCCATTCTTTCCATTCTTTGTGTTTCATGAAGAAAGTAGATGATATCTGTCTTGCTGTGTCTGATAGGACTTTTACATATTTCAATTTTCCATTCAAATAATACTGCTCTTCTGTTTTAGCAAAAATTAATCTAAAGTCCAGTAAAAACTGATAACATCCTTCAAAAAGAACTGTATTATACATTTTTACATTTACACTTTTACCGAAAAATTTATACAAGCCATTATATAGTGGGGTTTCCCTGAATACGTTCTGAAAATTGAGCAAATGTTTCCCTTATGAGACAGTTGTCTGGCAAAGAGACCATTACGAATGTGCGCCTCTCCCTCCAGGTTATTCCTTCGGACACGTCCAAGACGGCCCCAGAAGATGGCGTGTACATCCACGGCTTGTACCTCGACGGAGCACGCTGGGACAGAGCAAGGTCAGGGCTTTCAAGGGCAGAGATGTCTTTAGTTGTAGCTGAATGGGTAAAACACGCCATCGGCTCCCCCCCCCCCAGCCCAACAGACGGCCGCCTCTAGGGAACATGGCAAGTAGTAAAAAAATATCAGAATTCTTGCCATAAATCATTACTCAGCCCGGAGCAATTGCTAAGTGAGTATTTTTAGGTCCTGAAGAATTTTTAGTTAATATTTTAATGGTCTTACTAGTAGAAAAGTTAGCTGAAGTTGTTTTCTTCTGTTTTAGGACTGGTCACGTCTGTCTCGTAACATGCAGGAGTGCCTCACTTTCAAACATTTCATGGTTATAGTAAACTTCCCGTTTCTGTTGGTGAATGGAAAACTTTCTCTTAGATTTTGATGACATGATAAATAAGTATTTAAAATAAATACTGAATTTCCAGCTTGGGAAACCGAGCATTGCTATTCTTGTTTAAAATGCGTCAGGGAGGGGCGCCCGGGTGGCGCAGTCAGTTACACTGTGGACTCGTGGTTTGGCTCAGGTCAGGAACTCAGCGGCCCGATCGAGCCCTGCCTCGGGGCTCTGCACTCAGCGGGCAGTCTGCTTGAGAGTCTGTCCTTCTCCCTCTCCCCCTCCCACTCGTGCTCTAAAATAATAAACAAATCTTTAAAAAAAAAAATACGTAGGGGTAAGAGGGAAGGGGAGAGATTATTTCCCTCGGAACCCTGTTCTTTATCAATCCATTAATAAGCACAATCCTCTATTTCCAGGGTCAGGGTTAGGCTTTGCTCTCAAGGGAGGGTTAAAGGCGGAGGCCCAGAGAATCCCTTGAGGGGAGCAAGAAAGAGGCTCTAGAGAGACCATTCCAAGACAGGGTGAAGAGGAGACTTAGCTGTAGCTAGTTCCTGTGGTTATTTCTCTCTCTCTTCTTTTTCATCATCTACTGACATTTGTCTTCACTTCCTTGTCCTTATAGATGCATTTATTCATCTTTTCCTTCCTTCTTCCTCCCTTCCTCCCTTCTTCCCTTCTTCCCCTTCTTCCTTCCCTCCTTTTTTCAAGCAAATAAACAATGTAGCACAGGGAAAAGAAACTTCATTTTCTTGACAGGCAGATGTATGCTTGAATTCTGACTCTGGCACTTAAGGGCTGTGTTACTCTAAGAGAACTACTCAACCTCTCTGAGCCTCCACTCTTCATCTGTGGCACAGGAATGGGGACAAGGTCATGGTGAGGACCAATTGTGATAGGACAGTGTTGGCCTCCTGGATGGTATTTAAAAAGTGGCAGGGGCGCCTGGGTGGCTCAGTCAGTTGTGTCTGCCTTCTGCTCAGGTCATGATCCTGGGGTCCTGGGATGAAGCCCTACATCGGGCTCTGCATCAGGCTCCCTGCTCAGTGGGGAGTCTGCTTCTCCCTCTCTCCTGCCCCCACCCTGCTCGTGCATGCGCTCTCTCTCTCTCTCTCAAATAAATAAATCTTTTTTTAAAAAAGTGGCAGGAATTGATACTTGTCCACTGTTGGCACATACCGCCTTGCCATAATTATCTTTTTTTTTCCTTTCAATTATTCATTGCCTCTTCCTTGGCTTTGTTTTGTCTTGTTTTATATTTCTTTCTCTGCATATTTCTGGTCCTCTCTTGTATTAAAAGCTAATATCTATGTAGCAATTTCTAGAAGCAAAGTTCATCTTATTTCTAATTAACATGTCAATTTCTCCTCGCAGTGGATTGCTTGCCGAACAACATCCCAAACTTCTGTTTGACCTGATGCCCATCATATGGATAAAACCAAGTAAGAATACTTCTAACAAAATTTCTTAAGAGTTTTAGAGAGGGGGTAGTGATAGATATTTTTAACGGCTCCCCCAATTAAGTCTCTGCACAAATCTTTTAAGACTTGGTTCCATTACAATAAACAGCGACTTAATGTTTACATTGAAAATACATTGTTTCCCTGTTTTGTGTTGCATCATGTTATTCTGGGAATATCATTCTGCCTCTTTTTGCTCTTATCCCATGGGATGCCCCTCCTCCATCCACACTTCTCCTTTTCCAGAGTCCGGGGCTTCCCATCAATATTTTGATTCTGAAATGCCTTTGCACACCTCTTAGAAACACACAGCTGGCGCTAGAGTCTTCTGGCTGCAGGAAACTCTGAGGCCCAAGAGCCAGCCGGGTGCCCGAAGGCACAGACGTTGCAGGTCCCAGCGGGTGGAGGCCAGCTCTGCTCTCCTGGGAAAGCTACCTGCTCTTTCCCTTCTGCTGCTGCCATCATTTTTCCACGAGTCGGAACAAATGAGGCTCATTCTTTTGATTTTTCTTTCTTCTCTAGTGTTTTTGTTCTCCGATAACTGTCAATGGAAACATTTACAAATCACCCACAATCACCACCTAACCCCATTAAGTATTTTCACTATTAACGTAGTTCAATTGTAACTACAAGAAATGTAGCCTCAGTTTAGGAAGACTCCTAATACCTCACATTGGGCTTTTCAAGGATGATTTGTAGGTTCTTTTTGTGAGTAGGTGAGAACTGGTGTGTTTTTCCTAGTAATACCTGCTGAAAGCAAATAGTAGTTTCCACTTCTTCTGATTTATGCATTTCTCATATTCGGGCTCTAGGCATCAGTGTCCTCTCTTTTTATGTCTGCCTCATTATCTGTGCTGTGTTTTATTCCTTCTTCCCTACCTTCTCCTCCTCCTCTCAAGTCCTCTTGAGTGTTTTCACGTCTGCTAAGTTATCCGGATTCCTGAAAACTCTCAATTCTTATCCTCTAGACCGAGAATCGTGCACCGTAGGAGATCACTTGTCTTGTTTCACAGCCATAATTACATACCAACGGTAAACTAACAATAACAACATTGAAATGTTCAAATATTATAATCGTGATCTTAGATTTGGTGCTAAAATAGTTGTTCATTTAGTCCGAGGGGCTGTTTTCCCTTTACCAAATGAATGTATTTCTTTCTTTTCCAAGCCAAAAAGTCTCAGATTGTGAAGTCGAATGCCTACATCTGTCCCCTCTACAAGACAAGTGAACGTAAAGGAACCCTTTCCACTACAGGACATTCTACTAACTTTGTTATTGCAATGCTGTTAAAGACCGACCAACCCACTCAACACTGGATCAAGCGTGGGGTTGCCTTGCTTTGTCAGTTGGATAACTAAATTGGACAAACTTAAAACATCTGAAAGCATTAAAAAAGGATCTGTGTTGTCTTCATTTACTTCAAAATATATATATTATAAAAGCAAGTATCTTCGTGTCATTCTTTTTTTTTTTTTAAGTAGGCTCTATGCCCAGTGTGGGGTCCAACACAGGACTTGAACTCACAGCCCTGAGATCAAGAACCAAGCTGAGATCAAGAGTTGGATGCTTAACCGACTGAGCCACCAAAGCGCCCCATGTGTCTTTCTTTTAGATGGTCTTTCACAGTCCTCCTCCCTGATGTACCACTCTCACTTGACCGGAATACAGCCCTTCTAGAAAACATGAAGAGAAATGTTTCTTTGAAGCCTATGAGAAATCTTGGAAACTTTGATTTATTTGCTATGTAGGTGAGGAACAGATTTGGAGAGAATAACTGGATAAATCTCAATATCAGAAAATATGTTTTCCCAAGTATTAAGTCATTTCTTCAGCTTCAGTACTAGTTGACTTTCCAGTCACCTACCAGAGGTGATTCTAAATAAGGAAAATATCAAAACAATTCCTCACTGCGTAGAAAGGCAGTAAGATGGCGGGCGGGGAGGGGGGAGGGGCGGCCTGCACACCCGCGGCGGTGTTAGTGCTGCTTGGCACTGATCTCGTGTTTGACTGGAAATGCCAAGTGTCTCTTTGTTATGTTTAATAGTTAATATTCTTATTATTAGCATATATTCATAATAGCATAGATTAACAATTTTAAAACATTTCAACAAAACAAAATTATAGTCGAAATTTTATTATCTTGTGTGGAATTAATTCCTTCCTTGGGATTCCCAGGATACTTTAGGCGGCAGCTCCGTGACCCAGAGAAAATGTAGGTGCCGCTACCTAGCAGTGAATCAGGACGGTTGGGACGGTCACTTTGATAAATCGGTCAGAGAAAAGAGTTTGGCCTCTCAAGTGGAAAATTGATTCTGGGCTGCAGTGGCTACGTGCAGGAGGCTGACGAGAAGGGATTCACCGCGCGCAGCCAACCCCCTGCAAAAGCATTTTATACCAGGAATAAAACGTTTAGTCCTTTAAATTTGATGAATACAGCAGGGAAGAAAAGAGATCATGTTTCCAAAGAGAGCTAAAACACATGTAAAAAAAGCCAAGGAGAATGTGCCAGACTGTCTTATGATCAGGTATTTATAGTAAAGCTATTAATGGAATGGTCACTACAGGGGAGTGGAAAGCCTAAATATAAGCGAAAATTCTGATGTGCTAATCTCTGACAGTGAAAACTTCCGCGCTCTCCTAAAGGATATAACAGAAGGTAAAACGTCTTTGGTATGTGATCAGACCTATTCTGTGCTAAAACAGAAATGTTCTTTTAAAACCATTGAGATTTTGCCTAATACATCGTGTTTTACTACCACTATTCCTGTTATATGTTGTATTATGAGAGTACATATATTCCTATAACATGTTTGTTTTTAGTATTTACTGTTATTTTTAGCATAAGGATGTTCTTTTGGGTGAGTGCTTCAATGACTGAGGAAAAAACCTCCTATGCCAAGTCTAAAATAAATCATTATTTTCATAGTTAAAATGGCACTGACCTAAGTCTTATATGAAAGGTGGTTTTTCCTGAATTGGCTTTAAGTCAGTGGCTACTCACGGAAACTTCAAATTTATGTTGAATTTGTGGCAGTTCAGAAAACTATTTTGAATTTATGAGAAATTTTAATATTTTTCTAAATTTTGCATTTTCTCAGTCCTATTAATGTTGTAGCTCTCTGAATTTCGTTTGTGGTTTTAAGTATTTGATTATCTTGTTTTCACAACTGGAAAAATAGTTTTAATTCATTCTGACTTTAACTCTGTCAGCGTTCCACATGAATAATTACACCAGCGATGAAGACACAGATGAGGACTTGGATACCCAGCTCATCATCCAGCAGAGCTTACAGGACGTTCACCGGCCGAGGGCGACACAGCAGGCATCTGCAGACGACAGGTAGCGGTATCTCACTGGCGAGGTGGCATGAGTGTTCGACAGTCGGGACTCTCATTAGCACACTTCTAGTGTTGTGATAAAAACAGGAGAGAGGTCAAAATCTAAGGAGCTGTCATTTAAATATCTATGAGACTTGATGTCTCACCAGCCAGACAGGAAAATTTGGAAATAATTCAGGATGTAGTTAGGGAGGAAACAGTTGAAGGAGGTTAGCAGCAACTCTGGCTGAGAGCTTGCAGGCTGGAAATGAGAAGAAATGCACAAGGATAGGAAAGGCTAGAGAACTCTAATGCATCTGGTCTTCGGGGCGCCAAAGGGAATGCATAAATCCAACCAATACACATGGAAAATTATCCTCACCCTCAGCGGGGAGATGGGGTAAGTTCCAGTCTTTATTCAGATCAAAAGGTGGAAAGATGTAAACTTAAACCCAGAAGAGACGAACCCTTTCTGAAGGGTGTATATTCAGAGTTCTGTAATGACAGCACCAGGAAAGGACCCCACGGGTCCCTCCGTGGTGTAAAAGGATCGCCCTGGAGGTGGATCGTCCCCAGCCAGGCACACCCGCCGCAATGCTCTCTGGCTAATCTGTAACCTCGCCCCCCAACAGTTACTGTTGTTTTTCAGGGGTGATTAACCCTGTTTGCATGGGATGGTGACCTCTATTTGCCTGCTGGACATAAAACTGGATAGATGTGTTTTAACTCCAACGGATTTTATAATTAAATATAGAGATGTTGAAGTACATTGGACTGATCACTTTGTGCCGTACTATTTTAAGCATTTCATAAATATTGACTCATTTAATTCTAATTCTCGTTACCTCTCTATGTGGTAAGTCCTATTATCCCCACGTAGAGACGAGGAGACGGGTAAGTGTTACCCAAGGTCACAGGGCTGGTCAGTGAGAGGCAGGCGGTCTGGCTTCCGGGTCAGTGCTCTTTACCACACCATTCCTACACTTCTGGGTTACTTTTAGGAATAATCTTTAAAGTCATCTTTAAATAACGTTTTGTAAAGAAATTGGGTTCCTTAGATTATCGGTTAACATTGTGATGAAATATTTTTAAATTCATTCAGTAATTAAGTCATGATTTTAGGTTGAAAGGCATAAAATTTTGATGATTGAAAAGTTTCAGAAAAATTTAACTGTAGTGATAAATCCCAGCCATTAGACTTGCAAGAGTTATATGGTATGTAGGAAAGCTTGCGGCCTTGGTCAGGCACTTGAAGGAATTAGGAAATGCTCCTTAGGTGGGATAATGCCGCCCCCCACCCCCGCCCCCCAAGGAAGATAGACATGGGAGAGCGGCTTCCCTGGAGTGCATCGGTCACACGATATTTTGGAAGTGTCTCCATGAAGCCTCAGTAACTGCCTCACGTAAGAGTTCATCCTTGGCTAACGTCAGTTGCCCTTACCCTTTGTGTTTTTATCAAATGCCTTTGTTTTTCCCTGTTTGGGGCTTACATATATATTTGTTTTCTACGCAGCTTGCATGCCTTTTTGAGCGCTGACTACAAGAAGATAATTGAAACAATAGAGGCAGTTAAGTACTCCTCCTATTCTGTCCCCTCCAGCTGGTGGTGGTGGCACCTGTGGTGCTGACCCGCGCACTCCCCGCTGCATTCAGGAAGCCCAGGAGCAGGTTTTCCCAAATGCTCAACACTCTGCCCCCCCCCCCCCCCCATTCACCAGAGCCTGCGAGAAAATAGCACAGCACAACTTAGCAAAGCGCTGCTGAGCTGGGGGCGGGGGGCACTGAGGGGCAGCACAGGCCCCAGCGACAGGGAACGCTGGCGAAAGGCCTTCCTGCTGCTTCGTCCCATGCCATTCTAATGTGTCCCTCCGAAAGCGCGGGGCTCGAACTCTGTCGTCCCGTGCACTGGCCTCGATGGTGGGGTTCAGAAGCAGCGCGGGCAGCCGCGTGTGTGGGCCAAATGTGAATCTGCTCCCATCTGACCTGTTAATAGGTAAGGAAGATGCACTGTCACGCTTGACCAAGTTCCATTCTGCTTTTGCTGAAGCAGATGGGGCAGGCTGGCTCCCTCTGCATAAGGCTGCCGTGCAGTTAAATAAGAACATTTTGCAGATCACCCTGAAAGGTAAACTCCCTTTATAACTCTTCTCACGCTTCGGAGAAATAAACCTAAGACTCCTTTCTGTATGTTAACCTGCGCGGTCTAATGGATTGATTTCAGCTTCAAAACCCAGCGCGTGGGAGCAAACCACCCACAATGGTGAAACGCCACTGTTTCTGGCTGTCAGCACTTGCCTCTTAGAAAATGCCCGTTTCCTCCTCCTCAACGGCTGCAATCCGGATGCCAAGAATTCTGAAGGCAATTCTCCTCTTCTTACAGGTAAATTACCTTGTCCCCGGGAAACAGTCTGTGGTTCTGAGTGTCCGCCACGCCCACAGGTTTCAAAGGCAATGCTTTGGGTTTTTTGTTTTGTTTTGTTTTGTTTTGTTTTTAGCTTTTATTTTGATTCCGGTTACCATACGGTGCTGCATTAGTTTCGGGTGAACAATACAGTGATTCAACACTTCCGCACATCACCCGGTGCCCCTCACAACACGTGCACCCCTTAAGCCCCATCTCCCAGCTCTGGTAACCATAGGAAGAGTGTGTGTCTCTGTTTGCTTCTTTCTCTCTCCTTCCCCCCAGCTCTGCTCATTCATTTTGTTTCTTAAATTCCACGTGTGAGTGAAAGCGTGTGGTACTTGTCTTTCCCTGAGTCCGCTTAGCATAGCACTCTCAGCTCCGTCCGTGTCCCTGCGAATGGAAAGGTGGCTTTTTGTGCCACTTTTTGTGTAATAGTTGCGGGGCTGTCATTCTGGTCCCAACTGACTGGACATGGGTACGTGACCCTCTACAGACTGGCCCACGGGGTGGCCTGGTTCAAAATCTCTGCCAATGAGCTGATCATTTTGCACGGTGTCTTAGCCAGTGAATTCGGGAGTAAGAAATCTAAGAGGTGGGCAGAGTAGGAAGAGGCGGCCAAGGGCGGACTGAACACGAATGGCTGATTTTGTTCCCTCCTGAGTCTTCACTAAACTTATAGTTAAGAAATTGTTTTAAGGAGGTAAGATACAAAAGAGTGAGAAGAACAGGAGAGGAGACAACAGCAACATAGTTTTTTAAAACCTGGAGAGCAGGTGGATGACTGGTCAGTGACAAGAAAGCTGAAGAAGGAAGGGGGGGTAAACAGAAGGGGGAATGAACCATGAGAGACTGTGGACTCTGGGAAACAAACTGAGGGCTTCAGAGGGGAGGGGGATGGGGATTGGGATAGGCCGGTGATGGGTATTAAGGAGGGCACATATTGCATGGAGCACTGAGTGTTATACGCAAACAATGAATCATGGAACACTACATCAAAAACTAATGTACTGTATGGTGACTAACATAACAAAATAAAAATTATATATAAAGAAAGAAAGCTGAATCTTAATTTGCTTTTGGGGAAAACAACACAATTATATCAAAAGGCCTGGAAAGTTGTTGGTGATAGTTCCCTCATGGAGCCCCCGTGAAGGACAGGCAGCTAACATAGGGGGAATTGCTGGAACACTGTTAAGGAACAAGAAGCTGGTGCTACAGATCCCTTCTCCCATTCCACCTGAATTCTGGAGGTTTATTCTCTGGGCAGTTTAAACAGAGGCTCTCTGGGCTGGGGGATACTTGGCAATGGTGGGGGTACCAGATTGAAAACACTGGAGAAATTAAGCAAACACAGGCCGAGACCTCCCAGCCCTCCTCTTCCACCAGGATTCTAGAAAGCCGGCAGCCAGAACTCTACCTTCCAAGAGGAGGCTTCTATGGGGAATTTGATATACCCAAAAAGAAAGAACTAAAGAGAGTGAAATTGGGGGTTCCCCAACAAATGGCCCAGGCACATCAACACACATTTGGGAACACGGCCCAAGAGCTACTCTCAACGTTTAGGATCCCCAGTCAGCTTTTCAGTTCCCAACTCTTTAATCACGAGCAGACAGATAAGGACTATCCGAGAAAAGTCTTCAACAGAGATAGGCAACTTGGAGGAGAGACTATTTAGGGAAAATAAAATGTAGAGGGAAATTATGATCAAGTTAGAGAAATTAGTGAAAAGCAGTGAAATAACAGGACACTGCAAAAAATTGAACAAAATAACAAAAATGCCCTTGAAAATTAAAAATGGTAGCAGAAGTATAAAACTCAAAATGAATGCTGGGAGATAAAGTTTAGAAAAACTTCCAGAGGAAGATAAGAAATGGGAAATAGGAAAGAAAAAGAAACCATCTAAGAGGAGCAACATGTGAATCTCAGAAGCGCTAGAAAGAGAACAGACAAGATGGAGGTGGTGTATCATCAATGAATAAGGGCAAGAAAATGATTTCCTAAAACAAAGGACATGAGTTTCCAGAATCGGAGTGCACACTAATGCCCGCTCGATGAGTTAAGAAAGACCCAACACCCTTGGCACTTTGCATTTCTAGTCCTAAAGCACTTTCCATGGCACATCATAAATGGTTGTGAACAGAATTCACACTGATTCAACATCTGGCACCCAGCAAGAGTCCTCACGCACACTGGCTGCCAACAGTTAACACATGGAGATGGATACATATTTTTTTCAAGATTTATTTGAGCGAGAGAATAAACACGCACATGAGCAAGAGGGGCAGAGAGAGAGAGAGAGAATCCCAAGCAGATTCTATGCCCGGTGTGGAGCCCGATGCGAGGCTCCACCCCACGACCCCAGGATCATGACCTGAGCCGAAACCAAGAGTCAGTCGCTTAACTGACTGCACACCAGACACCCTGGAGATGGATACGTTAAGTTGTTTTAGAATCTTGAAGAACTTAAAGATGATCATCCAAATGTGAATGATAACCACATAAATGCAGAAAATCCAGTTCGAAAATTTTAACAAAACCTGGGGTTAAAAATAATTTCCTGGGGCACCTGGGTCGCTCAGTCGGTTAAGCATCGACTCTTGATTTCAGCTCAGGTCATGAACTCGAGGTCATGAGACTGAGCCCCAAGGTGGGCTCTGAGCTGAGCGTGGAGTCTGCTTGGGATTCTCGCTCTTCCTCTCCCTCTGCCCTCCACTCACGTGTGCGCTCTCTCTCTAAAAAAAAAAAATAATTTCCTAATTATTGCTGGGTTTGTTTTTCTTTGTTTAAAGCACTTAAAAGCATTTCTAGGACTGTTTTGGGTACTTAAGTTCCCATTTTCTTGAGAGAAGAACATAAAAATGATAAATGAAAATTTTGTGTGTTTATGTTTTTCAGCCACGTGAGCAGACAGTAGACAATAATTGTTCTTGGCTTACAGAAAAGCCAATAGGCTATGGATGTAAAACACTATTAATATTATTGGATATAAGCCTCATTTTGCAATCTGTTTCCTAGGCACAAAACGCTGGCACATGGGAGTAGACAGGAAGAGCTCCTTAAGAAGTCTGAGGGACACTGGCTAATTAGACACTCTGGCCATAATTTCCTGGTGAACTTAATGCCTTTTTCACTTCTACTTTCCCAGCTGTTCTACGTGACTCCTATGAGATGGCCGCCTTGCTGATCAGCTATGGGGCAGACGTGAATCTGCGGTGTACCAACGAGAGGACAGCTCTCCACGAAGCAGCCAAACTGGGCAGGCAGGACATAGTGAAGCTGATGTTGGTGTCTGGGGCACACCCGGACCCACAGAGCTCCTACGGATTCACTCCTCTTGCTCTTGCTGCCCAAAGTGGACACATTGAAATCATGGAAATGTTACTGCAGAAAGGCAAGATTTTCTATATGGTCAGCACACCCCCAAGGGTAACATGATGCAAGCATCCTCCTCTTCACGGAGAGCTTCAGAATAATAGAAGTTAACGTTTTATCTAATCCTAACATAAATATCTGATGAAAGCATATGTTAATAGTGGCTACTAAAAAGCCTAAAATGGAGATTGACTATTTCTCCTTCAATGTGCAGTAATTCCTGTAAGATTACTAGGGTGCAGGTTACTCTTTTACATAGTGCACCCCATCCATGCTGAGGATGGCTGTTTTTTTTAATTTTTTATGTGTTGTCCGTTTCTAGATTCGCAGAACCCACATCACCCCCTATATGTCATCTCTGCTAAGCTAAGTCACGGGCCAGTCCAGTGTGTTGTCAGATGTTTCTGTTGTTAAGAATTGCTCCCTGGCTGCTGCTCTCTGGGTCCCAGTTCTCTCTCCAGTAATACCCACAACTGAGAAGGAGAAGGCAACTTAGATTTATTGAGTACTTTCTAGCACCAGCCATTAAACTACCTACCCTGCTTTATGTGATCTTCTAAAACCCTATCAAGTAGGCACTGTCCTCATTTTACACTTAAGGAAAGAGGGCTAGGGATGGTACCAGTTGGAGGACTTCCCTTTAAACACACCCTCCCCTGCTACCAATTCGAGATCCTGGTTTAACTGGCAGAGACCTCGGCTCAGAGAACTTTGGCATTTATTGTCTTTGAGGAGACCCCCATTAATGAAGCAATGTAGGGTCTAGAGCTTTTTGTCAAAGAAGCAAGTCTTTACCAAGATTTAATAAAGTCCCAGTATTAGATTTACCTTCTTTATTCTCCTTCCTGTTTGTGTCCAGAAGCCTTATTTCTTTCTTTAGCAATATACGGTCCTGGTCTCCATGTTTCTAGCCTACAGGGATTCCTGCTTTTAAGAAAAACTCTCTGCTTTTTACACGTACCTGGAACTTTCCCATCATACAGGGGAGGCTGTTGTAGTTTTCAGTCAGTGGCCATAAGACATTTTAAGTAAGATGTTTCAAATGAGCAATATCAGAGATGTCTAGAGTCATGAGCTAGAATGACAAAAATAAACACTGGACCCTCCATCTACACAAAAAAAGTAACCTTTTGTCTAGATCGTTGATTAAAATACAAAGAAAGGGGAGAAGCACCAGATTTTAAATCCTTAACTCTTAAAGGAAACCAGCATCAGTTGACCTCAGTGAGGTATTTCCCTGAGGTAACTCCCTTATGAAGTAATTTGCACAAAGTGACGCGGCTAGGAAATGGCAGAGCCAAGATCTGAACCCACATCTGTCTCATTCCGACTCACGCTACTTTACCACCCTGCATGACGGGAGTGGCAACGTGGCATCGTAGAAACAGGCCCTGGGTCTGGTCCACAATCCTGACTACCTTGCTTACCAGCTGTGTGTCTCCTTGGGAAGTCACTTAACCTCAAGGAGCCTCGGTTTTTCATCTTTACAGTGGAGATCCTGGCATCTACTTGTCAGGGTCGATGTGAAGTTTAGAAATTACGCACCTAAGGGAAACTGTACGGGGTGAGCGCTGTTGCCCTGGAGGCTTACCCGAACTTTCTTCATGCATTCCTGGAGTGGGGTTCTTGGGCGGCCACTATGTTCGGATGACTGTGGAGTCTCAACTATTTTAAAGCCACTATATCTGTCTTATATGTGCTGTGAATGTGCCCGGAATGCTCCCCTTGCGCTTTGTCCATTCAGAGGCCACTCTTTCTTCAAAGCCCATTTTACTGAGAGGCCTTCTGCCACTGACCCAAAACACCTTTCTCCTTCCTTCGCCACCCAGTTCCCCTCAAAATCCAGAACTGAGAACTTTCAGAGGACATTTTGCCTACACTTGATACCCTTAGCATCCACACCATCATGACGCTCGGCACACTAAGTCCCCAGCTTCAACTGCAAACAACTAGTGTGTCTTACTACAAACAGCCTGCTAAGAACATGTTAAAACAGAAAAATTCCATTTTCCACCAACGCATCAACAGACGGCCTGGTGCTACCGTTGGTACCATCCTATGTATAAGGATGGGGTAAGTGGGCTTTTATAGGCCATCTGGAAATAAAATCACCTTTTATAAAATTATTTCTCCTGGAATTTTCAAGTTCCAAACAAATAACTTATTAAACTTCCTCTGAAAGCCAGCCTACTCATAATTTAGAGACGGCTTGCACCATTTCTTCCTTCCCCAACTGCATTATAAACTGGCCGAGAACAGGAGGTACATTTTTTATTTCTTTGATTCGTAGTGCTTTGCTCAAGTGGCTCCTTAATAATTGCTTTTTGGTAGTGCTGATATATTAAGAATGCATATGCAATACAGTGGAAAAGACTTTTTGCATAACAGACTTTTTCTCCTCTTAGGAGCTAACGCTCTTGGTCAGGCCTCTGACTCTGCTTCCATCTTACTTGAAGCCGCCAGCGGAGGAAATCCAGACTGTCTGACTCTTCTTCTAGAGCATGGAGCTGATGCCAACATCCCTAAGAATTCAGGCCACCTGCCCATTCATGTGGCAGCTGACAGAGGCCATTTGTTGTAAGTTCAATTACATGGGTGCAGATAGAAATAGGAAGAGCTATGGGGGATTTTGGGGGCAGTTTCTGGGAACTTGGTTATTACTTCTGATCCTGTAATTCCAACACCCCTTTGAAAGAGAGGAAACTCTCAACCAGCTAGAAAGTGGTGAAGACAGGCATCCTCTGTAGCCACAAACGAGACAGAAAACTACTATTATTATCAGGTGCTTGGGCGATATGGGGAACCCCAGGTCTCACCGATTAGATTCATTCTGAGTTTTATATCTAGACAGTAGTTTCACTTAACTTTACTAAGTATCTGAGCTTTTGGATGCAGGAGTTACGCACTTTTTGTTTGGGGGTCCTAATGCCACCTGATACTAACGCCATCTCGTACTAGTATAAACCCATCATAAACAGGTTAATGCTGCATCTTAAGAGAAACAATTTTTCTGATGCACTTTGAAATTCTTTCTCAGAGCTCTGAAGATTTTGGTTCCAGTGACAGACCCTGTTGCCATTAAGCAGAGCGGCATCAGTCCCGTCCACTGTGCGGCAGCGGGAGCACACCCCGAATGCCTGGAACTCCTCATCCAGGCTGGATTTGATGTAAATTTCATGCTCGATCAGAGAATTCGCAAACACTATGACGACCACAGGAAGTCAGCTTTGTATTTTGCTGTATCGAATGGTGACCTCTCTTCAGTTAAGCTGCTTCTGAGTGCTGGAGCTCTGCCTAATCAAGACCCGGTTAACTGCCTCCAGATAGCCCTACGGATGGGCAACTACGAGCTGATAAATCTGCTGCTGCGGCATGGGGCCAACGTCAATTATTTCTGCAGAGTCAACCCTTTACATTTCCCATCAGCACTGCAGTACACACTGAAAGATGAAGTCATGCTCAGGATGCTGTTGAATTACGGGTATGACACAGAGCGGTGCTTTGACTGTCCTCATGGAAACAAAGTTCATCCTTGTTATACTTTTGAAGGCTGGACACCTACAGTTATCAAAGATACTATGGTAAGTGTGCAGTGTTATATCACCTTATATGGTCATTACTGGTGGCCCTGAACCACGGCAATAGATAAGGTGCCATCCATTCTCTCCAGAAGCTCATAGTTGAAAGGATTTCAGTATGATAAATACATGTAAAATAGATATGGTAGTAGATGTGAAAGGTACGGAAACCGTTCAGAGGGAAAAGTGATTTAACTTTACCTGGGGAATTTCACAAATGAAGTAGCAGCTGAGTAAGGTTTTAAAGAATGAATGCAGTCTAATAAACGAATTATGCTTTTTCTTTGAAGGGGTGAGTAACCTAGCTAAAATGTTTCTGGGGTCCTGATACCCATGTCCTCGGTTCTTGGCTACCTCTTTTAGCTCCAAAATTTGATTAAATAGGTCTCCTTGGTCACCTTTTTTTTTTTTTTTTAAGATTTATTTACTTGAGAGAGAGCATTAGCAGGGGGAGGGGTAGAGGGAGAAGCAGACTCCCCACTGAGCAGGGAATTTGACATGGGGCTCAATCCCAGAACCCCAAAATCATTACATGAGCTGAAGGCAGATGCTCAACCGACTGAGCCACCCAGTGCCCCTCTTTGGTCACCTTTTTGATGAAAAAGGAATCACAATAAATAGTTGACCACCTCTTCTTATTTTTTTATTTAAATTCAATTAATATATAATGTATTATTAGTTTCATAGGTCAGTGATTCGTCAGTCTTATATAATACTCAGTGCTCATTACATCACATGCCCTTCTTAATGTCCATCACCCATCCTTCCAGTTAACCCATCCCTCCAACCCCACCCCCCCCCAGCGACCCTCAGTTTGTTTCCTATGATTAAAAGTCTCATGATTTGTGTCCTCTCTGATTTTGTCTTATTTTTTCCTCTCTTCCTTATGATCCTGTTTTGTTTCTTAAATTCCACATATGAGATCATATGATAGTTGTCTTTCTCTGAGTGACTTATTTCACTTAGCATAATACCCATAGCGTAATTCTATCCACATTGTTACAAATGGCAAGATTTCATATTTTTGATGGCTGAGTATATTCCATTGTATATAGATATTATATCCTCTTTATCCATTCATCTGTCGATGGACATCTGGGCTCTGTCCATAGTTCGGGGATTGTGGACACTGCTGCCATAAACATTGGGTGCAGGTTCCCCTTCAGATCACTACATTTGTATCTTTGGGGTAAATACCCAGTAGTGCAATTGCTGGGTCGTAGGATAGCTCTATTTTCAACTTTTTGAGGAACCTCCATACTGTTTTCCAGAGTGGATGCATCAACTTGCATTCCTACCAACAGTGTAGGAGGGTTCCCCTTTTTCCACATCCTCGCCACCATCTGTCATTTCCTGATTTGTTAATTTTAGCCATTCTGACTGGTATGAGGTGGTATCTCCTTGTGCTTTTTTTTTTTTCCAGAGAGAAAGAGAGAGAGAGAACACAAGCAGAGGGAGTGGCAGGAAAAGGGAGAGGAAGAAGCAGGCTCCCTGCTAAGCAGGGGGCCAGATGTGGGGCTTGATTCCAGGACACTGGGATCATGACCTGAGCTGAAAGCAGATGTTTAACTGACTGAGCCACCCAGGCACCCCTCTCATTGTGGTTTTGATTTGTATTTCCCTGATGCCCGGTGATGTTGAACATTTTTTCATGAGTCTGTTGGCCAAATGGTTGTCTTCTTTGGAGAAATGTCTGTTCATATCTGCTGCCCATTTCTTGATTATTTGTTCTTTGGGTGTTGAGTTCAATAAGTTCTTTATAGATTTTGGATACTAGCCCTTTATCTGATAAGACATTTGCAAATATCTTCTTCCATTTTGTAGGTTGTCTTCTGGGTTTGTTGACTGTGTCCATTGCTGTGCAAAAGCTTTTTATCTTGATGAAGTCCCAATAGTTCATTTTTGCCTTTGTTTCCCTTGCCTTCAGAGACGTGTCTAGCAAGAACTTACTGCAGCCAAGGTCACAGAGGTTGCTGCCTGTGTTCTCCTCTAGGATTTTGATGGATTCCTGTCTCACATTTAGGTCTTTCATCTTTTTTGAGTCTATTTTTGTATATGATGTAAAGAAATGGTCCAGTTTCATTCTTCTACATGTGGCTGTCCAATTTCCCCAACACCATTTGTTGAAGAGTGGTTTTCTTCCATTGGATATTCTTTCCTGCTTTATTGAAGATTAGTTGACCATAGAGTTGAGGGTCCTTTTCTGGATTCTCTATTCTGTTCCATTGATCTATGTGTCTGTTTTTGTGCCAGTACCATGCTGTCTTTGTGATCACAGCTTTGAAATATAGCTTGAAGTCTGGAATTGTGATGCCACAAGCTTTGGCTTTCTTTTTCAACATTCCTTTGGCTATTTGGAGTCTTTTCTGGTCCCTACAAATTTTAGGATTATTTGTTCCAGCTCTGTGAAAAAACTTGATGGTATTCTGATAAGGATTGCATTGAATATAGGTAGCATAGACATTTTAACAATATTTCTTCTTCCAATCCATGAGCATGGAACGTTTTTCCATTTCTTTGTGTCTTCCTCAATTTCCTTTACAAGTATTCTATCGTTTTCTGAGTACAGATCCTTTGCCTCTTTGGTTAGGTTTATTCCTAGGTGTCTTATGGTTTTGGTGTAATTTTAAGTGGGATTGACTCAATTTCTCTTTCTTCTGTCTCACTGTTAGTGTATAGAATGCAACCGATATCTGTGCATTGATTTTATATCCTGCCACTTTGCTCAATTTCTGTATGAGTTCTAGCAATTTTGGGGTGAATCTTATGGGTTTTCCACGAAGAGTATCATATCATCTGCAAAGAGTGAGAGTTTGACTTCTTCTTTGCTTATTTGGATGACTTTTATTTCTTTCTGTTGTCTGATTGCTGAGGCTACGATTTCTAGTACTATGTTGAATAGCAGTGGTGACAGTGGACATCTCTGCCATGTTCCTGACAGGGGGAAAGCTCTCAGTTTTTCTCCATTGAGAATGATATTTGCTGTGGGCTTTTTGTAGATGGCTTTATGATATTGAGGTATGTTCCCTCTATCCCTACACTGTGAAGAGTTTTAAGAAAGGATGCTGTCTTTTGTCAAATACTTTTTCTGCTTCTATTGAGAGGATCATATGGTTCTTGTCCTTTCTTTTATTAATATAGTGTATCACATTGATTGATTTGCAGATGTTGAACTCCTCTTGCAGCCCGGGAATAAATCCCACTTGGTCGTGGTGAATAATCCTTTTAATGTACTGTTGGATCCTATTGGCTAGTATCTTGGTGAGAATTTTTGCATCCATGTTCATCAGGGATATTGGTCTGTTTTCTCCTTTGTGGTGGGATCTTTACCTGGTTTTTGGTAAAGGTAATGCTGGTCTCATAGAGAGAGTTTGGAAGTTTTCCTTCCATTTCTATTTTTTGAAATCAGTTTCAGAAGAGTAAATATTTTTTCTTCTTTAAATATTTGGTAGAATTCCCCCTGGGAAGCTATCCAGCCCTGGACTCCTGTTTGTTGGGAGATTTTTGATTACTGCTTCAATTTCCTTGCTGGTTATGGGTCTGTTCAGGTTTTCTGTTTCTTCCTGTTTCCATTTTGGTAGCTTAGATGTCTCTAAGAATGCATACATTTCTTCCAGATTGCCTAATTTGTTGGCATAAAGTTGCTTATAACATGTTCTTAAAATTGTATTCTTCAGTATTGAATGTAACTCTCCTTTCATTCATGATTTTATTTATTTGGGTCTTTTCATTTTTTTAAGATTTTATTTATTTGTCAGAGAGAAAGAGAACACGGGGAGCAGCAGGCAGAGGGGGAAGCAAGCTTCCTGATGAACAAGGAGCCCAACACAGGACTCCATCCCAGGACCCTGGGATCATGAGATGAGCAGAAGGCAGACACTTAACCAGCTGAGCCACCCAGGTGTCCCTATTTGGGTCTTTTCTCTTTTCTTTTTGATAAGTCTGTCCCGGGGTTTATCAATATTATTTTTTTCAAGGCACCAGCTCCTAGTTTTGTTGGTCTGTTCTATTGTTGTTTTGATTTCTATTTCATTGATTTCTGCTCTAATCTTTATGAATTCTCTTCTGCTGGGTTTAGGCTTTATTTGCTGTTCTTTCTCCAGCTCCTTTAGGTGTAAGGTTAGGTTGTATATTTGAGACCTTTCCTGTTTCTTGAGAAAGGCTTGTGTTGCTATCTACTTCTCTCTTAAGACCACCTTTGCTGCATCCCAAAGATTTTGAACAATTATGTTTTCATTTTCATTTGTTTCAATGAATTTTTTAAATTCTTCTTTACTTTCCTGGTTGACCCAGTCATTCTTTAGTAGGATGCTCTTTAGTCTCCATGAATTTGAGTTCTTTTTTCTTTTTAAGATTTTTATTTATTTATTTGCAAGAGAGAGAGAGAGAGAGAGAGAGCACACAAGCAGGGGGAATGACAGGCAGAGGGAGAATCAGGCTCCCTGCTGAGCAAGGAGACTGATGCAGGACTCGATCTCAGGACTCTGGAATCATGACCTGAGCCGAAGGCACATGCTTAACCGACTGAGCCACCCAGACATCCCTGTAATGGAGTTCTTTCCAAACTTCCTCTCATGATTGAGTTCCAGTTCCAAAGCCTTGTGGTCCAAAAATATGTAGGGAATGATCCCAATTTTTTGGTACTGGTTGAAACCTGATTTGTGACCCAGTATGTGATCTATTCTGGAGAATGTTCCATGTGCACTCGAGAAGAATGTGTATTCTTAATGAATCATGGAACACTGAATCAAATACTGAGGATGTACTGTATGGTGACTAATATAACAAAATAAAAATAAAAAAAAAAAAAAGAGGAAGAGTGTGTATTCTGTTGCTTTAGGATGGAATGCCCTGAATGTATCTGTGAAGTCCATCTGGTCCAGTGTGTCATTCAAAGACCTTGTTTCCTTGTTGATCTTCTGCTTAGATGATCTGTCCATTGCAGTGAGTGTAGTGTTAAAGTCCCTTCCTATTGTTGTATAATTATCAATGTTTCTTTAATTTTGTTATTAATGGTTTATATAATTGGCTTCTCCCATGTTAGAGGCATAAATATTTACAGTTGTTAGATCTTGTTCAATAGACCTTTTAATTATGACATAGTGTCCTTCCTCATCTCTTGTTACCGTCTTTGGTTTAAAATCTAATTTGTCTGATATAAGGATTGTTACCTCAGCTTTCTTTTGAGGTCTGTTACATGATCAATGGTTTTCCATCCCCTCACTTTCAATCTGGAGGTGTCTTTGGGTCTAAAATGAGTCTCTTGCAGACAGCATATGGATGGGTCTTGCTTTTTTTATCCGATCTGATACCCTGTGTCTTTTGACTGGGGGCATTTAGCCCATATACATTCAGAGTAATTACTGAAAGATATGAATTTAGTGCCATTGTATTATCCGTAAAGTCTCTGTTTCTGTATATTGTCTCTGTTCCCTTCTGGTCTATGTTACTTTGGGGCTCTCTTTTCACTTAAAGGATCCCCTTTAATATTCCTTGCAGGGCTGGTTTAGTGTTCACAAATTCTTTTAGTTTCTATTTGTCCTGGAAGCTTTTTATCTCTCCTTCTATTCTGAATGACATCTAGCTCGATAAAGTATTCTTGGCTGCATGTTTTTCTCATTTAGCACCCTGAATAGATCATGCCAGTCTTTTCTGGCCTTCCAGGTCTGTGGATAGGTATGCTGCCAGTCTAATGTTTGTACCCTTGTAGGTTACAGGCCTCTTGTCCCAATCTGCTTTCAGGATTTTCTCTTTGTCTCTGAGATTTGCAAGTTTCACCTATTATACGTTGAGGTGTTGTTTTATTTTTACTGATTTTGAGGGGGGTTCTCTGTGCCTCCTGGACTTGAATGCCTGTTTCCTTCCCCAGATTAGGAAAATTCTGTTATAATTTGCTCCAGTATACCTTCTGCTCTTCTCTCTCTCTCTTTCCTCTTCTTCTAGGATCCCAATTATTCTAATATTATTTTGCTTTATGATATCATTTCTCTCTTGAATTCTCCCCTCATGATCCAGGGATTATCTTTTTCTCAGCTTCTTTATTCTCCATCATTTTGTATTCTATATCATTAAGTCTTTCCTTTTTTTTTTTTTTTTAAAGATTTTATTTATTTGACAGAGAGAGACACAGCGAGAGAGGGAACACAAGCAGGGGGAGCAGGAGAGGGAGAAGCAGGCTTCCCACTGAGCAGAGAGCCTGATGTGGGGCTCGAACCCAGGATCCTGAGACTGTGACCCGAGCTGAAGGCAGATGCTTAATGACTGAGCCACCCAGGCGCCCCATATATCATTAAGTCTTTCTTCTGTCTCATTTATCCTAGCAGTTACAGGCTCCATTTTTATCGCATCTCATTAATAGCCTTTTTGATTTTGACTTGATTAGATTTTAGTTCTTTTATTTCTCCAGAAAGGGATTCTCTAGTGTCTTCTATGCTTTTTTTCAAGCCCAGCTAGTATTCTTTATAGTTGTTATCTCAACTCTACTTCCAACAGAGTTCTTACTTCTGTTCATACTGATTAGGGCCCTGGCAGTCAATACTGCCTCTTGTTCTTTTTTTTTTTTTTTTTTTTTTAGGTGAGTTTTTCCGTCTTGTCATTCTTGCGGAAAGTGGTTGCTTTTCTATTTGTAGAGTTGCAGTTATTCTTTTCTTAGATCTCTGGTTGAGGTCACAGGTGTTCAGAATGATTTGATAGCTATCTAGCTGAATTCCTGGGACCAGATGAAACTAAGGTCGCCTACTCCTCCAGCATCTTGGACTCGACCACCTCTTTCTTCTTGAGACATTTTTCTCCTGGCTTTCATCACACCAGTCTCCTATTTCCCCACCTAACTGGTCACTTCTATTTCCCCCAACTAGAGCACACCCCCGGCTTTTCAAAAAGCTGCCACTTTTCAGGTTTCAAGTGTTACCTCCTCAAAGAGACCCTTCCTATCTGTCCACCTTATCTAAGGTAGTTGTTATCCCTAATCTTATTATGTTGCCCATTTCTTTTATAGCACTTACCAGTTTGTGAAATTATCCTTTTAACATTTTCTGATTATGTGTCTCCTCCACAAATACATCAGTGTAAGTTCCTGCTCACCACTTTCCTCAGCTTAGACATCTGTGCTCAGTACAGAGTAGATGCACTAGAAATACCTGAGTTCATATTAAAATCAAAGCAAAAATCAAACAGTGAAATGCAGAAAGTACTTTGAATCAATTCTGAAAAGTGAAAGGCAACATATTGTTTTAATATTGTATATTATTTTTAGGTTATAATTAATGTAGGAGATGGCATTTAGGTGTATATCATCTTGTATTATTTCCTGACTTTTTATTTAGTACTATTTGACTTCTCACATGGGCACCTTGCTAGCAGTGTGTAAATGACCTACAGACAGAAACTATCTATCCTTCGGGCATGAGGAGTAGGTGATGAATGATAGAAAATTCAAAATGAGAGTGGCGTTAATAAGATGGCTCATTCCTCGCTCACATAAGTAAAGGCCAGAGATAAACAGCCTTCTAACTGGACAGCTCCGTGATCACAAGAGAAACTTGTGTCCACATTCCAGCAAGCTAGTGGGCAGGCAGGAAGCAGCAGCACACACCTTGCTCTCCTTTAAGTGCATTCTGGGGGTTGCTACACTTCCACTCTCATCTCGCTAGCTAGAACTCAGTTAGGTGGCCATGTCTAGGTGCACGGTAGCTGGAAAGGTAATCTTTATTCCAGATAGCCATGTGGCCAACCAAAGGGGACAATAGGTATTAGGTAACTCTCTCTTTCACACCTGGTTATATCTTAAATAGTTCTGATGATACAGTAGTAAATATTTTTCCAAATGTTAGAGCTAAGAAATAATTTCCCTGGGTTGCCTGGGTGGCTCAGTCAGTTAAGCAGCCAACTCTTGATTTCGGCTCAGGTCATGATCTCAGGGTCCTGGGATCGAGACCCACAACAGGCTCTGTGCTCAGTGGGGATTCTGCTTGAGGATTCTCTCTCCCTCTCCCTCTGCCCCTCCCCCCCAAAATAAATGAATCTTTAAAAAAATTAATTTCCTTGTTCAATGCCTTTGTTTACAAATGAGGGACTTGAGACCTTGGTTCCTGACTGTGAGTTTAGTGCTCTAAACACTATAGATACTTAAATTTTTCATTTACATTCATAGTTCCAATTTTCTTCCTCAGTTCTGTGAAGTAATAACATTGTCATGGCTGCAACATCTCTCTGGGAAGGTTGTTCGAGTGATGCTTGATTATGTTGATCAAGTTCGAATCTGTTCAAAGTTGAAAGCTGTGCTCCAAAAACAGGGGCTCTGGTCAGAAATCCATTTTATCTTGAGTGAGTACCCTTCTTTCTTGTAGAAGATTCTTACCAAAAACACTATTGGGTATTTACATTCTTATTTGCTTAGTAAAACATTCTGGTTACAAGCTTTCCTTAAACCAAGGAAAATACTATTCCTATCTAAAAAGTTACTATTTATAACTTAATTTGTTCTTATCACCATTTCCTGTAGATAAACTCTATTAGGTAATCACATATTATATGGTAGGTAATACCTTTCTCTTAATCATCTGGAACACTGTAGATATAGGAATTAGAAGCTATGACATGGCAATGAAAATAGGAATGAGAAAAAGTAAAATCAAAGCCTGCAGAGAATATCAAATGACCCTTCAAACCACATTCTTTCACGGTAGCACATCAGTCAAGAAGATTTCTTTTATCTAGTTTCCCCACAGGGTGGTGAACTTTAGTTCTTACCCTGGCCCTGAGGGACAGGGCCAGGCCAGGGGTTGGTTAATACACATAGATTAAAGGACTTCAGACCCACAACTGATGCCAGTCTTTGGAGTCTGGTTCTGAAAACACATCGACAGGAAGGACTGCAAGAAGGGAAGGTTGTTTCCCTATTACCTTTTCCATTTAGACACTGCAAATGCAAATTAGAGTGGCTTAAGTTTAACACACATTTGCTGACTAAACCCTAAGATCACTAAAAAATGAAGCAATTCTCTTTCCTTCGGATAACATGTGTTTCTATCGTTTTAGCAAACCCTCGGCCCCTCAGACATCTGTGCCGCCTGAAGATCCGGCAGTGTATGGGGCGCCTACGTCTGCGCTGCCCGGTCTTCATGTCCTTCCTTCCGTTGCCAAACCGTCTCAAAGCGTATGTCCTCTACAAAGAATACGACCTTTATGAACAAGGAATTTTCACAGGACCCTGGTAGTCAAACTGTTCTGGATGAAAAGGTATAATTCTGTAAGCTGTATTTCTTAAAGTTTGACTTATTATATATGATTATTTCTCACTTTAGCTTGCACTAAAATCTCAATGCAGTCTACATTCTTTCTTAATACTGGTATTCCTATTCTTTCTTAATATGCTCAATATTGTCTCTCAGGGAGCCCGAGTGGCTCAGTCAGTTAAGTGTCCGACTCTTGATCCCAGCTCAGGTCTTGATCAGGATCATGAGTTCAAGTCCCTACAGGGGACTTGATATTGCTTCTCAGGAGCATTCTGAACGGCAGTTAAAAAAATAAAAAATTAATTAATTAATTAAAAAACTAAACCCAAGCCTTAAAATTTCAATTAGCAGAAATACATCAGTTCTCACTCTATTGATTTTACATTAAATGTATGAACTACATTTCTACATGTCAAAACAACAGATGCCACCTCCACCTCTAATAATTCAAGATAACTAATTCTTTTTATAGAGAAGTACATACATAAAATGTCTTAGTAATTACATTGACTAAAATACTGACCCCATTACTTGACCTACAAGTTAGCTGTTCTTGTATAAAAGTCCCAAGGCCAGCTAAGTGTGTGTTTACTTGTAGAGCCCTGCGTTGAAGTGGAATGTTCCGGTTAACCGAAATAGAACTTTCAATTGCAATGTCATCATTAAATGGGAAACTTGTGGTCCTTTTCTCTACAAAACCCTGGCTAAGGGTTACCATTTATTGGCTAATGTTATCACTTCAATAGAAATTAAAAGTGTTTTCAAGTGGCTTATGATTCTGTACTGAACCTAGTGCAATACTAAACACCCAAGAGGGGCTCACTGATGGAAAGTTATATTTATTTATTTTAATGCCTTCCAGTTAACATACAGTGTTAGTTTCAGGTGTACAATATAGTGATTCAATAATTCTATACATTATTCAGTGCTCATCACAAGTGCCTTCCTTAATCCCCATCACCTATTTCACCCATCCCCCCCCCCCCCCCCGGCAACTATCAGTTTGTTCTCTACAGTCAAGATTCTATTTCTTGGTCTTTTTTTTTTTTTTTCTTTTTTCCCCCCTTTGCTCATTTGTTAAGTTCCACATATGGGTAAAATCACATGGTATTTGTCTTTCTCTGACTTATTTCACTTAGCATTATACTCTAGATCCATCCATGTTGTTGCAAATGGCAAATTTCATTCTTTTTTATGGCTGAATATTCCATTGTGTATGTACACCACTTCTTCTTTATCCATTCATCTATTGATGGACACTTGGGCTGCTTCCATAATTTGGCTATTATAAATAATGATGCAATAAACAGAGCATATAGCACTTTAAATTAGGAATTTGTATTTTGGGGGTAAATACCCAGTAGTGTGGTTATTGGATTATGTGGTAGTTCTATTTTTAACTTTTTGAGGAAACTCCATATGTTTTGCACAGTGGCTGCACCAGTTTGCATTCCCACCAACAGTGCACGTGTGTTCCTTTTTCTCCACATCCTCACCAACACTTGTGTTTTTTATTTTAGCCATTCTGACAAGTGTGAGGAATCTCATAATAGTTTTGATTTGCATTTCCCTGATGAGTGATGTGGAGCATCTTTTCATGTGTCCGTTGGCCATCTGTATGTCTTCTTTGGAGAAATGTCTGTTCATGTCTTCTGCCCATTGTTTAATTGGATTATTTGTTTCTTGGGTTTGAGTTCTATCAGTTATCTGTTTTGATACTAACCCTTTATTGGATGTGTCATTTGCAAATATCCTCTCCCATTCAGCAGGCTGCCTTGTAGTTTTGATTGTTTCTTTTGCTGTCCATCTTTTTATTTTGATGTAGTCCCAATAGTTTGTTTTTTTGCTTTTGTTTCCCTTGCCTCAGGAGACATATCTAGAAAAATGTTGCTATGGTTGATGTCAGAGACATTACTACCTGTGCTCTCTTCTAGGATTTTTAGTTACACATCTCACATTTAGGTTCTTAAAACATTTTATTTTTGTGTATGGTGTCAGAAAGTGCTCCAGTTTTCCCAACACCATTTGTTGAAGAGACCTTTTCCCCATTGTATATTCTTGCCTCTTTTGTCAAAGATTAATTGACCATTGAATTGTGGGCTTATTTCTGGGTTTTCTATTCTGTTCCATTGAGCTAAGCGTCTATTCTTATGCCAGTACCATACGTTTTGATTACTACAGCTTTGTAATGTAACTTGAAAGCCTGAAACTATGATACCTCCAGTTTTTTCTTTTCCAAGATTGCTTTGGCTATTTAGGGTCTTTTGTGGTTACATATAAATTTTAGGATTGTTCTAGTTCCAAGAAAAATGCTGTATTTTGAAAGGGATTGCATTAAATCTGTAGACTGCTTTGGGTAGTATAGACATTTTAACAATATTTGTTTTTCCAATCCATGAGCATGGAATGTCTTTCCATTTCTTTGTGTCATCTTCAGTTTCTTTCATCAATGTTTTACAGTGTTCAGAGTATGGGTCTTTCATCTCTTTGGTTAAATTTATTCCTAGATATTTTGTTATTTTTGGTGCAATTGTAAATGGGGGGGTTTAAGTTTTTATTTAAATTCTACTTAGTTAACATAGTGTGATATTAGTTTCAGGTGTACAATATAGTGATTCAACACTTCCATACATACCTGGTGATCATCACAAGTGCCCTCCTTAATCCCCATCATCTATTTAACCCATCCCCCCACCCACCTCCCCTCTGGTAACCATCAGTTTGTTCTCAAGAGTCTGTTTCTTGGTTTGCCTTTAATGTCACTTTCTGCTGCTTCATTATTAGTGTATAGGAATGCAACCAATTTCTGTACATTGATTTTGTGTCCTGCAACTTTGAGCTCATTTATCAGTTCTAGCAATTTTTTGGTGGAGTCTTTAGGGCTTTCTATATACAGTATCATGTCATCTGCATGTAGTGAAAGTTTTACTTCTTCCTTACCAATTCAGATGCATTTTCTTTCTTTTTGTTGTCTAACCACTGTGGCTAGGATTTCCAGTACTATCTTGAGTAAGTGGGGAGAGTGGACATCTTTGTCTTGTTCCTGACCTTAGGGGAAAAGCTTTTGGCTTTTCCCCAATGAATATGATGTTCACTGGGGTTTTATATGTGGCCTTTATTGTGGTATGTTCCCTCTAGACATACTTTGTTGAGGGTTTCTTTTTTTTTTAAGATTTTATTTATTTGACAGAGACAGCCAGCGAGAGAGGGAACACAAGCAGGGGGAGTGGGAGAGGGAGAAGCAGGCTCCCAGCGGAGGAGCCTGATGCGGGGCTCGATCCCAGAATGCTGGGATCACGCCCTGAGCCGAAGGCAGACACTTAACGACTGCACCACCCAGGAGCCCCCATGTTGAGGGTTTTTATCATGAATAGATGTTGTACTTTGTCAACATCTGCATCTATTAGGATGAAATGGTTTTTATCCTCTTATTGATGTGATGTATCATGTTGATTTGTGAATATCAAACCACCCTGGCATCCTGGGAATAAGTCCCACTCGATTGTGGTGAATGTTTCTTTTAATGTATTGTTGGATTCTGTTTGCTAGTATTTTCTTGATTTCTGCATCTATGTTCATCAGAGATAGTGGCCCGTAGTTCACTTTTTTGGTGGTGTCTTTATCTGATTTTGCTATCAGGGTGATACTGTCCTCATAGAACAAATTTGGAAGTTTTCCTTCCTCTTCTATTTTTCGGACTTGTTTGAGAAGAGTAGGTATTAATTCTGTAAAAGTTTGGTAGAATTACCTCTGAAGCCATCTGGTCCTGGATTGTTGTTTATTGGGAGTTTATTACTGATTCATTTTCTTTACTGGTAATTGGTCTATTCAAGTTTTTCAGTTTTGGTAGGTTATGCTTCTAAGAATTTATCTATTCTAGGTTGTCCAATTTGTCAGCATATAATTTTTCATAGTACTCTCTTACAATTATATTTCTGTAGTGTTATTCCTACTTTATTTCGATTTTTTTATGAGTCTGGCTAGAGGTTTATCAATTTTGTTGATCTTTTCAATGAACCAGCTCCTGGTTTCATTGATCTTTTCTATTTTTTGTTTCTAAATCACTTATTTCTGCTCTAATCTTTATTATTTCCTTCCTTCTGCTGGTGTGGGGTTTTCTTTGTTCTTTATCTAGTTCCTTTAGATGTAAAGTTAGGTTTTTTGAGATTTTTCTTGCTTCTTGAGGCAGGCCTGTATTGCTATAAACTTCTCTCACCAGTTACACAATGTTGGTTAACTTTTTATTTCTCTATGTTCTACGCTGCGGGTAAGTACAGGTTTGTATATGTGAAAAAATGAGCAAAGAAGATATATATTCAGCCACCTCATGTGGCATTTAGATGGCACATCAATAAGAACAGAGTGGTAGGCAGGATGATGTAGGTCCATTTTCACCACAGACCCAGTCAACATAGCCTTGTTGTTTATATGTTTACTGTTAGTATACTTTTTTAGCATAATACAGTCCATCTTAGGGAAACTGAAGTTATAGGACTTCTTTCTGATGTAGGGATTCATGGCTATACAGACTAATTGAGTAAGCACAGACTTAAAATTACTTTTATGATACAATTTTCACATTAAAAACTTGCAAAATTTGCTAGCATGAATAATTTTTATTTTTTTAATCAAATTGTGGTGTCCGTTTATAAGTGAGTAGTGGATTATAGATATGTCAATATACAAATATATTTAGGATATACATACACTTAGATAAATTATATAATTCTATAGTTTCACCTACTCCTGGACCTTCTAAAAGTATATATATTTTATAAAAACAAATTAGAACAGAAACTCCCAGTAGAAGAAAAGAACTTGGTGTTATAGGAAAAAAAATATAAAGAGCACATGAGCCAAATATATGTTAGTATTAAAATTACAGGCCAACCCACTTAAGCTGGTGTATACAATAACCTGCCCCTTTAAATTATATTTATTTCTTTGAATAGGGCCAACCATAGCAAGTATATATTGTCTGTAACATGTCCAGGATAATTATTGAGCAGTCTGTTTTTCTAAAAGGAAAAAAGTCACTAGTGAGGAATTTGTATTATTTCCCAGGTAAGTGACATCTTTTTTTTTTTTTTTTTTTTTTTCATTTTAGCTGTTATGGAATTGCAGTGGGGCTAGATGTGTAATTTTAAATGTTATATTAAAAAGTCCATTTGTTTCACAAGCATCATTTGGAATTACTTGAAATAAAATTCAGAGAGTATATATCAAATACTTCATACAAAAAAGACTATACAAAAATCATGGACTTTATTATACATTAAAAATCTCCTAACAGCATATATCCTGGAGCCTTGTCAGAGAATACCTACTTTGACAAAATGAAAAAAATAAGCTCTCCACCCCACATGTATACCACCATTACGTAAAGTTGAGTTCTTCAATTCTAAAGGGAAATGTAGCATGATTTTTAATTGTATATATGCATGATTAATAGTATCAGTGAGATAAGAACCAATTCACTTAACATTACAAAATCACCAAATATACAAAGCAGTTTTGCACATTAGTTATAACTTAATCCCAGTTCTCATTTTAGCTGAAGTAAATTACATGAGTACAGCCACAAGAGACTAGTTAAAAAGTGTAGTATAGTTCCAGTTTCAAATCTTTGTGTTATTGATGCAGAAGAAGAAAATCCATGAAAGAGTAAGCCAAGGTTGCTTAAAATAAAATGAGAGGCTTGCTTGCTACAATCAGTGTGTTTGAATATTTAAAGTACAATTTGAATGCTAGGAGGTTGTCAAAACCAATGTTAGTATTTTCATTTTATTCAGGTAGCAGAAGGTTTTGCAATACATGGGATCTTAGGGTCTGTCAGCATTTATAGTAAGATTCAAATCTTAAACATTGGAGTTCCTACACAAACTTAACTCAGATGCCTTTACCACACAAGACTGTATATTACATAGAATGTTGTGCATACCCTACTACCCTTTTCCCAAGCATAAAAGCAATTTCACCACGCCTAGAGCCTCAGAATTCTTTTGAAATTAAACACAAACTAATCATTGTAGAAATGCCAAAAACTAGACTGGCTTTGGGGATCTCTGTTCAGTCTGTTGTTAGCAAGTTTTAAAATTTTTAAAGGGAGAAGGAGTAATTAGTTTCCTGTCTATTGACTTCATTACCATCGTTAGAAAAGTACTGTTCCTATAGGTAGCAGAGTGCATAGCTGAATTAGGTAGACTTTATTTCTTTTAAAGAATCGATTTTGTTAATTTCTAAAACAAGTGTAAGACTGAATCTGAGAAAGCTATCCCAAATTCTAATTCAATCATCACCAAAGCATCCAAGAGCCAGAAGGGATTTCAAAGGTAACAAACCAAGATCAGCTTTAACATTATGCAGAAACCCACAGGCAGCCTTCTTCAAACAAAAAAGGTGAGTTTTTTAAAGTTGATGCTTAACTATCTGCAATATGGAATAGTTCATATAGTTCTATAGCAATGGACCAAAAGTTGAAATATCTAAAATTCCACACACAACTTCTATTTGGTGTTGGAATGCTCTTTGGTCTGATCTGTGGAAATGGGTGTGCTGTTGTCGAAATTCCTATCAAAACATGACTTAAAAGGATCTATAGTTTGTCCAGCATCCCCAAGTCGGCCAGTGCCTCTAGCCTTTGGGCAGCCAGAGTACTGGTGATGGGGAGCACCTCGCGACCAGGCACAGCAGCAGCCTAGTAGCACTGCCTCCTGAGGTCACCACCTGCATCGTCGGTGACCAGTTTCATCTGAACTGTGAGGTGACCACTTACTAGCATAAACAAAAGACTTTATGAAACAGAGAGCTTACTAATTCTCAAAAAGGTCTTAAGAGCAGGACCTACCATGACTAATCAAGTGCTGAGCACAGAAATTTCAACTTCTACCAAAAGAATGATGGACCAACTACTGTGAAAACATTCCCTCTTAGTAAGCACGAAATCAGCCTTCTTCAAAAGTATTCCATCAACTTCTACTTTGTTACTATAGGTTTTGGTAACATAGGGCTTCAAAATAATGATTATCAAGTAATCATTATTCCCATTTGGCACATGGATACAAAGAATATCATGATCCTATACATAATTATCCCCTTCCACAGAAACCAGTGTGCATACAGTGTGGAACAGCCACCCGGTATTGTGAGAGCTAAAACAGATGCCGTCTCTAACTCAGAACTAAGGAAAGACTGTAGCAAAGAACAAAGGGCTTTTTCCCTTATATAATTAGTCTTGAAGTGGCTAATCTCTTGAAAATTTTAAATGACTATTTTATTCAATATATTTAACTACCTTGATTCTATATAGTTTTACATGTGAAACAAAGGAACATAATTTCTATCAGCAATGTTAAAAAAAAATCAAATCAAGTTTTGACATGGCAGTAGAGAAATGTCATTTTAACCTTGGCACCAAGCTAAAAATCTTCCTTGGTCACTGTTAAACCAAACATTCAATTTCCTTTCAATCTTTCATGGAATTAGACCTTTTACTCATTTGAGAGTACAAGTATTTACAATAATTAGTGCAAATTCTATTCTCATATATTAGTTATTTGCCTTTGTGGATATAAAGTGGTGATCAGTATTTTATCAAAACATGGAATTATGAAAATACTGTGCATATCAGTCTGAAATTTAAAAGATTACATCTTCTAAACTAAACTCTGGGCATTTTTACTTTAAGCAGGAAACAACTGTTATAGAATTTCTTTTGAAACGTCACTTGATTTTCAATAAAAATTATTTCACGCAATGCAGAAAATACGAAGTTATCCTCTAACAATATCTTTACATGTTAAGTCCTAATCTAAAATGTACTTGAACAAAAAAAATCCCTTTTAATAAATTCCAAAATCTTATTTTAACCATTACTGCTCTGCAGCAATAATACAAGTCCCAACCTGAGAACTAAGAAAGTGAGAATTACATGCCCCGGGCTGTATCAATCTTGAACTGAAGACACTTAAGCTTCTTTCCCACTGGCATCAGGTGTAATACATCAGAGAAATGTGAGCAATCTAAGAAAGTGCCCTGAAATCACAGTACCACCTGCCACAATTTGAAACCTTAAGTCTAAAATCTTTTCTAATTATTTTATATAAAAGTTCTATTGCACATTTAATAATTAAAATATTTGCAAACTTGTAGAATTCTCTGTATAAAGGGTTTTGAACTGATTCAGTTGAAAGCTTCCTCACTGCCAGCAAAAATGTTCCTAATGAGAAGACGGAGCATATCCATACTACCTGAAGCTGAAGATAACAGGTTTCTTATGGTCAGAGCCAATTACAATACAAGATAAGTTCACTTTTTGAAGGAAAAAAAGGCTTGAGCAAGTGTAATTCCTCAGCAATCTACTTCAAGGAGATGAACAGGTTTCTCTTTGACACGTGGAATTTGATGTTACTGCATAGTATATTATTTTTAAGGAAAAAAGAAAAATCAATGCCAACCTAAGTGATCAAGGTCAATCTTATTTTAAAAAGTGAAGTTAAACAAGCAAAGATAAACTTTAGTCTCCTTGATATTTCAACATAGTTGTTACCTTGTGCCATTTCACCACAGAAACTGTCAATAAATTCCAAGGGGGGGAAATACCAACCAAAAAGCAAGGATAAGTTCATGCTTCTGACTCTCTTTTCTTTCCTTCTTCTCCCAAATCACTCTCTTCTGACTGGCTACTGCTAAGGACAACAAACTGCCCCTCACTACTGGCTTGGTTTGGTCTACTGGAAGCAGCTATCAAGCGACTTTGTTCTTCTAAGTCCTAGTAGAAAAGACAGAAAAGAAACTATTGTTTGCAACCAAAAGCAAAACTATGCATTTAAAATACATACTTAAGCCACTTCAATCCTTCTGTCATAAACATTTATGCATAATTCTGGCAACTTACCGAAAACAAAGGCTACACACAAACAGTGCAACTCCGAAGTGAATTTTGGCACTGTTGGAGAACTCCTATAAAAGCTAACATTGCCCTCTTCTCCATTTTTATGGCCAACAACAACATTCAGACCATTGTTCTCTCTCACAATCTACCCCATAAAAGGCTCAAAATGGATCACTCCACATCCCTACCCTTCCCCCTCTGTCCAACTTATCTTGCTAAATCAGTTGTCACCCTCTCTTAGCCTAACCTAGCAAGGAAGCTTCAACTTCATTGTCCATAAGTCCAATCCATTTCCAATTCCTGCTGATCTGTACTCAAAGTATCCCACAAAGCTCTCTTTTCCACTGCCAATGCCACAACCCATAACTGGGTCTTACAATCTCATGCATCACTATCTAATGCATTCTCCAGATTTTGCTCTGAAACTTGCCTAACTTAAAATTATCCTGTTGGATGGACAATGATTTGACACTCCTGGTACCACTAAGTATTTATATAAATATATATACATTCCTGGAGACTAATAAAGATGTCAGCAATGGCAGTTAAGTCTATACACACACACACACGGCCTCTCAAAAGACCTGCTTTGATAGCAACAACCTTCACTAGAATATGGAAACATAAAAGTTCTGGTATGTCTGCTAAGCAGCAAGTCAACTACATGTCAGTAACTACAATGTAAACATCCTCTCAGAAGACAGATCTCTTCCTTTTCTGCTGTGCTATGAACCATCTGGTTATACAGTGGCTGAGGAGGCAGAAACAGACTGTCACTTGGAAATTCAAATCTGAAAATCACAGTCCCAAATTAAGGAAATTTCATAAACATTACATCAGAGAAGATCTAGATACTAGGACTACATACCTTTTCAATTTGTTTTTGTTTACTGAGTTCTTTCTGTTGCTTCTCTTTTACCCTTTCTATTTCTTTTTGTTTTTCTGATGCCCGACGATCCTGAAAAACAGACGAATACAACTAATGAATTAAATATGAAATAATTTTAAATTTTAGACTTTTCAGTTAATATTGCCTTTGTAACCTTTTCATATTTTTTATATTTATATGAAAACACTAAAAATTTATATTCTTAGTCCCTTATCCAAATTCTAAATGCTGTATCAAGCAGGGGCGCCTGGGTAGCGCAGTCGTTAAAGCGTCTGTCTTCGGCTCAGGGCGTGATCCCGGCGTGCCGGGATCGAGTCCCACGTCGGGCTCCTCTGCTGTGAGCCTGCTTCTTCCTCTCCCACTCCCCCTGCTGTGTTCCCTCTCTCGCTGGCTCTCTGTCACAAATTCTAAATGCTGTATCAGCAATAGTATCCACTGATAACCTTGCACAGCAAAATCATTTTATTTGCTTGCTAATATGAAAATTCTTACATTACTTTAGGTAACATTCTTGGAGGGGCACTTGGGCTCAGTTGGTTAAGCATCCAACTGTTGATTTCGGTTCTGGTCATGATATCAAGCCCTGCACAGAACTCTGTGCTCAGTGAGTAGTCGGCTTGAGATTCTCTCCCTGTCCCTCTGCCCCTCTCCTTGCCTGTGAGCTCTAAATAAATAAAATCTTAAAAAAAAAAAAAAAAAAAATTCTTGGATAATTAAGTATTTTGAATTCTTACCAGTTCTGCATGCAAAGCTATTTGTTTTGCCAGACCAACAGAATCACAAATCTAAAGGGGGAAAAAGTAGGAAAAACTCAGGCATTTCTCACATCGAAGTAATAATTTCAAGTATCGAAATGGCTGATATAACTAGATTTATAACACATTATAATATACTGCTTCAAGTAAAAGCTGATTTAAGAATGTTCCAGCCCCAGGGCACCTGGCTCATTTGGATAAGCATCGGACTCTTGATTTCGGCCCAGGTCATGATCTCAGAGTTGAGTCCCATGTTGGGCTCTTTGCTCAGTGCAGAGTATGCTTGAGATTCTCTCCCTCTCCCACTGCCCCTCCCCCTGCTCATGCTCTCAAAAAAAAAAAAAAAAAAAAAGTTCCAGCCCCCAAATGAAGCATCTGTGTATTTTCTTCAGAGTCCCTGAGTTTCTGCTGCTGGGTCTCACCTGTCACATACCTCACCTTCCTGGTATCTCAAATTCCTTACTGAAATGGTAAGGTCTGCAAAGAATGAAGCAAGCCGGGGCTGATGTTGCTCTAAGCTGAAAACAGCTGAGAAAGGCTGATTATGGGAATACTCTGCATTCCCAGAGTAAGTTCATGAGCCCAGAAGATTGCAGCAGTTACCAATGGCCAGGGAAGACCTGGTCTGTAGTCAGAAGACCCAAACTACCCACCAGCTCAGCTATCTTCAGAGCCAATAGGCTTTGGTCAAACAACTCAGATGGATTAGGCCAAATTTGTTTTTTTCCAGAAATCTTACTAAGGACTTCAACTAGGATATATATTTCATAACAGAAACACATTTTGAAAAGTCATGTACCTTTTCTCCCTCATTGTTTGATTCAAATATATAGCAGACTGATGACAGATTACTTTCACTTCTCCCTCCTGATGTCCGAAGAACAAATCCAAAAAGCCTCTTATTTTCCTGGTGTGTAGCGTACAAAACTACACTGGGTAATGGAAACTGCCACAGAAAACATCAGAAGCAAACACGAGATTTTTTCAAATACAAGTGCACTCTTCAACATGACAAATTCAGGTACTAAGTTATAAAAATATTATAAACAGAACATTAAAGCCAAGTTTTTTTCTTAACAGAATGGCAATCAAAGAACAAAAATGTCTTATCTGGTTTGGATTACCAGGCAGAATAAGACACTGTTGAATATTGAACTTATTAGTCATTTACACAGTTTACAAAATCAAATTCAGTAACCAAAATGGTCCATATTATTAATTGATTAAGAGCACGTACCTCCACCTATTTCAACACAGGTAATCATAAAATAAACTCAATCATGTTCACCTTTTAATTTCTACTGTTAGTGTTTATCCCATTAACTAGGCAGCACACATTATATACTAAAAAACTACATTTCATGCCAGATTGCACTGATTCTTTAAGTACATGGAATGTTCAATTATAAATTTTTGGGGAGAGATGGTCATAGGCTTATTATAACTTAGCCAATCATAATTAATAGCATATTTCAATACATACGATCAGAGTTATTATAACGATATAGATGTGTATATGCACAAAGAGACTTCCAATAAAGCTTTAAACATGTAGAACTCACTGTGAGCCTTGTAACTTGTGTCTGTGGATCAATTAACCTGTAATTAAAAATTTGGAAAACAAATTTTAATTAGGCTGAAATTAAACATTTTTTCTTATAGTTTTTAAGGGGGAGGCCATTACTTACTTTAAACAATCACAAGAGACTAATAAATGTGATTCTGTCATACGAAAGATGTTATGGATGGCCCGGGCAGCTAGGATTTGCCTCATTGTTTCATAAACAACATCTGGATTATCATCTGATTTCACCTCCATAGAACCAAGGAATCGGACAATAAATAACTGATGAAGAATAGAATCTATGAAAGAACAAAGTACATTACATATCTTTAAAACCCACATTTCCCTGCCTTAAGAATAAAATACAATTGTCACCTTTTAGATTTTCTAGTGAAAAATTCAACCTAGAAGTATTTAGAAATTATTCCTAACTACAGTGTTCAAGTCATAGGAAAAATTAAGATCTCTAATTCAAATAGCAAAAGGTTAGGCTTCAACAATTGATGGTTCTGAGTAAAAAAAAATTCCCTGTACTATTCTTATAGCTTTTAAGTTTGAAATTTATCAAAACAAATAGTTACTGAAAAAAGAAAAAAAGTTAATGCTCTAGTACCAGATGATAACATCACCTGATAGGAAAAGCTTAAAGGGTATCTTCTGCATTGAGAATTTGACTGTGAGGTCCAAAGTATGATATTCTATAATTTTAATGAAATCTTTAAGCCTGATTAAGTTTTGCTACTTTGAGTACTATAAGCAAAAAGAAACTGTGAAGTAAAGCTACCATTAAAACAGCATATATCAGAATAAACAACAAATTCTTCACACAGTTTACTACTGAGAATTTTTAAAATACAAGAATATTGCACATCTCTTTTACCTTCAGTTTCAGATTTTGTACCTCCTCCAGATTCTCCAAATGGATTTGTGCGCCTGAAAAGTTTTTGAAAAATTAGGAACCAATGGTCAGTTATCATGAGCCATATGGAAGAAATCTCAATCATTGAAACTGGAGTTAAAAACTAAGAATCACAAAAACGTGTACATTCATCTTTTACAAAGCTCTAAAATACCGTATCCTGTTAAGGAACACTACCGATGACCACCTTATTCTGACGAAGGCCCCCGCCTTCACACTTAAGCTGAACTCAATGCTGCTTCATTCCAGAAGAGGTGGATGAACTGAAATGTAGACACACAACACACACACACCCCAATATCTATAAACCACGTTGAGAAAGTCCCTGAATTTAAATAAAGGGGGGACAGAACAGCTGATTTAGCTTCAATTCTAGCTACTCAAGAAAAATGCTAGGGCCTTTCTAGGATTGTAAAAACCTCTTTTTAGGTCCTCTAAGTACATACTGCAAGTTAATTATGCTAATTTGAACATTTTCTAGTTTTAAACATGTATTTCTCAAGGCATACATAACAGAAGGCAAGAAGAAAAGCCTAATTAGTGATGGGAGCTACCTCCTTCCTCAGTGTGAGTGGCTCTTGGCACACTCACAATGAAGGAAAAAAATATAATTCAAAACAGACTTTGTAAGCAAACAGAGAGCTAAGTGGCATTAATGTTGGCATAAGATAACATGAAATCATTCTCTGTAATTCATGTCTGAACTATTATATCAAATGCTAAGTATATTTCTGTGATCAAATACAAATTATTTTTTCTTGGTCATAGCCATGTATATCCAAATTAGTATCAATTTATTAGCCAAAGAAAAATTCTAACAGCTTTCACATTTCTTGTTATATAACCAAAAGATGATTTATTAATAATTCATGCATGATAATGTTTTAGTACCTTCCTGGAGATTTTTTTTTTAAGATTTTTTATTTATTTGACAGAGATAGAGACAGCCAACAAGAGAGGGAACACAAGCAGGGGGAGTGGGAGAGGAAGAAGCAGGCTCATAGCAGAGGAGCCTGATGTGGGGCTTGATCCCAGAACGGTGGGATCACGCCCTGAGCCAAAGACAGACGCTTAACGACTGAGCCACCCAGACACCCCTGGAGATTCTTAATCTGACCCAAGATGATATTTTTCTTAAAAACCTATAGCACATGTATTATGCTCAATTTCTAAAATATAGTCATGACCTAAAGATAGGACTATCAATTTTCTTCTGTAATTTTAAGAGCAAATACCAGAAGTAGATCTGATAAGCAATTCAAAATTAAGTATTTTTAGAACTAAAGTATCTTCGCTTGTTTAACTGAGACACAAAACAGGAAAACCTGCACGATTCTTTCCTGACCATCAAAATTAGGTAATTAAAGAAAGTACCACATAATTGATACACAAATGTGAGAGAGGACCCTCAACTGCAAAAAGGGAATCATAAGCCCTACAGACCACAGAACAAGATCCTAGTGACGCCATCGCCTACCTGCCTCCCTGGCCAAAGGCTTTTGCCTGACCAGGCTGATCTTCACACACAGGAGAAATGATGTCAAACTGTATCGGAGTGTCTGGAGCAACGAGAGAGTCCAGAGAAAGGGCAGCCAAATTCGTGGACTCCGATCCTAAGGATCCCGAGCTGCTGGTTCGAGCTGTTGGTGGCCGAGATTGTCTGAGCACAGAAGAAAACCAGAAGGCACTGCATTTAGTTTTCTCCTTTTGAAATTGAATACAAACTATGAGAAACGAAAATACAATTTTGTAAGTCAAAGAGAGTAGAAAAAATTTCAATAACAGGGTTTTCTTTCCAATGACTAAATTCAAAAACATAAATGATCTCAATCTAGAGATAAAGCAGTCGGGCACTTTGGAATTGTTATTTGTTTAGCACGCTTGCTGGTAAATTTACCAACTTGAAAATACACTTTCTATGTTTTGGGGGAACTAGTTCATACTAATGTAAGTAGCACTGCTAAAAGCAAAGTGTTTGCGGACACTTTCAAAAGTCCATATAGTTTTAAATAACCCAAAGTCTGGTAACTCACGCTGCCGGCCGCAGACTCTCATGCCTCTGCTGGAAAGATGGGGAAGGAGTGACCGCTTCCAAAGCTGACTGATTTACTCGTGCAGCAATTTCCTATTTTGTTTTTTAAAAAGGACTAGAATTAGTAAAGCAAGAAACCAAAAGTTTGAATACAATTGTCAGAATGTTCCTGAGTTACATTTAAAATGCAAATTGGAGTTACTAAATAGTTCCACACTTAATATTAAGACACGTTAATAACTTCATAACATTCTAACTTAAGCTTCCTCTTACTTCTTACAGACCTAGATCTTTAAATATTTAACTACCAGATTTTTTGGATTAAGGTTTGTATTGTTAGCACCTAATACAGCACCAATGATATGAGTGCTCAATACATTTGCTAAATAAAGAAATTTAGGAGTAGGAATAGCCACAAAATATCAAAAATATAAGAATATTTTATAGCTATACTGCTGAAGTTTTCATGATCTTCCAGAATATATTTATGCTCAGAAATATCTATGTATTTATTGATGAAGTTATCATGGGTATTTTCAGGCCAAAATCTGAAAGAAAATCTTCCTATAAGAAATATTTTTAAACTTACTGTTTTATTTCAAACACTGGCTACATAAAGTAGTAATTACATTAGAAAAAAAAAATCACATAACTTTTTGCATTTCTGTGTCTTACAGTTAGGAAAAATACCAAGACAATGCCACAAACAGATCAGAATTTCTTCCCTCATTAAATACAGATAAAGTAATTCTAGATAATCTGGAAAATACTACTTAAAATTTAGAGTTCTGATAATTTGTGGGAAAAGTAAGAACCCTGAATTATTCAAATCCAAACACTGTATTCACCATGTATTCCCTAGATATTAACAGGTCATCCAACTTCCATTTTCAGTTTTTGGCGCTCCCAAGTAACATAAGTGGAAAGAAAAGCTAACCTGTCAAGAGATCAAATTACTGCAAGCAAGAGGCTTCTCTACAATTAGCACTGATTTTCTTAGATTACACTCATTATTATACAACTAACAGAAGTTACTAATATTTTGGAGGTAATGAAATATTGTTTCTTTAATTCAAAACTTGTTCCTAGGCATTGAAATCCTATGTGTCTTGACTGGCACCTCAAAGCCATTATGATAAAAACAGAATTCTTTCAAATTGTTTTTTCATTCACTTGAGCTTAAAACCTGAGAGTCATCTTTAATTCGTCTCCTTCCTCCTTTACATTGGTCAGTTACTAACCAGTCCGGTCGATTTCTTCTTACGTCTTTCTACAATGCGTTATTTCTTCTCTCTTCTCTTGGTTACCACTCTGTTCAGACCCTCAGTTCATGCCTGAATTAGGATAATGGCCTCCTACATGTTCCCAGATGCTCCTGTCTAATCAACCATTAATACCAACAACAGTTTTAAGACTTAGAAGGGTGAGGGCTTCCTAGAGAAATCAGCCCTGCTCAGCTTCAACTGAGATCATCAGCCCTGCACAGGGCTGGGAGGCAGCCCAGTTTATTGCACAGATGGGCCCACCGAGACTGGCAGAGGTCACACAGCTCCTGCCCTAAACCAAGTCTTTTCCCAACTATGCTGCAGTGTGGACCCACGTAATTCCTTCCAGAGTTCTCTGCACCCCTGGGTTCTGCCTGTATACTTGGATTCACTAACACAGCTAAATTATTCTGGTTCGATACCCTTGCTACTCAAAGCATAACTGGCAAAACTGAGAGTTCAGGCCACCTCACCCTAGATGTTAATCTGCATTTTAACAAGATCCCCAGGTGATTTGTATGCACATTTCAGCTACTTTTCTCTAACAAGAACCTTTAACTCCAATTATACTACTGGTTTCATAAACACACCATTTCTGCCTTTATGCTTTGTTTTTATTCTCATATCTGCAATTTCTTCTCTTTTCCTCAAAACATGGACAAATGTTAGCCAGCTCAGGATTCTGCCATCTCCACAATTTTCTCTAAAACTAAAGTCCACACTGATCTTAACATTCTCAAATCTTAAGATTATAGTCATTACATACGCTTTCAATTACATAGTTTTATACACAATGTTAAAATTTTAGTTTTGTATTTTCATACACACAGGCTCCTGGAGGGCAAAGCCATGGCTTTTTCTTTTGTATCCTTCTCCATGGTGCTCAACCCAAAGCTAAACACAGCATTGATGCCCAGTGAAAATTTGTTAGCTGACCGATTTCAGTTACTTTTGAAATATTTTTCTAGGAAGACCAAATCTCATACATGGATCTATTAAAGCTACTCATTCAACGGCAAATTAAAAGATTTCAGAACTTAGGAATTATGACATAAATAATAAATTAATAATTATTCACTTTTGCCAGATCTGGATACCACAAAATAAAAATATTACCTCTGGGTTTTCACTTAAATATATTTGTTTGGATATGTTATTTATTGTACAGATCCACTGCAAGAGAAAAAAACAGAAAAATAAGATTACTATTTTTTTCTATAGTGCTTCTCTTCTAAAAGAATGGTCAATATTTCACTGAATAGAAGTTTCATTAGAAGTAACACATAATTGGGGCGCCCGGGTGGCTCAGTTGGTTAAGCATCTGCCTTCGGCTCAGGTCATGGTCTCGGGGTCCTGGGATCGAGGCCCGTGTCGGGTTCCCTGCTCAATGGGGAGTCTGAATTTCCCTCTCTCTCCACCCCTCCCCTCCACTAGTGCTCTCTCTCAAATAAATAAAATCTTAAAAAAAAAAAACACCAAATTAACTTCATACAAGCAAATAAAAATATAGCAATAATGTTAAATTATAATTTAGTAATCTCTATTTGTCTTTTATATCACTTCCCCTTTTAATTCCTACCAAATAAAATAGTCTGGACTCCAATATCATGACTAACACCAATAAAGAAAGTTAAGAGCTAAATATATTCCCAGTGAATGCATTTTACATACTTCCCGTCTTTCCGATTTATAGCTGATTAACACAGAAAATCCTCCCTTCCACATCTTCTACTTCACACTCAAGGACTCGAGTCCATGATGAGCCTCATTAAACTAATAATCTGTCTGGTAAACCCAGCAGAGAGCAGACTGTGTTCCTCACAAACCAAAAACAAGTTTTAACAGTTAACTCCTTTCCACAAGAGGTAAATAAAAATAGATCTGTATATAATTTTTAACCTTGTCTTTTACCAACACAGTTATAATACCATATAAAGTGGCTCAAAATCAACTACAATATATATTCGTTGAAGAATATTTCTCAAGACAAAGTTTTCGAAGCGTCAGTTCTCGGTGGTAACTTACCTTCCATATTCGGTGTACTAGAAGTAAAAATGGAGCCAAAAATAAAAGACTCACGAGGAAGAACAGACACTCCCAAGTTTTTGTTTTTCTGTCTTTCATTTCTCCAAGGTTTTAAGCTTTACTTGTTTCCTGCCATGCTATATCAGCTGCCACTATGTTCTTAATGCAGCAAATACTGTCTCAGAAAGTTGGTGAGAGAAGGGAATAAATTAAACTGTCACCTCATGATACTAACAGCTTGCCAGAGAGCAACAGTCACAAGGTCATTTCTGAAGTTGAGCCTTTAAAAAGACAGACACCAATGATCTCTAAGGCTTCCGCTTCCTCTTATAGGTCTAGCTATAAAAGTCTCTGTGAGACTTAAGAATATTGCTTGAGGACAACAGATTTTTATGAAAAAAATTTTTTTTATTAGGATTTTCCACATTTCTATCTTAATATTTGGTTACTGAAATATCTTAAGATGTTGCTGAAGAAATTAACTTTAGTAAAATTTTACCTCCTCATGGTCTTTTTTACTTTCTGCTTGCAAAATTGAAGATCTGAAAAATAAAAAAGAAAGAAGTTTGACCCTCAATTTAAAAAAAGATCTGAGAAAATTTTTTATCTTTGCAAGTACATATAAAACCATAGGTATCAAAACTAAAAAAACCCAAAACACACAACCAATCAATATCTTAGTTAGGAAAAGGAGACCACCTGGCGCATCTTGACTCAGAGTTTTAACAACTCTTGACTCTGGCTATCCATGCCAAGACGTACCAAAAAAGAAACAGGTGCTGGTTTTCAGAAGATAGCCTATAACAAAGGTACACTGCAAATAAGACAATGCATTTCAACTTTCTGACACTTATATATATTCCAAATGTAAATCAGTGATTTACAGAAAACACTAATTGTACTCATTACTTCTCCATAAATATAGTCAAATAAAATTTTTCAATGTATCAATCACTAACACTGGGATCTGTAGCTTTTCTATAGATTATTTTAAGAGTTAGAGAAAAGTTACTAATTTTGAATCACACTAGGAATGTGAAATGGGAAATCATGTTAAGCATTATTAGCAATAAAACTGAAAAAAATGTAAATTCCTGTACTAACATATTAACCATTTGGTAACCATAGGGACTCCCAACATCCAGCATGATAAATGACACAGTCACTGACATTCATATTTGAAGAAGGAATATGAAATTAAACAACTGATAAAAGATAGTGAACCATAACATCTTAACATCTTTCTTACTGTTCTGAAGCAATATCAAAAACAGTATTTTAAGTAGGAAAAAAACTGCAGATAACAAACATCTATCATTAGGAAAAATTTTAGATTATGGTATATATACTTAGATGGATTATATTGTAGCCATTGTGAAATGTTTTTAATAAGTAGCTGCAGATCCAAAATGTATATAAAGTATTTCCTCAAATATTTTTTAAAATGTCATTAGAATAAAAACTGTAAGGCAGCAGACCAAAAAGTTCATTGTTGCTTCTACTTGTGAGATTATAGCTTTCTTTCAATATTCAATATTTCTTTTTTTATTTTTCTGTATTTTCCAACAATGTGTTCTAAAGGCTACTCTATGGATTCTCAATTAATGCAAAGGTAACAGAAGTCTTAAAAATGGCATATGCACATTAATGGACTAAATCATTAATCAGAAATATTTAACATTTAAAAATAACATTAGTGTTTGCACTTACTACATGTCAGACACATTACATATGTCAGATTTCTCTTCTGTATAATAATTTACAAAGAAGGGATTATGGCCCCCCACCCCCATTTCACATGTAAAAAAACAGAGGTTATGTAACTTGTCTAAGACCACAAAGTAAGTACAAGATCCTGAATTGGAACTTTCTGACCCCAGGGTTAGGGCTCTTTCCACTAACTTGTGCTGCCTTCCCCCATAGGGTGCAGAATTTTCAGTGAACAGTACCCTAACATGAAATCACAGGTTCTTACCATATGCCCTTGTTTTGACAATCTCAAAATATTAAGACATCGTTTAACCAAGTCAAAAAGGAAAATTCAACTCATTTCTACGTGATTAAAAAGAAAATTATCTTAATACATAATAAGCCAAAGTAGCTATAAAATGTCTGAATGAGAAGGAATTATTGTGCATTTCAGTAATTTAAAATAGGACAAATTTTTAATAGTAGGAAAAAATACTAACTTTTTTCCATCAAAGGAAGTGATCTGAAAACAGTACCGCCTGTCTTCACAGTCCACAGCCATTACTGAACAGTTGTCAATGTCCATGGCCAGGCCGCCTGCCACATCCCCACGCGCCTGACTCATTAAGTTTCCCCCCTGCGTGAAGTAAAACTGTCTGTCCCAGGTAGATGACACCAAGCCTGTTTTACTAAATGAAGAAAGTACATTCACTCTTTAGTAACAACACACCTGAAATCTCATCATAAGCCAGACAAAAGATAAAGCACATCGCAAAGAACCAGCTTGTAAACAGGCACAAAGGTGCCTAGAAAATCTATCAGTTTTTCAGTCTCTAAAATAAATTCATGTATACGGAGCCACTTTTGTGTGTGTGTGTATTTCCAAAAAAAGCTGGAAATTATTAAACTGCAACTGTTATAATGATGTTCCATAAATTATAGTTCAACTTCCAGGAGAATAAACTCAAAAGAAAAGAATTCATTTTACTTCTAAGGTTAACTTGCTTTACCCTATCTTTAGATAAAAACTAAAAGCTGACATAATAGTATAATTACATACATTTTAAAGTATAATAAAAATGATATTTAATAGCATTCATGTAATGCTAGATTTAAACTCAAATTTGTTTCACTTTTAAAATAATTCTAAATTATTCAATAAATATCTAAACAGAATTTTACTTCTGAAAATTATTCATGTACCGGTCAAAAAGCTGACAAAAACACTAATTCCGCTAACTGAAAAGATTCAATATTTGGTAAAACAAAATAATTTAGCAGACAATAGCAATCATATATTATATTCACTTGATGCTACCTTAGATGATATACAACATATGAAAATAACTATAGTTTTCTTACTTCCTAGCATTAAGGTATCCAGCCTTCCGGGTTAAGTTTCGATTAACAGGAAATTTCGTGGGATCTGGGTCAGGCACATATAAGGGGTCACTGGCCACTTCCAAATCTTCTATTGTCTGCTGCATGGTCTCTACATCATTGTCCATTTCCCTACGAACGCTAACACGGAAAACATACTATTTACTACCAACCACAACAGACAAAGATCTCCTTACCAGTCATGTTTATCTATATATTTGCTTTGCATATTTCTTCTTAAAGAGAGCAACAGTGGCATGGGTGGTTAAAGGAACATGAACGTGTGATTAAACAGCTTTACATTTTATTTGAAACTAGATATTCTGGAAACAATACCAAGTTAAAAAACAAACGGAGCCACACTGAATGCCTAACTTTGGAATTATTTTCAAACTGCTCTATCCTGCGCCTTTAAAACAACAATCATTTTAATCTCCCTGCATATCTCAGATTGACCACATCACTGCTCAGAACCTGCTTAGAACTGCTTGCTCTCTTTAATCTTTAAGCTTTCATGGCTTAGAAAGCAAGATTTATTTAGTAACTCCCATCCATCCCCCACAATTCAGATAATTGTGAAGATAATGAACTTATGGATAATCACTATTATGTGTCTGTTATATACATACATAAAATCTAGTTTATAATAAAATACCATTAGACTTGACACAGCTATGAAATTCAGAGTTCAGATTCTATGGAAAAGATGGTAAAAAAAGAAAAAAAAAAAAAAAACAAGAAGGATCCATGAGCCATGTGAGACACAGTTTCATGGCAAGGAAAACAGCTCCTCAGGAAATTCAATGCTAAATATTTTTAGATTATGGCATTTAGCTGTTAACTTATTCTCGTAACTTCATTTTCAATTTTAAGGAAGAAAATACTTACTTTTGTACACTTGTTCCAATATTAGTCAAGAATTCTTCCAGCTGTTCATTGAGATTTTCAGAACCCATCTTAAAGAAACTTATCTGGGGCAAGAGGGTGTGTGAGTGGGAGGATGAACAACAGAAACACACACATACAAGAAACACAGTGAATCATATAAACAATCTCCAAGATACATGGGAAGGTAAAGAACAAAGGAGTATTCCCACTTGTGCACTACTTTATAATGACTTCTACTGGGCTTAGAGCCACTGTAGAAACCAGACTTCAATTTCACTGTACATCTTTGTAAGCAATTTATAAAACTGGAAAATGTTAAAACATTTTAAATTAAGTTATATAAACTTATGTCTATACAAAGATAAACTTTATATTGAGGAATAATAAGCACTCATATTTGAAAGAATATCTGAATTTCTTTAAACTTTTAATTTTTAGGGGTGTGCCATCTCATATTACCCAAATTTACTCTTCTAGCCTCCTTCCTGCTGCAAACCTCTTGGGACACTTTGGAGTTCATCTATTATTTTTAACTCAGGAGTATGCAAGGAACAGGAGACAAAGTTGTCCATTCTCTTTCAAATCTGTTCTGAAGCTAAAGTGAATGGAAGTTCCATCAGTAGGAGTAACTGCAGAATTCACTTAGCTTTCTGTTCCCCGTCCCCCACCTGTGATGGACAAGGCCTAAATACAAGGTAAGTGGTTTCATTTACCTTAAAAAGTATGTGAAATCTTCATCTGCAAGGAAAACCATTCTAACTTCCTCAAAATAGCATTTCGATGACATTTTAAATTACTTTTGAAAACACAGATCCAAATAGAATATTTTGACCCTAGTTTGTAATACCCTTATACTTAACATAAGTATCAAACTTAATATAAAGTTTTTAGGACAGTTATAATCCAAAACACAGTACAGTCAGTATTTACCTGAGCTTGCATGTACCCAAGCAGAGGTTCTAACAATGCTATTTTCTTTTTGTATTGAAGAGTATTTAATGCACAAAAATAATGCATCATGGTCTGGTGTTGTTTTTTTCTGGAAGTGTAGACATCTTCCGTTACTTCATACTTTACCTTTGGATAAAAACATTAAAAATGCTATTATTTAATTGTGTAATTATCTTTAGTAGTGGCTGTAGGGAAGAGCTTACCCAAGGAAAAAGATAGATCACCAGCAACTATACATCTTTATTTTCTGAGATAGTAGAAATCCTATAAAATATTGGCTAATTTTCCTGTCTTACTACCAACCATTCCATCTTAAAATCCATGTTTAAAGCAGAATTCTGCACATAGCTAAGAACTGAACTAAGTGTGCAGAGTCTACCACACAGAGAAAAGACAGACAGGGGCTTGGTATTAGCTTAGTCATTATAGTCTTCGTTCTCGGTCAGTTCATACCATACTTCCCTTCTGGTTCTCTCCTGCTGCTCCTCCTCTCTTGTATTTGTTTTCCTTCACCCACATTTAAATATGTGTGCTCCTTTAAGTTCTTGTATTCAGACAACAAATATTTATTGAGCACCTATTATATAGTATGCATTAGGCTCTTCTCTCTTCTTGCTTTCCTTAGAATACCAAATCAAGTACTAAGAATATTCCAATACACCAATGACTCCCAAATTTTTCTCTCTCACCCTTCACTCTTTTAAAATTTTATTTATTTGAGAGAGAGAGAGAGAAACAAGAGAGAAAGCATGAGCAGGGAGAGGGAGAAGCAGACTCCCCGCTGAGCAGGGAGCCCAGTGCGGGGCTGGATCCCAGAATCCTGGGATCGTGACCTGAGCCGAAGGGAGATGCCCAACCGACTGAGTCACCCAGACATCCCTCGTCCTTTACTCTCCTAGGTGTCAGAGGAAGCACATCTCCAGCTGGACTCTGTGTGTGTGTGTGTGTGTGTGCTCGTGCGTGTGCACGTGTATAAATGTGCTGGACATGTACAAAGCTGAATATAGTATCTTTCCCACAAAGCCTGTTCCCGTTTCTTAGTTTTTTGTTTTGTTTTTTTTTTAAGATTGTTTGAGAGCAAGAGCGAGGGGGGGGGAGTGGGGAGGGAGCAGAGCGAGAAGGAGAAGAAGACTCTCCACTGAGCCAGGAGCCTGATGTGGGACTCGTTCCCAGGACCCCAGGATCATGACCTGAGCTGAAGGCAGATGCTTAACCGACTGAGCCATCTAGGTGCCCCTGTTTCTTAGCTCTCTTAATTATTCCAAGATCCACCCCATCATCCAAGAATCATAGGATTCCTTTTTGATTCCTCCTCCTACTATAATTCTTGTCAATTCTACTTACAAAATATCTTCCAAAAGTATTCCTTCCTCTCCATTTCAACAACTACCTGAGGTTCTCCTAATGTCTTTGCAAACTATTCTGGTACCTTTTCCATTGGATTCCCTCTAGTCCTGTCCCCTTCACATTTCCATTAGTATTTTTATTGTGTAACACAATTGCATGGTGTTATCCACTTACAATCCTTTAAGTAGGATTTCTTTTAGCAGGCTGCCCACTCCAACTCAAATTTCAAAGTCACTGATGTAGTTACCTGGCCCCAAACTACTTTCTTGTCATCTCTACCATACCTCCCCAAATACATTCTATGTTCCAGACATACACAATTATCATAATAATTATTGCTAGGATTTAATAAAACTTGCTACAAGCCAGGTACCCTGCATGTATTATCCCATTTCATCATCACAACTACTGAGCTTTTTGATAGATAAAGGCTTAAAATTAAGTAACCAGAGTGTGACCTCAAGCAAATAAGTGGCAAAGCTGAGATTTGTCCTCCAGCAGTCTGACTCCACAGCCAGTGCTCTTTAAGCTTTACATTCTACAGAGTCTAACATGTGCTTCTGCAAAGACAGTTTTTCTTCCAGGAATGCCCTCTCCCCAATCCCAAACCAGTGACATTCACTCATCTTTAATGCAAATAGCAACTCCTAAAAGTATAGCAGTTCCCAATTCACAAAGGTAACTCAGTGTTAATTCATGTATTCTCTCCATCCTTGCACGCTGGCATCTACTCCAACTGTATGCCTTCACACAGGAAGCCTTCGAATAACTGTATTATTCACTCCCTGAGGCTAGGAGTGGAGCCTATTCTTACCCCATGGTACCCAACATATAGCAGATGCTCAAAATTTTTTCAAATAAAACAAAATTGGTAAAAGAATGCTTTTTAAACTACCTGGAATAACAACAAACCCGGAACAGCCAGAAACAATGTAAAATACAACAAAATTCATAGCTAGACCCTTTTTCTCTAAGGCAAAGTAACAAAGCAATATAGATCTCAAAATGTATGTATTTTATTAATATTTGTACCATCGAGAAATCCATGAACTAAAATTAGAAATGGAAAGCTCTTTGTACTGAACTTTGTGAGAAACTTCTCTTTACTGTGTCACGGTAGCTATTGCACAGCAAATTGTACCCAGTCGTGGATGCCCCCAAGTGATCACTGTGCCCCTACCAGCGGCTGTGCCCCTACCAGCGGCTGTGGCCAAGGCTGCAGACACCAACACAGACCACCTCACTCGCAAACATCTAGTGGAGATCTCGTTATCAAACCTTAGATTAGGCACTGAGAAAGAAATGAGCTTAAGGAACATCTAGATGGACTTGTCTTTGTTCTTTACTCAAATGCATTTCTCCTGAAATACAGTGAAATATTTCTGGATTTCACTCCCTGAAGAAGTATCAAAAACTATATATATATTCCCTGTAAATGAGGAGGTCCTCAACAGAATTTCATTCAATTATGTATGTAAGCATTCAACTTTTTAACCACTTTATCTCAGAAGACACTTCTGAATACATACATCGTCAAATAAAAACAGAACACACACAAGGTTATCAAAACACAAAACAAAAGGAGGCAAATGTTATCTACTGGGCATCAGTTACACTTTTGGAATAGTTCTATTACCAAATTTTGTCAGCAGAAAAATATTTTGTTCAAAGAGACAATTATTAATTGTCTGATAATTGTAAGAAAGGCTTTGAAACAACCAGAAGGAAAGAAAAAACTAAGGGCAATGTAGCAAAACATACGAAGTAACTGCAGGCTACTGTTTTTAAACAGGAAAAAGGTAGTGAAAAAAAATTTAATGTAACAATTGTTAATTGTGATACTAAAGGAGTAAGTATGTATCATACCTTGTCATTTTCTCTTTTTTTTGACAACCTGCTATATCTGTTAATTGCAGCATCATGATCTGGAAAACAGAAATAACTATTAACAATAATACAACAGTATTTAACCAAACTTATAAATGCTTTACATAGTCTTCACATAGGCATCTTCCAACAAACATGCTAAAGCAAGAATTCTCAAAATAAAAATTCTTTAACATATATTTCTCCACCCAAATGTTCCCACAAATTTCCCATGAAGTACCTTTCTACTTATTAAATTGGTTAAAAAAAAAAAAATCTAAGACTATACTCCATTAAAAGTTTTTTAAAGTATTTTATTTCATTTTTTAAAAGACTTTATTTTATTATTTATTTGCCAGAGAGAGCAAGACAGCACAAGCAGGGGGAGCTGCAGAGACAGAGGGAGAAGCAGGCTCCCCACTGAGCAGGGAGCCCAATGCGGCACTCGATCCCAGGACTCTGGGATCGTGACCTGAGCCGAAAGCAGATGCTTAACTCACTGAGCCACCCAGGCACCCTTAGAAGTATTTTTTAGTACAAAAATAGCAAATGCTCATTAAAGAAAAATTTAGAATATATAGGAAAACAAGGAAGGGAAAATATTATACCAACTTCTCTGGTATTATTAAGATAACAAACCACAAGATTTGATTTAGTTTCCTTTTAAATCTTTCTTTAGCACAAATATTGCAACTTAAAAATAGCACTGATTTACATAATCTTTACTTACACTTTTAATTAGGTTCATTTTTTTTCAATTATTACATAGAATATGGCCACAGATTTGTGTTGATAAAGAAATGAATCACTGTGAGAAATAACTGTGTAAAGTATTAAGAACTTACCATTACTAGCAATCTGAAACACTTCCTTTAATGTCAGTATTTCTGGAAAAGTTCAAGAATCATTTCAATTTAGCATATTTATGAAATACCTAAAATTTTGTTTAGAAAACAATAACTACCATTTAAGCTATAACTTAACTTCCAAATAATATTTCATACTTCATCATTCAAAGTGAAAAAGTTATTCTGTTTCAGCTGGTCTATGGAACACTGACTATCCTTAGCAACAGTCACAACACCAGATCTACCTGCCACGAATTAGTAATATGACACAAAACAAATTTTAAAATCACTGCAAATTCTATGATATGCAAATATTCTGACTTAGTACCAGGATCCAACTCATTAATTCATTTTTTGATACTGACTCTAGTTAAGTTCAAATGCTGAATTTGAGAAAAAAGAATAATTAGTAAGATATGACATTCAGAAAAGGAAAAAAGAGAATTTGTTTCTTGACCTTGGAAATGACCATTCTTGAGGATTATCACCATAAATATTAACTCCATTTCTAAAATACATTTGTCTTTATTCCACGCATGATTTAAATACCATCCACTGACACGTTAGTTCAATGTTTTTATTCTCTCTACATATTCAGTAAATAAGTCCATACGACTGAGACTATAAATTATGAGAAAGCAGAGCCAATTCTATAAAACTTTCATTTTATCACCTAATAATCCTAATTCCCTTTGGGGAAAAAAAAATCCACCACAAACTACTAAGTCATGGGTTGCCAGATGTGCCAGTACCCCCACCTCCAGCCACTACAGCCCCTAAAGACACCTGTGCCACTGTCACAGGTCAGGCCTCGGCCACAGCTCACTGGGCTCGCACAACTTCCTAATCCGCTTTCCTGGACATCAAATCCACTCTATCCCAACCTCCAAAACCAAAAGAATTGGGTCTACTTCTTCAAGGCCTCCATTGGCTTCTCTTTGCTTATAAACTCATGTCCAACATCCTTAGCATGATTTATTTCCAGATTTGTCTGTCACACCCCAACACATCCAACACTGCAGCCACACGGAGTTTCTCGTCAACCACGAAACAAGATGTGTCTTTCTATACCCCATACCTTTGTGCTTTCTAGTCCCTCTAATAGAACAATGACTATTCTCCTGGCAAATGCCTCTTCACTGTTCAATGTTCACGTCACATCCTTGGTGATGCCTTTCTGACACCCTCCTCTGAGCCCTCATAGTACCTTGCTCATTCCCTAATTATAACAGAATATCCTAATTACTATTTTACCCATCTCCTTCTCTGGGCTTTCTCGAGAGAAGTAACACTGTATTCATATCAGTATTCTTCTGTATCTAGTTTAACATCTAGCAGGCGCTCCTATAAGTATCTAGTGACACATTAAAGTGGTACAAGCTGTAGTCAGAAATGGCTAAGGTATACAGCAAAATGCACTTTACAACTATTGATCTGATGGCTAATGGAAGTAAACATAAACTTGACTTCATTACCTTTTAGATCTCTTTCTTTAAACTGAGTAATGGGAAACATCATGGCATCAGCAAGCTGAGTTGAAAGTACTGCATGACAAGAGCTAAGCTAGTAAAAGGAACACCAAAAAGGCTGAATAAATAACTATACAGAGACATTTAGCCAGTGTTATGTAAATTAAACAAAATCTAATAAACAGTAATTGATACATTTTACAAAAGAGAACACTGAAAATTATGTAATATACTATAAAATATTATACAGTAAAAAAATATCCATTTAAAACTCTTAAAAAACAGCGGATAACCTAGGATTTGGCAATGGTTTCTTACATATGACACCAAAAGCACAAGCAACAAAAGAAAATATAAATTGGACTTCATCAAAGTTAAAACCTCTGTGCAAAGGATGTACCAAGAAAGTAAAAACACAACCTGCAGAAAGGGAGAAAATATTTGCCAATCACATATATGATAAAGAACTTGTATCTAGAATAAATAAGTCTTAAACTCAGTAATAAAAGATAAACCACCCAAATGAAAAATGGGCAAAGTACTGAAAAAAGTACACCGCACCCCCCCAACCCAGAGTGCCGCCATCAGCAGTTTCAGTTACCCACGGTCAACGCAGTCCGGAGGCAGCTGCTGCTCCTTCGGACATAGCGTCAGAAGGCCAACCGGAGCCTAATACTCCATCACAGAGCCTCCAGCGTTCACCTCCCTGCATCTCAGCATGCAGGCACTTTATCATCTTGCATCATCACAAGAAGGGTGAGTACAGCACAGTAAGATATTTTGAGAGAGACACACACACACACACCACATTCACAGAACTTTTATTATCGTATAATGTTATAGTTCTATTTTATTAGTAGTATTCTCTCATTTTGTTAATCTTTCTGTGCCTAATTTGTAAAATAATCTTTATCGGATGTATGTATATATAGGGAAACACATAATATATACGGGTTCAGTACTATCCATGGTTCCAGGCAATCACTAAGGGGTCGAATGTATCCCCTGTGGATGGGGAGGGGGTATTATTATAGACATTTCTTCAAAGATATACAAAGGGCCAATAAGCATAGAAAAAGGTGCTCAACATCATTAGTCACCAGGAAAATGCACATAAAAACTACAATGATATACCACTTCATACCTGCTTAAATGGTTGTAATAAAAATATAAATGAAAATAACAAATGTTGGTGAGAATGTGGAGAAACTGGAACCCTACATTACTGGTGGGAATGTAAAAGTGTGCAGGACCTGTGGAAAACAGTCTGGCTCAAAAAGCTAAACATAAAATTACCGTATGACCCAGCAATCCCACTCCTGATTATATACCCAAAAGAACTGAATATTGGTGTTCAAGAAAAAAAGATAATAAAACAAAAACTTGTACACAAATCCTCACTGTAGCACTATTCCCACTAGCCAAAAGGTAGAAAACAACTCAAATGCCCATCAACTATCAATGGATAAATAAAAAGTGGTATATTCATACAATGGAATTTTATTTACCCAAAAAAAGAATTAAATTCTAATACACGCTGCAACACAGATAAACCTTGAAAACATTATGCTAAAGAAGACAGACACAAAAATCCACAAATTGTGTAAGTCCATTTATATGAAATATCCAACAGGCAAATCCATATAGATAGAAAGTAGATTTGTGGTTGCCAGGAGCTGAAGGGAGGGGACATGGGGAGTGACTGCTTAATGGGCATAGGATTTCCTTTGGGATGATGATGAAAATGTTCTGGAACATCACTGATGATGGTTGCACAACATTGTGAGTGTATAAATGTAACCAGGCAGACATTTTATGTTATGTATATTTTACTACAATAAAAATATTCCATTTTCTATAATACAAAAAGAAATATTGTGACAATATTTTGCTACTATTTAATAACTATGAGTTATTAAAATATTTCAAAAAATTACTTTTTCAGTTAGGGGACTAGGAAAGACAGAACTATCTAATGGTTCATGTGAAAGGAAGAGCTTTCATTGCACTAGCTGAGAACAGTAATGGACTCCCCAAACAGCTCTCACCACCCTTCTTCCTCCTAGCAACATTTCACCATTCAGTTTATTAATCCTTCCATCCCAGACAGCCAATATCAGCCCTTAATTTCTCTAACCAGTCATCAGAACAAATCATTAAAAAAAGACCCGAAACTTAGCTATATCTCAAGTTTAACTCTTCCCTCCCTGCCTACATCAAATAAAACGGTGAAAGGCTGAATGACATGGACTGGGAGGAGAGAGAGCAGATCTCTATGTTTATCTCCAAAAACAATTTGTTCTAATCAGACAAAGTACTATTTTTATGAGACAGCCACTGAGATATGAGAGAGACACTAACTAATACAGAAATTAAGGTCCTTCTTTAAAACAGTAACCTTTTATTAGAGATTTGCTCATATAATCATAATACAATTTCCCAATAAAAGCTAAACAACTTGAATAACTTAATTATAAGACCATTTACTCAAGCAAAATAAGCACTTACCTCATCTATAACTTTTGAAAACTGTTGCAAAGTAGAGCTCATAACTTCATCATCACCCCCCAATGGAAAACGCTGAAAAATGAGAAAACAGAGATGAGGTAAAGGTCCAGTGCTCTATGTCTCCTGTGAAAGATGTTATAATTTACATTTTAAAAAACAGCTGACCCTCAAAACACATCGGAGTTAGAAGTGCTGACCACCACATATAACTTTTAACTTCCCCAAATTTAACTACTAATAGCCTACTGTTGACGGGAGCCTTATCAGTAACGTAAACAGTTGATTAATACGTATTTTATATGTTACATGTATTATGTACTGTATTTTCATAATCTTTTAGAGAAAAAAAGTTAAGAAAATCATAAGAAAAAATAAATTTACTGTACTGTATCCAAAAAATCCATGAATAAGTGGACCCATGCAGTTCAAACCCATGCTGTTGGTTGACTGAAACTTTAAAAAAAACTTTCAAAATTTTGAATAAGCTCTAAAAATGTCACTTAATAAGACTATAATTCGTACAGTCATAAACACTACTTAAAATGTTTGCTAAGCAACTAATTAATGTAGTACATACGAATGCACACCATACTAGGAGTTCAAAGACTTGTTTAGCTCCAATTACCAGCTATATAATGAGTAAGCCTCAGTGTCTTCATTTGTAAAAAGAAGATAAGTCAATTAACTTCTACCTAATTTTAATTAAAATTAGCTATAATGGAATTTCAACAGCCTATCAAAATTACTTTCTATGAATTCAAAAAAGCTTAGGATTCTTGATGAGAAATTCTATTTATACAGATACTGTATCACTGCATATTTTAAATTATGCTTTTAAAATTTTCACGTACAATACCTGTTTTTCATATTCCTTTAAAAGTTTTGAAGTCAGGTGTGTTGCTGCACTTAATTCATTCTGTGGGGCAAAAAAAATCAGCATTCAAATTAACACAATATTACTGGTTAAGACAAAGTTTTAGTTGAAGATACCTATGCCATTTTTGTTTTTCACTTAACATAAATACTATACAACATGTTCTCTAAACCCCTCATTAAATCACTGGAAAGGGAACTACCATTAAAACACTTTAAAGGGAAACTCAAACCATGAAATAGATACCATCAAGGAATTCAGCAGTGTTCTAGGTGTACTTTTTTTTTTAGCTAATAAAAACTCAGCATTAAATATTGATAAAGCTTTAAAGCTAGAAGTAAACTGTACATAAACTTAGCAAAATCTTAAGAGATTCTACATTAATGACAAATTATTTCTCTCTTTAGATACTGAAACTATACCAATGCATTTATTTAATAACACACAACCAAAATATGGTTAGCCTGGTCATATAACACAGCAACATAGCCATATGAAGGAAATATTTTCAAGTTTTTTTTTTTCCAGTGATGAATATAATGACAAATGTAACATTTCTTTTACATAATAATCTCTATGGTCAGGAATCAAATCTTGAGAGACCAATCACAAGGAAAAAAATTAAAAACTATCACAGCAACTTTTTAATTCATTTTTTTAAAGATTTTATTTATTTACGGAGAGAGAAAGTGTACGTGCACATGAACTGGGGGAGGAGCAGAGGAAGAGAAAGAATCCCGAGCAGACTCCAAGCTGAGCACAGAGCCTGATGCAGGGGCTTGACCTCACGACCCTGAGATCAAAACCTGAGCTAAAATCAAGAGCTGGACCTTTAACTGACTGAGCCACCCAGGGGGCCCCTCACAGCAACTTTTTAGTACATAATGAAAATGTGAGCCCAGAAAGGAGATAAAATGAGAAGGGGGAAAAAATTGTATACCTAATTAATCCCAAAGAAAGCTTATCACAGAACCTAGGTTGCTGTTAAGGCTTATAATTAAGTTACATAAACAGAGCCTCAAATCTTAAGCCTGCTCAACAACAAAAAAATCTAGTCATCTTCTTCTTAAATTCACTTCCCAGTACCCAGAGTTACATCTAATTTTTATTATCTGCGTGTCACTAAACAAACTACTTCCAAATCCTTTACTCAAAAAGGGTGAAGTGTTCCATAAGATTAAAAGCACAATTAGGGAAAACACTGGTGACAATATGGGGTTTTCAGTCAAATCTTAGGCAAAGATCACAATCAGTGAGTTTCAGTAAGAAAGCTCTTACTGTGTTTGGGTAGAAAGGGGGAAATGCTTCAATCTTTCTCTGTTGTAGAGCTACGAACTACACACTAGTAACTGGAATGTGAGCTCTCATACAAAATACTTAAAAGTTCATGCATCCACTCAACAAATAGGACTATGAGCCCAGCACAGGGCTAGGCACCAGTAAACAAGGCAGATACTAGCCATATCTGTCCTCACGGGCTTAAAGAGTCATTTCAAAAAAAGCAGTCTTTAGGTTTTTACCTGTGCGTCATAAATCCGATGCATAGCTTGATACAACTGGTTCATATAGTTGGAAATAGCTGTAGCATCTTCTTCAAATACACCCAGTAAAGACCTTGTCTGTATAAAATAAAAGCAGTAAGTTTATATTAACCAATATATAAATCAAATAGAAAATTATTTTCTAAAGGAAGGAAAAATCCTAGGATATTGGAGCTCTAATAATTCTGAGTTTTAACCTATTTTCTCTCTTTTGATAGTAATGCCAAGACTTTGGAATTCTTTGTTCTCAATTTCACTTCACTAAAATGGAGGGATTTTCCAACTACATCACACAAAATTTATTTTTATTTTTTATTTGGGGGGGGGCAGAGGGAGAGAGAGAATCTCAAGGAGGCTCCACGGCCGGCGCAGCTCCATCCCACAACCCTGAGATCATGACCTGACCCAAAATCAAGAGTTGGACGCTTAACTGACTGAGCCACCAGGCACCCCCATCTCATAAACTTTAAAAGGAACAACAAAGATACACTTTTATGAATTAAAAAGTCTGTAATTAAACTAAGAACAAATCAAAAGTGTCCAAGCCTAAATTAACAGTATTCCATGCATAAATATTTTAAAGGACTTATTTCAGGATAACTCAATATTATCTCTCTTTTTTCATGGTCTCTTGTAGTAGTGCCAAACCCCTCCCCACCCCAAAATACCACAGTATCCCCAAAATAACATAGTACCCATCCCCACCATGGCCTAGTAAACGCTAACTTGGATTTTATGAGTACAGATTTTGAGGTTCTTTTTTTTCTTCTTCTTTATACTTAGCTATATTGTTAGGCACTTTTTTTTTTTTTTTTTTTACACAATAAGCATTTCCCCTTTATTTTAAGGGAAAAATTTGTAAGTAAATGTTAAGACTGTCAATAAAAAGGATCAGAGATAAGGAAACTCAGCATATCAAGGCAAACATGCTCACCTTTTCATATCACAAAGGCAAAGAAAGAATTAAAATACCAACAACTATTGAGGTAACTGCAGTTTAAAATCTAAAAGATGACCTTATATTTTTATTCTACAAATAGTTCATTCCTAGAAGGCAGTTTAAAAAAAAAAAAACTTATCCCTTAGCTTCCTATTTTCAGAAAAGGAAGCTAAGTCAACATGGTTTAAAAAAGGGGGGGGGCACAAAACCATTATGTCTGTATATGAAATCCATGTTGTCAGTCCTCTATTTCCCCATGCGCCAGAGATTTAGATCTGACTGAATCTTTTCATTCTTTAGCTCTGTGGCCCCCTATTTTAAGATGTAAAAAAAGAAAAAAATCAAGAAACCTTGTTTGACTAGTGCCATTTTTAAGAAAAAAATCTGCCATTTCATTTTTTGTTTCCCCAAAATTACTATTCTAATTCAAGGAATTACATATTTATGCAAAAACCTGTAGTAGATTTAAGTTAAAAAGATCTCCTTAGCCCCAGTGTTAAAAAGGGTTCCCTATTTAAAACTAGTAATATCTAGTTAGCAACTTGTAAAAGTACATCAATATGGTAACATTTCATTGAATATATAATGGCATCCACTGTAAGCTGCACCATTTTTTTTTAAAGATTTATTTGAGGGGCGCCTGGGTGGCTCAGTCGTTAAGCGTCTGCCTTCGGCTCAGGGCATGATCCCAGGGTCCTGGGATCCCTCTCCGCTGGGCCTGCTTCTTCCTCTCCCACTCCCCCTGCTGTGTTCCCTCTCTCGCTGGCTCTCTCTCTGTCACATAAATAAATAAATAAATCTTAAAAAAAAAAAATTATTTGAGAGAGTGTGCACGAGTGGGAGGAGGGGCAGAGGGAGAGACTCTTCAAGCAGACTCCCTGCTGAGCATGGAGCCTGATACGGAACTGGATCCCACAACCCATGAGATCATGACCTGAGCCAAAACCAAGAGTCAGATACTTAGCCAGATGCTTAACTGACTGAGCCACCCAGGCACCCACTGCACCATTTTTAAATACTACTAAAACAAAACAGTGCCAACAATTAAGCTATGATTTGAGGTTTTCTAATGTCTTGCAATTTTGACTTTATATTTGTGGAAATGAACCTCTAGACAGAATTTTGTATACAACTCCTATGAACATAAAAGGAAAACACAAACAGCATAAATTTATTATAACCCTAACATTTCTTCAGAGTTCAATTCTTATGAGTCACTTTTGGACATAAGAATCATCAATATCCATGTTTTCTCATCCAACATTACTCCGTGCCATGGGGGGTGACAAATATTTTTTAAAAGTGTTTCACTTCTGTCTCCAGTATTTTCTTCCAAAACACTGATAAGCATTCAGCAAATTTTGATGGTGGCACTTGGCTTCATCCCAGGAGTCAAAGGAATATCTTCAGACAACAAAGAGGACTGATGGTCCGTCAAGTGGTTGTTAAACTGAGCTGTTGAATGCTGAAAGGCTGCACTTGACCAGTAATGCCACTAGGAGAAAACCACGTGTGCACATTTGCAACCAATTACAAATAAATCATCAACTGTATGGGGGGCATCAATCTCCATATCAGACATGTTAAGATGTGGGGGGAAAATATGTCTCACAATCTGTGAATATTCCTTATTATATCAAAGAAGTCTCCAGTTGGGATTAGAGTTTTATCTTCACAGTTCTAGCACTGATGAATCACTGATATTTATCTACACATAAAATCAATTATTTTTAAAAGATCATATATCTGTTCTTATTAACCAGCAAGTTTCATTTTGCTCCAGATTTTCAAAACAATATAGAAGTATGGACAAGACATCTAGTGTAGCCTTAAAGATTTCCTGTCTCAATAAATAAGATCATTTGCAGAATGGGAGATAATTAAAGGTATTTATGTCCAATCAACTAGATTTGAACTTGCAAATAGCCCTCTATTTTAATACTTACTAAAAATCAAAACTGCAATTTAGCATAGTCTTCCATCACTCCAGGCCCTAACTTTTTTACATAGCAACTGACAGGGCACTTTTGATTAGGATCAAATGATCTAAATAAAAACTTATCTGTATCAAGAGCTTTAAAAGTTTTCATACTCTTTGTTATTCGACTTCTTGGACTCTAGCCTAGATAAATAGTCCAAATGAGAACAAAAATTTATGCCCCAAAGCATTAACCTCAGTGCTATATATAAAAACAAAACTTGTGAAAAACTCTCAAAGCCCAACAGTAAGACAACTGTTAAGTCACTTAAGGAAACGCAGCTTTCAAATTTTTTTACTCAGAATTTAATAATATGTGAACATACTTACACTACAATGTTAAGTTAAAGCCGAATAAAAATTGTTATGCACAATATAACTTCAAATACGTTAAAATATATAAGAGAAAACAAGGAAAAACAGGGTTTGCTGCTGGGTGCAGGATAGGTAACTGTTTCTGTACCTTCCTATTTTTCTGAAGCGCATAACTATGATTTTTATAATCAGGTACAAAAATAAAAGCATTCACTATAACAGCTGAGATTCAGAGAAGTTGAGTGATTTTCCCTAAAGCAAGTGAAGTGGCAGTGAAGACTAAAAGTCCATCCTGAATCCCAGAATCCCAGGCTTTCCATCCTACAACAAATTCTCCCTAAGTATTACTTCCAAGCATCTTCCCTTTTTAAATCTCATTTGTCCCAACTAATTTTTCCAAGTAAATATTACCTAGTTCAAATTATTATAGAGATTGAAAGACTATCAAGGTGGCTATTTTCATTAAAAATGACTATAAAACTGGGGTGCCTGGGTGGCTCAGTCGTTAAACATCTGCCTTCAGCTCAGGTCATGATCCCAGGGTGCTGGGATCGAGCCCTGCATCAGGCTCCCCGCTCAGTGGGGAGCCTGCCTCTCCCTCTCCCACTGCTTGTGCTCCCTCTCTCGCTATCTCTGTCAAATAAATAAGTAAAATCTTTAAAAAATTACTGTAAAACTGATACTAATATGACATGTACTTGTAAAAAAACAAATGAATGCTCAAGTTGTAAACTAATTGTGTGAAAAGTTCAAGAAATTAGTCTGATGAGTCAGATCATATCCTCCTCACAAGTCATGGCGAGGGCACCGTGCTACCCATTCTGGACTGTGTATAATCTTTATGGGCTATAAAACCAGGCCAGGTAAGAAAAGGTAAGGCAACCTACTGAGTCTTATATAATAGTAGTAAAATGACAAAGTGCAACTGACCAACACATGCCACAAAATTTTTACAAAACATCTGAAACAAATATAGCTTCTAACTTTGTACTACAGAAATCATTAAGAATTTTGAACTAGCTGGGGCGCTTGGGGCATCTGGGTGGCTCACTCATTAAGTGTCTGCCTTCGGCTCAGGGCGTGATCCCAGGGTCCTGGCATCCCTCTCCGCTGGGAGCCTGCTTCTTCCACTCCTACTCCCCCTGCTCGTGTTCCCTCTCTCGCTGCCTCTCTCTCTCTCTCTCTCTCTCTGTCAAATAAATAAATAAATAAATCTTAAAAAAAAAAAAAAAGAATTTGAACTAGCTATCCTGGCAGTCAAGATAAACCAAGATGTGGGTTTCTCTCTGTGTCAGTTTAGGCTGATAAGAGAACATTACAGCAAACAACTGGCTTGTGAAGATTACTTGCTACATGGGGAAAAAAATCAATTCCACAATCGGAGCCTGACTTCCACTAGGCAATTAAAATTGGCACAAAGTCATGGCAGACGTCACATAGGCCAGCGGCATCGAGCCCCTTCTTCCTCATCTTTTAGGGCCATATTAAACTATTAAGGCACACATGAAATGTGTGCAATTGTAGTTCTGAATGAACACCATTTCCGAGGTAGCCAACCAGCAACACCGTCTTAAATCGCTTAAAGGGTCGTGTAAAAGACAGGCTTAGGGATGATTTTTCTCAGTGTAAGTTACAGCGCTTATCAACATGTTTTTAATATAATTCATTTAATGCTTCAATATTGAACACGTAACAAACTGTTGTTTCCCTAGACTGACTGAGGCTAGAGCAACCACACTAGCATTACCCCCCCCCCTCAAATGCACGAAACACGGGGCTTTTATTTTGATGAGTTTATTAGGGCCAAGTCTGCACCATGCCGCGCAGCAATCCTGGAGCCGCGAAGGCGCCGAGCATCACAAGCCGTGCACAGCTCGAGTGACAGCGAATAAAGTCGCGGCCACAACAGTGGACACAGTCCTCGGGGAGGCTCGGAAGCACATGACGGGCTTCGCCGGTGACTCTCCACGCGGACAAATCAGCAGCCTTCCAGAATCTCCCGAAGAAAAACTACCCATTTCCTTCCCTAGCTTGCTCAGAAATCATGGAGTTAAGTCTACGGGGTTTTTTCTCCTTCAGCATTTCCTCCGAGGAGACCTTCGGGGAGGAAACCCCAGGACCGGAATTTATGACCTTACATGACGGCGATAAAAACTCACCTTTCATCAAACACAAGGGAGCCCCGCGAACGTACGTGACCGCGGGGCCCACGAGCGAAGGCGGCGGAGGTTCGGTCGCCGCCCGCCGACGTCCCAAACCCCGCGCGTGCCTCTCGGCCCAGCCGCGCAGGCCCACGCGGGCCTCGGGCTGACGGCCGGGCCGTGGCGGCTCGGGGCGCGGCCCGCGACGGGCGGGGACACTGGGCTACGGCTCCCACCTGGGCCGGGGCGGGCACCTGCGGCGGCCGCGGCGCCAGGCCTGGGGTCGGCCCGCCCTGCTCTTTCCCTCGCCTCGCACCGTCGCCCGCGCCTCACCTGCGGGCTGTCCTCCAGTGTCTCCTCGATGGGCAGCTTGTCGATTCCCGGCATCGTGGCGGAGAGAGGGCGGCGGCAGGAGACACCGCAGCCGCCCACAGCTACCCGCGCCCGCCCGCCTGTAGCAGCTGACCCCGACCCGCCCTCTCTTACAGGCGCGGCCGCCGTCGCCGCCCGCGCCGCTCTCTCCAGGCGCCGAGCGGCCGCGCGGGAAATCCCGCCCCTTCGGCCTCACTGCCCCGCCTCCCGGCGCGCCCATTGGCTCGCGGCGACGCCCGTCAGCGCGGCGGGGCTGGCCCGGAGGTTCCTCCGCGGCGCGGGGCTCCGCTGTGAGCGGCGGCCTTGGGGGTGGCGCTGCTTGCTCGCAGCGACCACGTACCCTGCGCGCGCGTTTTGATGTAGATTGTAGGGGACGGTCTATCCCCCCCCCCCCACACACACACACAGCGAACGTTTCCGGGAACCAGAGCCTCGTTTGAGGAGGACCACGCTGGGAGTTTGGGGCGGCTTTACTTCTCCCGCAACATTTTTCATCCGAGACCACGGAAGAGGCCCTACTGCCGGGGGCCTCTCTTTGGTTGTTTAAATTATAACGTTCCCAGCCCGGCCCGGAGCGTCCAGTCTTCTCCCCACCCCCCCTCACCCTCCAGCAAAATGGTGTTAGCTAACTCAGATGTCTGTGAGATCCCAAACTGTTGTCATTAACAGGGTTTTCCAGTAGATTACGGACAGTAGACTCGCAATTTTTTTTTTTTCTGGGCACTTGGGTATCAGTATACTCAGTTAAAAACAGGTGACTTTGTTGTCAATTCATCAGTTCTTACCTGATCTTGAAGGGCTATCGTGCCTCAATTCACACTTACATATTTCTTTTAAATCACAAATGAAAACACCTTTTAAAGATCAGGATACACTGGCTAATTATGTCCGTAACTGATTAGCATTTCTGTTAGGTCAAAAAGTTCTGTAAGCTTTAAATAGCTTCTTCAGCATCTAATTTTACAGTAGAGAAAAGTGAAGCTCTAATTCCAGAACCTGGTCTGGATTAGAACTCCTAGTTCTTTGTCCTTCTTCCCCAACCTCACACTGCCTCATTTATTTCTCTGTGGAGTTATAAGAAGTTTTCATCAGTATACAAAGAAAATGGCGAAATCATAAGTGTCTTATAAAATTCTAGCCATCAGGGACACCTGGCTGGCTCTGTTGGTAAAGCATGTGACTCTCAATCTTAGGCTTGTGGGTTTGAGCCCTACACTGGGCGTAGACGGTACTTAAAAGAACAAAATCTTTAGAATAAATAAAACTCTACCCATTAATCTAATCAGCCCGTTCCATTTTCATTCAAGAAATATAAGAAATGCTGAGTAAAAATTATTAGTTGCCTGGTTCCACAGATACACTGGAACAAATCCAGATACAGTAGAACAAACCCAAATACGGGAACAGGAACGGAAATTACGTATTTTAAACTAAAATGCTAGATTTTCCCATGATCTCTTGAAGGAAAGATAAAATCTGGTTTTAAAAGTTTTACGGAGTAGATTGCAGTATCGTTTCACAGAATTACCCTTAGTGTTCTAAGCCTTAAATAAGAGTTCTTCCCTTAAATTGTTTATCAACTACTCATCCCCTGTATGAGATTTTAGCTTCTGAAAGGTGGTTTGGAATCAGTTCTTGGTGTTCCTAGTTCCCAGATGCTTCAAAGTACTCAGCAACCTACAGATTCCAGCAACCCAATCTTTCCCTTGATATTTGTTTTCTACTCTGTCAGCACAGTGGCATGAAACCTGGCTCTAAAGAAGAAAGATTTTCCAAGGTAAGTGACCTTCTTGGTTGAACTATGATTTAGTTTATAAATGAAGGAGAAGAAAGCTTGTAGCAATTGATAAGTATCAAGAGTAAGTGACAAGTAAAAGCAAGTGTAAGAAAGAAGAGTAATTATATGTTGTAACTGAAGGGGTTTGGCCAGTTAACTTGGCCAAACCAAACAATTCAATGAAAAATTCTGTTAGGTATCTGAGTTATCTGGGTGGTGTACTATCACCAAGTTAAGTGGTTTCCTTTTTTGTATTTCTGCTCATCTAAACTGTATTTTTGTAAAGGATTCTCAAGCAGCTATCAGGGAGTGGCAAGAAATTCTTGCCAGGTTTAACCAATTAAAATAATGAAACAAACACAAACAACGTGATGTTCAATTGGATGGAGAGGCAGTTTAGTCAAATTATAAAACGAGAAAGAATCTTACCAGGCCTTCTTTTTGGATCCTCTATCTTTAGGCTATTGTACACTCTCCTCATCCAAAAAGATGATAGTATGTATTATTTTAAAACATTTCTAAAACTACAGAATTCACAGTCTCCTTTGGTAACCACTTTAATCAGCCTAAATTGTGTACAGTTTACCAAGCTCAGTTGCTTTTATACAGGAAATGAGGCTTGTTCAGAAAATGCCTCAAGGGTTACTGGAGACTCCTGTGGGTAGGACAGTAAAAAGTTTGGCCAGCTGGTTAATTTTATGGAAGGCAAGGCAGGATTAAACAACACCTACTAAAGAATTCTTTGAGATGTTTCACACATATAATTCATTGAGATGTGTCCATATAATTTACAACAAAAGGACATATAATCTTGTAAATAGATTTGTTAATTATTAGCCTCCTAAAATTATATTTGATCTTCTCATAATTAGGTTTTTACGTGATACTCCTTGAAGTTCTGGTCTGTGGTCTATAATAAGAAAGAACCCAACAACCCAGATGATGCTGGTGCTTTACTTTTCAAAATTATCCCCATAGGTTAGTGGTTACCAAACTCATGCACACGCAAAAGTTATCTTGGGGCGGTTGTTAGGGTACAGATTCTTGAGCCCAGCTGGGAGTTTCTAATGCAGTAGGTCAGAGGTGGGGCTGGGAATCTCCCCAGATGAGTCCAAAGATTATCTTCAAAGCACATGTTGAAAATCTCTATCCAAAACAGAGAATAACCAGGGGCACCTGGATGGTTCTGTTGGTAGAGCACGTGACTCTTGATCTCAGGGTTGTGAGTTCAAGCCGCACATTGGACGTAGAGATCACTTAAAAATGAAATCTAGGGGTGCCCGGGTGACTCAGTCAGCTAAGCGTTCAACTCTTGATTTCAGATCAGGTCATGATCTCAGGGTCGTGAGATCAAGCCTCACATGGGGCTTGGTGCTGGGCAGTCTGTCTTCCTCTCCCTCTGTCCCTTCCCTCCTCTTTAAAAAACAAATAATAAATAAATAAATAAATAAATAAAACCTTTTTAAAAATGGAGAATAACCACTTCCCTTTCCCAAATAAGCTTGTATTTCAGAAAATGCAGAGTCATGTAAACATTTAGGAAAAGGGTTTTTGGTTCCAGTTGAGGATGGTGAGAGGGACACCATTTCCAGAATCACCTGAGAGCGCTTGGGGATCCTCCTACTCGCACATATCCCCTTAAAAACGCCACCAATCCGAAACAGAGGTATTCATATTCATAATGTATAATGCAAATAATTCTGGATCTGCCTAATAAATCACTCCTTAATGCGACCCACTTTAATAAATAACTCCGTTGTTTTCTAACATCCAGCTGAAATGAGTCAAATTCAAGAAATGAGTGCATTAATTGGTGTTTTGGGAACTTGAGTCCCTTCCACCTACTTTGAAACATTAGAATCAGCGGTAGAGTTGGGAGAAGGTTTGGACAATGGGAAGGTAGAATCAAAAGTTCTGAGTTGGGTGGGCAGCAAAGACCGCCTGATCTTCGTTGTGCTCCTGCACACGGCCCTCTGCCTTTGATCTTGATGTCAGTGTTGCTTTTGATCTTTGCCACAGCATCTCTTGAATGTAAATTTGTGGCCAAAACATGAATCCTTCGGCAAATTCTATAGCTTCTACTTTCTTAATCGTGAAAAGGATAAAATTTTATTTTTAGGATAATTGTACATGCCTTTATTTCCTTATGGTTGCCTTGATTCCTTTTTGGAAGATGAGGACGTTAATAAATCAATTTCTTTGACCAAGCCAAGAACTTTGAAACAAACAGCGTCGTTCACTTCTTTGGGAAGGTGGATAAAACCGTGGGCATGAGCTCATGGACATGGCATATGGAGCCAATCTAGCTGGCTTTGAATCCTGGCTGTACTTTTTACTAGTTCTGTGATTTTTGTCAAGGTATTCAACTTCTCTGTGTCTCCATTCCATCATGTGAAATACGGGGCTTAATATAGGGAAACTACGTGATAGGGTTGTAGAGATGATGATGAACTTTCAGAATAGTGCTGGGCACAATAAGCATTCAGTAAAAATGAGCTAAGTATCCTTTCCATTATTTACCGTTAAAAGTTTAGTTAAGTAATCTCTACAACCAACATGGGCCTTGAACTCACAACCCCGAGATTAAGAGTCACATGCTTGAGCCAGCCAGGCACCCCAAATATTAAATGTTTTAATGCCTTTTTAAAAGATGTGTTTATTTATTTCAGATAGAGAGTGTGCATGAGGGGGGAGGGCGCCCCGGGGAGGGCCCCCCTGGAGAGAGAAGCAGACTCCCTACTCCGGGCTCAATCTCACAATCCTGAGATCGTGACCTGAGTGGAAATCAAGAGTCGGAACCTTACCTGGCTGGGCCACCCAAGTGCCCTGCCCCTTTAATGCTTTTAAAGCAGCTTTCCTTTTCTTCATTTTTCCTCTTTATCATATCTAAAGAAACAATACTTTCTAAATCAGAAGACTGTGCTCATTATCCTAGAGAATCCAGATACTATTTTAAACAATATTCCCATTACCCTTGCTAGCATTTTTCACTTTGATTTAGGGGTTTTTGTGGCCAAAACAAAAAATTTTAAATCAACAAATATATATTGTGATTTTTCTGGAGAAATGGTGTAGGTACCAAAAAAGTAGAGGTTCTTACCCTGTTTTTATATTCTGGGGGTTTTGGGGGGGGAGTGGGGAAGGAGACATGCTAAGACTAAAAGACATCAGACCTTGATGACACTTTTAACCCCAAGGAATTCTGGGGAGCAACAGGCAAGTCAGAGAAGAGATTACTCTTAGAGAAGTCAGTGTGTCCCATGACTGGTTAATCATTAAAAATGTTTAATTTTCACAGAACCACAGAAGACAGTAAAAAAGAGTGTGAATTGATTAAGCCAGTACCGTTTATCCCAGGGCTAACTTTAAGTCTCAGGGTTAAATAGAAAGCACCTCCTTCCAAGAACACTAGGTGGTGCTCTGAATTTAGTTTTGGGACTCAAACTGCTTCAGGAAATGGCTGTCTTCGACCAGCTATTTATTAGGTAATGAACAAAATATTAAAAATCCCTGCCCTTGTGGAGCTACAATTTAGTGGGATGGTAGGAAGAAAAGCAGACAATAAAAAACAAACATAGTAAGTAGTATTAGGAGCACAGTATATTAGAAAGTGGTAAGTGCTGTGAAAAATAGAACAGCGAACATAGGGTGGGAGGCAGTTCTAATTTTAAACAGGCTCATCAGAGTGGGCTTCATTGAGAAAGTGAGATCGGAACAAAAACTTGAAGGAGTCACTGGAGTGAGTCACTGGGGAGAAAGTATTCCAGGAAGAGGAACCATCAGGGTAAGAGGCCTTAAGCCCTAAGGCAGAAGTGGCCCAGGCTGTTTTAAGAATTTCATAAAGCATCTTTTCATATGTCTGTTGGCCATCTGTATGCCTTCTTTGGGAAAATGTCCATTCAGATCCCCTGCCCATTTTGTATTTGGGCTTTCTGGGTTTTTTGGGTGTTAGGTGTGTAAGTTCTGTATATGTTTTGGATATTAACCCCTTAACAGAGAAATCACTTGCGGATATCTTCTCCCATTCTGTAGGTTGCCTTTCTGTTGTGTTGATGGTTTCCTTGGCTGTGCAAAGCTTTTTACTTTGGTGTGGAAGACATCCAGATGGCCAACAGACACATGAAAAGTTGCTCAACGTCAGTAATCATCAGGGACATGCAAATCAAAACCACAATGAGATATCTCCTCACACCTGTCAGAATGACTAGTTTCAAAAAGATAGCAAGTGTTGGTGAGGATGTAGAGAAAAGGGAACCCTCATGCACATTGGTGGGGATGTAAATTGGTGCAACCACTACACAAAACAGGATGGGGGTTCCTCAAAAAAATTAAAATTAATAAATACCATATGATCCAGTAATCACACTACTGGGACTCTAAGAAAGGTACATATGATAGCTATCTAAGATATCTAAGAAGGATATCAAAGAAAATAAAACACCAATTCAAAAAGATATATGCACCCCTATGTTCACTGCAGTATTATTTACAATAGCCAAGATATGGAAGCAACCTAAGTGTCCAATGATAGATGAATGGATAAAGAAGATGTGGTGTGTGTGTGTGTGTGTGTGTGTGTATAATAGTTAAAAAAGAATAAGCAATAAAAAAGAGTGGAGTCTTGCCATTTGTGACAACATAAATGGACTGAGAAGTTATAATGCTAAGTGAAATAACTTAGAGAAAGACCGATACCATATGATTTCATGATTTATTTATATATAGAATCTAAAAAAACAAACAGGGGCGCCTGGGTGGCACAGCGGTTGAGCGTCTGCCTTTGGCTCAGGGCGTGATCCCGGCGTTCTGGGATCGAGCCCCACGTCAGGCTCCTCCGCTATGAGCCTGCTTCTTCCTCTCCCACTCCCCCTGCTTGTGTTCCCTCTCTCGCTGGCTGTCTCTATCTCTGTCGAATAAATAAATAAAATCTTTAAAAAAAAAAAAATAAATAAAAAAATAAAAAATAAAAAAACAAACAAACAAGCAAAAAACCAAAACCCAGAAACAGACTCATAAATACAGAGAATAAACTGGAAGTTGCCAGAAGGGAGAAGGGTTGGGAGATGGGAGAAATAGGTGAAGGGGATTAAAAGATGCAAACTTTCAGTTATAAAATAAGTCACAGAGACGAAAAGTACAGCATAGGGAATACAGTCAATAATATTGTAATTACTTTGTATGGTGAGAGATGGTAACTACACTTTTTGTGATGAGCATCGTATAATGTATAGAATTGTCAAATCATTATGTTGTACACCTGAAATGAATATAACATTGTGTGCCACCCATACTTAATACAAATGAAAAAAAGAATTTCATAGAGACCAGGATGGCAGGACAGGAACAGCCTGGGGAGAGGGTTGAGGGGGAGGAAGGAGGAAGAGGAGGCCAGATCACATAAAGCCTTGTGGCTTATGTGAGGATTTTGACCGTTACCCTGATTTTGGATTAAAACACCTTTATACGGGTTGTGATTTGAAACAAATCACATTTGAAACAAATGTTGGGGAAACTGAATGAATTAGTGATATATCATAAATTATGCACAAATTAACATTGTCCTAAGTAAACTCCATATTTTTTGAGATATAGTGATTGAAAAGAAATTATATCAGTGATTTAGCTAAATCACATTCTGTATACAGGGTCAAAAGCAATGTCTTAATAACAGAAGACAGTGATTTCATGTAAAAACAACTATGATTTTTAACTCTTCCCTTCCTGAATAATTCAGTTCTCAAGCCGTTAGGTGGGGCCAAATGAAGTAGGAGTCTGGGCAAGGTAGGTGAGCTATAAGGGCCCCCAGAAGAGGGCGCCAGAGTCCAATCAGGGTAAGAAGGGCATCCCCCACAAAGGGGCACTCTTGTGTGGTGTGTCCAGAGCCTGTGCAAGGTGAGGAGTACATCTGTGTAGGTGGGTGTTAGAGCACAGGAGGGATAAAGAGGCTGTTTTGGTGGAGAGGCAGCTAGGGAAAGGACGTGAGGGCAAATGTGGGGTGAGGAGGGCATCTGCATGAGAGAGCAGTTTTGGAGTCCAGGTACGATGAGGAAGGCTTTTATGCAGGTTGGGAGCCTGGTGCAGGATTTCAGAAAGCAGGGAGCGAGGGGAATATCCATGGAGAAGGGCAGCTTCGTGCAGAGTCTCAGAGCCTGAGTGGGATGAAGAGAGCGCCCTCATAGAGAGTGGGTAAGTGTGGGGGGTCAGAACCCAAGCAGGGAGAGGGCCGCCTGGGTGGCGCAGTCGTTAAGCGCCTGCCTTCGGCTCAGGGCGTGATCCCAGCGTTCTGGGATCGAGCCCCACGTCAGGCTCTTCCGCTATGAGCCTGCCTCTTCCTCTCCCACTCCGCTGCTTGTGTTCCCTCTCTCGCTGGCTGTCTCTCTCTGTCAAATAAATAAATAAAATCTTTAAAAAAAAAAAAAAAAAAAAAACACCCAAGCAGGGAGAGAAGGGCTTTTGTGCATGAGGAAGTACCTAAGACAGGTTATGAGTGCTCTAGTGAAGTAAGGAAGGTCTCTATGTAGGAGGGCAGCCTGGCAGGAGATGTCAGAGGTCCCTCCCTCAGAGGGAGTAGGGCATCTCTTCAGAGAGTGGGTGATAACAGTGGAAGTTTGGTTACATAGGGGGATACATCAAATAAATATATTGAAGATAATGGAAACCAGGTTTCTCACTGTCGGAGAAGGGAATTACAAGTATGAAAAGGGAGAAAATTAGAATGAACTCTACGGTGCTAGTTTGGAATTACATGCATACCTTGATTTTTGTGCTTTGGTGTTTTTAAATTTAAATTCAATTAATTAACATATAGTATATTATTAGTTTCAGAGGCAGAGTTCAGTGATTCATCAGTCTTACATAACACCCAGTTCTCATTGCATCACATGTCCTTCTTAAAGCCTATCATCCAGTTACCCCATCCCCCCACCTTCCTCCTCTCCAGCAACCTTCAGTTTGTTTCCTATGATTAAGAGTCTCTTGTGGTTTGGGATGCCTGAGTGGCTCAGTTGGTTAAGTGCCTGCCTTCAGCTCAGGTCATGATCCTGGGGTCCTGAGATCAAGTCCCACATCCAGCTCTTTGCTCCGTGGGGAGCCTGTTTCTCCCTCTGCCTGCTCTGCCTGCTGCTCTCCCCTGCCCTTGTGTGTTCTCTCCCTCTAACAAATAAGTAAATAAAATCTTAAAAAAAATTTTTTTTAATTCTCTTATGGTTTATCTCCCTCTCTGATTTTGTCTTGTTTTATTTTTTCCTCTCTTCCCCTCTGATCCTCTGTTTTGTTTCCACCTATGAGTGAGATCATATGATAATTGTCTTTCTCTGATTGACTTATTTCGCTTAGCATAATACCCTTTAATTCCATCCATGTCGTTGCAAGTGGCAAGATTTCATTTTTTTGATGGCTGAGTAGTATTCCATTGCATATATGGACCACATCTTCTTTATCCATTCATCTGTCGATGGATATCTGGGGGTCCCTCCACAGTTCAGCTATTGTGGACATTGCTGCTATAAACATTCGGGGTGCCGGTGCCCCTTCAGATCACTACATTTGTATCTTTAGGGTAAATACCAGTAGTGCAATTGCTGGGTCGTAGGGTAGCTTTATTTTTAATGTTTTGAGAAATCTCCATACTGTGGGGAAGCATCTTGATCAAATACTCGAAGTTAAACATCACATGGGACAAATAAAAGTCATGTCTTGATAGCAAATAATGAAAAGAACTTAGCATCATTTCTGTGACATCCTGCCAAAGATGCTTAGCCTGAATCTAGTCACGAGGAAACACCAAACTAACCTTAAGTGAAGGACATTCCACAAAGTAGCTGACTAACCTTCCAAAGTGTCGAGGTCATGAAAAAGCAAGGAAATACTGAGCATCTTTTGCTGATTGAATGAGACAAAAGAGACACAACTGAAGGCAATGTGTGATTCTGAACTGTATCCTTTTACTGTAAAGTATGCTTTTTGGGACAATGGTGAAACCTGAATGGAGTTTGATGGTCAGATGATGGTGATAAATCAATGTTAATTTCCTGACTTAGATACTCTTCTTGTGCGTGTGTAGGAGAATGTCCTTGCTTGCAGGGAAAACACACTGAAGTATACAGGGGTGATAAAACATCACATCAGCCTCTACTGCCAACGAATGGAGAGAAAAAAGTTTGTACTGTACCTGCAACTTTTCTGTAGGTTTGAGATTGTTTCAAAATTAAATAGAAAATATTGAAAATGAAAAGTGGTAATGGTTATAATCATGAATAGACCAGTGACATGATGCATCACTAAATTGTTTATTTTTTTCCTTAAAATTTTTCAAATTCTAAAGAGAGATTATTAAGTAAATACATGTCACGGCTATAGAAGAGATTGTGGGTGAGGGATAAGACTGGGGACACTCAAAGTAAAATATCCCAGGGATCATTTCTGCTCTTTTCTGCCTCTGTCCCCCAAAGAGTATCTGCTTTAATGGGGACCCAAACACCTCTGCGAATTCTCAGGTAGTATCTATGTGGAAGGATTCATCAGTAACCTTGACAGCTACCTTGTTTGATTATAACCTTTGAGAAATATATATTTATTTTAAGACAATTCCACTAATATCTGAGTTGTTAAATTTCTGGAATAATGTTATTTCCGGTTGTCTTCTAGTACTAAAATTACCTCACTTATTTAGGTTATATACGTGACATATATAACAATAATGTTTACTATTATAGATAAAGTTAGCCCCTACAGTATTTTCATTTTATTTTTTTTAAAGATTTATTTATTTATTTGAGAGAGAGAGAGAGTGCTCACAAGCACGAGTTGGGAGAGGGGCAGAGAGAGAGGGAGAGAGAATTTCAAGCAGAATCCACACGGAGCACAGAACCCCAAGATCAATCCCACAACCCCAAGATCATGACCTGAGCCAAAATCAAGAGTTGGATGCTTAACTTGCTGTGCCACCTTGGGGCCCCTGTATTTTTAGAATGTTTATCACTTTACATTTCATGCTGCCAATTGTCATTAGTATTTTACCTTCTCATCCTGAGAACTGTATTTTAATTCTGAGATAGTTCAGTTCACTATATACTTGCTCATTTGTTTATATGATTAGAAATACAATTTGCAAGTTATAAACTCTCCTTCATCTATATTCCCTTCTTAGTTAATGGTGTCATTATCCAATTGGTCACCTAAGCTAGAAATATGGGAATCACATTAACTTCCTCCCTCCACCTCCCCTCAACACACAAAGACACACACACACACACACACACACGCAGACATCCCTACACCTGATTGGCCTTAAGTTCTGTTGCTTTTCCTGAAGCATCTCTGTCTCAAAACATTTCTGAAAAGCCTTCATAATAACTTTGATAATGGTAATAAATTACAGCAGTTTAATGTTTACTATGTATCAGGCCCTATTCCAAGGGCTTTGCAAGTTATCTCACTTGATCCTCAATTAGGTACTATAATTATCCCCATTTTACTATAGAGGAAACTGAGCACAGAGAAGCTAAATTACATGCCCAAGGTCACATAGCTAAAAAGAGGAGGTACTGGAATTTGGACCCATGTAGGCTGATATGAGAGCTGGGCCCTTACCCACTCTCAGTCCTGCTCAATCTAACACAAACAGATTTGGGAACTTTTCTGCTCTTGTGCATATATCTTTATTATATTATTATATTATATTATTATGTTGAAATCTTGTATTTATATATTGGTGTTCCTAGAAAACTAAGAATTTTATTATTTAGATTTGTAAAAGTAGAGAGGGGGGTGCCTGGCTGGCTCAGTCAGTAGAGCAAGCAACTCTTGATCTTAGGGTTGTGAGTTCAAGCCCCACATTGTGCGGAGAGATTATTTAAAAAAATAAAACTTTAAAAAAAAGCAAACAGTAGAGAGAATAATGAATCCATATTATTATATCTCTATTCATTAGACATAAATCCACATATACCCATCACTCCAATTCAACACTTAACCAACATCTTGCAACACTTGCTCTAATTTTCTCTTAGTTTTCTTGTTCTCCTGAAGTATCATAAAGCAAACCCCAGACATCTTGAAATTTTACCTATAAATACTAACGTAGAATCTTTTTTACAAGGATTTTTTTTTTATAGAACCATCTTCAGTCTCACACCTAACAAAGTTAATTAATTATCTTCTTGATCATCAGTTTCTTGAGGACAGAAACTATTTCAGCTCCTGGTTACCTAGTGTACCCTTGACATATGCCGGAGTTGAATAAATGCTTGTTGTGAGTCAAAAGGTCTTTTTTTTTTTTTTTAAGTTAATAAGAACCATGACATTCATGCTCCAGAAACAGTGATATAAGTAACCATGAGGTCTTCAGGTTCACCGACAGCTCTTACTTAATCTGCAGTGATTATTCACATTAAATGGCCCTAAACTGTTGACCTGAACCTCAGGGCCCTAAATCCAAAACTGTTTCATTTTTGAGTATTGTGTCTGGGGATAACCTGAGTCTGATTTAGCCAGCTCTGAGCTTTCTTTCCCACTGTCGATCTGGGGAGAACAGAAGGACAAGGACTAGACTGAGTGGGAGTGTTTATTGGTAAAGATTTCTTAGAAGGAAATATGGCAGCATCCACTAAAAAAATAATAGACTCTTCAAAGAAATTTTTCATGGAAATACTCCTGCATGTATGCTAAAATGTTAGTACAAGGTATTCATCGCTATAATGTTTATTATAGTTTAAAAAGTTGGAGACAATCCTAAGTGCCTATTATCAGGCATATAATTCAATAAATTATGGTTTATCCACCTGATGGAGTGCCGAGCAGCTGCTGGAGAATGAGGTAGAACTGTATGTGCTGACACTGTCACCGTCAATGTCAGGGAGACTCACTGCAGAATAATTCAGATGTCTGACTCCATGTGGATAAAAATATATGTGTGCACACTCGCCTATTGTATCAAGGTACTTCAAAAAGGCAGGAAGGAGGGGCGCCTGGGTGGCACAGCGGTTAAGCGTCTGCCTTCGGCTCAGGGCGTGATCCCAGCGTTCTGGGATCGAGCCCCACATCAGGCTCCTCTGCTGGGAGCCTGCTTCTTCCTCTCCCACTCCCCCTGCTTCTGTTCCCTCTCTCGCTGGCTGTCTCTATCTCTGTCAAATAAATAAATAAAATCTTAAAAAAAAAAAAAAAAGGCAGGAAGGAGAAGCATAAACAGTAGGTTGGGGAGTGAAAATGGGGTAGAATTGAAGGAGATAATCGTATCTTACTCTACGTACTGTCATATTGAATAGATCTTTGAAAAATAAAAATGCATTTGTGTTTCAGGTGACTTTATACGAAAATTTTAAAATCAAGGGCATGAGCTCAGCAGGGATTCCGCTTGAGATTCTCTCTCCCTCTGCCTCCCCTCCCTTCTCTCTTTTTCTCTTTCTAAAATAAATAAAATAAATAAATCTTTTAAAAAAAATAAAGTCAAGGGTGTGATATGTGCAAGGCACTATACTGAAAAGAATTTTAACTGATTTCAAAATGTAAAAAATAAGAAACTGTACTCTTTTGAGATTTGAGAACAAAGGCTGAGATATTTCTTCAATGTTATAAATGAAGTGAACATATTCAACAAACCTTTATTTAATATCTTCTGTGTGACAGGCACTGTGATGGGTGCTGGGAGAGAGAGAAATGTGTATGAAACCCTCCCAACTCTCCTGAAACACCGAGAAAGATATTATGTGACTCAAGTAACAACAGTGGCAGATGAGGGCCTTAGGAATGACCAGTGCCAGCTGTGAACTGTTTGCTCAACATGACTCAGGAGTGTTTTATTCTAAACTCACATTTTTAATTTTTCTTATTTAAGTAGAGTCGGTATACAATGTTATATTAGTTTCTGTGCACATAAGCTCTGATTTTTTTTTTTAAGATTTTATTTATTTATTTGACACAGAGAGAGACAGCCAGTGAGAGAGGGAACACAAGCAGGGGGAGTGGGAGAGGAAGAAGCAGGCTCCCAGCGGAGCAGGGAGCCTGACCAGGGCTCGATCCCAGGACCCTGGGATCATGCCCTGAGGTGAAGGCAGATGCTTAACGATTGAGCCACCAGGCACCCCATAAGCTCTGATTTTTAAAACAAATCCCCCATCTCCCTTCTTATTAAATTTTAGTCACGGAATGCCAAAACGTCTTCTAATTTGTGGATTACACTGGAGTGATACATAAGTAATTCATAAGAAACTGGGAGTACCTTAACACATTGAACAACAATAATCATAAACCCACAGCATTTACATTGCCTGTCCGGTTTACAAAGGTCACCTCTTCCTAGTCCCACCCATCCATCCACCTACCCATTTGTTCACTCATTCAACCAATATTTTATTGAATGTCTACTTTGTCACTGTGCTAGGAGACACTGAAGGTGTAAGAGCAAAAAATTATTTTATTTTAGAAAACATGTTTTAATGTTTAAAAAAATACAGCCTCAAATAGAACAGTATAATTCCTATGCAAAAGTAAGGGGCAAGCGTCATTAAAGCTTTGCTTATTGCATTTCACAGATCAGGGGCATAATAATTGTATGGCTGATCTGTAAAATTCTGCTAAAACACCTAAGACATTGAGCATTTTTCCTGATGTTAATGATTTGGGACTTAATTGAAATACACAATTCAAAAATAAATTGTTAGCAAATCCTGGGTAGATTTACAAATTACTAAAACAAAACAAAACATAAACCTCTCAATTTTTACTTCACCTCATACATATAGATGTTTAAAATGTAGACTATCCAATTTTGTGAGTCCTAGAGTCTTCTTTTCAATGTCAATGTGTCAGGCTTTTATTTCTTACATCAAAATAAGTGTTAAAAGATCCTGAGGATAGGGGCACCTGGGTGGTTCAGTCAGTTAAGTGTCTGACTCTTGATTTTGGCTCAGGTCATGATCTCACGGCTGTGAGATCAAGCCCTGCTTTGGGCTCTGTGCTGGGCATGGAGCCTGCTTAAGATTCTCTCTCTCCCTCTCCCTCTGCCGCTCCCCCCACCCCTTCTCTCTCTCTCTCTTACTCTTTCTCTCTCAAAAAAAAAAAAAAAAAAAAAAAACCACACACACACAAAAACAAAACAAAACAAAACTGATAGGGGTGCCTGAGTGGCTCAGTCCATTAAGCCTCTGTCTTACACTCAGGTCATGATCCCAGAGTCCCAGGATTGAGCCCCACACCAAGCTCCCTGCTCAGCAGGGAGTCTGCTTCTCACTCTGCCCCTCACCCTGCTCATGCTCTCTCTCTCTCTCAAATAAATAAATAAATAAATAAATAAATAAACAAATAAATAAATAACATATTTTTAAAAATAAATAAATAAATAAATAAATAAACAAAAAACTTGAGAGATATTGAGGATGTACCACATTCACTCAACCTTTTTCTTTATCAGTACCCTTTGATGTTTATATCATGAGATCGTTGATGAATGTATTATGGTGGTCATTAATTGATAAAACAGGGAATTCGGGGACAAAAATTTGAGTCAAGGGGCGCCTGGATGGCATAGCGGTTAAGCGTCTACCTTCGGCTCAGGGCGTGATCCTAGCGTTATGGGATCGAGCCCCACATCAGGCTCTTCCGCTATGAGCCTGCTTCTTCCTCTCCCACTCCCCCTGCTTGTGTTCCCTCTCTCGCTGGCTGTCTCTATCTCTGTCGAATAAATAAATAAAATCTTTAAAAAAAAAAAAAATTTGAGTCAAGGCTCTGCTGCTGGCTAGTTGGTGGCGATTTAAAACTGAACTCTCAGTTTCTTTTTTCTCAACCACAAAAGAGTAGAGGATTTGTGAGAAGATTAAATACAAATATTTTTAAATTCCTTAGAAGTTATAAAGCACTATAGATACTTTGTGTTTCTATTCATTATACCATTACTCTAAATAAAATAGCATTTATTAAAAACCAACAATAGACGTTATAGTAATGATGGAACACGGTTCTCCTGTCAGAAGCAAAACAAGGAAGTCTGTTTTCATCATCACTGTTTTCAGCATTGTTCTGTACTTCTAGACCAGTGTTGTCCAACAGAATTTTCTGCAGTGATGGAAAAGTTCTGTCTGTGCTGTCCAATATGGCAGCCACTGGCCACATGTGCCATCTAAATTTAAACAACTTACAATAAAATTAAATTTAAAATTCATTTCCTCAGTTGTACTAGTTACATTTCAAGTGCTCATTAGCCACACGTGTCTAGTAGCTACCATATTGCATAGCGCAGATACAGAACATTTACATCACCTTAGAAAATTCTACTGGATTAGAAATTATTTGGTCTACAATTATAATGTTTAATAACCACATATCCATCCACCAATTTATTTTATTTTTTAAGTAAATGCATTTTAAAGCAGATTGCAGACATATATATTTTGCCCCTAAATTCTTCATGCACATCATTAACTACAGTTCAATACTTATTTATGTTTTAATTAATAAAATTTTATATACAGTGAAGGGAACAAATCTTAGAGTACCAATCAATGAGTATTGACAAATGCCTACATCTGTGTAGCAAGATCTAGAACATTGCCATCACCCACCAAGTTTCCTGATTCTGGTTGCCATTTAGTCCCCACCTCCACCTCCACTTTCTGATTTTTTCAATACAAACTAATTTTGTCTCTTCTTAAACACCACATAAATGAAATCATACTGTAGATATTCTTTTGTATAAGGCTTCTTTGACTTAGCATAATGTGTTTACATTCCTCAAGGTCGTTTACATATATTGGTGAGTTATAAAGTCAATTGTACGGCTATTCATAGTTTGTTTACCCACTTTCCTGTTGATAGACACCTAGTTGCCAGTTTTGCATGTTATGAATAGAGTTTCTATGAATATTCTCATGCAAGTCTTTTTGTGGATGTATGTTTATATTTTTCTAAGAATGGAATCGCTGGGTCATAATAGGTATATGTTTAGTAGTTTGGGGCTAACATATGGAATTAAGTTGATTTTTGTGTATTTACCTTTATTCTATGGTTTTGCTAAATATATGATAAAATGTTGCTAATTTACTTGTTAGTTTTTTCTACCTTTACAAAGGACATTTCTGCCTCCATTTATGGTAATAACGAAGTAGCTGCTATTGCACCTACCCTCCCAAAGATACAAATTACAAACCCTGCATAAAATATCTTTAAAAAACTATCCAAAAGTACTGGAAAGTGGCCTCAAACAGGCATAAACTAAAGAAAAGAGGACATTTAGAAGAGATGAATAGCATTGGGTGAGTTTTCCATTTTTACGGCTTTATGTTGGAACGTAGACACCAGTCCACACCATGTGGGAGGATCCACAGTGCTGTTCAGGGCAAACACGGTAGCTAGGAAGTAACTTAAAATCCTAGGAAGGAAAGAGATAACAGAGAAAGGCCCCAAATGCCGCATATATATTCTGCCCAAATCTCTGGCTGATTTCTGAATTTGGCATGCATTTGGAAAGCACCAAACATCTCAGCTACTGAAATGATTGAACAAAAATTTCAACTGATGACTACCACAAAAGAGACAGAGTTTAGAAACGGTTTGAGCACAGCCTGATCAAACAAACAAACAAACAAACAAAAATCAACATTCTTCAGAAGACAAAATAGAATCCAGAGACTATAAATATCATTTACAGTGTCCAGGATACAATCCAAAATTACTAGACATACAACGAAACTGGAAAATGTGTCCCATATTCACAAGAAAATGCAATCAATGGAGACAGACCCAGGGGTGATAGAGATGTTGGAATTAGCTGACAAGTTTTTTTGTTTTTTGTTTTTAAAGACTTTATTTATTTATTTGACAGAGACAGCGAGAGAGGGAACACAAGCAAGGGGAGTAGGAGAGGGAGAAGCAGGCTTCCCGCCAAGCAGGGAGCCTGATGCAGGGCTCGATCCCAGGACCCTGGGATCATGACCTGAGCCAAAGGCAGACACCCAACAGCTGAGCCACCCAGGCGCCCCAGCTGACAAGTTTTGAAAGCAGTCAATGTAAATATGTTTGAGGACATACATAAAAATATGCTCATAATGAATGTACAGACAGTATACATCATTGGAGAAATAGTAACTACAAAAGAGAACCAAATGTAACTTCTATTGCTGAAAAATAAAATATCCGAAGTAAAAAATTCACTGGATAGGCCTAATAGTATATGGTATATAGAAGAGTCAGTGAACTTGCAGATATATCAACGAATATTATCTGATCTGAAGAACACACAGGAAAAAACATTAAAAATAAAATTAACAGACTCTTGGTAACCTGTAAGACAATATAAAAAAAAATCTGGCATGTGCGTAATTGGAATTTCAGAAGGAGAAATAGAAGATATGGTTAAAAAAAAAAAACCTTAAGATACTAGCACATAGAACATAGAAATATATAAAAAGGATAATACATTATGACTAAGTGAGGCTTTTCTCAGAAAGAAAAGGATTGTTTAACATTCAAATATCAATGTAATTCATCATTAATAGAAAAAAAAGAAGAAAATCATGTAATCACTTTAACATGCAGAAAAATACTCATTCGTGACTTTAAAAAATCAGCAAATTAGGTTTAGAAGAAACTTTCTCAATCTGATAGAAGGCATCTATAAAAACTGTCACTAACATCTTATTTATTTTTAAAGTTTATTTACTTAAATAATCTCTACACCCAATATATGAAAAACTCTTATTCTTAAAGAAACAACAATAGGGGCACCTGGGTGGCTCAGTAGGTTAAGTATCTGACTCTTGATTTTGGCTCAGGTCATGATCTCAGGGTTATGAGGTAGAGCCCTGCATAGGGCTCTGGCGCCACACTGGGCATGGAGTATGCTTAAGATTCTCTCCCTCTCCCTCTGCCCCTCCTCCCCTCCACTTGCGTGTGCCTGCACGCACTTTCTCTCTTTCTCAAAAACATGAAAGTAAAAAAAGAGACAACAACAAAATACCCTAATTTTAAAAAATGGGCTAAGGACATGATATGGTCTGAATGTGTGTGTCCCGCCAAAATTCCTATGTTGCAATCCTAATACCCTGTGTGATGGTATTAGGAGGTGAAGGCCTCTGGGAGATGATTAGGTCATGAGGGTGGAGCCCTCATGAATGGGATTAGTGTCTTATAAGAAATTCTGGAGAGTTCTCTAGCCCCTTCTGCCTTGTGAAGATAAGGAGAAGTCTGCCACCTGGAAGAGAGCCCTCACCCAACCATGCCAGTTCCCTGATCACAGACTTCCAGCCTCTAGAACTGTGAGAAATAAGTTTCTCTTGTTTACCAGCCCCTTAGTCTGTGGTATATTGTCAGAGCAGCCTGAACAGGCTAAGACAGACATAAACCATCATTCCACAAAAGATGGAACACATACTGGCCAATAAACATATAAAGAAATAAATTCCCAGCTTCACTTGAAGGAATGCAAAAAGAAACAATAAGATTCTTTCACCCAGTACGAACCAACCACTGTGTTTGGATGCTAGGGAGTGAACAAAACAGACATTATCCTACATGGAACACTACATCAAAAACTAGGGATGTACTGTATGGTGACTAACATAACGTAATAAAAAATTATTATTAAAAAAACAGACATTATCCTAGAGATAGGAAACAGACAAGAGAAAACAAACATAATAAACAGATATGTAATGCGGTAAGGCAAAAGGTAGTAAATGGAGAGGTTGACATTTTGTTTATCCCTCTCAGTGAGTTTATCACTCTCCGAAATCACCTTGTTCGTTACTGAGATCTAGCACTAGCATGGTGTCTGGCACAGAGTAAGTGCTCTATAAAATTTTGTTGAATGAATATATGAGAAAATGTTTCCCGACATTTGTAGAGAAATTCTTTCCTCCCTTTTGTTTTCATCTACCATCCATGTATATAATGGTATTATGTAAGTCCAGATAAAGTCAACTCAGACAGAGTAAAGCTATTGGAATGTCCTTTCTGATCAAGAAGAAATTGGGGGCTGGAATTGCGTCGGCATGCACCGTAGCATCATTGCCCCCTGCGCCTCGAAGCCCCCTGTGCCACTGATCTGTGGGGGTAAGGATCTCAGGATCTCCACCTCCTGCACTGATAAGCCAGCTTACCTGGCTCACCTATTTCCTTTTTTTCCCCATTCTTATCACCAGTGAACGTATGAGATAATTTACTCACTTATAATTACTGTTATAATTATTGTTTACTCCACACCCCCACCTCGCCCCATACCATTTTGAGTTTCATAAAGGCAAGGATCCTATTCCGTTATTTCTGGTACTGAGTAGATGTTCAACCAATAGTGGAAGGAAGGAAGGAAGGAAGGAAGGAAGGAAGGAAGGAAGGAAGGGAGGAAGGAAGGGAGGAAGGAAGGAATGAAAATCTCAAAGAGAGAAAGGGATCTGGGAAGGTCTTGAATTCTCACTTTTCCTCCAAATCTTCCCAGGGTAGGGTCGCCCCCTCCTTCGCACAGTCTGCATTCCAAGACACCAGAGGCAAAACCTCCCTGAGGCATAAATATGTACTAGTTTGCTCATTCTCAGAATGGCTTTACACCGATATTTACACACCCATCCTTCTGTGCGCCCGTTGTTGTTTTGTAGGTGAATCCTTTGTTCACTCCAGAGGTTGCTTAAGGAGGAACTTAGCTCCTATTTGTGACATCATGATAGGACAAAAGCAGATGAAGCCGAGCCCCACCCTGTAGAAGCTATTTCCTCTGTAAGTGGAGACTACTTTTCCTCTTCCCGGAAGAAAAATCTGGTAGTTGTTTAAAAACTGGATAAAGTTGAGCTCCTAAATTTATCATCAAGAAGGTACTGGGAAAAGGGGGCGGCAGAGAACAAGAGCAATGAAAAGTGTCACACGTTCTGAGGGAGAGTCTACTTCTAAATTTCCCCAGTTAGCAGCTATCTTTCTCTCCGACTTTCAAGTTTTCCTAGGGTGAGGAAATGAAAATATTCTGTTCCTGGTTATTTTTCACAAATCTTATTGTCTTCGTGAAAACTTCCCAGCCCCTCAAAAAATCAACAGAGGGAAAGCCTTCTTTCAAGAATACGGTAAATCATGTTCTTGTCTTTGAAACAACTGTGGTAGGAAGAGAAATTCTTCCCTTTAGTTTGAAGAGTCATGCGTTTAAGTTGCTTGGTGGTGGTTACATCTGATCTTCATATAGACTTGTATCGCTCTCATTTAAAAGAAAAGCTGAAAGAATGGAATTAGCTCATTAATTATTTAAAATACTTGGTGCAACTGTTCCTTATGAATTAATCCAGGCACTTGGAAGACAATTACACTCAGTGTTAATAACATGGCCAACCTTTTCCAGTATGCTGCACTCCAAATACTATTGTGTTTTCACTGACAACATTCACTATTACATATGCATATGAAAAACAGGCATTTTCATCGGAATTACCGTTAATAGCATTAAGAGATTATTATTTTTTCCAATTTCCTTGGAAGAAAATTCACTTAAATTAGATTATTTATTACTTGACTGCTCTCCTATCTAGCCTGTATGTTTTGGTAACTGGAGTCCATGAAAGTATAAACTTCAGAATAAAAGGCATGATTTTATACATTAATGATTTCAAATAAAAGAGGAGTGCTGGTTTGTGCATCACTTCTTTCGAGAAAGTTAAGTCTGTGTTCTGCTTAGGAGAGATAACACTTTTTGTCCCTGTAGGTGGCCCCCCTGGTGTAGCCATTAGTTGCTAATTACTTGCAAACAAATAAACAATTAACTCCTCAAGCTGCTGGCTGGGCGAGTGTTCATTGACATGCTAAAACTTTCTAAGACAGGATTTTAATTAGTGACGTTCTAAATCCAGCCCCCTTGTCTGCGGAGCTGTAAGGTGAACTGCAGGAAGATCCCAGCCCTGTACACATGGGGCAGAGCCAGCCAAGAGGCAGGGAGAGGCCAGAGCTGTCGTTCTGTGCAGCCCACTCGAGGATGGCCCCCAGTCTTCCGGAAGGTGCTCGGCTTGGGGAGAGCAAACCCTCGCCCTGCTCCTTTTCAATTGAGAGCATTTTAGGATTGGACCAGAAGAAAGACTGTGTTCCTTCAATGAAACCCCACAGGCCCTGGGCAGACCCCTGCGGCTCCTCAGGTACGCCACGACTTGGTTTTTTAAATTCTTTATTATTTTCATCGGCAGTGTTTATTTTGGCCTTTATTCCATGCTACACAGAGGTAGAGAAAAACAGCAATTTCATCGAATTATGTAACTGAAGTATTGGGGACTTTTAATGCCTCCAGCTGAGTTTTATAGGAAATAAAAAGAATATCAGCATTAGATCCAAGTAGGTATAAAGTTCATTCCCAGGAAATGCCAAGAACCTGCATTTATTTCACTAGGTCTCTTTTATCCGACACATCAGATATTCTGTGTTTTCGCTGAAAAATAAATGACATTCAGAGACCAAAATGTTCTCTAGCACCAAGGCAGCATCTTTATTTTTGTTAGCTTTTGAGTTTTTGGTTGATGAGAAGTCAGTTCTCTTGTGAAACCCCGAAGAATTCCACTAGGAAAATTAAAGACAAGTTCCTGGTATTACTTCTTCTAAAACTTTGTGAAATACAGGATTGGACACCTAAAATGGAGTTTATTTTTCTGTCGTTCGTTTGTTTTGTTTTGTTTTAGTCTCAGGAACTAATATATTTCTTCATTGCAGGGGTTTTCTAATTATTTTTCTGTTTTTAGGGAAAGATGTTAACCTATGTGTGCATATCCCGAGCCTTCCTAATGGGATCTCATTCCCTTGTACTGTGGATCACCCAATGCCAGAAGAAAGATTTTTGAAATGCGAAAATTACTTTTCAGCCTCAGAAAGACTGTCTTTGAAAAGAGAGCTGAGTTGGTATAGAGGCCGGAGACCCAGAACTGCTTTTACTCAAAACCAGGTGGGAAGTTTTTTCAACCAGTGATGATAATATAAAGGCTTTAACTGACACCCTATTGAGCGAAAGCCCAATCACTTTGGGATCTCAGTTTGGAAGCTTTGTTAATGAAATAATAGACTATATGGAATTGTTGTTTTTTTAAACAGTTTCTGGATAGTCGTTTTTTCAAAAGGCATACATTAATTGCCTAAGATCTAAATGCAATTATTTTGCTATATAGATTAAAGTCCATTTTATGATAACATACCAAATACCAACATTTTTTATAACTATTTCCTTATTCTTAGATTGAAGTGTTGGAAAATGTCTTTAGAGTTAACTGCTATCCTGGCATTGATATCAGAGAAGACTTAGCTCGAAAATTGAATCTAGAGGAAGACAGAATCCAGGTAATTTTCAAATTTAGTTGTTACTTGTGATGATTGAAATGTTAAGAATAATAAAATAATGTTTCTGAGATCTACTTTGTTTTTCCTTAATTTTAGATCTGGTTCCAAAATCGGCGTGCAAAGCTGAAAAGGTCCCATAGAGAATCACAGTTCCTAATGGCAAAAAAAAATTTCAACACAAATCTCCTGGAATAGATAGAAAATTAACACATGAGATGATCTTACAGGATATGAAGAATCAATAGAAATATCAAGTGTTAAAAATGTGGTGTTTTCTTTTCTGCATTTAATCTGTTGTCGTTTTTTTCCTAAAATATGTTGTAAATATTTACTGTTATAACACGGTACCTATTATACTTGGGCACTTTTAGTTACAATAAAGGCCTTTCCTATATATTTTAATAAAATTTTCAGAAAAAGCCAGCTATTTTTTAAGTGAGCAAATTTAACTTAATAAATTAGTTCTCTAAAATCAGCAAACCCATGACTGGGTGATTCCATAAGCTGGATTCCATTTACAAAATAATTCAAGTAATAATTTGAAGAATGGCACGAAGATATGATCTGTTTCAATTACTTTTCTTCAAGTGCATTTTGAAACATAATTATTAGTTTCTCTTGATTTCCGGCATAAAGCAGTGAAAATTTCTCGCCATCAATACAAATCCTTCTAGCATGCCAGTTTCAAGTTGTTGTTTTGTTTTGTTTAAGCAAAATCATTATGGCACAGTAGAGATAGAAAGACATCAATTGTCATATTCATTCTCCTGGTATTATATTGCAAAAAGATTCAAACTGCAAATAAATGCAAATTTTTAAAATATTTTCCTAGTTATTTAATGTTGTGCTTTACTTCCAGTCATTGCAGTAATAATGATCATCTGGCTTGTATCTATTTCTAGTTTAGTGATTTCCGATCAAGTGCATATTTTGTTATTACAATAAATCATTGACGCAGAAGGTAGGGTAAGTGACCTGCCCTTTGTACGGGCTGTGACATAGTTGCTGCGAATCATCAGCGTACTTTTTTGGGACAAGAACTATGTATTTTCCTTGCTTTTGCCATTGTACCTGCCAGTTAAAATGGGAACAGGTAAGATGCACAAGAAGGAAACCCTACCACTGGAAGTCTGGGTATTTGTTTTCTAGTTAATTAGTGGAACGCCCAAGTGGCTGTTCTTTTTGAAATGTTTGCTTGAGGACTTTGACTTGGTCTCCTGGAAACTGTATTTCAGCTGTGTGCATTGAGTTGAATTCTCCCTTCCCTTTTTTATCTTTCCTGTTCCTCTGTCCTCTTCTCTCCCAGTGAGGACCACAGTGGAAGGTTCTTACTGAATTATTGAATCTCTACCCACTTTCTACATTTTTGTTTGTTTGTTTGTGTGCATGAGAAAGATGAGAGGGAGTTTACATATTATCGCTGAGGATTAGCGACGTGACTCAGATATTAGAGCTTTTTAAAATCATTTAGGGAGAGAGAGCTCTGTGTCCCAGCCACTGGTCAGCAATAGATTGATTGTATTCTGTTCCACTATTGCTGAGATGGAGAGAGAGGAGGAAAAGAAAGACAGCAGGGCAGGAGCTGGAAAACCAGAGGCATTAAATGTTGTCCGAGGAAGTCTACTGTCAGACCGGGTCATTTTTCCAATATAAAGAGCTATGTCACAAATATAAAATTTGAAGCACTATTTATGAAATATATTAGTAAAAATTGGTCCACCAGGAGCTTTCTTTGCTCTTCATTAGTTGTCTGTGAAGTTAAGTTGGAGGACTGGAAGCCACCAGGAGCCGTTGGAGGGGAAAGTGTCACGTGATAGATAGGCTTTTTCACATAGTCTTTTATTTTTATCTCCAAGGTCATATTTACATATTGTGAACAATTCAAGTAGTATAGAAATAGAGGCAAGTCTCCCTCAAACCTCATCCTTCACGGAAAACCATCATTAAGCATTTTTATCGATGTTTTTGTATGTGAAAGCATGTACATGTGCACATGTATACCCACACGTGTATACGTTTGTTGGTTTTGATGTTATTTTCTTAAATGTCATCACATTTGACATCCTGTGCATCTTTCGGACATCTTGCCATGTCAGACATCTCGCTCTATTTCCTTCCTAACGTTTGCTTAGTTTAGGATAGGATTTTAGTCATGTACATAACAAGCTATTCTACAATATTAATATTTAAGTGTTTTTGAAGTAGTGCTTTTCACAAGTTTAGATTTTCAGAGAGGAATCATAGTTTATCTAGAATTTATCTGTAATTAAGCCTAACCTCTAAATTTCTGAGGAGTGGGAGGATTCTGTATAAAATGATAGACTTTGGGGAAAAAATGAAACAACATTACAAACACTGACCAACAACCAGTAATGCACTTAAATTTGTTTTTTAGTTATAAAAACTGATCATACCTATAAAAAGTATGGGGAGGAAAGAGGCATAGTAACTCTAGAATATCATTATCTTAGTATTTTCCAGGGACAATTTAACGTAACTGATTTATGCGAGTCTAAAATCCAATTTTATCTATAATTGAAATAAGTTGTGTTTACAACCGAAGTTATATATTTATAACTGAAATCATTTCTAATGGAAATGATGCATCTGTAACAACATTTTGAAGTCAGAAAAATTTAAATATACTAGAATTTGTAATATTAAAGAAGGAACTATCAAGGTAATATGCACATTCTTTTATATTTTCAACATAACGTCATTAAATATTGTAAAGTGAGTGTAATATATGAGAATATTCAAGAAACAAGATAATATTTAAGATCATTAGTGTATTTGCCCCAAAATCATTTCCAAAACTTAAAAGATAGAGGCTGATCTTGTCAAAGGAAATAACGAGCCAGTAACTTTTTTTTTTTTTTAAGCAATTACAACTGCTAGTAATTTGGAGTGAATATAATGATATTCAGGGGGAAAAACTGGACTTTAACTTTGAGGGAAAATCAAGCAAGATGGAATTGGAAATGAAAACCCAAGATAAAATTATCTTTCCCTCAAAACACACAGGCTCTAATCCACAGCTTATCTCTGCTCCTGGTAATTCCAAGCCTTTGTCTCCATTAATGCCCAGGACAAGGTGAACAGCAGTAACAAATCGAACTAATGCAGTCAAGCTAATACCTAGAGCGTCTCTATTATCTGACGACTGCCTAAATAAGGTTATTTGGTCTCCTGTAATGGCATTTGTCTCTTGTGAAGCCAGCCAGACAAAGCCCATGGCTAGAGAGTGCTGGTGGAAACAATGGCTGTGTGTGCTGGTGGTCAACTTTTGAGTTAATCAGTGTTAATAGCTGCTTTCACTCCCTGCATCTTATCACACATCACACAAATAGCATAAATCCCCCATTACCGAACCCAACACACAACATCAACCCGGGCCTTGTTTTTACTTCTAAAGGCAGGGAGCTGGGTGCTAGTCCCTTTCCTTGATGTGGAATACAAAGTATTGCTATCTTCATTTCACTGAGCCCCATGGGACTAAAAACCCTTTCTGTACCTTTGGCTAAATTTAAAGCTCATTTTAAATGTTCTTTCTCCTCCTGGGGCAACAGTCCACAGCAGCTGAGCCACCAAGGCAGCTCTGGATGGCTCCCACCACTCCACATCTCATTAGACTCACTCCTTCCCGCTTTCCTCTCTCTTGTTTTCTTATTCCCACCCTTTTCCCCAGCTAATGCCTTGGGCAACTTGTTGGTGTCAACAGACATTATTGAGTCCCACAGATGAAACTTCAGCCTAAACAGTTTATTGCTTACCTTCTGTCTGGTAAAGAGTTCCCAACATTTAGGAACGTCACATCTGTCTTCTTCCAGGCATCTTCGGATGGCCCACTGGTCATCTCCTCTATTTAGCATTTTATGACTGGGTGATTTCAGTGAAGCAAATGATACCATAGTTTATATCCTATTTGTCACAGTGTAAGCTTGCAAAGAACCATGCACCTATTATATCTGGCATTGGTCGAGAAATTGCCTAACACTGATTTGATAGGGCACAACCCCGATTTGATGGTGTGTGGAGACAGCAAACACTGCTCTCCTTGAGCTTTCTGGTTCAGTCAAATCAACAGTCAAAAAGTACTCATTGGAGGCGGCCTAGCAATGTAGTCAAGAGATTGGGCTAGAGTCTGGTCACCTGGATAAGGCTTAGACTAATGCCTGGCACCTATAAAACACTCATTATTATTATAATAATGTGCTGGGGAATATAGAAGTAAAGAAAGTTGCCTAGAACAGTGTTGTCATGTCTGGAACAACATGTGGCATATACTGGGTTCTCAATCAGCCGCCATAGAACAAACGAAAACAGTTCTTAGCTTCTCTAGAAGCTCACCCTATGGTGGAGGGAAAAGGCTGTTACCAGTTATTCAACAAATATTTGTTCAGTGTCTGCCATGAGCCAGTCACTCGGTGAGACTCTGGGGATGGAGTGGTGAACAAGTTAATCAAGGTTTCTGCTGTTTTGGGACTTACTATACCCAGTGTCTAGCAAAGTCATGGTAAATAGTTGACCTATAATAGATGGTGAATGAATGAATGAACGAGTGAGTGAATGAAATAGTAAGAAAATAACACACGGAAGCACACAATTAAGGTCTAAATTAATATGTGCAGATGGTTACGACTACTGTAAGCTATAGGAGAGGATAAATCAAAGACCAGCTCTCAACTTGTTGCCTCTACATGAATAGATCGGGGAAAAGGCTAAGCTTCATGTGGGCAGGAGCTGGGTGTTGGTAGGAAGGTGTTCCAGGGGAGGAACAACATGTGAGAAGACTCAGAAGGGGAAAGCCAGAATAGGAGACTCCCTATGGTGGTGGGTGCCTGTTGCAGGCCAAATTTGTGGGCATGCAACCCTGCAGCCACACAGGAGCCCTGGGCTCACACTGCTGCTGGCATTTTGAAATTCTTAATAATTTTTGACCAAGAGGCCCCACATTTTTAATTTAATTTAAGCCCCCCAAATTATGTAGCCAGACCTTCCTGTTAGGGGTGGTGGAAAACCTTTGACAAAGGCCAAGGAAGTAAAATGATGTGATGGGAAATAGCGAGCCATGTTTGACCAATAAAGTAGGGTTGCAGAATGGCTTAGGAAGACAGAAGCAGGATGCAGGGTCAAAGAAAAGCCTGGATTGAGGGGATCAACATACCTGCAGTTGTAGTATGTGTTTTTGACGTTGATGGCCTGGGTGAGGGTAGGGGCAAGGGAGATGGAAAGAAAAGTGGAGATTACTGAGACAGGAGGGAAATTTGGCAGGTTTTGGGGACTATGTGGGGAAAGGAGAGGACAGTGAATTAAAAGTGCTGCAAGCTTGGGGACATTTGAAAATTACTAAATATGCAAGAACTGGATTGTGTTTGGCCCCGCAACTTACACACTCAGGCAGGGGACTTTACTTACCTACTCCTATCTCTCTTCTGATGCTGTCATGAGGAAAGTTTTCCTTAGCAATTTGCAAGTTAATCCCTGCAGATAATAATTTTGCAAGTAGTAATCATCCTTACGAGTCATAACAGTAACCATGCTAACAAAATATTCTGATGGTCTACACGTCTTTGATTGCTAAATGGTTTTCCCACTTTGTTCTTTCAAATAGGGTTCCAAAGCTTTAAAACATTTGAAAATCGCTATCACTAGGAGATGTACATTAGAGAAAAACATTAGAACTATTTTAACAAGGCAGAGAATTTCTAAAAAATGGGATCCAAAATGATTATTCACATGTGTTTATGTTAGATGTAATAGACATATAAACTGAAATTTAGGGGAGATTTTAGTTTTTTGATGAATTATCTCAAAAATTCAAACCAGTGGTTGGGGTGCCTGGATGGCTCCATGGGTTGAGCATTGGACTCTTGATTTCCGCTCAGGTCATGATCTCAGGGTTATGATCTCAGGCTCATGAGATGGAGCCCCATGTTGGGCTCCGCATGGGGAGTGGAGCCTACTTAGGATTCTCTCTCTCTCCCTCGGCCCCTCCCCACCTCTAAAAAATTCAAAGCATGCTCAGGAAAATAAATAACAAAGCTTTTAAGTGCCTTTAAAGATGACATTGCTTTTTTGCACTATTACTACAAAAATGAAAATCTTTTCTTTTTCTATTTTTTTAAAAGATTTTATTTATTTATTTGAGAGAGAGAGCTCACACAAGTGGGGGGGGGCAGGGGCAGAGGGAGAAGCAGACTTCCCACTGAGCAGGGAGCCTGACATGTGGGGCTCAATCCCAGGATCCTGAGATCATGACCCAAGCCAAAGTCAGACTCTTACCCAAATGAGACACCCAGGCACCCCCAAAACGAAAATCTCTTTTTTTTTTTTTTTTAAGATTTTATTTATTTATTTGACAGAGATAGAGACAGCCAGCGAGAGAGGGAACACAAGCAGGGGGAGTAGGGGAGGAAGAAGCAGGCTTATAGCAGAGGAGCCTGATGTGGGGCTCGATCCCATAACGCCGGGATCACGCCCTGAGCCGAAGGCAGACGCTTAACCGCTGTGCCACCCAGGTGCCCCCAAAACGAAAATCTCTTAATCATTGCTTGTTTTACCTCATCCTGAGTAAAATCATTTTTAAAAATACTTTTGCTAATTTTGTAGATGAAAATTGGTTTCTCATTATTTCAACTTGATTTTTAAGATTTAACTTCTGGCATGTTAATTGATAACCTTATCTTCTCATTTGGTCAATCCTACTTCACCTATTTCTTTCTTGGCAGCCTGTGGTATGTCGAGTCATTGTTCACAACTTTTGTGCCCTCCGTATTTTAAAATCATACATCCATGTCCTTTGCCCTGTGGCTTTGCCGTACCACTCATTATTGAGGGCAGAGTATATCTGCCCATTCCACTGATGTTGGGTTTGGTCATGTGATTTCCTTAGCCAATAGAATGTGGACAGAAGTATGCTGTACCAGTTCCAGGAGGAGACCTCAAGGGACATTACATCCTTCCCCGTGCTTACATACGCTTCTGCTATTGCCAGAAGAACATACCCTGAATACCTACTGCCCCTTTAGGCTGGGCTCCAAAAATTGAGAAACATGAAACAGACCTGAACCCAAACAGCGGTCTGGAGCCAAGCCCAGCCAAACCTGCCTACGTTCTTCCAAATCCCAGGCCTGTGAGAGAATTTTTAACCACTGAGTTTGAAGGGTTATAAAAACAGCACCACTGGGGCTCCTGGGTAGGTCAGATGGTTAAGTGTCTGATTCTTGGTTTCAGCTCAGGTCATGATCTCAGGGTCATGGGGTTGAGCCCTGCATCAGGCTCTGTGCTTAGTGTGGAGTCTGTTGGAGATTATCTCCCTTTCTTTCTCCCTCTCCATCTGCTCCTCCCCCTGCTCACACTCTCTCTCCCTCTCAAATAAATAAATAAAAATATATTTTTAAAAGATTTTTATTTATTTATTTGACAGAGACAGCGAGAGAGGGCACACAAGCAGGGTGAGTAGGAGAGGGAGAAGCAGGCTTCCTGATGAGCAGGAAGCCCGACGTGGGGCTCGATCCCAGGACTCTGGGACCATGACCTGAGCTGAAGGCAGACACCTAGCGACCGAGCCACCCAGGCACCCCTAAAAAAAAAAACCCAACCCCATTGTAGCAATATAATCTTATAGTTTTTCTTATCGATTTGTATCAGTTCCTTATATGGTAAACATTTGATTATTATAGTTTGACTCAAAATTTCTTAACATTTATCTTTTAATTTTATGATTTTTGCATATAGAAATTAAAATTTTTACAGAAGGGGGAATGAACCACCAGAGACTATGGACTCTGGGAAACAAACTGAGGGCTTCAGAGGGGAGGGAGGTGGGGGATTGGGATAGGCCAGTGATGGGTATTAAGGAGGGCATGTATTGCATGGTGCACTGGGTATTATATGCAAACAATGAATCATGGAACACTACATCCAAAACTAAGGATGTACTGTATGGTGACTAACATAACATAATAAAAAAATTTTTTTTAATAAAATAAATTTTAAAAATTTAAAAAACACTATAGACAAATGGATGTATAACAATAAAAAAAAGAAATTAAAATTTTTAGACAGATCTCAATCTTTCCTTTATGGTTTTTTCTCCTGCTTCATCTGACAGCTTCCCATTCCTATGATCACCTATTATATATGTATAGTGTATTAATAGTTATTTCTATGATTTACAGATATTTATGACATTTTTTAGCCCATCAGTATCCTTTTGCATAATGAATAGAATGAATTGAATGAGCCTCCTCACTGAAGTCATAAAGATAAAAGATGATGCTACTAATAAAAACCGTAATTAATATCACCATTTATTAGGTACCTATCATGAGCTAAACGATATGACACCTCACATGAATTATCTCATTTAATTTTCACAACAGCTCTGCAAGTTGGATATAGCCAACCCACTTTAAGGGTAAGAAAACCTAATAAAAATTTTTATTTTTTTATAATGATGATTTATTATCCCCATTTTATAGATGAGTAAATTGAGGGATACAGAAAGACTAAAGAACTTGGTCAGGGCCACACAGCTAGGAATTACCTCAGCTATGGTTCAGGTCCAATTCCAGAATTGCCTTTTCCCACTAAGCCTTCCAGAAGACATAGCTACCAGTTCTAATGAAAATATCTAAAAGAGTACCCTGAACTTTTCTTTCCTTCTTTTCTTTTTTTTTTTTTTGAGGTAAAGGAGGTAAGAGTCTGAGTGTTTGATAACTAAAGTAATCAGTATCTCTTAAGTTCCAAGAATTCCTTAGAAATAACATTCTCTAAATATAAGTGGTATTTAGGCTAGGGAATATGTACATTCTTGTTTATACGAATATTAAACCTTACAATTAAGATTTAAGAAAATCACTAGATTTAAGTCTGTTACCCCTAAAATAGCGATCAGAAATTTGTAGAAGAAATCCAGATGTACTCATTCATCTAGAAGATGCCATTATTCCACTTACAATAATTCTTTTTTACACAACACTTGCTTATAGACTTTTTTTTTTAAAGATTCCATTTATTTATTCAACAGAGAGAGAGAGGCAGCCAGCGAGAGAGGGAACACAAGCAGGGGGAGTGGGAGAGGAAGAAGCAGGCTCCCAGCAGAGAAGCCTGATGTGGGTGGGATCACGCCCTGAACAGAAGGCAGACGCTTAACAACTGCGCCACCCAGGCGCCCCATGCTTATAGACTTTTAAAAATAATAGAATATTGAGTAAAACAGAAGCAAATTACAGAATATGCATCTTATGGCATCATTTATGTAAAAAACGAAAGTAAACTACGATGACCCTAAGCATGCTTAAATGCAGGGACAAGGATATATAATAAATTGTTGAAGCTGTAGCAAGTGGTTACTATGATATTAAGAGGAGGGTAAAGGAGGATTTTTACTTTTTGCTCTTTATGTGCTATATGTTGTAGAATAGTGCTGAAGAGTAGGGGCTTTATAGGCACATTGGGTTAAAATCGCCACCAGAAAGAGAAAGTCCAGAAAATGAAAATCAAACCACAATAAAATATCACCACACAACCACTAGGATAGATATAATTATAAAAAGATGGAAAATAACAAGTATTGACAAGGATGCAGAGAAATGGAAACCCTTAAATGTTGCCGGTGGAAATGCAAAATGAGACAGTCATATTGGATATCATTTGTCAGATACTCAAAAAATTAAACACAAAATTACCATATGACTCAGAAATTCTACTCATGGGTATAGACTCAACCGAAAACGTATGTCCATACAAAAACTTGTGCGTGAGTGTTTACAGCAACATTATTCATAATGCTAAAAAGTGGAAATAACCTAAATGATCATCAACTAATGAATGAACAAAATGTGGCACAGCCCTATAATGAACTATTATTTTTTTAACGATTTTATTTATTTATTTGACAGAGAGAGAGACAGCCAGCGAGAGAGGGAACACAAGCAGGGGGAGTGGGAGAGGAAGCAGCAGGCTCCCAGTGGAGGAGCCCGATGTGGGGCTCGATCCCATAACGCCGGGATCACACCCTGAGCCAAAGGCAGACGCTCAACCGCTGTGCCACCCAGGTGCCCCTATAATGAACTATTATTCAGCCATAAAAAAGAATGAAGGGTTGATACATTCTACAATATGGATGGGCCTTGAAAACAGCATGGTAAGTGAGATTGTATGATTCCAATTATACGAAATGTCCACAATAGGCAAAATCATAGAGACACAAAGTAGATTCGTGGTTACTAGGGGCTGGGTGCAGGGTTGAACAATGCTAATGGGAATGGGGTCTTCAGGGGGGTGAAGAAAATGTTCTGGAATTAGATGTGATACTGGTTGCACAACCTTGTGAATATACTAAAAACCACTGAATTGTACCCACTTTTAAAAAATGACTTTATAGTATGTGAATTGTATCTCAAATGTTTTTTTTTTAAGATTTTATTTATTTATTTGACAGAGATAGAGACAGCCAGCGAGAGAGGGAACACAAGCAGGTGGAGTGGGAGAGGAAGAAGCAGGCTCATAGTGGAGGAGCCTGATGTGGGGCTCGATCCCGCAATGCTGGGATCACGCCCTGAGCCGAAGGCAGACGCTTAACCGCTGTGCCACCTAGGCGCCCCTCAAATGTTTTTAAATAGGGAAAATCCACTTATGAGCGTGGAAAGAGTCTTGGTACATCAAAGCTGGATAGGGTACATCCCTATCCAGGGAAGGGACCAAAATATGTAGATGAGGAGCCGTTGGAAAGGCAATGCTCTTGGGAGAGAAGAGGGTAAAAAAGGAAGGAGAGGAGACTGTAAAAAGGAGCAGAAGGAAGAAACTTAAGGATTCTGCAGGACAATAGAAAAACAAGAACATCTATGTTAATTATGTTAATTTCCTTATTTCTGTGCCTGTAGTGTGGTTATATAAGAAAAAATATCTGTATGAAGGAAATACATGCTAAATGTTTGAGGTGATTAGGGTTACAAGTTGGCAACTTACTCTTTTTTTTTTTTTTTTTAAAGATTTTTTATTTATTTATTTGACAGAGATAGAGACAGCCAGCGAGAGAGGGAACACAAGCAGGGGGAGTGGGAGAGGAAGAAGCAGGCTCATAGCGGAGGAGCCTGATGTGGGGCTCGATCCCAGAACGCCGGGATCACGCCCTGAGCCGAAGGCAGACGCTTAACCGCTGTGCCACCCAGGCGCCCCGGCAACTTACTCTTAAATGACTCAGGGAAAAATGATTTTTGGACTATACTTGCAAATTTTCTGTAAATTTTATATTGTTTAAATAAGAAAAGAATCTTTGACCTGGAAATTTTTTAAGTTTCTATTAACTCTTGGTTGGAAAGGGGAAAGACAACCAAAATTACAGAATCTCTAAAGAATGATAATGAAACTATGTATCAGAGTCAATGAAATATATATAAAGCCCTCATGAGAGGAAAATCCATATTCCTACCCATATAAATCAATAAAAATGAAAGATTGCTAATAAATTAAATTCCAAACTCAAGAAATCAGAAAATAATTTCAGGGGGCGCCTGGGTGGCAGAGCGGTTAAGCGTCTGCCTTCGGCTCAGGGCGTGATCCCGGCGTTATGGGATCGAGCCCCACATCAGGCTCCTCCGCTGAAAGCCTACTTCTTCCTTTCCCACCCCCCCCGCCTGTGTTCCCTCTCTCGCTGGCTGTCTCTATCTCTGTCAAATAAATAAATAAAATATTTTTTAAAAAAAGAAAGAAAGAAAATAATTTCAGAATAAACAAACAATAACAACAAAGTACAGACATGGAAACAACGAAGTTTGGATAAAATCAGAAATTAATGGGTAGAGAACAGAAAAATTGTATGTTTGAATCAATCAAAAGCCTGATTTGTTTTCGGGAAAAAAATTAAGACAAGCCACTTGCTAACTTGAGCAAAAGAGGAAAAACACAAATATGCAAAATAAGAAATGAGAAGAGGAAATAGTAATGGTAATTTAAACAGAAGAACATTTAAATATCACAAGAGACTATTTGATAGACCTTTAAGCAAATACATTTAAAAACCTAGAAAAAATGGTGAATTAAAAAAACAACAGGGTTTACCAAATTTGATTCCTTTAAAGATAGAAATCTTAAATATATCAATTTCTGTAGAAGAAACAGAACATTATTCCACAGAAGAGAACCAATTCCAGATAGTTTCACGGCGGAATTCTACTAAACCTTCAAACACCAGGTAGTCACAATGCTACATAAATTATTGCAGAATGTAGCAAATGAAAGAAAATTTCCAAGTTATTTTTATACAGCAAGTACAACAGTGATACCTAAATCAAGTGAAGTTCATTTTTTTTAAAGATTTTTTTTTTTTAATTTGAGAGAGAGAGAAAGAGAGTGAGAGAGAGCAGGGGAAGGGGCAGAGGGAGAGAGAGAATCTTCAAGTAGACTCCTCACTGAGCCCCGATGTGGGGCTCGATCCTAGGACCCTGAGATCATGACCTGAGCCAAAATCAAGAGTCACTGCTTAACCAACTGAGCTACCCAGGCATCCCTGAAATTTATTTTTAAAAGATAATAAAAGAACGGGCCTCTGGGTGAGCTCAGTTGGTTAAGTGTCCAACTCAGGTCACGATCTCAGGGTCGTGAGATTGAGCCCCGTGGCTCTAAAAAACACAAATAAATAAAAAATAAAATAAAATGCCTTTTAAAAGATAAAAGAAAAGAAAATCACAAAACTATTACTGCTTATGAATATTAATACAAAAATATTAAATGAAACATTAGCAAACAGGATCCAACACCACATGAAGAAAATAATACACCATGACCAAGTAGGATTTATTCCAGGAATAAAAGATTGATTCAATCTTAGGAAATCTAATAATATAATACATCATATTAATAGATCTCAGAAGGAAAATCATAGGATTATCTCCATAGATCCTAAAAGGGCCTTTGTCAAAATTTCACATCTATTTAAAAAAAAGAAACACTCAAGAAAATAGAAATTGATGGATTTTTTTTTTTTAGAGCAAGAGAGAGAGAGATCGTGTGCAAGTGGGGGGGAGGGGCAGAGGGGGAGGGAGAGAGGGAATCTGAAGCAGGCCCCACACCCAGCACAGAGCCCCATGTGGGGCTCTATCTCACAACCCTGAGATCATGACCTGAGTCAAATTCAAGTGGCAGAGGCTTAACCAATCAAGCCACCCAAGCGCCTCATTGATGGGTGCTTTTTGAACATATTTTGTTTCACTGGGAAAAACTAAGACATTTCCACAAAGATGAGGGACAAGGCAAATGGATCCTTATCTGCACTCTCAAAAACACCAACAAGGTTCTTTGTGGAGCTAGAAAGTTAATGCTAAAGTATGTATGGAAAAATTAAAATGAACAATAGCAAGGGAAACACCGTAAGAGGAAATCTGCAAGAGCCCAACCAGACCTTAAGATAGTCTACAAAAACTGTGATTTAAAAAGTATATGGGGCCAGGCGCGTGGGTGGCTCAGTCAGCTGGGTGTCCCACTCTTGTTTCGGCTCAGGTTGTGATCTTAAAGGTATGAGGTCGAGCCCAGCATCCGGCTCCAAGTTCAGCAGGGAGTCTGCTTGAGATTCTCTCTCCCTCTGCCCCCCACCCTGCCCACTCTCTCTCTTTCCGTCTCTCAAAATAAATTAAATAAAATTTTTAAAAATTTTTTAAAATTTCTGATCCCAGGATATTGGGATGAGACCCACATCAGGCTTTCTGCTCAGCGGGGAGCCTGATTCTCCCTCTCCCTCTGCCTGCTGCTCCCCCTGCTTGTGCGCTCTCTCTCTCTGTCAAATATATAAATAAAACCTTAAAGAAAAGAAAATAAAAAATAAAAACTTTGTTCATGGTTAAAAAAATAAGCAAAGTACAAGATGAAAAACTAGGAGAAAGTATTTCCAGCATATATAATAAATGGCTAATAACCCTTAAATATTTGAAGATAAAAAAGACCAAAAATCTAGTAGGAAAAAAAATAAGCAAAAGATATGAACAAGAAATTAATCAAACAGACATTTTAAGGGGCACCTGGGTGGCTCAGTCAGTTTAGTGTCCAACTCTTGATTTCAGCTCAGGTCATGATCTTGGGGTCACAAGATTGAGCCCTGTGTTGGCTCTTCAGTGGGCATGGAGCCTACTTAGGTTTCTCTCTCTCCCTCTCCTGCCTCTCTCTCTTAAAAAAAAACAAAACATGCAAATTAAAATCACACCAAGAGCCCTCCACTTCCAGTTAAGATGGAGTGAGCACACTCTATTCTGTCTTCATTATCACAGTGAAAATAAGCCTTTACTCTGACCAGAGGAACCATGGTTCAAAGAGCACAGAGGGAATCTTCATTTCTTTTCTCTAATCTCCCTTTCTTCCCACTGCTTGGCTGCAGAAGCAGTGACAGCCATAGGAAGTACACAGCAAAGAGGAGACTAAAGCCCTGGCTGGCCAGAGGACTAGCAAAGGGATCCCCTATGAACTGGAGAATGTTGGGGAGATCATAGAAAGAAGGCTTCAGGAGGTAATCTCACAAACTTATGAACAAACTCCTGGACTTTCCCTGTGCTGCGTGTGCATCAGAAATCCTAAACCCAACACCAAAGCCTTTGAGAACTGAACAGGATGGGCAACGGTCTACATACCTGCTGGCCTGTGGGTGGCACACAGGCGAGGTAGATCTAAATAGCGCTGCAAGGGCAATGAAAATTAAGTTGACATTGGACACGCAGCCCACAGAAGGCAGATCAGAACTTGCAGTCTGTACCTAACCAGGTCAATTGCCTGGCTTAAAGAAAAAATTGTCCTTGGGGCGCCTGGGTGGCTCAGTCAGTTGGGCGTCCAACTCTTCATATCAGCTCAGGTGGTGACCTCAGGGTTGTAGGATCGAGTCCCGAGCTAGGCTCGGTGTGGCACATGGAGCCGGCTTGAGATTCTCTCTCCCTCTCACTCCGCCCCTCCCCCCTTAAAAAATTGTCCATGGGAATTAAACAAGACTCAGAGTATCATCACATAATATACAAATGGCCAGGATGCAGTCCAAAATTACTTGACATATAAAGAACCACAAAAGTCTGACCCATCATCATGGGTAAAGAAAATCAAAAAATACCAGCCCCAAGATGACTCAGATATTAGAAATACCTTACAGAATTCCCCCCCTTTTAAAAAAAATTGAGATATAATTGACATATAACATCATATTAATTTCAGACATACAGCATAATGATTCAATATATACATATTGTGAAATGATCACCACAATAAGTCTGGTTAATATCCACCACCGCATATAGCTGCAAATTATTTTTTTTCTCATGATGATAACTTTTAATATTTACTCTCAACAACTTTCAAATATGCAATAAAATATTAACAGCAGTCACCATGCTGTACATTACATCTGCAGGACATATTTTTTTTTATAGCTGGAAGTTTGTACCTTTTCACCATTTTCACCCATTTTGCCCACTTCCTACCCCTGCCTCTGGCAACCACCAATCTGTTCTCTGTATCTATGAGTTCAGTTCTTTTTTAAGATTCCACACATAAGTGAGACCCTTTGGTATTTGTCTTTCTCTGTCTGACTTATTCTACTTAGCATAATGCCTTCAAGGGCATTCTGCATTGTTGCAAATTTCCATCTTTTTTATGGATGAATAATATTCCATCGTATTTATAGTCCATATTTTCTTTGCCCATTCATCCATTGATAGACACTTAAGTGACTTCCATGTTTTGGCTATTGTAAGTAATGTTACAATGAACATGTGAGTGCATATATCTTTTAGAGTTAGTGTTTTTATTTCCTTTGGTCAAATACTCAGAAGTAGAATTGCTAGATCATATGATAGTTCTATTTTAAATTTTTGAGTAACCTCCATACTGTTTTCCCTGCTGCACCAATTCATATATCCACCAATAGTGCACAAGGGTTCCTTTTTCTCCACATCCTTGCCAACACCTGTTATTTCTTATCTTTTTGATAATAGCTATTATACCATGTATGAGGTGTGGTTTTGGTTTTGATGATTAGTGATGTTGAGCATCTTTTCATGTACCTGCTGGCCATCTGCATGTCTTTTTTGGAAAAATGTCTATTTAATTCCTTTGCCCATTTTTTAAAAAGATTTTATTTTTTAAAGTAATCTCATGGGGTTTGAATTTACATCTCCAAGATCAAGAGTCAGATCCTCCACCAACTGAGCCAGTCAGGCACCCCGTCTGCCCATTTTAAAATCATTGTTTTTTGCTATTGAGTTGTATGAGTTCTTTCTATATTTTGGGTATTAACCCTTTTAAAATATGTGATTTGCAAATATTTTCTCCCATGCAATAAATTGCCTTCACGTTTGTTGATGGTTTCCTTTGCTATGCAGAAGCTTTTTGGTATGATGTAGTCCCACTTGTTTATTTTTGCTTTTGTTGCCTTTTTTGGTGTCAAATCTAAAAATTCATCCCCAAGACTGATGTCAAGGAGCTTACCACCTATGTTTTCTTCTAGGAGTTTTATGGTTTCGGTTTCTTATAAAGTTAAATGTATATTTACCAAGTGACTCCGCAATCCCACTTCTAAGTATTTATCTATAAAACTGTACACAGAGGGACACCTGGGTGGCTCACTTGGTTGAGCGCCTGCCTTCAGCTCAGGTCGTGATCCTGGGGTCCTGGGATCAAGCTGAGTTGGGCTCCCTGCTCAGTGGGGAGTCTGCTTTTTGCTCTCCCTCTGCCCTTCCCCCTGCTTGTGCTCTCTCTCTGTCAAATAAATATAGGACCTTAAAAAAAAAAAAACTGTACGCAGATATTTGTAAAAAAAAATTTTTTTTAAGAAAGAGCAAGAGAGCACAGGAGAAGCAGACTCCCTGCTGAGTGGAGAGCCTGACACTGGGCTTAATAGATCCCAGGACCCTGAGATCATGACCCAAGCCAAAGTCAGACGCTTAACCAACTGAGCCACCCAGGTGCCCCAGAAGTTTTATTCATAATCAGCAAAAACCAAAAACAATCCAAATGTCTTTCATTAGATGAACAGATAAACAAACTGAGGGGCGTCCATACAGAGCAGTGCTGCCGGGACGTATAAAGAAACAAGCTACTGGTGCACACAACAATGTGAATGACTCTCAAAGCTAGTATGCTAGGGGAAAAACATCAATCTCAGAAGGTTCCACTGATACTACACTGGACAAGTCACAGTTATAGGAGTGGAATATGCATCAAGGGTGACTAGGGCTTATGGGTGAGGAAAGTGACTAAGAAGGGGCCACATACTTGGGAGTCATGGATATGTTCCAATCTTTACTGTGGTTACAAGAATCCTTACTGTGGTTACAAGAATTTAAAGTCATAGAACTGCACACCAAAATGATTTTATTATGTAGAAAATTTTGGGGGGGGGTGCCTGGCTGGCTCAATTGGAAGAGCTTGTGACTCTTAAAGACACATTTTCAGGGACACCTGGCTGGCTCAGTCGGTTGCACTTCAGACTCTTGATTTCTGTTCGGGTCATGATCTTGGGGTGCTGGGATCGAGCTCTGTGTCAGGCTCTGTGCTCAGTGGGGAGTCTGCTTGGGACTCTCTCCCCCTCTCCCTCTGCCACTCCTCCTGCTCGCTCTCTTGCGGGCTCTCTCTCTCTCAAATAAATAAACAAATCTTTAAACAAATTAAAAATAAAGACACATTTTCAGGGGCATCTGGCTGGCTCCATGGATAGGGAATGTAACTCTTGATCTCAGGGTTTTGAGTTTGAGCCCCACATTGGGAATACAGTTTACTTAAAAACATTTTTTTTGACACCACAAAAATCCTTATGCATAAGATTATTCACTGAAGCACTATTTGTAATTGCAAAATATTGAAAACAACCTCAATGCTCATACACAGGAAAGTGGTTTCGTAAACCACAGTACATGTACAAAGTGGAATACTACGCTACTGTAAAAAAAGACTGAACAGATAGGAGTTAAGATGGCGGAGGAGTAGGGGACCCCTTTTTCAGCCGGTCCCCTGAGTCGAGCTGGATAGGTACCAGACCAGCCTATATAACCACGGAATCAGCCTGAGACGCAGGATGATACATCTGGATCTCTACAAATGAACATCTCCAGCGCTGAGTATTGAGGTACCAAGAGGGGAGCTGTAAACCGTGCACGGATATCGGAAGATAAACGGAAGGGGGAGGGAGCCGCCGCGTTTGGGCGCCGGGAAGCGGCAGCCACCTGCACGGGGGAGCGGGCGGACACACAGAGGGCACCCGCGAGAGAGTGGACTGAGACCGGTGAGCCGTGAACGCGCGCCACCAGGCATCTCCCGGAACACCGGAATCCCGGTGTGCTCACGGGATCCAGACTGAGACCGGGAACTCCCGGAGCGCGCGCGGGGCGGCTGGCGGCTGGCGGGCCACCTGCACGGGGGAGCGGGCGGACTCGCGGTCGGCACCCGCGAAACAGCAGGCTGAGACCCTGAACCGGGTGCGCACGCCACCAGGCTTCTCACGAAACTCCGGAATCGATGTGTGCTCACCGGGCATAGACTGAGACCCGGAGACCCGGGAGCGCGCGGGGTGGCAGGTGGCTGGCGGCATTAGAAACACAAAGGACAGAGACAGGGCGGCCGGTGGCTGGCGGCATTAGAAACACAAAGGACAGAGACGCGCTGGCCCTGGAAGTGAGGGCAGGGTCGCCGAGTTGGTGCGCACATCCCGGGATGCCGCAGGGTTGAGCAGCACCAACAGTAACAGAGTTAAAGTGGCCAGAACATCAGTGGAGAACGGGCCGCAATCCCTCTGTTCTGCGACAATGCAGCCTCTGCTGCTCTGACCCTCAGAAGAGGCATAGCCGGCCGCCAGGGAAAGCCGCCAGAGAACAAAAGCCTGGAAATACCGGCTCAGAGAGTGCCCATCCCCATCCTCCCTCGCAGGGGACACGGAGACTCTACCCAAACAGGGTTGCCTGAGTATCGGCGCGGCAGGCCCCTCCCCCAGAACACAGAAGGCAGGCTGAAAAATCAAGAAGCCCACAACCGGAGGTGCCTGGGTGGCGCAGTCATTGAGCTCCTGTCTCCGGCTTAGGGCGTGATCCCGGCGTTCTGGAAAGGAGTCCTTCATCGGGCTCCTCCGCTGGGAGCCTGCTTCTTCCTCTCTCACTCCCCTGCTTCTGTTCCATTCTTGCTGTCTGTCTCCCTCTCTCAGATAAGTAAATAAATAAAATCTTTAAAGAAGAAGCCCACATCTCTAAGATCCCTATAAAACAAGGGGCACGGCCTGGGACCCAGTCAATAATTTTGGGCTCTGGAAACCCCGCAACCTCTCTTCATCAGAATGACAAGAAGGAGAAGCCCCCCCCAGCAAAGAAAAGACAGTGAGTCAGTGGCCTCTGCCACAGAAGTAACGGATATGGATGTAACCAAATTATCAGAAATGGAATTCAGAGTAACAATGGTCAAGATAATGAGTAGACTTGAGAAAAGTATTCAGGAAAATATTACTGAGAATATAGAATCCCTAAGGGCGGAAATGAGAGCGAATTTGACAGAAATTAAAAATTCTATGAGCCAAATGCAGGCAAAACTAGAGGCTCTGACGGCCAGGGTCACGGAAGCGGAGGAAAGGGTTAGTGAATTGGAGGATGGGTTAATAGAGGAAAAAATAAAAATAGAAGATGGTCTTAAAAAAATCCACGCCCACGAATGTTGGCTACGGGAGATTACTGACTCAACGAAACGATCCAATGTTAGAATCATCGGCATCCCCGAGGGGGTGGAGAAAAACAGAGGTCTAGAAGAGATATTTGAACAAATTGTAGCTGAAAACTTCCCTAATCTAGCAAGGGAAACAAAAATTCGTGTCCAAGAGGCAGAGAGGACCCCTCCCAAGCTCAACCATGACAGACCTACACCACGTCACGTCATAGTGCAATTCGCAAATATGAGATCCAAGGAAACAGTATTGAAAGCGGCCAGGGCAAAGAAATTTCTCACGTACCAAGGCAAAGGCATCAGAATTACATCAGACCTGTCTACACAGACCTGGAATGAGAGAAAGGGTTGGGGGAGCATTTTTAAAGCTCTTTCAGAGAAAAACATGCAGCCAAGGATCCTTTATCCAGCAAGGCTGTCATTCAGAATTGATGGAGAAATAAAGACATTTCAGAATCGACAGTCACTAGCCAATTTCGTAACCACGAAACCAGCCCTACAGGAGGTATTACGGGGGGTTCTATAAGAGTAAAAAGGCCCCAAGAGTGATACAAAACAGAAAGTCACAGCCAATACAAACAAAGACTTTACTGACAACATGGCAGAATTAAAAGCATATCTCTCAGTACTCAGCCTTAACATTAATGGTTTAAATTCTGGTTTCAAACGCCACAGGGTTGCAGATTGGATAAAAAGAAATGACCCATCCATTTGCTGTCTACAAGAGACTCATTTCGAACCCAAAGATGCATTCAGACTGAGAGTAAGGGGATGGAGTACCATCTTTCACGCAAATGGACCTCAAAAGAAAGCTGGGGTAGCAATTCTCATATCAGATAAATTGGATTTCAAACTACAGACTATAGTTAGAGATGCAGAAGGGCACTATATTATTCTTAAAGGAAGTATTCAACAAGTGGATATGACAATTATAAATATATATGCCCCCAACAGGGGAGCAGCAAGATACACAAGCCAACTCTTAACCAGAATAAAGAGACATATAAATAAAAATACATTAATAGTAGGGGACCTCAACACTCCACTCTCAGAAATAGACAGAACACCCTGGCAAAAACTAAGCAAAGAATCAAAGGCTTTGAATGCCATACTCGACGAGTTGGACCTCTTAGATATATATAGAACACTACACCCCAGAACCAAAGAATACTCATTCTATTCTAATGCCCATGGAACATTTTCAAGAATAGACCATGTTCTGGGACACAAAACAGGTCTCAGCCGATACCAAAAGATTGAAATTATCCCCTGCATATTCTCAGACCACAACGCTCTGAAATTGGAACTCAACCACAAGGAAAAATTTGGAAGAAACTCAAACACTTGGAGACTAAGAACCATCCTGCTCAGGAATGACTCGATAAACCAGGAAATCAAAAATCAAATTAAACAATTTATGGAGACCAATGAGAATGAAAATACAACAGTCCAAAACCTATGGGATACTGCAAAGGCAGTCCTAAGGGGGAAATACATAGCCATCCAAGCCTCACTCAAAAGAATAGAAAAATCTAAAATGCAGTTTTTATATTCTCACCTCAAGAAGCTGGAACAGCAACAGAGGGACAGGCCTAATCCACGCACAAGGAAGCAGTTGACCAAAATTAAAGCTGAAATCAATCAAGCAGAAACCAGAAGTACAGTAGAGCAGATCAACAGGACTAGAAGCTGGTTCTTGGAGAGAATCAATAAAATTGACAGACCACTGGCAAGACTTATCCAAAAGAAAAGAGAAAGGACCCAGATTATTAAAATTATGAATGAAAAAGGAGAGGTCACGACGAACACCATTGAAATTGGAAGGATTATTAGAAATTTTTATCAACAGCTATATGCCAATAAACTAAGCAATCTGGAAGAGATGGAATCCTTCCTGGAAACCTATAAACTACCAAGATTGAAAAAGGAAGAAATTGATTTCTTAAACAGGCCAATTAATTATGAAGAAATTGAGTCAGTGATAAACAACCTTCCAAATAACAAAACTCCAGGCCCGGACGGTTTTCCTGGGGAATTCTACCAAACATTCAAAGAAGAAATAATACCTATTCTCCTAAAGCTATTTCAAAAAATAGAAACAGAAGGAAAGCTACCAAACTCATTCTATGAGGCCAATATTACCTTGATCCCCAAACCAGGCAAAGACCCCCTCAAAAAGGAGAATTACAGACCGATTTCCCTAATGAATATGGACGCCAAAATCCTCAACAAGATACTTGCTAATAGAATCCAACAGTTCATTAAAAGGATTATCCACCACGATCAAGTGGGATTCATACCTGGGATGCAAGCGTGGTTCAATATTCGCAAATCAATCAGCGTGATACATCATATCAACAAGAAAAGACTCAAGAACCATATGATCCTCTCAATCGATGCCGAAAAAGCATTTGACAAAATACAGCATCCTTTCCTGATTAAAACCCTTCAGAGTGTAGGAATAGAAGGTACATTTCTCAATCTCATAAAAGCCATCTATGAAAAACCTACTGCAAATATTATTCTCAATGGGGAAAAGCTGGAAGCCTTTCCCTTAAGATCAGGAACACGACAAGGATGCCCACTCTCGCCACTATTATTCAACATAGTACTAGAAGTCCTTGCAACAGCAATCAGACAACAAAAAGGGATCAAAGGTATTCAAATCGGCAAAGAAGAAGTCAAAATGTCTCTCTTCGCAGACGACATGATACTCTATATGGAAAACCCAAAAGAAGCCACTCCCAAACTATTAGAAGTTATAGAGCAATTCAGTAACGTGGCGGGATACAAAATCAATGCTCAGAAATCAGTTGCATTTCTGTACACGAATAACGAGAACGAAGAAAGAGAAATCAGGGAATCCATCCCATTTACAATAGCACCAAAAACCATACGTTACCTTGGAATTAACTTAACCAGAGACGTAAAGGACCTTTATTCTAGAAACTATAAATCACTCTTAAAAGACATTGAGGAAGACATAAAAAGATGGAAAGATATTCCATGCTCATGGATCGGAAGAATTAACATAGTTAAAATGTCCATGCTACCCAGAGCAATCTACACTTTCAATGCTATCCCGATCAAAATACCGAGAACGTTTTTCAAAGAACTGGAACAAATAGTCCTTAAATTTGTATGGAACCAGAAAAGACCCCGAATCTCCAAGGAACTGTTGAAAAGGAAAAACAAAGCTGGGGGCATCACAATGCCGGATTTCGAGCTGTACTACAAAGCTGTGATCACAAAGACAGCATGGTACTGGCACAAAAACAGACACATAGACCAATGGAACAGAATAGAGAGCCCGGAAATGGACCCTCAGCTCTTTGGGCAACTAATATTTGATAAAGCAGGAAAAAACATCCGGTGGGAAAAAGACAGTCTCTTCAATAAATGGTGCTGGGAAAATTGGACAGCTACATGCAAAAGAATGAAACTTGACCACTATCTCACACCATACACAAAAATAAACTCCAAATGGATGAAAGACCTCGATGTGAGACAGGAATCCATCAAAATTCTAGAGGAGAACATAGGCAGCAACCTCTACGACATCGGCCAAAGCAACCTTTTTCATGACACATCCCCAAAGGCAAGAGAAACAAAAGATAAAATGAATTTATGGGACTTCATCAAGATTAAAAGTTTCTGCACATCCAAGGAAACAGTCAGAAAAACTAAGAGGCAGCCCACAGAATGGGAGAATATATTTGCAAATGACACTACAGATAAAGGACTGGTATCCAAGATCTACAAAGAACTTCTCAAACTCAATACACGAGAAACAAATAAACAAATCAAAAAATGGGCAGAAGATATGAACAGACACTTTTCCAATGAAGACATACAAATGGCTAACAGACACATGAAAAAATGTTCAAAATCATTAGCCATCAAGGAAATTCAAATCAAAACCACACTGAGATACCACCTTACGCCAGTTAGAATGGCAAAAATAGACAAGGCAAGAAACAACAATTGTTGGAGAGGATGTGGAGAAAGGGGATCCCTCCTACATTGTTGGTGGGAATGCAAGTTGGTACAGCCACTCTGGAAAACCGTGTGGAGGTCCCTTAAAAAGTTAAAAATTGAGCTACCCTATGATCCAGCCATTGCACTACTGGGTGTTTACCCCAAAGATACAGACGTAGTGAAGAGAAGAGCCATATGCACCCCAATGTTCATAGCAGCATTGTCCACAATAGCTAAATCGTGGAAGGAGCCGAGATGCCCTTCAACAGATGACTGGATTAAGAAGTTGTGGTCCATATATACAATGGAATATTACTCAGCAATCAGAAAGAATGAGTTCTCAACATTTGCTACAACATGGACGGCACTGGAGGAGATAATGCTTAGTGAAATAAGTCAAGCAGAGAAAGACAACTATCATATGATTTCTCTCATCTATGGAACATAAGAACTAGAATGATCAGTAGGGGAAGAAAGGGATAAAGAAAGGGGGGGTAATCAGAAGGGGGAATGAAACATGAGAGACTATGGACTATGAGAAACAAACTGGGGGCTACAGAGGGGAGGGGGGTGGGGGAATGGGATAGACCGGTGATGGGTAGTAAGGAGGGCACATATTGCATGGTGCACTGGGTGTTATACACAACTAATGAATCATCGAGCCTTACATCGAAAACCGGGGATGTACTGTATGGTGACTAACATAATATAATAAAAAATCATTATTAATAAAAAAAAAAAAAAAAAAAAAAAAAGACTGAACAACTCTATGAACTGATAAGAAGTGATGTCCGAGGTATATATTATTAAGGGAACAAAGAATAGTGCTAAAGAGTGTCTGTAGTGTGGGGGCACCTGGGTGGCACAGCGGTTAAGCATCTGCCTTTGGCTCAGGGCGTGATCCCGGCGTTATGGGATCGAGCCCCACATCAGGCTCCTCTGCTGGGAGCCTGCTTCTTCCTCTCCCACTCCCCCTGCTTGTGTTCCCTCTCTCGCTGGCTGTCTCTATCTCTGTCAAATAAATAAATAAAATCTTAAAAAAAAAAAAAAAGAGTGTCTGTAGTGTGGAATGAAGGAAAAATCAGAAAACATAGATGTCTCCACGTGTTTTTGAAAAGAGAAACACAGGAAGGATAAGCTAGGAAATGAGATTGGTTACCTTCAGGGGATAGGGGTGGGTGGAGGGGACAGAAAGCATAGGAACAGGGAGGAAGAGGTAGGAGTAGGGGTTACACTTTTCTGAGTATACATTACTCATAGTTTGCTTTCAGAACTGTATTCATGGTTTACATACTCAAATATTAATATCAACAAGGATGGAAGAAAGAAAATCCCTTAAATTTAAATAGAAGCAGAAACAATGAACTTCGTGTTATTTCAAATGAATAACATAAACATGGTGAAACAGGGAAAGGGTAACTTGCACACTGTGTTTTGATTATATCCCCTCAGACTAATGACAAAGAACTATAAACAAATACTGAACTCGAGTTAGCAGGCTTGCTTTTGTAGCGGTACAGATTCGCAATTCCGAAACTATCCTCTATGCATTGTAGGTTTGAGCAAGTCAGTAAGTATGCTGAGTTATAATGGGAGGCAGGTTTCTCACTGATGGGAAAGGGAGTTACAAATATGGGAAGGAGGGAGGCTGGAATGAACCCTGTGGCGTGGGACTAGACTTGGAAGTCATAGTGTGGATTCGTGGTGTGTGAGAGAAGAGCATTTGGTGGTAAGAGACTGTGACACTCCTGCCCACAAGAACAGCTTCTGAGAACCCTGAATGGTAGGACTGTGCCTGGCCCGTATTTATAGAAGCCCCACACCCTGTATGATTGTAACACTGCCCATCTACATTATGAGATTGGCCTCACTATTACATGACAAAGAGGATTTTCTGCCAATTGCACATTTTTTATTTGGAGACTTGGAATAATAATGGAAGGAACAGTCTAAGGCCCGTGCATTCGTCAGGTCTCTATCTGTTGCAAGAGAAGAAACTGAGCTCAAACAAATTGAAGCAATGAGGGGATTTATTAGCAACTATTGTGGAAAGATTAGGAGTGGGTCTAGCTTCAGGTCTGTCTGGATCTAGGAGCTTGAATGATGTCATTGGGGCTCTCTCTTTCTCTTTGTCACTCAGGCTCTCTCTGCTGGGTGGGCATGATGAAACTGGACAGCACGAGGCTCATCTCTGGCCAGCTCAGCAAGCCCAACAGAAAGAACACCTGCCCCCTAGATTCCGGCAAGAAGTCCCAGGGAGGACTGTGATTGGCCCAGCTCCTGGGGTGAGAGAGATGGGGCCACCTTGACTGGCAGCTCCCCAGAACCACGGGGAGCGAGGGAGGGGTTCCTGAAAGGAAACCTGGGAGAAGCCAACAAAAATTAATGACTCTCTATTGCTTTTCCTGCCACAGCCTCCTTGTAAAGTTCTGACTTCTGTTTATGCCCACCAGGTGGGACTAGGTAAATTCCTCAAAAACAATAAAAACAAAAGTACCTTAACCACTTTGTACCATGACAAGCTTCTCTGAGGGACCACAAGCCCTTGTGGGCAGGCGGGGCAGACCTGGGTGTATCTTCTTGTGGTGTCCTCCCCCACCTACCTATGCCTAACACACGAGCTTGCCCTAAGCATAAACTCCAAGAATGTTTGCTTAATGTTTCCAGAACCTTCCAAGCCCCCCCCTGTCGCCGCCCCCCTCCCACCCCGGCTACCTCATGTTTGTCCTACAGAGCCCTCCAGACTGCACCAGTTCTCAGGTAGTAAATGTCCAAGACAGAAGCCTGAATATAACTGCTTCGGAATTCTTCCTGGGTCAGTCTCCAAACTCCATGTCAGAGGAAGGGCTAATTTGATGTAGGTATTTTATGCTTAATTTACCAATAGATGAATAAGTAACAATCACCACTAAAAAATCTTAGCTAAAATTTTAGCCATCAGTACCTTTGGTAGAGGAACTTTTAGACACTAACATCCCATCCTTCTGTGAGCTGACACACCTAGGTCCTTTTTTTTTCTTAAAGATTTATTTTAGAGAGAGAGAGAGAGCATGCACATGAGGGTGCAGAGGGAGAGGGAGAGAATCTCAAGCAGAATCCCTGCTGAGCGTGGAGCCCAATGTGGGGCTCGATCTCACGACCCTGAGATCATGACCTGAGTCAAAAGACGCTCAACCAACTGAGCCCCCCAGGCACCCCCACACCTAGGTTCTTTTTGAAAAACATCTCAGCCCAGAGGATCCATGTGGCCTCACAGAGGTCTAAGAGAGAATAACTCCAGTTATCAGAAGCTTGTTCCTGAACTCTCTGCGCCCCTTGTCCCCCACCCTTGAATACTCATCAAAAGAACCAGTGCTTTAAAATAGGATCTCTCAAACATGAGTTTGCATGAGGATCACATAAAGTGCGTATTTAAAACACAGATTCCTGGCCCCTACCCCTGGAGACTCTGAGGAGCAAGGGCTGATGAGGAGCTGAGGGAAGATTTATCTGAACACAAGGAAAAACAAGTGCAAAGGCCCTGAGGCAGGAAAGAGGAGCGCTCCAGGAAATATCAACAAAGGGGGCAAAAGGTAAAGGGGTGGAAGAAGAACAAGCAAAGACCGCAACAGGCAGGGCCTTGAGGTTGAGACAAGGAGATTAGGTTTTTATCTCAGTGAGACTAGGAGCCCCTGAAGGTTTTAAATGGGTGGAAATACAGATCAGATCGTCACTTTAAGAAAATCGCTCTGACTCTTCTGTACAGAACGGATGATTAAAAGGCAAGAAGGAAGACAGGAGGACCAGACAGGAGGCTTCTGGAGGGCTGCAGTCCAGAAGGGATGATGGCATGGCAGGGGGTTGAATATGGAGCCAGACAGCAAGTGAGATGTGAGGATTCGGAATGCGAACCTCAGTCCTGGAGCATTTTATTGTTCCTGTTTGCATTTCCTTCTGTTCCAGTTATTTTATCCCTTCCTCACCTTTTGTTGTGGTCTCAAGATCAAAATGTTCTTTTTGTTATGAGAATGATACAGTCTCAATATTTAAAATGCAAACAATATAGGAAAGTAGAAAGAAGAAATCACTCATCAACAATCTCTCCCCCATGACAGGCTACTGTCCTTCCAGACATTCTGTACTTGAGAACACATACATTTTGCCCAGGTAGTATCACCTATGCACGCTGCTTTATAATATGCTGTGTCCACTGTATAAAGGATGTTTCCAGGTGTGTATGATATGCATTCGATGAGGGGAAGTTGAATCTCACTAAACCAGACTTCTTTGCTGTTTGTGCAAATTTCCTCAAAGAGAGACTTTCAAAAAGGTATAACTTTCAAGTCTATAAAATTAGAAAACACAAGTAATTTTCCTAAAAAGCAGGAGAGGGCCTAGGGGATTTAAAAATTAAAAACCAGAAAACATACTCCAAACAGAGGAGCTACAAAACAAGAGGAGTAATTTCCTCCCAGAAGGGAATATGACACCTAGACAAAATTACGTTGTTTATTTTGCATGGTCTTAACAGAAACTACACAAAAAACCGAGAGTGGTGGCAGGAAGTGCCTTTTTGTGTCTCTGGTGGGGATGGGGCTCCCCAAGTGAAGCCTCTGGATATCTCAGGATTAAGCCAAGAATCCTCAGAGCAGCTTGCCCAAACACTATTGTATTTGTGTCTCCTTCTTTGATTAGTGGCTTAGTCAGCTTTCTGGCTCATTATCATGGTAATCTTTTATTATTATTATTATTATTATTAAAGTAAGAAGGCTAAGGCTTTAGTTTTTTTATTTTCCCCCAGAGGAAAATAATTTAAATACAAGCTTGAAGGTATTATATATATACTCTTTGTCTTTCATAATATATTCAACAACCTTGATGTGGGAATGTTAATTTTTTTCTATCTCAGTCATCAAATGGTTTAAACAGAAAGCAAAAGCCTTGGGATACCTGGACTCTGTCCTTAGCCATTAGTTGCTTTCCTTGGGTTGAATATCCATCCTACAGCTCAGCAAAGAAAAAAATCAAAGTAGACAGTGTATATTGGGGTTTACGTTCAGTGATGTAATGTATTAGAGCAGAACTGGTCAAATATTAACTGCACGGGGCAGGGAGTGGGTATATGGTGTTCACTGTAAACCCAGGTCTTTAAGTTACGGTGTTACTTATATTACTTGCTTTTGTTAACAGACAGCAAGACTTCGCAGCAGACAACATTTAGGAAAGGATTCTTACATTTAATAGGAGAGGGAGAGGTGGAGACTGTCATTTCTGAAATTTTCTCTAGGAAGGACTGATACTGAGTGTTTGAGGGTGTCACCTGTCTCCCCCATAGGTTGTAGTCACTTTCTGAGGATTTTGAGACTTAATTAATGCAGTCAATGTTTTGTTTGTTCATTTTAGTTTTAAAATATATTACATAAATAACACATGAATACTGAAAAAGCAAACACACTGAAGATAAAAATTCCTTTTGAAACCCGCCCCCACCCCAAATCTCCAGTCTCCTCTGCCCCAGCCAGCCCCAGCCAAATGAAATCACTTTTTCAGTTTGATATACATTCTTCCAAACCTTTTCTTACAGATATATATATATATAAAATATGTGGTAGTGTTTTATTTCTTGATTTTTCATAAGTTGCATTATTCCATATTTATCATTCTATAACTAGCTTTCTCCCCACCCACTCGTCAACATGTCTTAGAGCTTTTATTCTAAGCTTCTCATAACTCGACCTTATTAAAACAAACAACCCTGCTGAATTGTATAGGGTGCCTGGTTAGCTATTCTGTGTATGTTTTTAGTTATTTCTCTATTGATAGACATTTGGGTTGTTTCTGATTATTTTTTTCTTTTCACCATTAAAAACAACACGACAGAAAACAAGTTTGTCCATATCAACCTATGTGCAAATATGACTTTTTTCTTGAGGTTAAATATTCGGTGGAATGGCCATGCAGAAGAAATTAGAAATTATTCATGTTTTGTTTTAATAGACATGACCAGTTTTCCCTACAACATGACTCTCAGTGGTCAACTCCAGCAAATACTTCTTTTTATTAAGCTTTGGAATGGGCTCATCCCAGGCTCCAAACAGAGCAGAGACAGGAAGGCTATGAGCCTGAGTCTTTGCCTTCTAAGACTCGTCTATGGGGGAGGAGAGTGCCTGGGTGACTTAGTCGGTTAAGCATCTGCCTTCTGCTTGGGTCCTGGTCTCAGCGTCCTGGGATCAAGCTCTGCGTTGGGCACCTTGCTCTCTTTCTCTCAGATAAATAAGATCTTTAAAAAATAAAAGCAAAACTCATCTATGGGCCCCCATATATCAACTGGCAAAAGAAAGGTTAAATCAGAAGCTAACAAAGATTAGTTATTTATGAAGGTGGATGGACAGAAATGGGACATAAAGAAGGAGGGAATGGGAACAGGTAGTAGGAACGAGGTGGCCACAACACTCCTCTGAGTATATGTAAGCCCCTTGATGCAGCTGTAACTCTTAGAACCAGTGTAATGGTTTACATACTCCCAGAATAAATAAATCATTCAAATCAACCAGGATGAGAAGAGAACCCAACATGGAACACCAAAAATAAGGAATCTAAGTGTATTACAAATAAAGAATATAACCACCCTGGCAGGGATAGGGAAGAAAACACCTAACCTAAGTAACTGAAAAAAATGACATTTTGGATACTATAAGACTAACTATGCTCTTTTCCTCCCTGGCTGCCATCATGAATGACACAATCACTATCTGGACCAGGAAGTTCATGACCAACTGACCCCTTGAGCGGAAACAGATAGTCATTGATGTCCTTCACCCCGGAAAGGCAACAGTACCTAAGACAGAAATTTGGGAAACTAGCCAAAATGTACAAGACCACACCAGATGCCATATTTGGATTTGGATTCAGAAGCCATTTTGGTGGTGGCTTTGGCATGATTTATGATTCCTTGGATTATGCAAAGAAAAATGAACCCAAACACAGACTTGCAAGACATGGCCGGTATGAGAAGAAAAAGACGTCAAGAAAACAGCAAAAGGAATGCAAGAACAGAATGAAGAAAGTCAGGGGGACTGCAAAAGCCACTGTTGGTGCTGGCAAAAAGCGAGCTGAAGATTGGACCCCAGAAGGAGTAAAGATGCTGCAGTGGTTTTATCTGTGGTGATCGTGCAGATTTTTCATGAGAGGATTAAGAAACTAAGAATGTTAATGTGTCTGGTTGAGAAAAAAAAGACGACTAACCATGGAAGGACTGTACACAGAGATTGTAGTTTAGTCAGTAAATTTGTTCCTCTCTGTGGGTCTCACAGGGGAATGAGTTAGCAATTCTGAAACTGTTTTATGTGCAGACTAGTCTGGGTCCAATTAGGAGACAGAAACCACAGTCATTTGAACAGGGAAAGTTTAATAAAAAGAATTGTAACTATAACAAGGGATCGGAGAAATGAGTGATTGGCTAGTAAGACTAAAGAATATAGGAATAGCGTATCTAAGGAGCAGCCACTGCCTAGGACTGAGAGACAACCCAAGGGAAAGACTCCCTCCTCCGGGGCAGAGATCTAGACCGAGTTGGAGAGGGCACGGCCATGGCTCACTGAATAGCAGAGAAGTCACTGCAGTGCCATACTATCAGAACTTGCCAGAAATCCACTCCCTAGGGTTCCAGGAAAACTGTTCACAGGGAGGTATCTCACTGGAGGCACTCTACTATGTAACTGCCTGAAAAGGCTGCCAGGGAAAGCGGCCAGGCACTGGTTCTCGGGTGCTGTGTACTGCAGGAGCCAGCAGCTAGAATCTGGTATCGGGGAAGCTGTCTACACTGCAGATGCTGGAGGAGTAGCCATCGTGCAGGAGCCTGCCTACCAGAAGGAACACACCAGACCAGGCTTCCTCCTTTCTCCTGCAATGATTCTCCATTGCCCTCTACTGACAAAATTCAACATGGCGCGAGCTGACTAAGGAAAATATTTAAATGAACCAGCTTTACTTTTGCATACCGGATAACGAAGGATGAATTTGGATTTGAGGGACAATAAACGGATCACTGGCAGAGTCCAACCCTTTGTCTACTTGCCTTCCATAGGCTCCCTTTTACACACGTTTGAACTCTCATATAACAAAACCTCTCTATAATTCCACCTAACAAGATACAGCTTTTTTTTTTTTTTTTAAAGATTTTATTTATTTATTTGACAGAGATAGAGACAGCCAGCGAGAGAGGGAACACAAGCAGAGGGAGTGGGAGAGGAAGAAGCAGGCTCATAGCAGAGGAGCCTGATGTGGGGCTCGATCCCATAACGCCGGGATCACGCCCTGAGCCGAAGGCAGATGCTTAACCGCTGTGCCACCCAGGCGCCCCAAGATACAGCTTTTTATCTTAGAAACGAAGACATTTTCATGCCCTCTGCCAAATGAGGAGGAAACAGTCCCACCGAGAGTTATTGTATCCATCACTGACTATGTTAATTAACCCTTAAATTCTGTCATAGTCCCACTGAATAGTCTGTTACCTAAAATCTAAGCTGTAAAGTTAGCTTCAGCAATTTGTATGCAAAATAAAAATGGGAAGAAGGAGAAAGAAGAAGAAAATGGTTAGCATTACAAATAAACACATATGTATGACAAGCAAATAAAATGTTTCTATAATTGGTCATAAGGCTGTAACTGATAGCTACGACTTTCTTCTTCACTACACAGTCATTATTTCCCTCACTCTCAGGCAAAACCTCAGCTCATTGGGGTGACCCAAGCCTTCATTCCCAGTGACTCTAGGTACTTAATTGTACCTGCTTTTCTTGGTTGCTTTAATTTTCCATTATCCTTTACTATTAGGCATGGAAGTCCTAAGAGGTGCCCTAGAGAACCCCTGAGTATATATGGATAAAGAAATAAATTTAGGTGTATGTATATATGTGTGCTAGTATACACGGAATGTATTTCCCAGCCCTGTTTGATGAGAGTGCCTAGACACAATGATGCCCCAGCGGCACACTGAGTGTTCAGATCTGGGTTTCAAAAGATGATTCTCCAATAAAAAGAACCAGAAATCCTTGAAGAAATTATTGAGTCTAGCTAGCACTAGGACAGAGAAAATACAAGATGAACCCACAAAATAAATATTAATTCGCCCATGTTTGTGAATTAAATAACTGAATAAATAAATTAATGGGGGAGAGGGGCCGGAGGATTTCAATTAACAAATGTAGAAGGAATAAGGGAAATAGAAAAATCAGGACGAGAACATCACAGTAATGATTGTTGCATGCAAGATCCACTCATGGATGCTAAAATTAGCTAGCAAAAGTTTGAGGGTAACAAGATATTTGCATCATCTAAAAGTATCCCCACTGGGCACCTGAGTGGCTAAGTCAGTTAAGCGTCTGCCTTCAGCTCAGGTCATGATCCCAGGATCCTAGGATCAAGCCCCACATTGGGCTCCCTGCTCAGCGGGAAGCCCACTTCACCCTCTCCCTTTGCCCCCCACTCATGCATGCTTTCTCTCTCTCGAGTGCTCTCTGTCTCAAATAAATAAATAAATAAATAAATAAATAAATAAAATCTTTTAAAAAATAAAAAAATAAAAGTATCACCACCAAGAAATTACAAAGAGAAGATAGTAACTTCACAGTGGAGACACCTGGCAGACACCATCTTAACCACGTGATCAAAAGTAAAGTAAGAGGGGCACCTGGTTGGCTCAGTCAGTACAGCATGTGATTCTGGCTCTCGGGGTCCTGAGTTCAGGCCCCACGTTGGGTGTAGAGCTTACCTAAAAAAAAGTAGGGACTCCTGGCTGGCTCATTCAGTTAAGCAGCTGCCTTCGGCTCTGGTCGTGATCCCAGGGTCCTCAAATTGAGTCCGATATAGGGCTCCTTGCTCAGCGGGGAGTCTGCTTCTCCCTCTGCCTGCTGCTCCCCCTGCTGTGCTCTCTCGCTCTCTCTCTCTCCATCAAATAAATAAAATCTTAAAAAAAAAAAAAAGTAAAATAAGACATAGTGACACCATGTACCCCCGAGATGATACACAACATCATTTCTCTGGCATTCTTACCAAAATCTCATAACTTGAATCCATTCTTGAAAAAACATCAGACAAATCCAGATTAAGGGACATTTTTGAATACTCTCCAAGTGTGTTAAGGTCATGAAAGACTGAAGAACTTTCAGAGATTAGAGACTAAGGAGACACGACAACTAAATAATGTAGGATTCTGGATGGATCCTGGACCAGAAATAGGACATTAGTGGACCAATGGTACAATGTGACAAGAAGGACACTGCAACTCTGTGGTCTTCCTCTCAAAAACCCATAACCCCATCTAGTCAGGAGAAAGACATCAGATTGCAATTGAGGAGCATCCTACAAAACACCCGATCAGTGCTCAAAACTGCCAAGGTCATCAAAACCAACAAAAGTCTGAGAAAAGAAAGGTCCCAGCCCAGAGGCTCCTCAGGAGGTGACACCAAAATAGAATGTGGTATCTTGGATGGGATCCTGGAACAGAGAAGTGGCATTACAGAAAAAAAGAAAGACATCTGACTAAAGTATGGGCTTTAGTTAATAATAATATATCAATATGGATTCATTTATTGTGGCAAATATACCATACTAATATAAAATGTTAACAGAAGGGGAAACTGGGTAGGTGTACATACACGCTCAGGATTATCTTTTCAGTTTTTCTGTGAATTTCAGACAATTCTAAAATCTAAACATTTATTTTTAAAAAAGGGACATTATCAGTAGGGAGAATGGTAAAATTCCAATAACGTCCGTAGATTACTCAGTAGTATTATATTAATGTCGTTTCTGGTTTCTATAATGCGGCTCTGGTTATGTAAGAGGTTACATAAGAGGTTAGGGGATGTTGGGTAGAGCGTATACAGGTCCTCTTTGAACTATTTTTGCTACTTTTCTGTAAATTTAAAAATATTTCAAAAACACTTTTTTTTTTTAAACGAGCTTGAAAAGCTGCCACTTTTTAAAAAAGGGACTCCAATCTATGGCCTTGCACACACTCTCAACGTTGGCCTCGCCACAGTATATGCATACTTTTAAAGGTACAAACTATGTCGAGAGTAGCCAATGTACATATGGCTCAATTTTATGGAAAGCAGTTTGGAAGTCATGAACAAAGCTGGAAGTACAACCAAGGCAATAAATAAGACCGCCTGGAGAGTCCCAGGGAAACATTGTGAGACATTACATAATGGCAGCCAACAGCAATGGAAGAATTTATTTTAGGTTTCCAGTTTAAATATATATATTTATGTGCACTGGGGAAGACCAGTGGAAGTCATCGTCTGACCTCTCCAGAGAACGGAGGGTGCACCATTGTCCCCAGACACTGGCTACCCCTGCCCCCCACACTCCCAGCCTATGCTAACCTGAAGGGATTTCCACCTCTGGGGCGGGGCTACGAAGCTGCTGCCTGGGAGAAGGAAGAGGTCTGTCCCGGTGGGTGCTTGCAGGCCCCTCAGGGCCTGTATGGCTTTGTTGCGGATGTGAGGCTGACTTCTCTTGCTCATGAACTTGGCTCGATGCCTTGCTCTGTGTCTGTTTTTGCAATCTGTCACTCCCTTGCTCCATCTCTATCGAAATTTAGCTCTAGAATTTCCTGCTTGAGGGCCTCAGGTTGGGAGACTAGAGTCAGGGCATACTGTGCTTTTTTTTTCCAACTGAGAGGCACTGGTTGGCCCATCCCTGCAGTGAGGGCATGCCCTACATGGCTCTGACACATGGGGTTGCTGCCTGCTGCTTCTAGGGGTGCAAGTTATTCAACTGTGAGGATCTTTCCCCACTGGCATTCATTCCAGAGGAGTAGAGAAGATATGTCTGCAACTGGAAAATGAGTGTCATGTGTTTCTTCCTTCCCTTCTGTCCTGTTTCCCCCAAGTGCCTTGGCAGCCCCTGCTCCCCCACCATTTGCCCTGAACTAGTTTCTGCTAAAATATAAACTGGGGAAGCTAGGGCCTGAGCAAATACTTTGAAACTCTTTTTCCCCTTGGCTTCTGTGATGGTTAGTTTTCTGTGTCAACTTAACTGGGTTAAGGGTTGCCCAGATAGCTGGTAAAACATTGTTTCTGGATATGTCTGTGAAGGTGTTTCCAGAAAAAAATAGCATTTTAATTGACCAAAGCAGATGGCCCTCCCCAGTGCAGGTGGGCATTACCCAACTGGTTGAGGCCCTAGTAGACCACAAAGGCAGAGGAAAGGCCAATTCTCTCTCTCTCTCTCTCTCTCTCTTTCTCTCTCTGCTTGAGCTGACACATCCATCTTCTCTTGCCCTCGGACCCTGGCAATCCCAGTCTCAGACTTTCTGATTCAATTTGGGACTTACATCATCAGCCCCCATTTCTCAGGCCTTTGGACTTGGACTGAATTACACCACCAGCTTTCCTGATTCTCCAGCTGGCAGACAGCAAACTGTGGGACTTCTTAGCCTCCATGACTGCATGAACCAATTCCCATAATAAATCTCCTCTTATATAAATCTCTATATATCCTATCGGTTCTGTTTCTCTGGAGAAGCCTAAGACCACTCCCTCTTAGTTCGCTTCCTGTCCCTCTGAACCCTCTTTTCATGGTTCATTATCTCTAGCTTCTTCTTATACCCCAGCCTTTAAAACAGAGTTGGAAGGGGAAGATTGGGGTTCATGATGCAGCATAGTCTCCAAATAGCTGTGTGTCATTCCGGCAAACCGGGAAACTTTTGTGAGCCTCAGATCCTTTACCTGTTAAGTGGAGCTCTCAGTGGCTGCCTGAAAGGCTCAGGAGGCTCAGCTAAGTGTGAGGTACTGCCCGGGAAAATGAGTTCCTTGAGGGCAGGGACCTCATGACCTTGAGCATGTTCTATTCCTATGCCTTGCACAGTGCCTGGCATATAGTAGGTACTCGATAAATGCTTGCTTAATAAACAGTTGAATCTAAACACGCTGGTCATTATGATTATTCATTTGTATATGTCACAAGCCATATATCATTTATGTTCAAGATGGTACTGGAAAAAATAAAAAGAAAAACAACAAATCTGATAGAAGAAGGTAAATGGAGAGCTAAAAAGTATAGGTGTAATAATTTGAGAAATAAAATGGCTGAGTTGCATGGTTGCTCCAGGTTGTTTATTGACCCTGTCTCATTGAGTGGCTTAGTGGGGGTCTCTTTCCTCTTGACATATGTGACCTGTCTGGGATCTTTCTAGACATTGATTACCCAGTTTGAATCCTAACCTGCTGACATAGTGTGCCCATTTCCTTAAGAATAATTTTAGGGGTGCCCGGGTGGCTCAGTACGTTAAGCGTCTGCCTTCAGTTCAGGTTATGATCTCAGGGTCCTGGGATCAAGCCCCACGTCGGGTCTCTCCACTTAGTGGGAAGCCTGCTTCTCCCTCTCCCTCTGCTCCCCCCCATCCCCATCCCCCTACTGCCTGCCCCCCACCCCTGCTCGCTGCTCCTGCTTTCTTTCCTCTGTCTCTCAAATCAATCAATCAATCAATCAATAAAATCTTTTAAAAAGAGAGAGAATAATTTTAGAGAAGTCTGGAAAAGCTAATTCCATTTTAAAATTTCACAAATTCATAAAAGGCATTTAGGAAAAAAGAAAAACTTGAGTAAAACTATTCCTTAGAGAGATAAGAGAAGGAATTACTTCCTTTAAGCAAGAATAGGATATTCTGCAAAAAGGACAATCACTAAATAGGAAAGAGCTGCTCTTGGGTATTAAGAAATATAATAATCAAAATAAAAATTATTTGATTTTGAAGATCTTGTTGAAGAAATGTTCTAAAGCATGGAATGAAGTGACTAGAGGTGGAAAATAGTCAATAATAACAAGAAAATTGAAGGATAAACTTAGCATACCTGTCATCCAACTCAGGATTTTCATAAAGAGTAAGCAGGGAGTGGAGGTGCTTGGGTGCCTCAGTCTGTTAAGCGTCTGCCTTTGGCTTGGGTCATGATCCCAGGGTCCTGGGATCAAGCCCCACATCGGGCTCCTTGCTCGTTGGGGAGCCTGCTTCTCGCTCCGCCTTCGCCTGCTGCTCCCCCTGCTTGTGCTCTCTCTCTGTCAAATAAATAAATAAATACAATCTTTAAAAAAAAAAAAAGATAGAGAGAGAGAAAGCAGAGGAAAAGGGGGGGGGGATAAAAAAGATATATGGAGGACATGTGTCTCCAAAGTAAAAGGCCAAGATGAAGGAAGAGACTCATCCCTGTGAACTTCCAGGACAACAGGAATGAAGAGAGCAGCTTAAAAGCTGAAAGAGAGAGAGAGAGGGAAGAGAGACTGACAAAGGACCAGAAATAGAAATACCATCAGCCTACTAAACCACAACCTCAGAGCTGAGAGATAGAAGAGCAATGTCTTCAACATTCCTGCAGAAAATCACATTCAACATAAAATTCACTACCTAGTCAAATTATCAATCTACTGTGATGTTTAATGAAGATATTTTTTAGACATTCAAGGTCTCACAAAATTTACCTTCAGACCTTTTCTCAAGAAGCTAATGAAGGATATGCCCCACTAAGTGAGTGAGAAACCCGGGGCACGTGGGTGGCTCAGGAGGTTAAGTAAGCATCCAACTCTTGATTTCAGCTGAGGTCATGACCTCAAGATCATGAGATCGAGACCCAGCTCTGACTCTGTTCCCTCTGTGAGGAGGTTGCTTGAGGTTCTCTCTCCCTCTGCCCCTCGCCCAGCTCGTGCATGCGCACTCTCTTTCTTTGTCTAAATAAATAAAATCTAAAAAAAACACAAAAAACCCAAACAAACAAAATGAGTGAGAAACTCCCAAAGATCCAGAAAATAGGATTCTAATGCCAGAGAAAGGGAAAGGGAAGGACAGCTGGGCAGCAGACCTCAAGAACATCCAACCCTGACTGGAGCAGGAGCCTGAGGACTCCAGGAGGACTTCTCCTGAAAAAAAAATCCTAAGAGAAAAGCTAATGCCTCTGACCATGTGGAGAGTTGTATGGGAAAATTTAACAAGGGTTATATTAAAAAAGTAAATACTAACTACACACACATACACACAAACCAAAAAAAGTTGGAACAAGAAAGGAAATATTATCATAAAACACTACTTGCCTTTAAGGTGAATAATGTTTCATAATTATTATCACAATAACATAAACACTGAATATTGGTTTAACCCAAATTGTAATTTATTAGTCAGGATTCCAAAAAATGAAACAACTCTCAAATGGGGTAATTTGAGGAGAATTTCTCACAAGAGACTTTGTGGGCAGGGCTGAAAAGAAACCACAAAGGAAGGTATGGTACCAGTATGAGGGGCTATTACCCACCCTCTCTCTCCCCTCAACACACAGACCTGAGGAGGCAAGGGGGTGGGAGCAGTTCTCAGAAACTGGAGAGAGTGCCTGACAGCAGAGACACGCAGCCCCCACCGCAACCTAACGGTGGTAATCGAGCGCAGAAATACCTTTACTCTCTCCCTCCCCGTTAACTGCCTGCCTGTGCCCCACGTTGACCCACCCCAGGCTGAAGACTGAGGGGCAGAAAGCATTGATGGGGTCTGTAAGGTTAGAAGCATTCTGGAAGGCAGAGGAAGACATCAGGACAAACCTTAGTGGTTGGATAGAGGAAGGGAATGAAAGATAACACAATTCTCTTGTGTTCTATCTTATCTATCACCTCTCATAAAGAGCAGGAAGTTAGGGGCGCCTGGGTGGCACAGCAGTTAAGCGCGTCTGCCTTCGGCTCAGGGCGTGATCCCTGTGTTATGGGATCGAGCCCCACATCAGGCTCCTCCGCTATGAGCCTGCTTCTTCCTCTCCCACTCCCCCTGCTTGTGTTCCCTCTCTCGCTGGCTGTCTCTATCTCTGTTGGAAAAAAAAAAAAAAAAAAAAAGGCAGGAAGTTAGGAGCTAGTGTCTAAATCGGTCAGTCCAGAAAGGCAAGATCAACATATGATTTAGAAATACGGCAGCAAATGTCAGAAAACAGCAAAGAGAGTTGAAACAGGGTGCTCTGGGGAGTGAGAGTGACAAGGGACAGGTCAGAGGACTACTGTTTTCTTTTCTTTTTTTTAAAGATTTTATTTATTTATTTGACAGAGAGACAGCCAGCGAGAGAGGGAACACAAGCAGGGGGAGTGGGAGAGGAAGAAGCAGGCTCCCAGCAGAGGAGCCTGATGTGGGGCTCGATCCCGGAATGCCAGGATCACACCCTGAGCCGAAGGCAGACGCTTATCGACTGAGCCACCCAGGTGCCCCTGCTGTTTTCTTTTTACATCTATTAGAACTAACAAGACTTTCAAAACTTTATATATGTATAACTTTGATTAAAGTCAAAAAATAATAATATCCAGTCTAATCGTGAGAAAAACATCAGACAAATCCCAACAGAGCGGCATCCTACAAAGTACCTAGGGGATGCTCTTCAAAATTGTCAGGGTCATCAAATACAAGGGAAGTTTGAGAACCATCAAAGCCAAAAGGACCCTGAGACATGGCAACCAAAGTTTATGTGGTATCCTGGATGGGATGCTGGAACGAAAAAAAGATATGAGGTAAAAACTAAAGAAACCTGAATAAAGTTTGGACTTTTGTGATGATAATGTATTAATATTGGTTTATTAATTGGAACAAATGTACTATGCTACTAATATAATATGTTAATAATAAAGGAAACTAGGGACGGGGTATATGGGAACACTATTATCTTCTCAATTTTTCTGTAAATCTTCTAAAAATAGTCTATTAAAAATAATAAGGGACTTTACAGTAGAAATAACCTTAAAAGACAAGAAAACTTTATGCATTTTATTCGCATTTAGAATTTTAGTAGGGTTAGATGTTTTTCCGGGCTTTTTAATGAGTTTTTGCATTCAAGACATTAAATCCCAGAATTTCAACAGTGTTCCTAGTTATTTATTCATTCGACAAGCGTCAAATGCCAGCTACACACAGGGTAGTACCCTGTGCTCAGCACTTGGGATACAAGGACCTTCTCAAAAAACCATCCTGCCATCTCTCAGAAGCTGCTAGGTACTCTTAGATGCAAACCAGAGCACAAAGTCCTACCCTCCTACCCCTGCAGGCCTCTTGGGCTCACCTTGTACCATGCCTCCACACCTCACTGCTCTCCAATCACACTGGCCTCTTTTGGTTCCTTGGTTCCCAATCCCCTCAGGACCTTTGCATATGCTACTCCCTCTGACTAGAAGACTCTTCTTGTCTTTGCTCCCCTCCCCTTTGCCCAGGTATCTCAGCTCAGATATCACTTCCTTAGAGACTTGTAATTATTCCCGGTCATGTAGTTGAGTAATGCCAGTGTCCTCCATGGAATGTTTGCTTGTTGGTTCTATGACAGCTGGGACAATGTTTTGTTGTGGACAGTATCTGTTCATACTGGTCCCCAGCTTCTAGCATAATGCCTGATGTCATGCAAGGACTGCATAGGTACTTGTTGAATGAATGAGTGAGTGAACGCACTAGCCGTCCTGTCTAGTGCAGATCCAAACCAGGATGTTAGCTCCTGAAGGAGGTAGAGTGCCCATCTCGCCTAGCTACTGACTGGGTTCCAGCTGCCCCTGGGCCTGGCTGCATCAACTCCTGGTCTACTGCTTGCAATAGTAACGTGCATAGCCATTTGCTTACTTCAGATACACAAAAACTCACTGAAGTCTGCATCCCATCATTCCTGTGTGGCCACCGAAAAAAACTGACATTCAGAGAGGCTAAGTGAATTGCTCAAAGCCACACGGTTATTGAAAGCCCATATTTGTTGCTGAAAGCCCAATTTCACCTAGTTTTCTTACCTCCTCCTGAACTCTACTTACTCTGGTAACAGCAAGCCCTTGCACCTGCACCGGGGGTTTTGTCCCAGGATGATGTGCTCTCCGGGCGGCGCCATCCGAGATTGTTCGAGCGTCTCCGACCTAGACCACGCGCGCCCCCTAGCGGTTACCGTGGAGCCTGGGCGCCCCGGTCCTCCTCTCCCCGGGGAAAAAATCGGAAGTGGCGGTGCACTCCTGAATTCGGTTTTGTGGCCGCAGAGCGCACCGCCCCCGGCAGTTTGGGGTGCGGCTCCGTGGATTCCGGGGCGTGGGGTTCGGTCATCCTCTCCAGGTCTAAAGCCCGCCCTCGTTCTGAGCCTCTGGGCAGTCTGGAAGGGGTCAAGACCTGTTTGGGAAGGCTGCGGGTCGCCCCAAGCAGAGACTGTGTAGGGGGGGAGGTGGGGGTTCCGGGGGGGGTGGGGGGGTGGGGAGTGTCAGATGAGTCTAGGGCTAAGTCTTGGCTTCCCGACTGTGAAGTGGACATCTACTTCGTGGGAGCCAAGACCTCCCGTGGCCAGACTGGCATCCCAGCAGACTTAGAGGGCTCTGACAGAGGCTGGGGGCTCTCAGGACCATGGTGCTCCCCCAGAGCTTTGGGAAAATTGCACCTCTCAGCCTGCTGGGAGCCTGGCGGGGGGGGGGGGGGCGGGCGGACACCCTTTGCTTTTAATGTCTTGATTAGTATATAAAACATACTACTTGAGCGTAATACCAAAAATAAATTAGAATTTTGGCCCACTGCTTCTAACCACTGCTTATTAAAATGGTCTTTAGCTCTTCTCTGCTAAAAAATATTTCAGGATACAAATTATTTCCATCATCATTTTATCCTTTCTTATGTTTCCAGGGATAATTTGACTCCTAACAAAATCCAGTCTTTTTTTTTTTTTTTAAAGATTTTATTTATTTATTATTAGAGAGAGGGACAGCCAGAGAGAGAGGGAACACAAGCAGGGGGAGTGGGAGAGGAAGAAGCAGGCTCCCAGCAGAGGAACCTGATATGGGGCTCGATCCCAGAACGCTGGGATCACGCCCTGAGCTGAAGGCAGACACTTAAGGACTGAGCCACCCCCAAAATCCAGTCTTTGTGTTAAGGGTTTTTCTTATCTGGTTAGATTCTACGTAAATTGGGGAAGTATATTTGCATTTTATCAACAGCTTATTTAAAGGTGATTTAATCTGTTTAATCCCCAGCTTCATTCCAGACAGGAATGGGGGCAGCAGCAGTTTCTTGCCCACTGATGTGTGCCAGGAAGAGAGCCAGGCACTGGGGGCAGAAAGGTGAATCAGTCAGGGATTGTGAGGGGGGCTGAAGTTGTGCCTGGGGCACAGGCAGTCTTGGCTGTGGTAGGTGAGCCCATGTATTGTATTTGAGGACGGCCTCATCCTCCTGTCACCTGGGCTCAGCCAGGGTCTGGAGCAAGGTGTGGTCTATGGAGGCCATGTAGGGGCCTGGCCCCCTCATTTTATCTCAGCTCTCAGTACAGAGGTTCACTTCCTACAGCTTCACAGATAATCTGAAGGGTCCAGGATAAAAAGAGGGGATGAGAGGCAAAGAATCAATGGAGAAGACCAGAATGGGGAGAATGTTGCCAAATGTCAGTTAATTACCTTTGACCAAATTTGACATCAAAGGTATGTGGTCCTCTCCCCAACACAACAGCCCCCCACCCCAACACACATGCTTAAGACCTCCTTAGAAGGTAAATAGGAGGGCCTCTCAGTCCCTGGTCCTGAGGGATGTGAGTCTCACAAGTTTTAGAATGGACACTTAGGTCTCTTCTTTCTTGTGTTCTCTGTAGTGCTTTGGTTGGAGCACTCTGAGCTCTGAAGCAGGTTTTCAGAGGCTGTCGCTTGCCAGGTTGGGCAGTGAGCTGTGTGGATGGGTGTGGAGACTGGAAAGGGAACAGGAGTGTTGCTCTGTCTTCCCTGGTCACTCAGTCACATGGTGATGTGAGGAAAACCCAAGAAGAAATGCTCTCCTTGCCAGCGCCCTCCTTAAGGCTCTCCCTTGGCCATAAACTCTAAGAACTGTTCCTTTTCTGAGAGTCCAGTACTGGAACAAAGAAGAAATGCAAATGGCCACTAAATACATGAGAACATGGTCCACCTCATTTTTAACCAGAAAAGCCAATTAAGGGGTGCCTGGGTGGCTCAGTTGGTTAAGTGACTGCTTTCGGCTCAGGTCATGATCCTGGAGTCCCAGGATCCAGCGAGTCCCCTTTCCAGCTCTCTGCTCAGCAGGGAGTCTGCTGCTCCCTCTGACCCTCCCCCCCCCATGCTCGCTCTCTCTCATTCTCTCTCTCTCAAAAAAAAAAAAAAAAGCCAATTAAAATTGCAGTAGATGGGGTGCCTGGCTAGTTCAGTTGGTGGAGCGTGATTCTTGATCTCAGGGTTGTGAGTTCAACCCCCTTGGTGGGTGTGGATCCTACTTAAAAAATATATATCATATATATAATATTTTAATATATTATTTAATTTAATATATATATATAATATATATATTAGAATGCAGTAATATTGAGAAGTTTGGCGATTTTAAATGTGTATATAATCCAACAATTCTGATTCTAGGAATATATCTTAAGAAAATAGTTGAATGGATGCATCAAGATAAATGTGTGAGGATATTTTTGAATCACTGATTATAAGAGAAGTCCCTCAGCAGGTGATTGGTTGGTAGATTATGAACCATATCTAGGCTGGAATGTCATATAGATTAAGGAGCTTAAAGAGCAGGCAGCTTTATATGGTTTCCATGGTGTTTCATCAACACCCATGTGGTCCTGGCCTTGTCTCAGCCCCTGGCACCCCTGATATTCATAGCCAAATCCCTAAGATCCCCTGCTATGGGAGTTGGGAATGATCCAGAGAGGAGCACCAAGAGTGCCAGGGAGGTGGGCGGAAGCCTGAATAGGAGCAGAGCATTGAACCAACAGCTTCCCAGCGGGGCAACATGCTGAGTGAGGTCTTTTCAGAGAAGGCTACTCTACAGGCAACTTTTGTGGATCCTGGTTCTTCTGGATGACCAAGGAAGTTGTGGTGCTTGCCCTCCCCGGGTCTGGCTGAATTCCTGAATATCCCGGCAGTGAGATGAAAAATAAAACATTTCTGTCCTGTGGTGCACATGGACGAACATCTTAGCATCTCGGTTTTGTGGTGGACACTGTTGTTTGGTGAACCCAGTATCCATCTCGCTTTCTCTGGCAACAAGGCCAGTGTTCTTTGGACAACTGTTATCTTCCACTTCCAGCCCCTGGGGTTCAGATGAATCTGGCTCTGCTCCCTGGTTCCAAAGTGGTCTTGTCAGAGCCCGTCTCCAGGACTTCTGTTAGCTTTACTGAGAAGAGTCTTCATTCTCCAGGGGGGTAGCATGAGAAACTGGATCCACCTCTACCTCTGCAGAGAGTTTAAGAACGAGGTATGGCCAGGGTCTGTGGAGTCATGAGGGAAAGTACAGGAACCCAGTGGTAGCAGCAGCTGAACTGTCACACACTTAGGCCTGGCAGACAAGGACCCTAGAAGGAGAGAGTCATGTAGAGGAAGATGCCTTGTTGGACAGAGAGTCTCCAAAGTTTACTGAGACAAGAAGAACAAGATGTGGTTGAGTGGGCAGTTCCACACAATCAAGTGGTGAAGGCAGAGTGGGAAGAGAGAATGTGGGGGGAGGAGGGGCCAGTATGGATTTTACTATAAAGGTCCGCTGAAAAAATTCCACCGCAGAGGATTTTCAATCAGAAGTCAGTGACCTGATTTACCTTTCTGGAGATCTCTCTGAATTCAAGTGGAGAGAAATGCATCGTATATTGGGACGAAAGCGGAAGGAGGCAATTCAGCTCTTAGGAAGCCTTTGAGGAGGACGGGGTAGCAGAGATGAGGGGCGGGGCCGAGGACAGTGAAATGGTGGGATTCAGGTGCACAGATACAAGTCAAAGTGGGAAGGGGCTCGTGCTGAAGTCATATGACCTTGGCTACTTGACTTCTCCGAGCCTCAGCTTCCTATCCATTGCACAATGTAAATCTGACAAGTGTACTGGTTAAGAGTACTGTTTTTGTCAGATCTGGATTTGAATCTCAGTAGGTACCAGCTGGATGACTTATGCAAGTAGCTTAATTATACAATGTAGCTTTTATTGAGCACTTGCTATGTGCTAACCAGTAGAATCCTCCCCAGACCAGCATACTTTTGTTTTTCCAGTTTACAGGGGGCAGGAACAGTAATATGGAGAGAATAAGTTACTTGTCGGAGGTCTCAGCCAGGATTTTTTCTAACCACCAAATTACCCTCACTTTTCTGCGCCGGAAATTGGGAGAATAATACTGACACTTCCCTGTGCGGTTGGGAAGATTCAAGAAGAGGCCTGGCAAGTAGTAGGTGTTGGTTAAATTATTTTTAAAACCATTATTATTATATTCTTTGTGTTTTCCTGAATTTTTCGCTGGGAGCAGGCATCACTTGGACAAATCCCTTGGATTAAAAAAAAGACCTGTCAGGTGAAGGGAAAAAAAACTGCAGCTCCCGGTTCCTCAGTGGAGATTCGGGGTGTGGCCATAGTTGGGGGGATGAGGGGGTGGGTTACAGGGCGGGGCGGGGCCAAGACGTATGGCTGGGCTGGAGGGGCGGGGCCAGAGCGCTAAAGTCGGGGCTGGGGGCGGGGCCCGGAGAGAAGGGGCAGGGCGCGGGCCGGCAGCGCATGCTCAGTGGTGCGGCCAGCTCCGCCGCCGCCGCCGCCGGCGCCACCGCCCACTTGGGGCTGGCCAGAGGCAGGCAGTCGGGGTGCAGAGTAGGGTAGGGCTGGGCGAGCGCACGGCCATGGCCCCGTGGCTGCAGCTCTGCTCCGTCTTTTTCACGGTCAACGCTTGCCTCAACGGCTCGCAGCTGGCCGTGGCCGCGGGCGGCTCCAGCAGAGCGCGGGGCGCGGACACCTGCGGCTGGAGGGTAAGGAGAAACTTCTTTTCGTCCCCAAAAGCGCGGCGGGCGCGGTGCGCACAGGTGCTTGCGGGCAGCCGAGCGGGTGCCGACGTGCCTGCCCTACGCGGAGTCTGCGGCAGGGCTGGGATCCCCGCTGCTCCCGCCCTTCTTCCCTCCCGGGGCGCGCGTCCGCCATCCCCGGCCGGGATGAAAGGGGCCGCCCGACCCCCGGCTTTGTGTTGCTAATGAGGCGCGGCCACTGGCCGGGGTCCGGCTCCCAGAGGGCGGGCGAGAGGGGCGTCCCGCGGCGGGCGGGAGAAGGGCGCCCCACCCTTTGTTTCCGGACCTGTACCTCCTTCGCCCCAAGGCTGGGATGCTCAGAGCTGTCCGAACTGGGGGCGCTTTGGAGCAGGAGTGGCCCTGTAGTCCACTCCTCCAGTCCACAACTCTGCAGAGTCCCGGGACTGCCGGAGTGGGGACCCGGAGCGCTGGGGAGGGATGCGCCCCCTCTCGTGGCTGCATTGTTCCTTCTAGGCTGGGCCGTCTTACCCCACTTTCACCCCACCCCCGATTCCTGACTTGCTGGGAAATTTTGCTCCCCGTTCAGCCCTTCGTCTGGCAAATGGTCTCGCGGATGACCTACACCCCCTCTCCCTGGCCCCAGCTTGACTTGCCGGTATTTTTCTAGGCCAAAGGCAGGCATGAGTTTGTCACCTCGGTCAGATGCTCCAGAGGAGACTGGAGAGGTGCACAGACTTAGCCTTGTGTTTGGAGCCTTCTCCCAGTAAACGAGCACTTTGATGCTGTCCGGGCGTAGGGTGGAGGGGGGGGGCGGTGTGCGCGGGGATGCTGCGGTCCCCAGTCCCCACCAGGGTTCCTGGGCTTGGGCGGCCCCAGGACCCGGAGACTGCATCTGTCTGCCGCGCACCTCCCACCCAAGCGGGAGGGTGGCCAGGCGTCAGAGCATTCAAGGCCTTTAGACTTGTGGAGGGCTTTGTGAGGGCTTTGCACTCAAGCAGCCACGGACGTGACCTTGGCTCTGCTCCTGGGCTCCAGTTTCTCCACCTGAAAAATGGGAATAAATGGGGATTTCCTAGTTATCCCAGCACTGTTGCGCTGAGAATTGGGTCCTTTACTTGGAATAAGGTTGACTCACCTCTTCTGGGATGTTCTGAATGGCCTCAGCACAGTCAAGGCCTAGGACCTGGCACCCTTTTAGAGTCGCAGGCTGGTGCTTTCAGCTCCCTTGTCCCACATTCAGAGAAACACAGTGCAGAAAACCAGGTATGAGCCAGGCAGCTGGGTTATCTTCAAACCTAATAGCCGCACTATAGAGAGCTATAACACACCCTCCCACCACCAATCCCATAGTGAATATAACTATTCCTGTTGGAGTAAAACATCACATTTTCTTACCCTGTCCCATTTTAGTAAAATACCACAATTACTATTTTTTAAGATACCAAGTTTTTCCCAGTTTTTAGATCAAAAAGTTTACCTTAAGGCTATCTCCTATTGACTTATTAATCTTGCTAAACTTTTTGGATCTAAGTGGATGTTTTGGCTTTTGAATAAAGAGCATCACATGCATTTTATTCTGAGTTTACATATGACAGCAAAGGTGGATCGGTCCAAGTTGCTATTTTTCTGCAGGTGGCTTCACGTATCAGTTCACAAAGCTTGTGAAGTTTTAATGCTTCAGGTATAATAGTGGCCCAAAGGAGCCAAGCTGATGGTTTTGTTCTCTATGCCTGTGGGAATGTGTTCATTTCCCCTGACTGTGCACCCCTACTCCGAATTAATGATGGCCCCTGCCCCAGAAGCCTCACACTCAGGCTGACCTCTTTTCTCCCACCACAACTCCTAGTTGGGGGTGACCTTCTCAACAGCTTTTACCTTGGTCTAACTAATTCTCTCCTTGGGTCCCTTCTTTGAATGAGCATGGAAGCCTCTGGGCCATCTCCCAGATTCTACATTCTTCCCAACCTGCTGCATGGCTCCTTCCCTCCTGGACTTCTTTTTGGTGCATCTGATGGAGCCATCCCCAACCCCTCTTGCCCACCTGCCTTGCGTACCTACCTTTCCAGCCTGTCCCTAACTTTGGTGCCCTCTGTGCTGTTGAGGCATGCTTTCTCTGCTCCTATGATGCCTTTTCCTTCCCCTGAGAACCTTGTGCTTTTCCTAAGACTCAGCTCAGGTGATACCACCTCCAGGAAGCCCTCCCTGAATGCCATTCCCTTTGCTTTGCCTTCTCACACAGGTCCTTGCGCTTTAGTTCTCACCACACTACGCTGTTAATATTTGCTCACAACTATGTCTTAGGACAGTTTTCTTTAGCCAGGCACTTAACCTCATCTTGGTGGCCTCAGAGCCTGTAAATCTTGACTGAGCCCAATTAGACCCTGTAGCCTTCCTACTAAGTCCTGTATTAGGTAATGATTTTAGTAAGTGGGTGGAGAGATGAGAGCACTGGTGTCCACTCCACAGCAGGCTTTTGCACATGCTGTTCCTGTCTGTGTTCCTTTTCTTTACACCTCAGCCTCCCTTCTCTGCTCCAGCAGCACTTCCTGCAGGAGGCCTTCCCTGCCAGCACTTCCCTACATTGGGTCTTCCAAATGTTGCTCTGTCAGAGGACTGGCCAGTGAGTGCTGGTGTACAGTGATTTGGGCCTTTGATTCATGTCAGAGTCCCCTACCAGGTGGTGGGTAGTCAGCTCATAGATGTTGGTCTCAGTTCTGAGGTTGCTTACAGTCTAGTTGGGGCCATGCAGACATGAAAGAAGGGTTGATTATGTGTGACTCAAACAGGAGACGCCTTCCCGTGGGTCTTGGTCACATGGAACCTGAGAGGGGGACAGCAGGGTGGAGACGTGAGCCCTGCAGGATTTGGGTGCTGCGGAGGAACTGAGCAAATGACCCCCTTGATCTCCAGGGAGCATTTGTTCCAGGAACTCTTGCCCCTGCAGCAGTGTGTGTTTTCCCAGGACTTGCAAGGTGACTGCAGCCAGCTAACCTTCAGCAGCTTTTCTAACACACCCTTTGGGGAGGCTCTCTGAGGAGCTGGCCTGGTTTAAGTGGTCAGATTTCACAACCTTCCTATTATTAGTGGGGCAATTAAGGGGCCGATACCATCTTGAACACAGCTCAGTGTTTTAGAAATGAGTTGTGGGCACACTTCCTTGACTACTTAAAAACAAAAATCTCTTAGGGCCCTTGCCAGGTAAAGTTGCTCTTGGAGTAATAAATACAGTTTTCCCAAAGAAATAACAATTTCTAAAGCTGGCATCCTCATTTACACTGGATCTCAACTGTTGCTTCTTGATAGTGGGATGGTTGTTTGTGATGGGTAACTTTCTATCAACTGCGCTGAGGTTTTTTCCCCTCTATAAATTGCACTGAGGTTTTTTTCCGTCATCTTGCTGTTTGTCCGAAATACACTGATGGAACAAAGAATTAGGCATCGGCTCCCACAGGTTTTTATTTTGTGGCGTTTCCTGCAGTGGAGAAGGACAGAACAAGAAACGCCTTCCTCCCTAAACGGGGTTCAGCTTCTCTGGTCTTTTATCTCTGAAACAAATGTCTACCCTGCAAAAAAAGCCTGCTCCTTCAGGAATTCAGGAAGCCAGAATGCTGGCATCGTCTTTACAATGAAGTGCAAGTTTCCCATTTAAGGCAAATACTTCATCTCAAAAGGTAGGAAGGAATAGGGTGGTACTTGGAAAAGAAGAAGTTCCAGCTGGTTGAAATTTAGGTCCTGATAAAAGTCCAATCCAAGAACTCTCCTTGGCTGTGGGCCCAGGCATGTTTATTTGATTCTGAATTGGATGCGTTTTCATTCACTTGCAGCTTATGGCTCCCTAGCCTGCATCTGGTTTGCCTGTCTTGTGGCCATGTCTTCCATGTTATATATGCTCTCGTGTCTCTTACAGAATTCTTGGTTAAAAAGTGACTCAGCCCTGGTTGACACATTTTTCAGAGAGACATTTTTATAAGAACCGTGGTGCTTTCCTCCAGCCTGTTTTGCCGTATTAATTGGGAATCCTTCTGGCCCGGGTCCATCTCTCTTGAACAGCCCTCCCTTCTCTCCCCTCCCCCATCCATCTCACTGACTCCCCGCCCCCCCCCCCCCCAGCCCCTGCAGTGCCTGGGGCATTGTGCTAGTTGTATTAACAAGGGGATACAGCTGGGTGAATGAGACCAGCAAGAAAGTACCGTCTGTGGACCCTTTCCCTCTGAACACAATTTCTCAAAGTAAAGTCTAGGGGCTTCCAGTATCAGGATTGTCTTGGGAGCTCGTTAAAATGCAGATTCAAGGCTAATGCGACCAGAATGGGAGTGAGATGGGGGTTCAGCAACTGGCATTTTAACAAATTCCTCTGATGCTCTCTCAGTGATGAGAGCCATTGCTTTAGGAGACAGGACTTCCCCCAGGCCAGAGAAGGGGGAGAGAAACCACACTCTAAGCATTTAAAATCAGAGTTTGACTTTAAATTACTTCCCTGTATTTAGAAAGGAAGTGGAGACTTTGTCAGAGCCCTGAACAGTGAAAGGGGTCAGGCTGGCTGAGGGGGATCCAAGGGAGCCAGCTGGGCAGGGCACCCTGATTTGGGAGGATGACTTTAGCCTGGGGTTGAAGGGGAGGCCAGGAGTAAAGGCGACCCTGACGCTTCCATGGGTTCCTCCCCAGAACAGCTGGGCTTGTCTGGAAAACAGTCTCAGGAAAGAGCAGGGAAGGATCCAAATCATATTCTCCGCAGTTCAAACCTTACCAGTGTCCCTACAAAGGAAAGAACTGCTAATGCTTTTGTAAGTCTTTATTTTAAGTTGAGTATTTTTCATGCTTCATTTGGCCTAAAATGTGTGTGTGTTTAAGCTTTTAGACCCTCTTTTCCCCTCATTGGTCCCTGAGCTTTTTCACATACCATGCCCAGCAGATGTCTGCTGCTGCTGAGGCCACCCCATCAGCAATTAATTCTACCTTTTCGTTTCTCACTGCCTCTTGTGTCTGCCTCTGATGGATGGGCTTTTAGGCTTCTGGAGGCTTGCCCCCCCCCCCATTTGTAAGAGTGTGGGGCTGAGGCTGGGGGCTCAGGTACCCCTAGAAGCTTGATAGCCTGGGGTGGGGAGACAGTGCCCTTGGAGGAGACCTTTCTCTTGCACTCTGCCCTGCCAGCTGAGACCTTTTATGTCTCATATCTCCCCCAAATTTGGAGGTCCCCTGCCCTCTGCAATCTCAGGGGGCCTGTCTGTGCTGGTGCCACAGGCCCCGTCTCCCAGTGGCTTGACTTGCTCGTCCGGTGGGAGGCAATGTCCTCCCGGGCAGTGTTTGTCTTGGCTGCTGGGACATTCTGAATGGTCCTGACACACGATTAGGTGACTGATGGCCCCACAACACATTGTCTTCTCCAGGGCCCGGGGCCCTTTGAAGCTCTTCCCTGTGGGAAGTAAAGAGACTATTTGCTCTATTAAAATGCCTTGGAATTTCCTCTGTTTAACCACAGGCCACTTCCTCTCTGCCACTCTAAACCCGGCAGGGCCACTGGCTGATTGAAAAGACACAAGCCCAGGAGAGAGCACATCCTATTGAAACAGATCGTCTTACTGCAAATTAAAGCTGGCAAATCTCTAAGAATAAACCAAATCTAAGGGGGGAAATCCTAGAGATGGCTCGTTATCTTGCTCAAAATTTAGCAGGTAGATGTAATTCACACTTGAAGTCCTGAGTGCATCATAGATTACTTCTTTAAAATTTTTTAAGAAGGGAAGTCGACATTATAACCAAATCAGTGTGTTCTGTCTACACTGGCAGGTTAAAGTCCTGCAATCAAGTGGATTTTTCATCGTGTGAGTTGGAAAGTCTTTATTATCTGGGAAGAGCGTGATATCTATTCATAGAAAACCATAACAGGCTTATTCTCTCCTTGCAGATTCTGTCTGCTGGTTTTATGGGCTCAGAAATCCCAAGTAAGAAGTGTGCAGCCTAAATAAAACCGAGAATATCTCTGGGGAGACTGTCCCTCACCCTTTCCCAAGCAGTAACTGGGAAAGTTTAATTAACAACAGCCAGGCGTGAAACTAAAAATTACCTAAGTAACAAACACCAAACATTTAAACCCTGTGTGTACCCTCTTTTTGTGATGGGGCCTAAAAAAGGAATAACTAGCTGGTTTCTAATGGAGACTAGTATTTTAACATTTACAACTTCATTGTTCAAAGCATCTGTGATAAAAAGGGCTTCCCTTTGCTTTGGTTCCTTGTTTGGAAATGTTGGGGGAAGGTGGATGTAGCTAATTAAGGCTACAACATTTAAAGGGGGGACTTAATAGGTACCAGCTGTCCTCAGCAAATCACTGGGTGGATGACAAAATAAAGATGTGATGTGAACACGCATGTAATTCTCTTCTAAAACGGAAGTTGGCCTATAAATTGTCTGATTTAATAGCATGAATGGAAACGACCTCCATTTCAAAAACTGTGCACTTTTAAGAAGCATTGGATTTATAGTGAACCTAATGGTAAAATGTCTTATTTACATAAAGCTAGTACCTTTAGAGTTGAAAGGGCAGTAGATAGCAAGTATTGTTGGACATTTAATAAATTGTAATTTCATTGTATGTTACTTCATTCCAAAACTGAACATTAATCACGAGGGTTTTTCATTAAAATTGCTACATTGTAGGGAAGGTTGCTTGAACTTATCAGGAATGTCCTATAAAATTGAAGCGGCAACTTTGAAAGGGAATGGAAATTGATAGCATTAATTAAATGTTTGGATGGATATTTACATTTCACACATTAAATGAATACTTCAGATGAATCCTTTTGAAATCATGAAGGATTAGGCTTTAAATATAATCTTTTTAGATTTAAAAATTTTATTTCCTTAAAAACTAGGAGTTTTTCCAAGTGTTCTGTTTTGTCAGTTTTGTAGAATGACACCCCTCCCCCCAACCCCCCCCCCATTGAATGGTAACCCTTTAAAATATGCTGGCTGCGGCCCCAGACTTCTGTTCTGAGATGGGGTAGAGGGAGGGTTTCCTTGGAACGAAGAAGTGCATTTTCCTGAGACAGGCCATATGGTTTAAAAACTCTTTGTGATTTTATTCTGTCCAGGTGATTTCTGGTTTCTCCTCTCCTGAAATGGCCCCCGTTTTACCAGAGGGAAATGCAATGTAATCCAGACCGATGCACAAGCAGTCAGCACTAACAAGTGTGAGCCCTGCTGAGTGACAGTTTGTCGCTGCCTTTCTCTGGAGTGGGCACGTTGGCTCTGGGTGGGGCACAGGCACTCACATGGTCAGGATTTATCGTGACTGCTCAAGATCTGAAGTTCGAGAAGACTAGTCTGGAGTGAGGACGTAAGACATGGTTTTTTGGGCAGTGACACTGTGTCAAGTCTTGGTGTGGTTTTGTAGTTTACTTTCCAGGGAAAAGACAAAGACGGTAGGACCAGGCCCTCTCCCCTGTCTGCAGTGGCTCCCCACCCAGCTGGGGCTGCAAGAAAAAGGCCCAGAGTCAGGGAGGTGCAGGAAGGATTCCAAGGTACAAGGAACTCTCTGTCCTCTCTCTACACCTCCCCACTCCTTCCAGAGAAACACGAACCACATTCCTGCTGCTCCTCAAACTAGAACATTCTGCCTATGCAGTTGCCAGTGTGAGAAGCAGCGTAATGATGTACCAGTGCCTGAGGTGCTGCTTGACACCTTTGGAAAGCTGGCTTTTTAGCCCTTGTCCCCACTGGTTCCCAGTAATTCTGGCTTCCTGGTCTGCCTTAGTTTCCCCTGCTTTGGAGGAGGCTCACCTTTCTCTATGAGGCTTCTCCACATCGTGCTCCCCCTCTCCTGGCCTCCCCATGTGAATTTCACCTGTGCCAGAAAGCCTGCATGCAGTAAAGTCAGACCCACCCCATCATGCCTCCAGATTTAGTGAGAATGCATCCAGCCTTTTGCAGTGATGATTGAAGAAGAGGAAACTTGATTCGTTTATGAAGAAGAAACTTAACTCGGATGGTTCAGAGGAAGCTTAGAAGAAGGGGTTGAATGGCCGAAGAAGGCGGCTCCCCTCTGTAGGTGGAACCAGGAGGTGGAGGGATCCTTTGAAAGAAAAGTGTGACACAAAGAATGAAGTGGCAAAGCTGAGGGAGGGTGGTTCTTTGCACGGGGTGGGGACAGAAGGCCGAGGATGTAGGTTGGGTTGTAGGTAGGCCTTGAATTTTGTCTGCGTGCACCTGTCACGAAGCATGAGGCTTGACGGGTCTCTCCAGCAGATGAATCGTTTGATAAGAGTGACCCTCAGTGGCCATTTCTCCATTCAGTGTGAATTTGGTGCTTTCTCTGTGCTGGGCCTGATTTCTGGAGCTTCAATTAAACATGGAGACAAGTTGGACGATGTAATAGCAACATGACCACCCTGTTTGAAATAGCAACCTGCCCTCTTTACCTCACTTTGTTTTTCTCCACAGACCTTTTCACCGTGAGACACCCATGGTGTTTTCTTTTTTTTTTTTTTTTTTTTTTTTTATTAATAATGATTTTTTATTATATTATGTTAGTCACCATACAGTACATCCCCGGTTTTCGATGTAAGGCTCGATGATTCATTAGTTGTGTATAACACCCAGTGCACCATGCAATATGTGCCCTCCTTACTACCCATCACCGGTCTATCCCATTCCCCCACCCCCCCCCATGGTGTTTTCTTGTCTATCTCTCGTCTGTTTCCCCCACTGCAGTGTCCACGGCCTGAGGCCAGAGCCCGTATCTATTTTGTTTCCTGCTGCATCAGGAGATCAGGGGTGGGCATATAGTAGGTTCTCCCTGAATGTTCCTTGAATGACCAAGTGCCCTGCAGGAAATCACAGTCAGTGATGAGAATGATGGTGGCACATATGGATGATCTCAGGGGTTCTCTCTGCTGAGGTGACCTGGAAGGTGAGCAGCTGTCATACAGATATCCTCTGAAGTCCTGTGGTTTCTTACATTTTCTTGACATTCGTGCATCACGTGGCATTAGGTGCTCCGAGTTAGCATAAAATATGTTCCACCTCGTCACATCATGGATTACTGGCACCAGTAAACTGCCGGGCTGCAGGATGGTCCAGGGGATGACTGAGGTGGTGATCGGGCCGGGATTGGATGGGGACCGCACCTTGTAAAGTGTTGGTTGCTTCAAGAGGAGCTGTCTGGACTGTGCAATTTACGCTGCACCGTGGATAAAAAAAATGTACAAAGTTACTATCCAGTGCTAACTGTGCTTCCTGGTTTTGGACTTGATGAAATGTCTCGTTTTGTTTCATCCCCTCTGGTTGTGAGCACGTTCCGTTTTCTGAAGTCACTAGATGGTCCATCCAGAATCAAAAATGCTCTCTGCCTTCTTTCCAGGGCTGTGGGTTTGCTGGCCAGCTGTAGTAATGAGTTTTTGCCCGGCTTTGATTTCCATGGCTTGCCTCCCTGTGGGAGGAACTAGATATTTCTGATCTTACCTCTGCTCATATTCAGATCCAGCCAAGCAGTCAGTGACTTCCCGGGCTTTTTTGTGGAAGACTGTGGGAAAGGTCCTGGTTGGCTGGCTATGAATTAATGAAATCCTTAGAAGGCTTCACTAAAGATAGCTCCTGTGGTTTAAAAAAAAATAGCATTGCCTTTTTAATTTGAGAAAGAGGTCATGGAGTTTTACCGAAATTAAGCAGAGAAAATGCAACATCTGGTTGTGCTGTCCAAAGGCTGCTTCAGGGCGGTGGGAGCCGTGGGTTCCCAGTGTCTGACTTGCCCAAGGTGACAGTCACCCAGGTCCCTCCTAAGGCTGCTTTGGACACACTGCCTCTCTCATTGTTCTCCTCCCTGGGTTTTGAAGTCCTCAAGAGACAGAAATTCTACCCCCACATCTTTACACTTGAGCACATTTCCCATTTACTGAGCTTTCTTCCTTTTACTTAAAGGGTCACATGTTTTTTTTTTGTTTTTTTTTTTTTTTTAAGTGCATAGTTTCGAGTTGGTCAAGACTAGTGTAATTATTGCTTTTATCTCATTAAAGAAAGATGAGGGTGGATAATGGGGGGAGACTTTGGGCGGAAGGCAGGGGGGTTTTAAAGAGCTGTTCTAAAAAGTTTTTAAATTAGTAGGCTTTCTGACATGAGAAAGAGAATGATAAATTGCAGGAGAAGAGTTTTAGGGAAAGGCGTGAAGCGGCTTTTCAAGGACCTATGACTTTTTAAAATCAGAAACACGAATGTCTTAAATGTCTGCTGTGTGCACATTCCCAACCCCCTTGCCCAGTTAGGTGAATAATGTCATATTATTATGTTTTTTACATCTTATTTTTATTCTAGACCTATGCTGTATTAAGACTTATGTAATTTTCCTTTAAAAAACACTAATAATATTTTGGGCATATATTTTCTGAAACTAAACAGGGAGGTGAAATTATTGCTGCGTAGCACACCCTGCCCCCCACCAGCCCAACAGGTGGCTGGTCCCTGGTACCTGGGCTTATCTTTACTATACTTTCTTGCCCATATTTTGGATTCTGAAAATTTTCAAGCCTATAGAAAAGTTGAAAGCACTGTAAAATGAGCACCTGTTTCCCCTTTGCTGGGAGTCACCAATTGCTTGCCCTGCCCACCTCAGTTGTCCTGCAGTACTTCGTGATTTCTTTCTGAATCACGTTCCAGGATTCAGACAAGGATCATTCTTAAATAGATCACTTTCTTTTTTTTTTTAAGATTTTATTTATTTATTTGAGAGAGAGCGAGCTCAAGCAGGGGAACAGCAGAGGGAGCTGCAGAGGGAGAGGGAGAAGCTGACTCCCTGCTGAGCAGGGAGCCCGATGCGGGGCTCCATCCCAGGACCCTGAGATCATGACCTGAGCCAAAGCAGACATTTAACCGACTGAGCCACCCAGGTGCCCTTTAAATAGATCACTTCTACAGAGACATCCTGTCTCTTTGGTCTCCTTTAAATGAGGACGGTCCTTCCACCCATTTCTTTGGTCCTTTATAAATACACATTCTGAAGATTCAGGGTCACTTGTGGTGTAGACGGTCCCACAATCTAGATTTCTGCTCGTTTCCTCACAACAAGGGTTAATATTTTGGCCAGATCCCTCCAAAGATGATATTGTGACGTTGTGTGTTAGGTATCAGTAGGTAACAAATATGAATACAGTTTCAGCGCTGAGCAAAATTTGGTTTTTCTACTTGAAACTGTTGCACATGGAGACCTTTCCAGTGGTTTCATCCAGTTCAGTCTTGTGTTGTCTTATTTAAAAAGGAGATGCTTTACATGAAGGCTTCCCTTTTACTTTACTGAGAATCCAAAGCACAGGGTGTCATGTGTGCTAGGCTGTAATATATCCTCTTCCCTTAAAGACTATTTGAAATCAGTTGTGCTCTCAACATTAGGACTGTGGTGTCTCAAGAATGTATAAGGTTTTTGCTATTCACATGAGCCTGTCGCAAGGCCTCTTAGGTGTCGCCCTCCACGACTGGGAACGAGTTCCTATTAAAACCTCTATTTGGCCCAGGCAGGTTTCCGGTTGAATGCATCCTCACACCAAAATTCAGTCATTACTTTCCTTTGTGCTAAGAAAACATTGAACTTTATTTCCAGGAAAGGCCACTTCACTCAAAACATGTCCTCGAAGTCAGTTGCCAGCCTTTTGGTTCTGTGATTGCCTGTTGCCTAAATTATTTTATTAGAGTCCCTTCCAGACAGACAGTTGCGTTAGCTTAACCTGAATTCCTGTCTTCTACCTAATTACGTGGCTTTTCTCTCCTTTGTCCTTACCCCCGATGTAAGGGCAGGTACAGTTAAAGACCTGTGAAGTGCATATGGATTATTTTTCAGAGTTAAGATAAAATGTCAGAAAGCAGCCCGCTGTTATTCTTACAGGGTACCAGGAAAATGGCCGAGACAAACCGTCCATCTTTTATTCATAAGTGCGGGGAGACAGGGAGGGCACAGGCGGGCCTCTGCGCCCGGCATTTGTTCAGCTTTCAGGGCTGGGCCCCCTCCCCTGCTGGCCGTGAAATGTCATGCCGAGATGTAATAGTGGGACATTCAGCATGCAGAGAATGGGCTGCAGAGGTTCACCTTTGCTTCTCATTTTCTTTTCTGGCACTGGGTCCCTGGTCCCCTCCTTGGCCTGACAGTGAAAGGCCAGAAAGCAGCAGTCTGGAGGCTGGCAGGGATGTGGGGCAGCCCAGCCCAGCCCAGCAGCCGGCTCCTCTGCTGGAATGTGCCGGACACAAAGGCCTGGCCCGGGTGTGCCTGGGGGGTGGTGGGGTGGTGGCGGGTTGCCTTTGCTTAGGCTGGTTTGCTCTGGTCGAGGGGGAGAGAGTTCTCGTTTCCATGGCTGTGCGGTTTCGGTGGGAGAGGAGGTGCAGAGTGCTTTTGATTTTCAGAAATCACTTGGGGCTCCCCATTTCTGTGCAGAGGGAGGCCCTGGGGCTGAGAGCTGCGGCTGCGAGACTCCTCGGGCTCTGACATGGTCTTTGGAGAAAGAGAAATCAGGCAGCATTTGCTAAGCAGGCCTAGAATTTGATTCAGAGCAATAGTTCTCAATTGGGGGTGATTTGTGGAATCCCTGGAGACATTTTTGGTTGTCACAACTGGGAAGGGGTTTGCTACTGGCGTTTTGTGGTTAGGGGCCAGGGATACTGCCAAACACCCTGAAATGCGAAAGCCAGCCCTCCCCAGTAAAGACTTATCTGGCCCAAAGTGTCAATAGTGCTGAGGTTGACAGACCCAGATTTAGGGGTCCCATTTTAGCATTTGAATTTCTCAGCTAACTTAGCCTCATAACACTTTTCAACTCCCTTTCTGTTTAACAGAAGCTGTTGGTTCTAGAAATCTGCATTCAGGAGGAATTTCCATTAAACTCTCCAAGACATATGATTAAACTATTGTGGTGCTCCTTGAAGATATGCCCTGAATGCAACTACTATTTTAAATGCAAAAGATGATTTTTTTTTTGCCATAATTTGATCAAAGTAGCATAACCTGTCCCTCTGTTTTTGTTACTCACTGATGGTCTGTGGATAACATTACATTTTTTCAGCATGAAACCCAACACTTCAAATCCCTAAAGCAGTCTCAAATTTATGGTTAATAAAAGCATTTATTGTACTGGATGTCATCTGTTATATCACTCTGGGGCTAGAAACTGGCAAGCAGTGGACAGGAAATATTTTCATTTCAAATCGCTTCAATCTTATGGTCTAGGGGCAAAAGTGTCTGATTTCAGGAAAGCCACGGTGAATAGCATAGTAATGAATGCATTTTTAGTTGATTAAGCAGGCATTCTCTCCCTTTCAAACAGTCTTCTCTCTTTGGCTTGGTGGGGCTAAATAAACACGTGATGTTACATGATAGCATTTCTTGTGTTGGCCATACTTTTCCTTTGATCATCTTAAACTTTTCAAAGTGTTTTCCAGGAATCCTCAGCAGAGCTGAAGAAGCTGGAAAGAATGGCTAAACTCAAGCGTTGACCCTCTTTGTAATTGTTTACTTTCTGAGCAGAGGCAAGGTTTTCTGAGATGATGTTGGCTCTTTCGAATTCCCCTTTAAAAATGGAATTTGGTACCTTGCCCTTGGGATCATGCATTTAGGAGGGAAACACGTTTTTTTTATTTATTTATTTATTTATTTATTTATTTATTTATTTATTTATTTATTTATTTAATGGCTGCAATGTTATTGTACTTTGAGTCCTGATATCCCACATCCATCAGGTAAACAGGGTGAGGAGAGTTCCATCCACAGGCAGCCCTGCATGGTGATGTTGTATCCAGCACGGGGGGCGGGGGTGGGGGTACCTTTCATCCTGGCTGCTCAGTGCCTTTGAAAGTATTCTCTAAATCATCACTTCCCAGTGAGCCTTGGAAGTAGGCAATTATTTCTGATGTGGTTCCTTTTTTGCCAGATGAGGATTCCATGGCACAAAGAGCCAGGAAGGGATTAGGATGGCAGGCCACATGATTCAGAGAGGCCTCTCTGTGCCAGAAACCAGAGTCACAGAGTTCTTACCCTACCAGTGCCCCCAGCAGCCGAGCCTGCCCAGCCTTCCGATCACCCACCCTGCGATGGACGTCTGCCATGTGCAGCAGAGCAGCTAATGGGGGTGGGAAGAGAGCAAGCCTAGATACCAGAGAGCACTTTGCAGATAATTAAATTAAACTAGGATTCGGCATTTACCCTCAGAAGTTCCCAAACCTGGCTGCATATCAGAATCACCTGAAGAACATGGCGGCTGTTGAGGGGGGAGGGGTATGTGGATTCCAGGCCTCCTCCCAGACCTGCTTAAGTGAGATTTCCAGGGGAAGGCCAGGAATCTGAGTTTTTTTTAGAAAGTTGCCAGATCAGTGGTTGCCAGGATTTTTGGGGTAGTTGCAGGGTTTGACTACAAAGGGGGGCAGTACAAGGGAATTTTGGGGAGATGGTGGAACTGTTTTGTATGCTGATTGTGGTAGTGGATACACAAATGTAGACATTGATACATGTATAAACTCATGGAAGTGTTCGTTTTACTGTGTCTTAAAAAAAATGCTGCCCAGGTGAAACTGAGCTGTCATCTTGGGGTCAGATGAGGTGACAGATGGTGCCTGGTGACAGCTGGGAAGATTGTCCAGCTGTGAGAGAATGTCACCTGGAATTGCAGAGGCAGGTGGGTAGGTGCTGAAACCTCTCGGCTCAGTGCTATCTAGTAGAACTTTCTGTGATGATGGACATGTTCTTCTCTGCACTGTGCTGTTCAGGAACTATTAACCACTTGTGGCTACTGAGCCCTTGAAATGTGGCTAGTGTAACTGAGGAACTGAATTTTAAATTTTACTCAAATTACATTTAAATAACTACACATGACTGGAGGCTACCATGTTGAACAGCTTGCTATTAGAGGCAGACCTTACCATACTGGGGGGCTTTGGCTCTGTGCCAGTTATACATGGAGCCCAGTGGTTCTTTATGTTTGAGGGACGAGAGTAAGTCATTCCAAGTGTAGGGCAAAACAGGAACGTGGACAGGATGTGTAGGTTGGTAAGGACAGAGAAAAGGAACCTTGCAATGAAGACTGATGTGGGATCTGCCCAGACAGAGGCCACTCTTGCTGAACGGAGGAATCTGCTTTTCTTTCTCTAGTGCAGATCAGATAGCACCGACCTGGGCCTAGTTCCTCCCAGGACTTCCCAAACTTGTTCTTGAAAGATGCAGCAGTTAGTTTGGACGCTCTTTAATTGTGCCTCTGTTCCCCTGAGATGATCAGTTATACAGGAAGCCATTGGAGGGCCCGAGGGAGCGATGTGTCAGCAAGTATCTGTGGCCTGGCTGGGGGTGTGCTGAGCCTCCCGGCCAACCCCGAGAGAGTGTGATGAAGAACCCTTGTGGGCATATCCTGCTCCTTTTCAGGGAATAGAGTCTATAAATCTGCATTTGGAGCATAAACCTGCATTTTTTTTTAAGATTTTATTTATTTGTTGGACAGAAAGAGACGCAGCAAGAGAGGGAACAGAAGGAGGGGGAGTGGGAGAGGAAGAAGCAGGCTCCAAGCAGAGCAGGGAGTGCAATGCGGGGCTCGATCCCAGGACCCCAGGATCACGCCCTGAGCCGAAGGCAGACGCTTAACGACTGAGCCACCCAGACGCCCCATAAACCTGCATATTGACTTATGTTCAGACACTCTTAAACTTCCCTCCTTTGTGGCCCATGTTATCTTAAATAGTGTTACATATTCAAATGTGTTATCAAAGAGCAAGATTCTGAGAGTGGCCTCTTATTAGTGCAAACCAAATGGTGACAGAAATAATGTTCCAATTTGTAGACAGATTAGGTTTTAAATAAATGTACTAAATGGCTAACAAATTTGATGAAGTATGGGCTTATAACTCAGGAGGTTTTGTTAATCTGATTTGAAAATAGGAATGCCTAGTGTGTCAACTGTACTTTGATTAAAAAAAAAAGTGCCTAAACCACGGAGGGCGAGGGGCTTAAAAATTAGTGGAGCTATTCCTTTATTTTTGTATGAAAACTTCACTTCTTTGGATCTAGAAGAGGAGGACATTCTGAATCATAGCATCTTGAAGCAGGGTTTCCTTGTGTTGCCTTTACGAATTGGTAACTTCAAGCTAATGCAAAAGAAAGGGGTGGGGCTGCTTAATGAACATTAAATGTGGTTCTTCCACTCTTGAACACACACGTGCATCTTGCTACAGGGTTGTAATCTCTGAATTTATTTTTTATGGTTATTTTTTTTGCTTCAATTTGTTTTCTTGTTTTTAGTTTCAGGTGTAAAATTTAGTGATCACCCAGTGCTCATCATGACCAGTACCCTCCTTCATCCCCATCACCTATTTCACCCATCCCCCCACCCACCTCCTCTCTGATAACCATCAGTTGTCTATCGCTAAGAGTCTATTTCTTGGTTTGCCTCGCCCCCCCACCATGTTTGATTGTTTTCCTAAATTCCACGTGAGTGAAATCATACGGTATTTTGTCTTTTTCTGACTTATTTCACTTAGCATTATACTCTAGCTCCATCCATGTCTTTGCAAATGGCAAGATTTCATTCTTTTTGATGGCTGAGTAATATTCCATCACACACACACACACACACACGTGCGCGCGCACACACACACACACACACAACACATCATCTTTATCCATTCATTAGTCGATGGACATTTGGGCTGTTTCCATAATTTGGCTATTGTTAATGCTGCTATAAACATTGTGTGCATGTATCCCTTCGAATTAGTTAAATTTGTTTTCTAGAGATATTTCTATGTATTGACATAGTTCACAGACATGCCACTTTTACTGGCCATATAATATTTTCATGTTTTGTATACCCCCTTTCTTGGCCCTTAAGGCCCATTGATGAAGCATTTGGGCTGTTTCCAACATATTGCTGTTATAAAGCTGCTTGAATATCTTCATGCAGATTGGTTTCCTGCCTGCCCCCTTTGCCATTTTGGTTTGTTGGCTTGGCACATATTCCCCCAAATGGGCTTACTGTGGCAAAAGTTTTGTAGGTCTTACTGCGTGTTTGTTTGCCAGTTCGCTCTATGTAATGATGAAGAATTGTGTTTTGGGAAGAGGGCAAATTTGGTCTTCAAATCCCAGCTCTCCTGTCTGCTCTCATTTACTATGACCTCGGGTAAATTTCTTCATCTGTAAAATGGGTTCATAAGAGTTTATCCTCCAGGATTGTTTTGAGACTTAAATAAGATACTGTCTTTAAAACATTTTGCTTTGCACCTGGCCACATAGCAAGTGCTTAGTCATTGGTGCTAGTCTATTATCAGAGGAATAAGTGAGCCCATTTTTCCACATCCTAGGACATATTGACATTTGTAATCCTTATTTATTCTTTGTTATTTTGGTTGTACCTTATACTTGTCTTATTCTGCATTTATTAGAGAAGGACTGAATCTTTCCACTTGATTTACCTTCTGAGTAAGTTGTATTGCGTTTAAGTCTGTTAGTTTTAAAGTGAGGTATGGATGAGATGTTGCTTAGTAGAGAGTATTAGGGAAGATGTTTCAGTAAATAAATGAGGGTTTTAAAATAAGAGTATTGATTCTTTTGGACTTAATAGCATAGTATGAAAATAGTTGAATTTAAGTATTATGGTGGAAATTCTATTTGTATCAGTAATTTGGCTAGTAAATCTTTTCTTCATTTATATATTTTCCAAGGTCAATTTTGGATCGATCACACATTTCCTCATAAAAAAATATATAAATTAATCCTGTTTTACTGGAGTTCTCACAAATTCTGATCTTGGGCTAGAAGCCACTGTTAGACTGTCCCATTTACGTCAGTGTGACCTGCAAGATGAGGGCATCCCAGGCCAGCTGAGTATGATTTGGAAGGGCACGTGACCCTGCTGACTCTGTTTACTTCCCTGTAAAATAGGACAGTCAGACTAGAACTCTTAAGAATCAGACGGTTATTTCTATTGAGATAACGTGAACCTTTCATTCAGAGGGAGTAGTTTCTCTATCCCATTCTATCTCCTTACTGAGCTTGGTTACTTTGGTTTCCACCTGGACTCCTGCCTCGTTCGCAGCCTGGTGTCTGCTTTTGATCTCTCTAGAGAAAAAGACACCACCCCTGTGGCCATGGTTGCCGATCTTTCTCTAATAACATGAACTAATTGTCTTTCACATAGGTTTTGAATTTTTAAAAAATTCTGACATAGGGCACTTGTGATGAGCCCCAGGCGTTGTATGAAGGGTTGAATCATTCTATCGTACACGTGAAACTAATATGACACTCCACTGTATGTTAACTAACTGGAATTTAAATAAAAACTTTAAAAAAAAAGAGCGGCAAACAAAAAAAGAAGAAGAAGAAGAAAATTCACACACAGATGACTTTATTTTTTACAAAATGTGCCGCATCAGCTCTGCTTGGTCATTGTCAGTTTGCCTGTGGGCTTTATCAGAGGTGCCCAAGGGGTGTCCATCTGCTTTCACCCTCTGCATTTCCCGTGCACTTGTCCGGCTTGTTCACATGGCCAGAGGCCCCTTTGCATCACTTGTTTTTTAACATTACACTACCGTTAATGATTGATTTCAACCCATTTAGTCTTCTGGGCCAGGAGCTTTTAGGGCCTAATCAATCACTGAATCCATAAACAAGGGCACTGCCTCAGACTCCCCATGAGCTCTGAATTACATCGGGGTGTTGACAGTCCTAGAGGCCTAGACCACTCTGTCAGTGACTGTCGGGGAAGGAGAGGATTTGTGGTAAGTGCTAGGTAGTAGCGGGGGCAGGGGAAAGGCAGCTGCAGATAAGAATTGATAAGAAATAGTTTATTTGGCAGATAATCTGCATGTGAGTAATTGCAGAGCTGAGAGATTAACTTTTTTTGTTGTTGTTTCCCTTGCACCCCCATTTGCACCAGGCTGTCTTATTAAGAGCACTAAAGAGGTTAGAATTTGTGACACATAGACACCCTAGCTCCTCACCCAGGGGTTGCTGTCCCCTGGGTTTCACTTGGGGTCCCGGAGCTGTCATCCTAGTGATTGTCATCTGCCCAGGTTGACTTGGTGTTGCTTTAGTGGGTCCCAGGTGAGGGTCCCCTGGATACTCCAAGAACATTTCTGGAAGAGCTCCATAAAAGCGGCCCCTTCTTCTCCACATAGGTGAGTCTGGGCCACCCTCCACAGAGGAGAGGACCTGGACTTACAATATATGGGTAGAGAGAGAAGATAAAGGCAGGGAGTGCTTTCAGAAGATAAGGTGAAGGCTCGCACTGGTGTCCTCTAATGTGCAGGAGAGGAGACAGGAATGCCCAACTGGCTGTCCAGAAGACTGGCACCTGCAGAGGGGACTGTGACACAGGCCAGACGAGTAAGGGACCGTGAGAGGCTGGGGAAGAGGTCCCCCATTCAGAGACCAGCAGGGCCTGTGGCTTGTGCGTACTAAGAAGGCTGACGGGATAAAGAGTCCTCTCTCAGGGGCCACATCCTCTAAAGTCCTGAGCTTAGATAGGAGTGATGACAGGTTGCTCTGGGAAGGGACGAAGTGTTTTTTTGTTTTGTTTTATTTTTAAGATATTTATTAGAGAGAGAGAGAAAGAGAGCACGAGCAGGCAGAGGGGCAGAGGCAGAGGCAGAGGGAGAAACAGACTCACTGCCCTGAGCAGGGAGCCAAATGCAGGGTCCGATCCCAGGACCCCAAGATCCTGACCTGAGCGGAAGGCAGATGCTTAACCTACTGAGCCCGGGGACTGGGTGGTTTTAAACCATCTGCAACAGGAGCAGAGCAAACAGTGTCTTCATCCTCCCTGGGAAGGTCTGAGATGTGCATGGTGCATGCAGCTTGTCCCCCTAAGTACCCTCACCCAGAGAAAGCTTGGTGGTGAACACCTTCCCCGAACCTTTGCCAACACCCCATGAATGGTGGTTCCTTTTCTGTGGCCTGTGGTTTGTGGTGCTCTGCCAGAGGAACGATGGGCACGGTGACCATTCTTTTGTGCTTGCAAGATCATTTGAGGGTCTCCCCAGGGCCACCAGCTGGTCATTCACTGAGGGTACTCCTGTGCTTCAGCAGCACAAGCCACACCACTGAGGTGAGGCTGAGAGGGGGCGAGGGGGGAGGTGGCCTCCTTGGAGTTCATTCTTTGCTGGGGCTCTTCCCTTTGTTCGCCCGGGATTGGCTGAAGCTTCAAGCTTGGCAGAAAGCTCTTGGCGGGGTGAACACATCTTGAAATGGGCTTCGTATCCAAATTGAAAAGGAGATAAACGGCAGGGACCATTTCTGCCGTTCTCATGTCCCTCCTGCCTCTGTGGGTACAGACGTATTTAACTCCAAGTAAGTGGCTGGAGAGGTGACACTGTTCTCATTTGGAAACACGACCCTGGCTACTTCCGAGAGGTGCCCCTTCACCCAGTCTTCACATAGTTAACCCAGGGGTGTCACTTCTGCCTGAATGTCACTTCCCCGGGCCCTCGGCCCCCATCTCAGTCACTGTTAGACCCTTCCTCACAGCCTAGCCCTGCCCTCCACACATTCTAGGGGCTCTATGAATAAGGGCTGGATTCCTCTGCCGAGTGCAGATACTCAGCTTACACACGGGAAGGCTCTTGGCTAAAGGGGTTTATGTGGGGGCGGCATTTTTGGGAGTGTGTGATGCCTGGAGGGTCTTCATGACTTGGCAGGTCTGCATGTAAGCACAGCCTGCAGCCTCCCGGCCTCCCTCCCGTAAGGTTCCTGGCAGCCTCCAGGGACGAAGACTGTTCATCCGGAACGTGTTCTTTGGACTTCTGGGGGGCAATAGGAGGGCGTCCCCAGGGCTGCCTCTCTGAGGGGGGGTCACCATTTTCACCCTCAGGGGGACTGAGGAGGGTGACTTGGCCTTTGCCAAGATTGCCCAGGAACAGTGGAGATGAGGTCTTTCCAGTCCTGAGACAGTTCCATGTCTTTGCAAACAAAACGCTTCAAGAAAGGGTGCCGCCTCCACCCCCACCCTGGTGGAAGGTGGCGGAAGGAAGCGGTGGTTGACAGCTGAGTTAAACAAACTTGAAGGTAGGTCACATTTCTGACATACCATCTTCCCCCGCCGTACCAGCAGCTGCCCTCTACTTTGAAAGGGGGCTTAGCTGCTCATATAAACTTTGGTTCGTGATAATGTAAACTATTATTAGGATTATCTTTTTATTCACAATATATGCCTGCCTCTCTGTCTCCCTTATTTATGCTCTTTTTGAAACACTCCTTTACCTTCAGTAGCCAGTGCCAGCATCAACAGCTCTGGGGAAAGCACAGGAACGCCTCAGAACAGACTGCCTCCTTCAATCTCTCTGGGTTGAAAAGGACTCTGGGAAGGAATCACTGAGCAGAGGAAGCTTCAAATCTCAGCAAAGCTTCCGGGTTAAAACTGGGATGTGGTGTTGACAAAACATTTCAGTTAAGAAAGAATTTTTTTTTTCTCTTTTTGGGGGGTGGGGGTGAAGATTTGTCCCAAGGGTGATGGTTTTATGTTTTAATACAAAAGTGCTTGATTCCTTTGGCTTTCTTTCGCTTTCAGAGGTTCTTTGGCTTTCAGAGTCTGTCCCCCGTTTCATCATCACCCGGTAGAACAATTTGCCATGCAGGACGTGCTGGAGGTGAGAGAAGGTCCAGAGGCTCTCACTGCCGCCAGCCGTGCCTGCCTCCCTGCAGCTTTGCGGGAGGCCACAGAGGTCCTGCCTCAGGTGCCCCTGTGTGGTTTGTCAGTGGAGGGCAGGTTAGGGTGTGAGCCAAGAAAAACTAATAACCTTTTCAATTTTTAATAAAATGTCTCTCCCACCCTTTGTTTTTCCCTTCACTCTTCCCTAAAAGAAAGAACAGGCTGACTTTTTAAGCACATCTGGACACTTTTTGTAAAGCTTTTACCCTGAATTCCCAGAAGGAATGTATGGGCTCCCATTTTTCTAAGCAAAAACTGAAATGCCTTCTTTGTTTATAAGTACTGTGCTTGCATATTTTAATAAAACTATAAAAAAAGAAATTGCTCTGATTTAAGGGTCCTTAGCTAGGGCAACACATTCTCCTTTATGCTTCTCTTGAAGTCTTTGAGAGGTGCTAAAAGTTTATGGCTGGTTATTTTTGGTGGGGGTGGGGAAGGGAGGAGTAGGGGATCCATGTGTCCCTTTTGAAATTACTTTTTCTTCTTTCTGTGGCTCTGCTGGGGGTAGGGGGCAAGGATGTTCATAGCCCCGGTCCGTCTGTTCTGTTCTACCCATGCATTGCCCTCATGGTGAATACCATATAGATACAATCAGATTATAACGTTCCAGATCTGAGAGCCCAAAGGTCTGCAATGGAACCCATCTTCCCTTCATCAGATAGCGTTTGTTTTCTTCTAAAAGAAGGAAATCTTCTAGAAGCTTGTTGTTGCTGAGAAAACGAGGCTAATCTTTCATTAATATTAGTCTATTAGATGTTGGCATGGGGTTCTTCTAGTAAGGGGAGAACTTCAAAAGAGCTTGAATGAGTATCAAACTTCTAAACACAGGATAAAGAGGCATTTGCCATGTTGGGGAACTTATAAGATGACATGGCTCTTTTCAAACTGGTGGTTGCAGGAGTTATTTTGTATGCCTTTAAAAATTATGTTTATGAAATGAGGTTGTACCTTCAGAAACATAGGAGTGTAGTGTGGTTAAGTTATGAGGGTTATGGCTCAGTTACCACCCAATAAATGTTCATTAGTGATAAGCATTTAAGTGGTGTGGTAGTTACTGCTTCTTAGAATATGATTTTCTCTAGACCTGTTCGGAGTATCGGGAAATAAACTGTAGAGGTGAAATCCTCTTCTCAGAGATGAAGCAAATTCCGACCGCACTTTGGCTTTATTCCTTTACTTTCAGGGAAGAAGGTTGTTAGCCCCGGAAGCCAAAATCGATCTACAAAGCCTGTCAATGCTAGTGGATATACGTCTGTCAAATGGCTACAAGTGTTGAATAATGTCCAAAACAGAACAGTCTGAAAATTAATATTTGTATATGTGGCTTTGTGGAAAAATTCACCATTTTCATGAGCTTTGGACAAATAGGGTTTGCCTGAACTGAAATTTAACTCGATAGCTTTGAGTCTTACCGATAATGTCCTAGCTTATCTTTTCAATTTTTTCTCTTTGAGTTCTGGGAAATTGTCGGTGATTTGGAATGCTGGCTATTAAACTAGTTGGTTGGTTGGAGTATTTGGTTAAAAAAAAATGACCTGATTTAGAACTAGTGGTTAATTGAGTGTTAGTCGCCTCTATATTTTTCAGATAGTATTGTTTTAAAACTTGCAAAAACATTTTACAAATTTAACCATGGCTGAAACTATAAAGCACTGAGCAGATCTTGGGAGGCACGGTGACTTGGGGTCCTATGTTCTCCCTCACGTGAGAGATTGGAGGCTTGTCCTGGGAGGATCCTGATGCTTTCTACTTTTATAGGAAACCAGGGGCTGAGTTGGGATAGCAGCAAAAGACTTGGGAATTGATGTGGAGGAGTGATTCTAAATGATCCATCAATATGAGGATTTTCTCGGGGATTTGTATCATCAGCAAGGTGGATTTTGTGTTGAAAATATCCATTTTGATATTTTTTTTACATGTAATCTATTCGATATTCTTTATTTTAATTCTGTTTCATTCTTCACTGCCTGATGGCTCTTCCGGGCCCCTCTACTTGACCAGTCTCACTTCTTCTATTGTTTCTTCCTTGTCATGTGCCCTGTGGGTAGTCCCAAAAAGCCCAGTTCCCGACCTTTTGCTTTTCTTTATTCCTTCTACTAATTAGCCCATCTGTCCTTAAGGTTCTGTGACATGACTTCACATATGACTTTCTGTCTTCTAATCCTACATTTCCAAAAAAAATGTGGTATTAAAAGAGACTCTCTAGTCACCTCACCTTCACTAAGTTTTTTTCCACATCCCCCTTAAAAAAGGAAAGGCTCTTCCTTTGCAGTGCTTTCGTTATTGCTCCAAAAATCACCAGTCTCCCAAATTCCCCAAATAGGAGCCCTCAAGGTACCTTGGACTATCCCGTCATCACCTTTGTAACACATTTGTGCCGAAGTCCCCCCCATTTGTCCTTTTTTTTTTTTTTTTAAAGATTTTATTTATTTGACAGAGAGGGAACACAAGCAAGGAGAGTGTGAGAGGGAGAAGCAGGCTTCCCGCTGAGCAGGGAGCCTGAGGCGGGACTCGATCCCAGGACCCTGGGATCATGGCCTGAGCGGAAGGCAGACGCTTAACGGCTGAGCCACCCAGGCGCCCCTCCCCCCCATCTGTTCTTAAAAATGCTCCTCAGACCCGATCTCTATCATCTTCCCCCCCATTGCCTCACATCTGGGCACCTGCCGTGGCTGCCTCTAGCGCCTACCCAGCTCAGCTCCAACTGGCCACCTTCCTAGTTCTTCCCGCCAATGTGCTATAGCAGTGTCTTATTACTGTTACTTTCCTCCTCAAAATGGTGCTCAAAAACGTGGTAAAAGAGACACAAGATAAAATTTTTAAGTGTTGGGGCGCCTGGGTGGCTCAGTCGTTAAGTGTCTGCCTTCGGCTCAGGCCGTGATCCCGGCGTTCTGGGATCGAGCCCCACATCAGGCTCCTCCGCTATGAGCCTGCTTCTTCCTCTCCCACTCCCCCTGCTTGTGTTCCCTCTCTCGCTGGCTGTCTCTCTCTCTGTCGAATGAATTAAAAAAAAAACAACAATTTTTTTTAAGTGTTAATTCAGTGGCATTAGGTACATTCACATTGTTGGGCAACCATCACTACCCTCCATCTCCAGAACTTTGACCTTCCTAACCTGCAACTCTGTGCCCGTTAAAGAGTAACCCCGCATTCTCCCCGCCCCCACCCACCCCTGCAGCCTCCAGATTCCATTTTTTGTCTCTGTGAATTTGACCACTCTAGGAACCTCATATCAGAGGAATCCTACAGTATCGGTCCTTTTGTGCCAATGCCATATTTTTCAAGATTGTATTTAGTGATTCTGGTCTTTAGAAATTTCGTTGAAGAGTTGGCAAAAGCCTTTGTTTCAGTCTTCTTCTCTCCTATGTAGTGAATGCTACCTGGGAGCATGGCACTGGTTTACCCCAGGTGTAGACAGAGTTGAGATGTGTGGGAGGGACTAGGGAAGATGAGAGGGGTTGCTGATGGAGACTCCCAGCTTAAGCCTCCACTCACCAAAAGTTAGTGACATTTTTTGTCATGGAGGGAAGATGGGGTGAAAATTGGAAGTGGATGGTGACCAGGCCTCCCCTTGCTCCTTCCTGAATGTCTTCCATCTGTATCAGGGGCAGGGAATCAGGCCCATCTTGGGTGTAATGAGACCCCACTTTGGTCTTCTCTGTTTTGTCCCCGGTGCCTCTGGTCTGCAGGCCCTGGGGTTTGCCTCGTCCCTCTGATGAAACTCTCTGGTCCTTTTGGTTTATCCTTTGAAGCTGCTGTTTTACTGCCTCTTTCTCCTCTACCTGGAGCCTAGCCCATTCCCACCTTGGCTTGGATCAGAGGCCCTTCCCCTGAACTCCTGCCTGCCAAATCAGGCTGGTGCTCACCTCCGTAAGGACCACGTTGTTCTGGTCTCTCCTGACTGCAGGATGCACCACATGCAAAAGCGAGCCCCAGCCCCTCTGGGGCCCGTTCTTTCAGGCCCATTGGGGTATTTCAGATAGAAGCCTGAGGGTATCTGTCACCTCCAGAACTGCTAGAGTAGTTGTTCTAAGGAGCAAGGTTCCACAGCTGCCTTGCGGTGTAGTGGCCATTTACTGAATGTTTGCCATGGGGGCGGTGTAGTTGGTTACATGTGCATTTGTGCGTGTTTGCTTGAAATAGTCTCCCCATTCACCACCTCAAAGCTCCCAGTGCCCTAGGGTCCAGCTAGGGACCTGTCTACTCTGTGAAGACACTTCTCTAGGGAGCCCCCTCTTCTCTGAAATTCTCTTACACTTGGAGCTCAATTGCATAACTAACTTAGCACATTCATTCTCTAAGGTATAACATCATTGTCTCCAATTTCATACCCGTTAGCTTTGTTTTCCAAAAGGTACTGTAAACTTTTGGAGGGGCCTTATTCTCAATCACTCGTAATGGCCTTCCCAGTGTAAAGTACGTTTCTAGCCTTTAAAACATCTGTTGATAAATTCTAGGGCATTATCTAAGGTTTTTCGTGAATAAGTGGGGAAGAGAGAACCTTGGGGTACTGTTCAGCATTGCTTTTAGATCGGGCAAAGTTTTTGAGGCAGAGATCATTCTTCTTCGATGCCCAGGCTACACATGTGTTATGATTTTAATCGCAAAATAGAATTTACAATTTTAGCCAATGAACGGTTTCATCTCCTCAGCTTTCTCTAGAATCTCCCCACGCTGGTGTTCTTCCAGCTGCCTTCCTCCGAAAAGTTGAGCTCTTAGGTTTTTATGCAGCTGTAATGTGATTACTGTGGAGCCCAGAGGATGTTGTCAGCCCTCATCTTGGGTTCGCCAGGGTTTCCTTTTTCATTTTACACAATTCTGTTATTTACATGAGACTAGCCAAGTAATCATAAAATCCCCTAAGTTCATGTAATTTTCAAGAACCTTCAGGATACGTTATAGTAATTTGGTTACCCAACAGAACAGTATTAAAGCACTCAGGATACCCACGTCAGCAGGCAGCTTACTGATGTATCACCAGGGACGCACTACACCGGGGTGCCTTCTAGATGCGTCTGTCCTGTTGCCTTTTCCATGTGTGCTACCAGTTGCAGAACAGGGGAAAGGGCCTTACTCCTTTTTAACAGGTGCTTTCCCTCGGTAGAGAATGATGGATAATTAGAGCCGGCAGGACCCTTAGAAAGAATTTGGCTCAGTGGTCCTAATTCTTACCTCATGAGGATCTTTTGTTATGTCTTCCATTGGCCCCACGTGCTTCTCCCAAAAGGCACTGCATTCATTATTAGCTGGTGAAGATTTATCAGAACAAGTGTTCTCTATATTAGGATCTAACTTCTGTCAAGCCATAGTGCATGTGATGCATGCAATAGAGTCCAGAAGAGTCTTCAAAGTGATGGAGAAGGAAGCATGTTGGCGGAGGGTTTTCTTTTTGTTTTCAATGGAGATATAATTAACATATAACAGTGTGTACGTTTAGGGTATATGATATGTTGATTTGATTACATTAAATGTATCAGTATGATTATCACTGAGCTTTAGTCAACACCTCTGTCAAGTTACATAATTATCATTTCTTCATTTAAGAACTACTCCCTTAGCAATTTCGAAGTATATAGTATTGTTGATGTTGACTGGGGAGGATTTTCATATTGTCTGTACTTAAATTTCCTTTGCCTTGAATTTGTTGTAGTTACAAAAGTAATAAAGCCCTAGAAAAGCCTACACTTTTTCCTAGAAACTTGAAAACCCACTCTTGGGGTTCTCTATTTGAGAACCAGGGAATGAATATCGCATCCCTCCAGGCAGACGGGAGCGTGGCAGATGCGTGACAGTGTCCGCCCAAGGCTCCTGCCCACCACGCCCTGGGCAGCCGTGCTGTCTGGGGCTTTTCCTCCTCAGCAGTCCTGTGAATTCACTGGCTCTGTGCCCCACGAAACAGGGCTACGCGCCTGAAGCCTGGCCTTGTGTCGACCCAGCTCCTTCTTAGATTGAAGTCATTTTAGCCAGAAACTTTGACCTCCCTTTTTTATTTTTGAAATAGTCACTGCTTTGATTTTTTTTTTTTTCTGGTAAGTCTGTGTTTCACCATAACCTCATGACAAAATGTTACAAGCTTCTAATTTATTTCCCCCGTGTTGCTTTGATGTTGTAAACATCTCTCCATGGGAAGCCTAGTGAAGGGGACAGGGTGCATTGATTTCTTCTATTGCCTGACCGAGAAAGTGCTGTGTGCCACTTAGCTTGTGTCAGCCGCGTTGGGGAGGAGCTGGAACCCAGCACCAGGACCACTTCATCAGGAAGTGTGCTCCTAACTGCTGTTCCATTGCCTTGTCTGTCTCACATGAATCTGCTTTCTCATTTCCCCCTCTATACCAATCCATGCCAGGAATCTTCAGAGAGGTATTATAGGGAGGCCTTCATTCCTGGGAAGTCTGTACTGCCTCCTTCACCCACGGGAAAGTTTATCTAAGTCTGAAATCAACCAAGACAGTGATTCTTCATTTTTACATCATTCTTCGCCCTCCTTCTCAGGATGACATTTTAGCTGTTCAAGGAATTTAAAACAAAGCTGATTATTTCTTGGCAAACACAATTATTTCCTGGCCTAAATCACCCAGTGATTTAATTGGTATGTCATTGTGTATGTGTGTGCTTTAAATGGGAATTCCATGTGGTATCATTGGGAAATTAGAGTCTTCTAGATTTATTGCTTATAGTTTAAGGGCAGACTGCTGGCTTCCATCCAATAAGCGGGGAGACATAAAAGTTGCAAAGACCATTAGTGTCTGAGTATATTCTTCCGATTGCCTGCTATTTTGAAATTAGCTTGGCAAAAGGTAAAAATCAGAACCAGTAGTGAAATACTTTCCTCTTTTGAAACTTGTAAAGTTCATCAAAATAAACTTGTGAGGGACTTGGCATCACAGAAGTGCTCATGTCCTTTCTGTCTTCCAACATCTTTTTGAAGATTTGAAGGAGTTTTGGTATGTCTAGAGTAGAAGTCAAAGCCATAGATTATTCTTCATTTAAAAAAATGGAGGCTTAGATATCCTCCACTGCAGCTCTTGGGAAATATTTGAAAACATATCCAAAACCTAACCCAATTTGTGTGTTGACCACAAACACCATAGACCACAAAGGCAACTGAGCAGGAGTGGGGGAAATCAGCTGTTCTCTCGATCTTCTGGATACCATGAGTATGGTTAAAAAAAAAAAAAGATATAGCCACATTTTTTAAATTTTTTAACTTGATTCGGTGAAACTGACTTGACTGCAGACATAACTGTTGTCACTTGGGGTCTGAAAGGTGCTCTGTGAGTCCCACTTAATGGGCTCCTGTGCATAACGGCAGAAATAGTTGTCTTTGACATTGCTACTTTATAAAGTTCGTGAGCCCCAACATCCTGAACAAAGTGTTCAGTTACTGAGTTGTAACAAATACTGCCCGTGAAGGATTATCGTTGAGGCATCAATACAGAGTCCTATTTAAAATTGAGGTCTTACTCCCAACCACCTCCCTCTGCCATTTGAATTTTGCTTTTAATCACCAATTTTGCTTTTTAATCACCAGTTTCCCTTGGATCACTGAACCACTCAGGGTGTCCTTCTACAGACCTGATGTTAAGCTGTTGAGCTATGGGTAAGGCAGGCTCAGGGGGGTCCCTGAGTGGATTGCATGGGTCCAGAAGGTTCTTGAAATACTGCGTGCACACTTGTGTTTGCTCACGTGGGCCACAGCTCTCACCAAATTCTCAGAGACCTCCGTGTCCCCACATAAGAAGCTGAGACCCTCTGTGAGATGGATGGAGGAGTAAATGAGAGGATTTTAGCAATGTTTGTCCTGGTGGTGAAAGTATTGCTGAGAGAGGGATGGTGACAGTGGTGTTGTATCTGTGTAGCCGCTCATGCTTTCTCCCCGGTTTCAGATGTGATCAGTGTTTGAAAGCTTGGGAATATCACTCAAACCTTCAGCGTACTCTTGCATTTTGAGACCATCTTGCACCTCAGCCCATGAGCACGTGTGAAGGAGTCCCCTGTGCTGACAGGGGTGCTGGACTGGGTGTTGCATGGCCTGGGACTCATGTCTGAGCACCTTCATCTTTGTTCCATGTTCACCTAGTTAATGCCAGGCAAGTGACACAGACCTGGTAAGCAGCAGGCCCTGTGGGAATGGCATGTTTGTAGGGGAGCGGCTATAGGAAATCATATTTGTCGACCTTTTGTGCAGAAAGGAAGCTCCGCTCACTCAACACAGAGGCTTGATACTGCTCTCAAGTAACCCAGATTCCCACCAGTCGGGCAGAACCAAAGCTGTTGAGATTTCAGTGTTTGGTGGGCTGGAGGAGTGGCTGAGGTGGGGAGGGGATGTGGAGAGGGGTAGAGGGGGCGGGAGGGGGGAGGAGAGGCTTGTTCACATGCTTGTTAACATTTGAGGGTCTTTGACAAAGGAAGTCTAATGCCCTGCCCCGGTCAGCCGGCGATTGCCCCCCCCCCCCCCGGGAGGCCCCGTTGTGCACAGGAAGTCAGACACTAATGATGTTAGCGAGGGGACAAAGGCACCCGGCCCGGGAAGGGCCTAATTGCTGTGTCCGGCTCCCAGGCAGCCGGCCGCAAGCTGGAGGGGGCTGGGCAGGATGCTCTAAGTGTTAACACCTGGAGCCGAGCTGCTGACTTTCTGGTGCTTTCTTTTTTTCTTCTTCTCTGTGGCTGGGTGCGCACACAAACAGACACACACACATTCACAAATCCCGGCTGCATCCCAGGGGGACATTTTGGGATGTGGTCTCAAAGAGACTAGATGGAAGTGGTTCAGGCTGGAGGTCACATTGAACCGGAGCTGTGCTGAGAACCGGTTTCGCACGAGCCCCCTTGATTTGTGCACGGGGTTTGGTGACTGCTGCTTCACATCCGCGCTGGCCGATTCCTTCCCTTACCCCCAGGAAATCGGGGAAAGGCCAGACCTTGCAGAAAGGCAGATACGTATTGAAAGAGGCACTGTTGCTTTGGCTTGAGACATTCTAGTTAGAACTGATGGGAGAATGTTCCTGGGGGAGAGATGAGGGTATTGACCATTGTTTTGAGCCACCTGGGGTCCTAGGGAGGTAGGACAGTGGCAGGATGAGGAGTGATTGGGAACACCTGCCAGCACCCAAGGGGGTTTGCATTTCTAGTAGTGTACAAAGCCACACCTGGAGGGGTTGGTTGGAGGAGCTGCACTCCAGGGAAGTGAAGGAACTCAGATGTACCCCCTCCTAAGTGGGGTCTCTAGATTCTTCATGTCTACACATGGCTTTGGACCTGGGACCTGTGAAGCCCTCAGTTTTCTCTGGAGTTCAGGGAATGCCCCCAAATTATGTAAGAATGTTTCTGGGGGAAATTGGGTAAGGAATCTTTCTCACGGGATTCTTCTTGGGTTCTAGAAACCTTTTCCCCTTAACGACAATTAAAAGTGAAGACCCCCTGCCTTGGCCAGTAGCCCTGCCGGGATGGCATTAGTGGCTCACTTGCTGCGATGGCAAGCGACAGAGCGGGAGCCTGGGGTCCCTCCAATAAGCCAGCGATGGGAGGCAGCTGTGTGTACAGGTTGACCCACTTGGATTTTTGCAGCTGGAGAAGGAGAGAGTTTAAAGGGGATGCTTGAAGCCTGTCTCCTTCCTAGAGGAAGGGGGAAAAGCCACAGATAACTTGAAAAGGGGTCTAATGTTGACTTGCTGCTTCCCAGTGTTATTTTAAGGAGGTTTTCCTCTCTGAGACCACCATGTGGACAGAAATAATAGGCTGACAGAAGGGGTCGTCTTGCTTTCGAGTGTAGCCTGTGATATTTCGATTAGCACTAAAACCTAAAAGGGCGGCCTTCCATAATTTCCAAATATGCGAAATCCACCTTGAAGGAAGCACATGTGTGGGGCACGCTGGGGACCTGCCTGGCTGGAGGAGGCTGGGTCCCCATGGCAACGTCACAATCCCCCATTTCTGCAGGCATTTGTGCTGCAAAAGCAGAATTCCAGATGTGATACAGTATTTGGAGACTCCGTCCCAGGACCTCAGAAACAGTATTTGAAGCGGTACAATTCAGTGCACGCTCTCTGTGTGGTCCTAAGGCTTTTTATTAGTAGTTTTGTTTTGATCCGAACATTTCCTCTGAGCTTAGGCATAACAATCATGTGTACAGCGTGAAGTTTTCCTCTATTGTCTAATCACTGTTTTGCTCTTGCAGGAAGATACTTTCTTGAGCTTCTGGAGTGACGTTTTTATAACTACCTTTAACAGCTAAGTGGGTGGAAGTTGGTAGCCGATTTGCTGGGTGGGTGTTTGGGTGGTTGGTTGCTTGCTTCCTCTTCGTACCCAGTAGTTACAGAAAACCAGTGAATCTGTGTCTGCGAAGTTGTCTGTGTGCTTTCGAAACTGCAGATGGGTTGACGGTTACCTTAAAGATGCCAGTTGTTTGCCATGCGGTTCTCATTTGAGTGGATGGGAGTGGTGTGTGCAGCCGAGGGGAAAGGTCTGGCTCTCTAGCCAGAGGCATGTTTTATAGCTTGCTTTTAACGTTTTGAGAATTGGAAAAATGGAACAATCCTGTCTATTTGTGAGTATCAGCCATGGGAGAACACACAGCCCAAGATCCTTAACAGACTTAATTGGAAAAAGTACTTGGGCTTTTGCTTTGTGAAAACCAAGAAGGCTGCAGAGCTTTGTTTTGTTTTGTTTTTAAACACAGGAGAAGAGTCAGCCGTGTGTATGTGTGTGTGTGTGTGTGTGTGTGTGTGTGTGTGTGTGTGTATCTCTAGGTTTTCACTGCATGTGTGTGTATATTCCAGTCTGAAGCAAGGAAAGGCATTTAAAAATATATTAAATTCACTCAGGCCAGTTAGAATAGTTGCTATTACAATATATAAGTATGTCAAATCTATACACTGTATACCTTAAACTTAGACAATGTTATATGTCAATTCTATCTCAATTTTTTTAAAAAGTTACTGTCTGAGAAACAGCTCCTATAAATGCCCTAACACATCTTTATCTTTAGTGAATGGGTTTTCTTGGGCATGAGGGTGGGGGAGTGGAGGAGGGGTAAAAAGGCGCTTAGATGGAAACTAGAGCTCTCAGTTTGATAAGCAGAACACATGGTAACTTGGCATAGGTTGGCTCCATGTTAGAACTCAGAAACAATTGTCCCTTCAGCTTTCCTTTGGGGAGCGTGAAATTAGGAACATGTGTGTGCTGATTAGCAACATGTCAGAGATGAATCATGATTACGGCTTTGGTCTAGTACACAGGCCATGCTTTGGAGTAGTGATTTCCTACCTCCTCGAGCAAATCTCTCTAATTAGCTTAAGATCTCTGGGTCTTTTTGGGCCGATGCAGTAATTGCTGGTGGGAACACACGGCTCTCCCCCAGAGCTTGTGTTCCCGACGAGGCATCCGAGCCCTCACCTCCCCAAATCAGACAGCTGGCACCCTTCGTTCCTGATGTTGGAAAGTGAGAGAGAACAGCTCCCGGGAATGTGGAGAAGAATATCTTGAATAGATCCAGACCAAGCCGGCTTTGTGATTTATTAGCCTTGTGTTTTGGGTTTGCCGGCATTCTCCTCAGCTTACATCACCTGGGGCTTCTCTGCTTTTTGCTGACTTCTTCCTCCCCACTCCATCCCCTCCACCTTTTTTTTTTTTTTTTTTTGAGTTAAAGGTTTGAACTGAAGTGGGATTGACTTCATTTATGAAACCATCTGAACCGAACCTGTGCAGAATAAATTGACCCCATGTTCTGCCTCTTGCCTTCACCTTGTCCACTGGTCAGAGACAAAAGTGTCAGTCCTGTTGTGCATTTTAAGCCTCACAGAGCTGTCTGCTATCTTTTACATCTCACTGACACACTGGAAACCCAAGGAGGAGGAAATGTTAGGGAAAACAGAAAGAGTATACTGGCCTTAGTTTTTTAAGTAGTTGCTCAATGTACCTTTAAACACCCGTTATCTCGGTTCTTTCCGATGGATGCTCTTGTTTAAATTTTCACCCAAACTCAGTTCACAAAAGCATTACTAGCTTTCTGAGAGGTCCTTCCTTAACTGATTTGGAAGCAGTCTTGTTTAGGCCTTACTGTTTGACCTGCCTTCCACTGGAAGGGGGGTACTATAATTAGCACAGTCCTTTTCAAAATGCATTTTTCCAAAATGGCAGCTAAGCTGTTTTGGAGCTGGATTGGAAATGTTGCTCTGGGAAGTTGGTGTCTTCAATGGGCTTAGAACCTCCAAAGGCCCCTCAGGAAATGGGCCTCGGATGGCTGCTCTTTGTGGGATCCCTGCCTGTGGCTGTCTTTGTGTCCAGGCCTTTGCTGCTTTGCCATATGGGTGGAGCATGGTATGGGTTTTGAATTTTATTCCTTTTGAGCACTTATGGGTTATCGTCCCCTCCCCCTTTCTGGAGTAAAAGATGTTTTCTCCATTATGTTCCCATTTGCTGCTTCCGTCCCTGCTCACCATAGAGTGTTCATTGCAGAGCCCCAGGCACCTGGGGCTTGCTTCGCGGCTAGCATTGGAACAAATTAAAAGCTGCCCGAAGTACAGCAAATGGGGGCGGTTAATTAACTAAGAATGTGACACCCTGAGGCCACAGCATTGGCATTTATAGATTTTAAGTAACAAGCAACAAACAAGTACTCTTAATTATAAGCTCATTAAATATCAAAATGGGTATAGTAGCTAAAAGCTTAGAATTGTTTACTGAAAAACAGCTTCCAAAGCCATTGACCAGCTTTGTAAGTTGCTTATCCATATTGTCTTAGTGTGAGTCCTGATTCCAAGCCATAAATCACCCTGTCACATGAAGCTAGGTCCTCTTGGGTTCTTGGTGTACATTACTTAACTTCATCATGAATTCATTTATTCAGTCAGGAAACTAATATTTATCAAAGGCTGACTATGGGCCAGGCCCAGGACTGTGGTGCAAGCTAGGGGGAGGATGAGGGCATAGGACGGCTACCCTGGTCCCTTTGACTTCAGTCTCTCCCCATCTGATCCCTCCTGAGCACTCACCAGAGATGGGGGTCACTGTTCCCACCAAGACTATTCCATGGTCTGGTGGTTAGTGCCCTTGTCACCTTGCCCTGACCTGTCCCTCCATCTGCCAGACCCCCCAGTTCTGGATGCTGACACCGATCAGATCTGGAGATGCCCCTTCCTGCGACCATTTCTACTTTACATCACCCCCACGCTGCACAGCTCTCTCCTTGCTTATTAGGGCAGGAATCTTCCCAGGAATGGTGCCATCACTCTTTCAGTGTGTCACGTGCTGTGCAGAGAGTTTGATATGTGTCATCTCACATAGTCCCACACTGAGCTTTTCCAGGAAGTTTTATTCAAACACTTTATAGAGCTCAGCGAAATGAGGCTCAGGAAAGTGTAGAAGCTTGTCTAAGGTCACACAGCTTGGGAGGGGGAGATTTGAACACACATCTGTACAGCTCCAAAGCCCATTCTGTTAACCACTCTTCTACTCCAGATATGTCCAAGGCTAGCCCACAGAAGCCTGTATCTTGGATGGCAGATTCTGCAGCAGCAGCTTTGATGGGTCAGTGTCCCATGTCTGCCTGCAGCCAGGGTGGGATAGAGCTGCAGTGACAAGTGATCAGTCAGTCTGCCCTGGGTGTGGGAAGGTGAAAGCGACAGTACATGGATGAGTGTGGCATAGATCCATTTCAACCACACTGCTACTGAAAGTATATGTATGTATTAGCTTTCAGTTGCTGCTGTAACACATTACCACGATTTAGTGACTGAGAACAGCACAAATTCACTATCTTGTAGTTGTTGAAGTCAGAATTTCAAAATGAGTCTTCTGTGAGGCTAAAATCAAGGTGTGGGCAGGGCTGGCTCCTTCCGGAGGCTCTAGGGGAGAACTGATTTTCCGCCTTTTCCAGCATCTAGAGACCAACTACATTCCTTGGCTCACTAGCCCCTTCTCTCTCCATCTTCAAATCCGGTAGTGTAGCATCTTTAAATCAGTGTTGGTCTCTCTGCCTTCTGCTTCTGTGGTCATTTCTCCCTCTCTGACCTTCCTGAATCCCACTTAGAAGGACCCTGGTGATTACATTGGGCTCATCAGGATAATCCAGAATAACTTCCCCATCTCAAGTTCCTTAAACTTAATCACATCTATGTAGTCCTTTTTGCTGTGTAAAGTAACACCGGTTCTGGGGATTGTGATGTGGACATGTTTTTTTTTGGGGGGGGGCTATTATTCTGTCTACCACACAGTGTAAAGAAAACAGTAGTGCTTTGTGGGCTAGCCTGGGCACACCATTTCCGATGGGGTTTCCGAGGGCTCGGAAGCAGCAGGTGCATTATTTGGGTGTGAACTGAGGACAGCCTGGTGGAGCATCTGTCCGATGCATGTGCTGAAGACCCGTGCACGGGACGACTTCCAAGAGTGAAAGGTCTTCCAGTGCACACGGGAGCTGGGCGTTGCCATGGAACTGAGCTCTGTGCTCTGTTGCCTCTGAGCTCAAGGACCAGGCTTGGTCACAGGGTCTTTTGGTCTCTGATTTTTTGTGGAATTAGAAGTACCATTTTGCATGTACATTGGCAGAAGTGCCATGCCGGTCAAGTTGTAGGGATGGACTATTATACCCCCTATCAAGTGAGTATGCAGGTGGGTCTTATGTGTCAGAAACACAGTGTGATGGAGCTACACTAAGCCGGAAAGCCTATGGAGGGAACAGGGCCTGGCTGATGGGAAGGGCATTCTGGGATATGGAAGTGCTCCAGAATACACACTGAGCAGTAATGCAGTGCCTGGAGGAGTCTGGCAGGTAGGGAGGGAAGTGCCTGAGAAGATAGGCAGGAGCCACATCAGGAATGTTCTACAATGGACAGGGAGCTGGGGATGGGCTTGGAACAGAGGAATGAGGGCAGATTTGCACATTAGGAGATCATCTTGGTGGCCAGAGCCCGTGAAGATTAGGACCCAAGTCTAGTTCACGGCCAACTGGCCAGCCTTGCAGGACCTGGGTGAAGGTGGAATGCTCTGTGGGTTGTGAATCAATGCTGTACACAAGCCTCACTGTCCTTTGAGGCCAGCTCACTGGACCCCCTTCTGAACAGCTCTGCATGCAGCATAGACCTTATTTGGAGGGATTTAGGTTCTTTTCTGCAGGAAAAGAACCTAAACCTAAACCTAAACCATGCACATGTCACTATGTTGGGCTTCTTTCCACAATACATTGCTCATTGCAAGTGCCCGGTAAATACCGGTTAAAAACATGCTGCTATGGGGCGCCTGGCTGGTTCGGTCTGAAGAGCCTATGACTTTTGATCTTGGGGTCGTGAGTTTGAGTCCCACATTAGGTGTAGAGTTTACTTAAAAATAAAAATCTTTAAAAGAAAAACATGCTGCAATAGAAATATAGGGAAAACAAGAACAAAGTGAAAAGCTGAGAGTCCTACAAGTAAGGTGACCGGTCACCCTGACTGGTCATTAGAGTCCTACATACTTGAGAGCGTGCTGTTTAAATGAAATGCATTTCCTTTTTGAAAAGCGCTCCCTCTACAGGGCTTCACGTGCTTCTCCTCAAACCCCTTTCCCAAGGGAAAGTTGTGCAAATTATCTTTTTAGGAAGATAATTGAGGAGGCTCGGACCATGTGGAGTGAAGCGACCACGCCCATGGTCACCAGCAGGAGGATGGAAGGATTAAGGTACTTACCTTGGCCTCCTTGCATTTTTTATTTCCTTCCACAAGCTCCCTTTTCTTCTCCCTTCTAGTCCAGTTATCCTTCCTTCTTTCAAGCTTCTGGGGTGTGCTGTCCTCCCCCTTGAGTCATCCTTTGTGAGGTGCTGCATGTGGCATTTCATAGGCTGTATGCTATCTTATGGCTGGCTCTTCACCCTAGCTACATACACCTTGGATGTCACACTGAGAGTTCTTGGAGGGTCAGGGTGTGATTTGAAATTCATCTATGTACTTTGCATGTGATCCACATACCCCGTTAGTCTCCTTTGAAGGAATGAGTTGCTTTGCTCCTGAGGACAGGGACTGTGGCTGTTTTGTTCACCACTCTACCTAGCATAATGTCTGGCTCATAATAGATGGTGAGTGATTTTATATCCTGGGGCTTTGTAAGGGAGGAGAAGGGTGTGATTTTGTGTGTCTTGGGCATTTCCTAGGGGTTGGGGGGAATGGCACTGTCTCCTGCTTGGTCATGTGACTCGGGTCTTGGCCTTCTGGTAGTTGGGCATCCTCTAGTGGCACACGAGAGGCCTTGTCCCTAAGGAATTATGGAGGCATTTAGGATTTTAATAAGAAAACCACCCTTTCCAAAGTGTTTCAGCTCAGGGGAGGAAATCCAGAATGAATCTTGTGTATGTGGGAAAGGGAGGATGGAAACAGGAAAGCTGGAGAAGGAAAGTGCATCAGGAAGAAGGGGAACCTCAGTAGATCATGGGCTAGTGCACCCTGTTGTTTTAGATTTCCTGTTAGGGCTTATTTCTCACTTGAATTAGAATTGGGGAGGGGGGTGTGCGTGCGCTCACGCGCACCCCTTTCTGCACAGCTGTGCCTTCCTAAGGTCCATGTTTATCTGAGCTCAGGGATACAGTTTCAGTGGGCATGCCTGGCGTCAGGACAAGAAGCGTGAACATGCCTCCAGCATATGGATGTGATGGGGTTGTGGCCCGAGACCCTGGGCTCTATCAGAAGTGTTCTGCACATTGTGTCTCAGTGTGACAATTGCCCATTAAATATCGGGCTGCCAGCATATGGTTTTCCCCAGCATCCCCTTTGTTGAGTGGAAACTTTAGCTGTGTGGTTAGAATATTTTCCCATCATTTAGCGTTTCAGAATTAACTGTTTTGGAGAATTTTGCAATTAATGCTGAATGGCACATTTGCAGATTATTACAGAAACAGTTAAACCAGAGTCGGCAGATCTGTAGCTGCTCTTTCCCATGATGGAAAAGTGGTGGGTTAGGAGAAGGCGGGGCAATGGGAGGATTCCGGTGCTCCCTCTGTGGATGCTGTAATTAAAGTGGGGAGTCTGGCGGAGTTGTTATCCCTGCTATTAAGAGTGCAGATGGCTAACGGCCACATCACCAAGAGTTAGAGTTAGCCCTTTTAAAGTCTTTTTTCTTTTTCTTTTATGACCCACCCTATATATTCCAAGCCATAGGTATGGATGCAGTGAAGAATTTTCTCATTAAAAGTAATGGCTTATTCCCACACTCATTCCCGGTCTTGGAATGAGAAACCTGTTTCCTTAGGCTTGAGGAATTGCCTATCTGTCGTGGCTTAATAGAGCTTTTGGACGAGAGTGTCTAGTAGGCGAATTTTATAACCAATCAGTGCTCAAAGCAGATCCAACTGGAAGGGCTCCAGCTGGCAGCTCATGGTCTCTCTCCCCATTTTACTGTTAATGAATTATTATTTAACCCCCAAACACAGAACAGCATGCTCCTATTGTCTTAGAGGAAGCGAGCGCTCATGATGCTCTTGGCCTGGCAGTTAGGAATCTCCTGGGCTGGAGGGAGGTTGGCAGCCAGTGGGGGAGAAGGGGCACAGGGCAGGTGGGAAGAGTGGTAGATATCGCTCAGCGACTGGCATGACCCTGGGTCTTTGCAATCTTGTGTGCATTTTGACTCTATGGGGATGTGCGCTGGAAAAGCAAAATTGGCTTCTCTCCTCATCATGTTCTCTTGTTTTCCCACAGGGAGTGGGGCCGGCCAGCAGGAACAGCGGGCTGCACAACATCACCTTCAGATATGACAGTAAGTAACTGGCTCCACCGCCAAAGAATGGAGCCCTTTCAGTGATCTAAACCTTACGTAGCCATGCTTCGTCAAGGACACTACAGATCCTGGGGTTGAGGAATTTTCTGAACCTGCTTGGGTTTATCAGTAGAGCTAAGGTGGCTCAGTCTCAATTAAGCTACTCAAGTATTTGGGAGCTTGAATAGGTCAAGTGTCCTCCATAGCGCTGGGAGAAGTTGTGTATGGAGACCTCCCCTGATGTCTTCAGGACATAACCATGTCCTTAAGAACAAAGGCAGATGCCTGTAGGGGCCCAGCAGGGGACCAATGAGGGAAGCTATTTAAGTGCAGGGATGCCAGGGAGCGGTAGGGACTGTGGACAGCCCAGACCACCCGGGTCTGGTCTGAAGGGAGCGCTGGCTTCTCCATTCCAGCTCCTCGTGGCCTTGCCCCTGAGTGTAGCCAGGTGTGATTTGCAAGAAGAAAGAGAAATTGGCTTTTTTTTTTTTTTTTTTTTTGGTTTGCACATTTTTTAATATTGGCATCTGTTTAAACATGTTCACAAGCACAGAGTGGGCCAAGCGAATGTGTGTCCCAGCTTGGCCTGGGGGTCTCCAGTTGGCCATCTCCGTGGGCCTGGGTTCCAACTCTGATGCCCTCCCTACCTGTCAGCCGTGAGCTGTGGTAGACCACTTGACTTCTCTAAACCTACGTTTTACGTCCTGTAAAAGAAAGATTAGTTTCTTCCTCAGCATCATGTTGAGGCTTAAATGAGGTAATGCTTTTAACTGCTCAACTCAGTTGGCCTGTGATGTGCACTCAGTAATTGATACCTGCCAATATTAGAAGTCATTCCAACCGAAATTGGAATACAGTGTCTTTCTGGCCCTTTCTCTCAAGGAAGTGTGGCTTTATCTGGCTGAATTGTTTCCTGAAGGCAGGGTGGGGTACTTTTTTATGATTAAGAATATAGAATTCCCCCTCAGCAGCTGCTTTCATGCTAAGAAGGTAATTATATAGAATTGTGAGCGTTTTAGCCTTATGAACCATAATTTATACGTAAAAATGTTAACAAGAGGGAGCTTGACTCCTGTTCGGTAACTCCTGACATTTGATTCATCTCTTGGAGAGGATTATGAATCCATGTCAGTAATAGGTGTGGGTCACAGGGAGGCCTCTGAAATGATTCCTGCTAAAGCAAGATTTTTGAGATCGTATATACAATCTAACAATTTTAAGATACAAATATGTGTGTCAAATTAATGCCCACAGTTGCTGACGTGAGTACCTTAAGTCAACCAATGGGGACTTAACATTTGAAACAGATATTTCATGTTAATGGTGTGTACACGCTCTGGGTAAATGTTACAATGCTAACGAAAGATTTGCAAGTCCAGGATACTTAATTCAGCTAAGTAAAGACATGTGTAAGAGATCTCTCTTTGAGCTACAGAGTTAATTTCTAATATATGCTCTTGGTCCTGGCAGATCTTGTATTACATTCAAGAGCTCAAAATTTTCTGGTCAGCTGCAAACAAGTATTTGCAGCTCTAATTTAATATGGGGTTTTGTGAAAGAGGATCTGTACCTGTAAAACTTAAAAGTATCTTATTGTTTTCTTCATGGAACTAAATATTTGGCCCACGTGCTTAATGCCTGTCTCTTAGTCATTATTTTCTTTCTTATTCTTCAGCATTTAATTAGAATTTAATTCGCAACTCGAATTGACTCCCGAGACATCTGAAGCTTGGTTGCATTTTGGCAGAATGTCATTTGGGCATAATTTTTTGGTAACCAGAATCCAAAATGTTAGAGTTCCTAATAATTGGATCCAGGTTTGTGTAAAAAAATTTATTCATTGTTTTCCATTGAAAAGGTATTTCTTTCTCTCTTCCACAAGGAAGTTTCTGTTGTTGCTCTGTTGACTGGTTACCAGTTCTGTTTGAAATAGCTAAGAACCAATTACCAAGTTGTCACCAAAAGCACGAAACTACAAAATCTTATTTTTCTACTCCTTTGCCATTTGATGTTACAAAGAAAGAAAATGTCTTGCCATTAAGTCAAAAGTGAATTTCATAGGTCTCCATGTCTCCTTTCGCGCTGCATTTCTCATTTCTTCCTCAGGCTCTGAGGGGGTAATGCCTGAGTAGGTTGTAATACATTTTCTTAATTCTTAGACTTTATATTTGCATAATTATATTTACAGAAACCGGGAGAATGCTAATTTTGGCATTAGAAATGAACAAAGGAGAAAAACCATGATTTGCTTTTATTCGCACATCTTTTCCTAAAAGCTATTTAAGTCAGAGGTTTCAATAAATGTTTGAACTTGGGGCACCTGGGTGGCTCAGTCGGTTAAGGGTATGACTTCGGCTTGGGTCATGACCTCAGGCTCCTGGGATCGAACCCCATGTCAGGCTTCCTGCTTAGTGGGGAGTCTGCTTCTCCCTTTACCCCTCCCCAGCTCATGCTCTCTCTCTCTCCAATAGATAAAGTCTAAAAAAAAAAAAAAGTTTGAACTTGACGAGTATGGTGGGATCTTGTCTTTTCTTTTTTTAAATTTTGGGAAGCTAGTTTCAGCCAGGATTTTCTGCGGGCTGACTACCTCTGATTCAGAACTTACTATAATCATCTCTGTGCTGAGGATGGAATGGCAAGAGCCATGCATGAGCTATCCAAGGCTGCTTTCTGTCTTGACCTGGGGCTGGTCAGCAGTGGAATCCGAAGCCACCCAGCTGGTCTCTTAGCTGCAAAACATTTCCTCATTTGTACAATGTGGGTGTCAAACCAGATGTTTAAAGAAAAATTTTTTTCTATCCTAAAATTCTCTTCTGCACCCAGAGAACACATGTTAAACGCTTTGAGAGTCAATTTTCATTAGAACTAGAATTTGGTTTTATTAATTATGAGCATCTTTTCAAAAGAAGTAGTGTTGAAATGTAGAGGTGGCTGCTTTTGGAGGAGATGGAGTTTATGGAACGGGGTCCCCCTTGTGCGGTGAAGGCAAGAAAGCTGGGCCCAAAGCAGTGTGGGAGCTGGGAGTTAGCAGAGTGGGAGGGGGGGCATTATAGTGCGTGTGTGTTGAACTTCAGTAAGAAATGTAAAAAGGAGGAATGTCATGTGCACATTAAAAGGCTTGCATGGATGTTTTTTACAAGTTGATAGTAGTTATCTCTGTGTGGTGGGAGGGCATGGATGACTTCTACATTTTTCTTATGTTCTTTTATAATTTTCAAATACCCAGGGAACGTTTTTAGTCATAAAAATGGGAAATGTGGGGGTACCTGGGTGGCACAGTTGATTAAGCATCTGCCTTCGGCTCAGGTCACGATCTTGGGTCCTGGGATGGAGCCCCACATCAGGCTCCCTGCTCAGTGGGGAGTCTGCTTCTCCCTCTCCCTCTGCCCCCCACCCCCACCCCTCATGCTCTCTCTCTCACACTCTCTCTCTCTCAAATAAATAAAATCTTAAAAAAAATGGGAAGTGTGTGGTGTGGTGTACAGCAGGAACAGTGCAGCAGACTCACTGAGTCTAGAAAATCCCCCTGACTGCTTCACCTTAAAGTAAAACACCCTGACTTCAGAGGCACCACGAGTCGGTTCGGACATCTGATGGAACTGAGGACTTTTTGCAGCAGATACCAATGAGAGTTTTCCATTTTAATCATTGAGAAATAAATGGAGATGAAGCAGTGTAAGAATCACGAGTTGGTATTTGCCAGGGACAGCTGGTGGTTCTCCCTGCATGAGAGGCCAGAACAGCCCCCGGCCTTTCTCTGGAGTCCTGTTCTGAGTCTGCCTGGAAGCTTCCGGTAGCTTTTTAGGATCCTGTAGACTTTGAAGGTGTCCTTAGCAATACCAGGTGTCACAGCTGCTCACGTGGTCGTGTCTGCATTGACAGCTGGCAGTTAATAATGTCCTCAGACAACATCAGAGAATTTGTCTTCATTTTTTGAGTAACGTGGAGCCCTTTTCATTAGGTTTGCATTGCGGGTGTCTTTGCTAACACATGGTGTTTGGGAACAGAAGTTTTACCTTTGAGTGAAGGTATTTGCTCATCACGAGGTCAGTAAGTCCCTTTTGTAGGTACTAATCCGATTGTTTAACAGTCTCGCTGTGAGCCACTCCCCGGTGATTCCCATCCTCATCCTGCTTCCTTTTCCTGCCTGCTCACCTGGCCTCCAGGTTTCTTCTAAAAGCAAGCCCCAGACTACTTAGCCATTTGTTTTGTTTCAGATCACTCTCTAATGCTGAAAACTGATTGAACTGATGTAAATAATTATTGATTTAGGTAAAGTGTCATAATAGTAAAACAGTCAATGCCAGACACACAGTCAGACTGTATATGTATGAACACGTACAGTCCCACAGTGCGTAATCCTCCTCGTGCTGTCCTAGCACTTAACTCGAAGGGTGGGCAGTGGGGTTGGTGCTATAAGTAAGTCCCTCTGCAGCATCTTACAGTTTTCCTGACAGTCAAACTTGGACGTCATATGTGGGCTTTTTCGGCACACGTCTTCAGACAGAATGGATTTGGCCACCTCCAGACGGCTCTGTGTGATTTGAGAAGATGAACCTGGACCTCAAAAAATAAATGTTTTAATCTAACTGTTCTTTGTTCTCCCAACCCTCTAGACTGTACCACCTACTTGAATCCAGTGGGGAAGCATGTGATTGCTGACGCCCAGAACATCACCATCAATCAGTACGCTTGCCATGACCAAGTGGCAGTCACCATTCTTTGGTCGCCAGGGGCTCTCGGTAAGTGGTCAAAATGGAGTCCACCATGTGGGCGGTGTGGGTAGTGACCAGTGCAGGGGTCCCAAGGTGACAACCTCCAGGAGCCAGGCAGGTCTTGACATAAGTGTAGCTTAGGTGTGCTTGGGCCCAGATACACCGCGTGCTTTGTTGCATTTACTTGCTGGGCGTGCAACAAGCTTGATGCTGGGCTTCATGGCTCATCTTTTATTCGCTTGGCTATTACTGAGAGAGAAGTGGGTTTGCAAAATAATAGTGTGTGGTGATAAATCACATTGAACCCTTGGCCCCTTGGTCTCAGCAATAGTCGGGGGATAGGTGACCTGTCCAAGGGTGTAATGGCCTCAGCATCCAGCATTGGCCATCTCTGCGCCCACAGGGATATCCTGGCACATGGTGTGAGTTTTCGGGAATATTCCAGTTTCCACAAAAACTCATAAAATCATTTTTTAAAAGAGTTTATTTACTTGTCAGAGAGAGAGCATGAGCAGGGGGAGGGTCAGAAGGAGACACAGACTCCCCACTGAGGGAGCCTGATGCAGGACTCGATCCCAGGACCCTGGGATCATGACCCGAGCCGAAGGCAGACTCTTAACTGACTGAGCCACCCAGGCGCCTCCATAAAATCAATTTTTAAATGTTGCCAACTCACTGAAGTTGTTTAAACAATGTGGGCTGAAAAAAGAAACAAAAGGAAGAAACAGAAAAAAGCAAACCCACATTATCTGGCCAGATTCAGGGTAGGGCAGAGTCTGCTTGTCCTCTTTAACAAGTTGATGACCTATCAGAGAGGATGGGATAACTGGATGTGGGACATGCGCAGGGCCCATTTGTTCAGATGGGCCTGGGTGTGAACCCAGATTCTACCTTTCACAAGAGGCTAGTCTAACTGTTGCTGGCCCGGCTTCCCCATCTGTAACATTCCCCCATCGGTAACATGCAGAGGACTGCCTCTTGGTTTATTATAAGATTTCCAGACACACACACACATGCAATATATTTCTAGAAGAGTTTTTTCCTTTTTTTAAGAATTTTTATTTAAGTAATCTCTACACCCAGTGTGGGGCTTGAACTCATGACCCTGAGATCAAGGGTTGCATGCTCCACTGACTAGGCCAGCCAGCTGCCCCTAGAAAGAGCTCTTAAAAAACAGTGGTGGCTATTGGGGCACCATGCTAGCTCAGTCAGTGGAGCATGTGACTCTTGATCTTGGGGTTGTAGGTTCAAGCCCCACATCGAGTATAGAGATTACTTTAAAATAAAATCTTTAAGAAAGAGCAAAACGGGGGAAAAAAAACAGTAGCTACTGTTATCATCATCAGAATCTGGTCCTAAACCTGCTCCTTTGACATTGCCACTGAATCTTAGAATTAAAAAAAAAAAAAAAAAAAAAAAAAAACCTGGCTAAGGGAAACCTACAATAAAAGCCTGGATTTCTTCATCTGAACAGGATAAATGTCAGAAAAATCAGACTGCAGGAGAGGTGAGTGCAGAGCGAGGGAGGATAGATCAGACCCGTGGGCCTGACTCACTTATCCATGTAAATACTGCTGGGTCTGAACACAGCAGGTTTTCCAAAAATAACATTATCTTAACATTTAAAGATAAAAACATTCTCTGTGGATGAACGGGAAGTGGTCATTCCATGTAAGGCTATACAGTGCAGGGGCTGGCCTGACAAATCGCAGTAAGGGATGTGAGCGTGTGGTTGCAAAACTAACAGGTGGACCAGTGAGGGCAGATTGTGGTGCTTTTCCTGCACGATGATTTGTGGGTGGACAGGTTCTGTCTGTTTCTGTGAGGTTCTTTCAGGTTCTATTAAGGAAACTCGTTGGAAGACAGAAAAACGTATGGGTTAAGAGCACAAGCTTACAGCCAGACGCTCCTGGGTTTGAATCGCACATCTGCTGTTTAATTCCTGTGTGATCCTGGGCAAGTCGGTCAGTGTCTCAATAGCTGTTTCCTCCTCTGTAAAATGGGGATGATATCTTCCTCCCGTGGGTGGTAGGAGGATTCATGAGTTGTAAATGATGGAAAGGAGCAAATACGTTGCATCATTGGAAGCTGTTCTATAAAGTTGCTACACATGTAACTACAAGGCTTTCAGAGTATTGTGATAAAGCTGTTACTGTGGTAGAAGATTTACACCTGCTGCTTCTACCCCACCCCCCGCCAGACTTGGCATAGTGATTTTTCAGGCTGGTCTTTTAAAAATAAGGACAGAACCACCCACTCCCACCTCAGCTGATGAATTTTTATGAAACTGTGAGATGTACAGCCTAAATCATATTAATCACCCAGCTTTTGTTAAACAGGAGCTCGAGGGACATGGCATGAATTAAATCTTAATATAAATAATATTTGTTCAACCTTTTTTTTTTTAGTCTCAGAAGGCACATTCCTGTGAGATCTGCTAACTGATCGCTGGTCAAAGACCTTCGATCTTATTAGCATGTCTGAATCTTGGGCTGTGGGTCAGCTGGCTCTCACCCCCACAGGAAGCTTTGTACTTGAAATGCAATGTGGCAGTCGTTGTCTGCCCATTCTACACTGTGACCCCTGAAAATGTGAAGCTCTCATTGTAACTCCTTTGCCCTGCTCACCGTGAAATATACATTTTTCATCAAATAATTACAGGATTGAAGACCTGTTCAAAGAAGATTTCCCTGTCCTTTGCTATCAATAATTTTCCCACCTGGTTAATTGCACTCTGTGTCATTACTTTTGCCCTGCGAGGGGAAGGGTTGAAATTGTCTCCTTGTGTAGTGTTCAGAAAGAATGTGAAATCGATACTGCGCCTGTTGAGGCCGGCTTTAGGGATCTCCAGCTGCAGTTGGACCGCTCCAGTTTCCATGGGATGCAGAGTGCTGGTACTGGCTCTTGTGATCAGCAGAGTTTAATCCTCAGGTGGCAGGAGGCTGGGCTGGTGCCTTTCAGCAGCGCGGTGGGCGTCTCGGGGCCTCTGAGGGCTGTATGAAGAGCACACACTGGGCAGCCCTTGGGTGTCTGCCTTTCAGCCCTGATTAGAGCAAGAACTGCTTTGTAATCACATAGGCATTCTAAACTATTTAATCTCAAGCCTAGGAACCCCTTGGGTGCAGACACACACTTTGTTGGGAATTTCGTGCATGACTCAGTGAACCATGCCAGCAAATATAGGACAAAAACTTAAAGCGGAAACATAGTTCGGGGGGAGTCCCTAGTCAGCTTTGGGAATTATCATCAGCTGAATACACCCTGTCGGAAGACCTAGAAATTATATATTCCACTGTAGACTTTTAGGCTCAATTGTGACTTGAGCCTAAATATTTGAACCCTAATGTCACAGAGGCAACAGGCATTTGTGAAATGGCTGGCTGGATTAGAGCTAATTAATTAGTCGTGATGGGACAGAGAAAATCACCTGGCCTGTCCCAGAGGAATGCAGGGCATGTGGTTTTTCCTTTCTGTAAAACTCGGATATTCTGGCCAAAGTTAGAATTCCTTTAACTCTTGTGTAGGTGGAAAGGACGGTAATCTTGCAGGAAGGAAAGTGTGTTCAAAGGTAATTAGGTCCCCTTTTCATAAAAGCTTTCTGCTTTGCTTAGGCATCGAATTCCTAAAAGGATTTCGAGTAATACTGGAGGAGCTGAAGTCGGAGGGAAGACGGTGCCAACAACTGATTCTAAAGGACCCAAAGCAGCTCAACAGTAGCTTCAAAAGAACTGTAAGTCACACGCAGAGAATGTGCTCCGGAAGACACGCCATTGTTCTGGGGGTCTGAATGGTCTATTGAATGTCTGTGAAAATGGAGAAGGAGGGGCTGTGGGGTCCACCCCTCCCACCAAGGTGGGCGAGAAATAGCTCGGCAACACCTCACACCCGCTCCACGTCCAGAGAATCCCTCCAGCACCTCTCACTGTGAACACACCTCTCGGGTTACACGTCCTGGAAGGTGGCTTTGTGCTCTCAGGGGTATGTGAGCTCTTCCCCACCAGCTTTGAGGTTCCGCGTCAACCAGCCTGGCTCCCTTGCCGAAGAGCAGGCAGCATTGCCGATCTGTTATTTCAGTTAAATGTGGTCCAGAAAATAGACCCCAGGTCTGGAAGAGTGTGTGGGGAGGACTGAAGGTCTGGTGTGTAGGTGGAGGGGTGGGTGATTTCTTCATGATATCGTGTCTGTTTTTATTCCCTTTTAGGGAATGGAATCTCAACCTTTCCTGAATATGAAATTTGAAACGGATTACTTCGTGAAGATTGTCCCTTTTCCTTCCATTAAAAATGAAAGCAATTACCACCCTTTTTTCTTCAGAACCCGTGGTGAGTATAGCCTGCTTGCCTGGTTCCCATGGGGAAACTGCTCCTGATTCTAGTGACTTTTCGAAGAAATGTATTCAAGAGTCCACCAAATACTGGTATGAAACCAGCATGGTGAGGAGAAAAGCAACCGGAAAAAGTATCCAGAAAAGCAATTCTTAGAATTAAGGTTTGGCCTAGGCAGAGTTCACCTAATCAGAGACACCCATACACCCATTGCCAACTTGTTCAAGAGTAGACATCATGCTTGATTTTTTTTTTTTTTTTTTTGGGTGCTGCTGCTGGCAGATATCCATATATTAAAACCATTTGAAAAAAAAAAAGGACTAAAAAGTAGGCAGAGCATGAAATAATTCCATCTTTTTCTACCTGTCATCAGGAAAGTGGCTTCTGTGATGGTCTATTTTCAGAATTACATTAAGACAGTTAATCAGTAACCCTGAGATTGCCTCTTTCTAGAAAGTTTTTTGTTTGTTTAACATCTATGTGTCAGGCCCTCTTCTAAATGCTTTCTAAATACCGAGTCAGTTTGCCCCCATACCAACCCTTCAAAGAATTTAATCTTCCCATCTCCACTTATTAGATGTGGAATCGCACACCCAGCAGTTAAAGAGTCTCTGGAGGGAGCTGGGATTTGAACCCAGAAGTCTGACTCTGGTGTCCACACTCTGCAGGCAACCGTGCTGAGTTCCCTTTGCCATCTGTTCTGCACGTGGTGTGGTGTGTCTTTCTTCAACCTGAATCCCTGCTTTCCGATTTGGTGCCCCGATATCTTGAAACCTGCAGCTGTTCCCTCTTGCCTTCCTGGTCAGGCTTTCCGTCTGGCATTCCGGGCCCCCAATGTGACAGCCCTTCCTACTCCTCGTTGCCGTCCTCCCCCTCTGTGATTTTTTTTCTCAACTCCAGAACTCATACTCTGGTTTTCTTTTTGCCTTTCTTTTCTTTCCTTCTCTCTCTTTTTTTTTTAATTGTATTTTCTGTGCAGCAAAGTTATTTTATAACAGTCTCATTTTCTTAATTAAAATACAATTCCATAGGGTAAAGACTATGTGCATTTTACGTCTCAATGCCTGACGCATACCAATTAGAGGATCCAAATATGTTTGTGAAAAGCTTGCCTTAATCAGAACTAGCGTAATTTAGGATTGATTTTTCCCAGCGGAATCAATGTGTCTCTTTGGGGGTGAGGCAGAGGCGGGAGACGCGGTTATCACTGTTTCGGTGCTCTGTGATCCTGATGCTGCCTTTGCTTTTCTTGGCGTTGTATGGACATTTGCCAGAGGGTTCTCCCTGGGCAAGCAGCGTGTTATCCTGGACTAGCTGTTTGGCCCCTCTCATTGTGGGTTTTTTTTTTTTTTTTTTAAGATTTTATTTATTTATTCGACAGAGACAGCCAGCGAGAGAGGGAACTCAAGCAGGGGAGTGGGAGAGGAAGAAGAGGGCTCCCAGCGGAGGAGCCTGATGTGGGGCTCGATCCTAGAACGCCGGGATCACGCCCTGAGCCTAAGGCAGACGCTCAACCGCTGTGCCACCCAGGCGCCCCTCTCATTGTGTTTTTATCACATTGAAGCTCTGCTTCAGTGGCTTCAATTGGCTTTGGTGCTACAACTTGGTAGATGTCTCGATGCCATTTTTAGACCCCATCCGAGGATTTGCTAGCAAAGGTCACAACAATCCCAAGACAGTTACCGGAATCACTCCAAAGTTCTCTTGTGCCTAAACAACCCTGTACAGTGGAGCAAGGGCTGGCTTTATTTCTGTTTACAGCTAAACCAGAGCCTCCATGTGGCAGTAGCCTGAACACGGTCCTGCTGGCCTTGGTTGCTGGCCTTGAAAACTCTGTCATGCTTGACAAGCTTCAAGAGTCTTCTTGACACTGTTTCCATTTATTTGGCATAAAATGAACTGCATTCGTATTTTTATATTGTACAATTTAAATGTTCATAAGATAGAACTACACTGCACGGAAAATCATTGCTGAATTGATGTATCTTACACTTTATACTACCCAGCACCGTGCATTTATATTTTATTGAACTAATGGATGAGGAAAATGTCCACCTGTACTAAAAGTAAAAATATGCGTCTTTCTTCATAGCCTGCGACCTGTTGCTACAGCCGGACAACCTGGCCTGTAAGCCCTGTAAGTATAGCTGTTCCTGTCTGTCAGGTCTTGCCCGCACGGTGGTGTCGGGGTGGCCTCTGGGTGCTCATCCTGGGTCCTTCCTCCTCGCAGTCTGGAAGCCTCGGAACCTGAACATCACTCAGCACGGTTTGGACATGCAGGTGTCTTTCGATCACGCGCCCCACACCTTCGGCTTCCGTTTCTTCTATCTTCACTATAAGCTCAAGCACGAAGGGCCTTTCAAGAGAAAGACCTGTAAACAGGTGAGCTGCTGTGTGTGCATTAAGGAATACTACACGTTTGTTTGTTAAGATTTTATGTATTTGAGATAGAGCACAGAGGGAGAGGGAGAGGGAGAAGTAGACTGCGTGCTGAGCAGAGAGCCCAATGTGGGGCTCCATTCCAGGACCCAGAGATCATGACCTGAGCCGAAGGCAGACGCTTAACCAACTGAGCCACCCATGTGCTCCTACTACATGTTTTAAAGTGACCCCTAGGCCCCTGGAATTTGGGTGGTTTGACATGAACACGAGGCTTTATCTCAGCAGTTGGTAGATATTCCAGAATGTTATGTCTCAGGGACAGCCCTCACTCTCCAGTTATCTAACTACACCCCAGCTATCCCAGTGGTGATGAAGCCTGGGAAGGGTATTACCAAGGAGCCAAAGAATTAAGTATTTCTAGTTCATTCTGCTCTGTTTTAAACTTGAATTGGGTGCTCACTGTGTGCCAGCCCCCAAGCTTTATGCTCATTGAATCCTTACAACTCTAAGCAACAGAGGCTGCTGTCACCCCACTTTACAGATGGGTGACCCGAGGCTCCATGAGGTCACCTGGCTCGCTCAAGGTCACACAGCTAGTCAGTGGAAAAACCACATCTAGGAGCCAAGCCACTAGGACTTCAGTGCCTTACTGATTGTACATATAGACCAAAAGTTAAGTAGAAACTCAGCAAGCAAGTTCTTAAATTGAGGGCAGTCAGCAAGAGGGGGAAATATCTTGTGGAAGTGCACAGGACTGCTAGGTGACCTCTAGAGAGCACCAAGAGAGGTTTTTGGTCATGATAGCAGAACCTAGCGCCTTCCTAGACATGCTTCTGTGTTGTTGAGTTGTGCTTTCCTGCGGGCTCTCACTTATGTCATTGACCTTCTGCTCAAATCAAAATTACGGCGCATAAAATATGCACAAACATGGGCATGTGATTTCTTTCCGCACCCTTTCAGTAAGTAAAGGGTATTCTAACTAGTTTCTTTGTCTGCAAATGAAATAGTCCTGCTGAGGGCACCACTAGCTATGTATAGACCATGATGGGGGTCCTGGGCTCTCCTGGGCGTTTTTATCGGGGTGAAGTTCAGAGCATGTGTAGCAGATAAACGTGGTTGCTTTCTGCTCTAATTGATGTATTCTGAACATGGTCAAGACTGGAGACAAGTCTCCTTCAGCTCTGGGGGGGAAAGAGAGGTCCAGATGACCCTTATCCAAGAAGAGAGTTTTAAAAGTGTTGTGGTGGTGTTTCTTTGCAGGAGCAAAATACAGAGACAACAAGCTGCCTCCTTCAAAATGTTTCTCCTGGGGATTATATAATTGAGGTATGTATAACTCAAGAAAGCCCTATTATTAATTCTACAGAATGAATCTATTTCATGAAGAATTCCAACTGTTTACAACACTAAAATTTCAAGCCATTGAGGGTGTGCACAGTTATATTTTTACATGGCCCTTAACATGCTTTTTAAAAAGTTTATATGTAATCAGTCTTTGATTTTTCTCATTCAGCATTTCAAATATTTCATATAAATATTTTTATGAAACCACATAGTCCACGTAACCATGATTTAGAATTCCTATGCAGTATTCCCTTGTAGGGGAGGAAGAAATTCTTTCCTCCCTGGGTTCTTCCAGCTGGTTTAGGAGTTAAATTGATATGAGAGCGATTAAGGGGAGAAAAAAAAACAGAGTCTTACTAAGGGTGCACAGAAGCCTAATAATGAAATTGGAACCCAAAGAAATGACAAAGGCAGGCACAATTTTTATGCTTTTTGGACAAAGAGATAATAAATTTGTGAGGAATTGATAGGATAAAGAAAATAGATGTTTGGGAGCTTTAATTAGTAAGGAATTCTAAGTGGAATTTAGGCTGAGATGATAAATTAGGAGCAAGGTTTTTTTCTACAAGATAATAAAAGGAACAAGGTTTGTTTCTACAGTTTTCTCGACTTTAAAGTCCCTATCTCAAAGGATGTCATTTTTACTTCTCAGGACAGTGAAGGGATTTGTCATAAGGGAGATCTATTTCCTGCTTTCAAGGGGACAGAGGGAGGGTCTGAGTGTCCTTGACACTACTTCTTTCTCCAGTAACTTCATTACAAAATATTTATCAGGCCATTGTAGTATGTACTGGGGCAAACTGCCCTGGTCCCCTACACTGTCCACAAAAATATGTTTTTAAAGATTTAGATTTAAAAACTTTTTATTTTTTTGAAGATTTTACTTATTTATTTGTCAGAGTGAGAGAGAGAGGCAGTCAGAGGGAGATGCAGGCTCCCCACTGAGCAAGGAGCCCAACTCGGGACTCGATCCCAGGACCCTGGGATCATTACCTGAGCCAAAGGCAGACCCTTAACAGACTGAGCCACCCAGGTGTCCCTAAAAACTTTTAGTAGTAAAACAGAAAGGAAAAGTTCTGCTTCTTATATCTGCCAATACTTCTCTAGGTCTCTGCTGACATTTTCTGTGTCAGTATCCATGAAGTTCTAAATACCACTGAAAACAAGCAAATGATATGTTTTTCTTCTATTATTTTAGATTATTTTTCCAGTATCAAACATACTACAAAAACAGGAATAAAATAAAAATAGAAAAGGAAATGAAAAATTTGTCCATAGCCCTGCTATTCAGAGACAATCAACGTGTCTTACCATTTTGGGAGAAACACTGGTTGTCTGATGTGGTAGCAGTATGTGGTTTTGAACGGACACAGCCTCCGAAAGCATTAATGGCGGCCAGTAAAATTAGTGGTAGGATGCCATTGTAACAGAAGATTGCTAGAATGTGGAACTCACTAGCTGAATTCATCAATGAATGAGCAATGTTTGATTCATAGAAGGTGATGAGGTTGAGACTTTTGAGTTGGTAAAGCAGAGATTTATCTGATTTACTGTCTAGTTTCAGCTCATAAATGATCATAGGCAGCAGCTCTCCTTCCTCTTACCCCCACTGTCCACAGATGGAAATATGAATGAAATCTGTTGAGATGTTATCACTTAAACAAAATAATGATACACCGTCCTCTGTTTTGCAGCTGCTGGATGACACTAATACAACCAGAAAAGTGATGCATTATGCCTTAAAGCCAGGTATGATTTTTTTTTTTTTTTTTCTGTGTGAAATGTTGGCTCTGGACTATAGCAAGCCGTGCTATTTGATACTTTCCGTCCTTCAAGGTTGACAAAATCAAAACACAGCATCTGAATTCCTCTCTTATAAAAGATGTTCCATCAGGGGCGCCTGGGTGGCTTTGTTGGTTGAGTACCCACTCTTGACTTCAGCTCCGGTCATGAACTCAGGGTCGTGAGATTGAGCCCTACATTGGGCTCTATGCCGAGCACAGGGAGTCTGCTTAAGATTCTCTATCTCCCCCTCCCCCTCACGGCCTCACTCTCTCTTTAAAAAAAAAATAAATGTTCCATCAAAGCTGACTTTTCCTCCATCCTAACGTTGATGCCTGGAAGACAGAGGCCACTGTGATTGGTGTGTGTGTGTGTGTGTGTGTGTAGCTGGGACTTAAATAATCACTTGTCCTGGGAAGAAAAGTGGAAGGTGAGGTTTCCTAGGGCAAAATTCTCCCTTACAAGTATCTACTGTCCCAGCGACTCTAACTGTTGCATTGTATTCTGCAACTCTCTAAAGGGAATCCTTTTATAATCACCAGGCCAGTACTAACTAGAGAAATGCAGTCAGGGGTCCCAGAACCTGTTACACAGCTTATGAGGGATGCCTGGCTGGCTCAGTCAGTGGAGTATGTGACTCTTGACCTTGGAGTTGTGAGTTCAAGCCCCACATTGGATGTAGAGATTACTTAAAAATAAAAAATCTTAAAAAAAGAAAAAAAGAAAAAAAAAAGGGAATTCTCTTTGAACTTGTGCTGCTTAAGTTTCAAGCCTTCTCTCTGACATTTCCCAGCGCATTCCCCGTGGGCTGGGCCCATCAGGGCTGTGGCCATCACCGTGCCGCTGGTTGTCATCTCGGCATTTGCGACCCTCTTCACCGTGATGTGCCGCAAGAAACAACAAGGTATCTCTTTGTGTGGTGTGTTCCCCCCAAGTTGGCAGGCCATGGGCCAACAGAGGGAGCCCTTGGGCCCTTGGTACCCCCCTCCCCCCGCCCGGAACCAAATGGGCATCTGAAAGGCCACATAGGTCCTCTAGTTCCTAGCATTAGGATGCTTGACTTTTAAACTCAGGAGCCATGAACATGAAGCCATATTCTATTCCCAAACTCAGGATAGTAAATTCACGAACATATATGAAGTCTAAAAGTACAAGTAAGGGTAGAGGTAGGGCTTGATTGCTTATAAAAGTTAGGTGTCAGGAGGGAACTTTCTGGGGAGCTTGGCAATGTTTTATATCTTGATCTGAGTGCTGGTTACACAGGTATATACTTAGGTAAACGCTTTACTGAGATGTACTCTCAAGATTTATGCACTTTACCTTTGTAAGTTATACCTCAATGAAAGGGTTTTCTTTTCTTTTTTTTTTTTTTTTTTCCTGAAGAAGGTCAGCTCTGTTAGTGCTTAATTGGTCTGGTAGGTACGCTTGGTTGCAAGACCTGCCTCTGGGGGCTCTCTGCTGCCCAGAGCGGTCCCAGCAGTTTTCTCGGCTTACCCGAGGTCACTTGCAGGTGAACAACCCATTTTGGCTATTTGTTGGTCCACTGGAGAAATCAGTTGTCCTGTTTCCAGTGGGGACCCAAGGGGCTGGGGACTGGGAGAATCAACAATTGTTTCTCGAAGATGGCATTAGGTCCTGAGTCTTAGGGCACAGGACAAAGCATTGCCCGTAGGCATCAACCCTATCTTCTTTTCCAATTTAGAAAATATATATTCACATTTAGATGAAGAGAGTTCTGAGTCCTCCTCGTACACCACGGCGCTCCCCAGGGAGAGGCTCCGGCCGAGGCCGAAGGTCTTCCTCTGCTATTCCAGCAAAGATGGCCAGAATCACATGAACGTTGTCCGGTGTTTTGCCTACTTCCTCCAGGACTTCTGCGGCTGTGAGGTGAGGAATCTGAAGTCTCTTCTCTTTCCCTGGGCAGGATATATGCTCCCGTGCTCTCACTGCTCTCTCCCTCCCTTCCAGGCCTCCTTGGGTGACACCTGCCCTCCCCCAGAGCCTAGCTCCCTTCCAAATTGGGGTCAGCCTCACACTCCTCCTTCAGTCTGTCCTGCCCATCCCCACCACTAAATGTTTCCTAACCCTGAGTCCTAACCCTGACACACTCCTGCTCAGAAGCCTTTCGTAGCCTACCTGGCAGGAAGTTTGATAAACATCAAGAGGTTGCATGGAGGGAAATGGCATGTGCCCTGGGAACATGCAATGGGAGTGGGGGCAGGTGGTCACTCAAGACATCTTGGTGAGCCTTGACGGGTCAAAGAGGGGATGGAAGATCAAGTGGGTTTAGACAATACTTTGGAGGAGTTTTGCTAAGAAGGGAGAACAATATGTCAAGGACTCAAATGGTCTGCTCTACTTTCTTGTCTGCTATCCTGAGTTAAGCTATGAATATGTAGCTTTTCTATAATGTCATAGTGCTAATTTTAGAGGGAAGTTTGAAGCTCTCCTGTAAGGTACAGTGTTTCCTACCAATGCAAGAACTGTACAGTGCCTGTGTAATGACTTACTCGTGCTTCGATACTGCCCGCTGGTAGACTTCTTAGTCTCTCCATGTGGCAAGGCTGCCCTCTAGTGTCTATAACACCTACTTACAAGGCTGACGCAGGAAGCTGGGGAGATGGGCAGATCCAAACGCACCCTGAAAAACCAACTGCGACCTCTAGCTGGTGTCACACAGTCTTCAGACACAGACGACCCGTGTGCTCTGCTTTGTAACTAACTAGCCTCGTGGGGAAAACGGCTTCCAATTTTGAGTGTAGCAGAAATCTTGGAAACAGAAAAAGATGACTCAAAAAATCTCACCCTGGAGAAAGAGGAACCACAGATAATATTTGGTGTATTTCCTTCCAGTTTTTTTACATCGATGAACTCATGCATATGGTTTTGCATTTGGGGTGGATTAGAATGATTTTTCTGTCTTGTCAGTTAATAACTTTTTACACTATTGAAAGTTCTATTTAAACTGCAGTTTTATTTTATTATTTTCTTAAGTTTTTGCTTAAGACCTGCCAGTTAACATACAGTATAATATTAGTTTCAGGTATACAATACGGTGATTCAACTTCCATACGTCACCCAGTATTCATCACGAGTGCGCTCCTTAATCCCCATCCCCTATTTCACCCTCCCCCCCCTCTGGTGACCATCAGTTTGTTCTCTATAGTTAAGAGTCTGTTTCTTGGTTTGCCTCTCCCCTTTTTCCCCCTAGGATAGTTTTTGTTTCTTAAATTCCACATATGAGTGAAATCATATGGTGTTTGTCTTTCTCTGACTGAGTTATTTTGCCTAGCATAATACTCTCTAGCTCCATCCATGTCATTGCAAATGGCAAGATTTCATTCTTTTTTTATAGCTGAATAATATTCCATTATATCTGCATACATACCACATCTTTATCCATTCATCTGTCAGTGGACATTTGGGCTCTTCCCATAATTTGACTATTGTTGATAATGCTGCTGTAAACATCAGGGTGATGTATCCCTTCCAATTAGTATTTTTGTATTCTTTGGTTAAATACCTAGTAATGCAATTGCTGGATTGTAGGGTAGTTCTGTTTTTAACTCTTTGAGGAACCTCCATACTGTTTTCCAGAGTGGCTACACCATGCAATTTTAGATAGCCACGGGAGCCATAATATCAATTCACTATAATTTAATTATTTCATATTGCTAACATCTCAGTAGTTCAGTTTTGCCTCATTTCTTATGATTTTCCAGAGCTAGAAGCCTGGAAATGGAATTTCTGGGTCAAAGATGGAAACATTTGAAAAATGCTTGGTATATACTCCCAGTTAGCCTTTAGAATGTATAATGCTAGTGAGAATTAAGGGAGTATAAGACAATTCAGGATTATTTTCAGCAAGTGGGTGGATCTTGGGGACCATCTTCCTTAGAGGCAAGAGGAAGACAAAGTCATTTCAGAACCCCCTTCCCCATAAAAGACTGTGGCTCCCATTCTGGCATAGCCACTGAGAATTCGTTTCTGAACTACAGAAGGAAAGAAGCTGATAAAACTGCCAAGAGACATTTTCAGCAGAATCAGATGAAAATGGTCTGAGAAGGTGAAGCCCTCTGAGGGGCACATGCATGCCCGGTTTTCTTCCGTTGTTGGTGGCCCTCCTTCCAACTCCCTCCCACCACCTCCTTGGGGTTAAAGGCCTTATATGGATACGACCCCCGTAGACTGCTGTGAGGTCACGGTGGGAGGTGCCGGTCACTCACAAGTGAGCTAACGGAGTGGCTGTGTTACTGCACTCCACCACCCTCCTCTCTGGTCATTGATGGACCAGTAAACAGCATGGCTGACCCTGGGGCTGTGAGAGTGGCCGAGGAGGTCTTCTTTGTCCACCACGTTCTCTGGATGTGAGTCAGCCAGCACTGCGGGCAACTCTGACATCCAGACCTCGGCCCCATTTCCTGCCTGCTTTGGTGTCCCTCACCCAAGCCCATCCATCATCACCTTCTAGCTTTGCCTTCAGGACCTGCTGCACTCATCACACAGACCGACCCCAGGGCGCCCATTTTCTCTGCTCACTAGCACACCCGGAGTCCCGTGAGGGCCTCACTGGGATATGCAGCTTCGGCAGGTTGCTAGAAGCTCTGTGCCTCCGTCTTTTCCCTCGTAGGGTGAGAGCGGTAATGGCTCCACATTAGCCTGAAACAAGGGCACGATGCAGAGGGTCTGGCGTGTGCCTGTCACCCACAGAACGCCAGCTGTTCCCAGATCCCGGCATCCCGGAGCCTGCATGCGGCAGTGCTGATAATGCTTAAAGGACATATGATGGGACTTTGTCCTAACACGCTTGTTTTTGTTACCCGACTCCCCAGGCTGTACAGGTGAGTGAGGTCCGTGTTGTCTTTCCAGGTGGCTCTGGACCTATGGGAGGACTTCAGCCTCTGCAGAGAAGGGCAGAGAGAATGGGTCATCCAGAAGATCCACGAGTCCCAGTTCATCATCGTGGTGTGTTCCAAAGGCATGAAGTACTTCGTGGACAAGAAGAACTATAAGCACAAAGGCGGCGGCCGGGGCTCGGGGAAAGGGGAGCTCTTCCTGGTGGCCGTGTCGGCCATCGCCGAAAAGCTCCGCCAGGCCAAGCAGAGCTCCTCGGCCCGGCTCAGCAAGTTCATCGCCGTGTACTTCGATTATTCCTGCGAGGGCGATGTTCCCGGCGTGCTGGACCTGAGCACGAAGTACAAGCTCATGGACAACCTTCCCCAGCTCTGCTCCCACCTACACTCCCGAGACCGCGGCCTCCCGGAGCCGGGGCAGTACCCCGGACAGGTGAGCAGAAGGAACTACTTCCGCAGCAAGTCAGGCCGGTCCCTTTACGTCGCTATTTGCAACATGCACCAGTTTATCGATGAGGAGCCCGACTGGTTTGAGAAGCAGTTCGTTCCCCTCCGTCCTCCCCCACTCCACTCCCGGGAGCCAGTGCTGGAGAAGTTTGACTCGGGCTTGGTGTTAAACGATGTCATGTGCAAACCAGGACCAGACGGCGATTTCGGCCTCAAGGCCGAGGCCGCGGTCCCGGGGGCGCTGGCTGACTCGCCCTTAGAGGGCACGCACTTGGGCCTGGACCAAGACGCAGAGGCAGGGCCTGGGCCGGGGGGCGGCTCGGTCCTGCGGCCCCTGCTGCACGCCGGGAAAGCCACCAGCCCCTCGGACATGCCTCGGGACTCGGGCATCTACGACTCGTCCGTGCCCTCCTCGGAGCTGTCCCTGCCCCTAATGGAAGGACTCTCGGCAGATCAGACAGAAACATCTTCGCTGACGGAGAGCGTGTCGTCCTCCTCCGGCCTGGGTAAGGCGCGGGGGGAGCCGAGAGTGCCTTTGGATTGGGTTCCTGATGCAGGCTGCAGCCTTTGTCCCTAATTCCCAAATCCATGAAAGTGTTTTTCTAATTTGGGTGCGGACTCATTGGCAATGAAGCTTGTGGGAAGTACCAAGACTCCATTGATAGTGTCGATTTATTCTAGGCAATGGGGATGTTCACATGTGTGAGCAGCAGGAATACTGAGGCTAAGTTAGGGTGAGCTGCCCGGCCCCCGCAAGGGGCGTTATGCAACAGGCAGTGAGTGCATTATATCACCTTCCTGAACTCCGCAGGCCTCTGGTTACCAAGACACAGCTTGCCCCAAGGATGAGGGTCTGTGGACCTAAATCTTTGTCGGGGTTGGTAGCGTCCGCCACCCCTCACCAATGCCAGTGCCTTAAAAGCCATATCTCTTAACGGTCCTGGGGTTGATGGACACAGTGTTCTCTCCATCCTAGCTCACTCAGCACAAGGCCAGGTGGGAGGGCTCTGGAGGGGAGCCCTGCTTCCCCCGGGGAGCCCCAGCAGGATGCCATCTGGGGCTGCTCCTTACACTGCCTGTGGCTAGCTGGAGTCATGCAAGCAAATGCTTGACCCTCAACTAAGGAAACCTGCCAAAAGGAGGAGAATGCTCTGTCTTGAGTTGGTTGGGAGGCCTGCCTCACTCGTAAAGCCCAGAGTCCAAACCCAGATTCAGCCACATTCTGGCCTGAGCCCCCAGCCTGGTGAAGCACAATGACGTGGGGCTCTGCCTGTCTTCTTTCCTTAGGTGAAGAGGACCCTCCTACCTTCCCCTCCAAGCTCCTCGCCTCTGGGGCATGCAAAGCAGAACCGGGTTGCTGCAGCTACACTGGTGAACTCCACGCGGTCGCCCCTTTGTAACAAAACGGAAGAAGAGTCTAAGCATTGCCACTTTAGCTGCCGCCTCTTTCTGGTCCCCCAGCTCTTCTCTCTGGTTGTGCAGTCCGCTTGGAGCTGAGGTTTCCGACAAGGATATTTGAAATGAAATTTGGGCCAGTACCTGCTCTCCTTGCCCCATCCCTCTACCTGGTATCTTGGCAAAGTCTCCAGTTTTCTAAAACCATGTGGATCTCTGAAAGCCGTGTCCATAAGGTCCGACAGCAGCTTGTCCCTTTACGTCAGACCTTGGATTAGAGCCAGTTCTGGGAGGTAGGGAGGAAACATGCACAGAGAAACAGGAACATACCTGCACTGATCATTCAGATTTTACGTATCTCTGCAAACTTTGCCTGTTTGCTGTTGGCTACTTTGATTTGAAATGCTTGGTGGGAGAAGCACTTTTAGTACCATTCTAGCCACAGAATTCAAGTGTCAGTCTATCTGGAATCCATGTTGTGACAGATGATGTTCTTATCCGGTTTGGGTGTAGAATTTACAGTGCTATGGATGTCAAAAAATCTCCAAGTCAAAGGTCAAGAAGGTAACTGAGTATATGATCACGTTTCATAAAATGAGTCTTTATGTGTTAGCAGGTGCCGTGGCTGGCTGAGGTGGGGGCTGCAGGGTCAGGTGACTATCCTGACAGGTTTTTTCTGACATAGGTTGGTCATTGTGCAGAAAGCACCAAAACTCAGGGCACAGGACCACCTCTTGGTTTGAGGAGGCATCGTGTGGGGCCCAGATCTGCCTGCCAGGTTTCCCTGGGTTCCATTTACTGTGGAATATCTCAGATGTTGCTGCCTGGAAGTTTATTTGTAAAAGACGAATACCCAACTGAGCTGTCTTACTGGAAGCTGGAGTCCATGCTTCAGTGGGCTTCTGAGCTAAAGCTGTGTCCAGAATATTAGGGGTGAGGATCAACTGAAATATGGCCGTGTGTGCAGGTGGCAGCCACTTAATTTGCTGAGCTGGTTTCGACTAATGATAAGTCTCATTTTAACAAGGCGAGAAGAAGGGAACTGTCACAAAGATGAGTGTGCTCTTCTTAGCACCTGAAGAAGACAGGAGACCTGAAATCATTGAATTCTTGAATCTTAAAGTACTCCTCTCCCCCTCCCCCCAACAACTCAGCCTGTGAATCACGTTTCACTGTGTGTTTCTGTTGTACTTACTCAATGAAAGGTTTGTCTCTTATGCTCTCTCCTACCAAAAATAGCTATTTAGAGCTTAGGGGGAAAGAATTTGCTTTAAAAAAGAAAAGGAAATGTTCTGTTTCTATGAATGATGTTTCTACAGAATTTCTGTTTCCAAAGGGAAATCAGTTGTTCAAATCCTGTTTGTCTATTAGGTATGTGGGTAACGATGCCTTGGTCTTCCTGTGGAAACCCTTTTCCCCATGTCCTTCAGGGGTTGTGAGCATCTTTCTCCACCTTTTCCATGGGTGCTGTTGGATTTTGGCACCCTGCTTTTACCCAGCACTCACACAGAGGACCCTGGGTTTCACTCCCTTAGAAGATAGAATCAATATTAAGGGAGCTACTCGGGAACATCTCAGGGAGGAGCGGGAGGTGGAATGGGGCATGACTTTTCCATCCAAGCACATGCTTTGCAGGTGGGGAAGGGAAGGTTTGCAGCCTTGCTGGAAAGAGATTTGTGTGCATTTCTGATGCACATGCCATGCTCCATGTTTGTAAAGGCAGCTGACCACTTCTTGGGAGAAGAACGTGCTTGTCTGTTCTCCGGCATCAAGTTTCCTGCAGCTGCTCTGAGAGGGAGACAAGTGAGCTGCAGAACTGTCTGCCCCATAAAACCAGGCATCTTGTTGGAGAAGAGATGTTCCATGTCACCGTGGAATCTGGGACACGTGCAGAGCTCCTGCCCACATGTGACTGTCCTGCCATTCTGCCGTCAGGATAAGTTCTGCAAGGGAGATTGGTCAGTCCATACTTGCTAACAGGAAGATTCACTTTGGAACATTATCAGAGAGTGAGGCCAAGAAATGGTGCATGCTCCAGAGGAACCACAAGGAGCCACTTTTAGAATATTCAGCTTTGCACATAAAATGAGGCATCTCTGAGAAAGCGACCCCCGGAACAGCATGGAGGACCGGGGCTGGGGGGAGCATTAACTGAGCTCCACTAGCGTGGGCAGACTACTTACTAAGTGAACTTGCTTCTTATGAAAATGCAAGGGAAAAAATGTGCTAGACCAAAAATCAGGTAAAGTTTTAGTTTGGATTTAGAGTTTGGATACCTATTTTTAAGTACTAATGTTTCTTATGTTCAACACAACAAATTCTAACACACCAAGTAGCAAAACCATAGTATGAATGCCTAAGTCAGACTAAGTTGAGATGCCCCACTTCATGGTTTTGCCTTGTTAGTTTCACTTTTTTTTTTTTTTTTTTTTGAACCCTCTCCATCTCGTGCTGGGAATGAGAACAGTTGCCTTGCGGATTAAAGCAAAACATCTGTTTTAAGCAGAGCTGCATTCTTTGACTGACATTGTCCCAGATAATGGAAACGATAAGACAATTCAGATAAAAGTTCTGCCTAATCACAGGCTTTTAGAAATTGGGGCTACAAGAATGAGAATACAGGGATGGTCTCCATGAAAAGCCATGATCCTGAGAATAAGGGGCTCATGTGGCTAAGTTAGCTGGTGTCTTCTGGGCAGGAGACCAGGGGTAGGTGCAAGGAACCAGGTAAGCAAGTCTTGAAGGTAGTTGAAGGTAGGGAACTAGTCGTTCATCTTAGCTCACCAGTGCCCTACAGAAAGGACTTAGCATCGGACATAGTCAGCTTTGCAGAGGGAGGGATCAGGGAGCTGGAAGCCCAGGTGAAGGCGTGCTTTTCTCCTCGAGGTTGGCCTCAGGCAACAAGAAGCACCTGGACAGACCCAGCCCAGCCACACTGGGGGCAGATCCTGGGCCTTGGAGGCACACATCTCCAGGAAGAATCAGAAGTCATTCAGGTCCAGGCCCAGGTGTCAGGTTGGGTGACCAACCAGGTAAGAGCATTTTGAGCCAAAAAGGAAATGGGGCCTTAAAGTCATGAGACAGGTTTTAGTTGACATATTAGTAATAACTGAAGACCGTCCCAGAGCACAAAGTTCAAAAATGTCTCTAGCAGCTATGACATCATTGGAATCCATGTGTAGTGATTTAAGTTCATGTATGTTTGTCCATCAGAGATTAGTCTTGCTACTTCATAGCTACAAATGTCTTTTTCTTTTTCTTTCTTTTTGTAACCAACCCCTCATCTCAGCTTCCCTGACTAAAGCACAATAAATAGGAAGACGGTCCTTCCAAAAATGCAGTTACATGATTTTCAGAACTTTCCCTTTTTTTGGAGTTGAGCATCTTTTAAAAGAAACAAAGGAAGAGAAAAGCTATGTTATTCCTGGAGAAGAAATGATACACCCTCCTCTTAAAGAAAACCCCACGATCCGCAACAGCCTCGACACTAATTTGGCTCTTCTAGGGGAGGAGTTAGTCTTTGTGTCCTCGTTGGAGAGAGGTGGACAATACCAGTGTGAAGGTTATTAGCCTCTTCTGTTTGCTGTTGTTTGTGAAGACTGCTGCTCTTATTTAACAGATGCCATGTCTTCAGCGGGTGCCAGTGCAGCAGGCCAGGAGTAATGATAAATAAGCCTTCTCAGCATCAGAGAGACCTTAGGGCGTTGTGGGGACTGTGGCAACCTGAAGTGCTTCCTGTCCCACCTGCAGGAAGGCTGCTATTCCAGTCAGTTATGGCCATGTAGCATTTACTGATTTTTCTATTTTTCAAGAGAAGCAGAGAATCTGGATTTTTTTTTTTTTTTTAATGTGGGGCTTGAACTCATGATCCCGAGATCAAGACCTGAGCTGATATCAAGAGTTAGATGCTTAACCCAACTGACCCACCCAGGCGTCCTGAGAATCTGGACTTTTATATGAAAAATTATAATTTTTTTAAGGTATTGACAACTAAGTAAATTTTTTTTTTCCAATTCAGGCTCAACAGAACACATGAGTGGGCCTGATTTGGCCCACTAGCTACCAGTCTGCCACCTCTGCCTTGTAAGATTTGAAGTGAAGAGCATTCATGGTAATTACAAATGCCTGGTATCACCAGAAAATGCTCTTGCTAAATGCAGCTGGTGGCTGGATTGCTTTTTCCCCACCTTGCTCCCCCAAAGAAGTTTGATATGATTGTGAATGTATTTGAAATGTTTTGATTGCTTCTTTGCGTTTCATGGTGCCTTAAGAGAAAAGCAAGCCCGTTACTAATTTTAAAATCAGATGTATAAGGGACACCTGACTAGCTCAGTTGGTAGAGCGTGCAAGTCTTGATCTCTAGGTTATAAGTTCAAGCCGCACGTTGGGTGTAGAGGTTACTTAAAAAATAAAACCTTAAGAAAACAAAAAGCAAAAAAAAATCAGATTTATGTTCTCCAATTTAAAAAACGTAGCACTTGCAACAGTTTTCATTTAAACTCCACAACCTGAAGGACGTATTTATAGTTTTAGTTCTTGGCTTAATAATTTTTTAAACGATGTACAATTCTGAGCTTAGGCCAAGACTTAATGAGAAAAGCAGGCATTGTGGGGAGTGAGGCAAGGAATCCCTGAGCGTCCACTAGCGCCAGGCCATTTGCATTGTCTTCTGTTCGAAATGATCTGTGAATCGACTCTGTTTTGGAGATGTGAAACAGTATATGGAGAAAAGCTTTTCCTGATACTGAGAGATGGGTTAGGAGTCCTCGTGGGGTGTTGGGTCATCCTTTCTATGTCACCTCCTTTCCAGGCTCGGTGGAAATAAACAAAAGGAAGTCTGACTGTAAGCCAATAGCTTAGATTCCAATTTCAGAGTTTGGGAGCTGGGAGAAAGTTTGGATTATCTAGCGTGTCTTCCCCCCGCTGGTGTCAGCCGGGGCTGAGGCTGACTTATTTCAGACATATGGCTATGGATGGGATTCTGGATTTTCAGGGAGGGAAATTCAGTAACCTACCCTGCTGATCAGATAGTTCTTTGTACGTCTTACAGAAATTCAAACCAGCCTTCTTTTGTTCTGCATGTCGTGGAAAAAGAACAGCTGGTTACCTTTCGTGTATTTGAAAACCACAGTGAAGTCATCTCCCTGGTGTTTTTATTTCAGTGGTAAATAATCCCACCTACTTAAACCATTCTTCATAGCTCTTGTTTTGCAAGGGCTTGATAATTTTCACTGCTGTTCTGTGTCTCGGCTTCACGCTCAGTTTGGTTGTGCAGACACAACATGGTGCCTTACTCGCATTGGTGCCTTGTGAAGGCCAAGCTCAGGATGGGGATGACAGGGAGATCCTCATGTGCCCGGCTTCTCTTACTACTTACAACTCTAATGGCACTTTTGGAAAGTGGTATATTGCCTGTATTCATTTCCAGGATCACTCCGCCACGTCCACCCCAGTCCCCAGCACCCAGCAATAGCCTGTTATGTTTTCCCCCCTCTTGCGGTCAGACACTTGGTGCTTATCCCTGACGTGTTTAATGTCATTCCTGAGCCTCTTCAAGATCCTCTTCAAGACCAGCTCTCACCTTCTGAGTGGCAGTTCCCCTCCCTCCCAATTTTAGATTCCATTTTTACATTTCTGTAGACATCACCTTTAATACATGACTCACAATATGATTAGATGGTTTGGACTTCAGTTTCACCACTGGCGAGATGGAGAGCAGTTGCTAAGGGCTAATTTGCAAAGAGAGCGAGGGAGGACCTCTTGGGAATTTTGGCCAGTTGCCTCCCCTCCTGTTCTTTGGTTCCTCCCTGAAAGTTGGCTGGGACCGCAGACTCCCCCAGGAGCTTTCCTGGGTTCTGCAGGGCTGGGGCCACGACTCTGAACTGACTCAGCACTGTGTTTTGCACAATCGGAAGTCTGACAGAAGCAAACCAGTTACGATCACGTCTGATGTTTATGTCAAAATTTCAGTCGAGAAGATTCAAAGAAGCATTCTTCTGTTTGTACACGATGCAAAGTCGGCTGCTCCATCCGTTAGACAAAAAAAATTACCGTCGGGTCACACTAATGTGTAACCGTTATTTAAAAGTTTTGGTTGTTTTTCCTCAAGAAAAAACATGGTGAGTCTGGACAGAGCAAAAACTTTTGTAAAAACCGCATGTGTTCATTTAGAGAGTAGGTAACTTCTATTTTCACTATTTTTTTTTTTTTTTAACTACAGAAGCTCCCTGTTCGTACGTTCTGGGGGGAAAGCCTGTGGAACATGAACGTGGTGGTGACTGTCATTGTCTTTGTTTCATCTTTAAGATCGTCCTCGGTGGGGTTTGGAGGAAGAGTGAGCACTGACAGACTGTAGCAGTGTGCTATATTTTTACATTGGAAACAATGTCTTATTTGATTTGTACATAACTGTAAATAGGGGACAGTAGGTCACAGCTGACATTTGCAAAATGTTGTTTTTGTACCTTAGGGATTTTCTGCACCAAATAAAATGTTTTAAGATTACAGCAGTTCATTATTTTGCATCATCTTTCCGTGTCCTGAGAGCTGGGTGCCTGGCACAGCTTTCTGAGGGCTCTGCGTCTGAGAGGACAGAGATTATCCAGGGTGAGGAGGCAAGGGTGGCCAGCGCGTCTTGCATGGGGAACCTGCTGTCGTGACCATTTGCCTTGCCGTCCGCCGGGCCGTTGTGTATTGCCTGTGCGGAGTCAGGAACAGGGATAGTCAGGAAAGTCGACTGTCAGAACAAATGGACCTTCTTCTCAGAAATTTGAAAAGAGGGGCACCTGAGTGGTTCCATCAATTGAGTGTCTGACTCTTGGTTTTGGCTCAGGTTGTGATCGCGGGGTCCTGGGATCGAGCCCCGAGGCGGGCTCCCTGCTCGGTGGGAAGCCTGCTTCTCCCTCTCCCTCCCCCTCCACCCTTCCCCCTGCCCCCTTTCTCTCTAAAATGAATAAATCTTAAAATTTGAAAAGAGCCACTGAAATGGGGGAGCCACAAATGTCCTGCCATCCAGTAAATTCCTTTTCATTCTTCTGATGGACATTCTCTCACCTCCTGCGTGCCAGTGTTCACAGTGCTTGGAGTCCGTTCTCAGCTCTGCTTCTGCTGCTGTGACCCTGCGGCTGCACTTCTGGGCCTCAGTTTCTCACCTCTAGAATGGACCAGGCAAAGGCCCTCCCTCACAGGGTGGTGAATGTAAAGTGCTTACTGGCACATAGTTAGGGCTCCAAACAGGGATCCAGGAGAGGACAGTGAGTGGTAAGAAACAGCAGGGACACAGAATACAGTCCTCCGGCCATTGCCCAGAAAGACTATGGTGGAAGTGCTGGGTCTTGGGAGCATTGGGTTTTCCTTGTTTGCTTCTCCTCTCCCCCTCTCCCCCCCCCGCCCGGAGTGGTTAAAAAACAGCTCTGAGTGAGGTGCTGCTGGCTGCCAAGAGGAGGAAATTCATGTTCTTGCTTCCAATCCTTGGCATAGCCATCATTTTCCTGTTCATATTCATTCAGGAGACTGCATGGTTTGCCCATTCGTTTCTTCTTTCTTGTGCTCTCTGCCATTTCTCCATATTTTTAAGAGCCAACCTTTGAGTGCCAAGTGCTTGACATGCCATTGTCCCACTTACTTTTATCTGCTATTCTGCTCTGTGGGTAATCTTACTGTCCCCATTTTACAGATGAGGACACTGAGGCTCAGAGAGGCTCTACCTTACTCCTGATCTCACAGCTCCGGGTAGCAAAGCTGGGATAGGAGCTGTGGCAAGCCCTGCCTAGGCTGCTCACATGTGCCCTTGGTAAAGGTCTGGCCATCCAGGTAGGTAGGGGTGGACTCGAAAGTGTCCATGTGGTCAAAGGCAATAGAGAGCTTTCCCATAACCGTGGTGGGTGGAAGGGAGGAAGTGAGGACAGACAACCATGGAATGCTCATTCCTGCTCTGAGTGCTTTTTGTGTCGTTCCTCACCACAACCCCACCCGCAAGGTACTATTAGCACCCCTATTTTTGAGATTCTGAGGCCTGGAAATCAGGTAGCTTTGCCAAGAGCACAAGCAAGCAATCGGCAGCGCGGAGATTCAGATGTCTGATGGGAGCATCTTCACTCCTAACAGTACGCTACACTGTCCCTCGATATAGTTTATAGGATGAAGAAAAGACCTGGGGTAGCAAGTTAGGGTGGCTTGGTTCCCTTATCAACCCAAATACTGAGAGCAGATTTGTTACACAGCTTAAGCAAACAGATCTAAACGGACTCGACTGGAAGGATATTAGGCAGATGCTGCAGTAAGTGTATTCTTTCCTATTAGTGGGGGGGGGGGATTCCTTTTTGGACAGCAGAGAAACCCTAATTTTTACCACACTGGTAGAAAACAGTCTGTTTTTACAGCTGCTTTGGGTTTTTGTTTGTCTTTTGTTATTTAGTTTTTTTTGTTTGTTTTTTTTTTAAATCTCTACACCCAACATGGGGCTCAAACTCATGGTCCCAAGATCCAGAGTTCATGCTCTACCAACCGAGCCAGGCGCTCCTGTTCAGGGTTCTCATAATTGCCAGCATCTGTGGGGCCTCGCCACTGGTTTTACTTTGTTTTAGAAATGCAAACTCGAAAGGTAGCAAAGACCAGCTTCTCTTGCAGGCTTTAATTAGAAGAATTTCATTTGCTTTAGTTGAATAAGAGACCACTGACGATAAGCTTAGCAGATGGAGGAGGGAGACGTAAAAATACATCTTTGCTGTCCTGGGCATCAGTGGGTCTTCAATAAATGTCTGTTTTCCACCCCTACCCCCAGCATACCCTGTCGTCACTGTCCATGGGAACAAAATCAGAAGTGGTCCGAGAATAGGGTAGGTAGAGGAGGCAGGGAAGGAGGGAAGGACACAAACATGAGGTAAGACCTTTTGCAATAAGATAAAATTCAAACAGAGTCTTTGGGATTAAGGGAAAGTAATGCAAGATCAGTGAGCTTGGCTCCGCAGCCTCTTTTTGGGGGATGTTGCACCAGTTTTCACATTTATAGATGACACAACCCTCTTACAACATCTCAGAGTCTAAAGTACGTAGTGGGGATACAGTAATGGGTAAGATGCAAACATGATCCCTTCCCTCCTGAGTCCACCTCTTTGTATATATGGGAGCGTGAGCAAGACACCTAATTGCTCAGAGCCTGTTTTTTCATCTGCAAGACAGGACTAATACCCACTGCATAGAGGCTCTTGTGAGGATCAAATGAGGTAGGGTTTATAAAGCATCCATGGCCATGCTTGGCAAGTGCCTGGCACTTGGTAAATAGTGACTTATTAATCATTCTGTGGAAGAGCAAGACTTGGGTTCTGTGGGGGTCAGATGGAGATGGGCGGGAGACAGTTTCCTGCTCATAGGAGCTTCAGCCCAGGGACTTTGTCAGGTGCTAAGATTAAGCATCTTATCCCCTAAGAGAAGAGAATGGATCCCTGCCTGGCTGTTTTGGTGTTAGTCCAGGAAGGAAGGGATGGGAGTGGGGGAGGAGCTCCTGGCAAAATTAGATTAAGACAGTAATGCTGGGGCTCTTGGTAGTTAAGCATAGGTAGCCTGTGCCGTCGGACTGAACTCTGAGATCTGCTCACGCTCCTTTCTTCTTGGTCACCTGTCAGCCCCAATAGAGACACATTTTCTAGACTTGTGGCTTCAAGGACCCTGTGCCAGGCAGATGGACACACCCTACTCTAGATGTGAACAAAAGCCGGGATTGTTTCTTTAACTATCGGTAAAAGGTTAGGGGAATTCTCTGCTTTTTAGCAGTTGATGGGGGCGGAGACAGAGAAGTGGTCCACCAGGATGGTTGGTCCTGCCTGGTGATTCCCCCTCTGGGTCAGAGACATTCCAGATAGTGGGCAGGTGTCAGTTTTCAGACAAACCATAGACGCTTCCCACCAGTCTGGGCAAGGAGAACTCACAGCAAAGAAGGGTGAGCACTCCCGGCTGCAGAATGCATACAGGCAGGTCCTGCCTTTGGTTTGTGAACCTGAAGTTAGATATACTTAATGACCCTGCCCATGTGTGTATAATTGTGCATTCTTATCGGCAAGAGTATTTTTTTTTATCATTGTGATTAAAATGGGGCTTTGATCTCAGGCACCCTGACCTTAGATCTGTGTGACCCTGGAAGGTGACTTGAGTTGGTTAAGACTTAGTTCCCACGTCTGGAAAACAGGTCATTGGTCGATACCTCCCAGGGCTGAATGTGAGGCCAAGTGGAGTTTGGGCACAGAGCCTGGCATGCGGTAAGCCCCTCTGCCTGGATGTTAACGGGGTGTGGCTATAAAAAGGGATCCTGTAAATGTCTCGCTCAGCCCTGGCTGGAGTGGCTGATGGGTAAATAACTTGTGAATTCCTATGTCTTGGAGGCCTTAGTTCCGAAGGGCGGCTGGCAATGGCCTCCATGAGAGATGCCTACTTGATCAGATGTCACTCCCTGCTTGAAACTGCCAGTGGCCTTGGAAGTGAACCCTGATGTTCTGACCTGGCCCTTTGCCAACCTCTTTTCTGTGTGTCCCTTATTTCTCTATGGCCATATCAGAATTTTTTGAGATCTCTCACTTCTGTGTTCCTGCCTTGGGGCCTTTGCTTACATCGTTTCTTCGGCCTGAAACAATCTCTCTCTCTGTCTTCACCCTCCTTTGCTGTCAAACCTTCCCTGACAGTCCTCCACCCCACTGTCCACTCTGGTCTAGGTCCTGACACCTGCTCTTAGGAGCACTTAGCTCAGCTTGTGTGATTATGTGATGGGCCCTCTTGCCCACAAGCATGGCTGCTCCTTGAGGGAGGGCTGTGTCATTTACAGAGTCCTTCCTTGGGGCCTGGGCTCAGATTCTACTTCTTGAGCCAGCTTGGGACCCCAGTCCTACCACTCAGCAGTCACTGGAGTTAAGACATTTCATCTTCCTGGGGCGCCTGGGTGGCACAGCGGTTAAGCGTCTGCCTTCGGCTCAGGGCGTGATCCCGGCGTTATGGGATCAAGCCCCACATCAGGCTCCTCCACTATGAGCCTGCTTCTTCCTCTCCCACTTCCCCTGCTTGTGTACCCTCTCTCGCTGGCTGTCTCTCTCTCTGTCAAATAAATAAAAAAATCTTAAAAAAAAAAAAAGACATTTCATCTTCCTGGTCCTCTATTTCCTCATCTGTTGGAGGGGGGTAAAGATGCATCTGCTTTATGGGGTTGTCGTGAGGATAAAAAGGGTAGAGGGCACAGCCTGGTGCCTGGCACATGCAGGTGCTCAAAACCATTAATATTTGTCTCTGATGTCATCATGAGTAAGTAAGCCCACTTCCCACTTGTAAATTTTAAATGGTTTCCTGGAGGAGTAAACCACATCTATTCCTTACTTTGCAAATTGAGATAAGGTCCCTGGTCATTTACCATGATCCCCAGGGCTGGGAGCCCCTTGAATGCCTTGCATTATCTCAAGGTTTCATTCCCCATGGGTACTAGATTCCCATAGACATGGGATTGGTCAGTGACATGGCATATATTAGAATCACCCTTGTGGGTTGGGTGACTGCGACTGTGCCAAGAACATGCCATTGCCTGACTACATGGCATCCCCCCAGTGGGGCTTTGGAGCTTAGGTGATGTCATTCATCCAGGCAGGACCCAGGTTAGATTTGAACTTGGGCATTTCCTACTCCAAAGCCGCTCTCTGTCTTTCCACGTGACTGCTCAGGCTTGCTTCTCCAGTTTTCCTCTAACCCAGATTATGAGGACAGAAAGGGTCTGTTTTCAAAGAACCCTTTTATTAGCCACTTGCAGAGCATTGCTTAGGTCTGAACAGTAAGACCAACACCTTAATCCTTCCACAGATGTCCCCATCTCCTGGGTGAGGACTGTACCAGGTTAGTGTTGCTTCATCAACTGGATACGCCATACCTTCCAAAGCCCTTCTCCCTCCCCAAGGGAGGGGGCATCTGTATGTCTGTAAGGTGCTGTTAGCAGAAGAGTTGAATGCCTTTCCCTGTAACTGCGCTTCCAGGTTTATCTTCAGGAAATAACCAGAAACGTGCGCCAAATGTATTGTGCACAGGTCTTCATGGCCAAGCATTATCTATCCTGGATACTGAGAAATGGGGGGCAGACCACGTACCAGTCAGACTGACTGTAAGAAGGCACGTTCATACAAGTGGCCCTTAACAATCGTGTTGCAGAAGAGTATTTCGTGACAAAGGGAAAAGACTCACAGTGGTGAAGGGAGAAATGAAGGACGCAGTTAACAGCGGTTGTCGCTCGGTGGTGTGCTTGTGGGTGCGTGTTATGCTAGTCTTTAAACCTGTCAGTATTTTCTACAGTTTTTAAGTTTCCTTTATTTATTTTTAGTAATCTCTACGCCCGATGTGCGGCTCCAATTCACCACCCTGAGCCAGCCAGGCGCCCCTCTACGTTGTTTTGCGATGACTGCTATTACATCATCAGAGTGTTTTCACTGTACAGTCACACACGACCGTCCGTGCTCACGGTACTGGGTGGGCCCTGGGAGGCCGGGGTGGTGGGGTGTCAGTGTCTCATCCTTGCCCTTGTCCTCCGTGGTGTCTCCACACATGGCCGCTTTCCCCAACTGTGCTACCCAGTGCCTCGCCGGGGCCCCCTGCTTTCCTGCCGTTGCCTGGCATTAGTCATATCACATCATCCGGCCTTTCTGCAGGCCGTGAGGGGCCCTCTTGCCGACACCTGGCTTTCCCAGTTGATGATTTAGTTGAGGTGACTTCCTTGGCCCCACTCCATCCTATTTTGCAGAGTTAGAGGAGATGGGGCTGAATTCAAGAACAGGCCCTCCTGAACTAACTATTTCAAGAAGAAAAATTGGCTCATCATCAATGTCTTCTGGCCTCTCGGCCAGTTTCCAAACTTGGTGGATCGAAACACACATTTCTTGCCATTCCTTCCCCACTCCACCCCCACACCAAAGGACTCCCTTTGGGTTTATCTTCTGTTCCTCCAAAGGCTCCTAAAGTAAGTGCAGGAGTCAGTTCTTTCCCCAGCCCCCCTCCACAGGGCCAAGCATGGTGGGGTGGGAGGGCATGGTTGCTGCCTATAAACCCTGTGGGATTACATTGATTTGTTTTCATCTACATATCCTACTTGCAGATCTGCTCTCGTTTCTGGAAACCTTGAATTATAAAACAGGACATCAAAGAGTTTAGTAATAATAATAATGCACATTGCCTTTGCTGTGTACAGGAGACTTTCCCTCACTACATCCGTTCCTCACTCAGCAGCAGTGGAATCCCATCACCTCTGCCTGAACCTTTCAATGGTCAAGGTCTGGTGTCTCACCCTGGCCATCAAGGCCTCTCTAGCCTTGTTCTTCCTGACCTGTTCCTCTCCATAGACTCCCAGAAGCATGCCCTGTGCTCTCCCACCTCTGGGCTTCCGCATTGCCTGTTCTCCCCCACCTCCTGCCTGGTTTCCCTGCCTGGTCAGGGCTCAGCTGAGGTCCACTTCCCACAGGAAGTCTCCCTCTGCCTGAATCTGGGCCAGCGCTTCCCCAGGTGTGTCTCTCTCCATATCCTGCTCCCTAACTGCCTGCTGAGGGGTCTGACTGTTCCTGCATCAGCTGTGAGCTCCATGGGGTCAGTGTGTCTTACTGAGATTCACTACTGCCCGCCAGAGCCCAGCAGTGTGTGGCATGTAGCAGATGCTCAAATAGGTGTTCAGTGGAATCTAATGGAAATAAAACTTTTATCTCTGACAAGGCTGCCTGGGTAGAACACCAGGTGTTGACTTGTGGGCCTGAAACTCCTGCTGAGCTCTGGGTTAATGGAGGCGTGGAAGTCCTTTATTATTACGTAATAAACATAGCTGGTAGAAATAGGGATCTTCTATAGTGTGGAGGAGGTAGGGGAGAGACCAGCAAAAGAGGTTTTGGGGAAAAGGCTGAGGATTAGGGGTCTGGATATAGGTTTTGCTCTCAGAAATGGAATACTGTGTAGGGTATGTGTTCCTTGAACAAGAAATGGGTGGGTCACGAGGCACTGGGTTTGGGGTCAAGTAGTCCCCTTCAACTTGTAGAGGAATGAAGTTGCAGCTGTTGAAATGAAAGTTGGTTTGCTCAAGATGCTTAGTTTCTGGCCCAAAAGGCAGGATGCAGGCCAGGAAGAGGCCACCCAGAACTAGGAGGCGTGTGCCTGCAACAAGACACGGGTTGCATGAAGAGTCTGAGCTATGCCAGATCAGTTCTGAACACCTCCTGCTGGTCATGGGGGCCTGGGCCGGGGAGATCTGCAACCCAGAGGCTGCTGTCAGGACAGGGGCCTCCCAAGGAGCCTCAACAGCCCCTGCTCCTGTGAATGTGGGGATGGTGGGGTGGTGGGGGATGGTGGGGTGGTGGTGGGGTGGTTTGCGGGGATGGGGGTGGTGGGGGTTGGAGACTGAAGAGGTCCACTTAGGCTGCTCTTGACTCTTACTGGAGGGTCAGCCTGGCAGGAGCCATAATTCTTGGGCTGATCCTCTTCCCTCCGACCTCAGGGCTGGCTTCACTTTTCCAGGCTTCAGTTTCTTTATCTGGGAAGTGGGCCCGCACAACTACACCTCACGAGGCTGTTGTGAGTGTTAAAAGTAGATCAGACACTTAAAACACACCCCCACGGGTGCCTGCGTGGTTCAGTCGGATTAGGATTAGCGTCTGCCTTTGGCTGGGACATGATCTCAGGGTCCTGGGATGGAACCCCAGGTAGGGCTCCCTGCTCGGCGGGAAGTCTGTTTGTCCCTCTCTCTCAAATAAATCAATAAAATCTTTTTAAAAAATGCACACTTGGCACTATGAAAGACACCACCAATGAATTTTCCATTTTCACCATCACGGTTTATACTTTCATAAGAGCCACACAGTGTAGGGCATTCTTTATTTCTGGTTGTATGGGGTCCTGAGGACCGTAGGCGTTTATCTGTTGAATGAATGAATGCAGAAAATAGTTTTATTTGGATTCGCATGTTTATTTCCGCACGATGACCCAGGCCACTGGCGGCCGCTGCTCTTTCAGGCTGGGCGTATGCTCACAAACCCGCGATTCCTGAGGATTTTCTGGGCGCGCGGGGATTCGTGCAGCTCACGTCTCGTCCTCATTTTCACCGCCACCGTCCAGGAAAGCGAGGCTTGGGCGAGACCCGACGCGCTGCAGGTCAGCCTAGGGCGGGGCGGGGCTCCACGCACAGGCTTCGGCCCTCGCGGGCTAGGGCAGTCCCTGCGTCGCCAGTCCCCTCCTGCTCCGATACTTGTCCCGCGAGCCTACCCCCGAGGGTTCGCAGCGCCTTCTCCGCGGCGAGAGCGGGGGCCGGGCTGAGCACCCCTTCCCCGGCCGGGTAAATTCTCTCCGCCAGAGTACGGATTGGGTAATAGGGGGATGCCCCGCGGCCCGGATCCTCTCCTCTGCGCTCCCTTCCTAGTCTTCCCAGGGACCCCGGCGGGGCGTGCGGAGGGGGAGTGCCCAGCAGCGGCCGGGCGTGACTGCGTCCGGGTCTCGCGCCACCCGGCTCAGGCGCCAGCGGGGGTCCCCCGCCCGCCTCACGCCCACGTGGCCGGCCCGGCCTCCCCGCCCCCGGCCCCGCCCCGCCCCGGGGAGCCGCCCCCGCAGCAGCCGCAGCCACGGCCGTAGCCGCGGTGCGCTCTCCAGCAGGCCGGGCCGAGCCAGCGCCGAGCGCCGAGGTGAGTGAGGGAGGCTGGCCGGGAAACCCGCCCCTCCACTAGACCCTCCCCGGCTGGACGCCCCCGCTAGACGCCCTGGGGCCCGGCACTTTCCGGGGCTGGCTTCTCCCCTGCCTTAACCTATTACCCGGAGCAGGACCCCTACCCCCCACCTCCGCGTCGCCCCCTCCCGTCCCGGTGCCCAAAGCGGGCTCTGCGCGTTCTCCGGCCCCGGGCATTTGGAGCGTACTTGGGCGCCTCGGCGCGAGCAGGTGGGCAGTGCCACCACCACCCCGGACCAGCCGCCGCTCGCGCCGGAGACCCTGACTTTGGTCCCTGGGAGCTCTTAAGCGAAAGTTCCCGGAGCCACTTCCGGGGAGGGAGGCGCCACCTGTCCTCTCCCTCGGTGTCTTCCCCAGCCTTGGTGGGGCGCCCACAGGTCAGCGTCGCGTCGGGCGCTGTTGGTAGTGGCTCGCAGGGCTGCCGGTCACTTCGCTGCGAGGAACCGGGCTTTGAGCGCGCAGGGCGGCGGCCGTGGTTCCGGGCCCGCCCGGGGCCCTTGTGCCGGCGGCTGCATCTTTTCAATTGCGCGGCTAGAGGATCTTGAGATAGAGGCGAGGGAGGCGGACCCCAGGGGGTTAGGGTGAATCTCGGTGCCTCAAAGCCAGAGACCGGTGAGCATTTTCTGAGTGTGGAAGTTGACCGAGCGGGGTGCAAATGGGTTCCTTTGGGCTTTGCCACGGGGAAGAGCTGCGCTTGCAGTCAGCCTCACCGTGGACTTGAACGTTGCTGAAACAGAGCAACTTGTTCCTGGAGGACCCTTTCTCCATTTAATGCCTGAACCAGGCTTGCTTCCAGCACTGGGCAGAGATGTGAGAACTGCCAAACGGTAGTTGTCCTGGACGCGCTGGCAGAAACTTATTTTAAAGCATTTCATGCTCAACACAAGGTTGGGGTGTGGAAGAGGAGAGCTTTTCTATGAATTTGTCTTAGCTGTCTAGTTTCAGGCAAGTTACTTCACCCATCTATGCCTCAGTTTTCTCCTCTGTAGAATGGGGGTGATAATAGTACAAATCCTAAAGGGTCGTGTAAGGTTAAAGTTCTTAAAATTGTGCCCGATACAGGGTAAGTTCTACTTATGTTAGTTGCTCTTGTTATTATTATGGCTGACATCTGTCTAACAGGGCATCTGCATGGCTAGCTCCCCAATGAGGTGGGTATTAGAAGACTCTTGCTCCTCCTTTTGCTAAGAACCCGAATTATTCACACAGTGGTCAGCACTGAAACAGGTGGGCTTGGCAGTAATGTTTCCTATGGTTAGGCAGCCTTTGCAAAATGTATCTCAGAATATAAGATTAGAGATGACCTTTGTCAAGGACATTGCTGGGAAATGGGGTCTCAGACCTTCTCTGGAAGCTCTGGGGTGTGACTGGATATTTGCCTCACTGAGGGGGAATTCCTCACTTGAATTCCTTCAGGCCTTGGGCCCCCTGATAGGCTGACACTGTCTCATTTCTGTGAGCGTGGGAGTGTAGTTAGGGGCCCAAAGTCCTGATCTTGTCCCCTCCTGTCACTAACCTCCAGGAGATTGTCCCCTCCATCAGTGGAGCCTGCACCAGTGTAGCTTCTTTCTTTTGGTGTTACTACCACAGGCAGGAGTTCTGAAACTCCAGGAAGCTCCTGAAATATATATGAGATTGGAAGTGTGGATGAGATATGCTTGGAGCATAGGTGGGTATTTTTCCAGAGTTCCCTTTTCATCATATTCTGCAGAGGGCCTGCGTGCCACAAAAGGGAACTCTGAACTGCTGGTGGGGAGATTCTTACCCCTTGTACAGGAGCAGGCCCAAGTTCCTATGGCGTTAAGATGCCAACATTACCTCTGTTGCCCAGAGGTGGAAGTGCACACATGCTGCTTTGTGCCCTTGCTCAGGGCACACCTTCCAGTGGAAAATTCAGGTCTGCCTTAACTTGAGAGAATCTGATCAAGAAGTCACTTGGGGAAAGGAGAAGGCAAGCTGAGGGAGTAGGGACTCTTGGCCTGTGGTGGGGCCATGAGGATGGGATGCAGTTCATGAAAATTTGAGCTCAGATTGTCAGGAGACTCCTCAGAGTCTTTGCACATGCTCTTCCTTCTGCTGAGCATACATTTCTGCCACTTCTTCTCAGGTCTGGCATGATCTTTCCCTTTAGCTTGGATGTCTCTTCTGTAGGAAAGATTCTCCTGACCACTCTGTCCAAAGCAGCCCCTCCCCCTATCGGTACCTGGCACACTCTCCTATTGTGGTTTATCCATGGAGCTTACCTGAGATGGCCATACTCGTCTGTCTGTTTATGGGTTTATTGTCTGCATCCACCCAGGAGAATGTAGACTTCAAGAGGGTAGAGATGTTGCCCTCTTTACCACTGAACTCTGGCCCCTTGCACACAGTAGTTCCTCAATAAATGTCCCTTAGTGACAGAATGAATGAGCATCCGCTGAGTGAAGTGTGGTGAGGCTGAAGAACTTTTTTTTCTCCGTAGTAAGTTCTACGCCCGACTCACAAGCCTGAGATGAAGAGTCGCATGCTGTACTGACTGAGCCAGCCAGGTGCCCTGGCCCTAGATATATTAAACAAAATTAATCCTTGGATACATTATCTTAATGGTTTGTGCAAATATCGTCTGATTCAGATCACTTTACACAGGTTGAACAGGTTGAAACTTGAGTGAAAATGAAATGCTTTTATATACGATTCTGATTAATTGAGTCAGTTCACGGTGCTGTGTGGGAGATCGCCAGTGCGGTGGGTGGAGTCGGGTCTGCTCTGGAGAGGTTTGGAGATAAGCTTTGCCTTTTTCCTCACTTGAGTGAACATTGTTGATTCGGTTACGAAAATGGGTATACTTTTTCTTAAAAAAAAAAAAAGAAGACTGTAGTTCTTTGGAGTCGTATCTCCACGTGTGCCTTCGCCCCTTAGCTCAGCTCATTTCCTCCATTTATTCAAGAATCACTTATGGAGAGAGGGCTCTGACAGTGGCTGCAGAGAAGTCAGGAAGACTGGCCGTGTTTGTGGCGTTTACATCCCCGTAGCAGAGATGGGTAATCGACAACTAGATCTGTAATGTGATATCGGGGAGTGTGGTCAGTGTAATGAGGAAGATGAAGCTGGGGAGGGGGATCCTGAGTGACTGCAATGGAGGCAGGATTGGTTTAGGTCAGGGATGGCTTCTCTGAGGAAACAGCATTCGAGCAGAAACCTAGATGAGTGAGGGATGAGGGTATCCGAGGGAAGACGGATCCATGCATGTGGACCCCAAGGTTGTGGTTGAATTCCTGGTTTGGCCAGTCGGCTCTTGAGCCCTGGACGTGGTCTGTTTCACTGGGGAAGGGGGAGGGAAAATGAGGCAGCGTGGGCAGAACCTCTCTCACCACCTCCTCAGATGCTAGCATGTGGCTGGAGTAAGATCTCGGCACTGTGTGTTCTCATGGTTGACCAGAAGGCTTGTGCCTTTCTTTCCAGAGGGACCTGGAGTGATGAAACTGCCACCCAGGCAAAGAGTAGAAGCCTCGGGGGTACTGCTGGAAGCATAACCCTACACATAGCAAGACTTGCTTCACCTCACCTGCCCTGGCCATGGGCCCCCTCCTCTTTTGTGTCATTTGGTTACAAGCACCTCATCACCGAGAGGGAACCACCTAGAGGGAAAGTAGTTACTTAGTGAAGCTTTGATGGAAAAAACTCAAGTGACGAAAATGTATAGGATCGTGGACCAGGAGATGCATGCTTCCCATTCTCTCCATTGAGGGGTTGATTGGTTGATCGTTTGACGTTACTTAACAAAGCATAAAGGAGGTATGACAGGGAGGCTTCTTGGAAAAAGTGACATCTAAGAAAAGAAAGGGATAGCTATAAGTCACTTCTGTTAGAGGGTGGGCGAGATGGAAGGAAGAAAGAACAGCATGTGCAAAGGTCCAGCTCTCAAATGATGCCAGATTCTCATCGGTTATAGCAGTGTGTGTGTGTGTGTGTGTGTGTAAGAGAGAGAGAGAGGGAGTGTGTGTTTGTGTGTGAGAGTGTGTGTGTGCGCGTGTGCATGCACGTGTCCATGTGTGCCCATGTATTGGAGTAGTCTGGAAAAGGAACTGATGTAGCAGCCCTCGGTAGGTGCCAGTTGATCTGAATGGCTGTGCCTTGTGCTACGGAGCTCTGCACTGACATCCTCATGTAGCATCTAGAACTGTCCTATGGCACAGGCCCTCTCACTACCCCCATTTTCCTGACCAAGAAAAGTGAGTGGGAAGTGGTGAATCACTTGCCAACTGTGTCTTTCCGGAGTTCTGTTCAGTTGTGTCAGGGAAGGTAGAGGGGAGAGGGATCTTCCCAGAAGATCGATTCAGTGATGTCAGGAGAGCTGGGTGCTTTTAAATGTCTCCGACAGGCCCCGCTTTGGTGTAGAGCCCCTGCGAATGTCCGCTCCGGGAGGACAGAGGCTGCTCCCCACCGACTGCTCAGTCCCTGGCACGGTGAGGATTTGTTGGGGGTTAAGTGGATGCTCCAGGGTCTCTGGTGGCCACGGAACAAGGCTGGAGGAGGCCATCGCCTTCTTTCCCAAGGTGTCTCCTGACTTTTCCAAGGTGGACCCGTGAGTCAGGGCAGAGCTGGACATGGGGCCCAAGTCAAATCAAATGCTCCAAGAAGAGAGGCTGGGGACCTTGGCCAGCGTTGAAGGACAAAGCAGATTGGTGCCTTGCCTGGCTCATCTACCTAAGACCAAACTAGTTATTGAACAGCTCAAGTTAGTTATTTGTCCCAACAGCCCCCCCTTTACTTCCGGCCAGCATATGATAACTTTATGGGTCAGGATTTGCTGCTCCTGGTGATAGACCCCCGAGCCCTAAATTCATCTTCGATTCTGAGCTCAATATTTTCCTGGAAGCTGGGCTGGTGAGCTAGTGTGGTGGCTGGCTTTAAGGCAAACTGATATGTCTGGAGGCGGTAGAAGGGGTGCTTGGGGTCCTGTGTTCCAGTCTCGGCTCCAGCATTGAGTTACTAGTGGAGTGACCTTGGGCAAAGTGCCTGACCTCTTCAAGCCTCAGTGTCCGTATCTTGCGTGGCGACAGTGCTTAACTGGACCTTATGGGTTTGCTGTAGAGATGAATGTGTGGAGTGTGTATCCCTGTCACAGCCCCTGTGCAGGAAGGGCTGGCTGTGGTCTTTATCTGGTGACCTAAAACGGACACAGGTCACTCTGTCACTGCATCGCGCTCAGAAAGGTTTGCTCAAACACACTGGGAGTTCTTTATTCGCGTTTGGAGACTTCACCAGGGGCGGGTGCTGTGCTTTTTGGAGACAATTGCATTCGGAGCCAAATCTGGATAATGGAATCGAGGGCAAGTGTATTGTGAGAAGGATGCCAGGTGTGAAATGGCATGAGACTCTCTGCCCACTGTGGTTCACCCTCCTGTGCCATGGCCTCTCCCAGGCCTCCCCTGCTACAATGGTGGCCTCTCTGTACCCGTGGCCCTCAGACCCTGGCTGCTTCAGTGGACTGTTCTGGTTCATCTTCCCCACACCAGACCCCGGGTCCCCTGCTGGACCCTCCAGTGGAGCTGAACCCAACAGCCCCCCAAGTACCCCAGAGGCTTTTCCACCTTCGCAGCGTTGTGCCTGCTGTTCCTACTACTTGGAACGCTCTTTCGCTCCTTGCAGAACCTCCCACACTCCCCAACTCCACTGGCCTCTTCCCTCTTTCCTTCCCTTTTGCCTAGAAAAAGAAATGCTCCTTTGCCCAAGAAACCTGCTTATATTCTTCACGTACACAAATGCAAACAAATCAGAAATTGTGGAGTAAAAACTGAACTTCCACCTCCCGCATCCCTGGCTTGCTTCCAGAGAGAACATTTATGATCAGTTAACTGTATCTTTCTGTTATGTTTTGATGTACAGGTGTGTGTACCTGTGACTGTCTTTAAAAACCAACAGAATGGGCTCATTTTTAAAAAGATTTTGTTTATTTGAGAGAGAGAGAGAGAGAGAGAGAGGGAGGAGGACCGGGGGGAGGGAGAAGGAGATCATCTCCAGCAGACTCTGTGCTGAATGTGGAGCCCCCTGCAGGGCTCGATCTCACGACCCTGAGATCATGACCTAAGCCAAAGCCAAGAGTCAGACGCCCAACCAACTGAGCCACCCAGGCACCTCTAACCGGCTCAGTTTGTATGTATTGTTCTCCAATGAATTTTTCCTCATTTAGCCCGATGTCCAGGGGTGCTTTCTCTGTCTATGCGCATCTCCCCTCTTTTTACACCCTCACCTCTCCCAAGGGAGGAGAGTACAAGTTTGTGTGGATGTATATTTTCAGTTCTCTCGGGTATATACCTACAGAGGGATTGCAGGTCGTACGGTGACTCTATACTTAACATTTTGAAGAACTGCCACACTGTTTCCAAAGTGGCAGTGCCACGTTGCAATCCCACCAGTAGTGTTTGAGAGTTTCAGTGATGCCACATCCTCACCAATGCTTGTTACTGGCCATCTTTTTATTATTGCTGTCCTAATGCGTGTGAAGCAGTAGCTTCTCGTGGTTTTGATTTTCATTTCCCTATGGCAGTGGTGTTGAACGTCTTTTTTTTTTTTAACATAATTTTTTTTAGTGCAGTTTTAGTTTTAGTTTTTCTTTTAATAATGAAATTGAGAAAGTACAGAGATTTCGTTTATACTTTCTGCTCCCACACATGCACAGCATCCCCCATTATCAGCATCACTCACCGGAATGGTACGTTGGGTACCAAGGATGAACCTACACGGACACATCGCGATCATCGGAGGCCCCTAGATTGCCTGAGGGTTCACTTCTGCTGTTGTGCCTTCAGTGGGTTTGAACAAATGTATAATGAGAGTTATACACACAATTGTAATATCATACAGAGTAGTTTCACCGCCCTGGGAATCCTCTGTGCCCTACCGATTCATCTCCGCCCTCTTGTCCCCTGCAACCACCATCTTTTTACTGTCTCCATAGTTTTGCCTTTTCCAGAATGTCATATAGTTAGGATCATACGGTACGTAGCAGTTGGTGTCTTTCACTTAGTAACATGCATTTGAAGTTCCTCTGTGTCTTTTCACAGCTTGATAGCTCTTTTTTTTTTTAAAGGTTTTATTTATTTATTTGTCAGAGAGAGGGCACAAGCAGAGGGAGGAGCAGAGGGAGAAGCAGACTCCCCGCTGAGCAAGGAGCCCGATGCGGGACTCGATTCCAGGACCCCGGGATCATGACCTGAGCCGAAGGCAGATGCTTAACTGACTGAGCCACCCAGGCGCCCCATAGCTCATTTCTTTTTAGTGCTGAGTAGTATTTGATTGTCTGGAGGTACCACAGTTTACCCAGTCACCTACTAAAGAACATTTCGGATGCTTCTAAGTTCTGGCAGTTACAAATAAAGCTGCTATAAACATCCATGTACAGGTTTTTGTGTGGACATAAGTTTTCATTTACTTAGGGTTAATACCAGGGAGTGTGATTGCTGGATTGTATGGTAAGAGTATGTTTAGTTTTGTGAGAAACCCATCAACCTGTCTTTCAAAGTGGCTGTACCATTTTGTATTCCCACCAGCAACAAATGAGAGAGTTTCTGTTGCTTTTTACATCCTTTGCTAGCGTTTGGTATGGTCAGTGTTATGGATTTTGGCCACTCTAATAGGCATGAGGTGGTATCCTATTGCTTTAATTTGCATTTCTCTGTTGACATATGATGTGGAGAATCTTTTCATATGTTTGCTTGTCATCTATATATCTTGTCCGGTGAAGTGTCTGTTAAGGTCTTTCCCATTTCCAATTCAGGTTGTTTACTTATTGTTGAGTTTTAAGAGCTCTTTATATGTTTTGGATAGCAGTTCTTTATCAAATGTATCTTTTGCAAGTATTTTTTTTTTTTTCTAGTCTCTGGTTCGTCTTCTAATTCTCTTAGAATTATCTATTACAGAGCAGAAGTTTTCAATTGTAGTGAAGTCCAGCTTATCAATTATTTCTTTCATAGATTGTGGGTTTGGTGTTATATCTAAAACGGCATCACCATACCCAAGGTTATCTAGGTTTTTTCCTATGTTATCTTCTAGGGGTTTTATTGTTTTGCATTTTATATTTATATATATTTGCAAAATATATTTATATTTTGAGATAATTTTTGTGATGAGTGTCAGGTCTGTGTTTAGATTCCTTATTTTGCATGTGGATGTCCAGTTGTTCCAGCCATTTGTTGATAAGATTGTCTTTGCTCCATTGTTTTGCCTTTGCTCCTTTGTCAGAGATCAGTTGATTGTATTCATGGGCGTCCATTTCTGGGCTCTCTGTTTTTTTTCCATTGATCTGTTTGTCTCTTATTTTGCTAATACCACACTGTCTTGATTATTGTAGCTTTGTAATAAGTCTTTTTTTTTTTTAAAGATTTTATTTATTTATTTGACAGAGTGAGAGAGCACAAGCAGGGGGAGCGGTAGAAGGAGGGGGAGAAGCAGGCTCCCTGCTGAGCAGGGTGCTCCATCCCAGGACCCTGGGATCATGACCTGAGCCGCAGGCAGACACTTAACCATCTGAGTCACCCAGGCACCCCTGCTTTGAAATAAGTCTTGAAGTCTGGTAGCAGCAGTCCTCCAACTTTGTTCTTCTTTAATATTGTGTTGGTTGAATATCTTTTCATGTGCTTATTGGCCATTTGTATATCTTCTTTGGAGAAGTATCTTTTCAGATCTTTTGCCAATTTTTAAAAATTGGGTTCTCTTTTTATTATTGATTTGTAAGGAAGGGTTCTTCATATATTCTAGATTCAGTCCCTTATGAGATATATGATTTTCAAATATTTCCTCCTATACTATGGGTTGTATTTTCATTTTCTTGGTTGTATTCTTTGAAGCCCAGGATTTTAAGTGTGATGAAGTCCAATTTATCTATTTTTTTTATGTTGCTTGTGCTTTTGGTATCATACTTAAAAAAAAATGTTTGCCTAATCCAAGCTTATGAAGATTTATGCCTCAATTTACTTCTAAGAGTTTTATAGTTTTCGTCCTTAGATTTAGGCCTTTGATCCATTTCGGGTTAATTTTTATATGTGGTGTGAGGTAGAGAGACAAGTTCATTCTTTTGCATGTAGATATCCTGTTGTCCCAGTTCCATTTGTTGAAAAGAATATTCTTCCCATTGAATTCTCTTGACAGCCTTGTTGAAAATCAACTAGCCATAAACATGCATGTTTATTCCTGCCTCTTAATTCTATTGCACTGATCTGTATTTCTATCTTTATGCCATGCTACTGTCTTGATTACTGTAGCTTTGTAGAAACTTCTGAAGTCGAGAAGTGTGAGTCTTCTAACTTTGTCCTTTTTCATGATTTTTTTGGCTGTTCTGGGTCCCCACATGAATTTTAGGATCAGCTTCTCAATTTTTGGCAAAAAAAGTAGCTGAGATTTTAATAGGGGCTGTGTTGAATCAGAAGGTCAGTGGGGAGTTTTGCTAGCTTAACAATAGTAAGTCCAGGTCCTGATGCATCACTTGCTCATTGATTGGCTGACCCTCAGCATTCCATCCTTCACCTTACAAAGACAAAAACCCAGGGACATCAGCGTCTCTTTTCCTTGTTGGAGAAAGTGACAAGTATAGTGTAGTGTCTAATCTAAGTCTGGAGACCTTGGATAAAACATTTAACTCCTGAATGTGCAAAATGGGAGTGCCTCTGGCACGGACTGAGCATAAGGCAGACCTGGCTTCTGTTTATCTGAGGGTATGATGGTGCTCCCTAGACATCCTCCCGTACTTCCCTGCCTCCATGCTTGAGAATCATGGTGAGAACTGCTCCCCCGCCCACAGCCCTGTAGGCACCAGGGAGTGGTGGAGGGTATTGAAGTGAGGGCTGCATTTTAACTTGTTTTATCTATTGAGCAGAGGTAGGATTTCATTTAAGGAAGAAGTGCTGCTGCTAACGCAATTTTTGCCTCCTTCCCCCAAACTGGCATCATGGTTTAAAGAATGGAATAAAAATAAGGAAGGAACACTATCCCATATTAGAAGATTAGTTTACACCTGTACCTGCACTTATGCGTTCCAGATGTCATGCTTTGGCGCAAGTCCACAATTGTATTCTTACAGAAGAAGAGATAAAAAGTGAAGCACCTACGTGTGTGTCAACGGGAATCTGGTTTTCCAAACTGAAGGAACAAGCCAGGGAACTACGTTGGGAAATGCAAATCCACTCTACCTCCGTGTGCTCCGCTGGGGCGAGGGGCTCCATTTTAAACAAAATGGTGCTACCGTGTGTGAGAGATAGGAGTTGTTGATCGCCGTTGTTCAAAAAAAAAAAAAAAAAAAAAAAAAAGCAATTTAAAAAAGTATTAATTTGGGCAGAGTTTCTAGTTTGTGTCTAGAGGGGAAAAATTGATATGCAATGGAAATTATTTTGACATCTTCAAAACCCAAGTTCCCGTGGTTTAGCAGGTTCCCTTCACCCAGTCTGTTAGATCCAGCAGTTCATAGGGATTTTATTTCCATTCTTTAGTGAGAGGGGTGTGTGCATGGACGTGCACATGGGAAGTTAGGGGAAAAACACAATGATATAACCCAGGCCCAGAACAAGGAAGCATGTTACGGAGCTGAAGTTCCAGTCTCAGAAGACCGAGCTTAGCTGCCCTTGTGTAACCTCTTTCTATGACACATCGCCCAAGGCAGTGCAGGGGATGGTTTCTCCCAGCATGGCTTTCATTTTACAAAAGTCCGGTGCAGTCTTGCAAACTCAAGTGGTTTTCTCAACAGATCACTCACATTTCATACGTCCTGGGCTGGGCAGGGCCTCACTAATCCTTGGCCAGCATTGTGAGTCAGAAAATGTTTAAATGACTGCCGAGGCCTTTGAGGAGAGAGAGTTGGCAAGTGAATTTGGGGAGGTGGAGTGACTCCGACACAGCACTGCGGTGTATGAGTGGCAGAGCTGATAGGAGGGCGAGCAACTCTGTTTTATTACACTAATAAAGTTATATTATCTTTCCGAATGAGATAATAATGATGATGCTACTAAATGCTATTGAGTACTTGCTATACGGTGGAGTCCGGCCTGTCCCGCCTGTGTTTGACTGTGACCCACTGTAGGAAATAAATCTAGATATCATCACCTGGTGTGTCCGTGTGTATGAGTTCAGGTGTGTGTGCACGCACGTGCATATCCGAAATGAAAGTTTGCTGAGACAATACTTACCTTATGTATCTTTAGTGTTCTCTGATCATTCTTTCCTACATTAGTGAATTTATGCTTTTTTTTTTTTTTAAATGATGGCTGTGAGACCCGCTAGGTTTATTTCACGAATAGGGCAAAACCTACTATTTGAAAAACACTGTGCTAGACAGTTTGCTGTGTGTTTTACATGTACTATTTCATTTAATCCTCACAAAAACCTCAGGGAGGGGGTATTATTATTCCCATTTTTGGATGGGGAAACAAAGGCACAGAGAGGTAACTTGCCCAGGGTCACACTATGAGTGAGTAATAGAGCTGGGATTGAACCCAGAAAAGCTAAGGCCTATTACAAGTTCATGTTGTGAACCCAGGTCATGTACCTGTCTCCTCTAAAATTAGGGAAGAAGGTATAACATACTATCCTTTAAAAACTATATATATTTATTTTTAAAGTAAACTCCACACACAGTGTGGGGCTTGAACTCACGACCCTGAGATCAAGAGTCACATACTACCAACTGAGCCAACCAGGTACCTCTTATTATCCCAATGAGTTGTTGCATATTGAAAAGGTAGCCACAAAATAGATACAAAATTAATACCACTTGTTTGACTTAAAGTTCCATTTAAAAACACATACATCTACCATGATGGCTTTGATCAATACATAGACAGATGTTATTCTTCCTTGGTTTCTGTATTTTGTGGGTTTTTTATTTTTTAAAAAGATTTAGTCACTTATTTTTAGAGAGAGAGAGAGAGACAGTGGGAGGGGCAGAGAGAGAGGGAGAGAGTGAGTCCCAAGCAGACTCCACACTGAGCAGGGAGTCCGACGGGGGGCTTGATCCCACAACCCTGAGATCATGACCTGAGCCGAAACCAAGAGTCAGACACTCAACCAACTGCACCACCCAGGCATCCCATGTAGGTTTTTTCTTTTTATCTTCTTAATCATCTGATGACTTGAAATTTCATGCAAGTACAGATAATAAGGGATAATTTCCGATGGAAAGTCAGTTGTTTTTGGAGGTGTATTAGTCAGGGATCTCCAGAGAAACAAAACCAACAAATTACAACAGGATATGTAATATATAAAATTATGTAATGCTTATTATATAATGTGTACATATATAATATATGAAATGTATGATGTTTAATGATATATGTTATATAATATGTATATTGTACAACAGCATGTATCCTCTCTCCTCTCTCTCTATATATGGAGAGAGAGAGAGAGAATATATATGTATATCACATATACCGAGCAAGAGAGGGAGAGAGAGATACATATTTATTTTAAGGAAGTGGCGATCCCCCTATGTGATTGTGGAGGCTTGGCAAGTTTAAAATCTGCAGAGCAGGCTGGCAGGCTAGAGACACAGAGAAGGCAGTTCAAGTCCAAGGGCAGTCTCGTGGCAGACTTCCTTCGTGCTAGGAGAGGTCAGTCTTTGTTCTATGAAGGCCTTTGGCTGATTAGATCAGGCCCACCCAAATTATGAAAAGCAATTTGTTTTACTCAAAGTCTACTGATTTAAATGTTAATGTCATCTAAAAAAAAAAATACCTGCACTTTCACAAAACTTCTAGAATAACGTTTGACCAAATATCTGGGCACTATGGTCTAGACAAGTTAACACAAAAAATTAAGCATAACAGGGAGTAAGATACTGTTTGGAGTTGTTCAGAAGAAAGGAAGAAGGCCGTGGAAAGCTTGAGTGTGATACTGTTACAAATAGGAGGACATTTCAGAAAGAACTCCCCCTCCCATGATTGATTGCCAAATAAGCCCGTCCCTGGTTCCCATGCAGTGAGAGGAGCACAGCATGGGTTGGCAGATGGGAGGGGGTGGCAGGTGCAGATTTTCTTGCTTTGAGTTGAATGGATTTTTCTTACATTTCTCTTTTAGACCAGAGACCTGGGAGTTCATGGCTCCAAGTCAATAGGGCCATTATGTGCAGCCAGCGGGGGCTTGTTCAGTGGGTTTCTCTGTAGGGGCTGTGTGCTGATGTAGCATTTGCAGCTCAGCCTAAACTTGGAGGACTCTGCTCCCTTCTCCTGTGCCACTGTGGGTCACTGGCCGCAGGAACTATCTGGGGCTGTTTGGGTGGGAACTCAGGTCGTCTACGAGAACATGGTAGCCAGACAATATTAAATTTATTATTTTTTTCATTTTCTCTAATTTTAATTCTCTATTTTTATTATTTCCCTATTTTTATTATTTATTTATAATTCACATACCACAAAACCGATTCTTTTGAAGTGTGTGACTTAGTAGTTTTTAGTATATTTGCAAGGTTGGACAGCCATGACAACTATCCAATTCCAAAACGTTTTCATCACCCCGAAATATAGCTTTCATTTTGGAAGTAATTTAAACGTTTGAGAACACTGCCTGCTGGATCATTTCTCCCAACGTAAAAAAAACACCACAATCAAAACCCTCTGTTCACCCTACTTCTCCCTCTAGTTATGCCCCCATTTCTCTTCAGTTTAGAGCAAAACTTCTTGAAAGAATTGTTTGGACTTGCTGACTCTACTTCTTTGCCTCCCTTCCCCTCTCACTTGTTAAAAAAAATTGTGGTAAAATACAGATAACATAAAGCTTACCATCATGACCGTTTTTAAGTGTCCAGTTCTAGTGTTAAGCATATTCACAATGTTACACAACAACCTCTGGAATTTCTTCGTCTTGCGTGATGGAAACTCTGTTCATGTCAACTCTCCATTTCTCCCTCCCCCCAGCTCCCGGTAACCACCACTCTGCTTTCTGTCTCTATGACTTTACCGACTCTAGATACCTCATACGAGTGGCATCAGTGCAAATAAGGCAGTGTTTGTCTTGTGTGTGTGCGTGGCTTATTTTGCCCCACATGATATCTTCAAGGTTCATGTATGTTGTAACAGGTGTCATTATTCCTTTCCTTTTTAAGGCTGAATTATGCTCTGTGGTACATGTATACCACGTTTTGTTTATCCATTCATCTGTTGAAGGACAGTTGGGTTGTCCCTGCCTTTCAGCTTTTGGAATAATGTCTCCTGTGCTCCTGGGAACCCATGATTCCCAGCCAGGTTTGGGTTTCCCTCACAAACATCTCTTGCTGATTGCTATGTTGTTCATCCCAATGGCATATTCTCTGGCCCTACCCCCACCCAGCCTGGCGACCAGCAGTGTTTGACACCGTTGGTCATTTTCTCTTCCTTGAAGCTCTTTCTGTACCTGACTTCCAGGGTACCTTACTCTCCTGGTCCCCTAACCACCTGCCAGTTAACAGCAACTCCATCCTTCTGATTGTTCAGACCCAAAGCCTGGGGTGTCATCTTTGACCCTTGTATCTCTTATCTCCACTCTTAATTTTTTTTTTTTAAGATTATTTATTTATTTATTTGACAGAGAGAGACAGTGAGAGAGGGAACACAAGCAAGGGGAATGGGAGGGGGAGAAGCAGGCTTCCCACCAAGCAGGTAGCCTGATGCGGGGCTCGATCCCAGGACCCTGGGATCATGACCTGAGCCGAAGGCAGACGCTTAACAGCTGAGCCACCCAGGCGCCCCCTTATCCCCACTCTTATCAGAAAATCCCACTGTGCATACTTTCAAAATATACCCAGAATGTGGCCAGTGTTCACCCATTGTCCAAGCTACACCCCCCTCTCATCTGAGTGACTATGGCGATCTCTTTGCTGGTCTCCCAGCCTCTGTCCTTACCTCCTTCCAGCTTGTTCTCAGTTCACAGCTAGAGGGACCCTTAGTGGGCAGATTACCATTCCTTTGCTCAAAACCCTCGAAGGGCTCCCATCTTAACAGCAGAAACTAATGTCCTCACAGTGGCCTACAGGACCCCCACAATCTGGCCGTGTTTCTTCTATTACCCCTTCCTTACTTTGCTCTTCCCCTCATTACCCCAGCCGGTCATCCTAGCCTCAATGCTCTCCTCTAATTGGACACCCCAGGACCTTTGCGCTTCCTGTTCCCTCTGCCGGGGATTTCTCTTCTCCTGACGTTGACATAATTTGGCCCTTCACTCCTTCAGCCTTTACTCAGATATCACCTTCCCTAACTGTCATGTCTAAACTACTGTCATTCTCCCCAATAACCCCCTCTCCCTTCCTTGATTTATTTTTGTCTCCTTACTCCTATCACTATCCCGCTTAGGGGATATTTTGCTTACTTATCTTGATTTTTGTCTGCTTCCCTCACTGGAATGTAAATTCCACGAGGACAGGGTTTCTTTCTGTTTTCTTCCCTGCCGTATCCCCAGCACCTCACCTGGCACCAAGTAGATACTCAGTAAATATTTATTGAACCAATAAATGAAAATCGGGAAAATAGAGATAAAAAGTCATTTATGATTCTTCTATTATGATACAACTCTTGCCTGTATTTTTTCTTGCATGAATTGTTCATATAAGTAAGTATATGTGTGTGTCTGTCTCCTGTCTTTTCCCACCGGGAATTCCTGTACAAACTTCTCCTTCTTCTTCTTCTTCTTTTTTTTTTTTTTAAGTTGCTAGGTAATCTTTAGGATTATTGCTTGTTAAACAGCTACAGAATGTTTCACTGAGTGGATGTATTTTATTTATTTAACCTTGTTTTGTTCAGTACTATTGGGCAGCTTCCAATCTGTTGCTATTGTAGATGACACCACAATGAACGTCTGTGTTGGGCGTTTGCCAAGCCTCCCTCCCTCTCCTTTGGAAGGAGTCTCCGTTCTCCTGAGCCTGGCTGGGGGCCATGGCCCAGGCTGGGCCCATCATGGTCTCCACCACCGACTGTGGTGACTGGCTTAGGGCCACATATAGGACCGGCCTGGCCAGGCCATGGGCTTCTCCCAGCTCACTCTAACTTGCTCAGAAGCGACAGAGAAGATTCTCAGAAGTACCCAGGTCCAGAGCAGTAAGGATAGGGCCCCAGAGTTGACGTGGTGACAGCGTGAGGGAAGGGTTGCTTGGGCACATTATCTTTGGATCCAGTCACTTGACTGAGCTGTTCCAGTCTCCTTCCAACGAATCTCCCTTTTCACCAGTCTAGATGGAGTTGGATTTCTCACTGCAAGGAGAGAGTCTAGACTAATTCAACCAGTGGAGTATCTCCCCCATTCCCTTTTTCAGTGGATCTTAGGCCAGAACAAGGACAGATGTTACAGACCTAAGTAAGGCATCGTTCAAGGCAGAAAAGGCATGTGGGCAGAGCAGCTCCATTTCTTTGTCATGACTGGAGAAACAGTGTAAAACTGTCATCTGTCTGGGTTCCGATGCTGGTACTGCCATCGGACAGGGGTAACCTCAGTTTCCTTGTCTGTAAAATGAGGATGAAAATAATCACACCCCACCTCAGGGAATTGTTTAGGGAGAAGGACTCAAACAGGTGCTTTGCACACCCCGTATTCATAGCATTATTCACAGTAGCTAAAAAGTGGAAACCGCCCCAGGTGTCTGTTGACAGAGGACTGGATAGACAGAATGTGGTGATTACGTACAATGGAGTATTACTAGCCATAGAAAGGGAGTTCTGACACCTGCTACAACAGGAGTGAAACTCGAACACATGCTGAGTGAAATAAGCCAGACACAAAAGAACAGATACTGTACGATTCCACTTATAAGAGATTCCTCGAATGACAGATTCTTGGAGACAGAAAATAGACCAAAGGTTACCAGGGCCAGGGGAGGGGAGAATGGGGAGCTGTTGTTCAGTGGGTGCAGAGCTTCTGCTTGGGATGATGAAAAAGTTTTGGCGGCAGATAGTGGTGATGGTTATTGTGAATGCGCTGAATGCCACTGAACTGTACACTTAAAAATGGCTAAAATGGTCAATTTTATGTTATGTATATTTTCCTATAATAAATTCAAAAAAGTGACGGAGGAGTTAGAGGGTATGAGATGGGTGTGAATATCACAGTGAGTCTCCTGGACTTTTTCTTCACAGGTTGAAGTTAAATCAAAATGGAGCACACAGCAAAAAAAAAACCAGCCACAGACCAAAAAGAGATGGTGGTGGTGAGGGGGTGGATAAACTACCCACAAGAGCCCAGAGGGTCCCTCTGAGATCTGCTGCTGCAGGCGGGGGTGTGGCCTGGCAGGAGCAGGTCACCCAGCCAGCCTGTGCACATGGAGTGTTCTTAGTGACTGCGGGCAGGCCAGCCCGGTCCCCGGGTCAGATGGGCCCAGGCCAGGACTGGAGCCCTTCTGAGTCACAGCTCAACCCCCAGAGAACAAAGGGATGTGGCAGGGAGCAGCTGGGCTGCGACTCAGAGGTCACCACTGCCCTGAGCCTCCTCCGGGTGCATGCCCTCCTGCAACTCCTTGATTCGGCTTCCCCCGGCGGGAGTGGAGGCAGGTGTACCCACTTCCCGTGCAGGCCAGTGGGAAGGCTCCCCAGCAGAAGCTAGAAGTTGTCCAGAGTAGTTTTGCAGCTCCTTTTGGGAAACACAAATCGCAGCAGCTGCACTGATGGAGCACTTGGTGTGTACCCGCCTGGCTCAGGGCTCTGCACACTTTGTCTCCTTTACGCCTCGGCCTCATCCCATCAGCTAGTCCTGTTGGCGCCGCTTGACAGAAGAGGCAGTGGGCTAATGGGGTGAAGCAGCTTGCCTAAGTTACCCCCGTCAGGCCGCAAAGGGCAGAGATTCAGGAGCCTGCGCTTGCAAGCGTGCCAGTACACATGTGCACACGTGCGCACACACACACACACACACACGCATGCACACACACTCATGGAAGGTTAGACTCCTACATGTGGGCTATCTCTAGGTCATAAGTCTAGTGAGAGAATTTTCATAATTTTTCCTTGTGCTTATGAAAAAAGAATACAGAGAATGTATTTTACAACAAAAAGGACATGGGAAACAATTGCCTTCTAGCATTTCAGGTCATTCTTACGGGTACCTTTGGGACGGAGAAAAGTAGATGATGTGAAGCCCTCACTGGGTACTGAGTGCCACTCACGGAGCCAGACTGGGACTATCGCAGTCACGACAGGTGTGTCCAGAGTTTGTAACACTGCATCGGCACTTCAAGAAGACCAGGCTCATTGGGAACAAGTTACCATAAATGTTACAATAGATAAAATAGGTGTAACATACATTGTCTGGAGAAGGAGCAAACTATGGTACTCATTTCCAAGGTGTGTAAAAGACATGCCTTGTTTTATGGAAAGAAATTTGCTCTTTTAAGATTTTTTTATGTGACAGAGATTATGGGAAGTATGTAACCATCCTTGTTTTACAGTCACTTCTTTTTTTTTTTTAGATTTTATTTATTTATTTGACAAAGAGAGAGACAGCCAGTGAGAGAGGGAACACAAGCAGGGGGAGTGGGAGAGGAAGAAGCAGGCTCCCAGCAGAGGAGCCTGACGTGGGCCTCGATCCCAGAACGCCGGGATCACGCCCTGAGCCAGAGGCAGACACTTAACGACTGTGCCACCCAGGCGCCCCTACAGTCACTTCTTGATGACAGCCCTGAAAAGTGAAAGACCGATGAACATGGGGAAAAGGAAATTCATTGTAGCCAGTAGGTTCAGTCTAGTCTCCTGAAATTTTATCAGAGTTGCTAACTTGGTGCCGAAACTGACTCATTTCCGTGGCCCCTCTCGATCTTTGCCTGGGAGGCCTGCGTTCATTCATTCGTCCGTGTGTGCATTGAGGAGTATGCTGGCTGGGGTTTACTTCACTGGGAGGGGTGTAGAGGAAAGAAGATTACGAATGAGTTCATCATTGAAGTTATATGATGGGTACACTTCTTTCTACTGCTGTATATGTTTGAACTTTGGCATTCAAAAAAGTTAAAATATATAATATTGAGCACTTATTTTGGGCCAGCCCATGTGCTAGGTGCTGGGGAAGCCTTGGTGGCCAAGACAAGCTCACACTGCCCTTCTGGAGTCAGTAGTGTCATTCAGGAAACAGATCTTAACCAAACTGTCACATGAATGCAAGTACAATTACAGCTGGTGTAAGTGCTGAGAAATCATGAGCAGAGACGCAAAAGTCTGCAGTGTAGACACCGTCCCACCCAGGGTTGGAGGAGGAACTGAGGGTCCTCAGCTTGAGATATCACCAAGGGGGCAGGGGTGTGTGTGTGTGTGCACACACGTGTGCACACGTATACCGGCATGTTCAAGGCTGAGAGCAGTCTGTGTGGGTCTTTGCCTGGCTGAACTGCAGTGTGATGGAAGGGTTTCAGAGCTGACTGAATGCGCTTCATCCTCTTAGAGAACTTGTGTGGTGCGTAGTCAAGGGCATAGCTGAGATGTAGCAAAATCCTCCAGTGGATTCCAGTTCTGCTTAGAAAAAAATCCAAACTTTTTCTTACCTTCACCTACACACTCTGCCACTCCCTGTCATGCCTTCTAGCAAGATCCTAATCTCTGTTCTTTCTCAGCCCTTGAATTTGCCATCCCTTCCATCCAGAATGCTCTGACGCCTTCTCCTCTCAGGGCCAGCTCCTTGGCAGACGTAGGTCTTGGCTCAGATGTTACAAGGGAGAACTCCCCTCAGTGCTTCTTCCTGTTTACTTTCTCTTCCCCCATGTTTTCTTGGTTCCTTCCCCAGGCCGAGAGCATGGCAATCACAGGGGCTATGTCTGGTCATATCCTGTGGCCTCCCTAACCTCCAGCCTGTAGATGCAGAGGGCGGGTGCCCAGCAGATCTGACAGCCAGGTGCTATCTGACATTGTCTTTATGCATGTTCCTACTTCACCATTTTGCATTTTGTTTTTTACCGTTTTGCTTTTTAGAAAGGATTTTGACCTACGTACAATTGTCAGAATGGACTGTGGGAATTTGTGGAAACTTCCCCTGAGATGTGAGTGCTTTGTATATGGTTTGTGTCCAGAAATTCTCTGAGACAATAGGGATGTGTACGTCTGAATTCTGTTGGGCTATAGGTGGCGAGATAGAATTAGATGCTTCTGCAGGATCCAGTAAAGGACAGGGCTGTCTGGGAAGCCACATATTCCTCTGGGGGTGACAACAATTGGTCCTTCTTGTGTCTGGTTTGTGGTCACAGCTGACGGAACTTAAAGTACATGCCAGCCTCCGCTGCCTCATACCATGTATATAAAAATAACTGGAGATGAGTTGAGGACCTAAATGTGGAAGACAAATCAGTGGAGCTTCTAGAAGATACTAGAGAAGAATGAAAATTAGGCTAGGCATAGATTTCTTGGACAACATCACAAAAAGCACCATCACAAAGGAAAGAAATTTATACATTAACCTTGATTAAAATTAAGAACTCTTTATCAAAAGACACTATGAGGAGAGTGAAGAAGAAATTGCAGTCTGGGAGATGTTTGAAATACTATGTCTGACAAAAGAGTCATCTCTAGAATAGAGAAAGAACTTCTGCCAACCAATAAGAAACAGACAATCCAATATAAAAGAGACAAAAGACTTGAGCAAACATGTCACCAAAAAGGATTCCAAATGACCAGTTAACATCGGGAAAGGTGCTTAACCTCAGGAGTCATCAGAAGAATTTAACCACAATGAGATACCACTGTGTATCCGCCCAGAAGGGCTAAATGAAAAAGACGGACAATGAAAGTGTGGTTAAAGATATGGAGTAGCTGGAAGCTTCAGACCCTGCTGGTAGGGATAGGAACTGGTACAGCCACGTTGGAAAACCATTTTGGCGGTGTCAACCACGGCTAGACATATGGCTCCCCGGGCCGCAGCTCTCCTAGATGTATACCCAAGAGAGATGAGTGCATGTGAATGCCCAAGGACTTGTACACAAATGATCATAGCAGCTTATTCGTAATTACCGAAACAGGGAAATAATCCAAATGTCCATGAGCAACCATACGGGTAAGCAAATCCTATATCCATGCAATGGAATATACCCTGCAATGAAAAAGAGCCTTTGGGTAGGGCATTGACGGGGAGGGGCGAGAGGAAACCTAGGGGGCTGGAAATGGTTTATATTTTGATTTGGTTGGTGATGACATGGGAGTATAAATATTCACAAACATGAGTGAGTTGTACACTGAAGATTTGTGTCATTTATGTATGTTGCAAACTATTTTATTTGTTGTTTGTCTGCAGACTAGTTTATTGATGTATACACTGGGGGGGAAATACATGATAGTCTTTGTCTAGAGTCTTCGGAGGAAGGCTGGGGAACTGAAACACTGCCAGAGGCCAGGGCAGGCTGGAGGGGGGCCTGGGTTCTCCCCGTGATGCTGCTTCTCCTGGGTATTTCTCCTCGTCCTCCCCCTCACGCTGCCGCAGGAGCGATACCCACCTCTGGTCCCTGGCATGAGCCTCACCTGGCAGGAAAGACCAGCGCTTGAGAGGGAAGGTGGGCCTCTCCTAATCGTGCTGCTTAAACGAGAGGTGCATTTTTCTGGTGCTCTCCTCAGAGTCCCTGTGCTGTCCCAACCTGGAAGAGGAGGGAACCTGCCCATAGGTTAGCTTTCCCCAAAGCCAAGGATTAAACAGTGATGGTGGCTGGTATTATAGGCTAGGTGGGAGAAGATCCAGTGAGGAAGCGGAACCTGCCCTTGTCTGCCGGGAACATCAGTCTGCACCCACACCCTGGGCTGATCCTTAGCGACAAATGAAAGTCTGTTCTGTCGATGACCTGGGGCAGCCCGGTGGCTGTGTTGGAACAGATCTCTGAGCTGAATGGCCCTCGGGGGCCCCAGGGCATGTGCTCTAGGGGGTCTGGCTCTGTGCTTGGGTGCTCTCACAGGTGTCTTTCTGACGGGAGAACATGCTTCATTTCCAGGCCTCCGGGCCAGCTGGTTGGGACAGCATAAGCCTCAGAAACCTGCATGCCTTTAAAAGTTTGGTGCAGGGGCACCTGGGTGGCACAGCGGTTAAGCGTCTGCCTTCGGCTCAGGGCGTGATCCCGGCGTTCTGGGATCGAGCCCCACATCAGGCTCTTCCGCTATGAGCCTGCTTCTTCCTCTCCCACTCCCCCTGCTTGTGTTTCCTCTCTCGCTGGCTGTCTCTATCTCTATCGAATAAATAAATAAAATCTTAAAAAAAAAAAAAAAGTTTGGTGCAAACTCATTTGATGACCAAACCTGACCCGAATGCATAGGAGGCTATGTATAGTATGTGGCAGAAATAGTCACGTGCACAGCTGCAGGGATATTTATGTCTTTGAATGTGACTTCTACACCTCACCCTGCTGGTTTTTCACATAACATAGTGTACACACTTCATATTCCCTTTCTGAGATGCAAATATTATGAATTCTAAACCACATCCAGCGGCAAGGGTGGGAAGAGGGATAGTGGACTCGCCTGCTGTAGTTTCTTCTTCAGTTGGCTGGTGGGGTCACTGTTTGTGTTTTGCTAGCATAGAAGGGTTACGGTGAGTATCCTTAATAGACTTGGGATTCCTGGATCAGTGGGCATGCATAGTTCACAGTTTGGTGGTTATCGGCAGATTGCCTTTCAAAGAGATGAGAGAAAATGACAACTCTACCAAGAGTGTGTGCATGCGAATTTGGTCGTATGACTCCCCTGCTTCCAAGAGCCTCTTCGGCTGCCCCCAGGCTTACGTCCTAGCTCCTTTCTGTGGTGTTCACAGCCTTCCTTTCCCAGTCTGGCCCTGGCCTGTCTGTCCAGTTGCTGATTGCCTGGCTTCTCTGCTACCACCACACCTGGGCCTCAGACCAGCTGCAGAGGCCCATGGCCCATCAGCAACACCCCCTTCCCCTACCACACACACCCCTACTGTGTCTGTAGGGGCTCAGCTGTGGGCAGGACAGAGCTGCCCCTGCTCTGTGGCCTTGCCTTTCTGGAGGAGGCTGGGGACCCGACTGAGTTCTGGTGTTCCTGGGAGGTTGGCTGAAGGCCTCTGAGCTGAAGGAGCTGGAATGAGAGGGATGGGAGGGGATACTCTGGAAGGCCCCGCGGCACACCTGGGAGGAAGATTTGTATCTCCACGCCCGTGAGGAGGCCTTGCAGAGGATTAAGCCAGGGAGTGACCTGGCTGATTGGGTTTGTATTTTAAATATCACAGGTCCTAGTGGAGGTGGTTCATGGTGTTAAAGGTCAAGTTCAAGAGAAGGGAGTAGAGGACAAAGGGCCAGGCCTGATTGTACATAAGGGGTAAGAAGAGAGAAAGGTCAAGGTCACCTCTCAGGTCTCTGGATTTACAGTGTGGGTGGACAGAGGTGTCCTTCGCTGAACCTGGGACTCAGGAGGGAGACGGAATGGTAATGAAAAGAGCAAGGGCTCTGGCTCCTGGAGTTCAAACCCCAACCCGGGCTTGCAGCGCCGGGACCTCGAGCAGGTCGTTGCCCCTGCTGCAAACCTTGTGCGGTCATCTGTCTGATGGGGATGAAGACAGCCCTCTTGCAGGGCTGTGGTGGATATTCACAGCGCTAACAGTAGTCAGGGGGCTGGTGTGCAGTGGGTGCTGGGGAAGATCTTCCCTCCCTTGTGCCATGAAGCCAAGTGCAGCCTCGCTCCTCGGTCAGAACCTCCTGCCTAGCTATCAATTTCCAGATCCTTCTCCGTGTCAGGCCTTGCTTTGGTTTTTCCACTGGATTTTGAGTCCCTCAGAATCCAGATCACAGGTGGTGGAGCCTGGTCAGCTCCATTTCTGAAAAGTTCCCCAGGTGAACCCAGCTGCTCCCCGAATGGCAGGAACTGTGTCTTACGGGTGACCCTGGGTAAATGCTCCTAGAGTCAACAGACGCATGAATGGATGAACCATCAACGAGATGGCCTTGACATCCAACAGTTAAACCCAGCAGTCTGGACTGATTCGGGGGCGGGGGTGGGGGCGTCCTTTAAAGTGCAGATTCCCAGGCCCAGCCTTGGAGACTGATTCAGAAGGCCTGAGCTCCGGCGAGCATGATTCTGTGAATGGACAATTCTATGCTTTGCTGAGTCAAGACACCTGTGGGTTCTGAGGGCTGTGGGTCCTCCTGGCTCTGACAGCCTATGACTCTATCATGGAAACGCAAGGCCCTTGTCCTCAGCCACATGCCCTGGCACATCCGGCCTGCTGGGTGAGGTGGATTTTCTGGGTGCCAGGTCACCAGGTGGAGTTTCTGGGTAGTGACAGCAGCTGCTCCCCTTCTACAATTAGTAGGAATTAAAACGTCCTGCTGTTTTGAATTCAAGTGTCCCTCTGCTGCCACCAAAACTTACATGAGGGCGAGCAAGTGTCTTTATTACAGCTGATGTCCCAACAACGTGGGAGCCTTTGCCTCCAGATTTGCTTAGGGCTGTGGTCTCATGCTCCCTTGCCAGCCCCTTGGGAGGGGAGTGATGGGGAACAGCTGTTCTCACCCCAGCAGAGAGCAGGGCTCAAATGCCAGGCTTTGCCCCCGGAAGCATCTGCCCCTTTCCTTTGTCCACTCCTCCCTGGACACAGGAGAGTGACTATCACCACATGGAAGGGTCTCCTTCATTCCTGTCTCCTTGCTGCCTGCAGATCTCCAGATGGGTTTTGTGGAAGGGGAAGTCTTATTCTTGACCTGTGTGAGGCTGCTGTGTGATAGAGGTCCCATTACAATGTCAGAGGGACCTTCCTGGTTCATTCTCGGCCGAGCAGTGAGTGAATGTTCGGTAGGCAGAGCCAGGCCACTGCTGGACATGTGACTTCGCTGGCCCGGCTCCAGGTTGCTCATTCCTGGCTGTCGTCTCTTGTGTGTGTTGTGGGTGTGTGCCTCTTGGAGGGGAAGGGTAGGGATCTGCAGTCCTGGAGGGGATCTTGCAAAGTCTGGGGGTCAGGGAGGACGGTGCTGGGTGGGCTGACCCTGTCTGGGCTGGCAGGAGGGGTGGAATGCTCCAAGGCTCCTCCATCCAGGGTGACCGTCACTCAGGTCACTGTCTTCTTTGTGACTGTGACTGAGGTGGCAATTTACTGCCTCCTGACATCTCCCTGCCTGTATAGTCTTGCCTTCTGGGTGGGTCTGGAATGGTTCCTCACCAGGTATTTTTATATTCTCTGGAAGGGCTTTCCCCCACTTCACTCCATCCTCCTGTTTGCTCAGCATCCCGGCTCCTGCAGCTGCATGTTCTGTCCCCTGGGCTCTTAGACCGAGCTGCCCTGGGCCACTTCATTCCAGCCAGGTCCCCTCCTGTACATCCGGCCCCCCAAGACCCACAGCACTGGCTGTGATGTGGGCTCTGGAGCTTACTCACCATGGGACCTCTGAAAAGTTGCTGACCTCTCCACGAGCCCCTCTGTTTTCTTGTCCTTTTGGTTTTTATGAAGGGGAAGGGCATGCTAAGCTTTGTGAAGCTCTGTGCTGAGCTTTTCCCTTGCACTGTTTCATTGAATCCCCACAAAGCCCCATGAGGTAGACACCATTATGACCCCTGTTTTACAGTTGGGGAAACTGAGGCACAGGAGTCCTTTCCAAGCTCTCATAGCTGCTAAGTGGCAAAGGTCAAATTACCCAAGGCTTCCGTTGGTTATCTATGTTGTGAATGTGTTTATAATTTGCAATACAGATGTTCTAGTAGTAAATGGGAGATCATGTTATTGCAGAATTATGGTATCGTGGAATCACATCTCTCTTGTGTTTAACTTATGGGAACTAAACTAGAAGCTCTTAGAAAAAAGAAACAAATGTTTAATCCTGCTGTTCCATTGAAGTGAGGGTATGTTCTGGAGCGTCGCCCAAACTGGCCCCACATCCCGCCTGCCCCAGCTCGCGTGGGGCAGCCCCATATGTGAGTCTGTCCTAACCACAGACTCAACTCGGAGTGCATTTGAACGCACGGCCACCTACTCTGGCTCTGGGCCATTCTGGGCTCCTTGAGGGAGGTGGAGCCCCTCTCCATAGGCACCTTCCTGAGGGGCTTTCCAGGGAAATTTTGGACTCTGCAGGATTTTCCCACTAACTTCAGAATTTTCCCTGCAGGGTTAGAAGGCTGCAATTAGTCCTCCCCTTTGCAGGGTTTTCTTAGCTGACACTTGGGGTCAGAGCACAGAGATGGAGCTAAGATTTAGCCAGAGAGTTTTATTTTATAGGGGAGTCGGGCTGCATATTTACTCAGGTGCCAGAGCCTCTGGGCTAATGGAAGTTTGGAGGCCTGGACCCAGGGGTGCACAGACCCAGCTGCTCAGTCCCTGTTGTTGCGTTCCACCTGCTGGAGCTTGACCCAGCTGCTGAAGCTGGAGTTCGTTTCCTGCTCTGTAACATGTGGATGCCAATGTGCATCTCATGGGGATCTTTTATGACTTAATGTGGGTACAGAGTAGGTCCTTGATAGGTCTTGTTCATCTCCTCCCCTAAATTAGAGCCCCATAGATTCCCATGAATCTTAAATTGGCTCCAAGTGGCTAGCTACGTACAATTCCATGAAACAGTATTTCTGGTTGGGCTTTTTTTTAAGAGAGCTCACCTTCCTTGCAGGTGTTTTGAAGCCCACTCTGGGCATGCTGTGTGCTGTACTGAGGCGTTTGTCCTTGTGGGTGATGAATGATGAGGCAAAGCGGACTGCTGTCCTCTGGCTGAGTTAGCAAGTGTGATGTGTGTCCGCTCTGTGAAGTTCATTTTAACAAATGCCCTGGTCGGCGAGGGAACAGGTCAGAAAATCTTCCCCTGCCCAAGGAATCCAGTTTTATCCCCAACTGGGAAAATTGCCCCAAGGCCTTTTTTGGGACCATTCTCTATGACTGTCATCTCCCATTTGGTCTTCTGTTTGGGAGAGGAAGGGCAGTGTGCGTGTGCCCTCATTTTCCCTTCCACTCACTAGCTCTGGGAGCCTGGCAAGTCACCTAAGCCCCTCTGTGTGTCCGTTTCTGCATCTGTGAGAAAGAGATAAGAGTCTTACAACATTTCTGGGAGGGTGAAATGGAATCAGAGCATTTGATGCCCTCTACGCAGTGCCCGGGACATAGGAAGACCACTGTCACTGTGGCCTGTGGTGAGGAGGACAGTGAGGGCCACGGTGACCCCTGGGCAGCCCATGCCTTCCTTCAGACGGCTCTGATGGGGCAGTGGCCAACCTCTATCAGGCGGCACGGACGGGAGACCCCGACTGCTCTGACCCCTGTGCCTTAGCCCTCCTACCGTTGGTCCTCCGTGAATGGCTATGCATACTCTCTGTCCATCAACGAAAATGTACCAAGTGTCCACTAAAGACATTATCGGAGAGACGTAGAGAGAGGCAGGCAGGTGGTAGAGGTTTTGTATGAAGCGAGGTTTTTCAAACTTTGTTGTTGTTGCGTTGGAACTATTTTATAGTATGACAACGTCCTCCGGCATAAGAATCCTATGGGAGAGGAGGTGCCCTGGTTGAAATCAGAACACCCTTTGGTCTAAGGACAGGCAGCCTGGACGGAACTTGACCACTGGTGGTATCCCCACGGAACCCTCGTTCTAGACCCTGGGATGTGATCTGGCACTGGGGAGACTGGAGGCTTGTGATGAGGCCCTGAGGATTGACCTCATCCCCTGTCCGCTCCTCCCGGAACAAGCTTGCCACGCCCACAAGCAGCCATGATCCAGACGGGGAGAACGGGAACGGTTACCTGCGGCGGTGGCGCGCTCAGCTCTGCCTCTCCGTGTAATTAAGGCACATGGAGAGCCAGCTGCCGAACCCGGAGGCCGCCTGGCACGAGGGCAAGAGTGGAGTTCAAATACTTGTTGGAGCAAGTATGAAAATGGCATCAGCCTCTGCCCCCGTTCATCGCTGGGGCACCTTGACTTTGTGTCTGGGGATGTGGCACCTGAGTCGCTGGGTCTCTAGGATACGCTTCCTTTGATAGAGTGACTTGAGGGCTTAGGTGAGTCCTGTGGGGTTTTTGCCTCTTGGAACCTCATTTTTCTGTGATCCTGGGGTGGCTGGCTCCCCATGATTATTTCCTCAGCTGTGTGGTGATGGCGTCCGTAATGTCCTGATTCTGCATCATCTTTCATTGGCGTGGAGGAGTGCGGTGAGCTGGCTTTGTGCGTTCGTTCAACAGCTGTTACACTTGTCACTGTGTTCGTGGTTGGGGTGTCGTGAAACCCAGCGTAGTTGGGGAGACACGTGCACACGTGGGTGGGAACTGGATGAGGGAGGAGTGTGGAGGGAGCTCTAGCGGGGCACTAGGGGGCTCTGGGAAAGCCTGAGGGCACACAAGTGGTTGAGTTTACAGAGTGTCTCTCAGTGGGTGGTTGTGGGGATCTCATTTGCAAATTCTTGCCCCAACAGCCCCCCCATGAGGTCCACAGAGTCTGGTCTCCAGCAAGGATGGAGTAGACCTATAAATAACAGTAGTTAATGCCAACCACTCATGAGTGCCTCTTCTTGGCTGAACCCTCAGCATAGATGACGTCATCTAACTTGGCAGTGCACAACCACCCGAGAAGAGGTGCTGTGGTGTTCTAGCCCTCCTCCTACTTCCCCCTACCCTCTTCTCACTCGTGAGACCTCAGTTTCCTCCCTGCCATTACTGACACTGTGCCCTTCACCCAGAGCAATCCTGGATTGTTGGCCTGGCAAGCTCTTATTCCTCCTTAAAAACTCAGCCCATGGGGCGCCTGGGTGGTGCAGTCGTTAAGCGTCTTCCTTCGGCTCAGGGCATGATCCCAGTGTTCTGGGATCGAGCCCCACATCAGGCTCCTCCGCTAGGAGCCTGCTTCTTCCTCTCCCACTCCCCCGCTTGTGTTCTCTCTGTCCCTGGCTGTCTCTCTCTGTCAAATAAATAAATAAAATCTTTAATTAAAAAAAAAAAAAACTCAGCCCAGGCAGTGCCTCCTCTGAGAAGACTTCCATGATTCCCTCAGGCTGATGTCGGTGCTGATCCGCTTGTAACTATACATCTCTCTATTACTGCAGTCTCACATTGTACTGTAATGATAAATTTTTTTTTATTAAAAGAAACTTTGAAAGAATTTTAATAACCCCCAAAATGCATAAACACTTTTTTTGTTTTTGTAAAAATGCGAGGGGTACCGATATACTGAAGCCCACCTTAACCTCCAGCCAGTCCCATGTTCCTCGTCAGAGGAAGCCATTTAAAAATAACGTCTTCTCAATAGTCTGCATGCTTCTGGGCACAGGCCCTTTCTTCTGTATCCACACAGACACTGGAGCCGATCTGTGAGAGGGCGAGGGTGAGTGGACGGCACTGGTGCCCCGCTTGGTACCTGACCATGGGGCGGGCCTTGAGGGGAGGGAGTGCTTGGGCTTGGGCCAGCCACGTGCTATTCAGGGGACCGCAGGGCGGCTCGTGTCATTATCTCTGGTTCCGTGTAGTGGCCTCAGCAGCCCTCCGGGGTGGTGGCCTTGGTACTAGCCAAGGCCTCTGGGTCACAATTCTTGGCCATCGAGGAGGTGAGGTCATCTAGGGCAGATGGCTTGGGACTTTGTGGTCACAGACTGAGTTTGTCCAATCATCCTTCAACTATGACGTTGGCTTTGACCTTGAGATTGGCAGGCACAAAAGCAAAAAAAGTATCCATCTGTCTCCCCATTCTGATAAAAGCCTAGAGGACAAATTCTGGCTGTTTTTTACCGATAAATGTTTATAAAGCCCCCTGAATGCCAAGCATGAGGCAGAGCAAGGAATATGCTAGCTTCTGCCAATCTCTCCAGAGGGTGTGTCCTCTTGAGATCTGAGGCTGAAAAGATCTTATTTGGTGAAGAGTCTTGATTTGTTATTTGTGTACTGGTGAAGGGTTTTATAACATATTAAAAAATATATATGTATGTATTTTTTGTGATCAAGCATGTCACAGTGCTTATTAAACACCAATAATACACCTAACTCTGGCTTTTGGGTGAGGCGTTAAGGAAGCAGAGTGGGATCTGGGTCAAAAGCATGGGCTCTGAAATCAGATTGGATGGGTTCAAATCCCTCCTTCCTGTGATGAGCTTTGGGACCCTCAGCAAGTTAAGTAGACATTCTGTGCCTCAGTTTCCTCCTATTCGAAAGAGGGATCATGATGGCACCCACTTCACTGGGTGGGAGAAGAGAAAATGAAATAATGCATGAGGAGCAGTGAACATGATATGAAGTATGGATATTAACAGCTCAACAAAGGCTGTTAATATTAATAGTAATTCTTAATTAGCATAAGAAGTTCATATCAGTAAGAATTGAACGTACAAGACCTGATTTCTGTTCTTGCGTTTGCAGTCTTTGGGGGGAGATTAGACTAAGGGACTCGATACTACTAACAGTTAGTATGTGACAGTAGCAAGTAAGTCCAAATGGTGTGGTTTGTATTGCAAGTCCTACAGGAGCTGGGGGGAGCCCCTGGGAGAAGATGGTGCTCCCCATGGACATATCAGAAGGGTAGAAGGATGGGGAAGGACCATGTGGCAGGTGTCAGGGAAACATTCCAGGCCAGTCAGGTGGGCAGTGATTGCCAGGGTAGGGGGTGTGGAGGGGCCAGCTGGGATCTGCTTCATCCAGAGTTGAAAGGACAGGTGCCTGTGGAGTGGAAATGGGATGAGAGAGGGAGAGAAGCTAATGCTTCTCTTCCTCGTCCTCCTTCTTAGTTATAAATGCATTTATTGTATTTTCATAACTATTGATCTGGAATTGTAGGATGCAAAGTTGGGGGATTTAGCATGGCTACATTGATGTATAGAAAACAAACTTGCAGCATCCTTATCTGTTGAGAGGATTACTGAGAACTTGGGTGGAGTGGGGGGAAACTTTAAGTAGATACAATTACTTGTTACAAAATTCCTAAAGCTTCTTTTTAAAGCATAACATACCCGCAGAAAAGGGCACAGATCATAATTTTGGCTTGATAGATTGTCACAAACTGAACACGCCTGTGTAAGCAGCACCTAGATTAAGAAACAGACCCTTGGTCAGCACCCCAGAAGCTGTACCCTCGTACCCTCCTCAGCCTCTGCTCCCCAACTACAACCGCTGTCCTGACTGCCAACAGCTTGGGGTAGTTTGACCTGGTTCTGGGCTTTCTGCAGATAGACTCATAGGGCAGACACTCTTCTGTTTGGTGTCTTGGGCTCAGTGTCTTCTCATGAAGAGCAGTCCTTGTTGCTGTAAGTAGCTATAGTTCATCTGTTCTCACTGCTGTGAATGACCACCCTCTATTTCCTTCATTCTACTGCTGATGAGCACTGGGGTCACTGCCAGTTTGGAGCTTGAGGTAGGTCAAGTAATGGCCCCTTGAAAGATGTCCATGACCTAATCCCCGGTCACAGGTAACATTCACTGGTAATACCTGTGGCTAAGTTACTCTACGTGGCAAAGAGACTTAGCAAATGTTAGTTAAGGATTGTGACACGGAGAGATGATCCCGAATTATCTGGATGGGACCATTGTAATAAGGATCCTTACAAGAGGGAAGAGGGAGGGTCAGGTTCAGAGAATGAGACATGGAAATCGAAGCAGAGGTGAGAGAAGAGATGCAAAGATGCTAGGTTGTTGGCTCTGAAATGGAGGAAGAGGCCATGAGCGGAGGAATGCAGGTGGTTTCCAGAAGCTGGAAAGGGCGAGGGAATGGATTGTCCTCTAGAGTTTCTAGAAGGAATGCAGCTCTGCTGACCCATTTTAGACCCATTTCTGACCTCCAGAGCTATAAGATGATAAATTTGTGTTGTTTTATGCCACTAAATTTGTGGTAATTTGTTATAACAGCAATAGGCACCTAAGAGATGGCTGTTATGCATAGTGCTACTGAGAACATTCTAGAAAATGTCTCTTGGTGCACATATGGATCTAGGAACAAGTGCAAGTATTCCTGTAGTCCTCAAAGGTGGTTAGACCCACTTGTGCTCCCACCAACAGCAGAGGTGAGAGCTGTGTTTGCTTTACGTCCTCACCAACGCTTGGTGCTTCCTGAGAAGAGAGATCTTCCAGTGAAGAATTAGCCAGGCTTGGTGTCTAAGGGACATAGTTGTGCCTTGCAGGAAGCTGGTGCTCAGCAAATGCTGGTCAATGCTGACCCAGCCAGCTGAGGAGAGGAATGAGGAAGTGGTGGTGCCAGAGTTTCTAGCTGGGGAGAAGTGGAATTCCTCTTCCATGGAAATGACTGGAATGGGAAATCCTGAGTCACCTTAGATTAATACAGAACTTTCCAGCTTCAGATATGAACACCACTTATCTTTGCAACTTTATGATCGAGCAAGGTGAGTGGCGGGTATCATGCAGTGGCGGAAAGCCTGTGCTGTTTAGCTGGCTGCTCAGAGTTTGAAAACTGCCCTCATGTAAGCGCTGTTCCTCAAGCTATTCACGTCCTTCAGAGCTCGGGTTTTGCCATCTGTTAAATGGGCCTGGTCCTGCCTTTCCTTTGGGGCCGTGGGTAGATGAGAAGCCTCTGTGTGTGAGCCCCGAGTTTGCTGCCTGCACACAGGTGCTGAATCAGAGGTATAACTGTGGTTATTAGGGACAATGGTATTAAGCTCATAAATTCCTTTTATAGAAGTTGGCAACCCTGGATTCAGAATGCTCAGAGTGTTCGGGGACTGAGTGACTGTCTTGGGGTGGGGGTTCTGAGAATATCACCCACTTGGTTGGCATCCAGGGTGGGTGAGGTCAGGCTCGTGGTCCACCCTCCTAGGGCTTTATAGAGACACCATCTCCCCACAGCCCCCCATTCCTGAAACTGCTTTAGAAACTATTCATTCATCATTTGTTCATTCATTCATTCAGCCGTCACCGAGCTTTACCATTCACATTATAATATACTGGTTAGGGGCACAGACTTCCAGATCAAATGCTTGGTTCAAGTATCGATTTTTAGCATTTTGTTGTCTGTATGGCATTTGACCAAATCTTAACTTCTTTGTGCCCAGTTTCCTGATTTGTAAAGTGAGGCAGTATCTGCCTTCCAGGGCTGATGTGAGAAATGGATTAAATAGTCCGTGACAGTGCCTGGCCTTGGGCATCTCTCAGGGCTGGGGTACAGAATAGGGTACTCTCAACCCTTGCCCCTTACCACAGGCAGAAGGTGGTGGTTTATTAGTGGTTGTCTACAGAGTACTTTCTCCGATACTGGGAGGGGAAACCTGGAACCCTGACCCGGAACTAGCTGGGGGTTCCTTTGAGGGCAGGCTCTGACCCCTCATAGTTGCTTGGGAAATGTGGCTTTGAGGAGAGTTGGCATAATTTGGGGCTGTAGGTGTCGAACCCCCTTGTAACAGTTACTGTGCTGTGGAAGGGCTTGTACACTGAGCAGATGTGGCTTCCAGGCTGAGCTGAGGTGAACTGAGGTGTTCACAGCTACAGAAGTGACTCTGGTGTGGGCTGCTTGCTTTCTCCCCTCTCCCTTCATAGTGGCAATGGTGGGGATGTGGTGGCCCCTCTGAGACTCCGAGACTGCGTCTCACTACCCTTCCATCTCTCCTCATTCCAGGATCCACATCTTCCCTTTTGCCCTATTCTGGGCCCCTCTGTAATGCACATGCCTTAGCTGATGAAGTTAGCTCTGATGGAAGCCAGAGCAGTGGTCCCAGACAGGGATCCAGATGCTAAAAATATCTCATGGTGTGCTCTTTGCAAGTTAAATAAAAGAGCAGCATTGGAGACTATGGCTGGGGATTCTCCCCAACACTGACTCTTTCCAGTGCCTTGGGGTACAGGAGTCCAAGGTATCCAGTCCTGCTCGCCTGGATTTGAGAGTTTATCCTAATGGTGCCTTTTTTAAAAAAGATTTTATTTTTTAAGTGATCTCTGCACCCAGAATGGTACTCGAGCTTACAACCCTGTGATCAATAGTTGCATGCTCTACCAAATGAGCCAGGCAGGTGCCCCCCTAATGGTGCTTTGATCCAGAAAAGGGCCAGACTCATGGTGGGGCAGATGGAGGAGAATAGGAGGGAGATTGGGCCAAGCAGATTTGGTCCTCAACAGGCTGATGCACCAGCATGGAAGATGATGGAAGATCATGGAAGATCAAAGGTATCCAAATTACCCTGCACCCTCTTTGCCTAGGAGGCACCATGTTGAAGACCAGTACTCCATCTCTCAATATGGTCTGCACAGCCAGTTGTTCCAGTGTTGAAACTGATGGCTGTTTCTTTCTTTGTTTGACACCCAATGAAGCAGCTGGTTTGGGTTTGGGACCATGCTGTAGAAAGAGAATCTGCTTTAATGCTAACCCCCCCCCCAAGTGGTGAGGAATGCAGTACCTGAGGCTGAGGACGGAAGCTCAGCGTCCCATCTCAGACTCACCTGGGGCAGAGGCTCAGGGGGTAGAAGAGAGAGTGGGCAGAATCCTCCACCCACTGAAATGTTCTCCTCTAGTTCTCTCTCTGTCTCATCCGTGTCTCTCCTAGTTTCTGTTGCTTTCAAGCGCATAGACTCCAATCCTTAAATGAAGGTATCATGTTCATTGGAATATTTTACCACTCCTGTAGTCATTTTGTGAAGCAAAGCCACAACTCACACTTGTGGATCCCAATGTTCCTCATTCTGCCAGGTGCCCTGCTCTTGACAGTCTTCACACTAGAAGGCACTCCATGCTCATTAACATCTTCGTCCATCTGACATTGACTGAGTACTCCTTAAATTACATGTGGTTTTACCAAAGTTGTGACCAAAATAGTTCGGCCTTACCTGTCTCCATAGACATAGTGCATCGTAAGCTCCAAGTAACCAAACTCACCCTCAAAAGGGCCCCAAAGGGAATATTTAATGATAGTGCCAACTGTGATGAGAGTTAACTAGACATAAAAATAGGATCAAATAAAAATAGTGACTTAAAGAAGAAAGCACTTTCTCTCTAAGGTAGTAGTTCCAAGGTGAGAGGGTGGTCATGCTCCACGCAGTCAATCACAGGCCCAGGTGCCTTCTATCTTGTTGCTCCATTATTTCCAAATGTGTGGTTATCATCTGCACAGTCCGAGCTGAGTTCTAGCCAGTGGGAGCCAGTGAGAAGGGTGGACAAGGTGTGCCAAGTCTTAAGGCCTAGATGGGGAAGTGGCACCTTTCCTCTCTCATTCCATTGGGAACTTAGATACCTGGCCACACCGACCTGCAAGGACACCGGGGAGACGTAGTCCCTGATAAAACTTGAATAACTATGGAAGAAAGGGAGAATGGATTTTAATGGACACTGGACTGCCTTTGACATTTTCCCCTTGTATGTATTTAATGCAACTGTTTGTGTGTTTATAACATAAATAGGCGCAGGTTATACATACTGGTTGTTTTGCTTTCAGAAAGAAGACCTAGCCAGCCATGCTGTATCTATGGACAGTTCCACAGTAATGAATCAGTGTGTCTTCAGAGGGATGGAAGAAAACAAGGAAAGGTAAAAATATCTTTAAAAAAGTAAAAATTCAAAAATTCTCACTTGTAACAATTAAATGCAATATAGGACTTCATCTAAGTCTGTATGCATCAGTGGAGGCCATCAAGAGTTGGAAATAGCAGAATTTCTTGTGTCCCCTTTTCCTCTCTTCAATTTCTGACACCAGAAGAGGATGCCTTTGTTAAGTAGATGAGATTTTTTTCTAAGACTTAGAAGGAAGAGTTGGTATAAATAGAACTAATGTGGTATAAAATTAAATATTTGATTCTAAAAGCTATGGATACTCATTCCTAGAAACTGTGGACACTTGCTCAGATGATTATGTCTACATGTGTTGGTGGCCAGTCCCTGAGAGAAGGCAAAGACAGCCCCTTAGCTTTTGGCAGCTACATCTTTCTTTTTCTTCCACCTCCTCTTTTTCTTCTTAAAAATAAATGTATTCATTTAATTTTATTATAATGCCCAAGAGATGCATAGATATATTTTTTCCTAGTTAAAAATAGGTGACACACCCTCCCCCAATTTCATTCCCAGCCTCCCCACTCCACACCTGCCTTTCCCAGAAGTAACTACTATGATCTACTTTTGTGCATTTCCTTCCAGAACTATTTCTAGGTGCTTCCATACAGAGAAAAAAAGCCATTCTTTCTTTCCTACTTTTTTTCCTTTCTGTTCTTTTGATACAGGCAGTCATACTATGCTTATTGCTCTATTTTGTAACCTTTTAAAAAAATTCAATGATATGTCTTAAAATGTTTTCAAGACAGTACATGAGAATCTTCCTTTTATCTGCTACAAAATGAATAGTGTATGCATGGTGTAAGAGTCCCACTGTTTATTGAGCCATGTTCTTGTAGGTGGTGGGTCCCATTGTTTGCCCTTACATAGTGCTGGGAGGCACTTTCTGGTATGTGCCTCCTGCACACATGGACAAATAGTTCTCTTAGGAAGTCACTAAGTAGTGGAATTGTTGTGTCATCCTGTGTATACATTTAAGATATTACTAAATATTGCCAAGTCATTCTCTAAAGAGCACTTGTCAACAGGGTGCCAAATCTCCTGTTAGCCTGCCCTCCAGCTGCACCTCAGCTCTTCATGCTCTTCCATTTTTGCTGGTCTGTTGGGTGGACAATGGTATCTCTCTATGGTTGTCATTTCCTCCCCCTTCTCTTTACTCTGGGGAAGTTCATCTCTTCAAGTCTTTCTGTTACCTAGTTTCATCTCCCAATGGCAGATGGTGAGCCTCTGTCCTCAGAGGGACCTAGGGACCTATCCCAAGGCCCAGGACATCTGGGCGGTCCTGGTCATATCTGGAAGTGGGCACCACTTCGTTGTCTCTTCTGAGAAGTATCCAAGCATGCTTCTCCAGGACAGTGTGTCACAGGATTACCTGCTTCCCTCTTGACTCCTGGTTTTGAAGAGCTTTTGGTTGGATTTTCCTACTTCAGGTGGTTCCATCCACCACCCGTCGTCACCAGCATCGTCACCATCATCAACGGAAACCATCTGAGAAGATGCTGTGTGTCAGGCTGTGTGGATCACGGGGCTGACGTATCTCATTTAATTCTCACATGGCCCTCTATGATAGGGAGTTGTGTTCTTACCCTCATTATGGCCATTAGGCAACATTAGGACAGAAGTTCTTCAAAACCAAGCCAAACAACAAAACCCTATCTTGCCTTGGAGCTCCAACTCCTAGCGTTGCTCTCACTTGCAGTGGCAAACAGACCCACATTGAGTTCTCCTTGAGGACGGAGCTGTGGGGCCATCACACCCATGTTTGCTGTTGCCTTGGCCACACTTGGTTGTTATTCCACATCCGTGGCCTAACCAGAGGAGAGGTGGGAGCTGAGAGTTCAGTTTTAGGTTTTGTCCCCAGGCGGCACGTGAACATAGGCCTCTGTGTATCATCAGCCCCTCTGTTCTGGGGTCCAGTTGGGGTGACCGCCTCAACTGAGTTTGTCCACAATGCTTCTCTGGAAAGGGGTTTTCTAGTGTGAGAAAACAAAATTCAACCAAGTAAATTTGAAGATCAAATTGACTTTTATTAAGCGATTCATCACCTGGGCAGGTAGAACCAAGCTCTGAGGAGATTTAGGGGTTAGGAAGGCTTTTATAGGAAGGAGGGTGGGGCAAGGAAGTTATTAGCAAAAGAAAAGATTGTTTCAGGCTAAGACACCTTTTTTGGGTTAGGGAGGGAAAGGCAGGGTTTTCATCTTGCAGATGATCTCATTAGTGCTGATGAGAAAATTTCAGGTTGACTTCGTAAAAGGTCACCTTCCTGGGTTAGGGTGAAACTGTAATGAAGTCTTGATTTGCTGTTGTGGGGGAGCAAATGACTCCAATTTGGGCTTGGTTTTTTTTTTTTTTTTTTTCTTTTTTTTTCCTTTTCTTTTCTTTTCTTTTCTTTTGTCTTAGAACTCACGACCCCAAGTTCGAGTCACACGACTGAGCCAGGCACCCCAGGCTTGTGTGTGTGTTTTTTTTGTTTTGTTTTGTTTTAACACCAGGTTGTGCATTATTTGTCATTGGAGTAAATCTGCTTTATTAGGATAAATACACCCACTGAGCTGTGGAAGGAAGTGTGTCACTTGCCCCCATAGGCCCAATCTACTCTAAAATGATAAGTTTAGATCTCATTGTAAAAGCAGGCAGTGTGCAATTCCAGAGGCCTTCCTGGAGTCCCCTCCCATGATGTTTCAGAGACGTGCAAATTTAGACCCAGATGATCCTAGGCTCATGATTATAATTTCTCGCTTCTTCATCAGTAGTTTTAAGCAGTCTGGCCTCGGGTGATGATGTGATTGTCCGAGTTCACACAGAGACAAGCCTCGGGCTCGGTCCCGGGTCTGGCTCTGGCTCTTTGTACGTACAATCACAGCTACCTCTTGTGTCGTTATTAGAACCCTAATCAGCGCATGTTCCAAAAATTGAGCTGATCAGCCAATAAGGCCTTGAAGGAAACGTACCCATTGATCCATCAGTTGATTATTCATTCAGTGGGCATTTATTGAATACTACCTGTGCGCCAGACACAGAAAGATGGGTAAGGTGAGTTCTTAGAGGATCCGGAGTCGGGGGTGGGGCAGGAGGTACACACTATGAGCAGTGGTTAGGTGGAAAAGTAATTCTTCATTGGTCAGTGGGGATAATAATAGGATCTCCTGCAGTGAGTTGTTGGGGCACGTCTTGAGTTAATCACAGTTAAGTATTTGTCATATAGTAAACACCCAATAAAGGTGGCTGTTTTCATGTTTATTTATTTTTATTCTTACATAGGGTGAGGAACCTAGGAAGATTTTTTATCAGGAAGCTGATAGGGCTAGACTTGTGTTTTATTTTCATTTTTAAAAAGATTTATTTATTTATTTATTTATTTATTTGAGAGCGAACGAGCAAGCAAGCACAAGTGCAGGGAGGGGCAGAGACAAAGGGAGAAGCAGACTCCCCACTGAGCAGGGAGCCTGAGGCGGGGCTCGGGCTCAATCCCAGGACCCTGAGGCTATGACCAACCGACTGAGCCACCCAGGCGCCCCGATTTGTGTTTTAGAAATGGTGATCAGTTGACACAAATTCTCATCCTCTGTTTATATTTTAGTGTCTGCCTCACTGACTGGGCTGTGAATTCTGGGGGGTCAGATCTTACCTGTTTTGCTCACTATCATTTCCCCAGGTGTGGCACACAGTAGGTGCTCACTAATGTTTCTGGACTGATGAGTGTAGGGGGTGGAGTAGTGACAACAGGTCGCTGAGGTGAGGTGATGTGACAAAGCCGGCCAGAGAGAAGGACTCAACTCTCCGGGGGCTCACCCTACTTTCCTGAGGAGAGTGGCTCCCTGGAGACCCTCCCCACAGACCACACTGCCCTCTGTGGGAACATGGTTTTGCTACAGTGCTTTGTGGGCGTTTTGTCTTTTAACCTTGTGACTTTACTGAGGAGACCGCTCCCTATAGCCTTTGTTGACTGAGCAGCCATGACTCACCACTTCTGGGTCTAGGGGCTGACTCACAAGAATGCAGGATTTCTAGAAGCTTAAGCCCCTGGGGAGTTCAGTTTTCTGCTGTCACCGGTGACTGTGGATGGGTATTGCTTCTCTGGGCCTCAGTTTCTCAGCTGTGCTGCAGTGGAGTTAGGCACGTGGAATTTCTGATGTTCAAAGAGGAAAATTTTGAGGGCAGAAGTCCTTACTCTTTTTGTAAATCCTTCCTGGAAATGGGCTGGTGACATGGGTGGATGGTTAGGACTTAGCCCATGCCAGAGAAATGGAAAGGTTTAAGTGTGTGTGTTTGTTTGTTCGTTCGTTCGTTCATTCATTCATTCATTCATTCATCCATTCATTCATCCACTCAGTCAGTCAGTCAGTCAGTCAGTTGGTGGGTCGGTCAGTCAGTATACCTTCACTGCTTAGCAGCCATAAGCACTTTGGAAAAATGCTCATATAAGGAATTATAAAGTCCTTTCACTCTCAGCTTGTACAAATGCATGTCTCTTTATGAAAATAAAGATCTTCCCTGGCTCACTCATGTATTTCAGTGTGTCTTGAGCATGTCCCTTGGGCCCGCTCTGCTTGACTTTACTCTCCTGGAAGGTGGGCCTTGCCTGGTGCAGGAATACCCACATCTGGCGCAGGGCCCAGCACACAGTAGGCTCTCAGCCCGTGAGCGGCTTTGGTGGCCTGAACTGGCCAGAAAACAGTAATTTGTAGATGGGGACATGAAGAACTGTATCCCCAACTGAGATTTGCCCCCAGAGTAGTGTTCGGTTTCGTGCTCAGGGGTAACTGATTTGTAGCATGGTTGAGAGCCCTCACCTGTAGACAGGTTAGGTTTGCTGCTTGTCGTTTGTCGTTCTCTTGATCCCCTTATCAGCTTCCATCTTGTCCTTAGGCTAGAGCTGTTTTGGTCACTGATTTTTATGAGCTCTTTGTTCACTGCCCACAGGCCTGTGTGGGGCCCGCTCCACTTCTCCACCCTCCAGAAATTCAGCTGCTGACCTTGAGAAGCTGGGAACCCAAAGGGAGAATGTAACCTCTCCTGACATGAGGCTCTAGCCTGAGCTCTTGGACTCACCAGCCCTGTGACTTTGGGCAAAGCACTTCACTCTCTTCATAGAGATCCTCTCAGTATTTCCCACAGTCTGCTCATTAGGATATGGTATCTTCCAAACATCAGTAGACTTTGCAGGGGAAAATGGGGCCTGTCGCCAAACTTGTTTGGGTATTTCTGACTTAAGCTCACTTAAATGTGGCCTTTCTCGCAGGATCCAACAGAGCCTATAAAAGGTCAGTGTGCATGGAGGGCCTCTCAGGAGAGGGTAGAGTGTGCGGCCCCCCACATTTGCTGTTGCATAGATCACACTGGGGACACGCTGGGCTGGGAAATCTCGAAGCTTCCTCCCAGAGCTTTAGTGATGTGCCAACATAGATGTTGGATTTGAATCGTTTAAGTGTTTTTTTTGGTTTGGTTTTTTGTTTGTTTTCATTAGGGACTTTAAAACAGTATGGGAGGCAAAAGGTGGAACGAGTCTTCCAATTCGTTTATAAGCCTTTTGGTGAGTGAGTTGAGAATAAGCGGTATCTTCTTAAGAATTTTATTCAGGCAGAAACTCTCCCGTGCAGACACTGTCCTCTTCCTGGCTGTGTGACCTTGGGTGTGTTTCTTTACTTCTCTCTCAGATTCCTCACTGGCTTCAAAGAAAGGGGTCGATTGATGGGTGAGTTTCCTTTCAAACCTAAAAATTTCCATATATTGTGTAAAACAACTGTTTAAAACCCCATGAGGGCGCATGGGGCCTGTGTGTCTTCTTCTCGCTGATTCCTCGGGGCAGGGCGTGGGATAAAGCAGTCATTAAATATTTGTTGAATAAATGTGAAAACAGAACAGGCTCCTTATTACATTCGTGTGCATAACCTCATAGACAGCTTACTGGGTTATTGTTAAAGTAATTTAATCGGTACACATGATCTTTTTTGAGACACATGAAGACCGCTTAAGGGAGATGATGTTATTTGACAGAGGAGGAACTGAGATTTTGAGAAACAAAGGGTTAGACCGTGGTCCTCTAGCAAGGACCGAAAAAGCCAGGACATAGACTCGAGTTCCTGAACCTCAAGTTCTGCTTTGTTACGGTTTTTTCACCAAACCAAGTGCTTATCTGTCCTTGTACTGGCCAAAGGCATTGATTAGGACAGGTCTTGGAAGATGGGCCATGAAGACACTGAAAAAGCCCCTCTGTTCTCTAGTGGCCCTGGCTAACCCTCTACATGGCAAATTATAACAATATCTGCTCATTCCTTAGGCACCCCTAAAAGGGCTTTTTATATACATTGGCTCCAGACATCACAGAGACTGAGCAAAAGACACATTGTTTGCCTCTATTTTGCAGATGAGGAAACAAGGTTTTAAGTACCTGACCTAACGTCACGGGTAATTATAGGGCTATAGGGCTCAGACTTAAACCTGTCTTTGACTGGCTCAGGGGAGAAAGCCTTTTCACCATCCCATCTGCTTCTCATATGATTGGGACCCTCGTCTTACCTTCTCTTTGCAGACAGGAACTCAGAGCCCCCCAACAGAGTGCTGTGGGGCTGGGAGGCACTGCTGTGTCTGCCCCAGGCATGGGACTGAGCTTCAGCCAGGACAGCCCATGAGGTGCAGAGGGTGGGCATTCTAATCATGGGAGCCCACTCAGACCGAAGGGCACTCGAATGGGCACAACACTCTGAGGTGGTACCGGGAAACCCAATTTATGGAAGTCATCCAACCCCCAGTCTATGGAAGGACGGGTCTTGGGTGAAAGGCAGCCTCGGTCCTGATGCTGAGCCCTTGCTGGTCGAGACCATGTGTGGCAGTCTCCCTCCTGGGGAATCAGATAGGCAGTTCCTTCCAGGCAAGAGTCTGGCCCTTTCCCTGGAGGTAAATCAACCTTTTCAACTCCAAGGGCGGAGAATCGAGTTTGGAGAGCCGGGGAGGCTGGGCGGGGTGTGTGTGTGTGTGTGTGTGTGTGTGTGTGTGTGTGTGGACCCCCAATGGTTGAAGTGCTCACCGGGCTCACAGAATTATCAAGATGCATTGACAAGGTACTGCTGTTGTCTGGGGTGTTCTGCTAGCACGTAGGTGGGGAGAGGCTTGAGGCGTTTGTTCTCTAGGTGGAAAGAGAGCATAGGACCTCAGGTGAAGACTTTCCCCAGGGCTGCGGCTGGGACTAGAGCTGAATGTGGCTTTTGTCCCACCTGTGTGCAGTCCAAGCACAAGCCAGCGTCTTCCGGGACAGGAACTGATGGAGGCTCGCTGTGTGCCCGGCGCTGTGCTGAGCTCGTGGGTGTCTACCGGGGACCAGCACAGGCAGGAGCCAGATCACCTCTAACAGAGTCCCTGCCCTGCGGTTCAGTTTAGGTTCTGTAAGGACAGGGAACGAAACAGGGAGCTGAAACAAGAGTGCGAGAAGGCATGTGTTTTAGAAAAATCACTTACGTTTTCTTGTTTTAGTTTTGTTTTGTTTTTTGTATATAGGAAAGCTATTGATTAATAATGTATTTTATTAATGTTGACTAATATAGTACAATTGTCTTACTGGTTCTAATAGTTTTTTAGAGCTTATTTAATTTTTTTGTGGGGAGGAATTTTTCTAGGCACATAATCACATCATCTGCAAGTTAATGGAATTTTGCTTCTTCCTTTCCAATTGGTAAAACTTTGTTTGTTTATTGGCCTGATTAGGATGGCAAATGTTTCCTGAATAATGTTTAACAATGGTGATATCTTGGGTCATTTTTACGTTATACTGACATCGGTAGGAGTCCTGGCTCTCAGTTTAAGCTGTCTATCTCTTAAGGAAGCTTCTCTCTATTCCTATTTTGTTAAGAGACTTTTTTTTTTTTTAAAGTCAAGAATAAATGTTGAAATTTAACAAGATTAGCATCTAAGGAGACATGTGTGTTTTTCCTCTTGATCCTGATAATGAGGTAAATTATATAAATAGATTTCCCTAATATTAACCCACCCTTACCTTCCTGGAGTGAGCCACATTTGGTTATGCTCTGTATCTCTTTTAATAAAAAAGTATTTCAAGCTACTTGCCATCATTTGAATTATTGCTCCGTGAAGAAGCAGTTGGTTTACCCTGCGGTTTAGAATAATGTCAACAGAGGATAGCTTTACTTCAGTTTGAGAAGTCAGAACTGGAGTGATGAACAAATCATTAATTTGTTAGGCCAGCAAACCGCTACTGAATGCTGATATGTGCAAAGCACTCTGGTTGGATGGCCTCCAGTGCCCCTTGTAGCTCAGAGTTCTTGAGATTCTATGCAACAGTTCCATTAGTCAGGATTTGTTGTTGTTGTTCCAAGTGACAGAAACGCAATTCAGCCTGGATTAAGGGGATATATGGTTCATATAAATGGACAGCCCAAGAGCAGCTAGCTTCAGGCATAGCTGGATCCAGGGGCTCAGTGTTATTAGGCCTTGCTCTTACTCTTTCCTTCTCTTGGCTCCATTTTCTTCTGTATTGGCTTCATTCCCAGGAAGGCTTCCTTTACATGATACTGCCCAGAAGCTCCAGGCTGACATTCTCCCACAGCCGTGGACTGGGAGTTTATCATTCCCACTTGTTCCAACAAGACTTTCCAAGTAGACTCATTTTTGTTCTGCTTGGGACACACGCTGTCTTCTGGACCTCGAGGGTTGGGGGATAAGATCAGCCTTATCTGAATCCTTGGACTGAGAGGGAGGATGACTGGGAAGGCCAAGTACTGTTACCCACAGACGGGCAATCAGATGCATGGTGGCAGAAACACCTGATGTCCGTGCCTTTGGGGCTGGCGATCCCCTTTCTTTTGTGGTCTTTGCTGTCCTTTTCCATAGGTAGGAGGGGAGGCTACAAGGGGCTGTGATTCCTGGTCTAACCCTAGGGCCCAGCAAGTCAGTGACAGAACCAGGATTCTAACTCCCTATCTGAAATTCTGGGCCTTCCTTGGTCCACTGAATTACACATAGAAACAGGAGTAGAGAGTTAAGGCAGCTGGGCACTTCGGGATTTGGTTGTTAAATGAAGGATTTCCCTGGGTCACCCTCACTGCTGACACACTCACCCTATGTCATCATTCTTCTTGGTGATTCTCTATTGTCCTCTTTCCAGAACAAACTTAGAAGGTGGACACTTTTTAAAGGGGTGTCCTTGATGGGATGTCAAGTATTTTATGTGGAGTGTGTATAGTAACAAAGTTTTAATTTGGCGAAGTCTTGCCCGGTCTGATTTGTCACCTCTTCAAATACTTTTTGTCTTTTAAGCTTTATTTTATATATGGTGTGTGTCAAATTAAGGGCAAAGCTCAGTGAGTTTCCTCAGCTCAGAGTACAGTACTTGTTCAAACATTCTTTACTAGCTTCTTCCCACCCTCCCTGCTTTGCCCCACCTCCTCCCTCTTCCCAGAAGAGCTGTGACTTTCTCACCACTGCCTGGCCTCAGGCTGTCCCTAAGAAAGAACTCTCTTCTGGGTGTACCGACCTGAGTCCAGGGACAGAGTTAGGAACCTGTTCCTGAAGACGTGTGCGAGGAGAGAGGAGGCAAGTGGAAGTTACCATCTATAGAGGACAAACACAGAGCCCTCCATGCTCTAGGTGGCTGCAAATGCATGCTGTCGATCGTGGTATTGGAAGTCCCTCTTGCTCTCTTGCTCCTCCTTCACAGACAAGGAAACTGAGGCCCCAAGAGAGGTAGGATCTGCCGAAGGTCATGGGCTGATGGAGGTTCAAGGCCAGACAGATGATCCATTGCTATAGGCCAGCCACCCACTGTGGTCTCACTCTCATTTCAGGATACTCTTGATTTTTTTTTCTTCCTGGAAAATCTTGAAACTCTGTGAAAGATGGTATATATAGTAAAAAGAATGTAGGTGCTAGTAACTGACATTCTTGGGTTCAAATCCCTGCTCTGTTTTATGACCTTGGGCAAGGGTGTTAATCTTCCTGAACCTCAGTGTCCTTATGTATAGATGGGGTCATATTAATACCAACCTCGTAGGGTAGCCCTGAGGTTTAAATGAGATGACAGGTGCTGTGTGCTCAGCACATTGTCCAGCACGTGTGATTTTTGTATATTTGAAAAGCCAGTTTGTAACATCTCTTGGGGGAGGGGAGGGTGAGAAGTGATGTAAAAGTAAGCTGACAAAATTATAACCTCCCCCCAAATATGAACACTCTAGCATGACTTTAATTTTACAGTTCTAAATTGGTTTAGTGATAATGATAGTGTGGTATTTAAGAACACAGGCTCTGGAGACGGACTGCTGGGATTCAAATCCTGACTGTTGTATGGTGTAACCTTGGGTACATTGCTTAACCTCTCTGGGCTGTAGTTTCCTTGAATGTAAAGGAAGGCAATAATAGGACCTGCCTTAGAGGGTAGCTCTGAGGACTGAATGAGATAATGGGTAAAACATACTTGCTTAGCCCAGTACCTTTGTTGATGTGCAGTAAATGTGACTTATTATTACTGCCAGTAAATTGATCTACATTTCTTTTTGGCCTTTAACACCTTGCTGGAAGTCGGCCTCGGTTTTCACAGTCTGCACTGTCTTTGTGCTGGCATGTCACCAAAAGCTCTCTCCTCACGTTTGTGTCAGTGGTAGAAGAGAAGAGTGACTGGGCGGTAGTAGCCTCTAGAAGTTACAGGAAGAGGTTGGCGCTTGCAGAAGAGTGAAGGGATCACTCTCCTGGGTTGAGCGTTTTTGTCTGTTGGGGACAATGTGTGGCTTTCACGGGTGACTCATCTGTGGGCAGAGTGACCACTCCATGGGAAATGCAGAATGGAGTTCAGCGGCACATGTGCTGGGAGGTGTCTGGGTCCGGAGCTGATGGGGGCAGGGGAGGGTTCATTTCTCTGAGGACCAAGGAGTCAACTCAGCGAGCCATGGGTCAGACTGAGCAACTGAAAGGATGGAAGAAAAGAAAAGGTGCTAGCTTGGCGGGCTCAGCTTTTTTTTTTAAATTTTGAAAAAATGTTCCTTTCAGCTCTGAATCGGCCCCTTGAGCTGCAAGGAGCAGTGGCAGTTAACCCACATTTAATTGGAAACTGGGTTAGGGGACATTGTCTCCCCCCCTCAGAGCATGTCCTGCATGTTGGACCCCTTCCAGTGGCTGGTACAGTAACAGCCATTGACACAGCCCTGGCTGCCTGGATGCTGGAATCAGCTGGGTGAATATACATCCCTCTCCTCCCACATCCGCCGACTCTCTCCTAATTGCATTTGCCAGCTCTGCAGAAAATGCAGACTTTCCCTTTGATTTTCTTAAAGATCCATCTCCTTTGTTTATCTTTGTCTATCTCTGCTGTTTGGAAAACACCTCAACACATCCTCATTGGTAGATTTTAATTTTCCTGTTCAGCGGAAGCTTTTCCTCTCCTGGGTGAAATTATGCAGGTTTCCTTTTGTCTGGTGACTCTCCCACAGTTCAGTGTGTGTTTGTGTGTGTGTGTGTGAGAGAGAGAGAGAGAGAGAGTGAGAGAGAGAAAGCTTCCCTCTCCCCCCCACCCCGCCCCCACCCCTGGGCCTCACTGTGCCTTGTTTTGGGGGCTGGGACCTGGTAGACAGTGATACAGTGACTCCCTTGTCTGCTGGGTTCCCACCAGCTGATGAGCAAGGTCATTTTCATACTCATGACACCTGCTTATCAAAACCGCCAGCTGCGCTCCACAAAGACGCCCCCTCCCCCACCCTGGAGAAAGAGGAGATAAGAATAGGCCAGGAAGAATAGGCCAGAGCTAGAAAGTGAAGGACACTGTCCCCTGACAGTTAAGGAGTGGATGGGCATTTGATTGGACAACTGGGCTCTGTAGGCTGTGGATTGACATAAATGTTCCACCATAACGGGTTGAATTGGAGGAAGTTTTTTAAATAAACAGTAAGATATTTGTGCACACGTTATGTGATTTGATCCCTTTTTTTGTTGTTCTGTGACCAACTTGACTTTTTAGAAGGCAGTGTTACATCATGCACCTGCCTCTTACCATTTGAAAGTGCTATGCTCTGTATCATGAAATACGTAAATTACATTGGCTAGCGGGGTTTCAGTGGAGGTAACAAATGGCTGAGAGACAGGATGTGGGAGCCAGTGTGTTACTCTTTTCCTGTCATGGGTGTGGGTGCCATCAGGGCTCCTCTGTCTGGATGGTCTGCTCTGAGCTTCCTGGTGGATCCTGAGGACTGGCCTCGGGCGGGAGATGGGGAGTTCCCTTCCCTGTGGTTTCTGGAGCTGTACATTGAAGGGTAGCTGCTTCGGTCTGTTGGAGTTGGCTATCTGGGGATTGGAAATCCAAAGAGCTCATCGTACCTAAAGCTGCTTGGGGATTGGTAGGACCAGACCTTTCTCATCACCGAACACGTTGCATCTTAAAAATGGAATAAGGGTGGTGAAATTTCTGGGGCTTTAGCTAGGGGTGGATCCAGGTTTCAGGAGTCTGAAACATAATCTGGCTTCTTCAAGAAAAATAATTCAAAAATATCCTTTTCCAAATTCTATTAAAGCGCAAGACTATATGGATACCTTTCTAAGAAGGGGCTTCTTCACCTATAGCATTAGCTCCCTGCTATATCCAGTTTGGGCTAAAGCAAAACAAGCAGAGACACATTGTGAGGAGAAACTGAAGTGGGACAGCAAGAGGTCCATCTTAGCCCAGACTGGAAAGGGGATGTAGTGTTTCCACGTGTCTGCCTACAGCTGTTCAACTCTTCCAAGTGGTGCTATAGTCATTTATGTGAATGAATGGGTGTGTCTGTTTCAATAAAACTTTATTTCCATAAACAGGCAGACCATAGTTTGTCAGCTTTTGGTCTAGACAATAATTCAAGGCTGTTTGGTAGATTTTTTTGCTAACGAAGTAATAAGTTAAAAATGCAAATTTTATACATTTTTGCTTTTGTTTTTTATTATTAACTATGTTGGTTCTAAAAACTTTGAAAAGTTTAGGAAAATATAAAGAGGAAATAAAATAGTCACGTGTAATTCTGCCACTCATCAATAAACACTGTTAATCAGTGAATATTGCAGGACATTTCCTTCTTGCATTAGTATGCATATGCATACGCGCTAATTATTTTAATTGAATTATTTAATTATTTGAATTCTTTAATTCAATTATTTAATTGAAATTATATTATCAGCTTGGTTTCTGGCTTTCTTCTAGAATATGGCAGTCCAGGTGGTGACGGAAGTGGTACAGTTTTGGAGGAGTATGCTGTTGTGCTTAAGGCTCTTACACACTGTGGCATCTGAGCTCTGGGTGTGAAAGCCAGTAATGTCTGAGCTGGGGGGCCTTGGGCAAATCACTTTAGTTCCTGTAAAATGGAGATATTCATCTTACCCACTTCCCATGATGGTTGTGAGGATTCAATAAGATCACCCACAAAGAGGGCTTAAGTCTTGACCAGGCATAGGTTGAGTGCTCAATAGATGTTGGACATTATTCTTATTACTGTTATGGTTGTGTTGTTGTAGGAATGGTAGAAGTTCCTGGGTTTTGAGGCAGGTCATGGAGCTGATGCCCTGCCCTGGAGACCCCAGCCCATCATCAACCCCTGGCATAGCATCAACCTACCTGGCATAGCTCGATAGGAGCAGTGACTGTCCCAGGCCCATCAAGTTCCCTTAGAATGCACTGTCACTCCAGCAAAGAGTCACATTCTCAGTGGGTCCACACGGGACTCAGGGGCAGTCTGTGCTCACCGCCCGAGACCCTGCCCCTCCCACCTAACCAGACTCCACTGCTTCTCCTTCTGCCCTGTCTCCTTTAGCCTCAGTGCGAGTCAGAGACTCCGCAAGCCTTGCAGGGGATGATGACGGAGCGAGACCTATGACCAAGCACTTGCCAAAAACAGGTCTCTTTAAGCTCCAGGAGAGCCCACTCAGGATTCGGGACTGATCATGCCCTTGTACAGGCGAGGGGACCAAAGTCCAAGGTCACACAGCAGGTAAATTCACGATCGTGTTGGGACACCGTTCTTCTTGACGTCAAACCTTCACCCGCCCCTTTGCTTTGGTTTGGATCCCGGTTTATCAGCCTCCGTACCACTGACATCGTGGACAGGACAGCTGTTCTGTACCTTGTAGGGTGTTCGGTGGTATCACCAGCCTGTACCCACTAGATGCCAGTAACACACCTTCCCCCAACTTGTGACAACCCAAAATACCTCCACACATTGCCGAATGTGGCCTGGGGGCAATGGAGGAGGCGCTGCTTGCTAGCATGTGGGTGGGGTCAGGAGTGCCTCAGTATCAAACGGGAACTGCTGCCGGGAGTGTGTCCAGGTGGGGACTCTTCAGGGAGTTCCCTTTTAAGGCAGGGAAAAGTGAGATTCCTGTTTGTGAGCTTGTGCTCAGAATCAGCGTGTCCATTAAGTTCCAGGTGGTTTAACTGTAACCTCCTGATGCCTCTATGACTCTTTTGTTCTGCTGCACTTGTGTTTCTTCATTCGGCGGCTGGCCTCCCTATTTTATTAAATATGGCACGCGGATCCCAGCGTCACCTTCCCTCGTTGACTTTCCGGGTTGCTTGCATGGTCATGACGGCTCCTGCACGTAGCAGTGCGCCCTGTCACCAGGGCTGGGGATAGAAACCTTGTCCCTGGTGCCGAATCCTGCTCTGAAGTTTCCTTTTGGTCACCTTCCTGGAGATCCTGTGTCCCCTGTTAGGACCCTCCTCGTTTGCTCATTTCCTTCTTCAAACTTTGCTGCTTCTCCTCTGTTCTTCCTAAGTTTGTTGGAGCGTGTGTAAATTAAGAGTGAGAGACAGTGAGCAAGGGCCCAAACATCTCTTCCTTGGAGTGAAGTATATTTTGTAAAACAGCCCATGTCTATTCCTCATGAGGACCCTTCCCATTATTCGGGCCTTTTCACAAATGCTGGGCTCCTTTGTTCCTCACGATGGTTGGGGCTCTTGGGAGTCAGGGCTCTGAGGGAACAGACCCTTTACTGTGAATGGGGCCAAAGACAAGGGGGGTAGTTTGGACACCTAAAGCTGGTGAGTAAGGTACAGATTGCAAATGGCCAAAATTAATCTTAAAAATCCTCCAAACTCCGCATAGCGAATAGCATGCATGGTTTTTGTGTCTAGCCCTCCACATTTCGATGTCAATATACATAGTTAGGACACAGCAAGGAGGGCACGCGCAAATAAATTCCACTGTGATATTTACCGTAAGACAGTACGGAGAGGAGCAGGTGTCACTGAATCCTGGGCATCGAAGCCTTGTGCTATGGTGCCCGCGCAGTGGACGAGCAGCAGGGAGCCCTGAGGGCAGAGGCTGGGCTCCGGAGACGGCTGCCTGGGACCTGGTTCCTCAGCTGCCCCTCGCTGCTGGTGATCTTATTCAAGTCTGTGGCCTTGGTGGCCTCAGTTTCCTCTCCTCCAAAGCAGTATGATAATAGCACCAGCACCTGGCAGAGAGGAAGAGCTTGCTAAGGGTTAGTTAGCTGTCATGCTGCTGCGATTGTCACTGTTGTTGTCATTACACCGCTGTTATTACCAATGAGATGTGATGGGTTTGAGAACAGAACTTGCATTCCCATTCCTCTTGGCTGAGGTGTTTCCTCTGAAGCGATGGGCCACCAAGTCCTCCCCCACTATGCCTGCCTTGCCTCATGCGGACACAACTGAGTTGGCCGAGCCTCTTCTCCCCGCACTCTCATCCTCCCGTCTTGTTGCAACGTGGCTCACTTGTTTGAACTCCTCCAGCAACTTGGCAGGCCCACAGGCAGCCCTGCACATGCTGGCCTGTCCAGAAGGATGACAAAATGCAGATGTGGTTCTGACCTCCTCAAAAACCCGCCCACCTCTGACCTCACTGTCCCAGCTCCCAAACATGTGTCCCTGGCTCCAGGGCTGAGGGACCTGGAGGAGGGGTAGGGGGCTCAACGAGACAGCCCACAAAGGTTAAAGGGTCAGAGGAGGACTTTTAAACCAGGTCTGGTAACGGTCAATTAGGAGAATTGCTGGCAGAGTGGGGCACAGGCCCCCCAACTTTGTGGATTTCCACTGAACGGATTATCTGTACTGATTATTTGTGAAATATTTTGACTTCGGAATTTATTCATGTGTCCTCCAGCTGAAATGAAAAGTGAGAAAGTTAAGCAATATGTTAAAGGGAAAGAAAATAAGCCAGACTTATGAACATGAGTCCCAAACGTAAATGTTCACAGGGCTGCCAGGGCTGACCATGAAAGCAGCGGCGTGGGCAGTTCGTTCCCTGTCCTGGGGACTGTTTCCTCTTTCCAGTTCCTGCCTCCTGTTGGGAATGCAAGCCCACTGTGACCAGATCTGCTGATTTCCCAAGAGAATCCAGGAATCAGGATCTTGATGTAAAATCTCCAGATTCTCATGAAAGCACTCCAGAGTTTGAAATGTTTGCAACTGATCAGCAAAACAATCTTTAAATTACATCTCTGGGCTGGAATTGAAGAGCCACCAGCTTGCAAGGGACTTAAGAAGTCATGCTGTGCTTTTGCCTGTGGGGTTTGCAGATGAGGAAACTGAGGTCCAGAGAGATGTGACTTATTCATGATTCCAGAGCTGGATTTGAATCCAGGTCTCTGGGGCTCCTATCCCAGGCCTCCCCCCCCAGTTTTACCCACACAGTGTAGTTTGGCTTCCATGAGGGCTGTTGGATGGAGTTTTATTGCAGGTGTCAGGGTCATCCAAACTGTGCTGGGGAGCTAGCAGAGTGGCGGCAGGAGGAAGGGGCCCCAGGAAGCATGAACGTGGTCTCCATTCTCCGTTGACTCCGGGACGCTTGCACGTATCCAGAAGAGGCTGTTCTTGGCAGAGCCACCTCCTCGGATTCATCATACTGAAAAGTGCATGGATTTAATTTTGCCGAAGTTTGAGCTGTTCTAGGAAAGTACATCCAGTGTGATTCAACAGAATTTTCTGCCCAAGAATCTATACAGTTTAAAATATTTTGGAGATCTTAGCCCAAAGCAGGCTAGGATAATCGCCATGATGTCAGGCCAAAGTCAGCCTTGTCCTTTGGCTAGAAAAGACCATGCTGCCTCTGGACCGTGGCACCAAACCCCAGCTGCCCTGCAGAGCAGCCCTGCTGGGATAAGGTGATGAGAAATTTGCATCTGTTAGATGGTTGGTGTGGCCAAATGACTGTCTGACCAAGGGGCTCAGAAATGAATGTTTCCTGTTCTGCAGGAGGGGAGGGGGCAGGATGGGAGAGAGGGTGGTGCATTGCCCGAGACTCAAGTGTGTACTCGTGTGCTGTTCAGTCTGCTCGTGAAAAGGAGAGTTTTATTTTTGCAAGTTACTGCAGCGTGAACCCCAAACACCAAAGCCAGTCTCTTGAAGGAAATTGATCAGGATCCAGGAGCAGCTGTCAGGCCGAGGGAGGGTGACTCACGAGCAGCAACGTTCCTGGAACACACCCGTCCCTGGCCAGCTAGGAAGAGGCTAAGCAAGGAGGTAAATGAGGGGTGGGGTGGGCGCTGTAGGCCTGGCCTCTATTTTCAAAAACAATGTGTGTTAAAGTCAAAGCATCCATCCCCTGTGACTGGCCAGGCTGTTTTAAAAATAGGAGTTTCTGCAGGCAGTGTTGGCTGCCTGCTTTTATCTGGAAGACCAAGGGGTCCCTTTCCAAGCCCGATCTTAGAATAAACAAACTTGGTTCTAGCTCGGGCTCAGCAGAAGGCGTGTGCCACTGCAGCTCTTTTGTGGCCGCCTTTCCTTAGGGCTATTGGAAGTGTTTCTGAAATCCGTCTGATCTGTGGCTCTCAGCAGCAGGAACAACTGGTTTTTCAGGCTGTTGAGAAAGATGGTCTGTGATTTATGTGGCTGAAGTATGGCGTAATTGACCCCCCACCTCCAGTCTCTAAAGTTCCAGAACAAACAGAATTCATGTGAATCAACAGTGTATTTATTAACTTTTGCAGATGATTAACATGCATGCAAAAGAGGCTGCACGTAACCCTATAGCTCTCTGGGTTTTCACACATGGAACACACCTTTGCATTCAGGTCAGGAAACACAGCAGGACCCGTGCCCCAGAATCATTGCCTGTGGCCGCCTCCCTGGGGGTGGGGGGCAGACCACGATCCTGACCTCTCACTTTGTGTGAATGGAACCCCCGGGATTGGGGTCAGTGGTTTTGAACTTCAGGTGTCCTAAGCAGGGTGGGTGATGCTGTGAAGCTGAGAGAACACTCAGCCAGGGAGGGTTGTTCTCTGAATGTCGGAAGGAAGATTCTTGTGGTGTTCATGGGCTGGGGTAAATGTGGGTTTGTTGGCTGGGGCAGAGATGGATGTGTGGGCGCCTCCTTGAGAGCAGGGGAGCACAAGAAGTTGCGACCACGTCTAGGTGGCCATCCAGGGTAGGCGGCACACTGAATTTGTGATTGCGTTGGTCATGTTGTGTGTGCCACCGATACGTGACTGTTTTCTTAAAGGCGTGATTGTTCAGGAAGTGTGAGACACCGAGAGCTGCCTGCTGGGGATGGAGTGGGGTCCTGAATGGGAGCCAGCGAGAAATGCCATGTGTCGTTACTGATAGAAATCTGATCATCCCCGGATGCCGCCTGTCAGCATGTGGGCTCCTGGCGCTCTTTTCTGATGGCCTGGATGGTGCCTGTTGGCAGTGGGGGCCGGAGGATGAGCTCCGCCTAATGAGTTCCTTGTCTCTTGGCCGAAGGTGTGGGGTTTCTTTGTGGGAAGCTGTGAGCCACTTTGATGGTTTGTGTAAAAACAAGAGAAAGCCGTCTTGTCCGTGTGGCTGTTCCACGTGTACTTCACACGGGGCCTTGACACCAACAGCTGGGAGCTCCCCCAGCAGGTGTGGACATAGCCGGGCTTCTCAGTGATTTGCGCTCACGTTACTTGAATGTGTTCCCCGGGGTGGTTTCTATATATACACTTGCTTTGTGAGGCTCAAGGCAGCAAAGAAAGCGGCAGATCCTATTAAGAGTGGTTCCTATTTATTCAGAATTCATTCAACATTTATTAAACACCAGCCATACACCAGGTGCTAGGGATGATTTTCTTGACAGTGACCGGGGTCCTTGGCCTTTACCGACGTACGGTGTTACAGGTAAGCGAGTGGTATATGTTGTGCATTTGTCTCTCCTGACGTGTGCTGCTGATGTCCTAACCAGGAATTTACCCCACACGAGATGATCTCTGTAAAGCATTTTGTGCACTAGAAAACGTTTGGCAAGTGAGCCCGAGGAGTTATTTTTATCCCACAGCCTTCCCTTTATGTGCCAAGTTACGGTATAAGGAGCAGGCCCTGTGCTGGGTACACTACTAACATTATTCTCGGCCTTTTACATATGAGGGAGCAGAGCCGTGTGGAGGTGAGGCCCTCATTCCTTTAAGGACTCAAGTTGCAGCTCCAGATCTTTACGCTTAGCTGCTGGACACGGACAAAGAAGGTCTTAGGCAGAGCTGATGGGACGGGAGGGGCAGACTGTCCAGCTCCTGGAATGCTCCATTGATTGGGAGACTTCCCCGTGACTCTGATTCATGCTAAGGCTTTTCTGTTGTGCAATAAACACAGTTCTCATTGGGAATGCTCCTTTTGCCCTTGTCCCATTTGACTGTGTGAAGGTGACAGGTGGCACTCAGGTGGGTTACAGCAGGCACTGACTGCTTAAGGTAGTGTTTGCTTCCCTGGGCCCTCATTCTGCTCTGCTGCTTCCTTTCTGTGGTCATGCCTCAATTTCCTCATCTGTCAAATGGGGGTGATGTTAGTCCCCATGACATGAGATTGTTACAATAATCAAGATGAAGTGCTTACCAGGTACTCACTGTCACTTCTCTTTAATTATTCCTGCATTTTCCCATCTCCCAAATTCTGAAGGCACCCTCAGCAAAAGTGAGTCTCTTTTGCCCAACAGTATAGCTTAAAATGTTGACTTTATATGGTCTACGTTTTGGGAAGGGCGGGGCTCCTTTATGGATTTTTTAAAAGATTTTATCTATCTATCTATATGGATTTTTAAAAAGATTTTATCTATCTATCTATCTATCTATCTATCAGAGAGAGAGCAAGTGAGCACACACGAGCCGGGGGGGGAGGAGCAGAGGGGGAAGGAGAGGGAGAGAGAATCTATCAAGCAGACTCTGCTGAGTGCAGAGCTGGATGCAGGGCTCGATCTCACGACCCCGAGATCATGACCTGAGCTGAAACCAAGAGTCGCATGCTCAACCGACCGAGCCATCCAGCCCCCCTCCTTTGTGGATTTGAAGAAGACATCCTGTAAGAGGGTGGTCCATTCCTTCTTTGTGCCCCCATTTATCCCAGGGACTGCGTGGACTGCACTATTACCTGGGTGCATGGTGAAGCCTCAGGTTCTCGGGCTGTCTGGGGTGAGATGTTGGGGAGGGTTGGTGCATGGAGGAGACAGTTCTTTGAAAGGGGATCTGTGGGTGGAAGATGATGCCGGCTCTTACATGAGAGTAGTTTGTTTACGTGCCTGGCCTTGGCCAGAGAAAGAGGACATGTCAGGCATCGGCTGTCTGATGGCACCGGGAGCCCAACCGAAGGGAATGGAAGCTAGACGCGGCTGGTAAATCCAGACGAGCCACTGCAGGGTTCCAGGGAGGAAGCTCGGAGGGTGTTGCCTTTCCCTTGCCAAGTTTTTGTCTCTTACAAATGCGGAAACATTATCAGGGTGGATCCATGAGAAAACGAGTCCCCTGACAAGTCCGTTAGTAAGCGGCTCCCGACTGTCATGATCTCCCTGGGTTTTGTAACCAGTTGTAGGTGACCAGGACATTCTTCTGGGATGGTCAGGGGCTCACATGTGTGGACCAAGCACTTTCCCCCAGTTCCCACAGCACTTTGTGGCCGGGGGTCTGTGGCCCTTACTCCGTCTAGTCTTTAAGAGCAGGTGGTGGCTTGTCTCTCTCTCTCTGGGTGAATGAACTTCTGGAGGGCACGGCCTGTGTGTGTGTGTGTGTGTGTGTGTGTGTGTACATGCGTGTGTCAGAGTTATCAACCGTGTTTGTCTGTTTCCTACAGCTGCTGTAACTCATGACCGCAGACGATGCTTTCAAACAACACACATTTACTGTTTTATAGTTCTGGAGGTCCAGGTCCAAAGTCTAAAATCCATCTCATTGGGCTCATGTCAAGGTGTCGGTAGGCCTGGATCCTTCTGGAGGCTCTGGGGCAGAATCTGTTTCTTTGCCTCTTCTGGTTTCTGGAGGCTGCAGCCTGCCCTCGTTGGATGATAGCTCCTTCCCTGTGTCTCCAACCTCTGATTCCCTCATGTCTCCTGCCTCCGCTCTGACCCTCCCCCTCCCTCTTAGGGGAGCCTGATGATGATGTCAGGCCCACCTGGATATTCCAGGATACTCTCCCCATCTCAAGTCCTTAACTTCATCACATCAGCAAAGTTCCTTGTGCCATGCAAGGTAATACACTCACAGGTCCTGGGAATTAGGACATGGGCATCTTTTGGGGGCCGTGTTTTAGCCTGCCACACTGACACATTCCCTGTAGTGCTAGGCTCACAAGTCCCAGCTCTGCCGCCCACCAGCTTTGTGATGTTGGCAAGTTACTGAACAGCTTGTGTGGCTCCCCATCTGATAATAGTACTTCGCCTTCTGAGACTTAATTGAAGTAATAGGTGTGAAGGGCTTAGAGGAGCGCCTGGCACAAAAGTAAATACATTCTGAGTATTTGCTGTTATCTTTGTTATTCTCTTATTCTTCTCAAGTACTCAGAAAGTGTTTGGGTACATGCTGTATTTTCCATTTTGGTTGTTCTGACTATCGACTCTTATAACTGAAAAATCTTGTCATTAGAGTAAATATATATTTATAAATATATACATATACGTGTATAGATATATTTATAATACATGTGTTATATAAATGCATATAAATATATATAAGTATATATTTAAGAATCTCACTTTGGGTTTTAGGATATAAGATTATAAGACTAACGCCTCTTGTGTGGGGGAATACTTTCTATTCCTTTATAGAATGATACATAAGTAGTACTGAGGGTAGGATGAGGTAATCTAGCACCTAATTAATCTGATTGGTTACAATTCAAGTCATTTATCACTTTGCTCTCCGCTTCGTGGGGCTTTTGTCCTTATGTTCCCACCATGGCTGCTCATCTCCTGCCCTCATGTCCATGTTCCAGCTGGGGAGGAAGAAGAAGGGAGGGCCAGCACTAAAGCAGGGAAGCCAAGGCCTTCGGGAATCCTCAGCAGATTTCTGTCTATATCTTTGACCAGAACCGAGGTGTGTGTCCTTCCATAGCTGCAGGGAGGTTTGGGAAGTTGAGAATGTTTAACTGCAGCGTGTTGGTTTCTTTTAGTAAGGACAAAGGGATGCATCAGCGTCTGTCATGATTCCCTAGAGAAACTCTGGCTGGTGGAGGTCCCCAAGAGCCAAACAAGAATGGTTGGGTGTTTATCACAACATTGTTTGTAACGGCAAAAAACTTTGAACACCGTAAATATCCATTAGTAGGAAAGTGCACAAATAAATTGCTATGATATCCATACAATCAAGTACTATAAAGCAGTTATGATCTGCATATATCAACATGGATAAGTCTCAAACATGTAAAATATCAAGCAGACAATTGCAGAAGGTTAAGTATAACACAGTATGATTCCACTTACATAAAGTTTACATGTAGAAAATAACTTGCTTCTAGTTACCCAGTAAGGAAAAAATATGCGCCAGGAGTGATCAGCATCACAGCCAGAAGGGAGGAAGTGGGGAGGAATGTTACCACGGAGGGGTGGTCAGTGAGCATCAGTTGTTACCTATGACCAGGGAAGGATCCAGGTTTTGTGGGGCCTGCCGCCTATACAATTGTGGGGGGATTCCCTTTTAAGAAAAAGAAAGCCCACCTTGGGCTTTACTGTAAATCAGCCTCAAACTGGCCTTTGCAAGAGTGTGGGTGGCTCAGTCAGTTAAGCATCTGCCTTCAGCTCTGGTCATGATCTCAGGGTCCCAGAATCGAGCCCCGTGTCGGGCTCTCTGCTCAGTGGGGAGTCTGTTTCTCCCTCTCCCTCTGCCTGCCACTCTGCCTACTTGTGCTCTGTCTCTCTGTCAAATAAATAAATAAAATCTTTTTTTTTTAAAGATTTTATTTATTTATTTGACAGAGATAGAGACAGCCAGTGAGAGAAGAAACACAAGCAGGGGGAGTGGGAGAGGAAGAAGCAGGCTCCCAGCAGAGGAGCCCGATGTGGGGCTCGATCCTATAACGCCGAGATAAAGCCCTGAGCCGAAGGCAGACGCTTAACCACTGTGCCACCCAGGCGCCCCTAAAATCTTAAAAAAAAGAAAAAGCATATGTGATACACCAAGCAGTCATTGCTAAGGTTATGTGGGAAGCTCTTTGTAGATGGACAATAATAACCTTCACAATCGCAAGAGCTGACATTTTTAGAGCCTTTATTATAGGCCAGGCCCTGCGCTAAGCATTTGGCAGGAATTTTTCCTTGACACTTCACAACCAGCTTATGATACAGATGCCACTTAACGGCCTCCTTTTATGGCCAAGAAAGCAGAGACTCAGAGGGGTTAAATCATTTGCCCAGTGCCACACAGCTAGTGCTTGGCAGAGTCGGGGTTCAAACTCATGGAGCAGAGCAGGACTTGCTTACTATGGACTGAACGTACCACACATAGTGATCTCTCCATTGTTGTTTATGCGTCTGTTGTGCTTCCTTCAGTAAAAACTCATTATTTTTAATTAAGTGGAGGAAGAGCAATGCGACCTGAAAATATTTCTTCCTATTACATGGAGGTTATTTTTGCAGTTAGTGTGTAATTGAGTAGTATTTCTCAAAGTAATTGATTTGATGAGTAGGCAAGGATGATTTGTAATAAGTTAAATGTCTTTGATTAAAAGACTTTTGATTAGGGCGCCTGGGTGGCTCAGTCGGTTAAGCATCTGCCCTCGGTTCAGGTCAGGATCTCAGGGTCCTGGGATCGAGTCCCTCCTAGGGCTCCCTGCTCAGTGGGGAGTCTGCTTCTCCCTCTCTCTCTCCCCCTCCCCCTGCTCATGCTCTCTCTCTCTCTCTCACGCTCTCTCTCTTCAATAAATAAAAATCTTTAAAGAAAAGACTTTGGATTTTTAAAAAAGCTCTTCAGAATCCTTATTGTACTTAATCTGTTGGCTGAGCTAATGGAAAGCACCAGGTGTAAATAATCAAGAAGTCAGTCCTAATGATTTCCTAGTAACAAAGCTGCATGAGAATCTCCCCATATGGCTGTACATTAGGCATCATGAGGCCCCAGACCCACATGCATAAACTGTATGTGGGTCTGTTTCATGGCATCTGCTAAGGATAGGACTCTGTGTGCTCATGGGCATAAACACGTGGATATAACTTCCGCTGGATCCCAGAATGATTAATCCCACAACGAGGAGGAAAGCATGAAGGCAAGCTGTGATCGAACTGGCCATTCCTTGAAAGAGTGTGAGTTAAAAGCCAAACCAAGAAAACCCACAGGACAGGCTCCCCAGTGCTCTGCTGGTATTTGGGGAAGAGGGCTTGAGGAAGGCCCTGGAAGGTCCCTGGGCCGCCGGGCTCGGCCTGGGGGTGTGGCTGTGGCTCCCCCAGTGGACTAGTAAGGCCATGAAAGAGCTTGTGGCCTCACAGAGCCCTCGACGTGGTCTTTGCTCCAGGGAGCCTCACAGCCAGGAAAGTGGGGAAGTGAACCAGCGTCCAGCCAGTGTTGCTCTTGGCTGCAGGGAGGGAAAGGAAAAAAGCCAGGATGACCAGGAGAGAAGGAGCTAAACGACCTTCCTGGTCACATTTAAGGGGTATTAATATTTGTATGTATTTGTAAATATTGAGTATACTGTTACCAAGTAACAGCCTTACCAAATGATTGAGTGGAAAGCCTCCTTCTGTTTGATTTCCCTGGTTTGGGCTTCATTTTTTTTGTGCAGAGAGTGTTTGGCCCCTTTTCTTTTGTTGTGGTTCTATGGGTTGAATAAAGGGGAGGTTGTTTTTCAATTGTCTGTGTGCAGGAAGCCTTGGCTGACTGTAAAAATTTGGCACTGAAAAGCGAGCTGCAGTTCGTGATGTTACTGATTAGGTGTTTGCATAAAGAACTCGAGAGCCCTAAGAACCACCCTGAGCACCATCCACTGTAGACCCAGGACATCAAAGGCAATGAAGACTTGCCCTCCTCATTTTGCAAATGGGGAAATAGAGGCCAGAAGAGCCTGCACGCCACATTGCTTACAACAGTTTGCAAGTTTGTCAGCAGCATGACTTTTTGAAAGCTGAAAGTTTGACAAGTTATAAGCGTCCTCTGGGAATTCTAGGTTGGAACATGGAGCCCCTGGATGGGTGAACATGTAAAACCCTTTGGGTTTCCTTATAATTGCAGGAGGAATGGCAAGTCAGGGCAGTGGAGTAAGGGGTGCAGAGGGGATACTGGGATCATTTATCCCTTGCTCCCCATCTCTTGCTGGGGCCGCTCATTTTACTCCCAGGCTGTCCCTCTCTGTTGAGCAGGGCAAAGGTATATGCGAATGGGGAAAAAGCCCCTGCAAACAGCTCCTGTGAGTTCTTGTGACAGCCTGTCCTGCTGGGTAGACTCTGGGTACTGCCAGCCCTGTTTATGGAGAGGCTGCCAAACCCCACTCTTGCCTGGTCCTTCTTGTTCAGACAAGTCTGCTGCTAGGCTGTCAGGGGGCAGAATTTGTTTTTGACATTTCTTCCCGCCCACCACGAGCTGCTCTTCCTCTGATAGCAGCCCCTTCCAAGAAGCCAGTGCCCCCAGCCCCATCCTCAAGGCCAGTTCTCTTCTAAGCCATGGATCAAGGAGAAATCACCAAACGGGGACCCTGTCCTTAAGGAACTCCCCCACAGGACATGCGGGTGGACTGAACTGAGAGTTGGGGGCTGAAGGGAGAGTGGTCTATCCTTAGGGAGGTCGTGGGGGTCAGGAAGTTTCTCAGAAAGGGTGGCATAGGGCTGGGTCTTCAGAGGCTCAGCTGGTTGGAGAGAACCAAGCATTACAGGCCTGGATGTTGCTAGTATGGGGGTGGGGGGGGCATCCTTCTGCAGGACTGGATGTGTGGTAGGGGGATGCTGGGGTGGGGATCCCAGGAACTAGGTCCAGGGGTAGGCGAGGTGGGGCGAGTGTAGTGGTTAGTCTACTGAGCTATACTTTTTATCTTGGATTTTATTTTCTAAGAGATATGAAACCTTTCAAAGATTTGGAATGGGATGCAGGGATGAGGAGGGACTGACCATATTTGAGATTTAACAGCTCCTTGATGGTCGAAGTGTGCAGGGGGAGCGAGGATGGGGGCTGGGTCAGGGAGGAAGGGTCTGAAACACAGTGGATGAAGAAATGGTGGCGGGGGTCTCTGGATTCCCTGGGGTCCAGAGTGGGTGTGGGGAAGATGGTGATGCCTTTCATTGTGAGTCTTTTCCTTACGTGGGGAGCCATAGTTCCTAGGGCACAGAACCGGGGCTAGGAACCACGATGAAGACAAAAGGTGCTCCCACTCGTGTATTCATAGAGGTCCCAGCATCTGCGTTCTCTCCTCTCATTCAAAATTCACTCAGCCTGAGCCCCATGCACCAGGGCCTTGCCCATTGCTAGCTCAGCTGATAAATTACTTCTCATCATGTGTGGGAGTTAATGGTTGGTGGGTATTAATATGTTACCCAGCCCTGGTAACCTATTTCCATTTTAAACAGGTCCTCAGAGCTCTTAGGTCAGCCCTGAAAGTTTCATCAGAATTTAACCAGAAAAAATTCAGATGTCCAATTTTAGCTTCAAGTGATGTATTCTTTTAAGTTTTCCTCTAGTGGAGTCTCAAATTGAGACTAGGTTTAAACAACAAAAAATTATATGCTAAGACATTTTACTCTCTTTTGCCCTCTAGTGGCAGACTCTTGAATGCCTCTTTTCAAGTCCAACCACTTCGGGATTCATTCATTCAAAAAATAATTATTGCATGTCTCGTATGGTCTAGATGTCTCAAAGATCCTCATGGTCTGATCTTATGATGGCCATTCAGTCTGTTCCTAAAGGATCAGCAAGGCATATGAAGTAAATTAAAATGAATTAATTACGTCTGGAAGATTTTATTTTATTTTTTTTAGCTTTTCACATTTCTCTTTGATACAGTGTATATAGTGTGTATCCAGGGGCTGAGAATTGATGCTGTGTGCGCCAGTCATATTTCCCGCTACATATCTCATTTTCTTTTATTATTCTGGCTTCAGAAGAATCTGGAATTACTGTGTGTTGTTACAGTTCTAATAAGAAAAATATTAAAAGTTTATCCATCAGTTGGCTCGGGTCATGATTTCAGGGTCCTGGGATTGAGCCCCATGTTGGGCTGCATGCTCAGAGCAGAGTCTGCTTGGGATTCTCTCTCTCTCTTCCTCTGCCCCTTCCCTGCTTGTGCTCTCTCTCTCTCTAAAATGAATCAATAAATCAATAAAATTTTTCTAAAAAAGATTACCCGTCAATGTTATTGGTAGTATCTTGAGACAAGTAGGGTACATAATACTGGGAACATGTGGACGCCTCTGTGAGGAGTGGTGAAAGGAATGGGGCTGATGAAGCTCTTTTCCCTTTCTGGCAAATAATTTTAGAGAAATACTCAGATTCCCCCACAAAGTAGAGTCTTTAAAAAAAAAAAAACCAAACATGTTGATGAATGAGCTGAAATCTTCTGTAAGTTACTGTTTGAATGCCTGAAGGGAAGCAGGTGAGTGCCCAGCACAGTGCCTGACATGACATCACTCCAGGAAGCGTGCCTGCCAGCCTTCATGACTAAAGCTCACAGAGTTATACCTTGCCTTCTAGCCGTGTTTTTGTCTGGTTGTTGTTTTGGCTTTACATTTTTATGCAGAAATTTTGCCCAAGCTTCACATCGCGTTGTATTGTTTAGTCAATAAAGCCTTGTGGTATTTTCAAAAATGGTGTCTGATAATCATAACAACTATGAAAATAACATGTTTATCTTGTGTCTTATAATCTGTAATGTGCTTTTATCCAAGATCATCGAGCCTTTTAATGAGATATGGATATTATCACATCCAGAGGAGGACCCTAGTCTCAGGCAGGTTAAGCAGCTTGTCCAAGGTCACGTAGGTAATTACCAGCCTCCAGCCAGGGTCTCTGCCCCCAGCGCTCGTGCCGTGTGCACTGTGAGAGAGAGAAACCCCTGTTCTCAGGAGGCTGATGTGAGACTTGAGTGTAGAGCGATGTTTTTGGTGACAATGTGCAGAGTTTACCATCCTATTACCATGTAGGCTTCTGTGAGCAGGTGTTTATGCCGCGTTGACTTGGTGAATGAGTGGACAGCGGAGGTGGACCAGGCCACAGAAGGCACTGGGATTGACAGAGGGCCTGGCACTGAGCTGTTGATGCCCAAAGGTCAAGATTTTTCTCTGTGCTGCATGATGAGGCTGGCGTCTGGGGGTGTCATCCCCCCAGAGAGGTCTTCTCCCCCTCGAGAATTGTGACTTTTCCAACTGTTTTTCTCCTGGCTCCTCTCTAGTTACTGGAGAAAGGTGACGTGGGGGTGCAATCACATAATCCAGGGAATGCAGTTTTCCATGTCCCACCCTAGGACGCCAATTCTGTGTTCCTAGGACACAGGTATTGCATGTGTCTGAGACAGACAGGAGGGACTCGACAGCCATGTCCTGATGTTGATAGAGCAGGTGTTGGTTGAAAGGTTCTGGTCACAGATGCTGGAGGCCACATACCTTTCTGTTTCTCCAGTGTGCCATACTCCCTACCACAGGGCCTCTGCACATGCTGTCACCTCTGCCTGGGATGCTTTTCCCCCTATCATTCTTCAGATCTCACAGATCTCATACAAAGGTCCACTTTTCTCTGAAAACCTTAACCATTGTACAAATAGATACTTAGCTTGGGTCAAGTATTGATTTAACTCACAAATGAGAAAACTAGAAGGATGAGGAAGAGATGACTGGTTTTAAGAAGTATTCAGGAGTGGGGTGCCTGGCGGGCTCAGGAGGTGGAGCATGCAACTCTCCATCTTGGGGTTGTGAGTTCAAGCCCCATGTTGGGTGTAGAGATGACTTAAAAATAAAATATTTTAAAAGAAAAGAAGTAATCAGGGAGATAGATGTGTGTAGACGTGTGTGTGTGTGTGTGTGTGTGTGTGTGTGTGTGTGTGTAATCATGGGAAAATGTGGAGAAAAGAATGTTGGGATAAGATGGCAAACTTAAAACTGGTTGAGGTCCCATAGGAAAATAACACTGTAACCTTTGGAATTCTCCCTTATACCTGACAGGAATTATTTGCAATTTATCAGTCTTGTACAAGTTAACATCCTAACTTTATAGAGTCTGGGCCCTCATCAGAAGTGAATAGTAAGTCAAACAGAATTACCTTCCTGGTAGGCAGGCTCAGGCTGTGGACTTTGAAAAGGCATGCTTTATTTCCTAGTTTTGGATAGTTATTTAAAATGGCGCTATATCTTGAGTGGCTAGCATAGTGCCTGACACAGAGGAGAAACCAGTGACTGTTGAATGAATGAACACATGGCGAGAAGGTTGGTTCCTCAGGCACACATGGGGCCAGGTGTTAAGTAGGGGGAATGCCATCCATTAGACGTTGAGTCTCCACCTTGCCACTGGAGAGTTTGGGGTCCGAATGCTAGCTGTGTGCAGATCTAGGGGAGGCTGGGGTAGTAGGGCAGTTACCCAAACAGGATTTGGGGCAATAAAAGGACATGTCAGAAATCCAGCAGTGAGAATAGGGTCTTAAGAACAAAGGAGAACTCAGAGATCAGGACAAAGGAAGGAAGGAAAGGAACTGGCACTTCTGGCATTATCTACACCATTCGATTCATTATAGGAAAGCCTTAGTCCATGTAGTCTGTCCCAAGTTTACCCCTCACCTGGCCTGTTAGGTGTTGTTATTATTCCTTTCTGGCCAAGGTCAGAGTGTCACACAAACAGCTGTGGAGTCAGGTGCACTTGGATTTGTATTCAGGCTCCACAGCTCATGAGCTGTGTAGACCATGGCAGGTTATTGACCTTCCCTCAGCCTGGTTTCCTTATTTATAACATTGGGACACAGTCTGAGCAAATACCAATGCCTCTGATACTCCAGACTTTGGGTTTTGTTGCATTCAGAGGTTTGAAGTCCATTAGCCAACAATCAAAATAGCTCTACTGTTTACTTGTGTCTTTCAAAGAAGATCCAAGGGGGATCCATTTTATACTCAAGAGCAGCCCTTTAAGGGACTCCTCTCTGTCCTCCTCATCCCTTTCTGTCTCCAGCTTACCCTTGCCTTGCAGACACCCTAAATCTTCCCCTCTGTTCCAGAAGACTTTTCTCTTCTTCCCCACTCCTGGTATTCCCTTTTCTCTCCATATACCTGCTTCTATGCCCTCTGATTAACTCAGTTTGCATAATGAAGGGAAGAAGATGGCAGATGGGGCAAAGTCCTTCCTTAACCGGTGGACAAGAAGCTGGGTAGCCTCCGCTTTTAAAGAGTTCTTGCCCTTGATTCGGAAAGAAGAGCACCTAATAGTGTGGTCATGAGGATTAATTTGAAAGGAGTATATGTCAAGCTTCTGGCAGTTAGTGGACCTTGAGTAAATGGCAGATGTATTGTTACAGACAAGGAAGCTCCTTGGCGAAGCTCACACAGCTGTGAAGTGATGAGCTGGGGTTGCAGCTCAGCCAGCGTGGCTCTGGTGCATAAAGTCCGAGTGAGCACCATGCCAGGTGGGTTAGAACTCACCCCTGGAGGTCAGGGTTGTTCCTAGGGAGTAGGGTGGGGACTGTGCTAGGGCTGGAGACCAAGGTCCGAAGAGTCCCAGCTGTCAGGCATAGCTTAGCGGAAAGCCAGATAAGCTGTGTTCTAGTCTTGAGTTGGGAGGGGTCTCGTGCCAAGTTTCCAAGATTGCAGAGCAGGCCATCAGAATTGGCTGGGTTTGGGGCGCCTGGGTGGCGCAGTTGTTAAGCGTCTGCCTTTGGCTCAGGGCGTGATCCCAGCCTTCTGGGTTCAAGCCCTGCATCAGGCTCCTCGGCTGGTAGCCTGCTTCTTCCTCTCCCACTTCCCCTGCTTGTGTTCCCTCTCTTGCTGGCTGTTTCTCTGTCAAATAAATAAATAAAATCTTTATTTAAAAAAAAAAAAAAGAATTGGCTGGGTTTGATCTAGATTGGCCCGTTCTCTTGGCTACCAGGATCTTGCTGTCCTTGTGTGCAGACCCACAGGGGTTTTCTGGGAGAAAGCAGACAGCTTTGACTCAGGGTGAGTGTGAAGTTTGGAGTCTGGTCAAGAGAATAGCCTCCGAGAATAGAAATGGGGCCGGTGCTGTGGGCCACCCGCAGACATTTGCTCAAGTTCCCCACGTTGCATGGATTCTCCGATGCAGAGCTCACGCTAAGCATTCCCAGGGCCACTTTTTAAGTGACATTCAAGTGCTCCAGCAAGAAAAACATAAGTGAGGAAGGAATGAAATGCTCTATGACCTTTCTCTTGGCTCTTCTTTTTTGAGGAAAAAAGCCTTTTTGTTTGCAGTTCAGATTAATTTTTTCAGGAAAGAACTACAGAAAATATTTGAGGCTTGCCTTAGGCATTGTTGCCCTCCCGGAGGCCTGGGAGGCAGATGAGATCGGCAGCTGAGCATTTCTCACGCCAGCCGGCAGAGGACACTCTTCACTCACATTCGGTGTTGTCCTTGGCAAGGTTCTCTTGTGGAGGCTGGAATCCTGCTCTCTGCTGGAAAAGTCAGTCTTGGGAAATGTTCACTGCCAGCTATTTCTAATTTAACTCTGAGTCCTCAAGGAGTGGACTTTTCCCTTTAGAGCCACAATATCTGTGCTGTTATTTTAACGGCACCATCTGCTCTTTTCCGAACATCCAAAAGTCAGAAGAGGGAGATGCATTCTCCAAGGCTCTTGGAGCACCTGTTCAGACAGAAACAGGCCAGAGGGCCACAAAGTGTTACATAAACACCAATTAATAAATTCTTGGCTCCAGATGAGCCCTGCATATCAGGCTTGTGATCGTCACACCTCTGTAGTCTAGACCCTTCCTCCCACTGGTACAAAAATGAAAGAGACATTTAAAAAAAAAAAAACCAAAAAACAAACCAGAGCATTCCCTGGCCAGCCTTAGAAGGGAACAACATTGGGACATACAGGGTACCATGCTTCCCATGGGAACATTCTAATTCCTTCCAGTGGATTCTTTGTTTTCCTCCAACATAGTTTTAATCCTGCGAACGCAGGATTCATAATCACGATAGGTAACATTTTCTGTGTTCTTACCATTTGCTGGGCACTGTGCTAAGTGCTCTTCTGAGTGTCTGCTTGTTGAACCCTCATAAAATATGAAGGGGCGAGGGAATTGCTGGGGCTTCTGAGGTTTTGTGAGGGTCAGACACTTGCTGAGGGTCACTTAGCTGCTGAGGGAAGATCCAGATTTGGCCCTGCACAGGTCTTGCCCAGACCTGCCCATCCCCCATTTGTTGAGTCCTAATTAAGCTGGACAACATGGGGCAGACGCAGGATGCGACGCCTCTCTGGCTAATTTTAGTTTTGAATGTGTTTTTTGATAACTTGAAAGCTGAAAGCAAGCAAGCAAGAAGGCAGGAGAGAGCCAGCCCTCGGGGAGCATGCATCAGTGAGTGGAGACCCTAAGGGGCCCTGCCTTCCTCAGAAGGTCCCTTCCTCAGAGGCCAGCAGGAGGGAGGTTGTAGGGACAGGGGGAGGTCGGTGGGTCTGGCTCCATTTCTTCCTTCCCTCCGATTTGAGCAACTCTGTTTCCACCAGGTTTATGTCTCGGGTTTTGAGTATGATCAGGTTTGACACATGGTTCTTGCTGCTGAAAAAACAGAGCAAAGCTTCGGGGTAGCTGCTCGGAGCCGAGGGCATGCCTGTAGCAGCATCCATCCATGTCCCCTGGGCCCCTTCCTCTTCCAGTTCTCTTCACACTGGCTTCTTCGCTTCTGCCTCCCTCCTGTGTCACACGCTTCCTTCCCTGGCTCCCGCTAAGCTTCCGCGTTGCAGGATAACCAGCCTTGGAGTCCAAGGTGGGCACCTGACCTGCTATCATGCTGCGTGCTCCCCTGGTGGCCTGGTTCCTCCTCGGTGAGCGGGGCTACTAACAGAATCTGCCCACCAAGGTGTTGGGTGGATTACATGAGATGATGGCACACTCGTTTTTAAACATCACTGAACAGATTCTGTGCAGGGAGAGGACAATAAGAAGGAACAAACCACTGATACACGCAGCACGACAGATGAATCTCCATGCTCTGTGCCAAGTGAAAAAGGCGTAAAAGCCTACTCGCTGTATGATCCCACTTAGGTGACATTTTGGAAAAGGCAAAACTATAGGAACAGAAAACAGATCAATGGTTGCCAGGAGCTGCAGTGGAAAGGAGGGTATGACTACAAAGGGGCAGCATGAGGGGACTTTTTCCTGGTGATGGAAGAGCTCTGTGTTTTCATTGTGGTGATTGTCATACACCAGTGAGTGTCAAAATGCACGTCTGCACATCAAAAAGTGAATTTGTATGTAAAAGCGTATTTTAAAAAATAAATTAATAAAACTAAATACAGGCTGCCAGGCAGGAACACAGAACACACTGTCATCGCTCTGCAGCTGGTTGGTCTTGCCCTGGTTTTACAGATGTGGAAACTGAGGCTCGGGACCCTGGGAAATGGTGGAGAGATGTCTTTCTCTTCTGTCTCTCTGCCTCGGCCCCTCCAGGTTCTGGGTGCTGTTCTGGGAGCTGAGGCTCAAGTCCTCAGGAGGATGGATTGGTCTCCACCCCCACAGAACTCACTTTCTAGAATTCTGGGAAACAGACGGGGAATAAGTAAGTCTAAGAGCAGTGTGGAAGGGAGGGTCAGGGTGCCCTGGGACCAGAGCATTGTCAGGGTAGAGCGCCTTAAAGAAGTGATGCTGAGGGCTGAGGCTCCGAAGGAGGGGAGGCCTCACACAGAGGTTTTGATGGGGAGGGGAGAGGGTGAGCTGTGGCCAGTGGGGCTGGACCAGGGGGAGGCTGGCAGCAGCTGGCATCTTTAAACAAATGAAAATTCATTCTGCGGGCATTGGGGAGCCTTTGCCATTTGAAGCAGGGCCAATCCCAGATCTGTCCATCTCCAAACAGCAGGCCTGGTCCACACCCCGCACTTCCTGCCTTGCTGTGGGAGCCTTAGAGTTGTGCGGGGACACCCCCAGTTTGTGCGTATGTGTTGCTTTTACATCTAATCCACTCTGCTGGTGACTCATGCATCCCTCACAGACTCCAGCGCCCGAATACAATCTGTTACTAAGTTGCGTCTGGCGGAGCCTGGGGGCATTTGTAACTGCACGGCACTTCATGACTGAGGCTCCTTGGGAAACCAGAAATAACTTTCCCTCTCCTGTCCCACTTGCCAGCCCATATCACCACCTGGGGTTATCTCGGTCCTTCACGTGGTTATTTGTTAAGGGTCTGCACTCCTCCACTACTTGCTCTCTCACCAGTATCTGGTACCTAGAACACTCAGGTAAGGTCTGTGAAATGCACGAGGAGGGGGAGACCAGGAAAGAGGAAAGCCAAAGAAGGTGGTTCTCAGCTCCGGATCCTCCCCTGTGCACACTCTTTCTCTCAGAATCAGTTTCCTTGTCTGCCTTTACAAAGTAGCTGGCCCTGAGCTCTTGCTGCCCGTCCTATGCATCTGGGGAATGCCCCTGGAGACGAGTCAAGGTGGCAGACCTGGCCCGGGGCTCCCAGGAGTGGTGACTCCGTTGCATTGTCAGAGCATGATGCCCTGCTATGAGGCACATGCTGTCCTGGCTGCCCCACAGCCAAGGACCGTACCAGAGTCATGGTGCTTTTCTAGGCTCATGTGTATTTGAATTTAAATTCAGGTATTTGTATTAGAAGATTTCCTTATGTTTCTTTGTTTTTCTTTGGAAGCATTCATAGGCCAGTGCTGAAAAAATTACCATCCTTTGCTCCAAAAGAAATAAATTTCCCATTGCATTTTGGATTTCCACAATCGGGAGGGTGAACTAATGTTGTTTTTGCTGATAGCAGGTGAAGCGGGGGTAACCGGTCACTACGGGGGCCATCGAGGAGTCTTGAAGGATCGGTTTCCATGTGGAAGGTCAGACTCACCTCCTGTGTTTTCTTTTCTTTCCCTCTTAATTCCACTCTAAGAGCCAAACTAATTCAAAATATTATCCTTTCCTCCATGGCCCCTTGGTGTTTCGAAATCTGTCAGAGTCTAGGGGAAGAATATTCACTTGGTTATAGTTCAATGTTGGCAGTTAAAAATGAACTTCATAAAACAGGAATGGAAAATACACAAGGGCTTTTTTAAACATTTCTAGGGGGGCCTGGGTGGCTCAGTTGGTTGAGTCCGACTCTTGCTTTCCGTTCAGGTCGTGTCCGACTTGCTTTGTGTTCAGGTCATGATCTTGGGGTCGTGGGATGGAACCCTGTGTCAGGCTCCAAGCTTAAATCTCAAAAAAATAAAGTTAAAAAGTAATACCACTATTGATATTATAATGCTTTTGTTATCTTTTTTTTTTATCATGTGAGTTTATTCATTATGTAACTCTATACTGTATTTTTAAATTTACTATTTTAATATAATCATTTGCCTATGACACTGGCACATTAGAAATCACAGCTAAGGGGCTCATCTCCCTCCCCACCCTGTCATGTACCCAACCACCTACCTATCATGTGTCTGTGTGCTCACTGACCGGCTGTCCCTTGGACAGCCCTCGGATTGGGGGCCTCCTCTGTGAGGAACAGCGTTAGGTTCTAGGAAAACAGTGATCAATGAGGCAGGCAGGATCCCTGCCCTGAGGGAGTATTGTTATGTAGTGGAACTGGAGCATGAAGAACCCAGAGGAAGATAGCGGATAATGGGTTCCATGGACGATACACGTGGGCTCGCAGGCCGCTGGCGTGGTGCTGGCCCAGTCTCTGTGGCTGTCCTGCACTGATGAAGCCTCTCCACATTGAGGAGCTGGTTTAACACTGGATTTAGAGTTTCTCCATGGAAAAGGCATCCAGCTGATGCCCAGGACTGGGGGACCCCTCTGTATGGGGTTCACAAAGGGCTTTATGTTCACATGTGTACCGGTCAGGTGTTGGAGTGGGACAGTCAGTCTGAGAAGGAGACGTTGAACCCGACCTGGCTTGCCGAGCTGCAGAAGGGCAGTGCTGCAAATGGAGCCTTCTCGGATGCTGGACATTAGGGGCTTATTTATGTGTGGCATCCCAGGCCGCTATTGGAGGCAGAGGGAGGTTTTCAGAGGGGGTTCCTGGAAAGCTTTATGACCACAGCAAAGTCTGAAAGGATGTCTGCCCAGGCCAGAGGTAACCAACTCTGCATGTGACAGGGACCAGGCAAGCACCTAAAACCAGTGGCTTGGGCAGTGCAAGGGTTAGAGGAGGGAGAGGGAGAGACCCCAAGACCCTACACCCACATGAAAGGGGCATCTGTCACTCAGCCCCAGCTAACCATTGTCATATGTGGGGACATGGGCCCTGTGTGACATTCAGCTGAAGCTGGATACCTGATTTTCAAATGAAATCCTCCAGTTTTTTCAATGTTGGAAGCAACCTCAAAAAAAAGGGGGGGTCACCTTGTGGGTCATAAAAATATATCAGCAGTCTGCCTGTTTATGACTTGCACCCAAAATTTAACTTCGAGGTTAAATTATGACTTTTGTTTACTTGTTCCATTTTTATTTTGTGTGCTTTTATAATGAGCATACAATATTTTTATAAGCAATAAAAAAGAAGGAAACATCTTTATAACCCAAAGGGCTACTTACCTTTTAATTCTTGTTCATGCTATCTGGACAGGTGGGGATGATCGGGTTGTCTGGATTATGGGGATGGCTGTTGGAGCTTCGGTTTAGGGAACAGGAAAGAAGACCCATATCCAGGCTGCTGACTGAGGGAACAGGTGGAAGCCTGGGTGCCTGTTATGTGCTGGGCACCATCCTCTGTGTTACTCTGTGTCCTCACTCATTCCATCATTCATGTCCTCACTCATTCATTCAGCAGGTATATGCTGAGCACCTATAGGTGTTGAGCACCGTTCTGCCCCCAGGATACAGCAGAGAACAAAGCAGACAAAAATCCCCACCCTGTGGGATTCTAGTGGGGGAAACCAACAAGAAATGAAAAGTAATAGGGTAGGTCTGATGGTGATAAACACTGTAGGAAACAGGCAGGGGTGGGGGAGAGCAAGGCTGGGGAGGGGGGCAGTTTCCAATAGGGTGGTCTGGGAGAGTCCTACAGAGAAGAGACCTGAGGGAAGGATTTCACTCCATTACACGTGTATTGCTTGTAGGTACTGTGTTAGGCACTGTGGAGGGTCTCCTGGGAACATTCCCATTTTGTGATATACTTCCTTTTACAAATTTAGAAACAAAAACTTAGTTTTTCGGTTGCGTGTGACAGAAATACAGTGCACGCTTGCTCAAATCTAAAAAATAAAAGGACTCAATTGTCAGATCCAGTGATAGTTCTGCCTTCAGGCATGGCTAGATCCAGATGGCTAATCTCTGTCTCCAGGAATCTATCTCTCTCCATCTCCCACTCTCTTTTCTCCAAATAAGCTTTCTTCTCAGATAGGCTCTCTGACCAAGATGCCTGCACAATTCCAAGTTCCCAGCCCATCAGCTCATATATTGCACTAGAGGACCGCATCTCTTTTCTTTAGCTCCAGCGAAAGTCTCAGGTTTTCCCTCTCATTCTTCCAGGCCAGGTCACATGCCCATCTTGGGAGCCTAAGGTCGGCCCTTCCTGAGTCTCAGGATTTAAGACCAGGGGAGGGGGTTCCTCAACAGAAGATCAGGGTGCCACTGGCAGAAGAAGGGGGACGAAATACTGGGCAGTAAGAAACAGTAGACGTCCACGTGGCAACACTTGCCAGGGCTGAAAAGAGCCTGCAAATGGGGATACCTTCCAAGTCCCCAGTCTGTCACCAACAGACCATGTGACCTTGAGCCAGCTCTTAGTTTTCCAGTGTCTAAATGAGGGTGTTAGACTGGCTGGGTTTTCTGAGGATCCTTCCAGCTCTTAATCTATTTGAGTTTTAGGCACATTAGTGGAAAACAGACACTATTTCATTAAATTATTGGGTTTGAAACAATACAGCCTTATGGATCCTGGTGAAACACATGGGTGTACCCCCCCCCCCCCCAACAACTAGCTCTTTTGATGAATTGCTGAGGAAGCTGTGGGGGGACATAAGACTTGCCGCTGCTCAAGCCATGTCCTCTCCTGGTGGCACCCACCTACAGCTTTGGCCACAAGCATGCAAGGAAGCTTCGTAAACTTTTTAGTCTGGTGGTGGGGAATGAACTCATTACCACGCATTTCATGCTCCAGAGGCCAGAATGGCAGATTATGGAAGATATGGAAGATTTACCCTGGCTTCACCTCCCAGCCTGAACTTGTGAGCAGGCCATAGTTTAAACAACACATGACTATCAACAGCTGTGGGGAAAAACCAGCTGTGTGAATGTCAGCATGAGTTTCCAAGACACCGATTAGATGTCTCAGTCCACAATTCTGTTTTAATGGTTATGTCTCATCTCTCCAGTTAGACAAATACCAGTGTATTTCCCTAGGAAGATAGGGAGGGATGACAGGGATTGCTCCTTGGTGACTGTGCTGGGGTGACTTACTGTTTCTGTTCATGAGATGTCTATGGGGCCAGTGTCTGTGCTACATGGTGGGGGACTTGGCTATGAGCAATGCAGTGCAGAGGGTGGGGGCAAGACCCCTGGGACCCAACTGATTTGCTTCAAAGCCCGGCAGCATTGTTGCTTCCTGGCTGTGTGACCTGGGGCGAGTTACTTGAGCTCTCTGAGCCTCAGTTTCCCCATCTGTAAAGCTGAACAATAATAGCACCAACTTTAGAGTGTCGTCATAATTAAATAGGAGAACACGTGTCAGGTTCTGGTCAGCCAGAATAATGACTAATGGTGGTGGTGGAGGTGGTCATTCCAGTGCCACCGTGGACGAACAGGAGAGCGGTGCCATATTTATAATGGCTGATGTGACAGGCCCAGACACTTCTGTGACAGACACTGTTCCAAACTCTTCTAAGTGCATTAGCTCAGCTAGATACATGATCATTCATGTGAGTGCAGGTGGGTACTGTTATCATTGTCGTTTTGCTGAGGAGGGAACTGAAGCACAGAGAGTTAAGTAACTTGCCCAAAGTCACACAGCCAGTGAGTGGTGGGTGAAGGATTTGAACCCAGGAAGGTGGCTCTAGCGTCCTTGTTCTAACCACTACACTTTACCGTCTCACTAAAATAATGAGAGCGACACAGAGCTTCCTTTGGGTCAGGAAATGCTCCAAGCACTCTCTGTAGATTGGCTCCTTTAACCCTCACAACCAGCCCTCTGAAGTGGTTGCTATTATTCTCCGCATTTTATGGATGAGGAAGTGGCTGTGCCCATCGAGAGGTAAGTGCACGGATGGAGTTCACATCCTGATTAGCTGGGTGATTTAAGACAGGGACGCGGATCTTGCTGAGCCTTGGGACTGCCGTGGGGTGACCGGGAACCGATGACAAGCACTGCGTGCAGACCTGGCCTGGAGCAGAGCTCCTCTGGAGGGTGGCTGTTGAACTGTTCGTGAGGGGACCTGGCTCCTGGACCCCGGCTCTGTTCCTTGTCTTGAGCTGCTCCTGGTAGCTGGAATGGGGCCGAAAGCTCTTTGGGAGGTGTGGCTTCTTAGGGGAAGAGGTGTTTGAAGAGATGTCCCTACCTCCAGCTAGGTCCTCTCTGGCCCCAGGGCACAGCTTGGCTCCCCTAGGGATCCTGCGTCTGGACATGAAGGGGACAGCTCTGCCTCCCCTGGAAGGCAAAGAGGCTATGAACCTGTCCCAGCCACTGGGGGACAAACCTCTCCTAGGTCTGGGTCTTGGTTTGCTTAGCTGCAAAATGGAGTGAGTGTGGGATGGAAGCATCCAATTAAAAGCACCAAATCCAGAAATCCCGTAGTTCCACGATGTAGAATAACAAGTCTTCTTGCCTGTGTTTTGCATAATGAGCATGTAGAACTTTGCATAATGAGCATGTAGAACTTTTCCGATGGCTAGCTGGTCCCTATTGTTGGCTGTTTGAGCTGAGCCTAGTTCCTCCCTCTGGAACAACACTGAAAGCTGTAACCTCGTCACTAAGCCCGTGTTTGTGGTTTATTTTGTCAGATTAATTATAGTAAAGGTGAAGTTCTGGGTCATTTTAATGTTCTTGGAAAATGCTGCCAAATTACCCTGTGGAAACGTTGTATCAGATTATACATTCACAATTGTGAGGCAAAATGTCTGTTTCTCCACATTGTTGCCCACAATGGAGTATTATCCTATAAAAATCACCAATTTAAAAGGCAAACGTACTCTTATTTAAATTTCCATTTTGCTAGTTACTAAGAAGGGTGAACACTTTTCATGTGTTTATTTATTTGGGTTTCTTCTTTTGTGAACTACCTGTGTTATTGCAAAGGATTTCAGCTTTTTTTTTTTTAAGCTGTTGCTTTTTGATTACTGAATTAACGTATGCATATCATAGAAGTTCAGACAGGGTATGAATGTGTGACATAGCAAGTGTGGGTTCCTTGGGTCAGTCCCAACTCTGAGAAATCAACACTGCCAACAGTGTGGACATTATTTTTTCAGAATTTTCTAAAAAATTTTGAATGCCATCATTTGGCCTTACAGATTTCTGAAGGTTCATACAAGGCTTCAGTATCTTTAAAAAAAAAATTTTTTTTTAAGATTTTTATTTATTTATTCGACAGAGATAGAGACAGCCAGCGAGAGAGGGAACACAAGCAGGGGGAGTGGGAGAGGAAGAAGCAGGCTCATAGCGGAGGAGCCTGACGTGGTGCTCGATCCCACAACGCCGGGATCATGCCCTGAGCCGAAGGCAGACGCTTAACCGCTGTGCCACCCAGGCACCCCAAGGCTTCAATATCTTAAAAGGTATTTTGCTCCTTGGCATTTTTTTAAAGATCTTATTTATTTATTTATTTATTTATTTATTTTATTTATTTATTTATTTATTTATTTATTTGAGAGAGAGAACACAGAGGAGAGTGAGAGACTACCCACTGAGCAAGGAGCCCCGATATGGGGCTCGATCTCAGGAACCTGAGATCATGACCTGAGCCAAAGTCAGATGCTCAACCGACTGAGCCACCCAGGTGCCCCTATTTATTTATTTTTTGAGAGAGAGAGAGCCTGCAAGTGCATGTGTGCAAGCCAGGGGAGAGGCAGAGGAAGTGGGAGAGGAGAATCCCAAGCAGTCGCCCCCCTGAGTGCAGAGCCCAACACAGGGCAGATCCCATGACCCCAGGATCACGACTGAAGCTGAAATCAGGAGTCAGACACTTAACCGACTGAGCCACCCAGGCGCTCCAGCTCCTTGGCATTTTTGTTGAATAAACTTAGTAGGCTTATTTTGATAAATCAATCTTTTTGGAGAAGCCGTGTTGCCCAGAGGGAAGAGTGCTGAATTTGGGGTTCCCACTGACCACTCTCATGTCTCCCTGGCTTAGCGGGGTGTGTGTAGACTATGCTGTCTGCTGGCTTTGTTCAGCCCTTGAGTCGGTGCCTCCGCGCTGTGGACAGAAGCACTTTTTGTTTTGAGTGTCAGGCTAGTGTATATAAAGGCAGCAGCGAGAGCATGAGGGGTCTGGTCTCCTGCTGGCACCAGCACCATTGAATTAACGACAATAGTTAATAATTGCCAGCATTTACTCTGTCTGTCCTTTACATGCTTGGCTCTACTTACATCTCACAACAGTTCTAGAAAGTGTAAAATCTAACATTATCCTTGTTTTTCATATTCTAAAACATGGGTTCCTAGAGGCCAAACCATTTGCTTTGCATCCCCAGGTAGCACGTGCCAGAGTCAGGACTTAGACAGCCCTGGCAGGTGTAGAGGCCCCTCGTGAGGTTAACTGCCCACTCCTCAGTTCTACACAGCCTCTCCATGAACCTCATCTCCCTCTCAGCCTTTATACATATTAGTCTGGTCCAAATGCAAGCAGGGGCTTGGGGAACCCCCAGCTGGTTCTCAGTCTTGTAGGTACTTGAGCAAGTTGGGAGCAGGTAAAAACGCCAGTTTCTATGGGGCTGCATCCCTGCATCAGGGCTCCGGGGAACTCAGGGAGAGCATCTTTGCCTGGACGACAATGGGCGGTTGCCATGGTGGCAGCTATGGCAACGCTGATGCAAGTACTGCCAGTTCCCTCTGGAGCCCAGCTGGTGAGCTGCCCTAGAGGATGGCTGGGGGTCGCTCTGTCCCACGCATCGGGACCATGGTTGATAGAAATATTTGATAAGTAGCACATATCTGATCAACGCGGTTAATTTTTTCCTTCTCCAGTTGGGTGGCTTTTGTGGATTAGGTGGCCAGAAAATCTTTTGGACAGTTCCGCAGGACTCAAGGGCCGAGAGCAGGCATCCAGGAATCGGGCTGTCTGGCTCTGACTTTTAGTAGCCGTGGAGCATTTCCAAGTCTAACCTCTCAGTGCTACAGCGTTCTTTTGTGATGGCCCTTAGTTTCTGGGCACCCATGAAAATTAAACGAACTAATCCACATAATAAGCACAGCACTAATAGCATTATTATTATTATTATTATTATTATTATTATTATTATTACTACTACTATTATTATTGAAATAATGATGTTACCCTGTCTTACTCAGAATATCTCTTACTCTGAGGAATTGTCTTGGTCAGAATTACTCTCTCACACCCAGGATTTTGGGGGGTGCCTTGCTGTTTGTCATAGTGATGAAATAATCTCAGTTTGAATGGTGCCCTTGGCATTACCTTTTCCTTTTTCTCCATATATGCTGACGTGGTCCCACCCCCACCACCATATTTCATGGACAGTTTGGGAATAAACATGTTTTTACGTGTGGCCCCAGTCACTGCCAAAAACAGCATTTATGGGGCTTCTAATTACCTTGGAAACTGTGGTAGGTCCTGTATCAGAAAGTCAATAAACTGCTTTAAGCGATGCTGGCTAATTTAAGAATTTTTGGTGTTTTTAACTGAGTTAGAATCAACAGAACATTTGTTAGAGGTGCCCGTTTCTGAATCCTAATTTTTAGGATTGCGATTTTCATTTTGGAGGTGTTAGGCCACCTACGTACTGATTTATTTATTAGCTGCTAATATATCATTTTATTTATTTATTTGAGAGAGAGAGAGAGAGAGCATAAGTGGGAGGGAGGGGCAAGGGGAGAGGGACAAGCAGACTCCCTGCCGAGCACGGAGCCTGACGCAGGGCTCAATCCCAGGACCCCGAGACCACGACCTGAGCTGAAGTCAGATGCTCAACTGACTGAACCACCCAGGCACCCCTGATCAATATATTATTGAATAAAGTGTGAAGACTTTCCTCTGACCTACCCTGGGTAAAAAAACCTTCGTAGAATGCCTGTTAGATAGAAACTAGGAAAGTATGGTGTCTGTAAATATAATTTTTGGGCTAAAGCTTTCCAGGATTTGAAAAACATGAATTTATCTTCTTCCTTTTTGTTTCTGATTTGTATACAGTCTGATAGAACAATTCCAAAGACTTCTCTTACTTTTCTTTTTTTTTTTAAAGATTTTATTTATTTGATAGAGAGAGAGAGAGAGAGTACAAGCAGGGGGAACGGCAGGCAGAGGGAGAAGCAGGCTCCTCGCTGAGCAAGGAGCCCAACGCAGGACTTGATCCCAGGACCCTGGGATCATGACCTGAGCCGAGGCAGACGCTTAACTGACTGAGCCACCAGGTGCCCCTCTTACTTTTCTTTTTAAGACAAAAATCGGAAAGAGAGTTCAGGGTGATTTTTAAAAAACACCTTCTAAGGGGTGCTTATTTGATTCAGATACCTTTGAAACATTAAGAAAACTCAGCCATTAAAATTTTTAAACTAAAATTACACTTTTATCAAAGTAACATGCACACAGTAAAAATATACCAGTGCATCTGCATGGATTTTTATTTGCTGATGTAGAAAAATCAACGCATAATACTAATCTCTGATCATCACTATTATTATTGTTATTTTTATTTTTTATTTTTTTAAAAGATTTTATTTATTTATTCGACAGGATAGAGACAGCCACCGAGAGAGGGAACACAAGCAGGGGGAGTGGGAGAGGAAGAAGCAGGCTCATAGCGGAGGAGCCTGATGTGGGGCTCGATCCCATAACGCCGGGATCACGCCCTGAGCCGAAGGCAGACGCTTAACCGCTGTGCCACCCAGGCGCCCCTATTATTGTTATTTTTTAAAGTCCAATTGAAAAACATAAATAAAAAAATAAAGTCCAGTTGCACTTTGTGTAAAGAGGAGCCGACCAGTAACATTGGCTCTGGGCCTAGCGCATAGTCAGCATTTCAGTTTCCATCTTTTCTCCGTTGTCACTGCTTCTGCAGTGGTTTTAACATCTGTTTCTCCGTTTTCTGGAGCCAGACCACCTGGGTTTCAATGCTGGCTCTGCCACCTACTGGCTGTGTGATTTTGGACAAGTCATCTAACCTCTCTGAGCCTCAGTGTCCTTATCTGTAAAGTGGGAATAATAAAAGTATTAACTTATAAAATTGTTTTGAGAGTTAAATGAATTAATATATATTAAGCACTTAGTGTCTTGCACATGATAAGCATTTTTTTTTAAGTAAACCCTTAAAACCATGACCTCCACAACAGAGAGATTGAGGATTCTCTTGGTCCATAAGTAAAAGGTCATCGGTGCTGGTAAGTTGCAATGACCATGACCCGATCCCACATCTGTGGAGTTGAGGGGCCAGAGGCTGTCATCAGTGGAGAGCTTCAGTTTTTCATTTCAGATAAAGGGGGAGTGCCTCTCAGTGTTGGCTCAGGGAAGGTTGGGTACGTACAAGGAGTCCTGGTTAGAAAAACACACACTCGGGAAAGAACAGGCTCTCCCCAGGCAAAACTTCAGAAAAACAACAATCTGCTGCTCCTTGATTAAAGGGTAGAAAACTAATTATCCTTTCCGGAGGGACGCGAGGCCTCTCTCTGCCGGCCTGTGACCCGGAGATGCAGGATGTGGATTTCCTTAGGATGTACAGAAGCCTTTCCCATTGAAAATGTGCCATAATTCAGATGGGTGCAGGTGGGGAGAGGGAGAATGAGCCCCTTGCTTTTAACGGTGACCCTTAAACATCTAGAAACATCCCTGCAGGTCAGCACTTTGAGAATATGAAACACCGATTTTCCTAAATTGGGTTTCCAAAAGACTGTGACAAAACATCCTTTTAAAAATATTCTCTAATTTCTGCTCATTAGACCAGCTTATAATTAGCTTGAACATTGAGATTTGGTGTTGCCAGTGAGAAGCCGTTCAATCCACCGATGATATAGATCTGAATGCCAATGAGGGGAGTAGCTGGAAAACACATTATGTCCGTCCTGAATAAATGCCAAGTAGTGTGAATTCTGGTTTCTTTAGTCATGGAAGGGAGTGAAACGTTCCATCTTGGGATGATTTGTGTATGAGTTTCCTCGCTGTCTTCCATACCATCCTCTTAGGAATGCAAAGTTCCCATTGACCTGTACTGTTTGACTGGAGATGTCAAGAATGTTCAAAAAAGTCTTGCAAATATTTATTGAGGATCTATCATGTGCCAGGTGTCCAGAGGGTGGGAATAAAACATCAAAAAGACCGATGGAGGGGGCGCTTGGGTGGCTAAGTCAGTTAAGCATCCGACTCTTAATTTCAACTCAGGTCATGATCTCAGGGTCATGAGATCAAGCCCCGCTTTGGGCTCTGTGTTCAGCGGGGAGTCCGCTTGAGATTCTCTCTTTCCCTCTCCTTCTCTCCCCCACCTCCGTGCTCACTTGCTCTCTCTCAAATAAATAAATAAATAAATAAATAAATAAATCTTTAAAAAAAAAAGCCAGATGAAGTGCTCACCCTTAGGGAGCTCACATTTTAATGACTTTAGTGGACTGGCCAGTACCTAAGATCTTTGTGAACTTAGATTTTCTACAGATGTTGTTTCTGGGTAATCTTGAAACAGGCCCGTCTCAGCTCTGTCCCCAGCTCCATTCACTTTATCTTGTCAATTCATCAGGGACCCCTGCTTTGCTGAATTCATTGAGCATTTCTCCATCCCCTACCTAATGATATAGTTGAGCACTCCCTCCCTGAAACACTTTCTTACCTGGCTTCTGGAATGCTCCTCTCCCTTGGTTCTCCCCTCACCAAAGTGGGGCTCCTCCTCAGTCTAAAGGCTGATGCCTCTTGCATATACTCTTGTATCCAGCTGCTCACTCTAATCTCCATTTGAGATGCATAGGAATACAGATGATCTGTCTGCTCTTGATTTTTGTCCCCCAGTCTGCTCCTCCCCATAGGTCTTCTCCATCTGCCAGTTGCTCAGGCTAAAATTATTAGAGCGTCTTTTACTTCTTTCTAATTTCACTAATTTCTAATTTTACTTCTTTCTAAATTCCCTCCATATCCAACCCACCGGCCAATCCTATTACCTTATCTTCAAATATGTGCATAATTGCACTACTGCTCACCACCACCACCATCTTGGTCCACATCCCTGCTGCCCCTCACCTGGGCTACTGCAGGACCTCCCTCACCACCTCCCTGCTCCTTGTCTTGCCCCTACAGTGTTCTCTCTACACAGCATTGAGAACAGTCCTTTTAAAACATAGGTCATGTTTCCTCTCTGCTCACAATCTTCCTGTGGCTTCCCATCTCATTCAGATTAAAATCCAAAACCTTGCCGGAGTCTGTAAGACCCTTACCATGTGGTTTCTGCTCCCCAAACTTCCCCAAGCCTCAGTTTCCAGCTTGAAAATGGGCGTGGTGAGACAGACTGCATAGGGTTGTTATGAGGAGTGAGTCAATAATCCCTGCACGGTGCTTTGTGTACTACCTGGCTCACACTGAGAGCTTAATAAATGTTAGCTCTAAATATTTGCTGAGGGTCTACTATGTGCCAGGCATCATTGAGGGAATACGGGATGCTGCAGAGTAAAACATAGTTCCGTTCTCTCAGAGCTTACGTGAGGAGGTGATCAATTCTATGGAGAAAAACAAAGCAGAGTAGGGAAATAGACAGATAGTAGGAGTAGCTGCTCTTTGTAGCATCTGGACTCACTGGTTTGCGATTTGCATTTGGTTTCAAGTTGGAAACTGAGGTTCGGGGAAGTTCTATAAGTTGCCAAGATCACTTGGTAGACTTGGGCGTGAACCAGGGTCTTGGAGACTGCAGAGTCCATGCTCTGACCACCTTGTGTGGCTGCTGTCTCTCTTCGGTGGGTTTACTTTGTTCTAGAAAGGTTTACGGTGGCTGTCCAACACATATAAATGTAAATGAGCAACCTGTGGCCCACCCTGGACTTGAAATATGCAAATAGGCAGGGGCATTGGTGTGTTTGTCGTGATGGGATGGTGTCTCTGAGTGTTCTGGTTTTCATTTCCTGAGGGCAGTTATGGCATGTTGTAGATATTTTCTCCTGGGTAAGGAGACAGCATGGGAACTACAGTGGGATTAAGAAGGTGAAAGTTATATGTAATCCAGAATGCATTTAAATGCCTTTGGGAAGGTGTCATGCTAGAGTCTGACCTGCCCTTGTGACCAGGGTCCCTTCCCTCTGGTGCTGTTCATTTGAACAATTCCTAGCTGAGGAACTATCTTGAATTTGAGGAACTTTTGTTCAGAAAGTGCCTATCTAGGGGTGCCTGGGTGGCTCAGTCGTTAAGTGTCTGCCTTCAGCCCAGGGCATGATCCCAGTGTTCTGGGATCGAGCCCCACATCAGGCTCCTCTGCTGGGAGCCTGCTTCGTCCTCTCCCACTCCCCCTGCTTGTGTTCCCTCTCTCGCTGGCTGTCTCTACCTCTGTCAAATAAATAAAGAAAATCTGTTAAAAAAAAAAAGTGCCTATCTAGTACCCAGCGAAGCCTGAGAGAGGGCTGGAAAAGAGGGAAAACTGAGATCCATGGCCCATGTCAGGCTTGCCTCAGGGTCCATGCACGGCCAGAGCTCAGAGGGCCCAAGGGATGGCCTCCACTGTAGAACTTGTTCTCCCTCTCTCAAGGGCGTGTGGTCGTATTCATGTTCTGTCAGTGTGTGTACAAGGGAATCCTGTTACTACCTCCATTTTACAGATGGGGAAAGTAGGGAACAGAGTAGGTAAGTCACTTGTCCTGTGTCACAGAACTAGTGAATGGCAGAGCTGGCTCCAAGCATCTGTACTCCTTTTTTTTTTTTTTTTTAAGTAGTCTCCATGTCTAGCGTGGAGCCCAGTGCAGGGCTTGAACTCACAACCCTGAGATCAAGACCTGAGCTGAGATCAAGAGTCGGACGCTTAATCGACTGAGCCACCCAGGCACCCAAGCATCTGCACTTTTAACCACTGCACCAACCGCTGCTTCGTGGCACCACGTAGGAAACGTTAACATTTACCACTGAGAGTTCTTTTTTTTTTTTTTTAAGATTTTATTTTTATTTATTTGACAAAGGTAGAGACAGCCAGCGAGAGAGGGAACGCAAGCAGGGGGAGTGGAAGAGGAAGAAGCAGGCTCCCAGCAGAGGAGCCTGATGTGGGGCTCCATCCCACAACGCCGGGATCACGCCCTGAGCCGAAGGCAGATGCTTAACCGCTGTGCCACCCAGGCGCCCCACCACTGAGAGTTCTTTTTCTGGAAGACTGCATTCATGAGAGTTGTTCTGAAGATAAAAGCCTTGCAGGGAGCTCCAGGGTGAAAGAGAAGTGCGGCAGAATGCCTCCTGAGGTGGGAGCGGAGGATGCAATAGGTGTTGCCGCAGAATCTCTGAGCACAGGGAGCCAGGGCCGGGAGTGAGAATGGCAGGAAGCGGAGAAAGCCAGAGTGTGGGAATTTTTATCATTGTTGAAGGATTCACATAAATATGTGTCTCCGAAACAGGGCATTGTAGGGCGGGTTTCTCACCAGTGCCGATAAAACTTCACATCTGTGCCGTTTTTGTCAGATCCCAGGCTGCACAATGTGCTTAAGCTCCTGGCTTTTATTTATACAAGTCCTGCTTCTGGTATAGTTAACAGTATTTTATTTTGCATTATTATTTCATGAGGATTTTTTCCCATTAGGTATATATCTTTTATTTTGCCTGAAAATTATCTTTATTCTCATTGTTTTTAAAATTTTTAAAAAAATTTTAAAGCAATGAACCATAGGGTTTTTTCCCCTTTTAAAAAAGTTTTTATTTAAATTCCAGTTAGTTAACATGCAGTGTAATACTTTTTTTTTTTTAATAATGATTTTTTATTATATTATGTTAGTCACCATACAGTACATCCCCGGTTTTCGATGTAAGGCTCGATGATTCATTAGTTGTGTATAACACCCAGTGCACCATGCAATATGTGCCCTCCTTACTACCCATCACCGGTCTATCCCATTCCCCCACCCCCCTCCCCTCTGTAGCCCTCAGTTTGTTTCTCATAGTCCATAGTCTCTCATGTTTCATTCCCCCTTCTGATTACCCCCCCTTTCTTTATCCCTTTCTTCCCCTACTGATCATTCTAGTTCCTATGTTCCATAGATGAGAGAAATCATATGATAGTTGTCTTTCTCTGCTTGACTTATTTCACTAAGCATTATCTCCTCCAGTGCCGTCCATGTTGTAGCAAATGTTGAGAACTCATTCTTTCTGATTGCTGAGTAATATTCCATTGTATATATGGACCACAACTTCTTAATCCAGTCATCTGTTGCAGGGCATCTCGGCTCCTTCCACGATTTAGCTATTGTGGACATTGCTGCTATGAACATTGGGGTGCATATGGCCCTTCTCTTCACTACGTCTGTATCTTTGGGGTAAACACCCAGTAGTGCAATGGCTGGATCATAGGGTAGCTCAATTTTTAACTTTTTAAGGGACCTCCACACTGTTTTCCAGAGTGGCTGTACCAACTTGCATTCCCACCAACAATGTAGGAGGGATCCCCTTTCTCCACATCCTCTCCAACAATTGTTGTTTCTTGCCTTGTCTATTTTTGCCATTCTAACTGGCGTAAGGTGGTATCTCAGTGTGGTTTTGATTTGAATTTCCTTGATGGCTAATGATTTTGAACATTTTTTCATGTGTCTGTTAGCCATTTGAACATACAGTGTAATACTAATTTCAGGTGAACAATGTAGTGATTGAACACTTCCATACGTCACCTGGTGTGCATCAGGACAAGTGCCTTCCTTCATCCCCATCACCTCTTTCACCCCCCACCCCCACCTCCCCTCTGGTCACCAGCAGTTTGTTATCTCTAGTTAAGAGTCTGTTTCTTGGTTTGCCTCTCTTCCCCCCACCCCACCTTTGCTCATTTGTTTTGTTTCTTAAGTTCTACATATGAGTGAAATTGTATGGTATTTGTCTGTCTCTGACTGACTTATTTCGCTTAGCGTGATGCTCTCTAACTCCACCCACGTTGTTGGAAATGGCAAGATTTCATTTTTTTTTATGGCGGACTAATATTCCATTGTGTGTGTGCGCGTGTGTATATGTATGTATGTGTATATATATGCACACATTGTGTATATATATATATGTGTATATATATACACATATATATATATATATTTGGGCTGTTCAAGTATATTCATCAGTCGATGGACACTTGGGCTGTTTCCGTAATTTGGCTATTGTAGATAATGCTGCTATAAACATCGGGGTGCGTGTATCCCTTTGAATTAGTATTTTTTATTCTTTGGGTAAAGAGACATGAAAAGATGCTCAACATCACTGATCATCAGGGAAATGCAAATCAAAACTACAATGAGATATCACTTTACTGCTGTCAGGATGGCTAAAATCAACAACACAAGAAACAACAGGTGTTGGTGAGGATGCGGAGAAAGGAGCACCCTCTTGCACTGTTGGTGGGAATGCAAACTGGTGCAGCCACTGTGGGAAAGAGTGTGGAGGTTTCTCAAAAAGCTAAAAATAGAACTACCCTGCAATCCAGCAATTGCACTACTAGGTATTTACCCAAAGAATACCCTCCCTATTAAAAAGTTGTGGTCAAACACACATCACATATTTACCATCTTACCATTTCAGGTGTACAATAATTAAGTACATACACAATGTTGTGTATCTGTCACCACTATCTAATTCCATGATGTTTTCATCACCACAAAGGAAATTGTGTACGCGTTAAACAGTCACTTCCCACGCGCTCTCTTTCCCCTAGCCCCTGGCCACTGCTAGTCTGCTTTTAGTCTCTATGAATTTGCCTCTTCTGGGTATTTCATTAAATGGAATCCTACACGATGTGCCCTTTTGTGTCTGGCTTCTTTCACTTTGCATAACATTTTCCAGGTTCTCCATGTCATAGCATGTGCAGTACTTGGTCCTTTTGAATAACATCCCATTGCAGGCATTATAACACCTTTTGCTTATCCGTTTTCATTTAGCAGTGGATGGAACTGAACACATACCTTTTTGGTGGTTACTAGAGTACCAGGTATTTTGCTACATGCTTGCTCCTGAGTCTATAAAGAGCCCTTACATATCAGTAACAAAAAAAGAACATCCCTTTTATAAATGAGTAAATGACCTGAACAAACATTTTACAAAATGCGAACTACAAATACAATCATTTCATGGGTTTAAAAAAATAATTGCAATCTCTTCTTTTTCGTTCATTCTGGAATTAGTTTGATTAGAGTAGTTCTATATTATTTAGGACCAGATTATAGACATCCCATTGTTTGGGATAATTTCCATTTGGGAAAAATTTCATTTGTTGCTCTATTCAAGTAAAGATGTGACCTGAAAATAACTTCCAGAGACAATTTTCCAGAGACTACATCCCTAAAGCCTTTGAGAAATACTTTTTTCTTCCAAATTTTTCTTTTCTTTTTTTTTTTTTAAAGATTTTATTTCTTTATTTGACAGAGACAGAGACAGCCAGCGAGAGAGGGAACACAAGCAGGGGGAGTGGGAGAGGAAGAAGTAGGCTCCCAGCGGAGCAGGGAACGTGATGTGGGGCTCGATCCCAGGACCCTGGGATCATGTCCTGAGCCGAAGGCAGACACTTAACTGAGCCACCCAGGTGCCCCATGTGTTGTTTTTCTATAACTGGGCTGTCCGGTATCTTAGACACATGCTACATACTGCTGCTGAGCACTTGAAACATGGCTAGTGCCAATTAAGATTGATGTAAGAGTAAAATACTCATTGGATTTTTAAGAATTAATTTAACAGAGAGAGAGAGAGCATGAGCGGGAGGGGGAAGGGGCAGAGGGACCGGGAGAGAGAGAATCTTCAGCAGGCTCCTTGCTCAGCCCAGAGCCAGATGCGGGGCTCGATCTCATGACCCCAAGATCATGACCTAAGCTGAAATCAAGAGTCCGACACTTAACCAAATGAGCTACCCAGGCACCCCAGCAAAAGACTCATTGGATTTTGAAGATGTGAAAAAATGTAAAATATCTCTAATATCTTTTTTCTATTACATATTGAACTGATAATAGTATCTGGATATATTGAGTTAAATAAACTATATGACTAAAACTAAACTTACCTGTTTCTGTTTACCGTTTTAATGCGACTAATAAAAAGTTTAAAATTACGTATGCAATATAATAAAAAATCATTATTAAAAAGAAAATAAATAAATAAAATTACGTATGCAGCTCGCATGATGTTGCTACTGGACAGTGCTGTTCTAGAAAACAACTGCGGAGGGATAGAAAATGGAGAAAAGAAGTCTGCATGGACACTTGCGACTTCTGTGCCTTCAGAAAGTGCCCCGTGAGCGAGGCTGCAGTGGGTCTGGACGCCTGCAGCAGCCTCCCAGCTGGTCTCTGCCTTCATTCTGGACCCCTCGGCCGTCTTCACTTCCCCCTAGCCAGTTGGGATCAAAATCGCATGTCATTCCCCACTCTGTAGCTTCCGTGGAGCCCCCTCAGCCCACGGCCAAGCCCCCAACCCAAGCCTTTAAGGTTCTGCCCTGTCCAGCTCCGGCCGCCTCTTCAGCCTCATCTCATGCCTGTCTGCCTCCTTCCCGGTCTGTCGAGGCCCTTCAGTAAACATGACCATGATTTTCATTGCACAATACATTTCCATCATAAAGATTGAAAAATACATAATGTAAAAGATGATGTCCACATCTGTGCTTCCCACCCCCCACCCTGGCTGCACACATCATCCATCACTGTCAACAGCTGGGCACATGCCCTTCCAGGGCCCTCACTCAGCGTACACATCTCATTGTGCACGTGCGTGAGCATGAGAGTGTGTGTGTGCGTGTGTGTAAACATAAATGGGTTTATGTGTTGTCCTGCTTCTTTTTCCACATACTGTATTTTATGGACTTTGCTGGTGAAGGCATTGTCTTTAATGGATGCCTCAGTATTTTACTATATGGCTGTGCCATAATTTATTCATTTGTTTATTACTGTTATTAATTATAAACTGTTTCACCCATATAGCAAAATATAGGCTATTATAACATTCATCTCTGTACCTACCATTTAGATTTAAGAAACATGATTTTGTCCTATTGGCTTCAGAATTTTTATGTGAATAGATGGGACATTACAGGTAGAGAGGAAGTCTCACGTGGGTCCCACTCCCGTCCCTTTTCCTTCTCAATCCCCAGAGAGAACCGGTCTGCTGTGGTTGATAAAACCTTTTCATCTGTAGTCTTAACTACGCATATGTGTGGCTATCAACAATAGAGTGTTATTTTGTGAGATTCTAAATAGGATTATATCATATGTCATGCATATCTCCTGCCACTTGGATGTCCTTTCTCTCTCTCTCTTTTTTTTTTTTTTTGGAGATTTTTCACTAGTATATTGTCCTACGGGGTCTTCCACTGCAAAAAATAAATAGAGCTTCATTTAAGCTATCCTTTATTGGCAGATGTTTAAGTTCTTAAGATGTTTAAGATGTTAAGTTTAGCTTCCAGTTTTTACAACATGACATCTCTCTTTTGCATCTTAACTCTTGACTCTTTTAACTTTAGCAGTCAGTTTGGCCAGTTTTGTCAATTTTGGTAATTTTTGCAAAGATCACCTTTATACCTCCTGCATTTTTTGCTTGCTTTTCCCATGGCCTGGCCTGTTGGTCCCTGTCTTATCACCTGCTTGAGTCCCTTATCTCTGTCAGGTCACAGGGAGGCCTCATTTCCTCTGGGAGGTCCTTCTGGCTCCCCAAGTGATTGAGCCCCTTTGGCACTCCCTACTACCACTCTTTTTTTTTTTTTTTAAGACTTACTATTCTCTCTCTCTCATTGTCCTTTTGTAAGTTTCACGAAAGCAGACACCAGATCTGTGTTGTTCACTAATGTAATGTAACTGTATCTCTAATGTCTGGTACTGTGTCTGCCCTATAAGGTGTTCTTTTTTTATTTTTTAAAGATTTTATTTATTTATTTGTCAGAGAGAGAGAGAGAGGGAGTGCACGAGAACACAAGCAGGGAGAACAGCAGAGGGAGAAGAAGCAGACTCCCCGCTGAGCAAGGAGCCTGATGTGGGGCTCGATCCCAGAGCGGCAGCCATGGCAGGAGTGAACAAAGCTGAGTATGGCCGTACGGACTATGGAAACATGTTACTGGGGGATGCCTTGGTGCTTTTGTTGTAACAGACGAGCCAGACTGCGGAGCTTTCTATTTGGCAAACTACCTCTTCACTGAGAGCTTCTCCACAAAGAATTGGGTCTTCACCGGGCTAACCACCTGCCAGTCCATCCTCGATCAGATATCACACACAGAACTAAGAAGCATTTACCTGAAAGAGACTGTCACTGTCTTAAGTAGTTCAAACAGAATAAAAATACCTGGCATGGGGCGTCTGGGTGGCTCAGTCAGTTGAGCGTCTGCCTCGTAATTTCGGCTCAGGTCGTGATCTCAGAGTTGTGGGATCGGGCCCCGTGTCAGGCTCCGTGCTCAGAGGGGACTGTCTTTCTCTCTCTCTCTAAAATTGAATGAAAAATTACCTGGCACAGGTGATACCATATTCTGCACTAATCTTTCTTATAAAATGTAGCTTTTTGGCTTTCTTAGTAATGCTACAATTGTCTCCATGGAAAGGGAGAAGTAAAACAAAAGAAATAAAAGGAACGTTTTGTTAGCATGCTGCCCTGAGTTGAGAATTAAGACATTAAAATATTTAAAACATAACGCAACATGCTGGCAAAGGTGGTACTCTTTGGAAGGGAAATAGAGTGGGGGACAGAAAATTAGGGAATGGAGGGGATCACTTTTCATGGTTACATTGTGTTCATATTTGTGGTCATGTTGTTGTCTAATACAAATATGGCAGGTTGAAGCCTTTGTTTTGTTTTACTTCTATTTTATCCAACGTGTAAGAATTAGTGCGAATTTCGCTGGCTGTCCAACATGAGCCTTACCGATGATAATGATAAGTAACATTCCTTCTTACTGTGTTAAAGAAGGAGTCTTCAGGATGCTCCTCCTTACGATGAATTGTAAGAGGTCAGTAGTAACCTAACACTACGTCACAATGCCCACATCATTCACCGCACCGCATCTGATCAAATAGGCATTTTATCATCTCACAGCATCGTAAGAGGAAGGGCGATACAGTACAATAAGGTATTTGAGAGAGGCCACATTCACATAACTTTTATTACTATATATAGTGTTACAATTCTTTTTTGGGGGAGTGGAGGGGGGAGAGGGAGAGAGAGAATCTTAAGCAGGCTCCATGCTGGGTGTGGCTGTCGTGTGGCTCAAGCCCATGACCTTGAGATCATGACCTGAGCTGAAATCAAAAGTCGTTCACTCAACCGATGGAACCATCCAGGGTTCCTCTGTTATAATTCTATCTTACTAGGCATTATTGTTGTCATCCCCTTACTCATTCATAAATTAAACTTAATTATAAGTGCGTACGTATAGGAGAAAACATAGCATGTATGGGGTTCAGTCATATCCATTGGTTCAGGGAGTCTTGAAATGTACCCTAAGAAAATTGAGCTACCCTATGATCCAGCAATTGCACTACTGGGTATTTACCCCAAAGATACAGACGTAGTGAAGAGAAGGGCCATATGCACCCCAATGTTCATAGCAGCATTGTCCACAATAGCTAAATCGTGGAAGGAGCCGAGATGCCCTGCAACAGATGACTGGATTAAGAAGATGTGGTCCATATATACAATGGAATATTACTCAGCCATAAAAAAGAACAATTTTTCAACATTTGCTGCAACATGGACGGGACTAGAGGAGATAATGCTAAGCGAAATAAGTCAAGCAGAGAAAGACAATTATATGGTTTCACTCATTTATGGAACATGAGAAGTAGGAAGATTGTTAGGAGAAGAAAGGGAAGAAGAAAGGGAGGGTAAACAGAAGAGGGAAGGAACCATGAGAGACTATAGACTCTGGGAAACAAACCAAGGGCTTCGGTGGGGGGGAGGGGGATGGGATAGGCTGGTGATGGGTATTAAGGAGGGCACGTATTGCATGGTGCACTGGGTGTTATATGCAAGTAATAAATCATGGAACTTAAAAAAATAAATTTAATAAAAAAAAATAATAAAGCTCTGCATACAATGTGGAGCTAGAACTCACAACCCCAAGATCAAGAGTCACCGACTGAGCCAGCCAGGTGCCCCTGAACATACCTTTCGTGCAGAAGGGGGCTACTGTAAAAGCTAATTTGAGCATCCATGAGTGCCAGATTCTCTGCCATTTTATATAGTATATTAATGCTTCAATTTTGTGAAGAGAGATTATTATCCCCATTTTACAGACAAGAAAATGGAGGCTCAGAGGGAGTAGAGAGTAGGTAGCCTGGTTGAAGTCCTGCAGCAAGAAAGGGAGGGAGCTGGGGCGCCTGGGTGGCTCAGTCATTAAGCATCTGCCTTTGGCCCAGGGCGTGATCCCAGGGTCCTGGGATCGAGCCCTGCATCGTCTCCCTGCTCCACTGGGAGCCTGGTTCTTCCTCTCCCACTCCCTCTGCTTGTGTTCCCTCTCTCACTGGCTGTGTCTCTCTCTGTCAAATAAATAAATAAATAAAATCTTAAAAAAAAAAAAAAAGACGGAGCCACTTTCGGAGCCCCAAGTGGGTCCTACCCCAGGCACTAGGCTCTTAGCCCCACACAGTGCATGGGCCGCGGAAGCTTCTGAAACCCATACTCTTAGGAGCTGCTCTGGAAATGGTCACTAATGCTCTTCCCAAGGGGTGGGAACAAGTTGTATTTGTTTTCCTGTGGTGGGAAATACATTCTGTTGCTAACCCTGACGCCTGGTGCTACTGTGTGAGTCCAGCCACACACACACCTGAATTTGCGATCATTCCCTAAATGCATCTTTGCTCCTCCCGTGGGCATTTCTCCATGTCTACCATAAGCTCTCTGGAGGGGGGAATGTTTATAACTCTTCTTCCCAACCTTCCCTATGGTTGTAACCTCCTTCCAGGCAGGAAGTGCTCCCTGCTGTCACAGTGGCTTCCCTCCTGCTGCAGGCCCACCCCTGGCTGCCCATGGATTCCTCCACAGAGGTGGAGCGTTACTGTTCCGCGTTGTCCTCCTGACATCTGCAGGACAGGCTGTGCTGCTTAACCATGCATGCGTGGGCGGGGTGTGGGTGCAAGCAGGGGCAGAGAAGGGGCAGACTCCCCGCTGAGCAGAGAGCCCAACACAGGCCCCCATCCCAGGACCCTGAGATTATAACCTGAGCCAGGTTATAAGTCAGGTACTTAACCGACTGAGCCACCCAGGGGCCCCTCCTGAAGCTGTCCTTTAAAGCCACCTGGGTGCTAGTGTTTGGCTGGGGAGAAGGAGGTTACTAGTAGGAGACTCTTATGATGCCAGAGTAGACTGTTAAAGGGGTTCCAGCTAATGTGATTGATCTGGAAGCCTGGCTGGTGATGTTCTACAAGGGCTGGGGGGAGCCTGTACTTAGGAACAGTCCTTCTTTTGGTAGGTTTCCTGGCAATTTCCCCAGTGGAGAAGGGTGTGTCCAAATTGCCTGAGAGTGCCCTGAATTGACAGATTTGCTTTGATCCTTTTTCTTTGCCTATGAAGTTTCTTATTGTGAGGCCCTGCTAAGCTGGTACCTTCCCACAAGGAACCCCCAGGCCATATTCTTCCAAAAGCATGCTATACCCTGTTTGGTGGGGCTTCTCTCTGTATGAGAGGGGCTACGTCCTCTGAATCTGGAGTCAGACACAAGTGGTTATGAATCCTACCTTGGCCACCTACCAGCTATGTGACTTTTGGCATGTGGCTTAACCTCTCTGAGTCCCAGTTTATCTCATCTGTAAAATGGGGGTAATGATAATATCCCCCATTATACCGTAATATTATATGAAAATATGTTATGATACAAAGTTATACTATTTATTTAAAAGTATATAATGCCGGGGCGCCTGGCTGGCTCAGTTGGTAGAGCATGTGACTCTTGATCTTGAGGTCAAGCCCCGCATTGGGTGTAGAGCTTACTTTAAATAAATAAAAGTATTTTAAAAAATATATATTGCCATTATAATGTGTTATGTATTATAAGTTTGTACATATATATTTCTATATAAAATATTCTATAGCACCATTATAACACTCCCCGTATTTCATGTACTAACAATATACTGTAACATAATAACCTATCTTACTGTGAGACTTCGATTATGTAGGCAAAGTGTTTAACACAGTCCCTGGCACACCATGTAACTTAATTGCTGTTAATTATTGTGATCATAGTTTTCTGTGGACCGCAAGATATAAAACAGGGGCCCATTTACTCACTGTGTTCTGCTTGCTGTACGTTGTTGCTTTGGAAGCAGTGAAGCTCATCAAATAATTAGGAAAGCAAAGCCCAATTATAACCCAGGAGAGGAGGGAACCGTATCCAGGGAGATGTTTTGTTAAACTCGTAAGTTTTTTTCTCGCAAGGGGGAAAGGCTTTTTAAGAAGAACTTAGACCAACATGTTACTTAATAGAGAAGTATTAAATCTAAATAACAACCCACGTGTTCTGTTTGTCTTGAGATATTATTATTAGCCTGGGTTTTTATTGTTGTACGTGTGGGTGGGGAGGAATTTGAGGCAGAAGTGGGGCTGGATATAAAGACACAGCTTTTGGTGAGTTGTCCCAGCTTTTCTGTGTCAGTCCTGTGCCCCTGGTCGAAGGCTGTTCTTGGAGCCAGAATTCTGTGTCGGTCCTGTGCCCCTGGTCGAAGGCTGTTGTTGGAGCCAGAATTTGGGAGGAGGGGAAGGGGCTCTGCACTGACATCTTTGAGAACTTAGCAGTGATGGAACTGGATTTAGAACCCCCATCCCATCTTGACTATACACTGGGTATCGTTCCTCCCATTTTGCACACAGGCGGTTTGAAAGCCCAAGAGAGAAAGTCTCAAGGTCAGGGTCACACAGCTAATAAAATGCCATGGGATCTGAGATCAGACAACTGAGACCAGAATCCTGATTTCACCTGTGTGCTGATAGCTGGCACTTAACATCCTTAGGTCTCTGTTTTCTTATCTGCTGAATGGGTACAGTGACAAACCCTGGCTTGCTTTGTGAGTCAGTGAGACTAACTCTGTGAAGTTTTAGCTTGCGCTGTTTTAAGGACTCAATACCTGTTAGCTGCTGCATTTTGCTTATTCATCTCTTTCCTGTGGGAGAGCCAATTAAGATTTTTACTCGAGCCTGCCTCAAGCCTGTGCAGCGGTCACTTCTGTCTGGCATTACTGCTCATTATGGCGGGGAAGTCAAAGTACAGGTGTGGCTATCATGTGAAAAACCGACAACTTAGTACCTCCTTGGTACATCGGTGACTAAAACCTCAGGGAAAGTCCAAGATGGACCTTTCTCAGGGATGCTTTTCAGTGAGGTGGTACTTGGAGCAAACATGAGATTTGAATTTCCATATTGACAGACTCCAACAGTTTTGGGAGGAGTAATTTATTACTCCATGGAAACATTGTAGAAGGTGTCCTTGGAGGTCTGTTGGAAGCTACAAACTTGGATTCACTCTCCAGGACAGAAATAAGGTGTTGCTGGTGTGTCTGGAGCTGCCCAGCCACACTGCTGCTGCTTTCCTTCGCCCTTCCGTGTACCCCCGTCTGGTGCTGACCCCGTCGGAGCCTGCCTCTGTCTCCTGTAAGGATACTGATGCACGTGGACACATTGATCGGTGAGGGAACCGGTTCTGGCTGGCGAGGCAGCGGCTCCGTGTCCTGTGGACCGTCCCTCTAAAAAGTCTGGAGCTCAGGTGTGGCCTCCACCAGGGAGAGTTCCAGGCTCGGCTGAAGCTGTAAACACCAGCTGATGATGTCCGTTTGGGAATTGCTTGTGTGTGAGCAACAAAGATCAAGATCGGGAGCTTGGTCTGGCTCCTTGATTGCAACCAGGTTGAATTTTAGATTCGATTTGATTTTTTAAGGGTCGGGGCTTGACTATTTCCAAGGGACTCTGGAGCTCTGGTCCTGGGGGGCTGGGAAGGAGTTCGGAGTGCATTTGGTTGTGAAGGACTGCGGGGCTGTAGAAGAGGCCAGCTGCCTCATCGGCCTGGGCCGTTTCTCCAGGCATCTCTCTTTCTGATAAACGACGTCTGAAGTTGGTGATTTCCTCTGAGCATCCAACCCATGAGTGACGAACACACTGTCTTGTCTTTTCTCCTCTTCTAGGCCTAGGCGGCAGCGGCAGAACAACTTCCCCATGTTCCCCTCCCCTAAAGCCTGGAATTTCAGAGGGGTAAGTGTTTTCCCGGGCGTGGTCCCCACTGTTCTACACCCTATTCTGGCTGCTCCAGAGACAGTGCTGTTGGGGTTGGCTCTACTAATCGGGCTTCACCCAAAAAAGCTGTGTTTCAGCACTTGGAGAAATCATGTTTGTATCAGCGGTTGTGGCTTAATTAAAAACGTTAAGTGGCTCAATTAAGTGCCTGCTGATGTCCGTTTGCCTGATAGGTCTTGGGCTCCTGGAAGCATCTGGTGAAGAAGCCAAGTCAGGGTTGAGGAGGGGGAGGCATTATACCTGTTTTCTGGGGGACCTGGAGGGATGGGTGCACAACGAAGAAAAAAGAAATCGGAAATGTACCATCTGTTAATATATAGATTTATGATTTCACGGGGAGCTTTGTTTTCCAGAAGGAGAAGTCTGGAAGCTCTAAACAGATTTTTAAGGGGAATCATAAAATCTCCCAATCATAAAGCTGTAGACCCGTGGAATTATAGTCAGATCTAACCTCCTCTTGATGCAAAGTTCTCTTCCTTAACATAATAATATTAATAGTAATAATAATAATAGTGTATAGAAGCCCTGCCGTGTGCGAAAATGAGTTCTAGCTCTGACCTTAAGAAAAAGACCCATGTGTGTGTAAAGAATGCTCAGAGCTCAGTTTTACCACCTGGCCTTTGCCTGAGCTGTTTCTTTTGCCTAGAACACAGCCCCTCTGTCCAGCACTGCACTCCTACACACACTGCAACTGGCCCACCCACTTCATCCCTTAGGTCTAAGCCTTGACATCACCTCCTGTGGGAAAGCTGTCTGAGCTCAGGCACCACCTGTGGACCCCTGCACTTTCTTCTCATTGTTGGGATGAGATAGTTGGTGCCTACGGAAATGTCATATTAGAAGCTCCAAGCATCAGATCTGTAGAGACCTTGTCATTCTCTCTTGTTCACTGCTGTATCCCTGGGCTTAGCACCTACGTACTTAATGACTTTGTTGAATGAAGAAACAAATCTTTCACATCCATCAGACGCAAAGTCCACTTCAGGCTGTGTTTCGAGCTCACGTCTTTGGTCTTTTCAGCACTGTTTTTTCTAGTGAGTTCACTGAGTTCCCCTTTAGTCTCCTACGTAGAGCTTAGTCATTTTCCCCAAGTGTGTTATTAAAAATAAATATAGATCACGGCTCTATTTCCAGTAAGTTTACAATATGCTTTTCACTGAGTACAAAGTGAAACGTGTTGACCTCTTAAATAGACGTGCATGTCTTACCGAATGTAAGTCATGTGTCTCCTAAGCTGTTTATGGTTTTGTGGATAAGATCCCCTTCCTCCAGGTGTCTTCAGTTGGATGATCATAACCATTAGGTGGAAAAAACCTTGTGTGGTCAAATAAACTTGGGGCACACTGAGAGCACCTAATTAAATATGTTCACCGCTGCGGGACTTCTCAGAGCCTTTGATGTGTTGCTATGCTTGGAGACTACATTAAGGTGAGTTGATGGCGTTGGTGGCATTTCCCAAAGTCATTGCTCATAAATTCTGGTTGACAAGATAGTTTGTACACACTTTGGAATAGTTGACATTTATTGTCGATTTTGAACTGTAGAGAAATTAGACCTTCTATGAGCAAATTGGTCTTTGTTGGAAGATATTTATTTTCTCTCTGTCTCTGGCCTCCCCTCAGGGTACCCTTCCTTCTGATTCAGCAGTGGTCACTAGCCAACTCTTGGGGTACATTGGGGTGACCAACTACCCAAGTTTACCAACCATTGTCCTGGTTTTAGCACTGGAAGTCCCAGGCAAACTGGGACAATTGATTACCATACTTATGGCCATAAGACCTTTTCAGCTGTTTTCCCTTGAAAAATGTTTTGTGAATTTTTGAGCACAACTCTGTCTTATAGAAATTGCTACTCAAAGGAACCTGTTAGATATACACTTGGTTAAAGTGACCCTTTGATAGCTTCATCCCTGCATGGTAACATTTGAAATTAGGGAATAGTTAAAATCGTTGGAGTAAGTAGAGTCAGTTAGGCGGTTAGGTCAGCTGTGGTGTTTATTTTGGTCCCTTGTCCGTGCTTTGATTTCTCCTGGCCCATGGGGCGTATTGGTAAAGTTAGACAAACTGACCTCAGGATATGCAAGAGGGAGATGGTCTGAGGCTTGATCAATTGCCACATTGGCCAAATTGATCTCTTTCTGTGTTGGAGCATAATCCTCCCTGACATAGAGAGGGTAGGAGGGAACGCTACCAAGTGGAAACACCCTTACTCCCAGCCAGGCCATGCTTTGTAACCATCATTATGGTAATTGGAACTGAAGAACACGAGGGACCCAGAATGCCAGGATGAAGACTTTTGAGGCATTATTAGCTGATACGTTTTCTGTAATGAAATGTGACTCCCAGGCCTGTTAGACTGAGCTGTGCATGCTGTCCTAGGGCAGGGCATGCTTTTTGTGAATGCTTTATTTTCTTCTTTATTGAGAAAGGAAGGTTTTAGAATCTGTGCTAGTAAATTTCCCGTATTTATATATGTGGCAGAGGAAATCGTTACAAGTATTCATAATTCCATTCCTCTTTGGCTTGTAAAGAATAAAGATCCTGTGTTAGTTCACTATATTCTAGGCATTGGTGGATTTTGGGGTTGGTGTGGGGAGAAGTGGTGGGAGAAGATGGATGGTAAAAGGCGAGAGGACAAGGAACCACATTACTCTAGATGAGAAGCCAAGAGGGACACATGTGAGGGTTCAGAAGGGAGCTGGAGCATGAAGGGAGGAGAGGGAGTGGTTGGCATCTTAATAAGGAGTCTGGAAAAAGAGAGAGATGTTTCAAAATAATTTTAAGGAAAGTCTTTCTGAGTGAGTTGTATTGTAACCCCCTCATTGTCTTCCCTGGAAACATTCACTGCAGATCTGCATTACTCCTCAGGGCATTAGTAGTAGGCTTTGTGGTTTTCCTTTTTTGGGGGGCTGCAGTTTTTGGCTGTAGTGAGGTTCAGGAAGAGCTGGTGACCCTTGGATGACACTCTGTCTACCTACCAAGTGATTTAGCCTTTTATAGGAGTTGTCCTTATTAAGTGCTGTTTGGGTCTCTTGATTCCCACTCTTGTCTAAGCAGACAGAGGCCCTTGGTGTTACCAACCCTCCTGACTCCCCCACCTTCCTGAACAAGACGTGGGGTCGTGCCCGTCTCTCACCAGACCCACGGGTGCTGCATATACGCTCATGGAAAGAAGCCAAGAGGAGGTTTTGGTTGGGGTAGTTACAGTGGGAACATCATGAGTAAAACCAGAACAGAATGACAGGAATAAGAAGGTGGGACCCTGTAGTACTGTTACTAAGTGCTTCCGTCAGGTGCTTACTGCACATCTGGTCCCCATCTGGTTGAGGCAGTGCTGAGCTCAGAATATCCTTCCTTGTTCAAATATTTGCTACAGCTCCTCCGGTTAGCTGAGAGAGAGAGAGAGACTGACTCAGGGAGGAAACTCACTCTAGAAGTGTGGAAATCTCAGGAGCGCAACTCCTACCACTGCCTATTAGTTAACTAGGAAGTACTTAGCAAGACCTGCTCCATACCAGGCATCGATTAGGTGTTAGAACTGACGTTTCCATTAAATAGCAAACAAATTTTTCATGGCTATTGCTTGTCTTGTCTCTTTCTCCAGTGCCTGGTCTTCATTCTTGCCTAGGCCATTTGGGAAGAAATTTCTAGACTCGAAGCTTTGGAAGAAACTTTGGACATTGTAGCCCCAACCTTTTAATTTTCAGATGTGGAAAACAAGGCCTAATGTATTAGGACTCTTGATTGCAAATAATAGAAACTCAATTAAAACTAGCTCAAGTGGAAAGGGAGATTGATTGGCTCATGTGACTGAGGGACATGGAGGTGGGTAGGCTTCAGGTGCAACAGTATCCAGGGATACTCCCTTTCAGCTTTGTTACTTTTGGGGTATTGGTCGTATCCTATGTACTACATGTGAACTGTTTTGGAGGGAGAAGATGACCACAAACAGCTGCTCATTTCCAGAGGAAAGAGAGAAGCTTTTGATTCCAGGGTCCACATATGAAATCCCAGTGAAGGGCTCTGATTGCCCTGGCTTGGGTCACGTGGCTGTGCCTTGGCCAATCACTGTCATCAAGAAGATGGACCAGCCTTGGTCACATGTTCCCTCTGAAGGAGTTAGGTGGATGGCGTTTTGTCAGGGCGCTCCACGAGAGCTCCTTGAGGTAAGGAAGGGTCATTTGCTCCAAGGAAGAGTTTGGTGCTGTTACCAGATCTCTCCCGGGTCTCTCCCAAGAGATCAGAACTAGAACCTGGTTTGTGCCTGCTTCACGCTGCCTTGACACATTCCAGGTCCTGTATTTGGAAGGAAGTGCACACACCTCAGTGTCGTTGAATGTTTCTTGAAGGTCAGACTGGAATGTTCTAAAATTCACAACTCAGTAGAGTGACGGTCTCTAAGACTCAAAACATATGCAGCCAGGCAAGGATTTATTGTGACCTCACTGTGTCCACCCTGCAACAAGGGTGGCACAGAGTTCTCTCTCTTGTAGCCTCACTCGGTACATTTATCTCCACTTCCTGGACATCAGCTCCGGGCAAGGCCATGGCAGTCCTGCATGGTAGATGCATTTATTCCCATATCAAGGATGAGGAAACGGAGCCCCACATGTGCTAGCTTGCCTAAAATCACAGCTGTAGTAAGTGACAGAGCCAACATTTGAACCCAGGACTCTCTGTCCCCAGGCCTTTAGAGCTATTGTCTCTTTATTTATTTTTAAAAGATTTTCTTTATTTATTTGAGAGAGAGAGCGCGCAAGCAGGGATGAGGGGCAGAGGGAGAAGCAGACTCTCCACTGAGCAGGGAGCCCACCGTAAGGCTTAATCCCAGGACCCCGAGATCATGACCTGAGCAGAAGGCAGACACTTAACTGACTGAGCCACCCAGGCATCTCACATATTGCCTCTTTAAAACAAGGCTGATGATGCATACTTTTCTTCAAAGGAAGTTAGACATGAAGATCTTTTTTTAAATGCTAGGGACAATGAGTATGCTATGGTAAACTTCATCACCCAGAATGCCTTTCAGTTCTCTTCTATTCCTTTGGACTTCATTTTTTTAAAGGCTTGGTCTTCCCTACTATATTTATGAAAAAAATAATTTGTTACCCTGTTTTGTATTTGTAATGATGAATACAATTATAACAGCTCCACTAATCCCAGGTAAGTAGCCCCTAGCATTCACTTAGGTTATACCGGGCACTGTGTTGAGGGCTTTATGTGTATATTACTTCCCAGAACAATCCCAAGAAATTGATGTTGTTTGAGCCTCATCCTCATTTCATAGATGAGGAAGTAGATTGTGTTAGTTTTCCATCACTGCGTAACAAATCACCACAACTTTAGCAGCTTGAAACACTAGCCACTCATTAGGTCACAGTTCTGTACGCCAGAAGTCTGGGCGTGGTGTGCCGGGTCCTCTGCTCAGGGTCTCACAAGACTGGAACCAAGGTGTCGGCCAGAGTGGAGTCTCATCTTCCAAGCTTATTCAGGTTATTGGGGGTGATTCAGTTTCTTGTGGTTTTACGACCGAAGTCCCCATTTCTTGGCAGATTGTCAGCAAGGGGTGGCTCTTAACTCCTAGAGGCCCCTCTCGGGTCCTTGCCATGTGGTATCCTCCATCTTTAAAGCCAGCAATAGAGAATCTGCCTCACATCACATATTGCTTATGCTTTGTATCGCTCTGACATGAAGAAGAGCCCAGTTCCTTTTAAGGGCTCACCGGATTAGATCACCACCCAGGTCATCTTCCTTTTGAAGATCTAAAAGCCAATGATTAGTAATCTAGTCGTGGGGGTGATTCTTCATCACATCCTCAGGTTCTGCCTGCACTCAGCGGAGGGGATTACACGTGTGTACACTAGGGGCTGGGGGTTCTGGGGGCCGTGCTAGAATTCTGCCCACTGAATAGAGGTTTAAAAGTGGAGCAGCTTGCTCAGGGTCACGTGACAGGCGAGTGGTGGAGCTGGGATTCTAACCTGAACTCAGCTCATTTCCAAAGCCCATGTTCCTTGCCAGCACCTTTTGGGAACTTCTCTTCAGTATGAAATTACTAACCTCCCCAATATACGAAGGACTCTTGCAAAGCAATAACAGAAATTTGAAAACCCAATAGGAAAATAGTTGAAGGGTATGAATAAACAGCACAGAAGAGAAAATATATATGAACAGTAAACAAAGTCAAGTTGTTCATTCTAACTCATACTTTAAAGATATTTTTAGGGGTGCCTGGGTAGCACAGTCGGTTAAGCATCCGACTCTTGGTTTCAGCTCATGTCATGATCTCAGAGTCGTGAGATCAAGCCCCACGTCAGGAAGTCTGCTTGGGATTCTCTCTCCCTCTGCTCCCCCTCCCCCCCAAGTAAATATAAATCTTAAAAAAATGAATTAAGTAAAATAAAAAATATTTTTAAATGACAAAATAAATAAAAACAATACTATAATAATGTATTTCATTTATTTAGCTCTTGTAATATGTTAGTTACTACTCTTAGGACTTTGCATGTCATCACACCTCCAACAACCCTATTAGATAGATCTTATTATTTTTTTCTTTTTTTAAAGATTTTATTTATTTATTTGACAGAGATAGAGACAGCCAGCGAGAGAGGGAACACAAGCAGGGGGAGTAGGAGAGGAAGAAGCAGGCTCAAAGCGGAGGAGCCTGATGTGGGGCTCGATCCCATAACGCTGGGATCACGCCCTGAGCCGAAGGCAGACGCTTAACTGCTGTGCCACCCAGGCGCCCCTAGATAGATATTATTATACCCAGTTTCTGGATGGGCAAACTGAGGCCCAGTATTTTAATTACCCATCTCCAAGGTCGCACAGCAATAAAGTGATAGACGCAGCTTTTGAACCCAGGAAGCCTGTGCTCTCAGCCGTGTGATTGTTGAAAGTGCAAATAATGCAGAAACATATAACATAAAACTGTATGTTTAGGATTAAACCAGTAGGTAAAGAAAAGCAAATAAAAATAACAAAAACGAAATTCCCCCAGAGAACATATTATTATATACGCAGAACAAAGTCTGAAGGAATCTCACTGTTTACGGACAGCCTGGGGGTGGCACCAGGGAACCATTGCTGTGGTAGTTATGTTCTTGGCAATGTCTGAATTTTTGAGAGAGAGCATATATTGCTTTTATAATTAGCAAAAACAACAAAACTTATAATAATTATACACAAACTCCTTCCACAAGCAAAATCTCCCACAAGCATGAGGAGGCTTATTTTAAATGCTTCTGGGGCTTAGAGAACCTCAGGGCGCATCACTGAAGATGTGTTCCGGCAAAACATCTGGGGGCTGATCGAATCTGGGTACATAAAAGAGGCAGGCACCCAGGGGGGCTGTTAGACATTCGCCCCCACCCTGTCTCACCATCCTCCTAACCGCCCCCCCCCCCCATAGTCAGGCTAGAGGCTGCCTCCGTGCCCTCACAGGGTGGGGAGTTTCCCTGTCCACTGCCTCTGGACAGCCCAATCTCTGAGTTTGGTGGACACTCCTTGGTAGTCACAGCACAAGCCTAAGTGGGGAAAAGGCACATGCTTTGAGGGTGCAGTGCCAGTTGGAAACTTCAGACAAGACACATTTCAGAGCGTCAGGTCCTTATTGGCAGACTGGGGAAGTAATGCCATTTCTCAAAAGTTGAGACTTAGTTATAATGGGTGTAAAGTGATCTGAATAATGCCTCCATGTAGTTAAGTGTGCAGAAAATATTAGCTCCTTGTAACTAGAGTTCTCTTACACCTGAAATGACTGTTTCCTAATTATGTGTGTTGAAGAGATGCCTTTTCTGTGTGAGGTGCCCCCGAAAAGGAAAAACTGACTGTCTCTGGTTTCCGCTTGGCCCCCTTGCCTCATTTCCTTTCAGGCAGTAGAGAAGCGAGCCCTCGAGCAGCGGCTGACACCTGTGAGGATAAGCCCCTGTCATCTTCAGGCTGCTGACACTGACAATATGTCAGACACACTGAAGCCCAGTTTTAGATTCAAAAGCTGTTTCTTTTTTTGGTGATATATGAGGTCTGTGGGGACATAGTGCCTTTCATGACAGTAGTGCAATTTTGAACTTTGGAGGCAGAATTTATAGATGCCTTTATTTTATGTGGTTATTCAGTTATTCCCTTTTGTGTTCTAGAATTATGAAGGGTAAAAGATAATTTTGACTTGATTTTCTGGGTTAAGAAATCTTAGTTGCAGGTGACAGAAACAACTCAAAGTGGCTTAAACTAGGAGAGTTTTAAAAATTACAGAATTAAATTAGGGACGACTGGGTGGCTCAGTCGGCTAAGCGTTTGCCTTCGGCTCAGGTCATGATCTTGGAGTCCTGGGATTGAGCCCTCCACTGGTCTCCTTGCTCAGTGAGGAAGCCTGCTTCGCCCTTTGCCTGCCACTCTCTGTGCTGTGCGCGCTCTCTCTCTCTGACAAATAAATAAAAAATTTTTAAAAGATTACAGAGGTCTGGGAGAGTATCTTTTGGAATGAAGTGGGGCCTTAGAAGCCACTGGAACTGGGCACCCGGAGCTCAGGGGGGTTTTGGATTCTCCCTGTTATTTGCTGCATTTTCTTTGCAGACTGACTTCTTCCATTTCTCTGTGCTGTGGAAATGCAATCCAACGCAGAGAAAGGCTTCTTTTCTCTCCAAACCAATATTACTAGGGAGGAATTTTGAATCATCCAGCGTAGGTCAGGTGGATACTCCTGGACCAATCAGCAGTAGCCACGGAGTGGGGTCCTGCTGTACCACTGTGTTGGCTCCTATGTTAACTACAGTGATACGGGGAAGAAGGAGAAGTTTCCAGAAGAAGGGGAGAGGCACTAGGCAGCTACTAACAATTCTTGTCTACGAAAGTCTTCTTCTCCTCCCATAATAAAGGATAGTCATCTTGATTCCCAGGGTCTGGCTCTAGGGTGGGCAAAACTAACACCTCTTCTTTCATGTTTGGTTAGAAGCAGTCCTTTTAGTTGTGTTGTTTTGTTTTGTTTCAACCATGACAGTCTAACCTGGGAATAGACTGCCCAGAAGACATAAAACATAATTGTCTTCTGGACTAATTGAAATAATAGCAGATCCTGGAAAATTGCATTCTGAAATGGCTTAAGGCTGTTTCTATAATATTGGAAACTATTGGAACTTAGTCTAGGGTTTTAAATAGAAATAGCCCAAATATCAGTCCTGTGTTGCTTTGTAGTTTGCAAAATTTATGACTTTTCATGGAGCTTTTTATTTTTCCTTTTATTTATTTTTATTTTAGCTTTTAGTACACAAACCGTATCAGGGCAATGATCTTGTCACCTTCAAAAGGCCCTGATGCTATTTGCAGATATGGGAAGGAGATGGTAATATTGAGAACCGTGGGGATACACCTATTTGGAAAATCCCTTTTCTGCAGCGGACCCTCCCCCCTCAGTTTTCCTTTTCCCCTCCCTGTTAGATTTTATTTTCTGTTTCCTGCTCATGTGAGAAGCTGGGGATGGGAATTAAGGCTTTTTGCATGGGCGGTAGGTAAAGGTCTTGTCACTAACTTTTCTTCTCTCCTATCGACTTCTTCCTCTTCACAGTCAATGGTCTATTTAATGGATTGAACTTGGTTTAGCTCATTGTGACTCTAACCCCCTCCCCCCCTTTCAAGTGCTCAAACCACACTGTCCATTAAACCAACACACAACGAAAAACAAGGGGTAAAAGCTGGAGGAAAGTAACGCAATGCAGAGAGAATGCAGGCAGGATGGAGAGCCCCCGAATCATGGGGTCCACAATGCCAGTATGTCCTTTCTCTCTCTGTTCTGCCTTGGCCTTTCCCACGGATGATGTGGTTGATGATGATGATGCAGAGTTGAAGTTTAAACAAGAGGCCCACAGACGGAAGGTACCCTGGGCCAATGAGACAGACTTCTTCATCACAAGACTCAGGAACAGGTATACCTGGCCAGCAGCTGCAGTTTGCCAATTAGCCAGATGAACAGCTGGCTAACATCTATTTTATTTGTGCTTTGGGGCAGAGAATGCATGGAGCCAGAATGGATAGCTCCCATGGGGTAGCCAAATTAAGGCCTTATGTATGTTAAGTGCTCAGATGTATTTAGTGCCTCTGTATATTTAGTACCTCGCCAGTCTCACCTCACCTCCTCGCCATGCATCACAAGCACTTAGTAACCGGCTGCTTTATGAGTATTAGGTTCTTTTGTTCCCTGCACCCTTTCCTATCTATGTTGACCATACATGTTCTACTTACTAACCACTTATTTATACTTAACCTAAAATATTTCTGTTTTTGAAGATGAATAAGTCTTATAAACCTACTCATCTTTAGTAACTGAAATAAATATTTTCTAAAAGCCTTGCTTATTCCATCTTGATTACATAAGGCCTGTTTTTAGGTGTGCTGCCCTCTATAAGCCTGATGCTGAAAATTCTTCTCTTACTTGGTTTCCGGGCACCCGACATTTGTCTTCCTCTACCCAGGCTCTCTCCTTCTGCCATTCAACTCTGGAAATCTCGATGAATACAACTCCTGGATCAGCCTTTTTTGCGCATGATTATTACTGCCGACTTCCACAAGGTGCTGGTATAAAACCAGGTAGATTAGATGCTGTAGCAGCAACGTGGACCACCAGTGCCCTGACCTGGTTAATGCGCGTTCAGGGAGGAGGAAGTGTTCTGTGCAGAATGCTGCTAATACACCCTGTGTTTTTGTACCCGCTGGGCTGATTTGACCTAACATCCCATTTAGAAAAAAAGGAGGAATGAGGCTGATTACTTTTTTAGGGACAGACGAGGATTTGTTTAAAATCATACCTCTGATTTGTGGAAGGTGCAATGGAGTGGTATCAGGTAAATGCATTTAATTAACACCGGTTCAACTAAACCTGTTCGTTGGAAAGGGGGGGGGTAGGGAGAGAACTTACGACTCAGTGTTAGATGGGATGGTGAGCCTGCTGTTCTGTTTGTCGATCCCAATGGGGAGATGGTAATCCTAGGTCTTGATGTGGGCTTTTTGTGTAACATGCTCCTTAAGAACCAGCAACAATTATCAGGGGCTAAACTGAAGCTATATGTACAGTATTTGTTCTAGCAGCGGAGTAGGAACTGGAGAGTATGGAATATAGAGAGAAGCGATGTCAGACTTTACCTGGTGCCTTCCTAAGGAGTTTCCATGATTATCGTTTTTTTTCTCCGTGTTATTTTTTCAACTTTGCATTATGAAAAATGTCAAACATATGGAAAGTTGAAATATGACGGCAATGAACACCCACTGGCTGGAATGAACAATCGCTAACATTTTGCTCTATGTATCTATTTATGTATCTGTCTATGTATGTATCTATCTGTAGCTGTTTATGCAGTTTGGATTTATTTTACTAAACCATTTCAACTGCAGATACCATTACCCTTCTCTTCCAAATACTTCAATGTATGTGTCCTGAGAATAAGGTTTTCCTACATTACTGTAACATCATTACCAAACCTGAGAAAATTACTAATAATTCCCCATTTCCTAAGATTCATTCCATATTCATTTTTCTGCTGTTGTCTTTTATGGTTGATTTCCCCCCAGCACCATTCAACAGCTATGCATGACATCTGGTTAGATTTTCTTTAATCTAACTGAGGACCACAACTTCATTTTGTTACTACGTTTTTTAGTCTTTTTTATTCTCAAATACTTCCCTCATCATGACCCCCCTTTTAAAAATGACATTGACTTTTTGAAAAGACCAGCCCAGTTGCTTATGAAATATGTCTCATATTTTAATTTATCTGATTGCTTCCTTATGATGACATTTAACTTATTCCTCTGCCCTTTTTTTTTTTTTAAAGATTTTATTTATTTATTCGACAGAGATAGAGACAGCCAGCGAGAGAGGGAACACAAGTAGGGGGCGTGGGAGAGGAAGAAGCAGGCTCATAGCGGAGGAGCCTGATGTGGGGCTCGATCCCATAACGCCGGGATCACGCCCTGAGCCGAAGGCAGACGCTTAACCGCTTTGCCACCCAGGCGCCCCTCCTCTGCCCTTTATATTTATAAAGTGATAAGTCTAAAGACTTGGTTTGTTTCAGGTTACACACTGGAAAACATCCTAAGGGATGCCAGCTGCTTGGCATTCAGGGGCACGTGAAGAGGCACGCAGCAGTAGTTGTTACGCTGACTTGCTAGACAGGGTAGATGCTGATGGGAGCCCAGTCTCTGAGTAAGGAGCAACCCCACTGTAGATTCCTTGATGGATATTTTTAATTAGTTAATTAATTAATTATTGGTCAATCCACCTTTCCTTATTTTTTAAAAAATTTTAATTTCAGTATCGCTAACATACTGTGTTAAATTAGTTTCGGGTATACAGTATAGTGATTCAGCACTTCCATACATCACGATAACGTACTCTTAATCCCCTTCACCCATTTACCCACCCATCCCCCCTTCCACCTCCCCTTTGGTAACCCTTAGTTTGTCCTTTGTGGATATTTTAGACAGAGCTCTTGGCAAAAACAAAACAAAACAAAAACCAAAAAAACAAAACCAAAACACAAAAAACCAAAACACAGGCACTTGTTCTACTACCTCAAGAAAAAGGATATTTAATGAGAGAATATGCAATTGCAGGAGCCCAGGATTTCTCTCTCTGGTCGGTTTCATTGTTCCTTTCTCTGCCTTCCCCTTCTGATGTGTACGTCCTGCTCCCAATGTCTTCTCCACGCATGTGGCACTTTGGGCTGGTCTGACCCAACTTGCTGGGATCTTTCAGCAGCTCGCTCTCCTACAGCCCACCGGGTAGTCTCAGGTGCCCCAACCCCAACTCCCTAAAAAAACTCTGATCACATCAGCTCATCTTTCTTGGGCTGGGCCTCACAAGTGGTGGGCAGGCTGCTGGCCAGTTCTTAGAAGGGCTTCCTCCTTCCTTGGTCCAGTCATGTGCAGCTAGAAAGTTAGGGTCAAGTGGATCTGCTCTTCACCAGTTTGGGCGAGGGACAGCCTTCACTGAGACTAGAGTCCTCACCTGAAAATGTATCTAGTTCATAGGGTTCTGATAAGGAGTAAATGAAATAATTCATATCAAGTATTTAACCCTGGGTCTATGACATAGTAAGTGCTCAATAAATTCCCCCCCTCCCCCCGCTATCACAGCTTTTATCTTATGTTCACTCAGCAGAAACTGTGGGGGGAAAGTGGGGCCAATTCCCTGGAAAGAAAATGTGGGGAAGATACCCCAAAACATTTTTAGGATAGTAGAAAAACTTCCCATTTATCTACTATTTTTCCACATTATAGGGTGATCATCTCAGGCCCTGGGTTGTGGGAGACTTGAGTCTGGACCATTTGTTCTTCGCATGTGTTGTGCCATTAAACAAAAAAAGACATACTTGATGTGTATGGAAATATGCACTGATTTAGAGGGAGGAAAGAAAATTTCTTATATAACAAGCTATTGAACGAATTTCAAATGTTGTCTGCATAAATTCTTGAACGTTCTACCGTATTTGTTCTGATAGGTATTGACTTAAAGTAATTCAAATCTTATGTATCTTGTGAAGTTTGGCAGTGGATTTAGTTCTGAATTTATTTTGCTAGCATCTCTCTGCACGGGCTGTCTCTCTGTCCTGTCACAGACTGGTACATCGAACTGGCTGTTCTTGGCTCCTTAACCACGGCACCTTAGTTGCCCAATGAAAATATCCAACAAATGCCTACATTCTTCTCATGTTTGTGGTTTTGATTGCATTTTTGTATGTGGGGAAAATTAGCATCTTGTTTTGAAGAATAAAAGATTATTTTGCTATGGGGTGAACATTTGAAATCGTTGACCTCAGCAGGTCAGTCTAAGGATTGGAAACAAACTGTTGCTTCTCACCTACAGCCTTAATCAGCCTTTTTAAAAGTGGTCGTTTGGAAAGCTAGTGGGAATGTGGTAGGACGGTGCTGTCACAGGTGTTCAGCGACATTGTTATTTGATCATCTTTCTGGAAAGCTGTTTGTGTCAAGAACGATAAACATATTTATGGCCGTTGGCCTAATACCTCCACTTTCAGGCATCTATCCTATAGAAGTCACCATCCTATAGAAGTCACCAGACATGTGGATTAAGATTTATGCACAAAAGTGTTCAGTGCAGCAGCGATCATTATAATGACAGGAAAAAGTGGAAAAAGTCTAAATGTCCAATAATGTGGGACAGTTGGTGTGAATTGTGTTTTATCCATATGAGCATGTATTATGCAGCCATAAGGGGATGTTGTGGAAGAATGTTAGTCAGTGAAAATGTTTATTATGTTTTTAAAAGCAGGAAATAAAATTGTATATACAGTAATGATCCTGCTGTAAAAAAATTAAACATGCCAAAATATTAATAATGGTTTCCTCCCAGTGCGTGAGTTTGAAGTGACATTTTTTGCTTTGTTTTATTTTGTTTTGGCTTTTCCAAGTTTCTGCAGGGTATGTGCGTACGTAATTTTCATCGAGAAGAAAAATTGAGGTGAGAAGACAGATATTTGAACTGTAATTTGGAAGTGGAGTTTTAGGTTTTTAGGTTTAAGAATAAAAATCATCCCGACAGGCAACAGGAATAAATCTAAGTCAGAAATTCAATGAATTGGCCTAAATCCCATGGTTACTTAAGAAGGAATTTTAAAATAAGGCATGTGTTTATGGAGGAGTTTCAAATGTGAGAACTGGACGAAGGTGAACTTGGAGGAATTTTGTCTTCCTTTTCTAATGTCAACAACAAATCCATAAATCTTACTTGGATATTTGAGAAGGGAGGAAAGCACCTTAATAAGAATGAACACTGTGTACTCAGCCAAGAAAGAAATCATCCCCCAAAGAGTTAATATTCCAAAGAATTAATGGGTAATTCAATTGCATCTGGCTAAGTTGGGGTACATTATTTTGATGGGTTCTGCATGAAAGCTTGGGAGAATACCTTAGAATCCCACTTTTGGAAAATTAGAGAAAAATGCTTAATATGGCCATCTGTGTATTCCTTCTCTTTGGTTTCATTTATTATTGAAACTCAGAGGACTACAGATTGCAAAGTTGGCTTAGTAATTTTGGGTTCAAAAAAATACTGGCTTTTAAAAAATACCCTTCACCCCCAAAGTATGTTTCCTGTCTTATGACCTGTGTAATTAAAATCGGAACATGTTTTTCTTGGGCCCAGCCTTAGCCAGGCATTAATACATTTGTCACCAAATTCTAAAACGTCGCAAGGAAGGAAAAAGCTTGAGTTTTAGACTGGGATAGTCCTTTCAAGCCTTCATTATTGGTACAAATGGCCAAGATTTGCTGTTCTTGAAACATAATAAAACCTGCTGCTATTCTAACAGTCTTGATGTCATGTCTTTTTTCCTTCTTTTTAAAATGTGCTCATCTCATTATCCAGAGTGACTAAGAGGCCCTACATATGTGCCACTAAAATACTTGTCCTCAGTTCACTCTTCCTTTTGTTCTGATACCCCTTGCTCAGGAAGTGACTTCTCCATCTTGTTTCATGAGTCATTCTGACGTGGTTCACCAAATTCCCTCCATTGACCATGCGTCCTACTCGAACATCATCCCTCTACTTTAATAAATGCTCATTTCCCTTCCTTGTCTACTTGCATTTTTTTTTCTATTTTAGGGTTTTGGTTTACAGGCTAATATTGCCTATTATATCTCTTATGTGTAATTTTATGTTATTTGGTAGCATGGAACTTCTTTAATATATTAAGAAATATTTCCACTACCCAACTCCAAGGGCAAATGTCAAAAAGTGCATAAAAGTGGACAAGTAGACAAGAACAGGGAAGAAAATCCATACTGTGTGGCCGTAAGCAATGTAAGCCAATTAATTTTGTTTTATGAGTTCTAGTTACTTATTCTAAAAACTGATATCTCCATGTGTATTTCTGGAAGAAGCAGGAAGTTGGCGTTCTCCCCTCAGCTGCCTTCTGTTTCTTACCCTTGATACTGGTTTTATTTTTACAAGAATTCAATCTCAAAAGTCTCTGGCTTGGCAATAAGAGGAGATAAAAACATTTTTACCTGTTGTTAGTTGTGTTTATTTCAACAAACTTATGCAACTATTGTTGCTTACAGTCACTGGGCTTATTTCTGCTGGCCTGGCAGGGTTTATGTTGGCAATGGTGAGCAGATGCTATCAGCAATTCATTGTGTACCGTTTGCATAACGGGACAGGGCAGCCAGCTCCAGCCAGTTTTTTAAAAAATGCATCAGATTAGTTGAATGATTTTATTAAGATGCCTGTCTGGTTGGGAAGTTGCAGTCTGTGACTGATGACGCCATGCTCAAGTACCTGAGGGCCCCCAGCCACAACTGATAGTCTGGGTTAGCAGGTTACTCAGTTTCTAGAACATGACTGCACCTGCAGTGGGCTGGCCACACTGCCCAATGGGGGACAGGCATCAGTGAATGAGAACACTGGCAAAGACAAGATGCTCGGCTGTGTTGTGCTTTGATGCCTCAGGTCCTTTGAACCTCAGAGGATCCAGGGCTATTCCAGAAACATCAGCCAAGGGAAGATCGGCTGGATTTTCCTTAGTTAATAGCATCTAAACAAAGTTTTCCTTCAGGAACAGTCATCCTGCTTACCACCATGAGATAACTTGGAATCCAGAACTTGAAAGATATCTAGCACTTGAGTTTATGTCTTTGCTCTTAGGATGAAGTCACCGCTCAACACGATGACTATAGAAACACAGGAAATACGAATTTTCTTTCAGTCTACTTCAGCACTCGCACGTCTCCTAGCGAGGGTTCTCAAAGTGTGGTCCATGGGGCAGTACAGTTCCTAGGAGCTTGTTAGCAATGCGGAATCTCAGGCCCCACCCCAGATTTCAGAACCTGCAACATATCAAGATGCTCAGCTGATGTGCGTGGCACGTGAAGGTTTGAGAAACACTTCGATTCTGAGGGCAGTCGAGATTCAGCTTGCCGATACCATCAGCTCAAGTAGAGGTTTCGCGTGAAAGTCTTTGATCAGGATTCGGGGTGATGGAAATTGTCATGCAATTTGTCCTCTGTCTCTACTAAAAGAAAGTAGAGCCATGGTGAGTTCCAGTTAACCAGTACCTGGGACTCTAGCCATTTCGTAAAAATCCTTCTGTGATTCAGACAAAATAAAAGAGGCCAGAGGCAGGGTTGAAAATTCTGGTGTTGCCACTGTCCTCGCTATACCCTCCTTCCGCACCTGGGAGTACCCAAATCATAGCATTCTTTGTCCATGGCTTTCCAGAACTCTTTTTCTAATGCAGATGATGTATTTTTTTCTCATAATGTGCCTTTCGCTAATCTAGTAGGTGTCCTTTGTTGTCGTGGGGAGCAGAGCCACCACACCCTGACATGTGACTCGTGGGCAAGACAGCAATGTGTGATGAAAGAGGAGGGGGGCCATCCCACCTCTGGGCACTGAAGCCCATGTGTTATGTAATGCATTTCCTGCCTTTAGTTATTTACCGGTCTTGCCCTGCCTGTCCACTGTCCTGGCTGCTGTTTGCTTTGTTCTGCAACAGAGGAATTCAGCCTCTCCAGTGTTTAAATCCCACTCAACCCTAGCCATTTCTCGGCATGGTTTTTCCTCAGGTGGCGGTTCGCTGGGGGCAGAGGCAGAGTTTCCAAACCCTGCTGTGGCTCAGTGCGTCAAGTATGTCTTCATATCGAGGGAGATTTGGGCAGAGGCTAAGCTGATTACAGGGCTCAAGTGAGGCCCTGAGCACGTTTCAGATTTGGAATGCAAATTGTTGTCTGCGGTAATTACAGTTTGCGCCATGGCCCTGCTCGGGCCCCCGTGGTCATTATCCTGGTGCCGAATAAGCAGCTTTGTTCTCTTAGAGTGGGAGGTAATGAGGGGGAAGAGGGGCGCTTGAGGGACATTTAAGGGCCCATCCCCAAGTCTGAGTGGGTGTAGGAGAGACCCAGATGTGTGTTTCAGTGCCACTACAGACAAACTCTGTGACCCGTGGGCCAGGAGCTCAACTCTCTGTGCCTCACTGACCTCCAGTCTTTGCCTCGGGGAAGGTTGCCCTGGTGATGAGATGGTGATGATGTAATGGGCACTCATCGCTGTGCCTGGCACATAGGAAGTGCTGACCAAGGGGGAGTTTCATGGTCTACCAGGTGCCATAAGGGCAGGGATCTGTGATAGGAAGATACACACCCTTCTTACAGGGTGGTTCCCATGCACACATCAGTTACCCCCTCTTCCTGCAGAGGGCCTGTGATGCATCCTTTTCATGCTTCGCACGTCTGCAGAATCGACAGGGGCTTAGAGTGCTGGCTCGGGTCAGACTTCCTGCAGGTCAGTCTAGCAGTGTGCCCTTTGGTGATTTGATTAACATCTCCAAGCCATGGGTTTTGTTGTTTGTAAAATGGACATCATAATTGTATGTGATTCACAGTGGTGTTGGGGAGATGATCTCCGAAAAATGCCTGTAAAGTTGAGTGCCAGGGTTTGGCTCAAAGTACGAAGGATGTACTATTGTTATCCCCTTTGCAGAGATAAGGAAATGAAGGTTTTAAGGGCTGAAGTGACTCTCCCAAGGCTGTGGCCCAGATGTGGTGGGGCCTGGACTCTGGCTCAGCAGATTGCCTGTAGGTTCCCTGTTAGTGTCACTGTCACTGTGCCTCACAGTGTTCAGAAATCACCACCCAAATACTGACCAGCCATCCGCTCCCAGGCCCCCACTCCTCAGACTCCTCATTTTTGTTGACAAATTCTTTCTTTCTTTTTTTTTTAATATTTATTTAATTATTTTAAAGATTGAGAGAGAGAGAGTTTGGCAGGGAGGAGCGGAGGGAGAGAGAGAAAATCCTGGGGCAGATTCCATGCTGAGCGCAGAGCCCGGCGTGGGACTCACTCTCATGACCCCAAGATCATGACCTGAGTGGAAAGCAAGAGCCATATGCTTAACTGACTGAGCCACCCAGGCGCCCTGACAAATTCTTTCTTGAATTGGGTTAAAGTAGATCATAGTAATATTATTATATTACTGTATTATATAATGGTATATATAGTATGTTATAGAATACTAAAATATAAATTTGTATTGCCTTGTGTGGTGGGTGCTCTTACTCTTATTATCTGCATTTAACAGATGATAAAATGGAGGTACAGAGAAGTAAATCGCCAGAGGTCACATGGTAAGCATAACACTGGAGTTTGAATTTAGGTTGTTTGGCTCAGACTTCCTATTCCTTTTTTTTTTTTTTTTAAGATCTTATTTATTTGACAGAGAGAGAGACAGCCAGCGAGAGAGGTAACACAAGCAGGGTGAGTGGGAGAGGAAGAAGCAGGCTCCCAGCGGAGGAGCCCGATGCAGGGCTCGATCCTAGGACCCTGAACCAAAGGCAGATGCTTAACGACTGAGCCACCCAGGCGCCCCCTAAGACTTCCTATTTTCCTAACCCCCAAGCTAAACTGCTTTCGTTGATTTCCAGTCTACTTTCCAGAGGCTATGCCCTTGCCTCCTTGACTGACCTCAGGGTTCTCAGACCTCCTTAGACGCAAACTTAGCATACCATTTCCTAGGGCCTGTCACCCCGTGCTTGGCCACACCTAGCCTCAGACGGTGGTTCTGGGGACTCCTCTCACAGCCCCCAGGTGCTTATTTAACACAGGAGGCCATCTGTGCCTCAACCTTATACATTCTTAAAAAAATAAAAATCAACCTTTCGTTTAATAATGACACAACCCAGAGGTGAGTTTCCTGTTATCACACTGGGAGAATCCAGGCAGAGGTGATGGGAGTTGTAAAGTCAAGTAGCAGGGGAATTCCTTCTTTTCTCCATAAATTACTGACACGAGAGCTCTGTGGAATTTCACATTATGGGAGAGAATGGCTGTGCTTAACTCCTCTTGAGAGAGGAAATTTATCTCACTTCTCATTCAGCAAGGAGAGGGAGTTGGGAAACAGAGAAATGGAATTTTGTTGTTGTTGTTAAATTCCTGGCTTTAGCTAATATACTTATGTATGTGTACTTTAACATAGGAAATAAGGTACTAAGACATATTGCCAGTATTGTATAGTCATGGCCACTGTTCTTGACAAAAACAATTCATATCTGGTCCTGTATCTGTTCTTGCTGAAAGTCTTGCTCTCGTTTCCCATTTTCCACAGGGAAGAGTTGGAATTTCTCCCTTGGCTGCAACCTTCTCTTCTCCCAGCGTAACCACCCCATCCCTCCCATGGCCCTTTGAACATCTCCCCACCTCTCCCCTTTGCTGTGGCTCCCCTCCCCTCAGCCTGGCAATGCCTACACATCCCTTATCAACTACTCCAATGGCTCTTCTCCTGGGGGGACCTGAGAATTGTCCCTGGGTGCTTCCTCAGTGTTCCTGGTATTCCAAGGCCATGGAACATGACAGGGTGAGCAGCAAACATTGTTTGGAGGTCTGAATTCCCTCTGGCCCATAAGCTCTCCTGTGGTATTTCTGTATGCCCAACACTTTGAGCACAGAGCTGGGCACTTTTCTGTTGAATGAAGGACCCCTGCTCCCTCTTTACACATGCCTGGCTACATTTCTTCCCTAAGCAGGGTCTGTGGATAATAGAGAGATTACCAGGTGATAGAGCTGGAACACCAGGCTATCGGCTCCATAAGAGTGGGGTCTGTCCTGTTGCTGCAGAGCCTACACTGTGGTTAATGTTCATTTAGTCACTGTCAGGCAACTGCCTGAATGAACACTGTGGTAATGAGCCCATGTTGCAGACCTCGATTCAAATCTCTATTCCATCACTGCCAAGCTTGGACAATTTCCTTAACCCCTCTGAGCCTGCGTCCTCATCTATAAACTAAGGATAATAAAAGTACCTATCTCATAATGGTCATAGAATTAAATGTTTAATGTCTGGTGCATAGCAAGCCCCCAGTCAATGGTGGTTGCTAAAGTTACTAATAGATAAATTAATCCCTGGATATATCCTGGAAAGAGAATCAACAGGGTATCATGATAGAGGATAAGATGGTGAGGTGGGGACTATGATCCTTTAGGCAGCTTAGTCAGGGAAAGCTTCCTGTAAGTTGGGACCAAACTATGAGAAAGATGCTGCTATACTGTGAAGATCTGGAGGAAAGAGTTTTCTGGAGAGCCAGTGCAAAGGCCCTGGGGGCTGGCGAGAGCTTACTGAGGAACAGAAAGTACGACTAGAGCTTGGGAGTTGGAAGGAGAATAGAACGAGATAAGGGCTTAGGAAGGAGACAGGGGCCAATTGATGCAGGGCCCTGTGGGCCAAGGGACAGTGTTTGAATTGAATTGGAAATGTGAAAGGAGCCATTCAGTCCTTATGCTCAGAATCGTTCTGCAGGATCGGGTTCTGGACTACTTCAGCTTTAGCCTGTCCTGTGTTCTGTGTGTATGAACTAGCCCCTAGCAATAAAACCCAGTGCTGATTGATGTAAGCAGAAGAGAAATTTATTACAGGATATAGGAAGCTCAGAGAATTTCGGAAGGATTAGGGAACCAGGAACAACCTCAAATTACACCACCAAACATTTCCTACAAGCACACCATTGCTGCCACTCCTGGGCGGGTGTAGATAGCACGGTTTGTGCCAACGAATGTGGCTGCTCAGTTGCCCTCCCTGCAGCCTCTGGAATCTGCGGCCACCTCCACAGGAATAGCATCTGTTCGCATGCCAGCTTTTGATGCCACGTCTGGGGTGGGAGTATCTGATTGGCTGAGCCTGGCTCAGGCTCTCCTGCCCTAGCTACAAGGGAGGCTGGGGAAGTAAGTGTGTGGCATCCTCTTCTCTTCGGTAGAATGTGGGCTCTCGTTCATGAGTTGGAACTTCCCTAAACCTAGAAAGACTGTTGAACTGCAGAGTATCCAGAAGGTTAAATGTCCCTCACGAGACACGTGGAGCAAGTGAGTCATGGAGTCCCTTGGCCTCAACAGTTTTCACCAATAGGTGGTAGCACTGTAAGAAAGACCAGACTGCCTTCCTCTAAGACAATGATTTAAGAAAAAGAGTGCCAAATTTGGAAGCAACTATTTCTCGGTCTGTTGAGAGGCTAAGAACTTTTTTTTTTTATTAGTTCAGTTTGTGCAGGTGTGTGGGGTAGCATGTTTCCCCCATGTTTATCACAGATTTGCATTCCTGTTGGAAATGCCTTAGCCATTGTCAGGCCTTATAATTGCTTCTCGTTATGGCCACGTGGGGCTTATTGTCCAAGATTTTGCTGCAAAGTTTATTGTTTATCTTACACCGTCTCCAGGAAGCTGCATGCGGAAATCTCTGAGCCTTACCAGGAAGTCTGACTTAAAGGGACAGCTTCCATGGCAGCACAGTAGCTGGGAGAAGGCTCTGAGCTTCCAGCCAGAATCCACTTCCCTCCGGGGGGCAACTGGAACCCTGTTCTGAGTATCCCCTGTTTGGTTTGCTGGTTTCCAGTGTTTGGGTGATTCCTTTCTGATTCTGATTTAAAGAAAAAAGTGGCCGTGTTTACTCTTCGAGTACACATGGATACACACCAACCAAAATAAAACAAAAACCACTTTCACTGTGGTGTAGGCAGAAGGAGTGCTCTGAGTCGCGGGATCACACACGCTTTTTCAATCTCTTGTTATTTTCTCGGGGGGTATTCTCATAGGAATCTTGAACTTTTTAGACAGACATAGGGATTTTAAGGAAGTCAGCATTATAACATTGAAAAAGTAAATGGTGGTGGTGGTGTGCCTGGGTGGCTCAATCGATTACGCATCCAACTCTTGATTTTGGCTCAGATCGTGATCTGAGGGTCGTGAGATTGAGCCCTGTGTTGGGCTCCGTGCTGGGCATGGAACCTGCTTAAGATTCTCTCTCCCTTTCCCTCTGCCCCTCCCCCCACCTCTCTCTCTCCCCCTCTCTTAAAAAAAAGAGTAAGTGGAACTTAAGCTTTAACCACCTTCACACTTTTGTTTTCTCTGTTGGAAGGAAGAAGGGAAACAGGAAGTTGCAAACTTCCATTGTCTTTTTCTTATCAGATATCTAGTTGACAGCTCTCATTCAAATCAGGGTAAAAATCAAATTATTTTGGATTTGGTACCAACTTTTCAACTTGCTGAGAGGAACGTTTTCTGCTTGAAAAAAAAAAAACCCAAGAGGTTATTACTGGGCTTTTTTTTTTTTTTTTTTGTCTTTAAAAAATATTTTATTATGGAAAAATTTAAACTTATGCAAAAATAGAAAAAATAGTATAATGACCCCAATGTTCCCATCATCCTTTGTTCTGCTTTTAAACACGTATCAGTTAGGCTCTTAGAGACCTCTCTACAACCTGTGAGAGATAATGGAATCATTATTCCTGTTTTACAGATGAGGAAACTCAGGGTCAAGGAAGTTAAGGGAGTTACCAGGTCATTCAACTAGTAAATGGCAGAGCCAGAGATCACAGTGCTGCTGTATCGATTGACTGTTCATTATTCCAGCCAGCCAGTTGTTCCCAGAAATTATCCTTAAGGAGATATCTGGATTCAAAATAATGATGAGAAACTATTTTATAAAAAAATGATTTCTGCTTTTGTTATGTATTTTTAACTCAGAAATTCAGTTTTTCAAGGGTTGTTCTTTGAAATGAGCAAATTACTGTTCAAAATCCTTCTGAGATATCCAGGTGTTAGGAATACCAACCCCCTTCATATTCACATTTTCCACTTCTAATCAATTTTGACAGGATAACGCCAAATAGTAACTCTCATTTCCAAGTAAGGAAGCTGTCTGGCTGATAGATATCAGCTAATCAGTTTTTAAACCTTTCTTTTTCCGAAGAATTGGGCAGAGGTCAGCAACCCACTGGAGTTTCACTTTGAACTGACAGCGTAACAAAGAGATCTTGACGGTCCTTTGAAAAAGCTGTACTCAGGGTGTCCGTGTTTCTGAGCAATAAATCGAATGGGCTTATTTACCAGCACCCCCGTCTCCTCCCTGTGGAAATGCTTCAGGCTATTCTTTCTGGGTTCATAAAAGAGGTGGAACCCTAGGGACCAGGCCCGGTGGCTGCTTCACAGCGCACCTCGGAAGGCAGCTTTGCTTATTTCTGATTCGCTTTTTAAAATAGCTGTCTGTGTGTCCGTTGCCAAAATAATGTGAGGAATTTGATTATAAAAGTTCAGATTTGTTTAGAGAGAAAAAATACAGTGCTCAAGCTATTGCTCGTAACAAAACCAGCAAGATAAGCACTCAAGATTAGCCATGATTAGGAATCTGTTGAGACTTCCATGTTCAAGCCTCATTTATTTTTAGTTCTTGTGTTGAAACCATAGATGAAGCCTTTTCTATTTATTCATTCTTGACCTTGGGCAGCCAGGTTTGCTCCCACATTCTTCTCATCATTTTGTAATCTTGTGGAGCTGGGATATTAAGCAGGGCTCTAGAAAAGCATCAGCATTTTCAAATGGTCCAGGTTCCTTGAGTTAAAACGTCTTGCATACAAGCAGCCCCGGCCTGGAATGGGGTCTGGACCCCCCATTTGTTGGTGATTCATGGTGAAGGGGGCAGAGTAGTTGTTCAAGTTTTGCTTGGATTAACCACACTTCCAGCGCTGAAGAGTAGCTATGAAGACATTTGATGAGAGTGCATGACCACAAGTAACTCCCAGGCTCGAAATACTTTGAAGCCCTTTTTATTTCTCACAGACTTGCCATGCATGATGCCTTCCTGCCAACCTAGTAACACCAATGAGTGTTACTGTGCCTCCCCTCTCCTCCACAACATAAATATTTGTTTTTTTCTCAGTCTTACTTGAATTTGACAGTAGCATCGAAAACCTAAGATCTGTGAAATAATGATTTTCTGTTACTGGAATCTTGGTTAAGTCGGTATGCAGTACACTATTTTAATTTGGCCCCTGCTGCCATCCGTTTTCATGAGATTGTTTCACCACCTAGTTTTCAATTCAGTTTGTGGAATTATTTTAAAATGTAAAGTCTCGTGGACACCTAGGTGGCTCAGTGGGTTAAGTGTCCCACTCTTGATTTCAGCTCAGGGCATGATCTCAGGGTGGTGGGATGGAGGCCCACATAGGACTCCATGCTCAGCTGGGAGTCTCCTTGAGGATTCTCTCTCTCCCTCTCCCTCTGCCCCTCCCCTCCACCCCATGCATGTGTGTTATTTCTCTCTCTCTCTCTTTAAAGATTTTATTTATTTATTCATTTATTTGAGAGAGAGAGAGCGAGCACAAGAGCAGGGTGAGGGGCAGAGGGAAAAGTAGACTCCCCGCTGAACAGGGAGTCTGATGCAGGACTCGATCCCAGGACCCTGAGATCTTGACCTGAGCCGAAGGCAGACGCTTAACCACCTGACCATACAGGTGCCCCCCCCCTTTTTTAAATAAACAAAAATGTAAGGCATCGAATGGAATATCGTCAAAGACCCTGAAATTCCCAGCCAACACTGAGCTTTTGTGAAATCTATGGCTTCTGGGGCACAAATAGTAAAGAGACTGAGGAACCAGACTAAAATTCACATGGAGAAAACCACCGTTAGTCACCAACTTTTAATGAAGTAATTCTACTGAAATCTCACCATTTTGTTTTATGTACATGAGCTTATCACCACCCTGATGAATATGTTTCTTATAATATTTTTGGTGAGAAAACTGCTTGAAACTTCTTAACAGAAAATACGGTGAAATGTATAGAATAATAGCACAGAAAACACATCCCTCTGAGTCCCAGGGCCAGAAGGAAGCATGGGGTGGTGCCTTGGCTAGGTCCACATGTTGGCACTAGTCTCTTCTGCATACACTAAGAACTTGCCAGCAGTATGGTTATTTAACCAGATGTGGGGAAACAGGGGCCAGTTTTTGCATTATAGGTGCCTTGTGGGTATTCCCCCATTATAAATATATAATGATTCAGCTCCACACACTTAGAGAAAAATATTATACTCTGAGAACCTACGCCCCCAGAATTTCATAGTTTTTTTTTTCTTTTTTTCTTTTTAGCGTTTCACTCTGATCTACGTAGAATTTATTTTGGACAGGGTGAAGTAGGACTTTGAAAGGAGGCTTTTCTTTCCAAGAAATGAATTATCCCATTTGTTAGCCATCCTTCTCTCCTCCCGTGGTTTGCAGTCCAATATTTGCCATATGTCAAATTCCAGAATACCCTGGGACAGGTTTCTGGCTGTCTGTTCCAGGGGCTCTATGCCTGTAGCGGGAGCTTGGAAGTCGGCCCACCCAGGCTCCACTCCCAAATCTGCCACCTCTAGGCCCTCTTGAGCAGGCTCCTGCCACCTGTTTGAGTCTCAGTTTTAAAAAAATCTGTATGGTAGAGATAACAACGAGGCTTATCTCAGGCTCCTTGGGAAGATCAAGTGAAAAACTGCATGGCAACTTCTGCTAACACATCAAAAATCTGCCATCACTGTTTATGGTTTTAGTAACTGTGGCTTCAGGATGTTTTAGCATCTGCACAGAGGTGCATTTTCATCGTGAATGATGTTCTCAATGGTGGCAGAGTTAAGAAAAAGTAACTGCAAGGCGACATTTCAAGCGCATCTCTCCTGTTTGCAGAAAGTACACAGGCCAGGGGCTGGCGAATTCACGTACTTCCCTACCATGGGATGCTCTGCCATATGGGTCTAAAATATGTATGATGTGGAGGGATGCTGTGGATTTCTTAAGTGAAAAAAGCAAGTGGTAGAATAATGTTACCGTCCATGTTTGAGAAATAAAAATAAAAAGTAAAATGTTGTACACAGCAACTTGTGTGTGTTGAGACAGAAGGAAATGTCTAGAAGGATTGCCAAACTGGTGGCCCTTGGGTCGTATCCAGCCAGCACCTGTGTTTGTGTGGCCTGGATAGCACTTTTGTAAATGGTGGATTCGTTGCCAGCATTTAAACATTGTGAGATTTTATATATAACCTGGAATTTCTAGCTTCTCTTGAAAAACTGAAATGTCTGGTGACCCTGGGCCATAGTCTCTTGGGACACCTGTAAGCTGGAACTCAGGGCCAGTACTCTCAGAGGTGCCCAGAGGCCCACCCAGGCTTTTCTTTCAGGTACCTGACCCCTGGCCCTGAAAGCATTTGGGTTTATAACCCCTTTATCTACAGCTGGCTTTGACATGGGTGCCTCTGGCACATGGGATTGGGGTGGAGAAAAGGGCCTTCGGGAAGACTCACTTATTACACTATATACTTCTGTATGGCTTGAATGTATTATAATGACACCATGTTACTTCTAAAATTTAAAAATTAGTAGAAAAACATATTTGAATACTTGGTTGTATCCTAAGTGCCATGTAGAGAAAACCCACATTCCTGTTCCTCTATAAACTTCCATTTTAAAGCTAAAAATGAACTTGAACTCTGCATGGCAGGAGCCTCTTATTATTGAAATGTTCCTTCAAGATGCCCTCTGCGTGCACCGGTTTCATTCTTGGAGTTCTCCCTTCTGGTCAAAGCAGGGATGTCAGGGGAGATGGCCATGCCCTGTTCCTTCCTTCCTTTTCTCCTGCCAGGGGTATCTGCTGGTTCTCCTGCCCGTGCTCCCTCCTTCACTGCTACCTGCCCTGGGACCCACTCAACTTCACCTCTTCCACCAAGTGCTACAGCCCACGGGTTTCGGTTCTTCTTTCTCGTTTGTAGTCAGCAACCAGAAGTCAGGCTTAATCATTCTTGGATTAGTTGACGTGAGTGTGCCCTCCCTCCCCAGAGAAGAAGTAAAGTCTAGTGATCAGTTTACATTTCCTTTGGGCCCTCATTGGGGTGATCCTGGCCTGGGCTGCTGGGGCCCATTCAGTGGCTGTTTGAAAATCCTCCAGGAGAGGAGTAGCTGGGCTTATGGAAACCTCCATTGGTCCTCGGGAGACTGACATTCTTCATTAGCTCAGCTGTCTCCAGAGCTGGCTCATCTCGGCCTGTTTATAGGCCTGTACAAATTCAGGCCCCTTTCTTTGCAGGAGGCTAGGATGAGAGGCTTCTTTAGGAATGCCTTCCCTCCCTCCCCAACCAGCCACCACCCTACCCTAGGATTGCTTTGTGGGGAGTCAGGTGTTTGGAAGTCCCAAGGATGAGCTGAAACCCACCTTTTGTGGGCACTGCTGTTTTCGACACACATCACCGAGTGTTTGCTTAGTGCCAGACCTGGTAGGTACCACATGTGGGCTTTGAGGTGCCCCAGATGGTTGCCTAAAAGAGCTGAGCCTCTTTCACAGTGTTTTCACTTCCTTCTTTCTCCAAACAGATAGGACCCCTTCAAGCTCTTTGAAGCAAGACCCGAGTCTGTCGGGGAGTAGTGCTTTCAAAGCATTTGCTTTTCTTCCAGAGTACCCTATGGGCCTGCACATCCCTGCTATTGCCCTTGCTAATTCTCCTGCCTAGAAAACCCCTCAGAATTCTACCCATGTGTCTCTTGCTCTAAGAAGCCTTCCCAGACTTTGTCCCCCTAAAAAAATGCATTGGCCAGGCTCGGTTATTTCTTGGCCGCCTCAATACTTTTTGCAAATCCCAGCAGCATTTATTTTGTTCTCTGGTCACCAGTGGTTCATCTTTGTGCTTCCAGAGCCGAGTGCCTTCTTCTGTGTTGTCTGCAGGGCAAAGACACTCTTCCAAGGCCCTATGTTAGGGGCCAGGTCACTGCCATGAGAGGATGGGGAGAGCCTGCTTACTCGTATGCTCTAGAGTCCAGTCTTGGAAGCTTGTTCTCTTTTTTACTCAGGGCTCAGACAAGTCAAGGCTCTTAAAAATCTGTGCATTTGTAAAACAGCCTTGGGAACTTTTGCCTAAATCTTTGCAGCGAAAAGTGGCAAATCAAATACTAGGGCCATTAGAAGACTAGAAACTAAAAATAAATAATTGAAATCTGCACTGGAAATATGTCTCCTTGGTTTTGAGACCCACCGCTACCATGCAGGGAGGGTGAGGGGGTTGAGTTTTTGTGGAGAGGGATTGAACAGGGCATGGTTTCCCCTGTAACCTTGTAGGTCTCTGAGAGACAATCTATCTCACCCAAAGAGCCTGGGTTTTGTAAAAGGCAGGCGACCCGGGCAAGGTGTTCATTCTGGCGAGATCCCATTTTGTAAAATGAGAAATGTCAGCCATGAGTTATTTCCCTAGTAACTTTGAGAAAAGGGGTAAGGCCTTTTGCGATCCAAGTCAAAAGCTGAAAGGGAGGTTTCCAGAGGCATCGATTTTGAAGGGGGCTCTGAAGAGGAGATTTGCCGAAGGAAAAAAAAAAGAAGTGGATGGGTGTGGTGTTCACCACCACTCTCGTTTGTGGAGTTGCTATGAACTTGGGATTCATCGACGGCTCTGTGTCCTGGGCAGGGCAGCTGGCTCTGTTGATTCCACTCTGAACAAAGTTCTCCCAGCGTCCCTTCTCTCTGTGTCTCATGCCAATGTCTGGGTTTGGGTCTGCAAAGCTCCAGACTCGAGGCCTGATGTCCTTGCAGTGAACTCTTTAGAGCTGCTGAGTGCCCGGCGTGGCTTTAGGTGGGGACCCAGTGCTCATTGTTCGTTTCCTCCAGGCTGGGGATTGCCAGCCAGACCCTGGATTTCTGGTGTGCCTCTGAATGCCCAAAGCCACAGTGCTCTGAAAAAGCAGCAGCAGGCGAGGAAACCACTGGAGGTGGGGAGCTCTTGGCTGGTGTGGTCTCAGCTTCTGACACTTGTAACTGATGGCCCCCTGTCACTTCCTGTCATGCAGCCCAAGTGGCGGGGAGGAGTTCCTTCAGGGAAACCATGCTCTGCTCGGCTCAGAGAATCCTGTGTGCAGGGCTCCGTCGCAGTTAGGGGCGGGGGACTCTGCGTGGATGAGGCCGGAGCGCCCCATGGTTTGGTGCTGCTTCTTTGTCCGGGCTCAGGTAAGCTCCCTGTGGCAGAGCCAGGGATGGACGGGCTCCACACTTCCACCCATGCCTGGCTGGGTGGTGCCAGGAGCTGAGGTGCGGGAGGGCGAAGCTGTCTTTCACCTCCCAAGCAAATAGGCAGGGAGCTGCTGTTAAAAACCCCTGGGACGATGGAGTGGGGACTTCTGTCTCACTTTAGTGTGAATCAGAAAAGAGCTGTGTGGTTGCGTTTAAGACCACAATGGTTGCTTGATTGGAGATGGTGAGTTAAGTGAGTGCCTAGCTGTCAGCGTTTCCTTTAGCATCTGTGATTGGAGGAGAGAGAGAGAGAGAGAATGTGTGTGTGTGTGTGTGTGTGTGTGTGTGTGTGTGTGTGTGTGTGTTGGGGGGAGCTCTTTGTTCCATGATGCTAGTATTTTAATTTTTATAAGAGATCTGTTTTCAGTTAATTGGGGGAAAAAAGAGTGAAAATAAGGATGCATCTGCCTTCTGGTTGTTTTCTGTTTGGGGAGTTTTTTAAAGTCACAAAGTGGATTTCCAAGATCTTTTCTTCTTCTTTGAGTTGAAAGATGGCTGCAGTCAATTTTGGAAGTTCATTCTTCTTGGAACAACTTTTTTGTAGGTTTCCTTTTAGTGAGTCCTGTGTTGTGAATGTGTTCATCATTGAGAAGATGAAGTCGGATATTATTATTAGGGGAGATTCAGACTCACTAGTGTTCTCATTAAGGTGCTTGGCTTGGTTATGTCTGAAGGAATGGCTGGAGATGTTACCTTTCCATGGGCTGAAGAATGGTTAGGAAGCCCAAAGGTAACTCCCTCTGTCCCTTTTGTTTGTGGGTGGGCGTTAAAGCTTTGAATAAGCCACCCCTATTTTCCAAAGAAAGTGTCCATTGCTTTTTCTATTCTTCTCACCAGAATTCTGAGATTGATTTTTGTAATGCTAATTCCAGCTCTCATACATGACCATTCTAGACGTACATTTATAATCTTTTCATGTGATTTGGATGGTTTTATGGTCTTTCTCCTTTCCCATCTGATTCATCCAGCTGTTTGCTCCCCTGATAAAGAATCATTTTTGAGTCTTTGAGATACAGAAATTGACAACATTTAAAATGACTTACTACAATTTAGTGATAGTTAATGCAACATAAAAAGTAATACAACACTAGCTAAGATTTATTAGATACTTGGCATGTGAGTAAGCACTTTACTCCCATTAGCTCATGAAATTCCTACAACTCTATAGAGTTGGCTGGCTATTATTACTATCCTTATTTCTCAGATAGTAAAACTGAGGTTTAGAAAAGATAAATTATTTTTCCAAGGTCACCTAGCTGCGGAGCAGTGGACCAGGCTTCAAGCTCAGGCAGAATGGATCCAGAAATGACATTCTTAGCTATTAGGTGCTACATGAGGATTTCAGTGATGGAGCCCTTACTATATCTCCTGTCACCTGCAACATCTTCAGTAATACTTTGCTTTCCTGTCCTTTGGCAAATCGGCCTGTTTTGCTAAGGTCCAATTAGTGGCTACCTAAGAGGTGTCTAGACAAATCATTACCTTCTCTGGACTCAGCTTCCCTACCTATCAAATGGAAGTTTCTCTAAACTCATTTTAGTTCTGATATGAACCTAAGATATGCAAATATCTTGTATAAAAAGTCAAACATAGTTCTCATATCTTTCCTATTTCAAGTTATATGAGTGCATTTAAATATACATTTCCCAAGGATATCCATTGGAACTCAAAATGTAATTGGCTAGGGGGCCGTCGACCTTTATTTTGCTCTTGAAAATACTACTGAATACGTTTTTATTTCTCGGTTCTGAGAGTCTCCAGAGAAAGGATCTGGAGGAATTGGGGCTGGGTGTGGGAGGTCAATTGGTAAATGGATGTGGTAGAGAGAAAGGGAGGGGAGGGGAGAAACCCTTTAAAGATCTCATAAATCCATCTTCTGAGATTTGGCCAAGGCAGTTCTGTATCAGTGGAGAAATGCTAGAGTATAATGATTAAGGGCATGGGTCTTAGGACCACAGAGATGTAGTTTTACGTCCCAGCTTTGCCTCTGACTAGCCATGCAATCCTAGGCATGTTACCAAATGTTTCTCAGTCTGTTTTCTGCTCTGCAAAAAATGGGGATAATAAATAGTGTCTACTTTATAGGATTGTCATGAGGAATAAATGAAATGACCCATAAGCATGCCTCGCCCAGAACCAGTACTCAGTAAACATGATCCACGTCCCTGGTCTTACTGACTGTAGACTGTTGGTGGGCACTGGAGACACGAATCCTGAATATGTAAGGACTTAGGCATGCCAGGGCTGTGAAACATCTACCCACAGAGATGAACCTGGCCCTGGTTTGATTTTGTTGAGGGAAGGAAGCATATTCCACGGAAGGTCAGTACTTCATTTTAAAGCTCCAATTCCAGCCATGTTTTTACAGCTTGCCCAGAACGCCAAGTGGGAGCCATGAAAGGGGAAGTTGATTCAAACCAGATTCTAAAAAGGCCTCTCTTGATAGAACACACAGAGGTATGACTCGGAGAGGGCGAGGTCCGGGTGGTGACCCCCCATGTCCACCCAGACAGAAACAATGGGTGACTTTAGGACCTAAATATAGACTATGTGGATGTCACTTAGGGAAAACCAGTTCCCGATGCTGACCAGGGTGGGCAGGTCTCTTAGGAAGAGCTCCGGAAGCAGCCCCTGTGTGCCAACCCTTGCTCTGTCAGCCCTGTTTTTCTGGACAATTCTGGCCATATTCTAGCTCTCCACATCTGTTGAGCCTCTGCCTCTGATTGGCAGCCTTATGTCCCCATCTCTTCCCTTCCTTGTGGCATTTCCCACCTCTCCCCTTTGTTTCTTGCAGACCCCACCCAGCACTCGCCAGAAACTCCAGGTGCTGTAGCCACAGTGTTTGCTTCTTGTAGAGCAAGGCTAGTAGCTCGCTGGGAGTCAGGAATTTGAGGCTCAAGGTCTCGGTTTTGCAGTTAACCTTGGGCAATGCTGAACTTCACTGTGTACCAGGTTCTCCAATGGAGACATTGCTCTTAAGAACCTGGATCCTGGAGCTTGACTGTCTGGGTCCAGATCCTCACTGCCACTTGACCTTGGGCAGGTTCTTTACCTCTTTGGGCCTCAGTTACCTCACCTGCAAAATGGAGATCATGGTAGTATCTGTCTCAGTTACCATGAGAGGTTTATAAAATAATACCTGTGAAACCCTTAAAACTGTTTATCTTGTGTCAGTGCTCAGAAATGGTAGCTATGATTGGGGCGCCTGGGTGGCTCAGTCGGTTAAGCATCCAACTCTTGGTTTCAGTTGCGGAGTCACTAAATGCTCTAATGTGTTTCCTAAAATACATTATAATAAATACATCCAGGTCTACTGCGTGTGGGCTGAAGTGATATTCTGTCTCCCCCCAGCCACTTCCTGTACTTTGGGGGACCACAGCGCCAGTGGCTCTGAGCATCTGAGACCGAGGTTGCTGCCTGCTACCAGTGTTCACAATGCTCATCCCACCAAAATGGACAGTCAGCCCGTCCTTTTCATTCACCAGGCAGGGCCTGAGAACCAGCTTTGTGCCTGTCTCTGTGTCAGGGGCCAAGATGCCCAAATTATGGGTCTTTGTAGCCTTTTCTATCTTCTTTGAATGGGACATTACCCGCCCAGAGAAAATGGGGTAGAGAGAGACAAGAAATAATCTAGTTGCTGAAATCCCCCCTTAACGAGAAGTAAGAGAAGCCAAGGCCATGCTCTTCCTGAAATCTCTGGATTGGGTCAAGGAGCTCTCAGTCAGCTTTTGCCGAGTAACAACCACTCCAGCTCAGTGGCAGACAACAAGCATCTGTTCTTACGTTCACAGCTGTGCGGGTTGATGCAGGCAGTCTGCCCCACATGGGTCCACTAGCTACCCATGTCTGTTCTTCCCCTGTGGAGGTCAAAAGTCCCAAGGAGGAAGCAGGAATATAGGATGTCCCTTAAGGCTTAGGCTCAGAATTGGTCCTCTGTCCCTTCCACCCATATTTCATCGGTTGGAGCAAGTAACAGGTCCAAACCATGGAAGTCAGGAGAGAGCATGAAAGTTTGCTGAAGAATAAATTAGTCCACTACAGAGATCATCACTATTTACTCACTCAGCCCACATCTATGTGGGGCGCTCTGCCATGTTGGAGGAGGATAAATATAGTCACAATAAATGACGAAGATGGTGAGGACATCTAGCCCAAGGCCTGGCATGCTGTAGGTCCTGAACAAGTATCTAGTGGATGACTATCTGTAGTGCCTCTGGAGTGCTAACTGGTGATCGGTATTTCATAGAGGTTATTGCCTTTTTATCCTGCAACCTCTGGTTGGGCAGGTGCAATCATCCCAGGTCAAACAAGCGGGATACTGTTTTGGCCTGCTGAATGCTTATAATCGAGATCATCCCTGATATGGGGAAAGAGGCAGGCTTTGCACCAGAAAGGCTCCGGATCGAATCCCTCATGCACCTGTTCCCATACACTTTGTGGACTGCCTTGGGTGCTAACTCTTTAAGTACCCATCACATACTAAGAATCTAGTTAGCATGATACCTGGCCTATCATAGATTCTCTAAATCCCTAGCCCTCTGCTTTTGGGGAGATCACATGCATTTTTGAGTATTCTCTTCAGAAAACTGCTCAGAGATGTGAAAATTTCTCTGCAGACCCAAGGCCCCAGGTAAAGAACTCCTCTGCAAGTATTCATTCCCGTCCATCGCCTTCCCCTTCTCTTTCCTCCCCTCTCTCAAGACCTTCATCCACTGGAAGAAATGTTTTTCCATATTTGTATGCCAGCATCAGGCTCAGGGTCTGGCTCATATTAATGAGTGTTTTTTAAGTGAGTGAGAGAAGGTGGATGAAGGGGTTAGTGATATCTTGTTTCATATGCATCAGGTCACAAAACTTTTGGACTAGATGAGATAGGAAATCTCATATAATCCAGCCCCGTTAACTTCATTTATTTTTATTAAAAAATTTATTACTGAAGTATAGTTGACGTACAATATTATATTAGTTTCAGTGCACAACATAGTGATTTGACAGTTCTGTTCATTACTCAGCACTCATCGTGATCACCGTAATCACCATCTGCCACCATACAAAGTTGTTACAAGATTATTGACTATATTCCCTATGCTATACTTTTCATCTCTGATTTAATTTGTAGCTGGGAGTTTGTACCTCTTAATCCCCTTCACCTATTTCACTTATCCCTCCACCTGCCTCCCCTCTGGCAGCCACCGGTTAGTTCTCTGTATTGAAGCTTTTTGTTTTTCAGATTCCACATATAAGTGACATCATATGTTATTTGTTTTTCTCTGTGTCGGTTTATTTCACTTAGTATAATACTCTCTAGCTCATCCAGGTTGTTGCAAATGGCAAGACTTCATTCTTTTTTATGGCTGAGTAATATTCCAGAGAGTGTGTGTGTGTGTGTGTGTGTGTGTGTGTGTGTGTACCACATCTTCTTTATCCATTCATCTATCGATGGACACTTGGGCTGCTTCCATATCTTGGCTATTGTAAATAATGCTGCTATAACCATGGGGGTGCATATCTCTTTTTGAATTAGTGTTTTAATTTTCTTTGGCAACCCCTTTATTTTATAGTTGATAAAACTGAGACCCAGAGAGGTTAGTTCACTTGCCCAAAGGCACACAGCTAATAATAATATTAATAATATTATTAATAATAATAAATTAATGTTTTCTTCCAACCAGGTAACTTATGCTCAGATACAATTAGGTCTCATTCCCTCAGTACCCGGTTAGAAAACAGTGTCATTCTCATCTATCAGAGTTATAGATCATGTTACAAAACTTGAGTTTTCTTGACTTTCATATCCAAAGTCAAAGACACAGATGACAGAAACATATATGCCATTGTCTCAACCATAGAACCATTGTGGTGTGAGCCCTTTAGGGCAGAGCCCTTGTCACCTCTTTCCCTGGTCTCGCCTTCCCACTGTATCCCTAAGTCATCACCCAGAACTATGTGTACAGACTACTGAGAATGCAGGAGGGTTGGGGCTGAGAGAGAGACTCTTGTCAAGCCAAGGGTGGAAGGCGGGTTAGGGTTGGTGCACAGGGGGAGTTTGTTCCTGCAGAGTCCTGGAAATCTTATTTGGAGCCATTCTTCTATTCTTAGTTTTGAAGGCACTTTGTTCTCTGTTGCATTGTTTTAACAGCCACCAGGAAATCAGTCCCTGCTCGGGGTCAGCGATGCCACTGGTTCCTGCCTGTGACCGCCCAGGTGGGAAGTGCACTGGTGTGTTTTAGAGCTGATCTTTCGTCATCGGGACCATCGTGCCCTTTCTTTTTTTGTTGCCCACCCTGTGTGTATGGGGCGGGGAAGGGCAAGGAGGAAGAAGAGAGTCCGATGAGTCTGTTTTTCTTTAGAGCAAGAGTGACTACACTTATTTCTGTGTTACAAAGAAAAATGGTAACATCCAAGTCTCAACGAGCACTGTGCCCTCTGGAGCATTGTTCTCCCAGAGAAAGAGAATGCGAGCCACATGCGTCATTTAAAATTTCCTAGGAGTCACATTGAAAGAAAAAGAAAGAGGCGAAATTCATTTTAATACTTTATCTAGCCCAGTATATCCAAATATTAGCATTTCAACATGTTATCCATATAAAAATTAAGAAGACATTTTACATTCTCTTTTTCATATGGAGTCTTTGAAATTCAGTGTGTATTACCCACTTAGAGCACATCTCAGTTCAGACGAGCCACATTTCAAGTGCTCAGTACCCACATGTGGCTCATGGTAGCCATTGGGCAGTGCGGGTCTGGAGCAGACTGTCCAGTAGAGCCTTTTACAATGCTGGTATCTACACTGCCTCCTATAGAGACTGTTGGACAGATGGCTGTGGAGCACTGGAAGTGCAGCTAATACAGCTAAGGAGCTGAGTTTTAAATTTTATTCAATGTTAATGAATTAAAATTATATCTACACGGCCACATATACTTAATGGCTATCCTATACGGACAGTACAACTCTAGGGATTTGATCTTGTTAGAGAAATATCAACCTAAACTTGAACAAGGTAGCATTTTTCATCTACTACATAGGCAGAGATTAACAAGTAGGTTAACACTGTTTGATGAGGGTAACAGGACCTTTCATGTATGGCCAGTGGGATGATAAATTAGAACAGTTTTTATGGAGGACGGTTTGGCCATATTTATCAAATTTCAAGTATATATGCCCTTGGGCCCAGCAGCTCCAGTCCTAGATGTTAATGCTATAGGGTCTATTATGCATGTGGACTGGTTTATGTAGAATGATATTTGCTGCAGCAAAAGATCAAACACCACACATATACCCTGTCAATGGAGGACTAGATAAATAAGTTATGGTACGTTTGGAAAATGTAATTGGCAACTATTTAAAAGACAAGGCCAATGTTTGACGGCATGGAAGGCTGTGTAAGATATGGCATGAAGCAAGTGTGAACAGTGTATATAGTATGTTACTGTTTGGGTAAAAGAGGTGATTTGCTTATTTATGTCTAAAGCAGCTCTGGAAGCAGGCAGAAGGAGCCTATCACTGTGGTTGCCTCCTGGGGGAGGGAGGGATAGCTGGGGTGGAAGAGATGTCTACTTATCACAGTAGAGTATATCTTTTTGGAATTTAATCTCACGCACTTGAATTATCTAGCCAAAAAATAAATAAGACACAAAAAGAGGAAACTCTAAGACAAGAGTGAATCATAGAAGGCTTCCTAGAGGAGGTGGTCTTTGGATTGACTTGTAAAAGATGCATAGGCGTCCTTATGGCAGGAGAAAGGCTGAGGCTCAGAGACATGAACAAGCAGGACAGATTCAGGCATCTGTATGTACCCGGTGGTGGGCAGAGTACTCAGTATATAAAATAGGGTGGTGTGGAGTTTGGACAGGCACTGGAATGGCCACATGGGAAGGGTTTTGTGAGCCGAGTTTGGACCACAGGCAGCCATTGACAGTTTGAAGGAAGCAGGAAAGGATGTGATTGTGTTTGTGTGGAAGACAACTTTGGGCAAAGTGTAGAATGATTTGAAACAGTGATTCCCAAAGTGTGATCTGTGGAGCCCTAGGAGTCCCCAAGACCTAGAAACGAACTACATCACTACAAAGCAGGTTTTCTTTATATGTGTCTACCAAAATAATAATCATAGCGGCTTGATTACAGAAGCAGATATGTGACTCAGCTGTCTCCTATGCAGCCAGACAGTAAAGAGACTTGTAAAAGTATAAAACAATGCTGCTCTTCTCACTGTGTTTTTGTTTTTGAAGAGATAGTTAATTTTCATTAAAATATGTGTGTGTTTTTTTTAAAGTAGGCACCATGCCCAGCATGGAACCCAATGTGGGGCTTGAACTCACAACCCTGAGATCAAAACCTAAGTTGAGATCAACAGTTGGACTCTTAACTGATTGAGCCACCCAGGCACCCCTAACTTTCATTACAGTATGTTGATTAGAGCAACAAGTAATACACTTACTACTTTTTAAAAGAATGGTTTCTTTTAATTTCTCAGTTTTCTTTTCTAATACTGTAAATATTGATAGATGTAGCCCACACAAACAAAAGTCCCTCGGGGCCCTCAGTAATTTTTAAAAGTGTAAAGGGGTCCTGAGACCAAAAAATCTGAGAAACACTGGTCTGAAAGCAAGGAGGCCTGGAGTGCTTATGATTCTGATTAGATCAGAGTAAACTCTAGGGAAACAAAAGTGCTCTCCAAATGTGAATCAGGTAGGGGGCATGAGCTAGCAGGGCCAGAGCATACATCTCAGAGCAGAGACATGGTCTGGGCAGGTATGCGTGAAAGAGGGAGCTTGCTTGATGGATCCGTTTTGACTGACAAGGCTGTTGGTACATGTCCCATCCTCCACTTCTGCACGAATAGATATTCCTGTTATTTCCAGTGCTTTCCTGGTATAAACATCCATGCACGGGTTGCTCTGTGCCCAGCACCTGCAGGAATTACTCTGGAGTGGCTCCCTGCAAGTGGAAGGCTGGGCAGGACGAAATGCACATCTCTAGCTTGACTAGATGCTGTCAAGTTGTTCTCCTGTCTGTGACCCTCCCTCCAACCTTATGTGAATCCCCATTTCTCCAACCCTTAGTGCTGTCAGATTTTTTAATTTTGCCAATCTGGTGGGTGAGAAATGGCATCTTGTTTTAACCCTAAGCCCACCATCAGTGCTACCCCCATTCCTCACCTCAGAGCATCAGTTACTAAAGTCTGAATTATAGACGACTCAGAAAGAGTCTTTGCCTCCAGGAAGCACACACACTTTTATGTGTGAATGTGTGAACACACAGAGGTAGTTTCTGTACTCTGGTTTTCTGGATAAGGAAAGAATAAAAAATTGGGGACCCCTACTCTTTATTTGAGATAGAAATCACCCAGTCAACCCTGCTTGCTCTTGTGGTGTTTGCTGTAATTTGGGGCCACATGGATCTGCCACAAAGGAAGAGAAATTGGTTTTTTCTGCACTTCCTAGGCTGGTATTTGGGGTAAAGCCCAATCTGAGGCATTAATCCAAGACCTGAGGCTTTGGGCAAACAAGTATAGTATCACATGTCCTCACCCGACTCAGGCCTCCCTGTGATCCTGAAACCAAGGCCTGCTTCTCTAGCCTGTGACCTATTCAGGTGCATAGGGTCCTTCCTGCATTCAGAAGGGCCCCCTATGTGGTTTAATGCTCTGCTGTAGCTGACCTGAAACTCAGTAATGTTCAGACGAGGGGCCCTGCATTTTCATTTTGCTCTGAGTTCTGCAAACATTATAGCCAGTCCCGCATGAAGCATCTTTGTGTCTCTCAGATTAAAAAGGGTGTGGAGCAACATGGGTAACACTGTTCTCACTCTGTGCAGGGCGTGACCCCACCGTGAACTCCAAAGCTCTTTTGGGTGAAATACTCATTTCCTTATTTCATGTATTTTGTTTCTTTTTTCTTTCTTTCTTTCTTTTTTTTTTACTTCTCTCTCTCTCTACATACACACGGACTCATATAAATATACATACATACTGTCCATCCTCACCATTCACAAATTCCATATTTGCCCACTTGCTAAATTATACTTGTAACCCCAAAATCAATACCCAGAGCACTTTTGTCATCATTCACAGACACGAATAGAGCAGCAAAAAATTTGAATGACTTGGGGCGCCTGGGTAGCGCAGTCATTAGGCGTCTGCCTTCCGCTCAGGGCGTGATCCCGGCGTTCCGGGATCGAGTCCCACATCGGACTCCTCTGCTGGGAGCCTGCTTCTTCCTCTCCCACTCCCCCTGCTGTGTTCTCTCTCTCGCTGGCTATCTATCTCTGTCAAACAAATAAATAAAAAATCTTAAAAAAAAAATTTGAATGACTTGATAGGCACCTTCTCACCTGAGGTCAGTCAAGGTTGCATTCTGCCTTCTTGTTCATGCTCTCATTCTGTAAACAAGTGTCTTTTTTGTGGTCTTTTTAGTACCATGTTTTTCATATTTTTGTGCTATTGTTGATATCATTATTTAAAATGCAATTTCTCTGAGAGTAGCAATGAAGTGTTGTCTAAGCACACGATGGCTGCAGGGTGCCTTGTAGAGAATATACGAGTTTTCAGTAGGCTTCCTTTTAGTACAAGTTATAGTGCTGTTGGCTGTGAGTTCAATGTCAGTGAATCAACAATGTATATCAAAGAAGGTGCCTACAACTAGAAACACACATAAAGCAAGATTATGTCTTGATTGGCTGATGAACGTGTTGTGACCAGAGGCTTGCAGAAACTTAGCCCTGCGTTCACTTGCTCACTGTTGGAGGAGACTTTATAGAACATAGCTGCTGCGAATAACCAGCATTGACTATTTATGTATGTTTGCCTTTTCCTCTCCTGTCCTCTCCCTTGCTCAGTCTCCTTCCATTTTTTTCTTCTCCTTACCTCTTGCATTTTCTGTTCTCTTCCATGGACCATTGCTGGCATTAGCTGTGGGTCCTCAAAAGGTGCCCGGGGAAGGTGCCTCCGTCCATTCACTCGCTACCCATTTGTGGGCCGCCTTCTTTGTGCAGTTCACTAGGCTATGCCGGGTCTGCACGCAGACCTTTTGTTTCAAGAATATTGCTTACAGATAGGATTGTAATCCGTGATTTTGAGGTAAGTTGAGAATCTCCTATGTATGTCTAGAAAATGTTTCCCACTCAGCATGCTCCTTGGCTCCATGTTGCCACATCCAGACAATGGCAGAAGGAAACTTTAGAGGTCACCTGGTCCAACTCCCTCATTTCACAGATAATGCAGCTGAGATCCAGGGAGGGAAAGTGAAATGCCTGAGGTCACAGAGCCTTAAAAAATAGAAAACAAGCAGCTAAAAATTTTTCCTCGTTCACTGTATTTTACTACTTATGCATCAGATATCTTTATGAGAAGGATAACATCAGTTATGATCTGGTAGCTTCTGATAAAAATTTATAAAATGGATTTCTGCAAATTGTGTGCGTCGTAATAAAGCCAGAGAAGATAGACAAATATACGCTTTTAAAACCCAGGTTTAAATTTTCTTTTTTTTCCACAGAAGCATTTCATATCTGCAGTGAAGGTGTCTAGATGCTTGCAACATAGAGGGCTTTTAAATTCCTCATTTGGGTGGTTTCCATCATCAAAATCTCTTTTATAAAACATTTAAAAGTGGGCACCACTTGGTCCTAATGAGATGTAGCATAAATTTGAGTGCCAGGACTGGCAGCAGAGAGGGGAGAGATCTCCCACAAAGGAGACCAGGAAACAGATCCAGCAGGCCTCCCTTCCTGTCTGTTCCCCAAACCTTAGCCTCCACCCCCTCCCCTCCCAAAAAGGGGAAGGAAGAAGGTTCAGTAAAGATAATGTGCCCATCCTCAAACAAAGTATGGCTAACCCTTTGGGTCCCAAGCACTCCCATTTCCTGTGGCTAAAGTTAGACCTATTAGATACGAATTTCATTTTTAATCCATGACTGGGCAGACAGAAGGCTACAGATCCTCTCCAGAAGGCACGGGAAAAAGGAGTCCCCTTGCAGTCATCCCCAGGGGGAGGGCATCATAGTGTTGCTTTTTCTGTGCTTGTCATGGGCAAAACACAAGGGACGGTTACTTTGTGTGACAATTACAAGGTGGATTTTCCATAAAGAAGGTGTTTCCTAAACCTCACTCATTTGTGGATCACCTTTTACCTTAGCCCTCCACAATGAAAAATACTTAGTAATTTTCTGCAAAACAACAGTTTTTTCTCTTATATTTACCTCTGGTGGGAAGTTTGTATTATTGTGATAAATGAAAAACCAGTATGTTTGCCATAAATAGAATGGAACTATTAAATAAGTAAATATGCACAAAACAATGTAACTAAATTCTAGCTATGTACTGTTACCCAAGCCTCTGTACCCAGAAGAGAAAGACTGAGGTTGGTAAGCTTAGGTGGGCATTCAAGGTGAGGTAGCCCAAGCCCAGCCTTTCTCTCTGATGGATTCAGACTGGTTAGTGAATTGAAAACATAATGACTTTTTTTTTTTTAAAGATTTTTATTTATTTGAGAGAGAGAAAGCACGAGCTGGGGGAGTGGCAGAGGAAGAATCAGGCTCCCCGCTGAGCAGAGAGCCCAATATGGGGCTCGATCCCAGGACGCTGGGCTCATGACCTGAGCCGAAGGCAGATGCTTACCTGGGTGAGCCACACAGATACCCCACGTTAATGACTTTCTTATTATGTGATCTGTTGTGAGTAAAGCCGACTCTCCAGGTGCCCCACCAATATCACCTACAGAGTCCCCTGTACCCACCTACGACTCTCTGTGTCCTTCTACCGAGGGGATTTCCAGCCAAGGGGGTTAACATTCTGAGGAGCCCTTAGTGGATTAAATACTTGCCCCAACTCATCCCTCAGTGGAAAATTATAAGCAATGTCCTACATAATTCTCTCAGTGGGTCCCCAGTGGTTTGAACTCTGGCTGCTCATGGCTGTAACCATCACCTGCTTGCTCCGTTAATGGCTTCCCTCCTTTCCGCGTCTCACTTCCCCAATCCCTATAGTTCTTTCTGGGGATTGGCTCCCACGTAAAAAGCTTATACCTAAATCTTTACCCTAGGATCTGCTTTGGGTGGAGTGCAAGCTCAGACAGCTGGTAAGCACTCTGCCTAACATGATCTTACAAACCACTGAGGTATCAGACCTATCTTTTGGGAAGCACTACCCCGAGGTATATACCCAAATGGTCTTAAGCAACGTATCACTTTTCTTTCTCTGAATTCAAAAATATATTGAAATTCTTCATGCTCGATTCTCTCTGGCATTCTCCCTAACATGTTGGTGGTACTCTTCTGATGAGTGACATCGGTCTCCATTTTTGCTATCCCTCCTTCAATATGGTATTACAATTTGCTAACAAACTTGGTGTTCCTGAATTTGCCTGTAAATTTAGTTCACTGTGTGGCATTCATCGGTTGTTTGCCAGTGGGAGACATCCAGTGACTAGAACAACACTGTGGGTCTTTGGCCTCTCAGGTAAACATTTACAGATGCATCAATGATAAGCCTGGCTGAAACACAGCAGGAAAGCGTTGTCAAGCTCAGGGAGCCATTTCTGGCAAGATTTTTCAACATCCTGAGGAGAACCAGGATTTCAAAATTAGGGAGATTAAAAAGATGCTTCTGCAGAATAGAGTTTCTGTTTTGACTTGGCCAAAAGGCAGGCCAAGAAGGCAGAACTGAAGTTCTAACAGGGAAAGAATTTCTTGTCTTCAGGGTTGGGCCCATGCCAGGGAGGTCCTGTCCCATGAAACCTAGGCTGTTCAGAGAGTGGTGAAGTCCAGGATGACCTATACCCCAGGATATATCAGAAGAGTCAGAAGCATCTGGAAGTGATAGGGGATGAGGACCTCCAAGGGAAAGGCAGGAGTAGGGCAAGCTTCCTGGACAGGGCTCTGCACTTTCTGAGTGCTCCACTCTGGGGGCAAGTAGAGTTTCCCAATAATTTTTTGTGTAATAGTTAAATGAATAGATGCTTGGCCATCAAACTTTGGGTTTTTAGGGATGGTGGCCTCAGAACCAGAAAGTGGTATCAGAATGAGTATCAATCACAGAAGAGTCCCTCTACATTCTTTCTTTTTCAGGACTGGCTACATAATTTGTGGGGTCCAGAGCAGAATGAAAATGCAAGGCCCTTGTTAAAAATTTTCTAAGAATTTCAAGATGGTGACAGCAAAGCATTAAACTCTGTGTGCCCTCACAGTGGAAGCTGCTAGAGGTGCCACAATGGGTGAAAATTGATCTGGTGTTTTCACTCATTGAACTCAGCTCTGAGGGAGGAGACAGACATTAATCAAGGAATCACACAAGTAAATGGTGACATTTTGATGGGTTAGTACAACAAAGAAGAAACACATGATGCTGAGAGGATATAAGTGGGAGATTTGATCTGGTTTGTAACCATCTTGGAATACTTCCTTGACAGGGTTGGCATTTGAAAGATGAGGAGTTAACTGTGAGAAAGGGGAAAGGGAAGAGGGCTCCAGGCATGAGGGAGCAGGGAAGAAGAGGAACTGGGATTATAGGAGGCCAGAGCTCAGAGCGGAGACAATGAGAATGGAGATAGGGAGGTGGGCCACAACCTGATTTTACACAGGGTCTTAGAGGAAATTAACAAGTCTTCAGAAATTCAGGACTTTTTTCATGGCTATCAATAACACAAAGGAGGAAGAATAAAATTATTCACCCTGTTTCCTTTTCAAATAAACTGAGAAGGAAAATTGCCTCAATTCCATGCAAACAATAGCCTGCATGGACACTGACCAATCAGAACATATGTCAGGTGCATGGGCACTGACCAATCAGAACAGGTGTCAGATATGGAACCACCACATGTGCATGGGCACTGACCAATCAGAACAGTTGTCGGGTATGTGAGCACCATAGGTGCCGGGCACTGACCCATTAGAACAAGCATCGGGTACTGTGTGGGGGACGTGTGAGAGAACTTGAACCTTCGATGATGAGAGGCCTTTAGAAACTTCTTCCTCAGGTTGCCTGGGTGGTTCAGTTGGATAAGCGTGGGACTCTTGGTTTCTGCTCAGGTCATGATCTCAGGTTGTGAGATAGAGCCCTGTGGCGGGGGGCGGGGGGTGGTGGTGGTGAGAGTGGCAGTCACACTCAATGGGGAGTTTGCTTAAGATTCTCTCTCCCTCTCCCCCTCCCCCTGTTCGTGCATGCTTGCTCTCTCTCTCTCAAATTAATTAATTAATTTAAAAAAAAAAAAAAAAGGAACTCTTGCTCCACATGTATCCCTTAGCTCCAATACCATCACTTAGGTTTCTTTCAAATGTCTGTCTTCTAAGAAGCTTCTTTGACATCTCTCTCTAGTGTCTCTGCCTCTAACCCGTTTCACAGGCTTTTGTGTTACCCTGGTTTACTTTCTTCGTAACTCTTGGTACACGAAAACTAGCTTGTTTGTTTGCTTACTGGTTTATTGTCTCTGTCCCCTACTTGATTCTCCGTCCCCAACTAGACCATATTGTTTCTGAGGGCAGGCACATTTTTCTCTTTTGTTAAGCAATGTGTCTAGCATGCATAGTGCCTACCACATAATATGTGCTCAATGAAGTCTTTGTTGAATGAATGACCCATACAGTGAAATTCTTTTATGTGAGTCTCTTGTTCCTGGGTTCTGTTGTCAGAATTGAATACTGTGGGCGCCTGGGTGGCACAGCAGTTAAGCGTCTGCCTTCAGCTCAGGGCGTGATCCCAGCGTTCTGGGATCGAGTCCCACATCAGGCTCCTCCGTTATGAGCCTGCTTCTTCCTCTCCCACTCCCCCTGCTTGTGTTCCCTCTCTCGCTGGCTGTCTCTGTCTCTGTCAAATAAATAAATAAAATCTTTAAAAAAAAAAAAAAGAATTGAATACTGTGGGCCTGAGAATCAAAAATGAAATTTTATGGATGGACTTCTTGGTGTTTTAATTTTCCTGACAGGAAATTCTGTGACCTTATATTTGCCTTTTTGTGGGCAAGTGTATTCACTTGTTCCCATGTATCAGTCCACAAACATTTGTTGAACCTTTTCTGTGTGTTGGGTTACACCTTAGAAATGTCTAGGGAAGTTCTGGGCATGAAAGAATTCTATTCTTTGCAAAACACTGATTTTCTGGGAAATAGATTAAATGCTGGATAAATATGCTTTGATTCTGCGAAATCCAGACCTTGGTTTCAGACTTCAGGATAAAAGTGATTGGGATGGGCTTTGAAGCAAAAATTCAGGATTAGAAAATTTAGCACAGAGTACTTCCCCCACTCCCTGCAACTCATTTGTGGCTCACCACAACTTTTGCTTTTTACTCAAAACTTGACAGGACTTGATAGTGCCATGAAGGAGGGGTGCCCTGAATACCTGCATGTCCCTGGCATTTGGGGGCCCTTTGCCTCCCTCCTGTAATTTGGGGTCGTGGTGAGGCCCTCCTCCACTTTCAAAGACAGCTGCAGAAGGAAAATGTCCCTCTAATCACAGTCGACACCTTTCCAGATATCTCATCAGAAATGGTAACTGGCTTTCATATTATTGTCCTGATGGCTTCTCTGCAGACTTTTGCCAAGAGCATTATTCTCAAGTTAGTCAAGACTACTCTGAAAACTGGAGCTGATGAACTCTAGTAGGTCTGGATGAGAGGTCTTTGGTACATGGACAATCTTTGGCTTTTCCCAAGGCTCCAGGTGCCTCTGGAGGCAGTATTCAGAAGAGCTAGATTAAGAGAGATTGTTGGCATATTCAAGTACATTGTTTCGAGGGGAGGGATGTGTGTATACACACACACACACACACACACACACACACATATATAGAAGCTATATATGTACACATTTGTATAATACATAAATGTAAATTATTTTTCTGTCCCTATTTGATATTGAGTTACAGACATGTCCCTTTGGCCCCAAATACTTCAGTGTAAGAACAAGAGCAGCCTCTCATACAGTGTAATTATCAAAAGCAGGAAATTTAATATTGACAGAATATATTAACTAATCCATTCATTTTTAAAATTTGCCAATGGTCACAATATTTTATAGCTATTATTTTTCCTGGTCCAGAATCCAGTTCGGGGTCATGCATTGCATTTATTGTTTTGTATTCTTTAGCCTCCTTTAGTCTGGAACAGTCCCCCAGCCTTTCTTGGTATTTCTGATTTTGAGAGTTTTAAAGAGTGGAGGCCAGTTGTGTTATATGGTTTCCCTCAATGTGGGTTTATTAAATATTTCTTCATATGATTGGATTCAGATTACGCATTTAAAAAATATCCAGAGTTATGGGAGGATACTTTTTTTAGGCTGTGCATTTTTCACAGGAATATTTATAGGAGTGATATGGTGTCTTTCTCAGTGCAACACATCAGGGGATTTGTGATATCAGTTTGTCCCAGTATTGGTGATGTTAGTTTTGATTACTTAGTTCAAGTGGCATCTTGTAAGTTTCTCCATTGTGAAATTATGATTGTTCCCTTTTTAGGTAACAAGTAAATAGAAACTATTGGAGCGTTCTGTTTGTCATGAAATGTTTACCTACTAGTTTTAGCATCTATTGGTGCCCCATCATCTCATCTATTAGTGTTGCAACTGTGCAGAAATTTCCCTTCTCCATCACTTATTCATTCAATTATTTATGTCACCGTGGGCTCATGATTCCTATTTTATTTGGTGGGTGATGGTCCATTACTATCATCATTCACCTGATGCTGAGATTGTCTCAGACGTGGCTGGTGAGAGCCCTGCAACCTGGTGACTCTATCCATCATTCTTAGAGCACTTCATTACTTCCTGAAACAAAAAGATGTTCCAGGTTCTTCTTGTATTTTCCCTGCCCTAGCCCTGGAATCTGCCTTTTCTCCAAGTTCCCCTGGGTCCTTTTAGTGAAGAATGGTATTTAGAAACCAAGATGTGGGTGCTGGGTGTGTTCATAGCTGCTAGGGTGTCAATGCTTTTACACCTCTCAGTAGATAGAAGTAGGGAAAAAAATACAAGTGTGTGTGTGTGTCTGTGTGTGTGTGTGTGTGTGTGTGTGTGTAACCATGAATTCATTCTGATGCCTCCAATTCCAGCCTACCTACATGTATCTATTTAAAAAAAAAGTTTTAGGTGTGTCATCTTTCTTTAGTACGGAGATACATAAGGGAGGAAACAGCTATCACTGAAAAGGCAGTTGTCTCAGTATCCAGATAACTTATAATGACATTAATAAATGACATATACACATGCTTAGCTCTGTCTCCAGTTTCATGTGCTTCCTTACAGAAAAAAATTTAATGCATATATCAGGTTGTATGTATTTATGTATGTACATGAGAGTAAGTATTTTTTCTCTTTCAATTTTAAGAATTTGACAGAGCAGGAAAAATCCTGTGCATACTATTTATTATTATTCTATTATTATCATTTTGGTAACTCAATACATCCTGGAGGTCCTTCCATATATTGTGTGGTTCTACACTATTCTTTCTAATAACATTGTGTTTTTTATTATACAGATGGACTAGTTTTATTTAACCAGTCTCTTTTGGTGGACATTTTGTTTCCAGTATCTTGCTGTTATAAACAGTACTACAGCAAACATCCTTGTGCATGGATCTTGGTAAAAGTATAGGGAAGCCCCCTGATAGAGTCTTACCAGGACTCCTCTCTGCTGGAGTAGAACTGTGGGTGGACCATGCAGCCAGGAGAAGGAGGAGCTGTGACTGTCTCTGGCTTCTGGACACTTCCCAACCTCTGATCAGAGGGGAAGTGGACTCAGCCCTTTGTGTGTCTTGTACGAGGGAAGATCGATGTGAAGGTCGCTTGATTTTAAATTTCTTCCCAGACTTATCTTTAAAATCTCATGTAAATTGACGTTCTGTGCTTGTTAAAATATATAAATAATGGCTGGCATGGCTTCCTGAAAAGTCAAGTTGATGGACTGTGTTTATTCTGTGGCTTCACCTACCTCCTAGTACACTTCCAGTGTTAGAAGCACAGAGCTATATTCAGCTTATCTTCTGCTCGGTCCCACAGAAACAGACCCGGATACAAGTGCAAGTAGTTTATTTGGGAAGTGATTTCCAGAAGCACCGGTGAGGGAGCAGGGAAAAGAGACAGGGAAGGGAAGGAAGCTGATGCAGGAAGTAATCAGGAACAGTTAGCTCTGTGGACAGCTGGGGCTCAATCCTGCTGGGGGCTTTTGGGACACTACGTAGGACAGTGGTTCTCAAACTTTGCTGCACGTTAGAATTACCTGGGGGGCTTTTGAAACTCCTGATGCTCACCCTGGATGGTGGGAGCCAGGCACGAGAGCTTTTTAAACCTTGAGGTGGTTCCAATATATAATCAAGACTGAGGCCACACCTCAGAGTCGTCCCTGCAAACTTTAGGAAGCTGGGCTATTTACGTATCAACTCCGGTACATCACAGGTTGAGGGCTGCTCTGGTTGGCATTAAATCCCCAGCATTTCTGGCCTGTAGAAAGCCCAGGAATGCAGGGGAATAGTGGCTGCCTGGGGATGTGGGCCAGCTGTACTGGCTACACAGTTAGCCGAATCTGATATAAAATCTCTTTTGTGCATGTACAGGGCAGCCTTGATGAGCCATTTAAACTCTTTAAGCCTCAGCTTCCTCATGTGTAATCATTTCTTCATACTGCTGTAAAGATTGGATGTCACTTATGGAAAGTACCCAGCATTTGGTGGATTCTTTTTTTTTTTTTTTTTTTTTACTTATTTATTTGACAGAAACAGAGAGCAAGAGCACAACAAGCAGGGGGAGTGGCAGGCAGAGGGAGAAGCAGTCTCCCCACTGAACAGGGAGCCTGACTCAGGACTCAATCCCAGAACCCTGGATTCATGACCTGAGCGGAAGGCAGATGCTTAACCGACCGAGCCACCCAGGTGCCCCCATACAGTGGATTCTTAATAGACAGTTGTCATTATAAACCCAGCAAAGGGAAGGAGAGAGGGAGTTCTAATCTGATAGGCAGTACCTCATGGTTCTGCCAGGGAAACTTTTCTCTATCTAAAAGGCTGTTCTGATGAGTTGTCAGGATTTACAGAGCATCTTAGCAAGTGCAGCCATTTCTCCAAGTGGTCTTCCTCTCTGCTGTGTGTGGCAAGGTGCCCCAGGAGCAGATAGTCCAGGGACCAGTGGCTAAAGGGAAGCCTTGCTCTCCCTCTGGTTAAATGCCTGCCTGTTAGCATTTGGGGACCTACTTGAGAATGCATGGAATGTATCTGGGGGCTTTCTAGATAGGGAAAGGCAGGAACACAAATGAGTAAGGAATGGAGAACTCTCCTTGTAAAATCAGGCTCCCAGTATTACCGTGGACCATAAGCATATTTGACTCTGACTTGTATTGTTGGAGTATCTAAGTTGATCGGTTACATAGAGTGATTGTCTAGAAATTAAGCAATTATTTGGACGTTCCCTAAACTATATTAATAATATTTTTGTTGATAAGGGCTTCAAACCATTCCATATGCAAAGAATTTTAATAAATGGGAGTTCATTATGCTGTTTAAAATAAATGAAAAAACACATAAAAGAGGGCCAGGGATTGTAATGTGTTATGAACCAAGGACTTAAGTGATTAGTCCAATTCGGTGCACCTGAGATCCAGTAGAAAAAATATAAAATAATTTTAGTAATTATTAGAAGGTCAAGAAAAAAAGTGCTCTGGTTAATTCAATTTTGTGGTTCTTGTCACATCCTATTGTTGAAGTCATCTTTGTGAATGACAACCTTTTCTCCCACATTAAATTGATGCCTATAATGAAGTTTTTCTAGGATTATCTTTCTGGAAAATATACTCACCAGCCCTCTGCACCAGTAGACAAGTTTTCTGTTTTCTTTCCTTCTCCTCTGGCCTTGAGTGTTTTGGAGGGAAAAGTGGTCTGTGTTTCAGGAATGACAGTGACTCTGGCTGCCGGTTGCTTAGCAGGGCTAGTGGTGGCAGTGACACGCTGGCTGGCTCTCCCCTCCTCCCATCTGTCTGGTTGAACATGTTTTTCTTCCCACGGGAGAGAAGGACCTTTCTTTGGCCGAGACAACTTCATCTCTGCTTCCAAACAAGCTATGGGCCAGGTGTTCCATGGCCAAAATCAATAATTGGGGCTTTTCCTAGTTTGCCAAAAGCAAGCGAATGGGTAGACTTTTATACATTTTACGTATTTTCTCTGTGATTTTTTTTTTTCCTTTGGTGCCTGCTCTCCCTTGCTGTTACGGCTGCAGTGGCTTCGACTACTGCTGAATTAATACTTGAGCAGTTCCTGTGTGCCAGGCCCTGTGCTCAGCCCTTTACCCACATTGACCTAGTCCACTCTCACAGTCACTTTTGCATTCCCATTTGATAGATGAGGAAATTCAGGTGTGGAGAGGGGAAATGATGCGCTAAAGTTTCTACAACAAATGAAAGGCGTGACTAGGGTGTGAAGCCACCACGTCTGACTTTAGCACCCACTTAACATCTTCAGACTACAGTTAACGGCATCCGCGTGCAAAATTACATTTCGTGTGAGTTAAGATTTATTTACCCGTAGCTCAGAGAGCACCCTGATTTCCAGGTTTGCTACCCTATGAGCACATTAAAGAGTCTAGAAAAAAAGGCTCAAGGTTCTTGGGTGCTGGAGAAGGGTGTTTTAAAAATAAGGAGGAAACCCCCCAGCTAGCATATTAAAAATGGAGGAGGGGTCCCTCTGTCTGGCTCACCGCTGGAGCTTCAGGCAGGAGGGAAACAGACTGCGGATCCTTTCCCTGCTCAAACGTGAGTTTAGTGCGTCCAGCTCCAGCTAAGAGCAAGTACAAGAACACAAAATCCTTTGCTAATCGCTCCCCCAAGAAGGCACAGATGAAAGGGAGGCATTAAAGCCTCTGAAACCACCAAAGCTGTTTGCCAGCAAAGAGATAAATCAAAAAGGTTTGAGATCTGGTTTGAATTTAATAATTACAAACGACTAATCAGGGGCCATTTGCTGTCAGGTCGGGAGCTGCACTCCCTCCATCAGTGCGTTTTTGCTACTCTGGTCACTTGGTTATTAAATAGAAAAACCCTGTGATTAAATCACAGGGCTGTTCCAACACTAATCAATTCAATCTCAGCCATTTAAAATGAAGTCAGTCCTTGCATTTGCCCTGTCTCTGAGAGGAGTGGGAACACTGCAAACGTGACTGGAGGTATCCGGAGAGCATCCATGTAGACCCCCGTGGGATGTGGGCAGTTCGAGGAGGGTCAGGCTGTGTCCTAGCTCAGTCACCCACCGTCCTGCGGGATCCCCATCTCTGGTGCCCACCCTGCCCACCCTGCCCACCTCGCAATGTCAAACAACAACAACAAAACAGCAGTGACAGCAGTCGTAATAGTAATTAGGGTGACAGCCACAGTAGCAATAATAATGACCATGGTTTAATCTTTCGCCATCTGCCTGGCCCTGTTCAAAATATTTTATCTCCTTTACTCCTTGGAATGACCCTGTGATGGAGAAATCAAAGCTTATAGAAGCGTTTTATAGACATTTACGGATCCCCACATTTGGAAACTGCCTGGCCCATAGTAGGTCCTCAGGAAATAACTGTTGAATGAATGAAAGGATAAAGAAGTGACTTTATCACACCAAACGGCAAATGGTGGAGCTGGTTTTGAACTCAGGTCTGTCTCATTTATGCTCCTAATCTCCATCGGGTATGTAGGTAAATGCCTTGTGAGCCTTTTTATATTGTTTTAAAACACTTATTGTTTTAAATAATTGTTTAAGTTTATTTTTTATTTTTTAACACATTAAGTAGAGCACATATTGTTTTTATTTTTTTAATAATAATTTTTATTATGTTATTTTAGTCACCATACAGTACATCCTTAGTTTTTGATGTAGTGTTCCATGATTCATTATTTGCGTATAACACCCAGTGCTCCATGCAATATGTGCCCTCCTTAATACCCATCACCGACCTATCCCAATCCCCCACCCCCCTCCCCTCTGAAGCCCTCAGTTTGTTTCCCAGAGTCCATAGTCTTTTTAAACAATATAAAAAGAGAAATAGCATTGTGTGGCAGAAAGGTCAGTGGTTTGGGAATGAGGCTGGCCCAGAGAGAAATCCCTCTTAGCATTTACGAATTTTGTGACCTTGAGTGAGCTCTAGTGTCCCTCAGTGTAAAACGAACACAGCAATACTTATTTAAACTGGGTTAAAGAGAAGCTTAACTGGAAAGATCCTTTAAACTGCGAGCACAGTGCTTAGCTCATAGCAGGTGCCCAGTTCTGGCATCTACTTCCCTTCACTTGTGTATTAGAAAGCACCCAGTGATTCTCCTTGGATTCTAAGGCTTAACACCTCAAAGGATCCCAAGATTTGAGCCTAGAGAGAATGGAAGCTGAGCCCAGTAAGGATAAGATATTCAGGCTTGGACCAACTCCTCCTCTTTTTCCTCCTCCACTTCCTCCTCCTCCTCCTTCTTTTTTAAGATTTATTTATTTATTTATCTATGTTTCGAAGGAGAGAGAGGGGAAAGAGTGTGCACATTGGGAGGGGCAGAGGAAGAGGGAGAGAAGCAGACTCTCCACTGAGCCCAGAGCCCTATGCAGGGCTCAATCCTATGACCCTGAGATCATGACCTGAGCCGAAATCAAGAGTCAGGCACTTAACCAACTGAGCCATCCCGGCGCCCCTTGGACCAGCTCTTCTGAACATTGATCAGCTAAGGATAGGGTCAGTGCTCTCCACAGAGAGCTTACCCAGAACACCAGAAAAGTAGTTGTTGCTGGACCATTTATAAATGAGATTGAGTGGTCTGCCTTGTGCTATTAGGAGGTAGTCAAGCCTAAAAAAAATGGCCATTGAGTGGCCTGAGGAGCGGTGATGCTTCTTGAAGGTGGGTTGGAAGGAGCACAGGTGAAGATCTAAGGTCGACATAGCGGGATGGTGTTACCAGTAGTGAGTCTCAGGCAGAGTCCACTCGATCCATCCAGACATACCCATATTTCTATCAGACCTCACATCCAAATATACAAAGGGCTTTGCTCTGTTGCAAATTAACAAAGGGGCCTGCTGCTTGTTTTTTGATTTGAGAAGCATGAAAGAGTTTTTCCAGCACCCAAGCACCTCTAGAAAGTGCCTTATCAAATATGTAACCTACAGGGCTAAGGAATCAAATAGTACATTCACACCCTCTGTAACTGCCTTTCCTGCCTGCGTCAGATAAGCACCCAGCTGTTCAGACAAAGGGTTCAGCTGTCCATTAAGTTCACGTACAATTTGGTTCTGTTGACTATTCCCTTTCAGTTGAGGTGTTATCATGCTTGGATTCCTTGCTCCTGAAGCACAGAGACTGAGTCCCCATGCCATTGCTGAGGGTAGTGCCTGGATAGATGCCCTGATCATGGGTGTGCCTCACCTTTGAACAAATCTGACATTCCTTCTCACAGGAGGAGTGGAAGTCACCAGTGTCAGGCTTGGACCAATGTTTGAATAGCCATGATTTCTTTTAACATGTCCATATATTTTAAGGAAAATAAATGCCCTCACTGGTGAGGAAAAAAAAAAAAAACCTCTCCTATTTTAAAAGCAAGAGTTGTAGCTTAAATGTGCAGGTTTTGAGTCTCCAAGGAAATCTGAGGTTGAAGAATGTCAGCTTTCAGTGATCGTTGCTTTTGAGGTTTTGATTTAATTTTGGCAGCCAGGTGGTTAGCGGAAGGGAAGGGTGTCACCTCAAAAACACTGGTCTCCTTTATTCATTCTTTCTTTTAGTCACTCATTCAGAAATTATTCATTGACCCACTGCACAGGGCACTGGGGTTTAAAGTCATGTGCTCAAATCAGCGTAGACTACAGCACCCAAGGCGCTTTGTTTTCATGGTTGAAAGGGAAGTGGACTGTGTATTCGCTTCAGTAAATTTAACGAGAATAACAGGGTGGGTCCATGGCTCCTCCAGTCGGCTAATGAGAACGTGTGAGGCCAAGTGTGTAAATGCAGACAGTTCGCACAGTGCCCTTCCTGCCTAGGAGCCGCACCCCCCACCCATAAACCTGCCCATGGTTTCCAGGCACAGGGGAAGTAAAATGGTGACTTGGCTCATCTGTAGCCCACCTGATAGCAGGCAGTGATAGTTTTAAAACTAGAAAACTTTATGTTACCTCAGAATGTTACCTAGGTGTACTGTCTTCAAAGCCAATTCTTGTTTTTTTTTTTTTCTTTTTTAGAGAGGGAGTGGGGTGGGACAGAGGGAGAGAGAGAGAATCTTAAGCAGGCTCCATACCCAGCGCAGAGCCAGATGTAGGGCTCGATCTCACAATCCTGAGATCATGACCTGAGCTGAAATCAAGTCGGACACTTAAGCGACTGAGTCAACCAGGTGCCCCAAGGCCAGTTCTTTAGTAGAATAAGTTATAAAGGTGTTTCCTCCCAAACTCCTTGTGCTCAACATATAGAGACCATCTCTATATGATGTGCCCTTCCAGACTCGGGGACAGAACAGTGCAGTGGGGAAACACATAGCTTGGAGCCCAATGAATCCAGGCTCTGCCCCTTGCTAATTATAGAACTTTGGGCAAGTCCTTGCCCCTCTCTGAGCCTCCATCTCCTCCTCTGCAAAGTGGAAATTATACTTGTCCCTGCCCACCTCCTGAAGTGGTAGTAAGGATCGAATCAGATCATGCATATGAAGATTTAGTTCTGTGATCGGCATGTAGTGAGTGTTTAAGAGGCTAAAGCTGACTGTTGTCATTATCAATCGTTTTGGTTAAGTTCAAAATGAGTGCAGTGTCCTGCCACGCCCTCTGCTTTCTGAGATGCTCATTTGTCTGTCTCTCCAGGATTTAAATTTCCCACTGATGATTTCTTCCGTGAACTGTTCTTTAGATCATTGTCATGAGCTCAGCTCTCCAATAGTTTAGAAATTCCTGGTGGAATTTAGAAGCTCCCGGGTGGGGTGTGCAGCACATGCATGGGACCTGCACACCCTTCATCACCTGAGTTGACTGGGCTGACCAGTCTGTGGAAGGGGTGCCCATTTGGTCCCCTCCAGTCCCTCCACCTGTGCCCCTCTTGAGTTTGGGTAATTGGTGAAGACGACAAGATTCTCCAAGGGAGCAGGACCAAGGGCATCCACAAAACAATCAAATACTATTGTACGGGGTGTCAGCCACGCATCAGATACTGCACCAGGGTCTGAAATACGACCTGGACAGATGAAGTCCCACCTTCATGGGCTTATGTCTGATGAGAAGGTCAACCAAAAACCAGAAAACAAAATATTAAATAAAATTATCATTCTAAACTGGGTCTCCTTTGCTAGTCTCCGTCTCAGCATTTCATCTGACTCATTCACAGCAGAGATCATAATCGGTACTTATTTTGTTTTCTTTTTACTCCCAATTAGTAGGCAAGGAGCATGACTGGCTCATTCACTGCTGTCTCCCCAGACCCACAGCAGGGCTTTGCACATCACAAGTGCTCGGTGAGCATAAAGCAAGTGAACAAATGAATACGTGATACTTTGTGAAATTTTTGCTTCGGGCCCAGAATTTAACCATCAGGCTCCTTCTTTGTTGCTGGCAGTGGTCAGTTACCAGCCCCTGTAACAGAAATTGAAAAGAAAATCCATGTTGATAATCCATTCAGCTTTCATTTTGTAAAATGTGTGGGTTTCTTAAGGAGATCATTCTATCCCAGATTAACTGGCCATGGCTTAATTAAAAAGGCTGCTGGAGGACATTTGTCTTCTGGATTTGACACTTGAGGCATGTGGAAGTGTCTGGGGTGAGGGGTGCTCTGGAGACTAGGTTCCAGTGCTGGGAAATGTGTTGGGTTGGTCTGGAGAGGGCTGCATGCCTATGAGGAAAAAAACTCTTATTAACCCCTCTCCTTCACCAGGGTGGGCTTCTTGGAATAACAGGTTTACCATTAATGTGTTGCACTGACAAAATTGCTGAACTCTCGGAATGGAATTGTAGCGCCACGAAGTTCTATAATCTGACAGTACTGGGTAGCAGCACAGATCTGTGTGGTTTACAGTTTGGGTAACACATGATAGGAACTGCCATTTATTGTGCACCTACTGTATATCAGGCCTCTTTGCAGCTGCCATATGCATATCATCTGTGATCCCCACAACAGCCTGACCCGGTAGGCATTATTTCCACATTACAGATAACATCCCAGAGTCTCAGCCCCTCATGGCATTTCCCAAGATCCCAGGTGTAACACTGTAGCCTCACAAGGAAAAAGCAGCCAGACTCAGGAAGCGCAGGGGCCGTCCTGGGCAGCAGCTGTCCCCCTCTCTTACCCCCACACATGTTACTGATTGATTGAAGCATTCTGCCACTTGCTGTGCTATGTAGTCCTTCTCAATACAGCCCTCCAAGCAGATGCTACCAGACATTCCGGAGAGCAAACGAGTTGTAACCTATTTGCCAAGTATGCTTTCAGTGATGTGCGTGAAGAGTTCTGCCCCAGGAATTAGAATCCTGGATTCTGTAGCCATGTGACTTTGAACAAATTGTGTATCTCCCCTGACTTCAGTTTATTTGCCCTAGAATGGAAATTATCCCTTGCCCTACTTGCCTCAAAAGGTCCTTATAAATATTAACCAATGAATTGGCTTCACTGACACCACAGTGCTGTTTTTAACTAGAGGATGAATCAGCGAGGGTCAGGTTCCTGTGCAAACATGGAACATCCTCACAAATGGCCAGTGGCTACCAGCATCTTCTCAAGACTCCCCTGAAAAACCCCGGAATAGAGTTCGTTAATGCAGATTCTCAAGCACCATCCCAGATGGCTGATTCAATGTCCTGGTTCCTGGCATTCATCTCTACATCATTCCACTGATCAAGTGGAATAATATATAGGATCTAGAACTCTACCACTCTGGATAGAACCATATGCACCTGTGGGGTTCTGAAGATCTAGGTTGCTGGCTATGGAACAAGAGGCCCCAGTCCCCTCCCAATATCTTTGGCAAACTCTTACTCACCTTCTGGCCTATTCAAATGTCTCCTCCTCTGAGAAGACCTCCCCAACTCCTCACCGAGGCCAAACCACTCCTCACTGTGCTTCCAGAGTCTTCCAACCCATGCTTTGAGCACCCACTGTGTACCCGGCACTCTGCTGAGTTCTAAAATGCATGACCATATTTTCTCCTCTCCCTTTGAGAGTAGAAGCTAATGTCAGCACCCCCACCTTAAGAGTTGAGAAGGGGTAACTCAGAAAAGTGATGTGACTTTCCTAGGATGTTTGGCTTTTACTGCATTATAGTTCATTCCTTCAGAGTCCGTCCCTCTACAAGAATGTGAGTTCTTCAGCTATGGGTGCTGCTAGTCTTTGCAGTCCCAGGAGCAAATGAAAGGCCAGCCTCATGGTAGATGCTCAAGAAATCTTCCTTGAACCAAAGCAAAGAAATAATAGAACAATTATAGTGAGATAGACAAGGGTGGCTCTGGTCGCTTTCCACTCTCTGTCTTTCCTGCTCAGGGTATGATAGAGGAGGAGAAAGAGGATTTAGGGATTGAAGAGGTCTTTAGGGATTGAAGACTCCAGATGTCTCTGGACTCCAGGGGAACTGCATGCCAGTGATTCTGGTCCTTTTGTAGGTTTCTGCCAAGATCAGGAGACATAGCAAGTCACAAATTAGGGACTCAGCTTGCCTGGTTGGTTGAGCTGGGAGGTAGAAGAGAGGTGAATGTATCTTTGATGAGTTTTATTATGGTTTGTAGATGGAATTGATTTCTTTTTATAAAGAAGAAAATATATTTTCCACATCTAACCTGGCAGACTTCCTTGGTCATAAGGTCATTTCAAATTCAATTTTCTCCCATTCAAGTAATGATTTTTCTTGGTGTTTATGGCTGTAAAATAGAAAGGTTAGACATGATGTCTAAGGTTTGTTCCAGCATTCTGGTTCTGTGATTATATCAGGACCCTGGATGAAGTTTAGAACAAATTTCAAAGGAGCTCTAAAAATGAAACATCTTTAAGTGAATTCAGTTTTCTTTCCAGTTTAGTTTCTTCTCCCAAGTTAGCCAGAATCTGAACTTTGTATCTAAATTTCTGAGTCTTGAAATATAGAGACACTTAGGAAAAAAGGAAATGCAGAAAGAAAGAATTGTAGCAGCAGGAATAAGCACAATAATGTAAACCAATTACCTTAGAGTTTAAAAGCTTCCCGTGATTTCTGAGGCTTTCTTAGAATTGTTCATTTACATAGATTGGTTAAAGTTTTGGGGAAAACATGATAGAAACGACAAGGATTGCATATGCCGTTCAATTGGTTGCTTTTATTTTCTTTCCTTAATCAAAGCCATAATCCCGGTCTACATTTGAACTTTATCATTTGTTTTGCAGCGAAAACGCAAGCAGAGCACCCAAGATGAGGATGCTGTTAGCCTTTGCAGTCTCGACATAAGTGTAAGTACAGTGCTTCCTATTGCCTCTGCCATGAGAACACCTCTCATCTCTGAATCTATTTGTTAACATGCTGTGTGCTTTAAGGGGGCTTCCAGCTTCTGACAATGGAAGTTGTGACCTGGGGAAAGCTCTTTTAAACATTTCATTTGACTGGAGAAAGTTGGGTGGCCAACTTAAGCTTGCAAGTCAAGTTGTTTATTGCTCATGTTCTTTCTCTCAAAAAATGAATTATGACATCAGTGCATCTGAGTACAATTTAGATAAATGCCACTGTGCCATTTTAGAGACTGGTTCCAGAAGATGGTCAGATGTTTGTCCCCCTTTCAGGGAAGTTAGTGAATTGGCCCAACTCAGGCAGCCAGTGCCCAAAGGCTGGGAGAAGTCTCCAGCAGCATGGCAGAGTGGGTGACTTTGGATTTAACAGATCTTCGCTTGAATCAAGATTCTACACTTACCATTAATGTGACCCCTTTCCTTGTCTCTGTTTTTTCATCTGGAAAATAGAGATGAAAAGACTTCACCTAACAGGATTGTTGTAAGGATCAAATAAAACAATACAAGTGAGAATACTGAGCACATTTCCTGGGACATACTAGGGACCCACCAAATATGAGCCTTGTAGTTTTCTTGAAAAGCAGAAGTTTACAAAAGATGTTTAATGACATGGTAGTCGAGTGCTGGTGATTATATAGGTAAAGAGCTTTCTTGAATTTGGGGGTCTATGTCCTGGCTGCTTAATTCCAGCACCTTTCTTTGTATGGCCTCTTTGTCTCCCCAGTGACATCACTGGGAAGCCAACCTGGGCCTCTGATGCACTCATTACCAAAGGGCTGGGGGGTGGATATTCAGTCCTCTTGGGCTCCCCGCGTCCATTCATCTTGTGTACTTCCTTAGAGCGCACTCATTGTGCATGGTGGATCCATCCGACTTTAGTCCCTGGTCTTTCTCCTCCGCAGAAACCACGGACGCCATTGTTGTGAGATGAGAAGGCTTCTGTGCTAAGAGTTAAGAGCTGAGTCATGGTCCTCGCTCTTCCTGTAGCTAACAGAGCAACCTTGGCCTCAGTTTCCTCATTTGTGAAAAAAAAAGAGTCCTCTAAAACCATTGTGAAAATTTGAAACTTTGTTGAACATGGATCATGGGTTTCTCATCTGACAACATTTATTTACCAGTATAAACAATGTTTTTAGTTATTTTTAATTATTGCAGAATTTTGTGTGGCGCAAATTGTCATAATGGAGCGAGCCTGAGCTGGCATCTAATTAATGTACTTGGGCATCTTTTTTTCACCATATGGTGTTTGTTCCAGTCTTTAGACCATCAAATTGATGGAGTTGTACCAGTTTACTTGGATACCATGGTAACAGGACAAAAAAATGATGTTCTTCTAGGTTTTACTTTACTCACTGAATATTTTATTATTGACAGGTAAAGTCTATGAAACTTCCCTTAGCCGCAACAAGTTTTTTGTGTGTGTTTGAATGTTTTTAATTTTGTGGTAATTATTAGGATCATTGACTTGCCGAATTCAGAGAGCTCTTAGCCATCATATAGTTCTATCCTCTCACTTTGAAAATGAAGGGTAGAAGCCCAGGGAGATGTAGTGATTCAGGCAAGACTTTAAGATCACATCTCATCATACATATTTCTTCAACTACATTTTATTTATTATATTTATTTTTCAGGAACACACGTCTCTAGAAGTTTTTTTTTTTTTTAAAGATTTTATTTATTTATTCGATAGAGACAGAGACAGCCATCGAGAGAGGGAGCACAAGCAGGGGGAGTGGGAGAGGAAGAAGCAGGCTCCCAGCAGAGGAGCCTGATGTGGGGCTCGATCCCATAACGCGGGATCACGCCCTGAGCCGAAGGCAGACGCTTAACCGCTGTGCCACCCAGGCGCCCCTCTAGAAGTTTTTTTAATCAAAAATCCATGAACCTCTCATATGAAAGGATTATTTGCAATTACGAATTGTGATTTGGTTTTTGTGCTGATTAGTATCAATAACCTCTCCTTCTCTTAAGATCACTTAAGTCTCATGTAATCAGCCATCTGACTTCTTTTCTCTTGGTGCAGCTGCAAAGGATATTTCTCTCTCTCTCTTTTTTTAACTATCTCATATCATGTTTTGTCACAATAGAGAAACTTGTATAGAAAAGAAATCTACCTTTATGCTTAGGGATTCAGCTATGGCCAGATTCCTTTCTAATTTGCCTGGCATTTTTCCTGAATCTTGGTAGACAGATTCTAGAACCTCAGCAGAGTTTCCTCCAAATATTGTCACAAGGTATTATAATAATTGTAAAAGTTAGAAAGATCCTAGTCTCCTAGAAGCTGTTGGAAGACATGAAAACTGGCATGTTCCAGGTTTACTGACAATCCCAGTCATATGGGAATGACAGGATGTGTGACAGATCCAGCCAGGGCCTCAGGAGAAGTGGTACTGATTTTCAGTGTCTCACAGCTGAGGTCCATTGAATTGAAGTGGTGGGAGGAGCCACTCATGAGAAGATGTTTTGCCATGAAGGCTGAGTCCCATAAATGAATTGTTCTAACAAATAAATGGCCTATGTAGGCTACTTAAAGATGCTTTAAAATGGTGATATCCAGTAGTCACCAGTCCCTTAACTAAACAGCAGCATTTCTGAAGAGTGGCTTGAGTCTGTTTCTGTGTGTTGTGGAAAGTATCTGAAAAGAAGGTGGGTTCCGACAGATGACTCATATGGGAGGATGTGAGGGCTTGGGAAAGTAATATTAGTAACTCTCAATTTTGATTCCATTTAAGAAGTGGAAAGATATTCATCAGATGTGCGCTTTCAATAAGAAGTTACTAGATGAAGGGATGGGGTTCTTTGGGGATCATGGTCAAGTTTCCACTGTGTTCCAACCCAGCGTTGCATGCACATTGAGCTCTTGGTATGTACGTGCTGCTAGATTAGTTTTTAAATACAAGAAAACAGTGAACCCTCCTAATGTGTAGTAGAATTTAACACATACAGCCCTTTCAAAGAAATATATCTGTGATGTAGAGTTGGGAGATGTTAACCCAGACGAAGTCTTCCCCCTTTGATTAAAACGTATGTGTATGCCCCTCAGGGCGTGTGAGTGATGGTAACAACAAACATTCCTACTGACATTTTGCTTTAGTTTAAAGCCTCAGATGACGATTCTGATAGGTAACTGGAGGGAGTTTTCCTTCTAACCTCCTACTGAACTTGGGCTTAGAGACCAAATAGAAGTGCGTAAGCTAAGAAAAGAGCTTATTCTTACAGACAGGGATCTTCCATTGTTTAAGGGGTCATGGACTCTTTTGGGAATCTGGGCTTCAGAAAATTTTACAAGGTTGATGTGTGATTTCATGGGCCCTAGGGAGCTCAGCCAAGACCCATGTTAAGAGTTCCTTTTTGAAAAGGGAATCGGAAGGGTCTTAAGGCCTAGTGACGTATCTCCGAAGAGTTACTCTCCCACCCTCCACCCCCAGCACTTGGTGAAAAATAAATGGTGATGGAATGTCCATGCTAGTTGACGCTATAATCGTTCTCTGATTTTTCCCACCACTTTACCCAAGCCACTGGCTGAGCCCCCAGCTTCCTGGCAGGATAGAACGCAAAATATTCCAGAAAAAAAAAAAAAAAAAGGCAACCTATACTTTTGAGAACAAATTGCAGAGTGGAGAATGCTCCTAACAGCCGCCTACAAATCTCTTCTCACGTCAGAGGATGCGAGTGGGATGGTTTCAGGGACATTGCTTCCCCCACAGCACTTTTCTGGTTTAACTTCTAACGGGGGAGAGATGCCTAAGTGAAGAGCCGGGGTTCATCGTGTCCCAGGAAACAGGGTGGTGGAGGAGCCAGGTGTGCCACTGACGGAGGGCACTGCTTAGCACCAAGCATCCTCTCTTAAAAACCAAGTGAGTTCTGAGGTGGGCATAAAAATAGTTTCCAGTGATAAAGACAGTGTAAAAGATGAAAAGGAATACACGTTCTTTGTAGAAAATTTGGACATTGTGAGGGGGCGCCTGGGTGGCACAGCAGTTGAGCGTCTGCCTTCGGCTCAGGGCGTGATCCCGGAGTTATGGGATCGAGCCCCACATCAGGCTCTTCCGCTATGAGCCTGCTTCTTCCACTCCCACTCCCCCTGCTTGTGTTCCCTCTCTCGCTGGCTGTCTCTATCTCTGTCAAATAAATAAATAAAAAATCTTAAAAAAAAATTTGGACATTGTGAGCAGGAGAGGTCATTAATAATCCCACCTCCAAGCAGTAGCTACATTTTGATGTATTACCTTCTTGGCATTATACGCACACTTTAAAATTTTTCACCACGAATATTGCAGACATACAAAATGGCATTGAGGATAACGTAAAAAGCAGCTACCAATGCAACTGAGGAAACGTGCCCTTAACAGCAAAGGAGAACCCCTTGCTCTGCTGAGTTTAATGTTTATTGTTGCCTTGCCTGTCTGCAAACTGGCCCTAAGTAGCATGTATACGTAAGTTTATACAAGCACAAATTTTTAAAAATTAGGATCATAGCACATACTAATTTATTCCTGAATTTTTCATTTACTACATTGAGATCATGTCACCACATCCTAAAACATTCTTTAAGAATGTTATTTTTAATAACCATACAGTACTTTGTCAAATGGACGCACCAATTTTTTTAACCAAAACTTCATTGGATATTTAGATAGATTATAACTTTTCACTATTATACATAACACTGGCAGGCATTCAAGAATATCTGTGTCATCTTATATCAGGAGGATAAAATGGATAAAATATGAAATTCCTGGCTGGAAGGGTACAAATATTTTAAAACTCGTGAACAGGTCTGTACCCCTTCTGGAAGTGAGAGGTGGCAATACAGTTCAGAGCAGGTGAATCTTGTTCAGAAACTCGGAGTAGAGATTGTTCTCAGGTTGCTCTGGCCCATTCCTCTTTCGGCTGTGTTGCTGGTCCCTTGCTGAGTCTGTGACTTCATATGGGGCATTTGCTTATACCGCCTCTTTGGGAAGAGCCCCTCCTGTCACCCCTGGCGGGGCCCAGGCCCCCCTCGTGACCGGTGAGGTTGGAGCTGGTCAAGGTAGAGCTAGTGGTGGGGCAGTCCTTCCCTGCTGAAGGGGCTTCCCATGGGAGCAGGTGGCTGAACCATGACTGGGGTGGTATAAGATCCATTTAATCCACAGATGTTATCATATGCTTTTGAAGATGAAGAAAAGTTGAGCCTCAGAGAGAGAAGCAATTTGCTCAAAGTCCCAGCTATGGTAGATTCAAGCCCAGGATGGTTGGATTCCACAGCTTCCCCACCCTGCCTCCAGGCTGGGAGGAAAATGAAAGCATTTGGCTCTGTGGCTTCCGGCAGGAGATGATGTATAGGACATTCAGCTCTTATTGGCAAACCACCTTTGAGGTTTATGACATTTTTGTTACCCGTGCTTTCTGATGACTAACCCTGTTATATGGATGCTCAAAGCACGAGAATAGGCATAAAAAGGGGACAGAGCTTTCTTGTCTCGATTAACCTAAATGACGTTTCATTGCTAGGATAGGTCAAGGCAGACATGGAATAGAAGCAGGGATTATTTTATCTCTACTCAGCAGAGTCCAGATAATTAAAAAAGATACCGTTTCTGTGGTTTGGTTTCTTATGGTCTGTTCTGGCACTTGCTAACTGGGGAGAGAGATTGACCTTGCCTTGGCCAGCATGGGGCCTTGATGAATTACCTGGGAGAGTCTAATAAGGCTCTTATGGCCGAGGAGACCAGGCCTGTACTGAGATTGGGTCTTCATTAACATATGCTTATATTTAACCTGTTGGCCTGTGTTCTATTTTGGATTTATGATCTTCTGTCATTGCCTATGAAATTGCTTGGGCCTGATGTAGTGGAGACCCTATGTTGCGTCCAAGGTGGTGCTACCATCTCTGATGGCAAATGTGCTCATTATTGACACTAGACACATTCCGTCTAGCCTTCGGCCTAATTGATTAGGTGGTGGGTTGTAAAAATCACTGTGATCCTTACTCTTTGATCTACCTCTTGAAATGTACAGTGACAATGAAATTCTAAGGTGCTTCAGGACACGCTCTCAGAAGGTGATGATGTAACAAAGTGTCAGTCATCATTTACTACTCCCTTCAAAGTGACGTTGATGGGACCCATGTTAAATGAGACTTCTCATGCTCTGAGAATACCTGTTTGTTTGAATTTGTCATGAGAACCACACACTTTGGGAGCTTAGAGGCCGAACACCGCTCTGCACTTCAGTTTCCTCACCTGTAAACTGAAATCAAAACAGTGTCCCACCTTAGGGGTGTGAAGATTAAAATGAGTTAGTTCACGTAAAGGACTTAGGACCCGGCCCAGAGTGAGGACAAAAATACTAGCTGTTATTCTGTTGATTTCATAATACAAAATAGACTTTGTGGTTAAATTTGAAGATATTTGTTCTTGGCCCAAGTGATCCATAAATAGAACTGATTGCAAAATTTTTAAAAAATACCAGTCTATGAAGAGACATATCCAAGGAGTTTTATTACAGCAATTTTTTTTATAATAGCCAAAAGCTGGAAACAGCATGAATATCCAAATTCTCTAGAGACTTATATTATAAAATATATGTGTAAAACACAATGACAGAGCACATAAAATATAAATTATGTTCCTAGATGTTTTTATATGTTTGTTCACGTAAAGGAATAAGCATGTCCTCAAGGAGCATGCACTGCATCGTGGGAAGTGGCTTTTTGGAGGATGGAATTATGAGAAGGGGAGCTTCAGTTCCTGGGTTCTTAACCTTTGGCATCTTGGGAAACTTATGAACTCCCCTTCCCCCTAGAAGGCCATCTCTATGTGCCTAAAATTATAGTTATATTGAAATGCAGTTATCAAAATATTTAAATTTCAAATTTGTGGTAAGAGTTACACATGTGCTTCTTGATTAATGCTTTAAGTAACAAGATCTGGCAACAAGTCTAATAACTAATACAGCTTCTACAGGGTGATATTTTGAAATACCTGCTTCAACTATTCTGTGGTTTGAAAATATAATGATTCTATGGTGACAAAGTCATGGGTCTGCTAATGCTTCTGCAATCTGTGGCCTTCATATATACTGGAAGAAAATGCTAGATTTCAGTTGTTAATGAAACTAAAGATGTATTTTTTTTTCCATCCAAGTTCACAGATGCCCTGAATTTTGTCCATGCACTTCTTGGGGGGCTGAGAATTCTAAATTAGGAATTCTTGGTTAAGACACTCGATCTACTGTGATAGGTCTTTTGCATTGTATTACTTTTGTAATTCAAATGACTGAAATAAAAAATGCAACAAATATAATTAATTTTAACCTGTTGGTATGTGAAGTTGTTAGTGTTTTAAAGGAGAGAATATAAAATGTTGTATAGAAGTAAGGGGCTGGAATAATGATGATAATGTTTTTAAGAAAACCTTGCAATAACCATTAAATCAATTCTCAACAGTTGTATTTAGGTTTTTCTTTGATATCTCATTACCTTTTTGAAATAGATTAATTGAGGGATGCCTGGGTGGCTCAGTCAGTTGAGCGTCAGACTCTTGATTTCCACTCTGATCGGGATCTCAGGGTCATGAGATCAAGCCCTACCTGGGGCTTGTGCTCAGTGGGGAGTCTGCTTGCGATTCTTTCCCTCTGCCCCTCCTCCGCCTGCTCAGGTGCACTTGTACGCACCTGTGCTTGCTCTCTCTCTCTCTCTCTCTCTCTCAAATAAATAAATCTTTAAAAAAAGAAATAGATTGAGTCACCCCAATATTTTAGTAGGAGATCTTTTCTGCTTCTTCTCTTATGAGAAAAATTAGTTTTAGGGTAGAAAAATGTTTTTATTTGTTAGAGATGCATTCTGACATATTTAGGGCTAAAATGTCATGATATTTGTAATTTCCTTTGTACCTCTTTAGCATAAAATATGAAGTGAATATTTTAAAGAGAAAAATCGTTTTATTTTTAATACATAAGTAATTCTGCACACAGTTTTCATCATTAAAAAAAAATCAAACAGCGATAGAACTAACAGTCCCCTGATGATGCCCTGGTTTCATGTGTCTCCTCAGGTATAATCTTGGTTATCAGTTTAGTCTCCTTCCAGGTATTTAGACCTAGTTAGACATATAGATAGAGATATAAAAATTAGCTTGTGGCAGCTTTTTACAGACATAAGTGTTGCCATTTTTTGTTTTATTTTGCAATTTGTGGGTTTTTTTTTTCCTTTTTAATAGTCTTTATTGTTTAGAGCAGTTTTAGTTTCATAGCAAAATTGAGCAGACAGTGCAGAGAGTTTCCATACACCCTCCCACCCTACACGGGCAGAGTCCTCTCCCCCATCATCATCTTCCACCAGAGTGGTACCGTTGTTTTAATCAATGAACCTACACTGACACATGATTATTACCCAAAGTCCATAGTTTACATTAGACTTCACTGGATGTTGTACATTCTGTAGCTTTTGACAAATGTGTGATGCCAGATACCCACCGTGATAGCATCTTACAGAACAGTGCCACTGCCCTGAAAATCCTCTGTGCTCTGCCTGTTCATCCCTCCCTCCCCCAACCCCTGGCAACCAAGGATCTTTTTACTGTCTCCGTAGCTTTGCCTTTTCCAGAATGTCATACATACAGCATGTAGCCTTTTCAGACTGGCTTCTTTCACTTAGTAATAAGAATTTTAGTTTCCTCCGTGTCTTTTTTGCGGCTTGAGAACTCACTTCTTTTTTATCACTGCAATTATATTTCATTGTATGGATGTACCACGGTTTATCCATTCACTCAGTGAAGGATAGGTCTTATTTTTTTAAATGCTGCTTATTATTGCATAAAGTAAATGGATCCTAGTTTACTTTAATATGATTCTCTGTGATTTTAACATGATTCTCCATGGAGGGGCACTTTTGATGTCCAGTATTTTCCAGTTACAAAGACCATCTCATACTCCAGAGCAAGCAGTGAGGTAAATACAAAAAAGTGCCTGTGGACACTTGCTATTTTAATGTTAGTATGAATAAGGTTAAATTACTGTTTTTGTGGTTCAGATTCCATCCATGGACACCAAAGAAAAGCAAATAGATAAAAACCATACTGTTATCAAATGCAGATCTGAACGGGCTATGAGAATTGGAGAAGGAAAGTTCTTTTGTCTCCATGATGTGTGCATGATTTAGGTAAAAGTATGTGCAACTTCTAAGTTTATATATCCAGAAGCATATTCCTTCTGAGTCACCCACGGTTAAAAAGAAAGAAAAGGAAGGAAGGAAAAGAGGAAGGAAGGAAAGAAAAGAAAGAAGGAAAGATGGAAAGGAGGAAGAAAAGGAAGGAAGGGAGGGAGAAGGGGAAGGGAAACTGTAGTTCTGAATTCAAAGAGTAAATTTGTGATGTTGACAAAGTTTACATCTCAACTGCCTTTAAAATTTTTCAGTTAATCAGTAGCTCTATTTTGACCGAGTTTATTTGTGGTAAAAAGTCACTAGAAAATAATTGTTCATAAATACTTTTGCTTATGATTTTTTTCCCCTAAGATATAACCTAGGTCTCTGTCCACCTAAAAATTATGTAAATAGTCTTGGTTAGGAAGTTCCATCCGGGCTTCCGTTCCCAGCTAATTGAGTTTTTCCCCAAATGACTTCATAATTGCATCAGGCTTCCTCTTTGATCTGGTTATATATTCCAGGTTTTAATAGCAGAAACTGTTTTTCTTCCTTCTTATTTTCTCAGTTGTGTCTGTTGCTCATTTTCTGTGAAGAAAAGGTGGTATGTTGACTTGTTCCCTTGATGTTGACTGTGCATAAACTTTTTATATCATCTGATTAATACTTACGTTCTTGGGTAACTTCTGAAAAATACCAGAAGAATCAAGGGTCCAGGAGAAATCTCATGCTTTGTGTGTCTTCCTCCACCCTGCTATCTTGTTTGACACTGCTGGGTGTAGATAATTTTATGGGGAGCGTTGACTCCATATGAGCAAGTAGTTTCTCTGCAAACAACTCTCAAGGTTAGTATTGATGGTGAAGCATTTGAAACTGAACCATGGGCTTATCTTCAGTCATCAAAATGCCAGCTTGGAGTTAGCTCCTTAGAAGTCATGCAGGGAACTGAAGGTGTTTATTGTGTTTTTTTCCCTGCGCAGACTGATTTTTCCTCTTATAGTTCTATAAATGAGATTTCTTTTACTCCCCACACACCTCACAATGCCAATTTACAAAATTGGAGTCTTCTACTGAAGACTAAAATCAGTACATCTAAGCTATTTTCTTCACCTTTGTTTGGCGGAGGAAGGTGATTGATTTGCTGGCCAGATCTATATAAATTCTATCAAGGAAATATTTGTCACTGTAGAGTTAATGAGTTTATCTGTTCATTCTTTAGTGCATTCATTAAATCATTGATGACTAATTCAGTCAACTGGCATTTATGGAACTTTACCCTGTGTCAGGCACAAGGACACTGCAGGAACGAAGACTTAAGACTTTTTGTCAACAGACAAGGGGGATTGCTCTTGATTTTGTTACAAGTTAACCAAGCCCAGGGAAGACACATCTTAGCTGTACCTGGGATTGGTTTTCTCCTTCCTATAAGGGAGTAATTCCAGATTGTTGGTTGGTTTTGAAAGAAAGAAATTTTGCTATAAATTCCACTGCTACTAACATTTTTCTCCCTTAGAGGATCCTTGAAACTGATTTACTTTCTTTTAGCTGGTCAACGCGAAGGTTCATCTGGGGAAATGCTTCACCTCATTTTATGCAAAAGCCAGACTTGAGAAATTATACTGTATGGCGGGTGGGCTTTCCTTTGTGTTCTTCTTAGAGTTAAGGTATTTAGGTCTGAGAGCACTGGGTTTCAGAGCAAGATCTCTGGAAGTTTTAGACCCGGAAGGGACCTTAGAGATTATTTAGTTGAATACATTTCATTTTGTAGATATGAAAATTGAAGCTGAGACAGGAAGTCAAGTGCCCTGCTTGAGATGACCAAGGAAGAGTAAAAGTCTCTTGGGACTCATGTTCTGGATTGTACCTGAAATCCAGGAACATGCAGAAGCTAAGAGTTCTGGTTTTGGTGTTTTGAATTCTGGCCTCACCACTTCCTAGCTGTGTGACCTTGGGCAGCATATTCAACCTCTCTGTGTTACTTTCCTTGGCTAGAAAATGCAGATGGTAATTGAGTTGTTCTAAGGGCTCAGTAAGATCATACAGCAGGGCTTTGGCACAAGTGAGCACTTCGTTACTGCTGAAGTTGTAAAATAATCCAGGAGCATGGGACGAGACACAGACAGAGATATTGTCTGTTTTAGGCACTACTGTCATTCTGGTGCCCAAGAAAGTACCTGGTATGTATATATCCAACCCTCAGAAAGATTTGTTGAATGAATTTTTTTCAAATGTAAATTTGGTAATTCTCATAAAAGATAAATGATACCAGGAAGGCAGAAATACGGATACTGTTTATGTGTTGCTTAAAACAAAGGCCCTTTTGGGGGGAACAAGTTTGATTTTAAATGAATTATTATTTGTAAATAATAATTAATAGAAGTATTTAACGAAATGTCTCAGCTGTTGATTGCATTCTACAAAGCTTGACTCAGAGCTAAGCAGTCACGAACAATGGGTGACTGGCTGATAACACCACCGCGAGCTCTGCCTCATCGTGGAGCCAGAACCACACCATTATCATGTCCAGTTGGACCACTTTTATCAGGCTCCGTTCATATCCGTAGTGGCTGGATGATTCCAGAAACCTCCCACCAGGTCTCCTTGCTTCTGCCCTTGACCCTCTGTTGTCCACTCTCAACACAGCAGCTAGAGAGTTTCTTTTAAGCCTAAGTTACACACTGTCTCGCTCATGTCTCCCTCCTGACTCAGGGGCATCACTGCATCTTCCTAGTGGCCCTTGAGGCCGAGCACGATCAGGTCATGAGGCTTCTCCTGCACCCCATCACCTACCACTCTCCCTTCCCCTGTGCTCTCCACACCCTGGCCCTCTTTTTCTTCTCCACTCACACCCCAGGGCCTTGGCAAAGCCGATTCTCTCTATGGAAAGCTCTTTTTTATTCCCATGTGACATACTTCCTCATCGTCCTTCAGGTATCTGCTCAGAGGTCCTTAGACGGGCTTTTTCTGTCCCCCATTCCCCACCCCACCCTCCCAAGCACTCCCTACTCTTCCCACCTAACTTTATTTTTTTCTTCATTGTATTGCCACATGATTTTTTTTTATTTGTTAGTATCTTCTCACTGGGATATAACTTTTCTTTCATTTTCTGCCTTATTCCTAACATCTGGAATGGTGTCTGGCACCAAGTGTGTCCAGTTCACATTCACGGGATAACTGAATGAGCGGCCACTTCATTGTTCATGTTTCACGCTGTCCTTGCGAGGTTACCGTAAACATGACTTGGATTTATCTTGGCAACATTTGAAGAATGTCTGTCTTCCTCTGTACACATTTTTGCATACTCTCATCTTGAAGAAAAGTGAGAAAACAAGAGGAAAAACCAAGGCCAACCTACCTGAAGAGACCTTGTGGTATACAAAGCAAGATAAGGGAACGTAGAGCCAGGGCTTTATGAGCTAATGAGAGAAATCAGCCTGAAGATAAGAGGACATAAGCAATATGGAACGTACACATGATTTCTGCAGATAGGGAATCGTGAATGCCCGCGCTCCCATGTCTAACTCTCTCAGGATAATGGTCAGAACGGAAATTTTCCGTTAAAATGAAAAACATTCCCCTTTGAAGTCTCAATTCCTTTCCATTTGACTGGCATTTACTGAGCACAGAGCGCTGCTCCTTGTGCCCACCATGAGGTCATGGAAAGAGAGGAACTTGTAAGGCGTTGTCACTAAGCTCATCTCTGGTTGATCCAAGTTAATGGGAAGGAGTGTATTCTAGGACATTTAACAACAGCGGAGTGCCAGTACATGATTCATATCTCTCCCTGGAATGCGTTCTAGGAATTGCATTGAAATATGAGCGTGCCTTGCATTCCTGAGCATTCTCAGTCCTGCGGAGAAAATAAGGGAGCCGCTTTGGAGAGACCCAATTTTGTAGGAACTAGAAGTGTGCCAGGTTCTTCCAGCTGGACCTGGGTGGAATTCCACCCCCCTCGCCCTCTGGGGTGAGTGGAGGAGCCCCACCTGGGAAAGTGCTGCAGGGTACCTGCCATGCCGACCCCCCACCCTTAGCTTCCCCTTACCTTGTGTTTGGCTTATCTTACTTGGAGAAGGTGAATAGGTTGTGGTTTAAAATGGTTTTTGTTGATTATAAGACAGTGGGTAACTGAATAAGAGGTACTAAATGGACCCCCCCCCCCACAAATGGACGTGATGATCTACTCAGTTTAATCATGTTAGTAATTTAAAAGAAAGACACGCTTATTTTTATTTGCAAATAACCCAAATGACAGAAGACCCACCTAGAGTTGACAGAGATGACTGCCCTTTGAACAATGTATCCATTCTCGCGGATGGCACCTCAGCCACTGTCCAGATGTTAGAGCCGCGGGAATTGACGAAATTCCTAGAGGAGAGAGAAGAGAGAAAACACCTTAACATGGTTTGGTTTTCACAAATTTGAATGTTACGTTTAGCTGAAACATATTTACCTTTAAAAAATTGTAAATTGTCTTCCTTTAAAGTCAGCGTTTCATGTTGTTTTGCCTTCACAGGGAAAAGGGGTTTTGCTTATGCTTTTGCGTCTGAAGCGCCACACCATCTGTGTTCTCTGACACGTGCCTGCTTTAAGTTCCGCTGTGTTCCTCGATGAGGGCCTCCCTCCGTAATACAACCGGCCACTGAGACTGAGATTTAATTTAAATTGTCAGATTGCAGAAGATAGGCCATGTGCTTGTTGTCCCCGCGGGAAAGTGGAGGAGTGTCTGAAATGAGAAATGAGCCTGCTGCTGGCGGTGGTCACGAAGAATGTGTCTGAAAACAGGGATGGTATGAAGGGAGGGTTATCTCTGTGTGTTATATAACGAAGGACTTGATTGATGGGGTCTTGAGAAACTATAGTAAGGAACAAAATTGCCATTGGGACCCCAGAGGTTTTGCTCAGTTTAGGAATTTCCATTTGATGGAAGGTCTCATGTTGTTAGCAGAAGAGTGACATTTGATTGAGTAGACATTGAAATGTTCCTATATTTTATTTGATGTGGTCTTGAAGAAGAAAGCTTGCTTCTGAGAAAAGGGTATCTATCCAGTCATTTCCCTCTCTCCTAGAAAGATCGATGGGAAGCAGCATTGAGCATTGAATAGCTTCCCAAGGTACAAGTGACTCAGAGGACATTTCTAGACTCTAAATCCTCGAGGACCTTATGTGTATTTTTTAATTCTTTTTCTCATTAATTCATTTTTTTAAAAGATTTTATTTACTTGACAGAGAGAGAGACAGCGAGAGAGGGAACACAAGCAGGCCGAGTGGGAAAGGGAGAAGCAGGCTTCCTGCTGAGCAGGGAGCCTGATGCGGGGCTTGATCCCAGAACCCTGGGATCATGACCTGAGCCAAAGGCAGACGCTTAACGACGGAGCCACCCAGGCGCCCCCATTAATTCTTTTATTCATATTCATATTGACTGAGCATCGCTATGCTCACACTGTGTTGATAGAAGATAAAATGGTGACAAGAGAGGCCAGTTTCTGGTAATTTACGGCCTAGTCGAGGAGGCAGACATAAATTAATTACAATAACAAGAATATAATAACAAGTGGAAATAAAAGCTTTGAACGTGAGAGAGGCATGTTGCTGTGAGGGCATTTAATCAAGGACCTTGACATAGTCATGAAAGGTCAAGAAAGGCTTCTCTGAGGAAGTGAGATCTGAAAGAAGGGAGAGGGTTAACTAGATTAAAGGTGAGAGTGAGAGTTGCAGCCTGGAAACAGCATGTGCAAAGGTCCTGTGGTAGGGTGGAGCATGCCACTTTAAAGGCAAATGTGTCTGGGAGGTGGTAGATGGTAAGATTAGAGCAATTGGCAGAAACCAGACCATGCAGAGCCTCAAAGAACATGTTCAAGACTTAGATTGTTATCCTAAGAACAGTAAGGAGTCACTAGCAGGGGCCGGGGGCGGTTTAAACAATGGCATGGTGTGTGTTTCAAGAAGATTCTTCCCGTTGCTGAGTGGAGAATGTCTCAGAGGAAGCCAAGGTTCGATGTAAGACTTAGCTGGCTGTGGAGCAGATGGGTTTGAGGAACAAGTGTAGAACTTTCTATCTTTACTGCCTCATCTGGGATAGGTGTTTCTCAGCATGGATTAGAAGACTAGGGTTTTATTTTGACTTCTGTCATTGGGTAGCTATCTGACCTTGTACCTGTTGCTTCATGTCTCTGGGCATCAGTTTCCACATCTGTAAAGTAAAGCAGTCAAATTACATCCTTTCCAGTGACCCAGTTCCCCAGATCCGTGATGTTTTGGGTACCATGGGTTTTTCAGGTAGATGATTAGAAGGTAAATACATTAGATGTTGGTTAATAATGGGAGACCAGCCTCTTAAGTTTGCTCATGTGACCACCCTGCTTCAAGTCCTTCTCTCCACTCCTTGGATGGTGGAAGAAGACATCAGCAGTCAAGGACACTGAAGCATGCTTTTCCATTTCTCATTATGGCAAACAGAAGATTGTTCTTTAATTAGGATACTGTCTTAGTTCAGGCTGCTATAACAAAATACCTTAGTCTGAGTGCCTTAAACAACAGAAATTTACCTCTTACAGTCCTGGAGACTGGGAAATTCAAGATCAGGATGCCGGAACATTTGGTCCCTGGTGAGACCTCTCTGACTGGCTTGCAAATAACCACCATCTCACCTTCTCTCTGTGTCCTCAGATGTCTGGAAGAGAGACAGGAGCGCTTGTAAGGGCATTAATCTCATCCTGGGGGCCCCATCCTCATGACTTCATCCAAACCTAATTGCCTTCCAAAGGGCCACCTCCAAATTACCACTACAATGGGGGTTAAGGCTTCGACTGTATGCATGTTAGGGGGACACAAATATTCAGTCCATAACAGATGCCTTTTTGAAATACACCAGATGTGATTCATTAGAAAAATAAAACAAAACCCTTTACACGAGTGGGAGTGAAAGCAGGGATTCTAATGAAGCAGCCCCATGAACACAGCCCCCGTGGAGTGGAAAAAAGCAAGAGGAGTTTTTGCTAAGGGGGTTCATTTGACTTTGTGCCCTATGATTTTGGAATCCTTTGTCAGCAGTTGTAACAGGCGCGCTCAGCTGCAACCACAAACATTTTCCAAAGGAGGAGTGTTGATAACATTTTCATTGACCTAAAAACAAATCTAATGAGAGGGCCAAAGGAAAGACAGGAGGTGTAATTTGCTGGGTAGCGTCGGTCAGCTGCCCGCAGCAGCCTCATCCTGTGTGAGTCTTTAAATGAACGCACATTGCCACAGAGATCCCTGGAGGCGGCACAACTCAGCTTTGGCCCCGCAGACGACACAAATTCAGACAAAGCAGCACTGTTGACCTTCAGACTGCAAGCGGACTGCTTTCTTCGTGCCATGTCGCCCAGTGAAATAATCCCCCATAAAAGCTTTTTGTTGAGCCATTGGAATAAGAGCCAGGATTTGGGAAGGGGTATTTCCCCACCCTCTGAAAACGTGGTTTGATATCGGCTCAACAAAAGCTGTTCCACGGATCTGAGTTCAAAGTGGGCACAGAGCGTTTGTGGAGTAGAGGGTTTCTTGTGTGATGCTTTGGTCACTCTGGGGGGTGGGAGGTGGGGGTTGACATCTCTCACACTTAAAGGACACACTGCCTGTGCTCCCCATTCCAGGCCCCCTCACTATGTCTTTGCATCTGTGCCATTCCTTGTAAACTCCTGAAAGGTGGATGGGCAAGGAGGGCCAGGGAGTCACCTTTCCTTTTGCTCCCTCATTTCAAGCTGTGGATAAGAATCTCTGTTTTTGACTCGGTAGCAGATTGGCCAGAGGTCATTTTTTTTAGTGTACTCTGTTGCCGTGTGTGGGTTTTGGGGGCCACTCGAGAACTGTTATAAGCCAGTGGAAGTAGAGCCGCTGCTTTTTAGATGGGGACGCATTTGAGAGAGAAAGAGTAAAGAAGAAATGAGAAAAAAAAAAGCCAGAGGTAGGGTAGAAGGTTTCAATGACCCTTAGAAGAGAAAGAGGAGCAAGAGCCCGAGTCAGGCACATTCTCCAGTTTTGGGGAGAGAGGGAGTGCTGTCTGGCAGGAACTTCTGGGCCCAGCACAAACTTGGCAGTGGTGGACTCTATTCCCGGCTCCCTGCGGGGCTCTGAGCAGCCCCTCTTCCGAGGGCCCTGCAAGAATCTAGGCTTCCCCAACCCCACCCTCCAGCCCCTAGGCGTTACAAGCACAGGCTCCTTTTAAGAAGCGGGTGGCCCATTGCCCCCTCTGCAAATGAATCAAGAGAGGAAAGCCCGGGTCTGGGACTCCTGCTTTTACCCTCTTCTGGTCTCCGGTGTCCTTGCTTGCCCTGCTAGGAGGAGGGTTTCCTTTGGCATGTTTTTACGTGGGCAGTTGAGGTTTTAGATTTTGAGTATTTGAGGGCTCACACTGGTTTTGTTCCAACCCTAGATGTCAGAACTGGGCCCATGTCCCTTGCAGCCCCTGGGGGACTGCAGATCGCCTGGGGACATCCCTTCACTCCTGCAGGGTGAGATGGCCCCTAAGACTCCTCTACGCCCTACCCTCCCTCCAAAGTGCATGATTAAGGTCCCAGGCAGAAGGCACCAGGGAGGCCGGTCCCACCACACCACTGATCACAACTTACTGAAGGCTCGCTGTTCGCTGGTGCCTTGCACTGTGTCGGGCAGCTCCTCTAGTCGGCAGAACCAGCCCGGTGCGTAGTTACCATCAGGCCCATCTTACAGGAAACGGGCAAATGCGGTTTCTTTCCTCTGAGCTTCACTGACTCGCACAGGGGTCTTTCCTGGCTATGACCTCCTGTCCTGTCCCTGCAGCGGAGGGCCACAGGGGCTTTATTGCTGCAGCCGTGGCCTTTCCCATCCCCAACCAAGGGAGCGCTCATAAAGACAGATCTGTTCTTTAGCAGTTTCTCAGCAAGAAAAGCACAGGAAATGACCTTAGTGCATTTTTTTTTCTTTTGCCTTACCCCCCAACAGCTATTAGGCTACTTTTTAAAAAACATACATCAGATCATGTTACACCCCTTGGTCAAACCTTCTAGCAATTTCCATGGGGTCTATACATTTAGATTGAGGGGGGGGAAAGCACATCTTTATTTTCACTAACTTCCAACTGAAAATTACATTTCCTTTTGTTACAAATGAGAGCAGCAAACCATAGCAGTACCCGTGACTTTGTCACCAAAAGAGTGCCCTGATATTTTCTTTTTACATTACACTGATTGCATACATCTCTAAATATCTTGTATGTCCATGATTACTGAAAATGACAGTAGTGAGGAGACCCATCACAAGATCTTGTTATTTAAAGCATGAGCAAAGAAATCATTTGTACCATGTGATAAATTAATTATCTAATATGTTGATAACTATTTTAATATAATGGGTTTCCTTCATCAGAAGTGTACCAGAGCAGGTGTTATGGGAATGTTGGGAGCAGTTGCCATATTTCAGGCAATAAGGGGATGCATTGGCTAAAGAATTAAAAAACAATAAGAAGATGACTTCAAGTCTGCTTTTTATTATCACTATATGCTGGCAACTCTAAACAATGTAATTGATAAAATATTCCTCCGTGCCAAGATAAACCACTTCCATTATCCCCCTGCCCTGGTACCCCCAACTATGATCTTCATAGTCCTAAATTTTTTTGAAGATTTTATTTTAGAGACAGGCAGGGACAGGGGAGGGACAGTGGGGAGGAGCAGAGGGAGAGGGACAAGCAGACGCCCACTGAGCCCAGAGCCCAGCACAGCTCGATCTCATGACCCTGAGATCATGACCTGAGCTGAAATCAAGAGTCTGATGTTTAACCATCTGAGCCACCCAGGTGCTCCTTCATAATCCTAATTTTTTTTTTTTTTGGTTTCTGTTTTGTTTTGTTTTGTTCTTTGTCATTTAAAAACACTTTGTAAGGAGGTGTCCATAGGCTTTAGCATGCTGCCCATGAGGTTCTTGGCACAAAAACAATGAAGAATCCCTGCTTTAGAGTGAAATACAGATCCAGCTTCCTTGGCCTGCAGGGCCTGATATGCCTGGGCTCCTGCCTACCTGCCAACCTCATTCCCTCCACCATCCCCCTCTCTTGGCACCTTCTAGTAAACCAGAATGACCTGGTGTTCCTCAAACATGCCAGGTTCATTCCTGTCTTCCTTCTCCCGCCAGATCTGGCTCACATCTTGCTCTGATCTCAGCCTTTTATTCTGCGTCCTTGTAGAGGCCTTGCCTCATGTCAGCCCTGATAATCCTATCCAGAGGAGGCCCTCCCCTCCCCCAGTGTTTCCTCTTGGCAGTTAGAGCTAGTCACCGAAAGGTAAGTCCACAAGCACATACAGGGACCCTGATTGTCAGTGGTGCTCCCTGCTGTGGCCCCAGCCCCAAGCACCTTGACAGACACTGGCGGAGTGTCCTCTGAGCTGAGTTTGCTTCTCTTGAACTCTCCATGGTAGCAGCCAGTTAATCATATTTATTTAGTCACTAGGCTTAAAACAATTAAAATGGTCGTTTCCAAACCTAGTGAAATGTCTTCAGCGACAAAAATGCATGTGGATATAGTGAATAGGTTATGTAAGTGACCCTGAAAGAAAAAAAAGAAACCTGTCAAATGTAATTTATAGGTCAGAAAAAGGCACCAGATTTCCCCTCCCGCCTTCTTTGGTGGCAGATCAATTTGGAAAAAGCAGCAGAAATCTGACTCACAGAACCTTAGACAGCAAAGGTGCTGTGTCTCACAGAGTAAGTACAGAGGTAGACCGGACCCCGGTTGACTGACTCAGTTACTTTACTCAAAGCAAACACCAGGCCTTCCCATCTCCCCAGATCCTCCATACACTTCAGACTGGTGATTTTCATGGTTGCAAGATGACTGCCCATAGCTATGGAAGCAATGTGCTCCCATTTTCTAGAAAATAAGTCCTTCCTTTAAGTATGTTTGGCATGTGAAGTCATACGCTCATCCCTGTGCCAGTAACAGCTCCCAGAGGAATGCTAGGCAGTTCGACTCAGATGATACAGTGGGCATGCAGTAAATATTTGCAGAAAACAGGGGTTCCATAGGAAGGAGAAAGAGGGATAGCTATTAAAAAGGCAACCCACTGGGGCGCCTGGGTGGCACAGCGGTTAAGCGTCTGCCTTCGGCTCAGGGCGTGATCCCGGCGTTCTGGGATCGAGCCCCACATCAGGCTCCTCTGCTATGAGCCTGCTTCTTCCTCTCCCACTCCCCCTGCTTGTGTTCCCTCTCTCGCTGGCTATCTGTGTCAAATAAATAAATAAAATCTTTTAAAAAAAAAAAGGCAACCCACAGTGTCCATGATAGGTGTAGCTCTTTAAGAAAACAAATTTCTAGGGCACCTGGGGTGCTCAAGTGTTTGAGCATCTGACTCTTGGTTTCAGCTGGGGTCGTGGTGTCAGGGTTGTGGGATTGAGCCCCACACTGGGCTTTGCGCACGGCGAGGAGTCTGCTTGGGGTTCTCTCTCCCTCTGTCCCTCCCCCTGCTTGCACACATACTCTCTCACTCTCTCTCTCTCTCAAATGAATAAATCTTTTTTAAAAAATCAAAACTCTTTTTGTTTTATTGTTGAAGAATAACTATTTAGAATGGGTTCCAATGGGAATAGATTGAATCTTTTTGTTTTTTATTTTTTCAAATACATAAGTCATTTTTCTTCTAGAAAAGAATTTTTTTTTTAATTATTGCGTTCATCTCGGCCTTGTTATCAGTCATGTGATCTGGCAGCTGAAGAATTATGGGCCATGGCTGCAGACTTGGCTGCTTATGTAACAGGCTTTGCTCTCCATGGTTAGTTTTAAGGGAGAATGTGTGCCAGGGATTTGGAAAAGCTCTAATATAAATTTTCAAATAAATGACATTGCTTAGACCTTACTTAGATTATGAAGAAGCAAGTCAATTGATCTTGGAAGGCAGAGCAAAGCGTCTAACCGAGCTCCATAAACCTCTCTCTCTCTCTCTCTTTTTAATTCCAGTTTTATTACAACAGAAGCATCAACTACAATTGTGATGGAACCTTTGAAATTAAAAAAAAAAACTCTCAAAGTGGAATAGAATTTTGGTTTGCTTTGGGAAAATTATAAAACACAAGACACAAGTAAAGAGGGGATCTATGTTTATATAATCTATATGTGTAAATGCACAGAGAAAGGTCTGGAAGAAGAGCCACCTACATGCACTTCAGCAGAGAAGGGAGCTCTTTAGGGGTGGAGGTGCAGGGGGAGGGGGCCTGAGGGGACTCAAGTCATGTCTGTAAGGAGGATGCGTATTTATGAATCGTTGGTGTAATAAAACACTAATAAAAGAGTTTATCAGCAATAAAGAGACAAGTGAAATCACAGTATTAGGTTTGATAACTTAAGAATCCTTTAGTTCCACGTTGGTATGTGAAGGCTTGGGGAAAGAGCTAGGAAAGAGGTTGAGTCTTCTAAAAATGTTGAGTCAATGTCCTTCCAGACAGATATTAGACATAGGTCTTTCATTTTCATTTTCTTTTTCTTCCTCTTTCCCTATTATCTCCATACTTTTTTTTTTTTCCTCCCTGAATTATGTGTATTTCGTGTGGCTTGGTGCCTTTCAATGGTGCTACTTCCCGGGATGGGCTAGTTGTGGATTCAGATCGCCCAGCCACCCCACCCCCACCCTGCTGGCAGACATCTCCCATAGACACTGGCTCAGCACCCCCAGCCCTACCTCTCCCTCCCCAGCATTGGCCTCTGCTGCTTTGCAGGCCCTCTGACCTCCCCCACCTCCAAACTGGGTGAAATGACCTAACTGGAAAGAGAAAAGAAGCCCTCTGAAAGCCAAGTAGTGGGGTTGAAAAATGGTGCTTGTCTTTTTGGAGGTGTGGCTTTAGAAGTTAAATTTCCTTGCGTTTTTGGGTTGGGGATAGGTACTTGGAATGCCTTTACTGATGGCAGCTCTCATCCATCATCTGTGCCGTGTGTGTCTCAAATGTGGGAGAGCTGTGATTCAGTCTTGCAGCTGTTTCCCCTTCACAGTCTAGTTCTGTGGTGCAGTCACTCAGGGGGCAGGCCGCCCAGAGTACTTGTTTTCATATCAGTAAAATCCGTGTATTGCTACCAGGGTGAGACATTCTGAAAGTCAGAAAACACGTGTTTGGATTCCTGTTCCTCCACTTTCTTGGGAAAGTCATTTTATCTTCTGCATAAAAATGGCAACAGTAATATTGCCTGACAGCCTCAAGTCTTTCTCGCTACAGTGAAACCCCTTTGGTGACGGCAGGTACCTCTCCATCCTGCCCCTCACCTCCATCTCTCTCCTCTCCACTATCCTCAGCTCCATTTGCTCCTAGATCCACTCCGGTCTTGATTCCTCCCTTAGTCCTCATCTGACCCGATAGCCAGACATCATATGGTGTTGGCCAACCAGGTGTTGCCATGGCTACATCTAATGGCTTTTTTTTTTTTTTTTTTTCCATCCTGACCTCTGCCGCATGGTATGGCTGACCGTTCCTGATCCAGTTCTCCCTTCTGTGTGGCTTCCATGACCTACACTCTCCTGTTTCAGCCACCACTTTCTGGCCACTCCACCTTGGATTCTTTCACACGTTCCTCTTCCTGTGGCCATCACTTAAATGGAAATGTCCACTGGGGTCCTGAGTGAGGCCTCCTCGTCAGCTGCATCTGAATGTCTCTCCCAGAATTCACCCTTTACTTGTTTAAAGTACAGCTCCTGCCTTGCCCCCACCACCAAACCCACTGCCCCTCAAGGTATTTGTGTTCCCCTGAATAGCACTTCTCTGTTGGCAAAGCCAGAAACCTGGGTGGCATGATGGCCTGGTTCCTTCCCCTTGTTTCCCACACTGAATCTGTATCACCAAGTCTCAACTTGCCCGCCTCCTAAGTATCTCTGGAATCCTCTGGTTTTCTCCAGCCCCGATGCCTCTTCCTTTGCTGAAGGCATTTCCTCTTTGGCCTGCATTCCTGCTGCCTTCTTCCTCCCCCTCACATCTATTCCCTACAGAAAGCCAGAGGGACCTTCCTAAAACACAAGTTGGACTGTTGCTCTGCTGCTTTACCCTTTTTGGTGCCTCTTCCTATTCCCTCTAGAGAAAGCCCAAGGAGAAGGGCTCCTTCTCAACGTGACTTGCAAGCCCCAGCCCTGCCTGCCCCCTGTGTCTTTTACCATTTCTTTTCTCTCTTGAAACAGACCAGATTTCCCTCACCATAGCCCCTTCCACCTGCTGCTCCTTCTGCTGGAATCTCCTTTCCTTCATCCTCACCCTGGCCTGGTTGTCCTTTGGGTCTCCACTTTCTCATAACCTCCACTGAGAAGCTCTCCCTGGTCCTCAGTCAGGTGCCACTTCTAGAGGCTTCCATAGGAGTCTGTGTTTCCACCGGTTATGTCAGTGCCTGCCGTGCCTGGCATAACCCTTGGAAGTACGTGCTTCTCAAGTAGTCAACCAAGAAAGGAAAAATGAGGATTCATGGTGTGTGAAAGGGGCTCTGTAATTTTAAAGCATTCCTTAATTTCACTTCTTAACAAAACAGTCTAAAATAAAAATGTAGCAAGAAAACCTTGGATCTCCCATAATGATAACTCAGTTGTATTGTTGAGGGTGGAAGATATGGTCTTTCTTCCTCACAATCACCAGATCTGTTTGTTGGTGGACTTCTGTTGCTGGACTTCTGTTGCTGTCGTCTTCCCTGAATTTCCCTCTGACGATGCTGTGTGTGGTCTGTTCGGTTACCTCCGCACCCTGTGCTCAGGGAGTAGACAGAAGTGCTGCACTGAAAGAAGTAAGAAACAAGGTTCATCGTATGTACAGATTTCCGTCTTTAGGTCAGATCCAGTGTTTAAAAATCTGCCATTTCTGGGAGGTCCTGTATTCTTAAACACAAAACCCCTTCAACTTCAAATAGAGACTCAACTGATGCACCCTGGCTGTTCTTAGCTCAGGCTTTCACTATTTTTTTAAAGGCAGTGCAGGATCCATATGCCCATTGAGCAGCCAGCCTTCCTCTTTGAGAAGTAATAATTCCAGTGAATCAAGGCAGTGGTGGAGAGGATAAAGTAGACATGCAGGCCCGGGATTTGATGAATGGGGCAGCCCAGCCTGAAGGTGGAAAGATTACCAGCTGCATGCTTCACATTTTCTTCTTTAGGTTGACCATTAAGAATGGCATAGTATACAAGTGGGTTTTTCACAGCATGTGAATCAGCTTGTGACAATTCTGTAGGGCTTTTTCCTTTAATTCTGTGAAACAAAAGAGAACTAGCCATGACCTTGATCTGCAGAAGTAAGGAGAAAGGGGCTGAGTCCTGTGGCTTTCTGCTGCTACATTTAAGAAAATAGCAATTTCGGTCTTGTGTGTGTGTGTGTGTGTGTGTGTGTGTGTGTGTGTGTGTGACCTTCAAAGGGGACATTGGCATGTAGGAGGTCAGGTGACTTGCCAGGCTGTGCCTTTTGGGCTCCGGTCACTGGTGGTCAGTGTGATGGGCCCAGAGGTTCCATTCTTTCAGGTCTCCAATATCTCTGGGCTCTGATTCACTCGAAGAAACTACAAGAGGAAGAATCAGGTGAACTCTTACTTAGATTCTCCCTCCCGTGAGATACAGCACTCCATATATGAAGACAGCAGTGAATAATGGAATAGGATTAGAACCTGCAGGGGCCACAGTGCACTTGGAGGCCCTCAGCCTGGGGGAGGCCCAGGAGGAAGCTTCTTGTTTCTACACTAGGGCATTTTTGTTGCATGTGACCCACACCACTGCTTTGTGGGGGCTTTCCCTGCCCAAGGAGGAGCCCTAACGGAAGGCTTAGGGTTGGGAAATGTTGGGGGGAGCAGAGTAAGTCAGATGGTGTAGGGAGACTCCTAGGACTTCAGGGCTGACTGTGTGCTCCCAGGGTCTGTGACCTGGGACTGTGTGCTCTGAGGGTTGGGTGACAGTGGGCGCAGTGGCCGAGTCGACGAGGCTGGACTCCACTTGGAACCTTTGAAGGTCTGTGCCCCCAACGTGTGCTGTGACCCAATTAGCCTAACAATAATGAATCATTGCTAAGAAACAGATTTTATAGATAAACGATAGACTGATGTTGATATTTATATAATATATCAAGAGGATAAGATCTGAAGTGACTTGAAGACAGGTTTATCTCTGGGGATAGCTTTGGGTAATTTTAATTTTCTTCTTTTTGCTTGTCTGGATCTTATACCTTTTCTGCAGAAATCATGTGTTACTTATACACTAAAAGAAAAGAAACCCATAACATAGGTTTTTGTTTGTTTTTTTTAAGAAGAGAGAGTATTGAGGGCACCTGGGTGGCTTGGTTGGTTAAATGTCCGACTCTTGGTTTCGGCTCAGGTCATGATCTCGGGGTCGAGAGATCGAGCCTCACATTGGCTCCACGCTCAGTGCACACAGTCTGCTTAAGATTCTGTCTCTCTCTCTCCCTCTGCCCCTCACTCCACTCACATGCTCTGTCTCTCTCTCAAATGGATAAACCGATCTTTAAAAGAGAGAGAGAGAAAAGAAAAGAGAGTGTTGGAGGAAGACTGAGAAGGGAAACCCTGTAGAAGATTCTCGAAATAGTCCAGGTGAGGACTGATAAGGGCTCAGAGGAGGACAGGAGAGGAGAGGATTTTCAAGTGGAATCCATAGTGCATGGAAACAGGCAGGGGGAGGGAGGGCCATAGTAAAGACTCAGCCTCGTGTCAGTAACTAGAGCAGAGATCGGCGGAGGAGGAAGAGGAGAGGGGAGCCCAGCAGCCATGAAGGAACTGGGGACATGAGAGACATAGCACCCTCTCCAGCACACAGCTAGGGCTCTCCAGTGGAATCCGAGGGCATCTCCCCACTGAAAGGCAGCCTGGTGAACAAGCCAATAGGTGAACCTGGGAGCCAGACCACCTGGCTTTGGGTCTTCACACCATCACTTACTAATGTAGGACCTTAAAACAAGTTACAAGACCTCTCTTGTGCCTTGGTTTCCCCATTTGTAAATGGGGCTAATGGTAATATCTGCCTCATAAGGTTGTTATGGGATTAAATAAGTTAGTATTTGTCAGGTGGTCACCACAGTGCGTGGCATCTGTAAGCTCTATATAATGATTGATAAATAGACATGAGACTGGAGTTTGAGCCTTGAGGGCCTGGAATGTGTGTGTAACCGGCCTGTCCTCAAGCACCTCCGTAGTGCTAGGCAGGTAGACTGTTAGCAGTCTGCCTGGGGTTGTCAAGTAAATACACATGGCAGTTAGGTTTTAAATAATTTTTTTGACTGTACCGTGGGTTGGTTTCCTCTGCCTGGGGGAGGAAAAATCAACTCATTTCAAGTTCTAAATAACCAAGTTTACAAAGAAATGTCGGTAACACCCCGATTTCATCAGACTGCCTGTATTTTCAAAAATTCCAGGAGCTGCAGTGCCTTGTACCTACATATGATGGATGATGTGGGAAAGCATCAATTAAACAAATAGGGCTTAAAAACATTGTTGATAAGTGTCTGGGAGTGCATTACTGTGGGGGGGGGAGGCACTGCTTGAAGCTCGGAAAATGCACAAAGCAACTTTATTTTGGATCTTGAGCCAAAATCAGTAAAATCTAAAGCACGGGACTGCCTTTTGGAAGGCACGCTTCCAAAAGGCCCTTTCAGCTGTCAGGTCCGGCCGGAGTGTGAAGGCAGCCCTCTGGAGGGGGAAGCCGGCGAAGATGCAGGCGCGGTATTTTTAGAAGGCATTGTTCTCTGAATTCTAGAAACAGCCAACCTAGACGAAAATGTGTTTTTAGACACATTCTTCCACTCTTTGTGCTACTTTAAGATCGGTATCTAGAAATAGAAAACAAAGTGTGTTTTCTTTGTCTGGTAATTAAATTTCTTGTTGTTTCACCCAGAGGTGGGGAGGGACCACCTATTTTGGGTTACTAGAGTTGATAAAACATCATCTTTAAGGCGCAACAGGCTATGGACATCATGGGAGGGAAGTGATATCGGTGTGAGAGTTTTCTGGCTGAGGTCATGGTACATGAATAATGAAAGCAGCTAGCATTTCTAGGGCTGTTATGGTGTGACTTAACATGTATATATATTCTCCTTTCATCCTTTCAACAACCCTGAGAAGTTGCTACTGTTACTGTCCCCACTTTACAAACGAAAAAAATGAGACCGAAAGAGGTTAAGGACAGTTGATCAAGGCCATAGCGCTCCATTACTGTTGGATGAATCTGGGCATTAACACTAAGCCACATTGTATGTATCTATGGAAAAAACTCCTCAAGTGTGTGCTATTTTTATTTTAAATAAACCAGAGTTCTGGCTTCTCATGCAAACTTGTAAAGATGAATTATGTAAGTTTCTGGTGGAAAAAAAAAACTTTCTGATTCTGTAGGTACAGGATACTTAGGTGCTATTTTGTAAGCCCCCGTGAACATACAGAAGGACATTGCATCACAATAGGCTGGCGCTCACATCTGCAGGAGGTGAATGAGGCTTGATTCACTGCAATTAAGATAAAAATACAGTTCTTTTAGTGGTTTTACTAAATAAAGATCTGGATACCTACTGATAATAATTAGTATGCAGTTCAGCCTTTTTAAAAAGTCACATGCACATCAAGTGTATTAAGACGTCTTACTGGGAGAGGTGAATGGAGACTGTGTGTATGTGGGAGTGTGTTCTCTGCCCTCCCGCAGGTAACTTTGTTGCCTGATAACAATAATACACTACCTTTTGTTGAGCTCTACATTTTTTTCACAAATAATACCAGGTCCTTTGCATATATTTCATTATCACTTAAGTCTCACAAAAGCCCTCCAAGAAAAGGGGGTATCGCAGCCATTGTATGCTTGAGAAAACTGAGGCTCTGAAGAGTTAAGTGAACTGCCCAAAGTCACAGAGCTACCAAATGACATGGCTCTGAATTAACTCCCCAACTATTTTATTTTTGTTTACTGCAGAAATTCTCAAGCCCCAGGTCCTGGTTTACCAAGCTCCAACAGTCATCCATAGTTTACCGTTTTTCTTTTACCTATGCCCCCATCCATATACTCTTTATTTCTTTATTTTGGCATCTTAAGGCAAATCTCAAACATCATATCATTTAATCTGTAAATAAAACCTAAAGGTAGTTTCAATGTCACAACGTTAGCAGGTTTTGCTTTAAGCTACTTCCTCTGCTCTCGGCTTGCTTTGCTCTACAATGAACTTTTCTCTAGTTCATGGTACTTAGTGTGGTTGTGAAGTCCCTGTCTCTGTGATCGCTTCCTGTGCCTCATAAACTCCAAGGGGACAGTGGCCCGAGCCATTCTCCCCAACTCCCACCCCACCCCCACGCTCTGCACTCAGTCGGTGGGGCCAGAGCTCTTAAAGACTTCTCAACTTTTTAAAAAATCAGGAGTTCACAATTTTCAAGCAATCCTAGGGCAACAGAAAGTCTTTGAAGGACGAGGTGACAAAAGGCTCCTTCTGAGCCCCAAGCTCACTGCTTCTACCTTGAAAGCATCTTACATGGAAACACAGTTGGCCAATAACCGCCTGAAGGTACGAAATGAGGCTGAATTCTGGTTTGAGTTTGTAAGTTGGATTCTCAGAATGTGCCTTAATTTAAGTAGGGTTGAATTGCAGAAGAAACTGCTTTCGTGCAATAAATTCTGGGGAGTTGGGAAGACCAGTTCCCCCCCAAATTGAAATTCTCCTGGTGAATCTTTCTGTCTCTGGTTTTTGACTTGGTGGGAATAGTGAAAGATTGGAATGTGGAATCAGGAAACCTGTGTTCTCCTCCTCCGCTCTGCCTTTAATTCACTGTGTGACCTTAGGCAAGTCACTTAAGCTCTCTGAGCCTCTGTTTCTTAACCCATCCATTCTTTAAATACAAATGAGTGCCTACTATGGGCTAGGCACTGAGCATCAAATAAGGTGGTGTATTTGAAAATAATTTGTAAATAAATAATTTGTAAATAATTATTCGTGTCTTCCTTGTGACAGTGCAAGTGCCTTTGGAAGGGACGCTTTGAATAGTCATCTGTCCTTATGAATGATTCTTAGCTTCTTAGCGCTTCGACGGGGAGGAGAAAGAGACAGGATATGGGCTCGCTATAGATACGTTTGATCAAAGACTGGATGGGGGGAGGGTTGACCGAATGGGGAAAAGGTCGTAAAGTTAGTGCACAAGCAAGCTCTGCTATAAAACAGCGCTGTGTAGTTTCCGGCGCACAGAAGAGCATTCAAAGCAGCAAAACCAGCAAATCAAACAGCATCCACGGAGGCTGAGCCCATTCACAGCAATTTCTTTACGTGTCCCTTTTGAATCAACAATAGCTGGGCCTGGAAGTTCTCTGGTCATTTTTGCCCTCTCTTGCTAACTCCGGTTAACTGTTGCTAAACAGGCTACACGCTTTCAGTTTCAACACATCTCCGGAAGCCCTGAGACCATTACAAGGTCTCTTCTTTCAACTCCTATTTCCTGCAGCTCCATGTTTCTAATCTCTACGTTTCTGCACAGTTTATGTTGGTGTCCTCAGGCTCCCTTGAGGTATGAAGTGGAGTAAAACATACCAAATGAAAGGTATAAACAAAAGTCCCTTAGATTGCAGTGAAGAAGGAATTATGGACCCAAGCGGGAATTTTAGACTACTAAACAGATGGTGTGTTTATATTGTTAGATGCTAAACGTTACTATATAATGGGCAGATTATTGGCCTGGGAAAGCCTGGGCTCCTTGTCACAAGTGCAAGGTGCCAGAACCAACGCCACTGAGATGACACAGAGATCCTTAGAACAGTGGAGTGTGATGCTGCGTTTTTATCTCCGCATCCTAGTGGCAACCTGAGGCAGCTGCTGCCTGGCAAACCCTGTGCTCGGCACTGGGGAAGTGAAAATGAATGAGATACAGTCTTTGCCGTTGAGAAATCACAACTTCAGTGCGGTGGGATATGCTTTCTACCACATGCCTTTATTCATTTCTTTATTCACTCAACAAACCTGGACTTGGAGCCTTGCTAAGGAGTTTGGTTTTAATTCTCCAGGCAGGGATGGTTTTGGAAGAATATGATCTGATTGGAATGGTCTTTCCAGAAGGTCAAGGACAGAGTAGGTCTGTGAAGTTGGGGCCTGGCAGCTGGTAAATCAATTAGGAAGTCAGGGAAATCTCCCAGGGAGATCATCTGCTCCTGAAGTTCTATTATATGTTAAAATGTATGTTGTTCTCTTTCACTGTGAACAAAAAAGGAAAAATTGATGAACAAAAACCCCCACAAAATATAGCACCTGCTTTTGGAATAAGGCTCATTTCAAGTATCATCAAACAGACCCAATACTGCTATAGATTTTTGCTGTCTCATTACTGCTGAGACCAGGCTTTATATGATTTCTCCTCTTGGTTCGGATGCAGACACGGAAGCAAATGTGATGTATTAGTTATCTATAACAATATCACCACAAATTGAGCCCCTTATAACAACATAAATTTATCATCTTACAGTTTTTGTGGATCAGGAGTTCGGCATGGCTTAGCTGGGTCCTCTAATTCCATGGCTGGAATCAAGGTGTCAGCCAGGGCTGTGGTCTCATCTGAGTTTTGACTAGGGAAGATCTTTTCCTAACAAATCACATGGTTGGGGTTCCTGGGTGGCTCAGTCAGTTAAGCATCTGCCTTCGGCCCAGGTTGTGATCCTGGGGTCCTGAGATCGAGTCCCACATCGGGCTTCTTGCTCAGCGGAAAGCCTGCTTCTCCCTCTGCCTGCCACTCCCTCTGCTTGTGCTCCTTCTCTCTCTCCAACAAAGAAATAAAATCTTTAAAAAAAAACAAAACACAAAAACCTCACATGGTTGTTGGCAGCATTCAGTTCCTTGTGGCTATAGAACTGAAGACTTCACAAGGGCATGAACACAAGAAGAAGGCAGGAATCACAGAAGCCACCCAAGAGGCTGTCTGCCATATGTGATGTTCAGGGACTTGGTAGAGGTGATAGAGGAGGTGACAAGGTAAAGAGACCAGAGCCTACAGAGCTCCCAGGCAACATTGCTGTTGCCAGAAAACCACCTTCTGTTTTCCTCTTACTCCATGTCATATTGGGAAGTTGATCCAGAGTCCCGAGTCCTTCAGGCTGATGATTTTAGCCCTACTACATGATTGAGGCAAAACCTGTTTCATTATCTGTTGGCTGGAATCCTGGTGGCAGCATCCATTTGTATTGCTTTTATTTTCCTATTTCTTTTTTGTTTTGCTTTATTTCATTAAATATTATCCTCTTTGCCTGAAAGACTTTGCTCCTTTTAGTTGTTTTAAATTTTAATTTGTTTAGCTCAATTAATTTGAATAATAGTCATTTGAAGGCAATTAACAAGGGCAGGCAAGCTTCCCGACAATATACTTAGAAGGTTTCAGGTAGCAATTTCAAGCATTCTGTTTATTAACTTATTGATAAATCATTTTAAAAAGAAGCTCAATGGCTCTTAGAAAATCCTGGCTCCATGATGGATCTATCTGCCTTGAGCATATCTCTATCTCAATTTCCCTGCCTGTAAATTCACAGGGTGCAATATCCATATTAACAAGATGTTCCAAAGGGAACTAATAAGTTTTTAACATAAACTAGAAATCTTACGCAATAGAAATTGATTTGCATTCTGCACTGTTGAGCAGAACTGTGCCATGAAGCTTAAAATAATTGTCATGCATTAAGTGTTTACCATGTGTCAGTTTCTCTGCTTGCTGTTTTCATTTCCTTTTCTTACACAGTCTTGACAGTGACCTTGAAAGGCAAATAGTAATATCTTCATTTTGTAGGTGATGAGTCTGAGATTCAGAAACATTGTTTAACAGGTCTAAGGCCACATAGCTGTGAATTGGGATCCTGCCTGACTCCATAGCCTGTTAACATGTCGTTGCACCAGGATTTATGAAACTAAGGTCGATCCCTCACTCAGATTGTGACCCATTTCTTATTTTTACTGAAGTCTGGGGCAGTTTTCTAGAACCCAGAAAGGACAGAACTGAAAGGGGAGTTTCTTGTGTGTCATTGCTCTCTAAGAAAAAGTGCTCTGGAAAAGCCAAAGTTGAATTGCATGATATTTTCACCTTTTAAAATATATATCCATACTATGGAATACAATACAGCAATTTAAAAAAAAAAAGGAAAAGAAAGAGAAAAAGTGACGTAAGCCTAAGATGAAAAGATTGTCAAGATATAATGTTAGATTTCAAGAAGCAAGTTGCTAAATAAATAAATAAGAAGAATAAAAAGCAAGTTGCAGAAATTTGAGTATGATGCCGTTTGTGTGCTAAACTAAATCACATAAAAAGCAATTATTTAGGTGGAAGAGAGACGGATTTGTAAACCGCAGAGGGAGGTTCTGCCTAACTGAGACCGCTGCTGAGCAGAGACGCTGGATGAAGCCACCGTCACCATGTCTGACCAGGAGGCAAAACCTTCAGCTGAGAACTTGGGGGATAAGAAGGCAGGAGAATACATTAAACTCAAAGTCATTGGGCAGGATATCAGTGAAATTCACTTCAAAGTGAAATGACAACACAGCTCAAGAAACTCAAAGAATCCCTCTCAAAGACAGGGCCTTCCAATGAATTCACCCAGGTTTCTCTGCGGAGGTCAGAGAATCACTGATAATCACACTCCAAAAGAACTGGGAATGGAAGAAGAAGACGTGGTTGAAGTTTTGCAGGAATAAATGGGGTCATTCAACAATTTAGATACTCTTTTTATTTTTTTTTTCTTTACCCTCAATCCTCTTTTATTTTTAAAAAAAAGTTCTCGGGGCAACCTCGGTGGCACAGCCAGTTAAGCGTCCAACTCTTGGTTTAGGCTCAGGTCTGATCTCAGGGTTGTGAGATCGAGCCCCATGTCAGGTGTAGACCCTGCTTAGGATTCTCTCTGTCTCCCTCTCCCTCTGCTCCACCCCACTCCCCACACTCTCTCTCTCTCTCTCTCTTTCTCTCTCTCAAATAAATAAATAAATAAAATCATTCTTTTGTAATGTGGTGTTCAAAATGGAATTGAAAACTGGCACCCCCTCTCTCTAAAACAAATGGTAATTTGAATTCTAGTACCCATTATCCATTATCACTTGTTTTTGTTGTGCTGATTTTTGGTGATGAAACCTCAGCCCCCTTGGGGCACCTGGGTGGCTCAGTGGGTTGAGTGTCTGACTCGATTTCAGCTCAGGTCATGATCTCAGCGTTGGGAGATCAAGCTCGATATCGGGTACAGAGCCTGCTTGGGATTCTCTCTCTCCCTTTCCATCTGTCGCTCCCCATGCACTCTCTCTCTCTCTCTCTAAAAAAAAAAAAAAAAAAAAAAAAAGCCTCAGTCCCCTTCATATTGCCCTCTCCTTTTTAAAAATTACATGTGTGCACAGAGAGGCCACCATTTCCAGGATTTTGCGTTTTCAGGCTTGTGATAAATAAGATCTACCAGTGGGAGTGATTGCTTCACTCCTGGACTATGACTTTCAGTGGGAGATGAAAGTTTTTCAGAGAACTGAACTGTGAAAAAATGGCCTTTCCTTAACTTGAAGCTACTTTTAAAATTTGTGCGTCTGGACCAAAAGAAGAGAACTATCAGGCCGAAGTCGAGATGACAGAGATGGTGAGAATAATGACTAACTCCAAAGATGGCTTCACTGAAGAGAAAGCATTTTAAGATAAAAGAAAAGTCTTGTCAGAAGAGCCAAGAAAAGTTGTAATTTTCATTAACAGTTAATGAAGTTATTAATGCAGAAGTGTATTCAACAGAACACTGCTCTTTTTTATTTCATTTGTACTTTTTAGCCTAGGATATGGGTTTCAAATGGACATTGTACCAGTTTCATTAAAATAAACAAAATATTTGTAGAAACCCTAAAAAAGCAATTATTTATTTTTCAAAGATACACAAATGTATTGAAAGTAACTGGAAAGGATTTCACCATAACTTCATTAAAATGATACCCTCTGAGGATGGGGTCTGGTATTGGCTCCAGTGGCCATCTGGGACAGCTCTAGTTTAATCTTTAGCAGTTTATGTTTTTACAAGGAGGAAGTATTCATGTGTTACATGTGCAATTAGAAGTTACTTTAAAAATACATATATATATATATATATATATATATTGTACTTTAAAAATACATATATATATATTGTACTTTAAAAATACATATATATATATATATATATATTGGGTGCCTGGGTGGCACAGTCATTAAGTGTCTTGCCTTTGGCTCAGGGCGTGATCCCAGCGTTCTGGGATCGAGCCCCACATCAGGCTCCTCCGCTAGGAGCCTGCTTCTTCCTCTCCCACTCCCCCTGCTTGTGTTCCTTCTCTCGCTGGCTGTCTCTGTCAAATAAATAAAATAAAATCTTTAAAAAAAATACACATATATAACACAAAGTCAGGCTACCTCTTAGAGAGCCACAGCCAAAAGTTACAGAGTCACTTCAACAATAAAGAGAAAGGATAAACTAAAAATACCATGTCACCAAGAGGACTTTTCCCCCCAGATGTTTCTCAGTCAGCTGGAGCTTTGATGTCTGGCCTTTGTTTGAACAGGGTGCTTGATCAAGAGTCAGCTATGGCCACCCTAGAGAGAGTTCTGTGATGAGCCATGTTGGGGAGACAGGGATGAGTGGGCAGGTCTGTTTCCTTCTAGATGTCTCTGCTCTCAATCACTTCATCTTATGTTGGGTAATCTCCCAGGACCAGATGAATGTGTGTGTTAGGGGTGGGGGGAGGTGAGGGGGTTAGTTGATGGAGAAGAGAAGGGTAAGAAAAGAAACTCTTCTTTGAAGGTAAAAGCATTGGATTCTGGGCATCTGCAAGGAATCACTTAATGTCTGGGCTGATTAAGTCAGCTGGGTGCCAGTCTAATGAGACTGGTATGGAGTCCATCCTTTGGTGGGCCAGATCACTTGATTCCTTAGAAGAAATGGCATGAGAATTCTTGACTATTTTTCTAGCTCTTGCAAAGTATGTAACTGATGCTAAATTAGCCAGATCCTTGGCAGTAAGATCCAAGTTAGATCTGCTAGTTGAATCATTTTTTTCTAATCTACATTAAAATAAACACATATGTAACTATTAAACCAAAAATGTATGTATCCATGTGCATCTTAAAATCTCACATGCCTGGTTGGCTCAGTTGTTTCAGTGTCTGATTCAGTCTCAGCTCAGGTCTTGATCTCGGGGTTGTGAGTTCAAACCCTGCATTGGGCTTCACGCCCAGTGTGGCACCTACTTAAAAAAAATAAATAAATAAAAATCTCACGTTCTAATCATGGTACATGGGCCATGTTTAGGGAAACATTGTCAGAAGTGGGATGAGCTTTGGGGAGGATCTGGGTTCAAATATTGCCTCCCCAACAAACTTAATAACCTGAGGACTTAACCTTCTTAGTCTTGAATTTCCTCACTTCCAGGTAGGCTTATTAGTGGTTCCTACCTTGTAGGGCAATTGTAAGGATTATCTGAGCTAATGTCTATAAAACATAATGTGTAGTGCTTACAAATTATTAGCCAAAAAGAAAAAGAAAAGAAAAAGGTCTTTGCAAATAGTAAACAAATGCTGAGATCTTGATTAAATATAACATCTGTAATAGATGTTGTCATTCTTTGGTGATGGTTCAGTGCTCAATTTCTTGTTTTGGAAATTTGTATGTGTGTATGGAGGGGGGGGCTCTTCCCCTAAACGGTTCCCTTTTGATCCTTTTTAAATTAACATTTTGGCTATAATGCATGGAATTACCTATTTCAAATCAATCTGATGGCTGAAAAAGGCAGAATCAAAGTGATTACATAGCTATTCTGAAATGCACAGAATCATACCCAAGAATTTTTCTAATTAAATGGTCTTTGTGGGGGTGAAGTCTCTAGTAGGAAACTATGTAACTAAAGCCTTAGAAACATCTCATCAGGTTGTGGGTGCCTGTGTTTAAATTTTGTATCACATACATCTGCTCTGGCTCTAGTGCTTGCTAGTTAACTTTGTACTTTTAGAAAAGTGAAGTTTCCTCCGCTACTTAGCTTTTAAGTGACTGCCTTGATGGACAAAGTGGGAGAGTGGGAGCCAGGAAGAGTTGATGGCAGCTAATTGGGTAAGTTGTGCCTCAGTGGAGGCCATCGAAGATCTCACATAACGGAACAAAGGAGTGTGGTGCGGCTGAGAAGGTGATCTGGTTCCGGAAGCCTGCGCATTAGGACCCTCCCAAGTTCTCCTTGTCGCTTCTTTAGAGCCTCTGCCTGATGAGCTAGTGGGGGTGACTGAGCTTTCCCTACTGCTGCTACCGTAGGCAAAGACTCAAGCCAGGTCCATCTTTCTCAGTCTTGCAATTGAGATACCAAGTGCTGTAACTAGGATCTTAATTTGCCATTTTGTTTTACCCTGAACTTGATTAGTTCAGATGAGGAACTGGAGGTACTCATGTATTGGAGGTGAAGAAAAGGGTTTTCAGCAGTTTTGCAGCCTGGAGTGCTAATTTGAGCATTCTTCGTATCACGTAGATGCATTCTGGGGCTGAAGGGTTTCTTTGGCATTGTGTAACTGTGTGCATGTTAATAACAGGAACCTTTCCGTTGCATCTCACTGTTTTTGAAAATCTTTCCTATCTCCGTAAATCTTCCTCCCCATGAACTTTGATAAAGCAACATCCCAGAAATTCTTAAAAAAAGAAAACATTTTAGTCTTTATCTGATGAAATGAGCGAAAGAATACTTTTTTTAAAATTTTGAATAGATCGTATTAGTTTTATAATATATCAGCAAGTGAGTTTCCAATGTACTCCTGGCTGCAGTTTTTGCCTTTTAAGATAGGATTTGTCTTCTCAGTTTTAAAATTAGGTGCAGTAAAGAAATTCCAGGGAACATGAGTCAGGGCAGAGCTGGGCTTCCATCCTGGTGTCTCAGACTTTTATTGACGCTTATGAAGCTTTCTGTACTAAGTCCCTCTGCAAATGCACACGTCTAATCTCATGTGAAAAACAAATGTATAAACAGTGAACAGGGGATGTGTGTTGTAATGGAGATGCTTTAAAAGGAGATATTTGATGGGAGCATAGTTGGAGCCTCAACCTTCTAATCTGTAAAATGTGCAAACTGGATGACATCTCTGCTCCTTTCCAACTTTCAAACTACGAGCCTGTGGGAACACAGACCATGTCTTGTCCTAGAACATTTGTTTTGCATGATCACTGAGTAGTAAATACACCATCAGACACGGTAAATATTTATGGCCCCCTGAAGCGGAGTGTTTTTTCCTGTTGCTGACCATTGTTGGCCGGCTCAAAGCACAGCATAGGTTTTTCATTAGAATGTAGTGGAGAAAGTCTCCATTGCTCCTTTGCAGAATGTCTGGGATGATCTTAAAAAGTAGCCTCTATGCCTCAAAGTGCTAAAAATATTTACCTAACAACAAGGTGGGCTGCTGGAGCTGCATCTCATTCCGCATTTCCTCTTAGCAACTTGAGGGAGAACGTAGAGGATGACATACTGCCAAGATGAGATAATGCCTGGGATGTGGTGGTTGAGGTCATCCCCATGGGGCTTCCTGTCAGATGAAGCTCTTCCCGTCCTGAGAGCACTGGGATCCTGTGGCGTTCTACCACTTTCTTTTCCAGACTTTGCAAACCTGAGGACCAGGATCACTTTCTTAATACTCTGTTATGGGAAATCACTCCTTTTCCCAGAGTGGTGAATGGGTAAACGTGATGTTTTGCTGTGAGCTATCAGATTCTAAAGGAAGATAGCCATCTAGGGTGAAAGGGCCTGTGCAGTAGTGCATCGATGCACGCAGGTCCAATCAGTAAAACCTTAGTTTCCAGACCCCTTGAGATTTGGGGAGAGGGTGCAGGGGGTAGAAAATACATTTAAATAACCAAGCCCTTATTCCTTGTGTTGTTGCTGTATATTTTGAGTAAACTTTGATTTTGGAATAGTTTTAGATTTACGGAAAAGTTGCAAATCTGGTAGAGTTCCTGTACGCCCTTCCCTCACCTTCCCCTAATGTTAATATTTTGTATAACTACATTTGTCAAAATCAAGAAAGTCCTATTGATACAGTATTCCTAATGAAACCATGATCTATTTGGATTTTACCACACATTTTCCTTTAAAAATCCAAATTAAAAAAAAAAAACACTAAGTCATACACATACACCTATACACGCACCAATATATAAATAGATATAAAATCCTACTTTTAAAATATAGGTATGCAAGGACACACATTTATCTCATTATATGATAGGTACCGTGTTCTCCTGTCTATTGAGACAGATTTTACAAACTACCATTTGCCACTGTGGGATGAGCATCAGTCACTAGCCTTTGCTATATTGCATTGGCCTCTTAATGCTTTAGGGCTGGTTGGCTCCGGGAATCAGTGCTTTTTTGAGTCCTCAGGTCCGCTTGCCATGGTTTTTCTAGACCTTCTCACATTACCAAGCAGCCAGCTGCTACTCTTCTCTGCCGTCAGCATTTTTTTTTTGTCTGTGGCAGACCTTCTCACATCTACACTTCAGCTGCTAACTGTTAGTTCAGATTTCATAACCATGCAGTAGGGCTTCTCAGAATTATGGAAGGAAGACTACCTATAAATGAGGTTCCTGGGCCATATCAGGATGTGAATTTTATGACTTTTTTTTTTAAAGATTTTATTTATTTATTTGACAGAGAGAGAGACAGAGAGGGAACACAAGCAGGGGGAGTGGGAGAGGAAGAAGCAGGCCTCCTGCTGAGTGGGGAGCCTGAAGACCTGGGATCACACCCTGGGCAGAAGGCGGATGCTTAATGACTGAGCCACCTAGGCGCCCCTGACTTTTTTTTTAAGCCTTTTTACTACCTTATTTTCCAGTTTTTGACCAGATTTTGATAAATAACAATGCAAAGGTTAGTGATAATTTAAGTAATAGAATCCAGATTTTAATAGCTAAAAATATGGGAATGAATATCTGTCTTATGAGAGATTTTTAGCAAAAGAAGCTCACCCTAGTATTATGTTCTTCCAGTGTATTTAAATTGTCATTTTAACTGTGTAAACATTAGCCTATGTGAGATTTTAAATTATTTTCCCCCATGGTGTTGTTTTACAGGCTTTATAATAATATTTGTGTGTTGTAGAAAAATTGGGAAATAAAGACAAGTTTATTTTCTACATCATTATTTTGAAAGGCGACACAATATTCCATTTTATGGCTATATTTAGCACATGTAGAATAACATTTAAGTTGTTTCCATTTTTTAAGATATAAATAGTCCTGCGATAAGTAGTCTTTGCAGCTACAGTTTTGCACACATTCAAAAGGCTGTCTTCCCAGGAGTGAAATTATTAAGCAAGAATGTACACTTCGATGCATCTTGATGGCAATTCCCACATTTAGCAGAGTGTTAGAAATATGAGCTTTTCTACCTGCTGAAGGAAACTATAGCCTGAGGTTCTAGAGTAGAGTTGTTTGCGTTGCTTTTTGCACAGGAGCAAAGGAAACAGCCCCGCCTGGACCATTCTGGTAGTGTGTTCACACTGGGGGGATTTCAGACAGATAGAACTAAGCCTTTTCAGGTGACTTACTGACTCCTGGGAGGAAACTGTTTGTCAAGACCTGTTGCAATTTGTTGTGACCTCATCTGTTGGGGGTGATGGCCTTGGAACCTAGGGTTTACGAGGGGCAAGCTCCCCCCCACCCCCCACCCCGCAGCATTTCCTTGCCCTACAGCTTCAAGCAGCTTCATGCCTTAGCCTCTTTAATGAATAGTCATCCTCTTCGATTCCCATTGGTAGGGACCATCCTCATGTTTTCTGTCGGGCGGACTGTTAGGCAAAACTTCTTGGCAAGTTTTCTAGCCAATTAAAAGTGGAAGACTAATTCCATTAAGCGGTCAATTCCTGTTAGCTCAGCTGGTGGGATTGTGGTGCTAATGCTGGACCAGGAGGCAAGGGTTTGATCCCCCAGGACCCTCTTCTCTGGGTGTAGTAGCATAGTAAGAGGCTATACTCTTCTCTCAGTATAGTAGCAGAGTAAGAAAATGGATTCGTTGCTTGCTTCCTCTCCTTCCTTTTAAATAAAGTCTCTTGATTAGATAGTCTAATTAAGACTGATGTGATAGGCATCAGCATTCTTTTTTTATTATTGTTATTTGTATTTCAAAATGTTTTTAATTTTTAATTTTTAAGTATTTATTTATTTATTTTACGGACATATCATTGATACACCATATCACATTAGTTCCAGGTGTACAAAATAGTGATTCAGCAAGTGTATACATTATGCTATGCCCGCCCGAAGTGTAGCTACCATCTGTCACCATACAAAACTATTACATAGCATTGACTATATTCCCCTATGCTGTACCTTTATCCCTGTGACTTGTTCATTCTATAACTGGAAGCCTGTATCTCTCAGTTCCCTTCACCACGTCATCACTGTTCTTTTTAATCAACAATTTAGTGCCATTCTTTTTCAAAAGCTCAAAATAAATTTTCTGAACATTCTGATTCTGATCCTGACTCTTCACTTTCTTTAGGAAATCATTTGTTTATCAAATAAATCATACTTTCTGCAGACCCTGCATCTCTGAAAGCACGAGTTCATGCGGAATATTTGGAGGATGGGCCATCAGGGAGAGAGTGAAATAAAAACGATGTAATTTAGACTAATCGTTGGTCTTGTCTCATCGGGTTGTCTTTCATAAGTATCTTCAGAACCAGTGTGGATCATTCAGAATAGGACGAAATAAGAAGCAAAAGTTCCAGGTGAGCAGGGTATAGGTTGAAATCCCGTTTGCCTCTCCAGGCACAAGATTTTGTCGGGCCCACGTAGGGACTCTGGGTGAGTGAGTGAATGAATCACTAAATGAATGTGTGACACAGTTCATGAGAGTAATCCCGTGGTGGGATTTAGAATGTTTCAGAACTCTCTCTTAATTAAAAATGTCAACTGTCTCCTCACCACCCCCCAAATAGTAATAGATTGACGGTAGTGTAACATTTCTGCATGCAAAAAAGTATGAAGGAATCCTAAAAAAAATCCCATCCTAAAGAAGTCTTCTTTCCTTAAAGGGAATAGTAGATGGCCTTTATTCCTTTAGAAGCTCTTCATCAACTATTGATCAAAAACAAGCATCTGGTTTTCAATCTATTTCTTCCTAAAATTGCTAACTGTATGCAGTCACGAGGAGTGGACTTTTAAGCGTGGGGGATTGGAAGATGGGGGGTGGGGGTTGGAGGCAAGGAAAAGTAGTAAAATGGCTTACACTAATCAGATGCAAACATGATACCTTTGCCTGCTGAACTGTGTCAAGAGGGAATTTTTGCTGCAGAAACTCTCACACTAAACACCAGCAGTTTTCCTAAGAGAAGTGATTTTTCTCTCTTTGGGGAAATTGAGGAAACCCAGGGTTAAGTCATTCCTTCTCCGTATGAGAAATCTTTCTCGCACAGGAAGTCCCTGTGGAGGTGCATGATTCAGCCTCTTTACTCTCTTTTTCCTGGAGGTCAAGAGTGAACTGAGGGGGTGACTCAGCCACAGGGCACTTTATCAGGCCCTATTTTAGCCATCCGGCCTGGGCTCTCTGGACCTTACAGGTCCTCTTCTGTCTGTGCGAAAAGCGGGGAGAGGGGTGTGTGTTTAAGCCTTTCTGCTAAAGGCTCAGTAGTTCTTTCAAGGGAGCAATATGGTCTTTCTATGCGCTTAGGCCTTTGGAAGTGGAAATAGCAATTAATTAAACAATGAATTACATTTTACTCTGAATTAATGCTTTTATTTATGAATTAATGCTTTTATTTACTATTTAGCATTGTCTTATAATGGTTTCATTTCAATGCATGCAAGATGGGCATGCATCTGTTTTGAGAAAGCCTAATATTAAAATCATAAATGCAGAACTATTGATAACTTAGGGAATTTATATTCAAAATACTTTTAGTTAAGGATTCACTACTGTTAGTCTTTAAGGAAAAAGCACCCTAATGCACTTATTTTACAAATTTTATTTCTTTATTATACTAGTATTACATGGGTGTTGTGGAAAATTACAAAATAAAGACAAACTTAAAGAAAGATGATTTTGTCATGATCGTACTACCCAGAGTCACTCTCCATATTTTGGCATACAGCTCTCCTGAATGTGTAATTACGTGCACACGCAAACAGGGGGACATGATGTGCAGATGGTGTTTTGTGGCTTTCTTGTTCTTACACATGAACATTGTTCTTGTTCATACATATCTGTACCTTATTATTCTTATTAATATCTATATAATACCAAATTGTTCAACTGGGACCTAACTTTATTTAATTAATCCACTATTCTTGGACATATTAGCCTGCTTCCAGTTTTTCTTACTTATAAACTCAACTTTTTGTGATAATGATAGCCCAGTGCTGTGTGGAGCATTTTCCCATGTAACATCTCCCTTTTTATTTAATTCAGGTAAACTTCATATAACATAAAATTAGCTATTTTAAAGCCTATATGGGCACCTGGATGGCTCAGTTGGTAGAGCTTGTGGCTCTTACCTCAGGGTCATGAGTTCAAGCCCCATATTGGGTGTAGAAATCATTTAAAAACTCAAATAAAATGTGGTTTCTGTAACTCCGGAGAGCGATTTTGCAGTAATAATAAGTGAGACTGGGAATCTGCGTTTCTGATAAGTTCCCTGGGTGGTTTGGATGTGTAGCCAGTTCGCGGGCACACTCTAAAAAAATAAATTAAGTGTACAATTCTGTGGCATTTAATACACTCACAATGTTAGTGAAACCCTTGCTTCTATCTAGTTCCAAAACATTTTCCTCGCTCTAAAGAGAAACCCCATACCTGTTAAGCAGTCACTTCCTCTCACCCTCTCCCCAGCCCATAGGAATCAAGCATTGATCTACTTTCTATCTGTGGGTTTGCCTATAAGTGGAATTACACAACTTAGGACTTTTTGTGTAACATCTGTTTTAACCCTCACAAACCCTGTGGGGTAAGACCCAGGGAGGTTGAGCGTCTTGCCAGGGATTCCAGTCCTTCAGGACGAGGACTTGAACACTGCTCTCTCTGGTCCTGAGGCCCCATCCTGTGCCACTGTCCCAGGCTCTCACCCTCTGGTCCATAGACTCTGTAGTATAAAGTGCTCCCTCCTTTCGTCGCCTGTTGACTTTAGCATCACAATTAGGTGATTGGTCCTTTTCCTCTGCTTCTCAGTTGTAAAATGGGAAAGCTTAATACAGTGGTTCTCCCATTTTAACATCAGTCAGCACCCCACTGAGGCCTTGCAGAGCTTCTGACTCAGGTCTGGAAGGAGGTCTAAGAATCTGCTTTCCTAACAAGTTCCCGGGTGATGCTTATGCTGCTGCTCCCAGGACCACATCCTGGAAGCCACTGGTCTGACAGATACGAGGCAGAAGAATCACTTCATTAGACTACCTCCCGGTCAGAATGCTTGTGATGGCCTGAAGAACATTGAATATTTAGAAAAATTGAACAGCTATCCAGCTTGGCCAATGTGCAGGTGCGAATTACACGGGAGGCTGAGGAGTCTCCTGAAGTGTGATCCAAACTTGCATTTGCATTTCCAAATGTATGTTTAAAAAGAACCTGAACATCTGGTGAGGTTGTAAATGTGCATATCCTGTGATCTTGCTTTATACATGTTTGAGCTTCGGAGAACCAATCTCAGGAATGCAGAAGGAAGTGTGTCAGGGAAATGAAAGGCAATGGTTTTTGTAACAGGGGAAAAAAAAAAAAAGAAAAGAAAAGAAAACGAAGAAAAGCAAACTATCCATAAATAAGAGAACAGATAAAATACAGTGTAAGGGATGCTAGATACAGTTAAGCTTTTAACTAGATCTATATAAAACAACATGAGGGAGCTCAAAAACAATACTAAGTAGGGAAAATATTTAGATTTACACTCACAAACTAATGCTACCCAATATTTTGGGTGCCTGGAATATATACACTGGTAAAAAGTGATAAATTGTCTTCAAAGAAGGTATACAAATAGCCAATAGGCACATGAAAAAGTGCTCAGTATCAGTTGTCATTAGGGAAATGCAAATCAAAACCACAATCATATACTACTACATGCCTACTAGGATGGCTATCATAAAAAAGGAAAAAAATTGAAAATACAGGTGTTGGGAAGGATGTGGAAAAATGGAACCCTCATGCACTGGTGGTGGGAATGTAAAATGGTACAGTCACTGTAAGTGGCAGTTCCCCAGAAAGTTAAATACAGACCTAACATAGGACTCAGTAATTTCACTCTTAGGTATATACCCCAAAGAATTGAAAACGTGGACTCAAATACTTGTACACAAATGTTCATAGCAGCTTTATTCGTAATAGCCAAAAACTGTAAACAACTCAAATTTCCATCAAGTGATGAATGGACAGAGAAAATGTGATGTATCCAAACAATGGACTATTATTCAACCAGGAAAAGGAGTGTATCCTGATACATGCTCCAACATGGATGAACCTCAGAAACACTATGCTAAGTCCAAAAAGCCAGATACAGGAAGAAGATGACATAAACCATGATCTCATTTATATGAAATGACCAGCACAGGCAAATCCATAAAGACAGAAGCTTAGTGGTTGCCAGGGACTGGGAGGAGAGGAGATTTGGGGCTTTTTTTGGGGTGGATGTTAGAAATTTTCTGGAATTATATTGTGGTGGTTGCATAATATTGTTAATATACTAATCTGAGTATACTAATCTGAGTACTAACACTGAGTTGTATATTTTAAATGAGTTAAAATAATGAATTTTATCTCAGTAAAAAAAAATTTGTATTGATAAGTGGACTGGCAAGATAGACAACCTAACCCGTAACAGTAGTTGCCACTGGAGTGGCTAGAGGTGGGATATGGGACTGAGGTGGTAGGAAAAGGAGATGTTAGGTATGTTAGTAGTGTTTTGTTTCTTTTGCATATAAAGAGAAAATACTGGAAGCAACTTTAACAAAGCATTGAGCTCTTAATTCTGGATGATGGGAATGTCAGCATTTACTATATATTGCCTATAGCATTTGCTATGATTTTTTGAATTTCTAAAAAATATATGTATATTTACATATATTTCTTATAAATATATAAATATACCAGATGCAAAATACCCCGAGCACGCGAGCTCAGCCTGAGGAGAGCTGCCTTCTTGTCCATCTCAAACCTCTGCCCTCCTCCTAAGATCCCACTGGATCCTGGCCCTCTAGTTGGTAAACTCTTTCCATACGGCCTCCACTGGCCCTTCTTGACCAAAAGCATCATTACACCTCCTGATTTAGGAGAAATGTCAAGGTTCTTGATTCCCCAGTGACTCATCAGCAGATATTTACCGTCCTGACTCCTCCCTGAGCCTGGACAAAAATCCTCTTTCCTGTTGGAGAATCCCCTGCCACCAGGCTCACCCAAAGATTAAGTTAGATCCAGAAAAAACCAGAAGAGTATCCATTCTGTTCCTATGGATATGATGATGGCTAATATGGAACTATAGAGAAGACCTAGACTTTTCCTAAAACACACTCTGTTCTGGGAAGAGATCGTCATGTCTATTTACCAGGCCTTATAGTAAGTGAAAATGAGAAAACAAAACAAACTGAATGATAGATGAAACTGCAGACTTCTTTCCAAGCAGTCTAATGCAGGTATCATCGAACTGCAGCTAGATCTGGCCTACTCTCTGTTTTAAAGATTGATTGATTGATTGATTGATTGATTGATTTGAGAGACAGGGAGAGAGAGCACACCTGTGTGCCCACATGTGCGAGTGCATACATGTGGCTGAGTGTGGAGGGAGGGGCAGAGGGAGAGAATCTTCAGACTCCTGTCTGAGCACAAGCCCAATATGGGGCTCAATCTCATGACCCTGAGACCCAACCAAAACTAAGAGTCAATCACTTAACCAACTGAGCCACCCAGGTGCCCTTGGCCTTCTGTCTGTTTTTATAAATAAAGTTTTATTGAAACACAACCACATTTTTACTTATTGTCTGTGTTTTTGTACTGCATCAACAGAATGGAGTAGCTACATCATGGCCCACAGAGCCTAAAATAATTATTATCTGCCCTTTACAGGAAAGTTTGCCAGCTCCTGGTCTAGTGGTTAGAAACATGGGCTCTTAACTCCAAATACTCTTAGAAGGTAGTTAAGAGACAAGATCTTTCCATCTTCTTATCTTAAAGTGAGGATGACACTGAAATGCAGAGAAATGGGGTGAAGAGTCAGGGTCTCAGAGCCAATTATTGCCTGAGGGTTAAGAGTGTGGGTTCTGGAATTAACTGCCACTTACTGGATTTATGGCCTTGGGTGTGTCACTGGAGGTTACAAAGCCTCGTTTCTTAAACAGTGTTCTTGAGAAGAGTAAGTGAGATAGCTCAGTTATTTCATCAGTAAATGTTTATTGGGCTCCATTCAGTGCCAAGCACTGTTTGAGGTGCTAATGATACAGCAGCAAATGTGAAGGACAGAGTTGTAACCTAGATGGTCTATAACAGTAAATTGGTCTTGCAGTGATTGGGCAGGGGGACAGGGTGAGAGATGGGGGTTAGAGATCTATTACAGCTAAGAGTTCAGGGAGGCCCCTCTGAGGAGGGGTCTTTTCAGCTGATGCCTCAATGACAAAAAAGAGACGGTCCGGCAAAAGATTTGGGGGCAGAGGAAACAGCCAGTACAAACATCCTGGCTAGCAATGAGGCTGCTTGGTCAGGAAGGAAAGGAGGCTGTGCTACAGCCTTGTGGGTGAGGAGGAGAGAAGCGAGAGGATGAGGTCTGACAGGTCAGCAGGCCCAGATCCCATGGGGCCTCATCAGTTGGGGCAAAGAACTGGGATTTCTGTGTTAAGTGCAGTGGAAACCACTAGAGGGTGAGTGCTATAATCTAAGTATTCAGGTGATCCTTCTGGTAGCTGTAATGTGATGGGATTCTATAGACAAGGTTTGCAGCAGAGAAAGCAGTTAGCAGGCTACTGCAAGGTCCAGGTGAGAGAGGAAGACAACTTGGGCTGCAACTGTGGCAGGCAAGGTGGAGAGAAGAAGATGGATGCAGTGAAACTAATGGAACTTGCTGGAAGATCAGACTTCATGTGATAATGTATGGGAAATGTTTAGCATGGGGCCAGGGACAGTGGATCATCATCCATCACTGTCATTAGCACCACCCCCACCTCCTCCTCCACCATCACCACCACCGTTATCATCTTGAGGAACGGTGTAGCGTTATGGTTAAGAGTATAGACTCAAGCCGCCATTGCTTGGGTTCAAGCCCCAGCTATGCCACTTAGAAACTCTGTGACGGTGGGCAAATTACACATCCTCTCTGTGTTTCAGTTACCTTCCCTGTAAAATGGGGGGATCATAGTACCTTTCTTCTGGGACATTGTAGAGTACCATAATGTACTTAGCAGATAATAAACCCTAAACACTGTTGGTATTATTTGGAGGCTGGCAGATGATCTATTTGGTAGATTTGGTGAATATTGCTAAAATCCTTGCATTCAGATATCATCCTTAGAGGTCAAAAACAAATCCTTCTTAAAAATGTGTTTGTATACAATTCAAGTTATACATGATCACTGGGAGAGAAGACACACACATGAGAAAAGGAAAAACAGACATAATGGAGTTGGGGTGAAATGTAGATGGGGTTAACATGATTCTTACACCATTTTTAGCTTTGAAATTTCATCTAAACAGAAAGTGCCCCAGGACACCTGGGCAGCTCATTTGGTTAAGCATCTGCCGTCAGCTCAGGTCATGATCCCGGGGTCCTGGGTTCGAGTCCCACATTGGGGTCTTGGTCAGCAGGGAGCCTACTTCTCCCTCTGCCTGCAGCTCCTCCTGCTTGTGCACTCCCTCTCTCTCTCTCTCTCTGACAAATGAACAAATAAAATCTTTAAGAAAAAGAAAACAAAAACCAAAAACCAAAAGACAAATCCTTCTTTATGTAACCCATTGATTGTTGACGCTGATGGGAGGGCTCTCTCCTCGACCTCTGAAATGCTGCCGTTTGAGAGAGCCAAGACAGCCCCACTGTTTGTTAGAACATTTTAGCTGCAGGCTTTTCAATCAGCATTCCAAAGATGAAAAGGCAGCAAAAATGGACTGGGATTTCCACAGAAAAGAGTGTCGGAGTTCTGTGCCTGCTCTGAAAAGCCATGTCTATGTGGGGCTTGGCAGGCTTGTCATTGAGATGGCATTACTTCTTACAGGGAGGCTGGGAAGGGCATCTCATAGACCCTCATTTCAGCTGGAGGGCCTCAGAGGTAGCAAGAACTTTCTGAGTGTTCCAGCTATGAGCTTTGAACAACCTGAGCCAAATATGGGGGCATTGTTGTCCCAGTCACATATCAGATGGGCAGGCTGCTGGAACCAGGGGACCAGCTTCTGGGAGGTGAGAAAAGCACCTGGTTTTAGACTCACCTGGAGCCTAGACGAACTGTGCCCCATAAAAGTTGTGCCCTATGAAAGGCTGTCCCAAAGACATAGATGTATGTGTTCCCCTCCACCCATAACCACAGAAGGGATCTCATCAACCTTTTTGAGCAATCAGAAGAACAATCAGTAGCAACATGTGGTAAGATCTGCTAAAACCCAGATCTTTCTCCCTCCCACTCAGAAGCAAGCTCCCACAGATGGCAAGTTTTACTTCTGGGCCAGAGTCCATTCCTTTCCCCGAGGGCTGGGATCTTTAGAACTTCGGGGGCTCCTGATATCGTTTCCTGCAACTGCTTAGTTAGACAGCTTGTTTCTTAGCTTTAAATTATAGAGAAACAGAATGGCATAGCAAAACAAACACCCAGCTTTCAAAGCCAATCAGAGCTGGAGCTAAACCTTAGTTTTATCACTTGGTATCTGCCGCCTGAAGCAAGTCATTTAACCCCTCTGAGTCTCAGTGTCTTCATCTGAAAAGGGGGAGATAGTAATAAACACAACTGTATTTGTAACACAGGATCTTACTAAGTTATATACTGTGTTGATGTTTTGTTACTTTACATGGACCTTACATCTGAGATCTCCAGGTTAGGTTATGTTCTTAATTTTATTTATTTATTTTTTATGTTGTTAATTTTAAAATCTCTACTGGAATACTAACAGCACACATTTATTGAGCTCTTACTATGTGACTGTCGCTGAGCACATTCACAACGTGTTTGATCCTTGGAATGGCACTGCAAGGTGGGTGCTATTATAATCCCCTTTTACAGATGAGAAAAATGAGGCGCACACAGGTAAACTAGCATGCCCAAGTCACAGACTAGAAAGTGGCAGAGCTGGGGTTTGAACCTCGGCCACCAAGTCCTTAACTCACTCTACTAGCCCTTAAAACATTCATGCATGGTAAGTGGCTTTGCTCCTCATGAATGTTTTCACACTAGTCAGACACACAGTCATACAGAGATGGTCATTGGTCCTTTGCTTCTTGATTTCTAGGAGGTCTCATATTATGGAGATGAGAGCTTTCTGATATGATTTGCAGATATTTTCCCCCAGTTTTCCTTTTGACTTTGCTCATGATGCCCTTGTCATTTTGTTTGCCACATAGCAGGGTTTTCTATTTTGTAATATTTTATGATAAAAAGATCTATTAATGTTTTCTTCTGGACTTTGAGTCAGATATCTTGCCCATCTTCTTCTAGCACTTTTATGTTTTCATATTTACATTTAAATCTTTGATCCATATGAAGTTTATCCTGGTGTACAAGGTAAAATACAGGTTTAAAAAAACTTGAAAACACACTTCAAAACAAATTACCCTATCCAAATGTGGTCAGAGTTTGTGTATCTGGAGTAATATCTTTTTTTTTTTTTTTTAAGAATAAAAGTAGGCTTGTTGGTGTCACAAGTGATAAGTGGGAAATCGTTCACAATTCTAATTAAACCTCCAGCCTGGAGCTTGAGTAGGGGTTTTCCTGGGTTGTTCAAGTGCAGGTGGTGGGGGAATCTCAAGATAGGACAGTCAGACAAATGGAACTTCTGGAGGTAGCTCTGGATACTCATGAGACCTCTGACTCCTTATGCCATCAGTTTCCAAAGGCTCACCTGTGAAACATCCTTAACATTTTCCTACTTTTTTCTCTTTGGTATTGTTATAAAATGATTTGTCAGCTATCCTAGTCTTGATTTTGGCAAAAAGTGTTAACTTTATCAGTGGGTTGTCACATTTGTCTTCTGGCTTCAAGGAACTTACAATCTCATTGAGGGAAGCAAGAGTTAGATATTAAAATAATTTCTGTATAATGCACGGGAGTAAAGACCTTTTCATGTGTATTTGAATCAAAACTCTTTCAGTTGCAAGTGCCAGAAACACAACTGAAATTCCTTTAAGCAGAAAGGGAATTTATGCTGATGTAATGGAAAAGTCCAGTAGTTACTGGCTTCAGGCATGGCTGGATCTAGGTGCTAATTTTCCTCAGAAAGTCCTCTCTCTCTCTTCACCTCTCAGCTTGTATTTTTCTGTGTTGCCTCCATTCTCCAATATGTTCTCCTCTCCTGGTGGAAACATGGCCACCAACATCTCTAAGCTTATTCCCTTCTAATTTATAGGTGCTTTCTTGCCCAGTTCTTCCTGCAAAAACCCCAAGCCTGGTTCTCATGCCCTTTCCTGAACAAATCCCTGTGACCAGAAAGAGGGGGTCGCTGATTGGCCGGTCCTGAGTCGCATGTATTCCCAAGGGGACTGACAGTGGACTCTGTCCCATTAAAACAACAGACGCTGAGAGGGGGGCAGTTTCCCCAGAGAAAATGGAGGAACTGTTATTAGAAGAGGGAGGAACCGATGCTGAGTGAGTCAAAGCCCCAGAGTGCCCTGCAACACCAGCTTCTTGTCCTGAGAGCCCTTAAAAAATCAACTCCAGGTGCCAACAACATAAGCAATGAAAGTCATGATTGGAGCAGTCTTGTTAAACCCATAGAAGTGAAGGCTTTCTGGGTTGCTGTCTTGTGATAATCAAGAGCAATAGCCTTTGTCAGTGTTCAACAGCGTGACTAAATAAAACTAAACAAATAAGGGGCTCCTGGGTGGCACAGCGGTTAAGCGTCTGCCTTCAGCTCAGGGCGTGATCCCGGCGTTATGGGATCGAGCCCCACATCAGGCTCCTCTGCTAGGAGCCTGCTTCTTCTTCTCCCACTCCCCCTGCTTGTGTTCCCTCTCTCACTGGCTGTCTCTATCTCTGTCAAATAAATAAATAAAATCTTTAAAAAAAAAAAACCTAAACAAATAGAAAATGTTGCTGCCTATTACTGGTGATGGGTTTCTGAGATTCTTTTTTCTTTTTAAGATTTATTTATCTGTCAGAGTGAGAGAACAGGTGGGGGGTCAGAGGGAGAGGGAGAAGCAGGCTCCCCGCTGAGCAGGGAGCCCGATGTGAGGCTCGATCCCAGGACTCTGGGATCATGACCTGAGCCAAAGGCAGATGCTTAACTGACTGAGCCACCCAGATGCCCCCATTTCTGAGATTCTAATGGAATTTGTTGGGAAAGCTACCATTGTGTCATCAGCATATATTAAATACCAAAATCCAGCAGAGGAGAACATATGGGAAGATTGTTTCCCTTCCTCCACCACTGACTATAGTTTGGAAAAAGAACAAGGTCTTGAATTGGGTAAGATTCTTAGTTTGGTGTTTTTGCAAATAACACTTACTCATTCCACACCTGAATATTCTATAGATTATGAAGAATGTGGCATAAAGTGCAGGGGTCTTTGTAAATGAAGCCATCTGGGTACTTTGTTGGCTGTGTGTCATGCCTCCCATGCATTCCCCATTTTATATGTGAGGAAACTGAGGCTCAGAAGGATCCCCTCACCCAGTGTCCCAGAGCAATGAATAGTAGAATCAGGATTCAGATTCAGGCAGCTGGACTCCAGCATATGAGTTCCTAACACTGCTCAGTAATTAGCTGGCTGTGTAATCCTGACCTTGTCACCTCACAATTCCTTTTTGCAGGTGAACCATTGCGTTGTTAGAAGAATCTTTAAACAGTGATGCCACTAAAGTGTTTTACTCTGAGAATCCTGGTATATAATTAGCTCTTAATAACGATAGATTTCTCCAATCGCTTTCCTCCCACCTTTTCCAGAAAACATCCGCAGTTGCTAAAACAGACCGAATAGCATTCCATTCTTTTCATTTTATCTTTAGGAAGGAAGGCAAGTAGCCAGGATGTTGACCAAGTTGGCCATCAGCTCTGAATTTTACAAGTGTCGATAATCTTTAAAAATAGTCCCATCTGAGATCTGGTAATTATATACCTGTGTCTAAAGGATTCTAAGGCTGAGCTTTTAAGCAAATGTGGGTTTGAATCATAGTCCTGCCATTGTGACCTCAAAGAAATTGTGGAGCCTGAGCCCCAGTTTCTTCATCTATGAAGGGGTCATCAGTAGGTCTGAGCTCACAGGGCTGTCATGGGGATTAAAGGAGATGAAATGTACAAAGTGCTCAGCACAGTACTGCCCCTAAGAAGTGCTCAGGAAAGGCCAGCTGCCAGTCATATAATCACTGATTATTACAATTAGTTTATTATTTCTTGTCCTCACCCCTCCCCCTCCAAAGTAAACTCCAGCACCACAAGATCTCCATTTTTATCACTGACATTTAATAGTTAAACATCCTTTTCTTTGCAGTGGTTTGCAAAGCACCTTGCAATTTCCTCTCTTCCTAATTCCTGGAATTCTGTTTGTTTGAACTTGAATTGTTTAAAGCTCTCTGTTCAGCAAACTCTCCTTTGTGTTTTTTCCTCTGATGTCCAGAGGCTTTGAAACAGTAGCTTTTCCATAATCTCCCACAAAAGTTGCACTAACTCCCTGAAGGGTTCGTGGCTTTAGCTCAGTCCTCTCTTCCAGCTGGCTGGCTGGCTCCTTCTGTTTTCATTCTTTCCGGGAGATCGTTTCTCTTTGTTTAGCTCTTTAAAGGGGAATCTCTTGCAGGCCTTTCTCTGAAACATGCTTGCCTCCTCTATTCAAGATTAAGCTGTTATCTTGGTGACAGGTACTGACGAATACCACATAGAATCGTACATGGTCACGTGGCTTGGCTCACAGATGAGTGCCTTTTTCAGGTGATAATGAACCCCCTGGCAGTTGCAGAAGCTTTGTCATAAAAAGTTGATTATTTATGGCAACCCTGGTTCTGGCAGTTAAAATAACCTGGGAACTAGTTAGTTGTTCTTTCTCCTCCCCAAGGAACATCTCTGGAATTCATTTATGGCAGAAGAAACACACAAGGGCACGTATCAGGTTTTTAATCAGAATAACCTCCCCTCTGTAAGGGCATTTATAGATTCCAGAGCATTTCCATGTACATCATCTCACAGTGAACTTGTCCCTGGGTGCTGGTCAGATAAGTCCGTCCAGGGGAGGTGAGGGGGAGGAGGAGAGGGAATCCAGGATGCTGAGCCATGGTATGGGATTTTGAGGCGATTAGCAGTCCCTTAGACGCACTTAGGATGTGCCTGGACTGAGCCGTGATAAGAAGGAGAACCTCATCTCCTGCTTTCTGGTGCTTTTCTCAGTCATGCTAATAACAAATGACCTGTGAGAGGATTTCACAAGACTCAGGGAACCTTGATCATAAAACAATCCTTTATAGATTCATTTAAGCTGTCTTTTTTCCCCCCTCTTGTGGTATGTGTAAGACATCCATCTTACATTGTAACATTTTACTCAGCATCTGCTGCAAGGGGAAACTATGGGATAATGCTTGCTTCCTGATCAAAGTAGGTGAATTCCTAGCAGAGGTCATTGGAAAGATATTTGAGGGAGGAGAGGAATATTTCTTTCTTTAGTTTTGGTAGACTTCCAAAGAAGAAGGGAAAAAAACTGATTTGAAGAAACTGATGGTTTACAATATTTATGGCAACATCACTACCAAATGCCCTGGTTCTACCCGCAGTTGTGACACACCTCAATTCAGTGATCGCCCCTGCAATTTTTTTCATTATAAAAAGAACATAACCACATGACCCGTAGTTGATACAAGCATGATTTTCATTGTGTGTGTTTTTCCTGCACATGTAAACATACTGCAGAGGTGCTCTGATAAATGGCTTTCAAACTGCTTTTTTTTTAATCTAGCATTTTTCATGTTGCTTGACTTGAATAGTATACTTCTTACTGTTTACCGTGGATGTCCTGTAATTTAATTAACATCTCCTGTTGTGCAGCATTTGGGTTTCAAGGCAACTTAGCACAGGATTGGAAAATGTGGGCCCTGAAGCCGACCTGACGCACATTTCCTGCTCTGCCACTTCTTAGCTGTGCCAACTTGGGGACTTGCCGGGAGAATGCATATACTCTCCTGGAAGGGTTGTTTGGATGTATTTAAACATTTCGTATAGTTCCTGGCACGTAGTGCATGTTCCATATTCAATAGCTAGTCTTATTATTTCTACTTCGTCACTGTTAAATTGACAGTACACTGAAAATATTTTCTTTTGGATGATTTTCATTTGGTAAATTCACCCACGGAGGAAGACTGGGCTGAGACATTTGCATGTTTCTGTCGGTGTATATCGACATCTCTCGATATCATGGTCGTTTTCACTGTCATCAACAATTCTGAGGATGCCATTTCACGATACCCTCACCAGCACTGGAAACTATCATTTGCTAAGTTGGACAATTTAGTATGTTAGACATGATGCCTTGTGATGTGCCCACATGAGAAAAGCAGAGAGAATAGTATAATTAGCACCTCCACTCACCCAGCATCCAACATCCACAATGGTGGACCTCTTCCCAGTCTCACCACACCAGGTTTTCAGCATCCTATCATTTCAGTCGTCAGAACTTCGGAGTAGGTCTCTACCTGATAAGAACTTTTTATTTATTTATTTTTTTTTTATTTTTTACGTAATTCCCACACCTTATCACACTTAACAAGACTAACAAGAACTCCTTCACATCATCTAATATTCGGTCCAAAGTCAGATTTTCCCAATTCAAATTTGCCTTTGGACTGCATCTTAGGTGATATGAAAGGGATTTGTGTTAATTTGTCTCAGAGAGGTTGTGTGTGGGGCGCCAGGGGGGCTCAGCCGGTTAAGCTACCCACTCTTGATTTCGGCTCAGGTCATGATCTCAGGGTTGTGAGATGGAGCCTAGCATTGGACTCCAGGCTGAGGTTGGAGTCTGCTTAAGATTCTCTCTCTCCCTCTGCCCCTCCCCTCCGATTCCCTCTCGTGCACACAGCTCTCTCTCTCTCTCCCTCTCTCTCTCTCTCTCTCTCTCTCAAAAACAAACAAACAAACAAAAAGAGATCCTATTTGAGAAAAAAAAGAGGGGGAGGTGCTAGCTGGCTCAGTCAATAGAGCGTGAGACTCTGGATCAAAGAGGTCCTATCTGAATCAGGATCCCGACATGGTTCACCTATTTCTTATGACTGTTACTCTGTAAAACTTCCCCCTCCCCGTGTTTTCCCCCATGCTATTGATTGGTTGGAGAAACCAGGTCATTGATCATGTGGAATGTTTTCTATCCTTGTTTCGGTGATTGCTTTGTCAGGGTGCGGCTTAGCTTTTCTTTCCCTCCTGCTTTCAGTAAACTGGTAGGTGGATCTGGAAGTTTGATAAACACCATCCCTAATTTTAATGGGGTATTTTGAGGGGACACCCCCCCCACAGTCTTTCCCTGAGTAGAGTCTTATGCAATTATTACTGGCCTCCCCTGGCAGTAGGAGAACCGTACAAAGATTCTGTTGATCCTTCGCTAGTTGGAAGAAGTTTAATATGGAAATAGGTGATTATATTAGCTTAAAAATACTCTAGTCATAGTTAGTCATTGCTCTGGAAGTCATACTTTCTTTGTTACAGTGTCCTAAAAACAGATCCAGAGGTAGGTGTAGACAGGCCCTACCCTCCAGTTCTAGGCGGGGAAGTAATCAGAAAAGGTACGTCCTTGTAGTCTGTTAAGTAATTTCAGAAGCTGCCACTGACAGAACGTGGTTGATGAGTGGTAGCAATAAGAGTCGTTAGAAATCCAAAGAAGGAACCATCTCCTGTGGGCTGGCAGGATCTGAGAGGGCTTCTGAGAAGAAAACCTTAGTCTAGGATTTTCACAACTGGTGATGTTCGAAAGGCAGTGAAAGATAAGGGAGGGGTTATTCTGGACTCGAGTTCAAAGACACAGAAGACTTTTCCAGTGTCAGCCAACCCATCCACTCATGTTGACAGCCTTCCGTACTTGTCTTCTGAGACTTTTTCTGTCCTTTGTTCTTTAATTTATTCAACAAATATTTATGGAGCACCTGTTACATGCCAGTCTTTTTTGTGGCATGGGGACATGGCTCATGAGGCAACCTGCCTTCCAGGAAGGAACATTAGCTGGGAGTCAGAAGACCTGAGCTTACTCTGAAATCTTGTTTTTAGAATAAAAGTACAAAAGGAACGCCTGGAGGTTAATGTGACTCCGGGTATATCCAGAGGGAGACCCCAACAGGTTTGACTGAGGTTATAGCACACTGTCACCTTTCCTGGGAAGAAAAGCCTCTGCTACGTGAATAAAATGTATAATATACATATACATACATATATATAATGTATGTATTATATATACAAATTATATAAAAATAAATTTATATATAAATCCAACTAGTTGAATGATATATATAATTTATTATATAGTATGTATTATATGTATTATATGTATGTATATCTTAAATTTTTTAATTCTTTTACCTTCTTTACTCTCTTGTCTTTTTTGTGGAGGCGCTTTATCCTTTGAGCTCTAAAGCTAAGCTGGAAACTCATGAAACAGTATTTGTCACTGCTCTGGGCAGGGATACAAATGAAAACAAGAATTCTTTAGCTCTCAGACAGCTCACCTTTGTTCAGGTTCCAAGCGCGTAGGATAGAGGGAGAGGGAAGGCTTACCTGCGGTTATCCCGCGGGAAGAGGTGTGCTTGTTCACATGCACAAGAACTCATCTTGAGATCAAAAATGGCTTATGATAGAGTGGGTGGCTGGGAACAAAGGAAAGAAATTGTTAGCATTTTTGGACATATTCATTCGTCTGCAGCAGCTCAACCTCTATCCATTTGATCCAGGTCTGTTTTCCTTTGAATTCAATTCTGCCAGCATCTACTGAGTGCTTGCCGTGTGCACTAGTGGTCATTTCAAGAGGAGGGATTTAGCTTCCTTCCCCATTACCTCCACCTGCCCCACCCCAGAGCACCCCGAGGAAGCTTACAAGCTGAGTATGTTCGTTGTGGTTGCTATGCAAAACACAGTTTCAAACGAACCCCCTGCCATTCCACCCCCCATGATTCCTGTTAGTCCCTCTCTTCCCCTTTCTCTTTCCCTATCACGTAATATTCAGTAGAATTTCATTATCTTCAAGACGAAAGGGAATTGAGGAATCACACAGTTCTGGGTTTGTTAGCAGTGTGTTCCACTCCTTCCCCCAACCAGGAAATCAGGACAGAGGACCACTCCACTCACATCTCGGCTCTTTTGTCCCTAAACTTCTGGGTGTAAAATGTCAGTGGCTAATGTTCCACAAACTTGGATTGAAAAACTCTAATCCAGTACATTCAGTTTGATCGAAACAGGATCCAGGAAAGTTAAATAATTTGTCCACAGCTGCTGGGAGTCTGTGGGTAAACGGGGACTGAAACCCAAGGCTGCTTGAGCTCACACACATGTGCTGCCTGTAAAGCCACCTGCCCATGTTGTGGACAAGGATTGCGGCCTGTGGCTTTGGGGTACACTGAGGCCAACGACCTTACATCTTTGGGGAGGGGGTGCAGCTGAGTGGTTAAGACCTTTAGTGTCCTGAGCAGACTAAGTTCTGGTGTGGGTATTTAGTAGCTGTGTGACCTTGAGCAAGTTACTTAGCCTTTCTGAGCCTCTATACCCTCATCATGAAACAGAAAATACCCTTTTCAGCCGGTTATAAGGACTCAGTAAGATAATACATATCACATGCTTGTCACAGGGCTGGCATAAAGCAAATTTTCTAGTGTTTCAGCACACACATGTGAACTCCCTGGATCACAATGGTTCCTTTTTGTTCTATCTGAAGTTAACTCACATCTGTCTGTGTTACTCCATTTTTTTGGAAAGAAAAGCCAATAAGGAATTTTTGATCTGAGGATGTGGCAAACATGTACTCTACTCTTAGAAATTATTTAAACTACTTTGTTTCAATGCTGTTTTTTCAATTGTTTGGTTGGTCCCTGGGCTTTATGGAGATGCTTTCCTCCTCCGGACTTACCTCCCAACTCTCTTTGGGACCATAATAAACCTAGCTACTGTTTACAAAATTACTACTATGTGTTAGCCTCTTACCTGGCTTCTCTCTAATCTTCACCTCCACCCTTTGAAGTGGTGCTATTATATACTAATTGCAGATGAGGGCATTGAGGCTCTGAGAGATTGAGTAACTTGTTTGATTGTTGAAGATTGTTGAAGACTGGAAGATGAAGGAATACACTTGTGCGACCTGCAGTTGTCTGGATGTGAGATCACATCTGGGGTGACTCTAGCGCTTGGGATTTACAGCTGTCAGGGACCTGAGTGGCCATCCAACCCCTTGTTGACCAGCAGGAGAAACTGGTGAGCAAAGAAGTCATAGGACTTGACGAAAGTTGGTGTAGGAGTTCAGAGCTTAGAATTGAACCTAGGTTTCCTGACTCTTGTTTGATGTTCTTTCAATCATATCATATAGGCTTGAATCCTTGGCCCTTAGTGTCATAGTCTCCGGTATCAGAACACCTGCTAAGTTGCAAATGGCCTGAAAATAATTAATGTTACACTTCATGATAGGAACTGAAGGTTCTGGAAGCAAAGTACTTGCATTTGAACTCCAGGTCTGCCATTTACCAGCTCTGTGACTTTGGGCAAGTTGAACTCCCTGTACCTCAGTTTCCCCTTTTATAGAAGGACCCACCTCACTGATTGTTGTGAGGATCACCTGAGATATGTCCCATAAAGTCAAAGCACAGTACCTGGCAGAGAGAAAACTCTCAGTGAACATTAGCTAAGGGCGTATTTGCTGAGTTCCTGGCACTTGCCAGGCATCTTTCAGCACTGGGGCTAGAACCCTGAACAAAAGAGTCATGGGTTTTGTCCTTATGGAGCTTACAGTCAAGGAAGGGGGAGACACAGATGTTAGAGAATAATGAAGCTTATGATTTGTACAATAAATCTAGTTCCATTTATCTATAGGGCACTGTTTAGAATTTGCTGCAATGTATCTTTCTCTTTAGTTTTGATTTTTATAAATGTGTGACTTCAGTGTCAATATCTTGCATCAGAAGCTTGGTCCAGTGTACACAGAGCCCTCAGCCCTGAAGCCCCTGGTGCTGAGCACCACATGCCAACAGCCATCTGTGTGTTGCATCGAGAACAGAACTGGCTGCAGTCCTTCCACTTGGACGTAAGCAGCCTACCAGAAGGGCAGAAAGGAAGTTATGACTGGGGAAAATCCACGAGGCAGCAAGACTTGGTCACTGAAGGAACAGACAGCTCTCCTAGTCATAACAGGCCTGTAGGAAGAGGACACAGTAGGAACCAAATGTTGTCATACAGATAACACAAGGGCCATGTGGTCCAGTACCTATTTTTAAGTAACAGTGATATATTTCAGGCCTGTTCCATCCCATGTATAATGTAGCTTCCTTTCCCTTTCAATGTCTTTTTGCTCATAGTTCATCTTATTGCTGTTTAGATCTCGCTTTCTTGGCCGTTTGATATTAAAGGAATCTGTATTCCTCGTTGCATTTCCTGGCAAATGAGGACATCAAGCTGAATTTTCAGATGAGCTTGTATAAAGTATTACCATACTGAACTAACCCAGAATGTGGGCTGCCTACAGCAAACATGCTGATTTTAGATAAGGATGCTTTCGTCAGTAGGTGATAATATCAGTTTTAGTTTCTTTCCTGAAATAAAATAACATAAAACTGAGGCAGTACTTCATGGACACTTCAGTCTTTGGTGTTTTATAGAATTACAGAAGGTAAGTATCTGTGTTTAAATCACCTTATTTTACAGTTCAAGAAACTGGGCCTTCATGAGTGTAGTTGACTTGTCCAAGGTCACAGAGCAAATTGAGAGGTAGAACCAGGATTGGACCCCACATCTTCAAATGTAGGTCAGTTCGCTTTTTCCTGTGTCACTGCTTTTATATTTGCACAATGATTAAATCAATATTTGAAATCATGGATTTAAATTAAAGAATTATTAACCCCTCTCGAAGCAAGAAGGCTGGAAAAGATCCCCAAATCCCATCTTTTCCTTTTTTTAAAAAAAGATTTTATTTATCTATTTATTAGAGAGAGAGAGAGCACACAGCAAGGGGAGGGGCAGAGGGAGAGGGAGACACAGACTCCCCACGGATCAGGGAGCCCGAGATCATGACCCGAGCTGAAGGCAGACATTTAACTGACTGAATCACCCAGGCACCCCAGCCCCCTCATCTTTTCCTTTCTAATTCATTGAGGAAAAAAGAGAGTAGGAATGGTTAATAACAATATGGATTATGTGCTTACCTTGTGCCTAGAACGCTGACATATGTATTATCTCATTAAGCCATTCATATATTTTGTCTCATTAAAGCCTTGAAACTCTCATAGCCTCATTTTACAGATGATTACACAGAGGTTTGGCATGGTTAAATAAACTGTCCAAAGTCCTGTAGTTAGCAAGTGGAAAACTTAGTACTTTCATCTAGGCCTCTTATTCTAGAGCTTGCATTTTCCTATGTTCTACCGGGAACTGAAGGATGAGGTGTTCAATATTCCGTAAAGTTGTACTGTCAAGCCAGGGTAGAAGGGAAATTTCGTATTCTTCAAAAATTAACATTACAATGTAATGTGTGTATAATTATTTTTCAGTTTACTGGAGCAGTCTGTAAGTATGTTTTTTTTTTCCCCTCATTTTGTAACTGTGCACCTTTCATATTGAAAGTTTCTTTAGGGAATGGAAATTAATTTGGAAGGCTCCATTACTCCCACTTCCAGCTGGTGCAGATGCTTGGCCTCCCCTGGACAGGTAGGAGGGAGGGCGCTGGCCTCTCTCTGCTGAGCTCGTAAACTGAAGTGTCTAAATTCAGGAGTGATGCCAGGTGGGGTGGGGGTGAGGAAGGGAGGAAAGGGATGTGGTGTTTGGAGCCCATAACTCAGGAAACGTGATGGCACCTAATTTCAGAGTGGCATGAGGCAAGCGTTTAGGAAAAGAATAATGAGCTATTGTTGTGGGCTTTTTTTCTTTAATGGGTGGGTTGTTTTTATAAAGTTTTATGAACAGGAAACTGAAGCAAAATGCTGATCCTTTTGGTTTTTGAGCCCGGCCAGCATCATTTTCATTTTTATTTTTGAGTGTTGGTGACAGGCACTTCCTTTAACACTTCTGGGGGTAAAGTGTAACAAGACACCCCAAACCACATTTTATAACAGCAGAATCCAAAAGAAGAGTTGTTTCAGATCTTCACGATAACAGCATGGGACAGAATATGATCCCTCCCAACTCAGAGAAAGATACCTCTTTCAGAAGCCAAGATTGTCTGCAGAAAGTTTTCCCTTTAAAAAATTCTAGAAAATTTGCCCAACATGTGGAAAATCTCTCACATGCGTTGCAATGGGTCTTACTGTGGCAAAGAAAATACTGATGAAATTCCCCTCCTTCCCTTGATCATAGAAACCCAGCCTATCCAGCCATTGTTTCCCCTGATGTATGACCTCATCTTAAAGAAGATGTTCCTATCTGTTGCGCATTTTGGTTGCACTGGACTGATGTTTCAGGCACCTGCTGCCAACTTCAGAGATGTTAAAAGCTGTTTTGTTCCTTCAGGGCGTTTATTCATTGCTTACCTTGTAAAAGTTATGTCTTCTTGCATTTTCCTGGCATCAGAGCAATCCTTGTACCTACCCATTGCGTTTGGTTTTTCTGAGCCTGCAGACGGTGCTGGGTTACTGAAGTTCAAGGAGGAAGCCATGTGATGTTGGCTTTACAATTTTAATTCTCTCTTACCTTCCTCCCTCCCTTCCTCCTACTCCCTGACAGATGAATTTTGTTTCCTGTGTACTGTGCCTAAACTAGAATGAGCTCTCAAAGCATCTCTTGTAAGACTCTAGGTGAGGACGCCCAGACGGGGAGAGTGGCATCCTTCCTTGACGGAGCAGCCAGCAGAGAAATTTCCTTCTTCTCCCATTGGCTTCCTTGGATAAAAAGTCCTTGCGTCTGTAATTTCACATCAGCCTGAGAACTTTAGATTAGCACCGTGTTTAATCTTGCAGAAACACGAGGCAAAAGCCTCCCCTCCCCCTTCAAAGTCAGCCCCTCATGAGAGGCCCAACTCAAGAGAACAAAGTTTCAATATAAATAACACGAGGTATGAGCGTGGCAAGTTGAAAAGAAAAAAATATATATAGGGAGTTTAACCTGGAATCAAAAACCTAGAGAAGGAAAAGGAAGAAAGTGCCTCTGGAGGGCAAGGAAAGGACGAGTGAGCATGTTACAAGGCACCTCTGAAAACAGACTCTTTAATATCCTTTGTCACCAGTTTCAGTCTCCCTGGCAAGTCCACCTGGTTCCAGAATTAGTGTAAATTGTCGGGTCTGTGTAAAAAGCTAGAGGGAACTGAAAGCTGTCAGTAACATCCAAGAGGGCCTCATAGCCTTATACTGCAGGAACCCTCTCTCAAAGTGGTTTTGGTGCATTTTGGATTCTTCAAAAAGCATGTCTACCCATGTCTACTTCTCAAAAAAGAAAAAAATGTTAACAGCCCACTGTAGTGTTCTGCATATGATTTCTTAGTCCCCTCACAGAGACTTTAACTATGCTGTGTTCCTTACTGCACAAACTCTTTCTGGATTCACCTCTTCCATGACGTGTTCTTTGATTAGACCCACTTCGATGTAATGTTCATTGTAACAAATATGGCTGCTTCTACCATGTGCCAGCATGAGAGAAGGAGCTGGAGCCCCTGTTGAGCGAGATAAGTATGGTCCTTGTGTCTTTGTCAGGTGGTGGTGGCACCTCGAGTCCATCATTATAAGCTGGATGGGTGTTGGGGAAAGAGAGGTCTTCAGTGTTTGGGGGGGGGGGGTACACAAAGCAAGGGTTCCCCTAGCCTGGGGATCAAGGACAGCCTTGAATGAGAGGAATTATTTGGTAGGAAGCCGTCTGATGCTTGCTGTTGTCATGCCAAAGAACTAAATGATTAAAAAAAAGAAGAAGAAGAAGAAAAGAAAAAGAAGTGATCTGGCAGCAATTAAAGGTTGGTAAACCAGAAGCCTGTACTTTTGTTCAGCCTTCTGTTGCCAAGGCTTTTGGTTCAGTCAGAATAGTGAGCCCATGAGACCTGAGTTGCTGAACTTGGTTTTGGATGTGAGGTGGAAAAAATTCAAACAGAGCAGAGCTCACCTCCCACTTAACCAAAGCACCCAGTTGACCCTATACCCTCTGTCCCCTCCGTAGTGTGTCAGATACCTATGACAATGAGGAACAATTTTAGCACATGGGCTGCTTTCTAGCACACGCCAACCGACTTCTGCTCCCACCACACAAGTGAGACACATGCTTGCCTGGAGTCCCCAAGTCTGCTTCTGCTCATTGAACTCGTTCTCTAATTAAGGTCTTCTACACCCACCACTCCCCTCCCTGTGCCCCGCACCCCCCAGCCCCTGATCTCTTTCAAGTAAACATCTCAAGCCAACTGCCCTCCTCCCATTCTCTACTGCTACAGCTAATTTTTTAAAAATGTAAATGCAGTCATGTCCCCTGGCTATGAAGATAAGCATGTTTTTAATTGAAACTCTGGATACCAGATTGTAAATCAAGTTCTAAGAGCCAGAACATGTCTCCGGGTGGGTGGCTTAGTTGGTAGTTTACTTTGGAGTGTGAACTTGGATATTTCTCATTGTATACCTGTTGCACCCATATGTACAGAACAGGCTATCCAGCATATAATAGTTCCCCAGTACTAAGCAGCTCTCCATGCCCACTCTGGATTTTGATGCTATAACCGTTGGGCTAATTACCCCGGGTACCTCCGGCCTGAGAATCTGTGGTTTAGAGTATTCCTGGAGTGGGAGGTAGGCAGGTTCATTTTTGGGCTGGCTGATAATTCTAACTCACAACACCATGTTACTCAAACAAATGTTCTCTGAGGGTGTTTATCAAAAATTCAAATACCTAGGGTCCACTGCTGACTATTCCAATTCAGCAGACCCAAAGTGGGGCCCAGAGGTATGGATTTGATAAGCTTCTCAGTTGGTTTCACTACAGGTGGTCTCTGGAATTATTGTCCCTGAATTCCCAGAAGTCATGTTTCTATAAATATGTGGGTTTTCAAATCCCAGCCAGATGATATGAATACTGCTGCCATTGAAATGCACATTTCCCCCAAATTTCAATTTTTCTAGAATTGAGATGTAGCTTATAATTGATCACATGTTATTATTTAATTGGCAACATTTTTTTCTTTCTTGGTAATAAAATAATAGCATATATTACAGTCTTTGGCATCTTAGGCTTGATGAGATATGGTCCTTTGATTGCTGAGTTTGTAGTTGATGAAAGAGAAAACACTTCTACTATCCAGAGCTAGAATTTACATATTTTAGATATTTGAGTTCCTCCATGCAATGGTTAGTGTAGAAAACCTATATAACATAACATTAGCTGTAGTCTGAGGGGAATAAATACTTTTGGAGTGTAGCAAACTTATTGAATTCTTGGTCAAAAGATATGAAATACTCTCAAACAAATGGAGACTCTCCATAAATTTCAAAGACCTCCTAGTAGTATACGGGAAATGTTCTGAAGGCTGGCTTATGTTCTATAAGCTAAATAAGCCTGCTGATAGTAATCAGCTCAAACTGGAGAAAGTCAGGGTTCTTATTGCAAAATCTTGAGTGAAGACAGGTTTCTAATAGTACACACCGTGTGGCCAGAAATACCGTGTATCAAAAGGACAGTAAATCAAATCCTCTGGAGTTTTTATGCCATCACTGAGTTTGAATTTCTGCCCCCCAAAACAATTAAATATGGCGGCAAATGTTTTCCTGGGAAACACCAAGTTTTGAAACATTTCTTTCTCCTCCCCAATTTCTTCTTAAAGTATTACCTTTCATTGAAACTTTCATTTTCACTGGTCTTTTGAAGTGCATTTTCATATCTGAAGAGTTTAAGATGGTTTTCTATCCCCTGCCCTTTCTTCCTGTACTTCTTGTTCTCTTGTCCTTTTGTGTTTTACGAAATCTGTTATTCTGTTAAGGGTCAGGTTTGGGCAACAGGGAAAGATTCTAGGCATGTCAATAATTCTGAGGCTACCTGGCACTGAAGCATTTTTTTTTTCCTTTCCCCCACCATGCCCACACTGCCATTTGACATCAATCAGTGGTTAAGGTCTGAAGCAAGAATATCCTTGAGGTCAAAACCAACAGATTATCCTGGCTCTGATGCTGTATTTTAGTTCTACTCTCTGTTTAATGCAGGGTTTCTCAACACCAGCATTATTGGCATTTTGAACCTGTTAATTCTTTATTGTGGGGGCTGTCCTGTGCCTTATAGGATGTCTGCCATTATCCTGGGCCTCTATCCATTAAATGTCACTAGGACCCTCCCCCAGTGACAATCAAAGTTGTATTCAGACATTGCCAAATGTTACGGGGAGGAGGGGACAAAATTGCCCCCAGTTAAGAATCACTGCTGTAATGAACTAGAGACTAGGGAATGTACCTGTCTGTGGTTTATCAGGGCAAAACAAATATCCATTTTTTTTAAACATAGAGTTTTGATTATTTTTGCATTATAGCTGTAATCCACAGGATTAGCTCAATCTGAGAAAGAGAAAGATTCTATTACTTAACCGGTTTTTCAGACTTGTTTCAAAAAATGAGATCTTTATTTCCCAGAGGGCTTTAGAGGGGAGGGGGTGGGGGATTGGGATAGGCCAGTGATGGGTATTAAGGAGGGCACGTATTGCATGGTGCACTGGGTGTTACACGCAAGTAATGAATCATGGAACTTTACATCAAAAACTAGGGATGTACTGTATGGTGACTAACATAACATAATAAAAAATTATTATAAAAAATTTAAAAAATTAGATCTTTGAGTGCATGAATGGAGTCTTCCTGCTTTAGAATATCCAGGGATATATTTTCATAAATCTAGCCTGGAGCCAGTGGATGTAACCCGGGGGGGGGGGAGAGTAATAATACTGGTATGATTTTAGATATTATCAGTGTTTCGTTTGTGCCATTTTTACCCCTCTGGCAGGAAACCACAGTCCTGATCTCTTAGAATTCACCGCCAGAACTTTTTCAGGCTTTTGACTCCCCTCTCCCATCAAGACTGAAGTGACAGAGAGGAGGGGGAGCTCGGTCATTAACTGGGAATGTTGCCCAAATGGAAGGGGAGGGGAGGTGTTGGTACACATGTGTATACAACATGTACCTACACGACTGTGTGAGATTAGCAAGAGTAGAAGGGATAGCTCCAGCTGCCAAGGGAGCAGATGGAGGTGCACGTGTTTGAAGGTTGGGCTTTAGGGGATTGGCTACTGTCACCTGAGCTCCTTCTGCAAATGCACACACACCTCGCTGCCGAGGTTATAGTTGAAAGGCCGTGTTTTAAAGTCAACCGTATTTTTTGAGCAGGTGTGTATTACACACCTTCCTGGCATAGAGGTTCAGGAATAGGTAGGGAAGAAAGGGGAGAAATGTAGCTAATTGAGTACCTGCTCTGTAATAAACACGCATATTTGATGGGTGGATGGATGGATGGATGAACAAATGAATAGGCCTTTACGAAAAAAAAGAACCCAGTAACACTGATGTTAAGTGCAATGGTAACAAAACAAGGCATCGTGCTATTGGCTGAGAACACTGCCACAACCACTTTAACTTCTGAAGTTTTAGCCTCATGCTGGGCCTGTTCTGCTCACTGCCACCGCAGTGGGATTTGAGGAGTTGATTGATGGTCTCTCAGCCATGTCTGGCTGTCTGCTCTTCTGAAAGGAGCTTATAACCAGTGGTGGGCTTGTGTGTGGAGGCCCACCACTCCACCAGCAGCACAAATGAGCCCTGCTCGGCCCAGGCGAGAATGCAGGCCCTGCTCTTGGCACCGTTCCTGGAAATGCAGAACAGGCTTCTTTATTCCAGTCTCCAGGCTTCTGGCTAGCAAGGAACACTGCCCGGCTGTGAAGCATTTTATAGGATTATAACGGGTTGTGCTGAAGGCAGGTTCTGAAAGGCACTTTGTGCCATTGCTTTGAGTGAAGCTGACTGTTAGAGCAGTGTTGTTCCTAAGCTCATAAACACACACACAGGCAGGATGGGGAATGCCGGGCTCCTGGGGCCCACACCGCTGGGCAGCATGGCAGTCGGCCTGGCTTCCCTCAATTGTGACACCAGCCTCAGGGGTGTGCTTGGGAACCCTCGTGTAGAGCAGCCTGCCTCCTGACAAACTCTTTGGTCACAGAACCTCTGGTTGGAATCCAGGCAGAATATCCAAACCCCGAATCTGCTAATGTTGGAGCAGCGCGTCACACACAGCGGAGCTTCTGAAGTCAGGGCACAAGGTGGACATTGCCTGAGGTCAAAATACCCTTGAAATCCTTTAAATGTCTCAAGGACCACATACTTGGCTTGTGTATACCCCAAATTGCCAGCTTCATTTACAGGCCTTATTGCACCAAAAATATATCTCTTTAAACACCCGAACCCTATTTATGGTGATGAGACATTCACGCTATGAGAAGCTTAGAAGCATCAGACCACCCAAGGGAACTCCAGATTCCCATCTTTCCTTTCACACTCATCTTGGGGCTTATGCTTTTGTTTTTTTTCTTCAGTACTGTTTAAATGGTTACTCATCATTAGCAATCTCCCTCTAACTAGCATGTATAGCAGAAAACACAGAAGTTTCCTGCACATGTGTTATGTTGCCATGTATATTGATTGATTTTTATTGTTCCAAATCTTTTGAGGAGGGGCAAAAAAAAATGTTATGAGAGAAAGTAGATATGGCAGGCTTCTCATCAACCAATATAACTATTCTTTGCTCCGCAAGAGTTGTACTTAAACTCGAGGTTAAAGTCCCCTCTTTTCCATAGGGTTTATTTATTACCTCGCTGCACTTAGGGTATGTCAGACTTCCGCCCAGTCCTGAGGATCCCGTAGTGAGAATACCAGTTGTAGTTTGCTAGAGTCATTCTTTTCTTCACCTAGTGCTGGAAGTACACTTCCCAGCCGGAGGATAAGGTCCAGTGAGCTCCACCAGGGATCAGAGCCTGTCCCCAAAGAGGCTGTTGCTAGCCAGAGTCATCTTGTTGAGATAGTGGGCCTATGGGGCCAGAAGAGCAGGAAGAAGAAGGGAATGAAGAGCAGCTCCAGGTGCTTCAGCTCATATCCTCGGCAGTGAGGGGAGCCCTGAGTGAGGCATGTCACTGCCTCTCCTGGCCCTCCTTTGGCTGCAGAATTAATCAGGGGCTGCTTTAGTTGGGTGCGCTTGGAGAGAAGGTTCCCTTCATGTCCCCACCAAGCTTGGTCAAGCTTATAGGGAGCATCCATGTAAGCTCCCCATCAGCACAGCTTGGGTTAACAAGATAAAGTTGTGTTTGGGAATACAAGTAGGAAAAATCAGTGGTCCAGAGGCATCTTTCTCACCCCAAAACTCTTCTTTAGTCATCTTCCCACTGCTTTAGGGTGTGTGTGTTTGTGTGTGTGTGTGTGTGTGTGTGTGTGTGTAGATTTATATATAATTTACTTATATATAAATATATATATTTTAAGATTTATTTATGTATTTGGGGGGGGGCAGGGGGCAGAAGGAAGGAAGAGCAAATCCTCAAGCAGACTCCCCGTTGAGCATGGAGTCCGACTCAGGGCTTGATCCCAGGACCCTGAGAACCTGACCTGAGCCAAAATCAAGAGTCGGATGCTTAATGGACTGAGCCACCCAGGCGCCCCAGGGTATTTACATAAGGGGAAAAAAGCTCAGGTGCTTTCTTCCATTTCAACTGGAACCCACTAATTCAAGAGTTTCCTTTACGTGTGTGGCAAAAACAGGGCTAGCAAAACTGGCCAGATAGATTCTCCCTTTTCTGAAGGCAGTTTGTGGACTAGCTGGACAGGAAAGTAGGTGAATTTAGTGCCAGGGTGTGGGTTTGGTACTTGGGGTGAAAGAGCTATATATCATGAGGTTTCCTGCCTAGAAAGCGGAAACTGGATTCTGGCCTTAGCTGGAAGCAGAGAATACTGAAACAGGGTCTAGATATTTCCATTCCCATTACCTCGCATACACCTAAGAAGTCAAAACAAAAGACATCATCTCTCCAGACCACCACCTGCTGTGGTCATGACTTTGATAAGGGGCGGGGGGGGGGGGGGGAGTTCAACAGTGCAGTCCACAAAATAACTTTTGAGACAATGATCATTTTAATATTTAAAAAAATAACTTCTAAGTTACCAAATAACACATATATTTTTCTTGTAAAAAATTTTAGGAACAATAGCTATAAATTTAAAGTCTCCTTTGCTACTTTTAATCCTTTAATCCCAGTTGTACACCCTGGCACTGATTGCCTCCCTTTAGCCCCAAAGGGACTCATAAGTTTGCTGTACATCCTTCTGGTTGGTTTTCAATGGTATGTACTTACATGTTGCTATAGAAAATACATGGTATTATGTAGACGTGTTTTCAACATAAATGGTAAGATACTGTACTTACTCTGCAATTATTCTCTAACTGAATTTAATACATTGGAGGGGCGCCTGGGTGGCTCAGTCATTAAGCGTCTGCCTTCGGCTCAGGGCGTGATTGGGATCAAGCCCCACATCAGGCTCCTCCGCTGGGAGCCTGCTTCTTCCTCTCCCACTGCCCCTGCTTGTGTTCCCTCTCTCGCTGGCTGTCTCTCTCTCTCTCTCTGTCAAATAAATAAATAAAATCTTTAAAAAAAAAATACATTGGAGATCTTTCCATGCCACAGCACTAGACCCCTTCTTTTTGACTGCTGTTGAGTTGGGTTCTGTAAGAAGGAAAATTGATTTAAGCCCTCCCTGTTAATAAACATTACAGTTGTTTCCAGTTTGGGGTTTTGTTTGTTTGTTTACTGTCCCAGACTGGGCTGCAGCAAATGATCTTAGAATTGCCTATCAGACATTTACAGTGTATTTCTCCAGTAAGACTTGGTACAGCCAGCCGGCTCACGCTGCGCAGCTTCATCCTGACAGACCCTGTCAGATTGCCCTTCTGAGTGGCTGGCTGCCTCTAACCAGCCTCTTCATATTTAAAAATGTGTTCAGAGGAAGGCGCTCAAAGGAAGTCTCTGGAAATGATAGAAATATATTTCCTGATTGTGGAGGTGGTTACATGAGTGTTTACATTTGTCAACACTCAACTAACTGTACACTTAAAATGGGCACATCTTACTGTTTATAGATTATACTCCAGTGACGTTCATTAAAAAAAAAAAATGTGTGAGGGGAGGCTGGCTGGGAAGAAGGCAAAATAGCATACCGCCTCTTCTTAGTGTGGGCATTTAAAACGCTTTCTTTTCCTCCGCGGGGGCACCTCTCTCCCCGCCGCCCAGCTTCGCCCCAGCCTCGGTTCTACCCGCCCCCTCTTCCACCCCGGGAGTGCCAGAGAGTCACTGGGAGGGTGGCCCCGGGCATCCGGCCCGCTGGAAGGAGGGTCCCACGCCAGCTTCGCCCCTCGCGACGCTGAGGGGGTTTCCGCGGGGCGGTACCTGGGCGCTTCGGGGACGCGTCGGGGCAGGGCCGAGCCGGCGCTCCGCCCCACCCCCTGGCCCCGCCCCAGCTGGGCGGTCCCGGCCTAGGCTCCTCCCCCCTTTCAGCCGGAGAGCTGAGTCGGTCCCGCCAGGCAAGAAGCCGGCTGTCAGTCTCCGTACCGGCGCTGCCGCCCGGCACCGTGGAGCTGGGGCCCCCTTTCGCCAGGGAGTTTTGTGGTCGCCTCGGGTCAGCGGTGACATCCCAAAGAGCAGGCCCGGCAGCCACCATGGTGGCCAAGGATTACCCCTTCTACCTCACGGTCAAGAGGGCGAACTGCAGCCTGGAGGTTCCCCCGGCCAGCAGTCCGGCCAAGGACACGGAGGTAGGGCCTCCACCTGGACCTCTCCGGGTCCGTCTGTTTGTCCCTCCGTCTCGCTCCATCTCTCACTCTCTCGGCTTCCTCTCTGTGTCAGTCTCTCAATGCTTGCATCTCTCATTCAGTGTGTTCCCCCCACTCTCTCTCTCTTCCTCTCTCCTTTCCTCTAACTTTCCCTCTTTCTCCCTCTCTCTCCCTCTCTCTTCTCTCTTTCTCCCTCCCTCTCCCCATTTCTCACACACACACTCTCTCCTATCATGTCTCACTCTCTGTCTCTGCCTCCCTTCTTCTGCCCCTTCTCTGTGGATTATCATGAACCTCCTCCCCTGTCCCTGCCCCTCTTCCTCTTGACCAGGGAGCAGCTGCCTCGTTGCCCTGGCCTCTCTTGCATCCTTCAGGGCTCTCAGACTGTCAGTCTTTTGTCTAGACCTGGTGGAGGGACTTTCTCTTACTGTATCCTTAGCAGATGTCAGGGAAGAGCTACCTTTTAAGCTTGGGTTTCCTCTTGCCTGGGTTGGGGAGGAAGAGGAGGCCTTTGGGGGCCATCTCACCTGTCAGGTTTGACCTTGCAGCTGTTTGGCAGCAAAGACAGGAGCTGGCACCTCTGTTTGTCATCTGTGGCCAGTGGGGTCATTCAGCTGGGGGTCTGGGGGCTAAATGTAATCTGAGTGTCTTGCACGTGGATCCTGAAAATGAATTAAACTCCTTGGGGCAATGGGAAGCTGTCTTGGAACACTGGAAATATTTCCCTTTCTGGGAACTTTCCAGTGCCTTGAGGGCAATGTGAGAGAGCCCTCCTGGCTTGTGTTTAATCTTGCCTTTTATTTCTGTGTGTTATATCTCTGGCAAAGAGCTCACTGGTCTTAAAGGTTGCATTCAGCTAGAAGAGAAAGCATCCTTCTCAGTCCTTGAGGGTCTTAGGGAATATAGTTGCTTCCACTAGTTCACAGCTTTGCTGTGGCCAAGCTGTAGCGGAACCCACAGGACCCAGCTCATCACTGCTGCTCATGTGTGTATCTGAGAGACTGTCACTCTGTCCAACCATGACTGGGGAAAGTCTAGAGGCAGATGTGCATCCGACCTTGGTGCAGCAGTCTTGAGGGTTCCACCCACCCACCACCCCTGGGTCTTCTTAGCTGTGTGCACTTGGCTCACTGAATTATGTATATTCGGGAGGACAGCATCAAAGATTCATTGCCTCTAACAAGAGCTGCTCTAAGCTGACAAGACTCCAAACAGTCTCCGGTTGTAATCAGCTTTCTGTAAGCTGAGCACAACTAACTTTTCACCCCCACCCCCACCCCACACTCCAGCTCAGTTGTATACTTTCACAAAGAGTTTTTGTTCCCAGCAGCTGTGGAAGTGTAATGGCCTTAATGGTGTTTGGACTCTTATTTAAGTTTTGACAAGATAGCACCAGCATAGGATTCAGGTTATTCAGGCTTGGAATGGATATAATGATTTTTCAATAGGAACATCATAATTTAATGAATGTAGGAGCAGTGACGCTGTATCCTCTCAAACTCCTTTTGGAAGGAAGCAAAGCATAACCAAGTTGAATTAATAAATTGAAATGGATCAAAGGAAGAATAGTGAGAATAGCTCTGAACTCTAACTAGTCCTTTCTTGCTCTCCCTTAGTCCTATGTTTTCTGAGTAGTTTGGCTGAGGTAAAACTCATCTGCTTGATCTTTTCTTATTCTTATACTTAGAATAGAAATGTATCTGTATTATCACAAATTTGATGAAAGAAATGTATCACCAAATGCCAAATATTAATTTTCTTCATGGTAGCGAGATCCAAATTAAAATATGTGACTTATTTTCCTTTTATGGGGATGTCGTGGTATGGGAGTAAGGATGGGGGAGGAACAATTTTTGAAATAGTAAATATTTTTCAGGTATCCCCATTGAGTGTTTTGTGTGTATGTGTGCAGTTTAAATCAGAGAAGTATCATGTATGCTTTATACATCTTGAAGCAGAAATGTCTAGTCCAGCGCATCTCCTAGCTTCATTTCCTGATAATGACAAATAGGCAAAGTTGGAAAAGGAAACTGAAGTGAGTGTAGGGGGTAGTTTTCTGGTTTCATTGTCTGTACAAAAGACAGGCCAACCCTTGTAGGCCTTACTTCTCCATAAGCAATTAACTAAAATATATTTTCTACCAGCAGGTGTCATCAGTATTTGTAAGTGGTTAAAGAACAGCATACCCTGATAGGCCTTTTGAAAAACATGATTATACACATGTTTATAAAGTAGGCACTGACTGTTAATTCCTATGAAAGTAGTTTTTTAAGATCAATCATTTTTTTCCCAAAAAGAAGGTGGTTATAAAGAGAAGGACTGGCTTATCCAAAGTACTTTTTGGCTTTCAAAGCCAGTTGCAGCAAAGCACCTGTGCCCTTTAGACATATAATGGCTGTTCCTTCGGGATTTGCTTCGGGGAGGAACGCTGCATGGGCAAGTGCCTTCTAGCATGGTTCCTGTGTTTGCAGCAGGCGTGCTGGGGAAAGCTACTTAAGGAAAGACTTGTGGGGAAGGGGCTGGTATGCCGTGATGTGCATTTGATACACTTGAGTTAAAAATGCGCAACAACAAACATTCTCTTAAATGCAAATGACTAAAGTTCTACTCGAGATTTAAGCGCTTTGTAATTTTCTTAATTTCAGTGATGATATATTTTTAAAATTATTTTCTTTAAAATATTTAATTTTTTTAAATTTTTTATTATGTTATGTTAGTCACCATACAGTACATCCTTAGTTTTTGATGTAGTGTTCCATGATTCATTGTTTGTGTATAACACCCAGTGCTCCATGCAGTATGTGCCCTCCTTAACACCCATCACTTGCCTATCCCAATCCCCCACCCCCCTCCAGTCTGAAGCCCTCAGTTTGTTTCCCAGAGTCCATAGTCTCATGGTTCATTCCCCCTTCTGTTTACCCCCCCCTTCATTCTTCCCTTCCTTCTCCTACCGATCTCCCTGCTATTTCTTATGTTCCATAAGTGAGTGAAACCATATGACATAAAATATTGATTTTAAACATGGAAAGTATTCTACATGGATTATGATATTAATATAATACTGCTTCCTAATCTGGTATTTCTTTATGGCATAGATGTATGAGTTGGCTTGCAAGTGTTTAGTACCCAAAACCAGCTAGATCCTTCTAGCTCTAATCATCAACTATGGAATCCAAGGAGCTTAGTCCATTTTAGTCCATGGCTTTCAACTTTCACAGAGAAACATTGTATCACATGAGCATGGTTAAGCTTGCTTCTTCTGATCACTGGTGTAACTTCACTTAATTTCCATTAGTTTTCTTATATATTGGGTGCTTATTCCCATGCCAGGAGGGACTTGTCCTTCAAGGCACGTTAATTGCTCTGAACACCTGATCAAGTCACTAGAAGGAAACCTGTTAGCTCTTAATGAATTACACTGATTATAAGTTAAAAGTCACTGTTTCTACATGGGGAGGTTTGCTTTTAAAGAAAGAAGGCTCAGCGGTGCCTGGGTGGCTCAGTTGGTTAAGTATCTGACTCTTGATTTCGGCTCAGGTCATGATCTCAGGGTCATGAGATTGATGCTGCATTGGGCTCTGCACTCAGCATGGAGTCTGCTTGGGAGTCTCTCTCTCTACCCCCCCACCTTCCTCCCACCCAATAAATAAATAAAAGCTTAAAAAAAAAAAGCTCAAATGAGTGGATATGTTGGCTAAGGATGCTGGAGTCTGGTAAGAAGGTTTTAAAAGTTTGGGGTCCATTTCATTTTTAGTGAAAATACAAAGAGATGTTTCCATTATTTTCTTTCTAAGAATATATCTGACAATTTGATGGACAGCTCACTTTTGGTTTTAAGGTTCCGTATCTCAGATGTTGGTCAGACTTAGGCCAGATTTAGTTAGCACTATTTGTAATCATTGCCTCTGTCTCTCAAAAGTATATGATCTGATTTTGACTCCTCCAGTGGCCTTGTGTGGCCCTTGGAAGGACATGTACCTAGAAATGACAGATCTCTATTCCTTTCTAAGTGCCACGTTTAGTGTCTCACTTGAGACCCTAAGCATGTTGTAGGGTTAACAGAAAGCACATATTTTTCTCCTTACTTTATGAATAAAGACACTAACGGGAGGTGACTTGCAGAAAGCCATGAAGAAAATCAGCAGCTGAACCAAGATCCAATGCCAGGTTTCCTGACTGATTTAGTCCAGCATTTCATACCAGCGTACTTTGTGGCACGTAAGGGTGTTTACCTCTGTGAAGAAAAAGGGAGCAGAATGAACACTTAACAGACGTGTGAGATGCTTTAAAATATTTTCTTTTAAATATATAATCATGAGTACTTTATGTAACTGGGGAAGTACTTTTAAAGCTTCAGCTTTAAAGCGTAAGGTGAACCCTGTGCCCCTGCCATAATTTATGCCCCAGTAAGTCCACATGCGGACTTGAAAATTGTATGCACCTGGGGCTGCACTCCTTGCATGCCAGCTGGAGAGCTAAAGGAGTCAAATGGTTTCCAGTTAATTTATACATTTCTTGGAATCTGTATCATGTGGTGTTGAACTGAAAGTATATACATCTAACTGCATGGAAATAGTTCTGAGGAGTTATTGCAGTTAGAATCCTGGTATTTCTTCAAGTGACCAAATAAGTAGACTCTATGAATCATGTGACTTCGGGTCTTGCTGGGAGGGGAGCAACATGGAGTTACCCAGGTAAAGGCCATCGCTTGCTGATAGGATCTGGTTATGGTCATCCAGCCCATGATTCTGAGGCTTCTTGAGGGTCTTAGGGGTCTTGAGCCTCCAGGATAGGATGTACCTGAACTAGGAATTGGTCTATTAAAGGAAAACATGTTGACTGTACACATGTACATTTGAGGATGTTCAAGGTATCAACTCTGGACTGAGTCCTAATGCCATCTCCACCATCTGCTTAGTGGTGTCACCTTGGACAAACTACTCTGCCTCTCTGAGCCCTGTTTTCCTCAGTGGTAAAATGGGGATGATGAGAGTTCTACCTCCTAGGATCATAGTGAGGGGCAATGAGACAATTCATGTACAGTGCTTAGTCCAGTGCTTGGCACATAGTAAGTGTGTAATAAATAGCATCATCATCTTCAAGACTTCTGCATCTTGAAAAGATTCCCCAAACAATTTTAATTAATGATCACTATCCTAAATTTTCTGAGTGCTGTTTTATGCCCAGCAGGGCATTAAGGGCCTTACTGTAGGTCCTCTCTTTATCCCCACAACAATCCTATGAGGTTGGTGTACTTGTTCCTTTTTGTAGAAGAAGAAACTGAGGCTCAGAGCTGGGCAGTAGCCTTTCCAGGATGGTTGAGCTACTAGGTGGAGGAGCCAAGATTCACACCCCACTCTGACCCTGAAGTCTATACTTTCCCAACCACATCACATTGCGTCTAAATGACTAAATCACCGGTCTCCTCACCACATAACACATGAAGGATGAACACGCGTGCTGGAGCAAATAGCCTCACAGTCAAAAGCCTACTTTTTCCCGAGTGTCAGGATGGGAGACCCTGCCATTACCCAGTGCTTCTGGCAGCCCACTTCATAGAATGGCTACAACCCAAAGGAGTGGGAATTGCAAGCCACCATTTGGAGGGTTTGGGTAACTTCCGTTCTGTGTTTCTCAACACCAAAGAGCTGGTCTTTGGCAGAATTCCGCATGCTCAGCTCTGTGGAGGTGACACCGTTAGTTCTGCAATTAGTCATTTTGCTTATCTACATTAACCACCAGGCTTCCACCTAAGCCAATAACTGGAAGGCCCTGACTTCCATCTGGATACTTGCAAATTGTGTCATTTTCTCAAGACACTCTGCAGTTGCCTGTAAAATCCTGGACTGGTGCCACTGTTTTCATAACAACTGAATGAAAATAAATTACTGATCATAGCCTAATTTTGCAAAGCCCTGTGCACATGTAATTGTTATTAATGGCATGTGTATATCTAGAAGGGCTACTTCATTTGTGATGTATGCATGCCGTTACCTTCCATAATTTATCAGCGTTGGCAATGTGTACAGGTCACACACAAAATGAGGAAATTGCTGTGATTGCATTGCCATTTATTTTTGTATTGACTCATGAACTGTCAAGAATGAAGGCCAGCGGTTTCTAATGCCTTCCATTTTTTATGAATTGACACCCGTTATTAGCTTAGAAGAGGCTATGTCACATGTTAATCAAGAAAGGCTCCTGGACCTTCGACTGGCTAGGAAAGGAGTGGTTCTTTTTAAGTCTTGAAACATTTGTGTCTGGACCTTCTGTGTTTGAGCCATTGTGTTCTTTTGTGAGAAGGCAGACCCGATTATTACTAAACTTCAATTAATTGGAGCAGAACCAGAAATCTTTAACGGTAAATTCACTGGATTTTTTTTTTTCCTTCTCTGGCTCTTAAGATGAGGAGGCAAGGAGTAGCAAAACAGTCTTTTTTTCCGGGGATTTATGAAACAAACAAAACTAGCCTCCAGGAAATGACCCAGGGTCATTGCATTTGAGAACCTTAGAGTAGGAAAGGCCTGTTGAGAATATGGAGCCCAGTGCTAACCCGCTGCTGGATCCATTTGATCTCTGCTTAAACATCTCCAGAAACAGAGAGCTCATTACTTTTTGAGCCTGTACATTCTGTCTTTGTTCAGTGTAGATCATGAAAAAAATCCTCTCTTAATTGTAACATTGCTTTCTGCAACTGAATATTATACAGTAATACTTTCTCATGTGTTATCTCCTTAAATATTTGAAAACTGCTTTCTCTTCCCGTCTGCTCCCACACTGCACACACACATGCACATGTATGTGCATGCGTGCACACACACACACACACACACACACTTCCCCCAGGTGCTTGTTTCTCTTGGCTAGACATCCTGGTTCCTCTAACTTTTCCAAATGGGACATACTGTCCAATCTCTTTCTCTTCCTTGCTTGTTTCCACCGGACATCCTCAGCGTGCTTGGAAATCTTGAGTATTGATCAGCCCACAGGCACACTGTATAATGCTATAACAACAAACAAGGTGACCGTTATGTGCTTCCTTAGGCAAGAGATGTAAACTAATATATTGAAAAAGGTTTTTGAAATAGAGATGACAGACTGAAGATTAACATTTATCATAGAAGTAACTTATACAGATATAAAAGAACCTTCCAAGATGTCCATTGATAAATGGGCTAAAAGACACGAATAGGTAGTTCACACACAAGAGGAACTGTGAAAGTAAACATTATTTAAATGTTCACTCTAATAGAAATTATAGAAAGGAAAAAGGTAATAATAGGTGCTGTTTCATACCTAATTGACATCACAAATATTTTAAAGGCATGGTGGAACCCAGTCCTGGGGGTGTTGCAGGGAAATGACATGCATCTGTGGGGAATGAGGGTACTCGTCAGTGTGTGTTAAAACAGCAAAAAAAGGTTCAAATCTCTGGACCCGGTATCCCAGCTCTTAGGGGGAAAAATGCTGTGTGTCTGGAGTTGTTCATAATAATATTATTGCGATAATGATCATGTTGTATGCTTGTGCGTTTTATAGGTCTCAAAGCATTTTTCTCACCTGAGTGTAATTATCACCATTTTAAAGGTGAGGATCCTAAGAATCAGAGAAATTCAGTCATTTTCCCAGGATCACACCACTGAACATGGCAGAGCTGAAGCTTGAAGTCTGGTTGTCTGATTTCAGTTCAGCATCCTTTTCTATTTATAACAGACAGAAAAGCCAACAACCTCTCTGACCTACAATGAGGGGATGACTCCATATACCGTGGCCTCTGGCCCAGGGAGCGTGGCATCATTCGAGCCATTATACACTAGCCAACAGAAATACCGTAATGTTCTCGTAAAAAATAAGAAGGAAAGAAGTTGAGCATAATTGCACACATGATATAACCCCTTTCAATGTCTACGTAAGTACATGGGATATAGGGAAGTCAGAGAAGGGATGTTTTAGCATCCCCTGTCCCTCTCTCACTGCACTCCCTAAATTCACAGCAGTGCCGCCCTGTGTTCAAATAGCAGGTAGGTGTTTTCACATGTATGATCTCCTTTGAACCTTGCACTGGCTGAGGGTGCTGAGCAAGGCAAGGACTGTCCTCTGTTTGTCAACCGAAGAAACAGAGATTCAGAGAGATTAGGAGGAGGCAGGGCCAAATCGTTGGGCCCTCCTTGCCCAGCCTTGACCTCTTGGCACACCGCGGTGTTGGCTTAACCCAGTCGTGTTCCTGAGTGAAGTTGGTAAGCAGCGCTGTTTTGGGGGGTGTTCAAAGTGAACCACATTAAACTTAGAACACTGCATGTAGAGACCTCACCTGGGAGCCAGTGGACTGGTGGGCCCATCCCGTGGCCTGCATTCCAGATTGAAGTGCAAAGCTTGCTTTATATTTGATGTGTGATCACTATTAAACAAGAAGTCCACACAAAATGGATAGACAGAAACTTCTGTACATGTAGATGACATCCCTTAAGATGATCTCTTCCTGACCTCTACAGACCTAATGTTTGCAGCAGAGGCGATAATTAAAGGTTAAGGAGAAATAGAGCATTTCCCCGGAGGGAACGGTTTCCGTAGATACCAGGAGAAGTTGGCAACCTGAGTGAAATAAAACTGAGAGCCTATGTCAGGACCTTGAAAAAAATCTATAAAGTTAAATGTTTAGCCAGTATAGCCATTGTCGGATTTGGAAGTTTGGAGTCTTCCTGAGGGAAGAAGCCACAGAAGGGAAAAGGGAAGCAGCCAGTGGGTGGAAAGCAAAGGAGCTACAGGCCTGATGATATCCCAGGGAGACAAGTGATAAGTCTTTCCTCTGTGTGCTCTCTGGCCCCAGCACAAGGCCAGTGCAAGCATCCCTCTCAAGTGTCTTATCTTATATTGAAATGCTAACATTTCATAATCCCCAAGTGACGCAGGCATGTCAAGAACAACCCCAGGCAAATACAGAGACGATAATTAAAGGTCACTGGTAAAGACTCTTCTTATGTCTGACTTCGCGCAGGTGGGGGAGGGATGCAGGTGGCTTATCAATATCCTGTTAGGTTTTAGGGTCTTGTTCATTCTCACAGACCTTCAGCCATCCTCTTTGCTGGTTGGTGGTTTCCTTGGGTGCTTCTGGGTGTGGTCTTGCAGAAGCGGTCTGAAACCACTGTGAAGGAAACAGACTGTTACAAGAGGAAAAAAATTGATGGTAACTTAAGTGTCAGCCACAGATACACAGTGAAAAGTCACCTTGCACTTCAGCTGTTTGATGGTGACTTAAATTGGACAGCTTAAAAGAGAGCTCATCGGAAGACAGGCCTGTTTTTCTCTTGTTCGGTTCTGAATGCTCTATGTCTGCTCTCTAAGGGCCCAGGAGAGTGAGCTTTGTTCTGGCTCAGCATCAAGCAATGGGGACTTGCTTTGGAGGACTCTTCAACGCTTAAATCTGAATTTAGCATTTATTTCTAAGCTGGTTCTTACAAGAGTCTCCCTCCTAGCTCGGAAGAGGACACAAGTCCTCCCAGGCTCAGGGGACCTTGGAGTCTTTGTTTCTGGAGTGAGAAAACTGGCCTAGATCATGTTTTTCCCAGAAGGTGGGTTTCATACCATTTGTGGTAGCGTGAATGATACCAGGGACAAGGGGATACAGAGATAAGACACAATAATTTTGAATCACTCTCTCTTTTCAATTCTCTTCCTGTCCTTCTGGTCCTTCTGATCATGCCGAGGCGAAAGTCTTAGTTTGGAGCTAGTGTGTCTTTAACACCTTTCTATCACTTGCTAGTTCCCCTTTTCAACAAAGCTCCAGCCTCAGGCTTAGAAGCTTCAGGCAGGCAACAGTATCTAATAAGAATTTAACAATAGGGTTCATATTTGCAAGTTAGTTTCTATTTATGGCAGATGCAGTGTTTGTTTTTACAGTATGGTTTCTTAAGTAAAAGATGAGTAATTTAAGGAAACATTAACTGTGTAATAGTTGAGGTGGTATATACATTGGCAAAAAAATTTTCAACAATGGTAGCAAGAGTTTGGAAACAGCATTCCATGTGTTCTGAGGGTCTTCTAGAGCCAGAGCTCTGCAGCAAGCAATAGGTTCCCAAGTTTGGGTGCAGCTGCTTATACACTAAACCTTAAATCTGGACTTCGAACATAGGACCCAGATTTCCGATATTAATATTTATAAACAGATAAAGATGGGCTTTAATGCGTCATCGAAAATTATCCTGGACTAGATGTTAGCAATTTTTTTTTAAAAATTGGATTTCTGTTCTAAGAACAAAAATCTTTTTTTTTTCTTTTCAAAGCTTCAAAGTTCACAAGTTCCAGCTGAAATCATTTAACCCATCCTCTTCCTTTTCCCCTTCACCCTGAGGGAAGGATTGGGCAAGATTGTATTTTAATTTGGGGCAGACCCAGAGTGCAGTGGTTAGGAACTCGGATTTGCGGGGTAGACTGAGCCAAGTCTGAATCTCAAGTTGGCCGCTTGTGAGCCAGGAGACCTTGGACAGTGACTCATCCTCTAAAGCCTCAGTTTCCTTATCTGTAAATGAGAATTTCCAAGGGAACTGTGAAAACAAATGAGCTTGCAGAGGGCTTCCACAGAGCAAGTGTTCCGCAGATCATTAGCAACAACAGCATTGTCTATTTTCAGTGTACATCAGTTGAGTGGAAGCTGCGGCTGACCATCCCTATCAAGGGGTCTGCTGGGAGGTCACTCTTTCCTTTGTAGGAAATACCCACCCAATTTCCCAGGGATTCGAGTTGGCACTGGCCATTATTTTTTTAAAAAACAAAAGATGTTCCAGGCACACTGGCAAGATTCACGTTCATTCCTGCCAGGCAGGATGAAAAAAAAAATCTAGTATGGTTTTCTGATGTTCCCAGAATGACTTTCAAGCAGGGAGTGGGGTGTGAGCTTAGGGTAGAGAGGGACCCTGGTCATGGGAGATGAAGAACATGTCATCCCTCCCCAAGGCTGGCTCCCATCTGACACACATCATCTGGCAATCTTAATCAAGCTCCCACCGCAGGGACCGACCCCGTGCAGGTAAGGAGGATTAGGTTGCTTTGAGAGTTCTTCCTGCCCTATTCATTAGCAGCGTGCTTTAATTATAAATAGATCCTTTGTTAGAAATGTGGGGAAATTCCATAGCATGATGGATACAACCTGGTGAAGAGCTGAACAACTAAAAATGACCCCTAATGCTCTTTGACTGTCAGTAAGTATGGAGTCCAGACTCTACCTAACAATTTCTCCTGAGTTTAAAAGAGAAAGGCATGCTTTCTGTCCTCAAGGAACTTGTACTTGAGTTGGACTGAATCATTCAGAACCCTAACAAACAGAGAGTGATTGTCAATCAGTGGAAAAAGGGATGGGGAAGCAGGCGGTCTCACTGGGGATTTTGACAGACTGAGAGGGGGGCAGTACTGGGAGGTGGTCATCCAGTGAGCCCGCCGATGCTGGACGCTCCCACACCATTCCCAGGTGTGCCTTACCAGAGGGCAGTGTCCACCGGGGGTACATGAGCAGGGCGCCTGGGCACCTGGCTGGGCACTCTAAGATGCTGGGGGGGAAGGAGGGGGGCAAACAGGAGGGGCTGCTGATTCCAGAGTAACAGGGGCTTGAATGTGCAGTGAACAGTTTCAACTTTTCCACTTCCTGCCTCAGTCTCCATTGTCCCACCTCTACCCTCCTGATTTCCCACAGGGCTTAGGAAAGGAGCAGGGTTGTGGTTCAGATTGCAAGTCTTGCCGAGGAGCAGCCTTGGGCGCAGTCCTGCCTCTGCCACTGGTTGTGTCACCTTAGGAAAGGTTATTAACCCCTCTGAGCCTCAGTTGCCTGTTTTGTGAAATGGGTATATTAATAGTACTAACTTAAGAGAAATCAAGGAGATCGTGCATAGAGAGCACTTTGGCACAGCCTGGCATGAAGTCATTGTCAGTCTTGTTGCTATTATGTTATAAGAGGAAGTTGTGTATCCCGGGCAGCCAGTGTGGGGGTAGCAGCGAAGGCTTTCAAGTTAGGTAGATTTGAATTTGAATTTCAGCTCTTACTGGGTATGACTTGGGGCAAGTCACATTACTTTACTGAACACCTGCTTCCTCTTTTATAAAATGAGGTGATGGGGTTGCTGTATGGTATAGATGAGTGTGTGCCAACACCTGGCACGGGGGGGTGTGACTCCGTGGCTCTTGGTGCCTCCTCCTCCCCACCTAGGGGTCCCCCATTGTCTAGCACTTCCTTCTCTATTTGACAGTCAGAAGAGATGAGTCACACCTGGGTCAGGTGTGGGACGACTTCTCTGTTTCTAGAAAAATGCTAGAATCTGTGAGTAGGTAGGGAACGTGGCAGCATGTATTTAATAACAATTCTGGAGGCTTCGCGGGGTTAGTGGCCCCTGACACCTCTCTTTGCAGCCGTGTTTTATAAATTGAGGAGCATCCCCAGAGCCTCGCTCCTAGATGGTGGGATAGAGGAGCAAGCACCTGGGCAGTGAGACTTTCCCTCCATCCTTGGAGAGTACTTAGAGAAACTTTTCCGGGGAAATCTTGCCAGGATAGACCCCACGTGGTCTTCCAAAGGAACTCTCCCATCTGTGGATGGCCTGAGCTGAAGACTCATGGGAACTTCACCCCTTTCTGCCACAATAAATAACATTTTTTCTCTTACCACAAAACTGCCTTTGTCTTTTCTGGAAACTCTTGCTGGCATCACTTACCACTGAATCTCCAGTGGCCAAACCAACATTTTTTATAAAACCAAACAGTCAAATCACAGGTTTGTATCTACTTCTGTTCTTTTAAGTCAACTGTATTGTCTATTCATTTTCTGTCTTGTGACTTTGTGATTGAAATGAGCTGTAGGTGACGTGGGGAGCAGCGCAGGTCTCAGACTTCTGCCTGCTTTGTCGTGCACGATACATTCTTTTTCAAATTCGCAGTCTCCTGAATTTTAATATACTGTAGATAATGATACATCTGGTTGCATATTAATTGCTCAGAGTTAGAAATAACACATAATCACTGTGTTTCAAGGTTGCAAATGCACAGCACTGAGAGCCAGTGTTTGTTATGAGTCTTTGGAAAAATCCATTGTTAGTGGGCATTTTTTTGATTCCTGTCATTAAAAATGTGCTACAGAATGAAAACTGTCTCAAAGAAAGTTAGTCTTGTGTTCTCTGCGTGTGCATACACACACATGCACACACACACGCACACACACACACGCACACACACACACACACACACACACACACGTCTCCCAAGGGATAACATTATGAAGCTATTCATGTGCTCAGTTGGGGTGTGTTTGGGGGCAACAGAAAGGCCGTATGAATCCATTATAGATTCCCTACCTCATAGCTTCCTGAACAGCATGCTTTGTACCTTATTTTTCTACATACCATTGCTCAGTGGGTGGTAAGATGTCAGCTGAAAGCTGAAAACAGGAAAGTTTAAAATTTATTTTATTTTATTCCCAATTCAATCATTCCCTTATGGCTGTGCCACTGGTAGCTTTTTCCATGTTGAATAATCAGATTTCAGTATATTCTGTTCTCAGTTGAGAGCAGACTGTTCTGAAGCCCCCAAATGCAGTGTTCCCTGCTTCTAACTGGAGGTATGTGCTGCTGAGGATGCCCGTGAACCCAATGATCTGAAGGGATAGATTGTGCTAGGAAGGACAGCTGGGGCGGACGAGTGTGGCAAATGTAGTTTATGATTCTCTCCAGAGGCCACATTTCTGCAAGTCTCGTCCGCTCAAATATTGTTCTTGTCAAAAACAGAAGCTGACTGGGCCTCGAGAGAAGGGGGTCCATGTTCTCATCCTGCTGACCCCGTGCCCTTGGTCAGATGTCCCTGTAGGTTTTACCCAGCAGGTGTATGTGGGATCCCTGGTCCCAGCCTAGTCTTCAGTCCGATGGCAGACCTGGTTGTCAGCTTTGCTTGCCTTAGACATGTTTGATTATCCCAAGTTCAGCTGGAACAGTCTGTCCTTCCTTTAGGACATTGAGATTAAGATCTGAGCATCTTTTTTTATTTCTGTACTTTTTTCCCCCATTTCTGGGAAATGAAGATAATGCTAAGCTTCAAAGGACAATAGGTGGATGAAAAAGAGAAAGGACATGCCGGTGGGTCTGTCTGGTCCCTTCTGGAAGCCCAAGGTAACTTGTTATTTGGGGAAGAAATTCCACCTTGCTCATCTGAGATGGATTGAACATCCAGAGTTCCTATCAATGCCTAATCCCAGATAGTACTGGGATCCGGCAAGATTGGTGACCAGCTCCTCTAGCCCATAATTTAGCGATTTGGGGTTGGGTAGGAGGGTTTTGATGCAGACCTCAAAACCCACTTGGATTCCCTTCCCCAACTCACGTTCTTATCTTGGGATTTCATGGCTGACATTTTCCTCTCCTCCGACGTAGCCTTGGATCCTGCCAAACCACTCCCAGTTTTGCTCTATCCAGCCAGAGCTTGACAAACAGATGATAAAGCTGCAGGAAGAAAGGCAAGGCAAGAATGTAGAATCAAAATATGTGGTCTCATAACCTGAGGCATAGTGGCAGGAGCATGTCGTTGGTGAGACTGTGGTGTGGCAGGTGACATGGAGTTCCAGCTTCATCCTTGGGAGGCCCAGGGAAAAATCTAGTGCTGAAGGAAATGGATGAGGGCAGGAGAGCAGGCTCAGGGAGAGACCACACCTGTCTTTGGGCATTAGAAGTAAGGGCAATAATCTGATATTTACAGGAGGCAACTTAATGGGGCAGGCTTATACCAAGCACATTACACACATGATTTCATGACATCTTCCCAATAACTCTGTGAGGGGGTAGGAGAGTCACCCCCACTTCACAGGGGAGGAGACCAAGCCCATGGAGGTCACATTGTTGATCCTGAGGTCATAGGGCATTGAGCTCTGGCCAGGAAGATTGGCTCATATTTTATCCTTAAATCCTTTGCAAAGAATCAACACATTCCTTGGACCAGTGTGATAAGAACTTTGTCACTTGCTGCAGAGACTTTCAGCTTATTCCTAAACTCTGGGGAAGCCTCAGCAAATATCCTTAAAGTACCCTTGAGGTCTGTACACGGCAGTTCCCAAACCCCGAAGTGGGGGTGGAATCCCCAGTGGCATTTTTCTCCCCCTTCCCCTTCAACTCAGCCCAAGGGGAAGCCAGGGATTCCCTTTTATAGAGAAAAACAAATGCAGAATTTATATCCCACCCAAGGGTTTCCAAGAAGTCAATAGGAAATGACTGCCTGCGAAACCCCAGAACCACAGGGGAGGCCTTCCTCTGGTCCCTGTGCCTGTGATCAGGCCACCCCTGCCACCTCCGGCTACCTAGTTAACATTCTGCAACCAGGGGTGTGTACTGGGACCCCACTTTCTAGACTTACAGATAGGTGTGGCATGGTGGGCACATCATTTCTGTGGCATTCTTGTGAAAAATGCATAACCTGAATCTAACTATGAGAAAATATCTTCTGGGCCCAGAGCTGGCCTTCCCTTAAGGGCCACAGAGGCATGACTCTGAGACTTTTTCAGGAGGTCGAACTCTTGAAGTGCGTTAGCCCCGAGCATCTGGCCCTGTCTGCCTCAAGAAAGTAAGAGTTTTGCTTGACATTCGGAAGGCAGCTGTGGACCCAGGGACCGCAGAGAGAGCTAAATAGTTGGTTTCCTCTTTCTCTGAAGGTCTGGAGTGCCATGTCTGGGCATGACCAAAATGAGTTTCAGGCGATGGGCTGGCGTTGGCTAAAAGGAACTTAACTGGGGTGTGCGTGTACATTTCTCCTCTGCCCAAGGTTAATAGTAACATCCTGTGTAAGAGAACTTGAATGTGGTCTTCTACTAAACTCCAGTATTTTAGGGCTATTTATTAGATGTGTTTAATCTTGGGCCAATTTAACCAGTAGCAGACTAATAAAATAACAAATTTGGGCTTGCTGCCAGGACAAATGTTGACTTACCCTTATAATGTTGACTGAAACGAATAACTTTGAAAGTAATTGAGGAGTGAAACATTTGCCAAAAATACAGTGTCTGAGACAGTGGTTCTGTTTTATTTTACTGGCACTGCTAAGAGATTATGTTCATAACCCAGGCTGCTGCTGCCTGCTTCAACTCTGAGAGAGTCCCATATTTTACTGAATTATTTCCCAAGGTTCATTTTTTTTTCATCCCATCACCATCATTCAGCAAAAATGAATTTCCCCATGGCAGACAAGTAGGTCAGGTTATTTTTCCAGGGTAGGGGCACAAATTCAATGATAATCAGAAGAATAAAGATAATAAGTTGCTTGACGTCTGCCCTCAGAAACAAAATGGTTTGCCCTGAACATTAGCCCTCTCAGAGTTTGTAGTAAGATTAATTGCTTCTGCAGGGTATATGGGCTGAAATCCATCTCCCTCACCCCACACCCCTCCTTCCCTTCATTTTGCCATTTAGTTTATATGAACATCAGGGAGCTATAGTGTTTTGCCAGCATGTGTTTTAGACTTGAAGGGAACAGGGAGGCCTGGAGGAAATGAAGCCGGGATGACCACAGAAGTTGTCATAAAGTGTGATTTTCTTTCGAGCCTCATTTTTTATTTGCTTTTTATGGGAGGCTCCGTTTGGGGCAGGGACTGAGCAGCCTTTCAGAGGCTCGTGCCAGCATTGTCTTAGCTCAGTCACATGTCCCCCTTAATCAAGGCTTCCCAAAAGCAGCCACCTCACAGGCCAACTCTGGCCAGATGCCGTCGGGGCTGACTAGCGCAGGCCTAGAAGACTTGACATTCAGGGAATAAATATCATCTCTCCAACCTTCACATGTTCAGTTTTGTGGCCCCGAGAGCTGATGGTTTAATTTGTGGCTTTGCCCAGACCATCTTGTGACATCTCTATCATCATCTGCTGTTTAGCATTTCCATGAGAGGAGGCTGGAGAAATTGTTGGATTCTCAACATAGCAATCCAATATCCTGTCTGCAGCTTGGCCATGAGACTGAACTAACTCAGAGTGGTCTGTGAATTTTATTTATCCAGGCTCTCCTTACTCTTCATTAGCAAGCAGAAGTACAAAAATAAATAAATAAATAAATAAATAAATAAATAAATAAATAAATAACCCCACACAGCTTTTTTTTTTTTTTTTAAAGAAATTGAGATGTTTTTCTTATAGCATCTGATATGGAGAGAGTTGAGCCATTTCATCAAAGAGGAGATCAAATCTCCCTTGGATGCGCAGGGCAAGGCAACCAGACCCACAGCTGGAGAGAATAAGCACAAGGGTGTGGCCTCCATCTTTGAGATTAGCCAAGACAAAGGTATCAGGGATCCCTCCAGGAGCTGTTCCTGGTGGTTTGTCAAAATCCACAAAGTCTGTAGCCCTTTTGTTGAAACCGTGGATAAGCATCTCTAAAGGAAAATTATAGTTCTGAGTTTGAAGACCTTTTGCTCGCCTTGTGGGTTAGAAACCAATAATTCTGAAATGCATTTGGCCTAATCAATGAAGCCAGGTTTCCGTTGGAATTTGGGCTTCGTTATTTGCCTTTCAGCTTCTGGTAACAGATGACACCAGGTCAGTTAACTCTGTGCCAGGGAAAAGAGAACAGGAAAAAAAAAACAAAAACACTTAATGGAAATTTTAGAGTTAGATACCATTATTTCATTATTGTCTTTTTCTATTTATAAGAAAATAAGATGAAGAGTCTCTTGCAGGCTCCAAAGAAGCTCCCCTTCGTGTTCCTATAGCCCCGGTCCTCTTGCTCAGACAGCTCTATGAAGGCCTCCTCATTGCTGCCTCCCTGTCCTGCATGCCCCTGTGGTCCACAGTGCTCCTCTCCTTGCCCGCTCCAGCCAACAACACTGACTGTCTTGGGTACTTGGCCTGGATCAGCCTTCTGGTTCTCCCTGTTCAGCCAGGAGACATACCCCCTAGGGTGACAGATGTACAATTTGGTGAGGCTAATTTTGCAAATGCTGTATAAACACACAGATTTAAAAGGATGCACATAGTCAAAACGTATGTCTTCCCATATATGTATTAATTACAAAGGGAATCGTAAATTTATAGGGAGAAATCCAGCAGATAACACCTGTATTGGTTTCCTAGGGTACCTGTAACAAAGTACCACAAGCTGGGTGCCTTAGAACAACAGAAATTTGTTTCTCACTGTTCTGGAGATCAGAGGTCTGCAGTCAAGGTATGGGCCTCAGAAACCTGCAAGGGAATCCTTCCTTGCCTCTTCCTAGCTTCTGGTATTTGTTGTCAATCCTTGGTGTTCTTTGGCTTATAGATACATCACTCCAGGTGCTGCCTCCGTCATTATATTGCCTTCTCCCTTTGTGTCTTTAAATGTCCTTTCTATGAGGACACAAGTGATTGGATTTAGGATACACTCTAATCTACTGTGACCTCATCCTAACTTGATTGTATCTGCAAAGATCCTATTTTCAAATAAGGTCACTTTCACAGGTTTGGGGGCAGAACCTCAACGTGTCTTTTTAGGGGTATACAGTTCAACCCATACCACCACTTTAACCAGATAGTAAGTAAATAATACGACAATATTACCCTGACAAGTCACTTCTGTTGTATTCTTGCCAAAAATGCATGACCTTTTTTTTTTAAGATTTACTTACTTTTAGAGAGAGAGAGAATGGGGGGGCAGAGGGAAAGAGAATCCTCAAACAGACTCCCCGCTGAGCGCAGAGCCCACTCCCCCAAGATCATGACCCAAGTGGAAATCAAGAGTCAGACCCTTACCCAACTGAGCCACCCAGGTGCCCAAAAAATGCATAATCTTATTTTAATCATGAGAAAACCTCAGATCTAAATAGAGAGACATTTAGCAAAATAACTGACCAGTACTCTTCAAAAGTGTCAATGTCATGAAAGACCAGGGAACTATCACAGATTGGAGGAGACTACAGAGATATGACTGTGAAATATAATGTGAGATTCTAGTTTGGATCCTGAAAGAGAAAAGGGACATTAGTGGGGAAACAGGTGAAATCCTAGTAAATCCTTTAATAGTTTAGTTAATAATCTTGTAACAATGTTAGATCTTAACATCGGGGAAATAGGGTACAGAGTGCATGGGAACATTCTGTACTATTCTTGCAACTCTTCTATAAATCTAAAATTATTTCAAGATCAATTTCTTTAAAAAAGAGAATGCACACATGGAATGATTAGATAAATTCACCTGTTCTTAGTGGCAAAGGGGAAGGGGAGGAGGAATAATCTAGTAAAAACATACCAGTTGTGAGTTCAGTTTTAGGCTCTGTTTGTGAAAAGCTTGCTTTTCACAAGGCACTGTGCCGTGTGCTCATTATCATCCCTTGAGAGGAATAGTGTAGCTGAGGTGTATGGTCCAGGATAAGAGCCCCATCTTGCCTCTGCCACCTGAGATGGGTGACCTGTGTAACTACTTATGCTCACTGAGCCTCAGCTTTCTCATCTGTGAAATGAGAATAATGGTATTAGCTCTTTCATTGGATGTTCTGAAGATGCCACAAGCAGATCCATGTAAAGAGGTCAGCCCAGTGCCTGACACAGATTATAAACTCTTATGGAATTAAATGATCGCTTTTAGCCACAATTCCCACTACTGCACTATGAGAGGATTCTTTCCTCGTTTTTCAGTTGAAGAAACTTGTAGGTAAGTAAATTGCTTGAGATCACCCAGCTAGAATGTATGAGAGCCAGACTCGGACGGACGGATGGATGGATGGATGGATGGATGGATAGATAGATTTTTTTTTAATGAGGCTCATTTTTAGTCATTTAGTTAGAAAACCATTAGCTGGGAAGGAGATCTGCGGGAATATCTTGTCTTTGAGGGACAAGATACAAAGCAGGCTGTCAGGTCCCCCAGAGGGGAGGAGAGGAGCCACTTGAAGTAAAGCTATGGCTTGGAGGAGGCACAAGCAAGAGTAGAAAAAAAAAAAAAAAAAACTGGCCAGCAAGTCAGTGAGAAACCCAAAAAGGGTGGGAAGTCCTTGACAATTGAAGGTGTCAAAAGAAGTGAGAACACCGTAATATTTGTGGTGACCTAGAAGTTCTGAAGGGTGACAATCTTGGGCATAAACCATAAGACAGCGTGAACCAGCCTTTGGGCCTAAGGATGTGGGTAGTAAAGTCAAGTCAAGACAGTCATGGAGTCATGAGCTTTACATTTATTTGCCTGAAGAGAGGCAGAGTGGGAGTGAGGCCCTGGCAAGGATGAAAGGTCTTCGTCTTCTTAGTAGAAGATGGTGCTGTTGCAGGAATGGAGAGAAAAACATGAATTTGGGGAGGTAGAATCAGGGAAAGGAAAGCACACTCATAAAATAAATACAGCAGAACAGAAGTGTCCCCTCCCTGGGCAGTCTGACCTTGAATGGCTCCTATTCTCTCTGTTTCTACCTCAGAGTGGAACTCCACCAGATTGTTTTAGGTCGAAGAGTCCAGTGATTGGCAGCCTGTTGATGGGTTTCTTGACGAGAGAGCAAACAAAAAAACCAGTCAATAGAATAGAGCAGACTTCAGGGAGTCTGGCGGCTGGGTCAGTGCCTCTCCGTGGGGTTGCTCATCTTTAAGTTTGAACGTTTCAAAGTAGCTTTCCCAGCTTTTTGATTTCCCAACCACACAGACTCTTCCCTCTTCTGGCCTATGTTAGTTGCAAGTTACTGAAATTCACGAATGGGATTTTTTTCTTTCATTTTTACCAGGTTTCTTCTAATTACGTTCAGTTCTAGATGATGTCTGTCATCTGTCCCTTTCAGTATTCTTTCTCACTAGATCCTCACTAACAGCTAAAGTACCAATCTGTGATGGCATCTGTCTGCTCACTGATACATTTGCAAAATGGTTCTCTGTCCATTAAAATAAACCTTTGTATTATCTAGTGTCTGACTGTATACTACAGGCAGGACTATATACTGATATCCCTTTGGCCAGCCCCCCTGCTTTGACAGTTACCAACCTGTGATCAGCCTTGTTCCTACACATCATGGCTCCCGCTCCCTGTATTACTATGAAGCAGATCTCAGGAACCCTATCATTTTGTTTGTTCCTTATTTGTATACATCAGTGGTCAGGGAAAGTTTGTGTCACGCTTGGGCTGATTTAATTGGAAAGTTAAGACAATAAAATGTAGTAGGATAGGGTTTACTCACATAAAGATAAGTCAGATATCTCCCCTGCTTACCAGGGGAGGACCCTGCATACCCAGCTCCAGAAAGAATAAGCAAAGCAAGCCCATGCCAGTTCCAGAGCTTGAAGACTAAGTGTGCCTTGGGAAGGTGCTATACCTGGGAGACTTTGAGTATGCCACAGCAGAAAAGCTGAGGCTGAGGATGGCTGATGCAGGAAATGATCCCTATAAAGCCAGCAGTAGCATAGAGCAGTGGTTTGCAAACTATGGCCCATGGGCCAAATATAGCCCACCTCCTATGGTCTTCAAGCAAAGAATGGTTTCTATTTTTAATGGTTGAAAAAAGCAAAACAAAAATATTTTGTGACATGTAAAAACTCTGGAATTCAGATTTCAGAACATAATCACATTCATTTATTTACATGCTGTTTAAGGCTGATGGCAGAGATGAGCAGTCATGACAGAGCCTAGATGCCCACAAAGCCTAAAACATTTACCATCTGGCCTCTTACACAAAGCCGTAAGGCATGGGCTCTGGAGCCAACCTGCCTATGTGTAAATCCTGGCCACCTTTTTTGAGCGACTTTAAGCACATTGCTCTTCCTCTGCCTCAGTATCTCCATCTGTAAAATATGGATCATCATAGTATCTACCTTGCACGGGTATTAGGAGGAATAAATTAGTAGACATCTGTAAAGCATTGAGAGGAGTCCCTGCACGAAATATGAGCTCATTATTATTATTTCATAATGCGAGAGCTTCTCAACCACTCTGAGATTGTAACTTCTGTTTAACGTGAGGATGATGAAAGCCTCCTAGAAGGCTACTGGGTGTTCTCAGCACACCTCCTCCCTCCACAGAGATGGAGCCCTGCCTAAGGCTTCCCTGGTGTCCTCAAACATTTGAAAAACTTTTCCGACTCCATCAACCCATTGGCAGAAGCATCTGCTGGCACAGTTGATGCTCACCTCTCCCTTGCTCCTAGCCAAGTGTATAACAGCCAAGAGAGGTGTTGCCCTGCAGTAGAGTGGTCAGTCCTGCACTGGTGAATGCTTTTCTGGTCCCTCTTGGGCTGGGTCTGTGGCTGAGTGAAAGTAGTCTCATGGCAACTACAAACACAATGAGGAGGACCCTCCAATTGCTCCCAGTGCCAGTCTAGCTGCAAAAATGAAATGAAGGGAGAATGAGTGATGGTTTCCTGTATGCCATGTCTATTAGAATGGAATCATTTTTGAAGGAATTAACAGTTGTGCTAGATCATATTGATATGATAGGCACTTTCTTACATGCATGTAATCTGCTTTGGTTTTTTACCTGTTGGGAGGTAAGAATGAGGAGAGGGAAAGAAAACCATTGTCTCCCCTAGCAAAGGAGTATTAAAATCTACTTAATAAAATCTCACATTAGGGGCATTTGGGTGGCTCAGTCGGTTAAGTGTCTGTCTTTGGCTCGGGTCATGATCCCGGGTTCCTGGGATCAAGCCCTGCGTCAGGCACCCTGCTTGGTGGGGAGTCTGCTTCTCTCTCTTGCAAATAAATAAATAAAATATTTAAAAAATAAAAATAAAAACTCACATTAAAAATAAAATATATGGAATACTTTATTCCCCTTTGTTTGTAATTCAAGCACAAAAGATGTTTTAAATTGCCGTGCCAATTTATTTATGAAAATATGTGACCTCCGTGCCTCTTTATTGTCTCCTTCCCTTCCTGCCACCCCTCCCTTCTTTTTTTTCCCCTTTCCTTGTCCTCTGAAAATATAACAAGAAAATATTTGTTTAAAGTCAATATTCATTCATTACGAAAATTCATAGCAAACTTAGCATAGAGTGGAACTTTTTCTACTTGATAAAGGGTATCTCTTCCAGGCTCTCAGCAAACACAATTCATAATGATGAACTCTTCATAATAATCACTTTAGAATCAAGAATTACACTAGTGTACCTGCTCTCTCAGCCTGTAATCAATAATATACAGGTGGTCCTAGCTAGTGCAATAAGACAAGAAAAACAAAAAACCTATAAGGCCTAGAAAAGATGAAACAAATTTTTGTTATGCAGACAATACTGCCTACACGCAATACTCAATGCCTTTATCTTTTTTCTGTTTTTTAGCCACTTTAGTGAGGTGCCTCCTGCCCTGTCTTAAAATTGCATGGCGGGGGTGGTACCTGTACTTGAAACAGGATATCTTGTGTCTGGGTTTAGCATTGACCTTGCCCAGCTTGGTCTGGCAGCTGAGTTGTTGGACTAGAAACTTCTGGAGGTTATATTCTGTCATCTATCTGTAAAGCCCAAAAGCATCCTTGGAATTGCATTTGCTAGTTTTCAATAGAGCTATTTAACTAGAATCTGGAAACATTTTCCCCGAGGGCTCTTTTTAGATAGCAGTAAAATGTAGCTGGAGACATACTGAGTAAATGGAAAAGAAAAATCAAATTAGGCCAAGCATTTTTTTAATCTCCTAGTCTCACTGAAGCCCTCAAGGAGAACACCATAATTCATACTTTGCTCATGTGGGTTAGGCATAAAGCTTCCTCCATAGATGCAATAACCTGTAAATGTTCTGGTTTTGAAATTGCACCTGCCTGCTTTGCTGGATCACAGCACTAAATCATGCAGCAGTGGTTTCTGGTTCAGTTGTTCGTTACTTGGGAATGTCAGATTGCCAGAGAGCAGCCTGATGTTTACTTCCAAATGGGCAATGCCTTAGGAAAGGAGTTTTAATTACAATCTCATGTAATGAGAGGGCAGGCATTTGCACTGTGCATACATCTTGTAGCTGTGTAAACACCCATCGACTGGGTCATATAAAATGGGCAGCAAAGTCAGCAGAACCTTAGAAAGGATGACACAGCAAGTGGAACAGAACTGAATCTTCCCCCATCCTGCCAAGCGTGCAGTGCTCCCTGCCCCTTTTTAAAGCACGAGAACCCAATTGGCGTCTGCCCTTCAGCTTCCCCATTCTGATACAGAATCTGTGATCCAGCACCTTTAGCCATTAAAAAACAGCGATCTGGGAGTCTCTGGGCTCTGAGGTGTCTGCAGGATCATCCGAGACCAAGTCCTGCTACCCCATGAAATCCCTCCCCTCCTTATTTGCTGCAATGCCGTTTGTACCACCAAGGGTGGGGATATTACAACTCTGGCATTTCCAGCCCAAAGCAGGAGCTATTTAGAGAAATACAGGGAATGCTCAAGAGGGTGTGTTTGTGTGTATACGTGTGTGTGTGTGTGTGTGTTTAGTATGCTGGTGATGCAGCTCTGACGTAAAAAATATTTTAAAAATCCTCCTCTGGGCACAGATGCTCAGGAGCCAGGCAGTGGACAGGGAGCATCCTGAAGGACATTGTCACCTGGAAGCAGAAGGGCTATTGGATCTTTCTCTTAAGCACTTCAATAATAATAATGGAATGTCTCTCATATTGAGAGATTCATCCCTTGCATTTTGGAGCTGAGCCTTCCCAGTGTTCGGAGAGTTTCCTACTGTCTGTTCCGCTCAGCATGCCAAGAAGCTGGAGAGGTCCCCGGCAGCCCGGATTCATTCTCTGTCTTGGAAAAGTATTTCACTGCTTCAAGAAATCATGAAGTCAATCCTGGCAACATTGTGGAATTGTTTTGCACTTTTTTTTTCTTTAGTCTTTTGATTTTTCTGTTTAAGTGCCAGAAAGATTGGGTCTATTTCCGAGAGGGCTTCTGACATCTGAGATTGGCAAGGGCACAAAATGACATGAGCATTTCTCGGCAGAATTCCAAAGTCAGGCAAGATTTTTCCAAGCACCTACTACGTTCGAAACACCTTGCGGAGATGTCCTGGAGAATCTGAAGTTCTGGCTTACCCCTCAAAACTTTGAAAGTAATGGCTGAAAAGGAAAGATGAACATCTTGAGGCTTCCTCTGGAAATGGTTGAGGTTCGCCACAGCAATTGGCAAGTTTGGCTTTCTCCATCAAAATTTGCTGTCTTCATGTGCTGTCCAGCATCTACTGCAGGTCAGATGGAGCTTAGGAAGGCAAGGGTAACTGTCCTCTTTGTCTTTGTAAAATGTTTCGTCTGTCATGTCCCTCTTGCCCACAGCCTGTTGTTTTTATGTAGTTCTCATCTGCAGAGACATTGGAATGGGTAGGTTCCCTCTCACCCATCAGCTTGGTTTGGGGTAACTTGCAGATTTGCAAATGTTTTATGTGGAGGGGATTTTCAAAACTCGTGGCTCTGTGAATTAGAAAAACGGATGCGCACTGTAGGATTTTCTCTCTGTACATTTTCTCTTGCTGGTTGTTATTTATAAGTATTCATCGGTGCATTTCAAATATACTGTAGATAGAAAGATGCTTTTTAAAGAGAAGAACTTCCTTTAAAATTTTTTTTTAATTTAGTGAACTGAAAAAACAAACGTTCCTTGTGCTTTAGAAAAGCCCCATTGCATAAAAACAAATTGGAGAGTGGCTTCAGGCAAGGTGGAGAAAAGGTTTTTAAAAAAATGAAACCAGAAGTATCAAAACACAACTGCCTGACAAGGTCATTGGATGGGAAATCCGAGGCAGCTTTTCTCTATAGGAGGCACTGGGGAGAATGATTCTAAGTAGAAACTTCTGAATTAAAAGCTGGCAGATACTGAGGGTGAAGGGTAGGGAGCAGACCCTACCCATTTGCTGTCTGCCCAGAGGCTGCTTCTGTTGATGTCCCCTGCCATTTCCCCTTCGGGCTCCTGAGCCAAGTCATCTCCACACAGCTGGAGTGAGACGGGGCACTGTTTATATTCCATAGATCGGTAGGAGCGGCTGGTGGAGTGGGACTGGATGGAGGGTGGAGTTATGTTTTCTGTGATTAACCTTGACATTTTCCTTCCTTTTTTTTTTTTTTTTTTAAACCCTATAGGAGCCTAGTAATAAACGGGTCAAACCCCTTTCCAGAGTCACATCACTAGCAAACCTCATCCCACCCGTGAAGGCCACCCCGTTAAAGCGCTTCAGCCAAACCCTGCAGGTAAGAAGGACACGGTGGGCTTGTGTTTGCAGAAAACCATGTTGTGCAGGGGAAGTTTTTGCTGCTTTCCCCAGAACCTCCCCCTGCAATCTGAATCAAGGCTAATTTCAGCAGAAGAGAGCAAATGAGGGAACTGAAAGGAAGAAAGATGTGTTTTCAAGTTGTAAACTGGGGTCAGATGGAGCCCTTTGAAGGCTGACTTGAGGAATCATCTCTGTTGGGTCTTTCCTCAGAGTCCTGTACCCCATCCATATGCACGCTCACAGGCTTGATCCTAAAGTATCTATGGGCTTCCTAAGAAAACCAGCGGGTGACGTGAGCTGGAGGGTAGGAGAGCCTAATGCTTAGACCAGGGTCTGTAGACTACAGCATGTGGAGAAAAATTCAGCCTGCCCCCTGTTTTCTTATGGTGCACAAGCTGAGAGTGGTTTTTCCTTTTTAAATAACGGGGGCAAAAGTCAAAAGAGGAACAGTATTTACTGACACGTGAAAAGTATATGAAATTCAAATTTTTCAGCATCTGTAAGTAAAGATTTATTGGAAAACAGGCATCTGAATATTTATGTACCATCTGTGGTCGCTTTTGGGCTGTAGTGGCACAGCCGAGGAGCTGTGGTGGACACCGTATTGCACACAAGGCCCCAAATATTTACTATCTGGCCCCTTTACAGAAAATGTTTCCTGACTCCTGGCTTAGACCAAAGGCCCTGTGGTGGAAGTATCTCAGTTCTGACCTTGGCTCTGTCACTCAGACACTTTGTTACCCTGGGCAGGTGACTTAATGTCTCTAGGTCTTGCTTTTATTCCGAGTGGGTAAATTGGGGGTGATGCCACCAGCTTCTTTAGAATGGAATCATTGTAAAGATTTATAAGATAGTGCATTTAAAGTACTTGTACTGGGATGCCTGGGTGGCTCAGTGGGTTAAGCGTCTGCCTTCGGCTCAGGTCATGATTCCAGGGTCCTGGAATCAAGTTCCGCATCGGGCCCCTTACTCAGCGGGGAGCCTGCTTCTCCCTCTGCCTGCTGCTCCCCCTGTTTGTGCACTCTCTCTCTGCCAAATAAATAAATAAAATCTTTTAAAAAAATAAAGCCCTTAGTATTTATAAAATAGTGCATTTAAAGGGCTATATTGCTAACAAAACTATACTAAGCCTTTTGTTAGCAATCACTAACTTACTAATTAGCTGGCTAAGTGGTAGATATTAGTTACTATAATAATTCTTTGGTAAACAAGTGGCTGTAGTTGTTCTTAAACTCCCAGTAAAGTTTATCTTTTAAGGTGAATATTGAGATTTGTCCAAGGTCTTGGACCAAATTTGATAATCATAAAAATCCTCTTGCAGACTAAAGCCAACAGAAGCCATGCCATGAAAAGGTTTACCTTGTTTAGCTGAGAAGTGGTCTTGAGTCTGCCATTCCTAACTTGTCTTGAATACTTTTGCTTAGCAGTATTTTTATCTTGGCTTTCCGGGTTATTAAGAAAATCGTGGACCAGAACTCCAGGCATGTCCTATGCTATGAAAATCTATTTTAGGTCTCCCTTACCCCCTCCTGCCATTGCTTCCGCACCATTCAGCCAACATGCCATGATTCTGCATAGCCCAGGCTGTTCTCCCCATATCCCTGTGGATGCTTTTCTTCTTCGGGGCTTATTCCCTGCCCTGTGCATTCCTGTTAGCTCTCCTCAGTTTCTTCTCAATGAATACCTCACCTAATTAGCTATAGGTTTGGCTCTGTTTCTCTCAGTGCTTGGGCCTGTGGGCCCTTGCTTATCCCCTGATCCCCTTAGTGGGAGAATGGAGAAGGAAAAGAAATAAGGTCATCTGGGGGAGCCAGATGAAGGGCTTTGAAGCTAGTGAAGAAAAATGTGTTTACCTTCTCTCCCCCATGACCAGTCCCTCAGCCCTCTGGCCAAGTTCATCACAGGCTTCCCCTGGAAGATTCATCACCGCCCTAGTCCTGCACATCTGGTCTTTCGCTGAGTTCTGCTTTTTGAAGATTCCTTAGCCTGTCTGCTGCCACTTCACCCTTTCCTTTCCATCCCAGTGGCTGGGGCTCGAGTTCGCTCTATAGTTATTTCCTCCCTTGACTAGGAGACCTCCGTGTTGCCGGCCATGTCTTCCCATTGGCTCTCCTAGGGCAGTCAAACCTCTTCCCTGGGAAGGTCCTCACTCATTCTGTAAGCATTGATGGGCCCTCATCACGCACGAGGCTCTACATCCTGCCCTCGTGTTGCTTACATCCTGGACATAGTTGCCTTCTGGTAGATTCATGGCCGTATTTGGCCCTCAAATTGTTTTTGTTTGGCTGTATAGTGTTTTGAGCTAACATTTAAAAATCCAAACAATCTGTATAAGAATTTGTAATTCCAGGGGCACCTGGGTGGCTCGGTCAGTTGAGCCTCTCAGTCTTAATTTCAGCTCAGGTCATGATCTCAGGGTTGTGGGATCGAGCCCCACATTGGGCTCTGCACTGAACATGGAGCTTGCTTGGGATTCTCTCTCTCCCTCTGCCTCTCCCCCTGCTCATACGCTCTCTATAAATAAAAGAAAAAAAAAGAAAATTAAAAAAAAAAAAGAATTTAGAGTTCTGGCTTCTTTTAAAGACTTGAAAGGCTTGGCAGTGCTGGGCCTGTGTTGCCACAAGGTAGTAATGAGCTGGACCTGGTTAGCCAGCCAATTGTCACCTATAAATGTCCCCATCTCTCCCGATTGTCCTTCCAACACCTGACCCCTTGACTCACTGTCATTACTTTGCCTGGCCTGTAGACTCCATGTTTATGCTCCTCGGTCTGGGGCAGCTTAGTCTATGCCTCCCAGCACAGCTCAGACCTGACTGTGTGTTGCTATAAGAGCCTCCATTGTTGTACCTTCAAAACCTTTCCTTTGGCTTCCCAGGCAACCTTTATTCCTCCTCTCCCATCTCTGCTCTACACAGATTCTACACAGGGAAGCCTGCAGGAAAAATTTGGTCACCAATTGAAAATTTGCATTGACTGAGAGAACTGGGACAGAAAGAAATCAAGCCATGTCTGAAATCCAGCAGACTGAGGCCAAACAAGGATGAGAAAGCCAGTCCCGAGGGAGGGATCTGACATGTGGAAATTGGTTTCTAAAACCTCAAAGATTTTTTTTTTGGCAAAATAATTTTTTAATTTACTTTTTCAAATATCATGATAAATAGCTAACTCCAGCCTCTATTTTTTGGGTCAGAAACAAGCCAGCAGAAGCAGAATGGTTATTCATAACAGCTGTGCACATGGACACAGAGAGAACGTGAACAGTGTCCTTATGTTGTGTGTGTCCTTGGGGGGTCAGTGAATGGAAATGTGCCCCTGTGTGTAGAGTTAGACAGCCATGTTTGCAGATGATCTGCAAAGCGCAGAGAATGCTCTCTCACCCCCCAGATGTCTCCCTGTTGGTCACCTTTGTGCATGCAATACATGTTTTGCAGAATTATTTCCAGCCTGCATCTCAGTAACTGCCCCATGACTTTATTGCTTCCCTCTCCAGCTAGAATGGGCTAGGGTGCTAATGTCATCTGAAGAGCAGCGAGGAGGGGAAGCAGGAGGCCCTGAAGGGTACTCCATGGGCCGTCTTCACATCTTCTTCCATTTTGTGGACAGCGGTCTTGGCACCTGTTCCAAAAGGGGAGGAACAAAGAATAAGGAGAATGGGGTAGGGGCTGCCCCACACCTCTCAGCATTCATTCTTCACTCATAGGTGTTTATTATATATGCCTCTTCCTCTTCCAAAAACAACTCGAGGCTATAATCGAGCAGCTTGGTTCTCTGTCACAGTATCCCTTGTCCCTGGTGCCTGGTCTCATGGAGACATATATATCCTTTTCAGTGTCCAGTTATCTCTGCGGTCGAGTTCCTTCTATTATAGAAGAAGAGAGGACTTAGGCCCAAACACCCAAACACAATACTTTAATCAATAATGGAGCACTTAGCAGCCCTTCCTCTGGCTCCTCAGGAGAAGCCCCCGTTAGCCCAGAAGGATATCAGGACAGCTCAGGGCTAGCAGCTTTGCCAAAAAGGTTAAAACCCCAGCCACAAATGTGAGTGGTTCTTGCAGCAATGGTTCAGCAAGACACTGCAGAACTTGTTCTCTCATGCCTCCCCTGTGCCCCATATAGACTGGGGGCTCGGGCCTCAGCACAAAGACAGCATTTGTGGAAGCCGGAGAGGGACAGCCGTCTGCCTGGCCTTCTGTCTCTGTCTGACCGGGAAGTTAGTGCTGCTGATAGACTGGAGCACAGATCCCTGTGGGCCTAGAAATCTCCTCACTGGCCTGCCTGAGAGGAAAATGCAGTCCAACTCTGAAAGGGGCCTGCGTGTACCCCTCCTGTGTAGTGAGGACCGTGAGCTCGCCTGTGTGCACCCCTCCCGTGCAGTGAGGACAGTGAGCTCGCCGTGGGCGGGTCGCTGAGCCCTGCCTCTCCCGCCACGGCTCTGCACAGCTGGTAGACGCATTTGAGCTGGGGCCAGTGCTAGGGCCCGTGGGTGCTATGGAATCCTGTGTTCATAGCACTGTGGTTGAGCCCTGCGTTCTCTCTGAACATGAGCTTCATTTCTTTTCCATTGTAAAAATGTGGGTTCATTATGGAAAAATACAGAAAAGGAGAAAGAGAAAAGATTCCACTGCAAAACAACCCCTGTTAATATTTTAATAATTCCCTTCCAGTGTTATTCTAGGTATATCTACATAACTTGCATACTCTGAGCCTCATCTGGGGTTGCTCACAGTGTACCCAGCCTTATCTTTGTGTGATCTGTTCACTCTTGGATTGAAATCTCCCACGGGGACCGTGCATGGTCAGTTTCTCTTGGCATTTCTATTGGTCTTGGCCTCACATATTTCCAAGCTAGGCAGTTAGGCATGTAAAGGTTCCTCTCATCACTGTTACAGCCTCTTGGGGGGAATTGCACCATTCCTTAAGGTTCAATAACCCTCTCATTTCTTTTAAGGCTTTTTGTCTTGAGTTATGTCTCTTATTTTTTGTACTTTGCAGTTTGCCTGGTTTCTTCCATCTCTTTTATTTGCATCCTCTGTCATTTAGCTGGATCAGAATTTTGTTATGGCTTAAGCGAAGCATTATATCACTTTTCCAAGTTGTTCTTGGAAAATATGATCTTAATGGGCCAAGTATATATTATTCCAATGTGTTGATGTGACTTATTTTATATAACCAGTCTCCTATTGATGGTTATTTAGGCTGTGAATATTTTTTATATTATCGAATAACTCTGTATTGAATGTCTTTTGAAGACATTTGTTCTATTTTTTTAAAAGTACCTTCCGATTGTGCTTTCTTTTCTGATTATAGAGCATCTTTTTAAAATTGAAAAATAGAAACACAGAAAAGGGAGTAAAAGTCACTTGTAACCCCATCTCCCCATCACTAAAAATCTTATATTAACATTTTCATGTACACTCAGACAATCTTCTCTTTTACAATATACCTGCATGTGTTTTTTTAAACAAAATCATAATCATATGTATATACTATTCTATATGCATATATTGTTTTATATATATATATATATATATATATACACTATCTGTTAACATGTTTTTGTCTTAACAGTATAAAATGAACTTATAGTATGAGAATACACTTTCATGTCATTAAGTATTTTTCACAAACCCAATTCTTAATGAATTCATATAGTATTTCATCAAAAGGATATACCAGGTATTGGTTTTTCACTCTTCTTTTGTTGAACATTTAAGTTATTTCCATTTTTCTACCATTATAGATGATACTGCTTTAAACATCCTGATTGCAAATCTCCTGTGTGTCTGTATTCCTTCCTTTCCTTTGATGATATGACCGGAAGTGGAATTCTGGTCAAATGATGTAAACTCAAGGCATCTGATGTCACTAGAGTCAGACCTCTCTTCCTGGTGTGTACCTGTCTTGGGCAGAATTGCTCCTCCATGTTCTCACATCCTAATTCTAAACTCATAGTCACATTTTCCCCTCTCTTTTGCCACCGTTTTTCCCCCTGCTGGGACATTTTCACAGGATGGCCCTTCCCGGGGGCCCCTTGACTTTCCACACAGAACAAGGTTGTCTCTTACTTTTCTTGGTATGCCTAGCACTACATGTGACTTAGGGCAAGCTCAGAAGCTGACAGTTACTGTTATTATTGCATTTATTACTAGAAAAGCTGGCCATTGCTCTTCCTGGGGGCTCTCCAGGAGCTAGGAGTGGGTGCCCACCTAGTAATATTATATAATAACTGGACTCCTTCACAACAGTGTATCAGCCCTCTTCCACTTGTATCCCCTTGGGGAGGACTGTTGTGGCTTGGGAAGGGTTCACAGTCTCTCACTGCTCCATTCCCGGGCCCTTAGATCTGCAAAGTATTTCATTTCACCGAGATGCAGCAGAAAATAGGATATATTAGTGTTCTCCACTTATTATTCATTTTATCTACTGTGTTATTTGTTCTGTTCTAGACTTGTTGGGGAAGGTAATCAGTACACAAAAGGAGACAGGGCCTACTCTAGAGAAGGATAAAATCTACTTTTTAAACTTGTCTGAGATATATCAGCAAGTAGGAAAAAAAGGAAATTTAAAACCATTATATCCCAATTAATAATATGCATCCATAATAATATATGGATAGGAAACTAGGAATATCATCAAATTCTTAATAGTGGTTATCTCTTGGGAATAAAAGTATAAGAGACTTTGACAGTTCTTTTGTTTTCTGTCTTATGTTCTTTTTTTCCTGTTACATAAGAATTACAAATCAGTAGAGAATGAATAAACAGGCTGGGTCTATTGACTTTTATTTTTTACATTACATATTTCTATCATGCTTGAATTTTTAAAATATATATTATCTTTGCAACCAAATAAAAACGTATAAGACCTTAAAATCTTATATGATAAAATATACTAGCAAGAGGGAGCCTAGTAATGGCTGGGTTGTGGGGGGCTGTGGGGACAGGTAAAAGGAAGGCTACCTGGCAAGGGTGGAAGGATTTGTGTTGGGTGGTCCTGGAATGGCTCAGAGCTGCTGAGGGGAAGGGAAGGAAGGCGTTTCAGGTTTGAGGAAGGAGCATGAGAAGACTGATGCCATGTAGTCTGAGAATTAAGTAGAAAGATTACCAAGCCCGTGTGCTTAATTCCCACGTGCTCAAAACCATGATTTTCTTCTCCAGGGACCTCAAACTTAGTCTCTTGATCCAACGTCATACACTTTCTATAATTGACAAAAAGTCTTTGATCCTAAGTTATTTGGCAGAAATGGAAATAAGCTTGGGGGGGGGGGGCGGGGGGAGGAAGCAACCAGAAATTACATGCCTTGCAGTCTGGAAGGTAAAGGTGTAGCTAGGAAGTGACCTGTATTCCACATCAAGAGAAACTCCTTACTTTCTGTCGATCTTTACTATTCCTGGAGTAATAGTTAGACCACTGTCATAAGTGACTATTGTCATTTAAAGCTTCTCTTTTTTAATTTAGTAATAACAACTTCCAGTAGCTGAATATTTACAATGGGCCAGGTTCTGTGAAAACTACTTTACATTCAGGGCTTCATTTCATCTTTTCCATAACCATGCAAGGTAGGATTTAGCACCCCTTTATACGGGTGAAACTCAAGGTTGAAAAATGTGCCCTAAGTTACACAGCCAGTAAGTGTTGGAGCTGGGATCCTGGAGGGTTCTCACAGCGGCCTCTCCTGGAGTTAGCTTCTGCAAAAAAGTCAGCAGGTCGTAATAAAGCCTGTAGTGTGCCAGGATCTAAAAATGATGGCCAGACTTTTCGGTCTGAAGGATCACACCTCACTGTTCTTCCTTACTCTTTGTTTGCCTGTGTGGCAGGGAGAGTCATCATTTCCATTTCAGCTCGTGGAATATCATATCATGAACAGTATTGTGCAAAAGCCATTTCATGGTGCTAATGAAGAGGTTGGGCTGCTGTCCCAGGCCTCTGGAAGGCGTTCTAAATTTTGGTTAGCACTAAGAAAATTGTACAATATTTTCCCCACACCTGAACCAAATATTTTCTTCGGCTTTTCATTCATTCTACTCAGAATTTCTCTCAGCTACAGAAAGACTTCTCCTTGCCCTGGGTCTATGGAGTTTGATATTTTTTTTTTAACTGTAAATTGATTGGGTACCTTTTTACCACTTTTTAAATGTACATTAATCTGAACCAAATCCAAATATGATTTTATGTTTATAGCACCACTTCAAACTCCGTATTCATGGTCTTGTACATTTGTCTATTGATTTCATTTTCTCTTAGTTTATCTCTTATGGAAAATCTGAAAAATAAATGTAGAAAAGTATGGAGATGAAAATAAAAACATTCACAGACCACCATCTAGGGGTAACATCTACCCACATTGTATTTTAAAGAAGGATCTTCCTTTTCTTACTTAACTGTACATGTAAGACTTTCCCATTATCATTAAGCTTTTCTTAAAAGAATGTTTTTAAGAAACATATAATATTCCATTTTATGATTACACTGTAATTTATTTAACTATTCCCTATTGGTCACTTTAGGCTGTTTCTAGATCTTTTGCTTTTATAAACAACACTGTGCTGCTGAAGGTTTTCTCCTATCAGTTATCCTAATGGAAGTCCCCAAGGAGCCATTTGGTCCAAGTAATTCAAATATGTGTCTGCTGTTTGCTAATGAATGAAAACATATATAAACCAGCACTAATGGTGGCAGTGCAGCCAATGGTATAATAACACTGATAGGTAACTTCCATTGCCTATTACCCACAAAACAGGCACTTGGCTAAGCCCTGGACATATTTTATCTTATGTAATCCTCACTGTGACTTTGTGAGGTACTCATTACTATGCCCTTTTACAGATGAGGAAACTGAGGGGCTGCCCAGGTTGCTCATTCTGTTAAGCGTCTGACTCTTGGTTTCAGCTTGGGTCATGATCTTGGGGTCCTGAGATGGAACCCCATGTCAGGCTCGCACTGGGCATGGAATCTGCTTAAGATTCTCTCTCCCCCTCTGCCCCTCCCCCAACTTGTGCACATGTGCTCTCTAAATTAATTAATTAATTAATTAAAATCTTTTAAGAAACCACACACAGAGATAAGGAAACTGATATCCAGAAAGATTAACTTCCCCAAGGTCCCTCAGCTACTGAGATGACTTCAAACCATGTCTGTTTTACTTCAAAGCCTTTGTTCTTAACCCAAATCCATGTTTTATAGTCAAAAGACTAGACTCAGTTCCTGTTGCCACACTTACCGTGGGCCAGTCACTAAATCTCCTGGTGCTCAGATTTCTCATCTATTAAAAAGGGCAAAAATGTAAGAACCTGTCCAGTTGCCTCTCCCAAGACTAGCTCGAGGGTCAAAAGTAATGGATGCCGGGGCGCCTGGGTGGCACAGCGGTTAAGCGTCTGCCTTTGGCTCAGGGCGTGATCCCGGCGTTATGGGATCGAGCCCCACATCAGGCTCCTCCGCTGTGAGCCTGCTTCTTCCTCTCCCACTCCCCCTGCTTGTGTTCCCTCTCTCGCTGGCTGTCTCTGTCTCTGTCGAATAAATAAATAAAATCTTTAAAAAAAAAAAAAAAAGTAATGGATGCCACAGAACTGAGAAGTGGTATTTCTTGATTTAAGTTAATTGCTTTAATCAAGACTTACCTGAGAGACTCCCCCAAAATGCTCCTCAAGAACATTTTGCAATCCCAGCCATAACTACTGTACATTTTGGTTTAACCCATTGTAGTGACAACATAGAAACCCATTTTCGTCTGACAGTCCCACCCAAACCTCCAATCCATTTAATAATAAACCATCTGCTACAGAATAGCAGTGGTAAGTGCAGAGAATTTCCCTAGCTTGAACTCTCTTTATTGGAGCGTGTTATCTTTAGCTGTAGAGAACCTTCTGTTTTTGGAAAAGGGCGAGGGAGCACCCCGCTGAACAGGCAGCATTAACAAATTAAATCTGTTCCATCATGTCTCACCTGCTGGGTTTACATTTCCTCCGACACATGTAAAGGGTCCCTCTTTTCCCACCTGACAGACAGTCCCCTTTGCACCTGCAGCATCTTTTCCACGTACCCAGCTCAGGCATAAACACAAGCACCCATTTCCTAGTTCTGCAGTATCTGTGCCTGTTATGGCTATTGTTATTTTAGCTTCCAGTCATTATGAGCTTTAGGTTTTTGACTCATTGGCTAAGCTGGATTCCCTCACGGAAACTCTTGCTTGTCCTGGAACATTTTTCATTCCCCACACCCAGAGTGATCTATGTACATGTTTCTGTTTTTATGCTACCCCTCCCGAGGCTGGGTCTCTTCTAGTCACCGTGGATTAGTGTTTCTCACCCCAGGGGGCATTCAGCAATGGTGGTGTTTTGGTTGTCACAACTGGGATGGGGGCACTACTGGCATCTAAGGGTTAGTGATAAGGATACTGCTAAACATCCTGCAAGATACAGGACAGCCCCTCACAACGAAGAATTTTCTGGTCCAAAATGTTACTGGTGGCAAGGTTTAGAATCTCTGTCATGCACTGAGAAGTAGCCCAAAAGTCATTTATCTCGGCACATGCATCCTGCCACACTCTGAATCTTACACTAGGGGAAGCAGGATAGGATATTGGTTAAAATTGTCAGCAGGGGCCAGGGGTTGGAGGGGGGTAATGAAATAGACCAGACCTGTATTGTCATTCTGAGTTCATCATTGACCTGGGTTTAAATTCTGGAGGACCATTCCTTAGCTGCATGACCTTCAGCCAAGTGTCACCCTTTCTGAGCCTCTGGTTTCCTCCTCTGTAAAACAGGGCTAGCAATCCTTACTTCTTGCTTATACAAGGTTCTAAAGCTCCCCTCACCATGCCCAGCACATACAAGCATGCTATTCTTCATTAAGCAAGATTGTTGAGGTCCTACTATGTAGCCAGTTGCTAATAAGCCCATCAGTGAACAGAACAAATAGATATCCTTGCCTTCCAGGAGTTTACCCTCTATTGGGAGGAAACAGACATGTCAGAAACCAGTAAATGATATCACACAGCGCATGGTAAAAATAGAGGAAAATAGAGAAGGGGGATGGGCACTGAAAGGGACATAGCTGCTCTCCTCCCTCAAGAGGCATGCTCTTCTTTGGGGTTTTTCTCCTAGCAGTAGTCACATGTTTCTTCCCCAGCACCAATCCTCTCATCTAATTGTGCCCAGTTGTACTGAGGCCTGGTAGACATGTAGGTCATGGTGTATGGTCTTGAAAACCTGTCTATGGCTTGGGCCTGGTTGGCTGTGAGCTGTCCCCGGGGCTGGCCAGCTGCCGAACGCATACCTGACCAGCATTCTTTATTGCATTTTGGGGACTCTTCTTTTCAGCATCCTTCCCCTTTCTAAATGGAGTTAAAAATAAAATGTTTCTTTTAATCCAGCCTAACTAAAGAGGTGAATCTGCAGTTTGATTGGTCAAAGAGCCACTCAGTCATTATTCCTAAAAAATAAGTAAATGCATTCCCTCTCCATAACTAGATTTAAACTCTTAGAAGACTGGGGCCCATATCACTGAAACCTCCCCCTAATGCATGATTTGCATATAACTAGCAGGTATACAGCCCTCATGATAGAAAGAGATCAGGTTTTAGAGCAAAACAGATCTGGTTTTGAATCCTGCCTGAGCAAGTGCCTTAGACTCTCTGAGCCTCAGTTTCCTCATCAGTAAAGTGGGAATAAACCCCCACCATGCAAGTGGTTATGAGAATCAGAGGATTCATCAGAAGTGCTAAGCGTGGGCAGGCACATAAAGGCCCCTCTGTGATGTACATGGTGAACTTTGCCCAGTCCCTTCCCCCTTTGTTCCCAAGCCCAGCACTCACTAAGGAAGCACAAAACAAGGAATTCTTTTTTTTTTTTTTTAATGATTTTTTATTATATTATGTTAGTCACCATACAGTACATCCCCGGTTTCCGATGTAAGGCTCGATGATTCATTAGCTGTGTATAACACCCAGTGCACCATGCAATACGTGCCCTCCTTACTACCCATCACCGGTCTATCCCATTCCCCCACCCCCCTCCCCTCTGAAGTCCTCAGTTTGTTTCTCAGAGTCCATAGTCTCTCATGTTTCATTCCCCCTTCTGATTACCCCCCCTTTCTTTATCCCTTTCTTCCCCTACCGATCATCTTAGTTCTTATGTTCCATAGATGAGAGAAATCATATGATAGTTGTCTTTCTCTGCTTGACTTATTTAACAATAGAGCTCACCTAGTATAGCTCACCTCTCTCTTTTTTTCCCCCAAACTGCAACAGAAAAATATCTCCAGCTCTCTGGGAAATTTTTCAAGAAATATGTAAAAATATGCTCAGTCTTACGTTCAAAACATGAAGCTGAAGTTAAGGTATACAGCTGACCCTTGAACAATGCAAGGGTTAGGGACACTGTCTGACACCCCCCACACTCTGCAGAGAGATGAAAATCCATATATAACTTTTGACTCTCCCAAAACTTAAGTACTTAATAGCCTGCTGTTGACCAGAAGCCTTACCAATAACATAAGTAACTGATTAACACATTTTTTGTATAAGCATTATATACTGTATTCTTACAATAACGTAAGCTGGCAAAAAGAAAATGTTATTAAAATCATAAGGAAGAGAAAATACATTTACAGTCCTGTGCTATATTTATTGAAAAAAAATCTGCCTGTAGGTGGACCCTCAAAGTTCAAACCCATGTTGTTTAAGGATCAGCTGTAGTTGTTTTCTCTATTAGATTAGTGATAATATCCTGTTGATGAGAGTGTGGAAAAAGATAATTCATGTACCTTTCTGGGGACAATAAAGTTCAAACAGACTGGAGGTTAGTTTGGCAAACTTGGCAATGCATGTCAAAGGCTAAAATGCAGATATTTCTTAGACCAAGGAATTCTACTTAAGGAATCTGCCTTGTAAAAATAGCACAAATACATAAAGGATGTTCACTGAAGCACTTTTTGTAATAGCCAGACACTGGAAACGATTTTAATGTCCATCGGTGGGAGGTTGATTAAATCCATGTGGTCCATCTGGACCATGGGATACTAACTCTTGCACTCATTAAAAAGAAAGAGTGATTCTGGGGTGATGGAAATGTTTTGAAACTACACAGAGGTGGTGTTTGCACAACATTGTGAGTGTACTAAAGGCCACTGAATTGTTCACAAAAAATGGTTAATTTATATTACGTGAAATTTACCCCCATAAATTATTATTTTTTTAGAAGAATGAGTCTTATATGCTAATATGGAGAGACATATTGTTGAGTGAGAAGAGAAAACATTCTGTATTCTGTAATTGTTGGCAAATGCATTTAAAAGGTCTGGAAAGATCTAGAACAGACTTAACAGTAGTTACTTCTAGAAAGTAGACTCGGGAAAATGAGGGGATTTGTACTTAGTTTTATATACTTCTGTAATGTATGAAAAATGTTTATACTTTTGTAATGTATGTAAATTTAAAGTTAGCATGAGGTACTTGAGAATGGGTGGTGGGGAGGGGGGAGTTTGAAGTTGGTCAGGGGTTGAAACTGTTACAAGGTGGGCGGTTGATTCTCTCCAGTGAAAGTGGAACATGTCTTTCATTTTGAATCTTATTTTTGTGTTTTCCTCTCTTTCTGCTCTTTAATTCCCGCCCAGCTGTAATCAGAACCGAAAACTGAGATCAGGGAGTAACATGATGACTCACTAGTTTTGACCTTTCCGTTCCTGTGGCTAATTGATTCTGAGTGCCAACGATCTGCAGGCATTAGTCTGGTCACTGTTTATAAGGGCCTGTTTTCAAGACATCACAAGGATTTGCAAGATACCATTAGTAAACCGCGTATTTGGTGCAAGTCCTTTCTTGACCAGCATCAGGGGCTGGTCCAATGATCATGAGCTCACTAATAAGCCCAGGGGCTCTTGGAAGCCTGAGGAACTCCTGTTGCTACTTGCAAACAGCTAACTTCCTGCTTCAAGAGGGTTGTGAGAATACCTCGAAGCCCCTTGGAAGTTTCTTTTTACATTTTTCATTTATTCATTTTTTCTAAAATTATAAAAAATGTATAAACTAGGATTTAAAAAATCACCTATCATGTCATCAGGCAAAAACAATAGAATTTTCTGGTGTTCCTTTCATATCTTTGCTCATGTGCTTTTTTTCATAACTAGAAACAGTATTCATATACAGATTTTAGTTCTGATTTTAACTTACATGGAAGGGATTTTTAGCTGTTCAAATGGTCTCAGAATTGTCTAATTGGCTGGATAATATACCATCAGGCAGATGAATTAAAACTTTTTTAACAATGCCCTTATGTTGAATAGCTCCCTTAAAATTTTCTTTGCTTTCTTAAGTTTTATTGTTGAATCTCAAAATATTTGGAAGCTGCTTTAGAATATCTGAGTGATGACAGCTCATATGTCACATGCAAAATCAGTTCTTGCCCTGAGGAAGTTTATAGGTCAGAGCAGGTGACCAATAAGTGTAATAAGATGTGATCATTGCTATATCAGATATGTCCAAATTGCTCTGGGAAAGTGGTGAAGGATTCTTAGAGGAGGAGTTTGAGTTATATCCTGAGGACACTTAAGAGTTAGCCAGCTAGTAAATGAAAGAAAAGCTTCCCAGGAAAAGAAGACGACTTGAAGGAAGTACAGAGGGATGGCAAAGCATGATGCATTTAGAAAATGGCAGATTGCCTAGTAGGGCTGGAGAATAGAGGGCTCATGGGTGAGTGGCAGGAAGTGATTCTAGGTGTATAGACTGTGGTCAGATTACAAGAGGCCTTCTGTGCCAAACTGAGGAGTTGGAACTTCTGAAGGCCATAGACATGTGGCCACAGCCATGTCTTACTAAATTAGAATGTGGTTTTGAGCACAGCAACACCTTATTGCTTTGGCAAAGTTCCCAATAAGAGTGTTGAAATCTTCCAGGATGAAGGTTAAAGATGATGCACTTAGCTTTCTTCTTGATCATTTGTACTTGTCATGAGAAGGCACCGTGATAGCATGTTTCAGCCTCAAGAGTGGGCTTTGGAGAGTCAGACCACCCCAAAGTCCACCAGGGCCTCTTTGGAAAATAAGAAAATACCTCAGGGACAGGCATCATTTGCTGTCAAGGCGGAATTTAATACACATATTAGTTGGTACTTTTCAAATTAACAGAATCCCAACTGAGGTTAATGTAAACGGAAGGGGTTTAATCTAAATCTAAGAGTGGCTTTTCCTGGCGTCACGCACAGTGGGATCCAGGGGTTTAAACAGTGTGGGTAAAGCTTGCTTGCTCCCTCCCTCTGTCAGTCCCTCTCCCTCTATCCTTCATTCTGTGTGTCCCTTTATTTTCCTTGATAGCAAATGGACTTAGCTGCATGACCAGAGAGAGCTGCTGCAAGAAATTCTTGCTTATTTTATCTCTTGAGTTCACAGTACCAAAGGAATAAAGACCCTGCCACTCTTTCTCCCATAAACCACTTAGCACATTTCTGAGAATCAGGTGCCTGTCCCTGAACCAGGGTGGAGGACTGCTCTGACTGGTCAGGTCTGGGGCATCCCACCCAAACTGTGTACCAAGTGGGATAGCCAAGGATGGCGGGCTTCTGTTCCTTGATGGAGGAGGAAGATGGGACTACTAGCCAGGTGTAAAGGCCATCCACTGCTGTTAACCTTCGTTCTTCTGAAGAAGGGGGTGTCCACTGGAAAGAAGCGGAGCCTGTGGCTTCTCTGAGAGCTGTCTTTGTGCATGTTTCTGTACGGTGTCCCAGTCTCACAGAACGGATACTCCCAGCACCTGTGTGAACGCAGCCCCTTTGCCCAATTTCCCTTAGCACGTAGACTCAAGAAAACACCCCGCTTCCCAAAAGGGAAGGCCTTGTGGCATTGTCCTCTCTTTCTTGTGAATATCTGATTTATGTTCTGTCAGTGACAGGAAGCCGTTCTAACAATCCACCCAAGTCCTGCCACGGCCCCCGTGATGGTTTGTTTTCCTCATTGTTTAGCGTTCCATCAGCTTCCGCAGCGAGAGCCGCCCTGACATCCTCGCCCCCCGACCCTGGTCCAGAAATGCCGCCCCCTCAAGCACGAAGCGGAGGGACAGCAAGCTGTGGAGTGAGACCTTCGATGTGTGCGTCAATCAGATGCTTCCGTCCAAGGAAATCAAACGTCAGGAGGTAGGCTCGGGACCCAGGAGTTGGCCCTGTGTCTGGAACAAGGTGCACCACAGGCGAGAGCCAAACTGCGTCTACACCGCAGGCTCCCAATCAGTTCTTCGTTGCATTTCTAGGAGGACTTGACGGGGATGTCACGCCTTGTAAGGAACCAAGAACCCAGCCTCCAGCTGGGTGGGTGGCCCCTGCTTTAAAAAGAAACTGATGTGAAAATCTGAATTTACAAAGAAAATGAATCAGGAAGTGTCTGTTTAGGGTCCTGGAGCTCACAAAAATAATCACTTGAGTTATATTTTAATAGCAACTTCTAGAATATTTTAAAATATTCAGCTTCTGAAACTTTGATTCGGTTTTGTGGAGAATGTGTCTATGGAATGCAGTTCCTTTCATGACCTGTAAGTTTTCTGTATCAAGAGTTCTAAATGACTATGGTCATCTTACCCTTTATGGAAAGCTTGTCACTGCCAGGCTATGCCAAAGCACATCTAGCACATCGCCTAGTGAAACCCTTGGAATGTCTATTTTTGTGGAAAACCTGACATTGGCAAAAGGAATACTTGAAAACTTTCTAGGTTTGGGCTCCACGATTCCTTTCTAGGAATCTATCTGCCAGACACACTTATACACAGATGAAAGGATATATATGTAAGGTTTTCATCACAGTAATGTTTATAATAGCGCTGGAAAGAGCCTGAACATCTATCGCCAGGGACTGGCTAAATAATGAATATCTATAAGATATACCTGAAATACAGTGTAGCCTTAACTAGAAGTGTTGATACGCATGTATGGCTAAGTGGATAAGGCAAGGCACAAAATTGGGTATATCATGTCCTTTTACCATCTGTGTGAAAGCACAAAGAAAAATGAACATATGTGTGTAGGTGCACGTATTTGCTTGTAGAATCATAAAATATTTCTGGAAGGATTTGCAAGGAACTGGTAACATTGTTGCCTCCTGGGAGGGAACTGGGTGGCTGAGTAGAGGTAAAAAGGAAAGTTTTCACCATGTACCTCTTTGTGCACTCTAAATTTTGAACTGTGTTAATGTATTACCTATTAAAAAGAAACAATAAAGTATTTTAAAATAATACATGCACTGAAAAAAATCTGCGAAGAAATGTGGCAAAACCCTAAGAATAGTTAACTAGATGGTATTATGGGTACGTTAAAATTTTCCACTTTACACTTTTTTTGTGTTTTCCCAAGTGTTACCAGTATACATATATAACTTGTACAATCTGATAGTGGGAAGGAAGGAAGGAGGGAGGGATTGATTCTGCAGATTGGGAGATTATTAAGGTATAGTGAATACAAGCTCACTCATCTAGAAAGTTACAGAGCTGGGATTTGAACCCAGGTCCTGTCCTACTCCAGAGCCTGGTCTTCATGGTGACACTGTGCTGTCTCACAACAGATATCTGACGGTGGTGTTTCCCGGTATGGGGTTCTGTGGTTTTCCTCTCCTGGGGACCACATTTGGTCAGTGGGACCACATTTGGTCAGTCAGACCATCAGACCTATGTAAGTGAGCTCTAGTAAAACAGATGTACAAGGAAATCTGAGGAGGTCTAAGTAAAGTCTAGTTAACTGTATTGTGCAACCCATTTCCTGGTTTCGATAATGCTCTGTAGTTCTGGAAGATGCCACTATTGGGGGAAGATGAGTAGAAGGGGCACAGGACCTCGGTGTTCTATGTTTACTTCTCCTGTGAGTCTGTAATTATTTCAAAATAAAAGGTTCAACAAAACAGAATACAAGGAGGGCATGATGTGGAAGCTTTACTGGGCCTTGGGGGAGGTTACCATGCACTAGCCTCCAACACAGTATTCTTCCTCCACCTGCTTTAGCTGAGAGCAAACTCATTGTCTTACATTCCATCCACCCCAGAGATGGAGGGTGCTCTCCAGGGCTGCTCATTCCTTCCCTTTAGTCTGAAAGAAATGTAGTAGTCCCCAAACTATCACTCCTATTAAAGGACTAATCATAGAGTCCTTTAACAATTAATGTTTGCCAACAGTTTAGACTCCCAGATGAGTGAAAGGAGTATTCTGCACATATAGCTCTTAAATTATAATGGCTTAATAGAGCCAAATTAGAAACGGTCTATTTACACACTCTTGCACACAGCTGGCTCCTATAATTTTATTTATTGTACCGTGTAGGGCTGAGAAGTAATTTAGAATGAATTAACATCACCAGACATTTAGAGTGATAAAATATTAGATTCTTCCTACAATTCCAGCCTCAAGACAAGTGGCTGATAAGAATAAAGCTTTCTGCTGAGATTCACCTTCTGTTGAGTAGAACAAAAACAAATTGTGACGGCCCAGTTCATTATACAGCCATGCCCATCCCTGAGAACAGACCCCGAAATCGTTTATGACGGTTGCTGTGCACATGAGAGACGCAGAATCCAACTGTCATTATTTTACCTAAAATAGTTTCCTCTTGTTTGGATGCACCCAAGTTCTGTAACATGAAAGATGACTTACTGGGTTGGAAACATATGTGGAACCCCTTTCTCCCACAAACGGGTGAGTACGTTATACAGAAGTTTTGCAAAATTCTTCCTTTATAGGTTTTAGCTACTTAGATGCATTTGCTGCAGGTTAATTTAACTTTTTAAAGAATCCTTTAAAAATTCTTAAGAAATGGGTAGATCTGGGTTTTTGAACAACAGAACCAGCACTGTTTGAATTTGGTCTCATAAATGGAGTGTTCCATGAATGTGTTTTCTCTTTGCTTGCAGGCAATCTTTGAGCTTTCCCAAGGAGAAGAAGACTTGATAGAGGACTTGAAATTGGCAAAAAAGGTAAATTTGAATCCAGTGGTCATTTGGGCCACCTCCTTTTTTTTTTTTCTTATGAGTAATTTCACAATTCTAAGATTGTGTCTTAGGAGCACTCTTTTTATGACTAAAACAGGTTATCAACAATTGAGAAGAATCCACACAAACCAAGTAGGGGGGAAAATGGCTCAAAACAAGAAAGTTCTCTAGACCTGGTACCTATAGGGGTTCTCCTGTGCACATCTCTAATGCATCTCAAAGAATACTTGAGTTTAATCAGGAAGTGTTCATAGAGGCCCGGCTTTCCATATATTTCATTGTCTCGCATGCGGAGCCTCCTTACCCATGGGAGAGAGCGTGCAGATGTCTGAAACTGGAACAGTGTCTTAGAAATAAAGCCACTTGAATCTCCTAAGTAGAGAAAGTGCTTAAGTGAGGCAATTGCATACCGTCATGTGAATTAGGTCTTTTATATAGAAACTTGTGTTTTAATTACATTGTGTGCAGAAAGGGAAAGGAGACCCATGCCTTGTAGCCTGTGTTATCTGGACAATACACTTTCCTCAAAACCTTTCCATTCCAGGGGATCACTGGAATGAAGGGGGTGGGTCACTCCCCCCAACCAAAGGCTGAAATCCAGACTCCTTCATCTGATATACCCAGCCTCCTTTAAAGAATCACAGGGTTGGAAAGATGCCTCCCTTCTTTTAAGTGGCCTTAGTCCAGATTCCTGCTGATATGAAGTCCCATCTGTAGCATTCCCAGGAGATGGCCATCTACACTTTGCCTAGAACACAGCCAGGAAACTGAGTTTTTAGGCAAGGCTGGAGGAGGTGGAAGACGGAGATGACAAAGAAGGCATTTAACTCTGTGAGACATCTTGCTGGTCAGCTGTTCAGCTCTTCCTTCCTGTATCAAGATTCCCCAAAGCTAAGCACCTTAAGGATATTTTACTGCCGTCCTTTTGCTTATGGTAGTTCTACCTTCCTAGAAACTCTTCCTTTCCTTTCAACCACCCATATCCAACCATTCTCCAGGAACTAGCTCAAATCTCAATTCATTCTTCGCCAGTATTTACTGCCCCCTTCTCCATGTCAGGCAGCTCTTCTTAAATCTCCCTTGACCACTCCAGCTTTACTTCTTTCACCCTCTAAGCACTTATGATTTGATCAGTTTTTACGGCTATGTGACATCTCTCCTGTTTTTAGTCTTGAGCTTTTTAAAACATGTATCTAATTATCCACATGTTTTTCTTACCTTCTGCTTGCCTTTATAAATCTTCTTGGAGGCAGGGACTGTGCCCTCTGAGTCTTTGTGCTCTATTACAGTGACCTGGGTATAACTGTGTGTTCTTGTTTAATTATCATGAGTAAGAGATGATAAGATTGACAGAGATTTTGGCCTCTTGGCTTCAGAGCAGTCGTAAAGGATGCCATCAATTTTTCTTTCTTCCTTTACTTAAATATGGACCAATTGAAAAAGAACCTGCTGCTAGTAGCTAATTCTGTATAAATTAAGAGTTTTTCAAGCTGCAAGATCTTCAATCACATTAAATTTTAAAACATTATACAAATCAGATCGGCTCTGTACTCACCCTTGCCTAGATGTATGATATACTAGAATAAAGAACCTTTTTAAAAATCTCCTTGGGTTTATCAACAACCACAAACGGCTCAAGGCAATGCTGGATTCTCATCTGCTCCGGCCACACCCAGCTGCTGTCTCCATAGCATTAGGGAAGAAGTTGTTGGGGGAGAGCCAACTATTTTGTTATTATGTGGGGCCTCGAGGACACTGATGCCATTTACATTAACCACTTGCTTCCTCTGATTTTAAGTGTTTGCTTGCCTCTCTCGCCCTTCTTGTGCAGGCCTATCATGACCCCATGCTGAAACTCTCCATAATGACAGAACAAGAGTTGAATCAAATTTTTGGAACACTGGACTCTCTCATTCCTCTACACGAAGGTATAATTTTGTTCCCAGAATGAGTCATGACTTGTAGCCTTGATTGAGTCGTCCTACAGCAAGTCATGATTATGTAATAATGTGATTAACCCAGAATCTACTTCCAGTCCTGTTCATATTTGAATGCCTAACAAAATAAGCATTTTGTTTGTTTTTTGTTTTTTTGTTTTTTTGTTTTTACCAGAGCTCCTTAGTCAACTTCGAGATGCTCGGAAGCCTGATGGCTCCACTGAACATGTCGGTCCCATCCTCGTGGGCTGGGTAAGAAAAGTTCTCTAGTCTTGATTGAGAATGAATTTCAATAACATAGGTAGAGTTTCATTTTAGCTAGACTTTTTGTAGTGGCAAATGGTAGCTTGACATCATAAATAGCAAATTCCTAGCAAAATTTATCTTATCTAGGCTTTATCTCCTCAATGCACGGAAACAATTATTTTTCTTAATACAAATTTGCAGCATTTAAAGATAACATGGCCTTTTTGCAATAAAATAAGTAAAGGCACATATGAAATGGTTACTAGTTTTACATCAAATGAAGTAAAACTAGTTAATATTCAGCTGAGGCCAATTACTAATAATATAATTATTATCATTTCTATTTCAGTAAATATTCACAGACATATTCTTATCCATCACCAAAAAAGGTGCTTTTATTCAGGCTCCAGAAAAACTCTCATGGTAAAATGTAGTTTCATACATAAGGTAATACTAAATGTTGTTAATGTTTGGCGTATATCTGATTCTGAGTCACTTCATAGGAAGGCTTGGTATTATGCTGACCTTCAGCCCAAATAACTCATTTCCTTTCCTAATTAAACAAAGAAATCAGTTGTGACCTTAGATTAGGGGTTCTAAATTTATTGTCTTGGGGCTGAATTTGTGTTTTTTGGGTCCATAATGTGCTCGTTCGTTTGTTAATGTACTTTAGAGCAGGCATGCACTTTCTATTTTGCCACAGTCCCCACCATTCCCTATTACTTCATCTCTGTTTCCTTTGAGTCCTTGCCTGTACCATCCCAGCTCCAGGTGGTTTTCATTTGTTATGAAGCAGGTAATAAAAGCAGATTACATTGATGACTTCTTCCAGGCAGGATTAGCTCTCTCATCTCTCTGATCCACACAGTCTTCCAGAAAAATAGGCAGGAAGTGCCACAGCAGCCAGCATTAGAGTCATTCCACTGTTTGGGGAATGTTGTGAAAGTTATAAATCCTACTATCACCATGTGAGTTCTCTTGATCCAGTTACATTTGTAGTTATATTTTAACCTTCCTAGGCTCTCCAGTTCCTGTGTTTTGATGTTGCTCTCTTATCCTAACTTCTGCTTCTCAATTATTGCCTTGATCAAGAAAATTTGAGGGTTTCATGACTTAGATAGCTTTAGTTCCCAAGTCACTTTTAGCATGAGGCCGAAATGCCCCAAGGGCATCTGAAAGGCAAGCAATGTTCTAAGATGAATAATTTAGAAAATGTGCCTTAATATTTCAGAAGAGATCATTCATCTCATATTTTTGACTTTCATTTTATTATAAGATGTGGTAGATGTTTTAACTTCTTTAGCCTTCAAAGAAATTTCTCTAAAGAGAGCAAGCCAGCTGGAGACAGAGAAGGTGTAATGAGAAGAGAGATTCTGCCTCAATATTTCTTAAACTTCCTGAGTCTCTGGGCTGCTTTGATGGGTGTGGGGGAAGGGGCCAGTGAGGCCCCGCTCCAGAATTAGCACGATGCCTGCTCTGTGTTTGACGAGATGGCCGTATAGAATGACGTGGTTTCCTTCGACATCATACACAAATTGTCAGTTCATGCCAGAAGCAAAAGTGGAGGCATTTGCCTTGTTATTAATTTTTTTCTGAAATAAATGCTTGCCGCTCTTATTAGGAAATTGGCTTGATCTGGGGGTGGCTTTTGCAGGCCTTTTCTATACATACTCAAAGGAAATGTGACCACTTCCACTGCTATCTGAACCCTTCAGACATCAAATGGGGACTTACAGCTTGAAGAGCAGCCTAAAATTAAACAACTGGCCCATTGTGACCAGACCTCATGAGAAACGGGCCTTATTTATCAGGCCTGATGAGCTGTTAAATGTTTTCCCACTTTTAACTGCAGATGTGTCCGTGCGAGTGGGAACTGTAAACCAAGGGGTACATCTGTTTGAGTTCTGGTCTTTTTAACAGAACAAAATAAACATCTGAGGGGACTTTGAATGGGAAAAGTCAGAGCCCATTCAACCCATGAAAAATTGATTTATTCGCAGCCCTCACCCACCAAAACCCCTCCCAGGGAAAAAAGGTGAGAAAAAAAAAAAAACAACCCTTTTAAACAAGTGAGCCTCCCAAGTGGGACAGGCCTGGCTAGTCCTTTTGACCTTAGAATGAATCAATTACTTGTACTTTGAAGGCCTAAAGCAGAGTGTTGGTTTCCTCAGGGAGCCAACCAGGGTACCGTCTCCCGGAGCGGTAGGCCTGATCCCATACACATCCCCTGTTGGACAGAAACAACTTCCCAAGCGACTTATCTTCATGCTAATGTTTTTTCAGTAACAAATTTATATAACTTAATTTATATAATTTAATAAATTTAAATAATTTACAAGCTCTCCAAGGCAGCAAGTTCTTATGTTAATTTGGGTTCTAATTAAATTTTAATTCTATAGAGAGAGGCAGGGTACATGGCAGCAAAAAAATAGATTTGTTCTGTCACTTTTCACAGTGTTAGGGAGATAAAAAGAATTTCTGAAGAAAGTCAAAGAGTTTCCTTTATAAATTCTTGATAGTCTATTTAAAGAGATGTCGAGGAGTTCAGAGCTTTGGGGGGAAGGGTGGGGGAGAAAAGGCTGCAGACTGGTTTTGTCTCTAGCTGAGCAAGTAGTTTTGCTTCTCTAAACCACAGTTTCTTCAATGAAAGTATCCTAGGGATAAATAATAATAAAAAAATAATTTTTTACTAATTATATTACTTTTGCTTTAATAGCTAGTACTTACAGATTCTTACCCAGAAGCCAAGCTCTTTTTTTGTCTGCCTTGTCTCATTAAAAGACAGGAGTACTTTAGTATGTGCATTTTGTAAGTGGGGAAACTGAGGCTCAGAAGGGTCACCTGGCTAGTAACTGTCCAGGTTAGGCTTTGAGCATGATTATCCCTGGTTCCAGAGTCTGCCCGCTTAACCACTCTATTATCACCTCTCACATTTTCTGTAAGTGAATGTGTATGTATTTGGGAACCAAGATGTGTATATTCTTCCTTCCCTATCAAGTTATCACTTGTAGCCCTTTCTAGCCAGTGGGGTTGAACCAGATAGCCTTTCAGGTCATGCCCAGGAAATGAGCACCCTGTCAGGTGTGAACAGGACCAGAGCTGGATCGGGTTGCCATGGCAGCAGAGGCAGCCAGATCAGAGAGTAATGGCCCATTGGGCGGTGAGCAGCAGTGTGGTCAGCTTCCTCACTAGTTTACTTCTAATAGTTAGTGCTGATTTGTTTCTCCATAATGAAAACATTGGGCATTTCCAGGTCTTTTTAAAAGGCGAGGAAGTGGAAATGAAATTAAGAGGGCCTGAAGCTCTTTTTAATTAACTCTGAAAATCTTGAATTACAAGCCACAATACCACATCTGGGGTGTGTGTGTGTGTGTAAGTAGCAATTATCATTACTTTCAAATATAAGGTTGAGGAAAGAATTTCTGTAGCTCTTTTTAACACAAAGAAAGGGTTTTGTGTGTGTGTGTGTTTTGTTGGGTTTTTTGGTTTGTTTGTTGTTGTTTGTTTTTTTATGCCATGTAAGGAAGGTAGACCTTTCCAAAGAATGTTAAACTCGACAGTGAACTTAAACATTACTTCCTTGGTATCTTTTTTGGTTTCAGTTGCTGAGAAAATAATTTCAATAAGAGGTTTAAAAGAAGCCACAGAATATTACACTTTGACCCATTGTTCAGATGCTATCACAATTTATTTCTAAGCCATGTTGCCAGACCATCAAATATTACCTAATCTGGAAACCATTAAACATTCATTTATTTGTTCTTTCGGAATATAAACTTTGGATGTCTGTGGATGGTAGGCCCGATGCAAAGTATCGAGGATGCAGAAATTAAAGACGCTCTTGCCACTGTCTTGCTCTGAATCCTCCACAGGGCAGGTGCTGTGGTAAATGTGGCTCCTTAGTCCAAGGGCGAGAAGCAAACACAACAGGGCCATTGGCTGCTTTTTATTGCCTCCGGTACCTTTCCGGAAGCTGACAGCCCATGCGTTAGGTTGCTGAGCCTTCCACTAATAGGAAGGAGTGGAAAAGGGAGATGAACAGCCTTCTCCCTGGATCTCTGACTCTGTGTTTGCACAATGTGACTGATGGGACATGTCAGGAAAATTAGTATTTTGCTAGAAGGAAGATAGTGGAAGTGAAGTGTTCCAAAGTCTTTAGGCTTAAATGTTCTTTGCATGGTGCTGTGATGTTAACCATGAATCTAACTTAAAAGATTTTTCTAAATGCTTCCTGCATCTAATTTTTTACTAATTATGCTTTTGCTTTAACTTCTTGGACTTCTTTATAATTGGCCCACCTTGGAATCCGGTAACCTTCAGCTAACAGAGAGATGCTTGCACAAGGCCATGCAAAGGGCTGGGCCATGGAGTCTGACCCCTTGCTTTCTTTTTATGCCACTAACTCTTCCAGATGAATTTCTTATGAATAATTTTAAAATAAATCCTGTTTGTTTGTTTTTAAAGATAGGAAGCTTTCCCCTCACCAGACACTTTTGGAAGTTCAGGAAAATTTTGAGCTGTGTGCATATACAGTCTTTTCTGGTTCTTTTGTTTCTAGCTTAGATTGGCAGAAACGCAGAAAAATTATGATGGGGTCTTAACAGTCAAAGTAGATGTGCAACTAAGAAAATAACTTCGTGCAAACAAGCCAAAGCCTAAAAACTGTCCATTGCCTGCGATTTTGCAGATTGCACTAGTCTGTCTCCTCCAGCTGTGCAGATAAAGGAATGTTGGCCAGGTCTGGAGACCAGTTAGGTTTGTTCAGTCCGCACAAGTGATATTTGCTTGTAGCTTTAGAGCACAATTAGTGCCACACTCCAACCCCATTTTGATGTTGCTTTCCTAGCTGCCTTGTCTCAGCTCCTACGACAGCTACTGCAGCAATCAAGTCGCCGCCAAAGCTCTGCTGGACCACAAAAAACAAGACCACCGAGTCCAGGATTTCCTCCAGCGATGTTTAGAGTCCCCCTTTAGCCGCAAGCTAGACCTCTGGAATTTTCTTGATATTCCAAGGAGCCGTCTAGTGAAATACCCTCTGCTTCTTCGGGAAATCTTGAGGCACACCCCAAATGATAATCCAGATCAGCAGCACCTGGAGGAAGCTGTAAGTTCGTGTTTCTTTGCCTTTACCTTGTTTTCTGCCTTGCGTCTAGGAGATTGGGTGTGTGGCTGGATGAAGGGTCTCTGGGTACACGGGACCCAGGGCTCCTGGCTTCCAGGCTTGGTGCTACCATCCATCATGTTTTGATTTTGCAAGTCACTTCTCTCTCTGCCTCACTCTCCCAACCTATAAAATGCAGTGTTTATATGAAATGCACCCAAAGGTCACTTTGATTTCTAGAAGTTCTTGATTCTGTGTGGGTAACTCTGTAATCTGTAATTACAATTCATAATAAACTGTAATCTGTTTGCTACAACGGTTGTGAGGGTTAAGATCTCTGGAGATTTTAAATTGAATATCTGTTTAGTTAGCCAATGGGAATTGCCTCTTAACTTAGCCCCTGAGCCCATTTGTGAAGTTGACACCCATTTCAGATCCAGCTTTCCTCCACCTCTGATTGCAGTGAGGGACCGACCTGGTCCAAAGTCCTGCTCACCAGAAAATGAACAGAGAGAGATTCTTTCCTAGCAGCAATAGAAAACCAGGAAAAATGGATCCATCTCATGAGAATATTGTGAACAGTGAGTGTTGTGTCTGGAGAGCTTGGTTCTGATTGGGGTGCTCTGGGGGACAGAGCAGAGGTGATGGCAGACCACGAGGAGCCAGTGGCCTGAGCAAAGCTATGGAGGAATGACAACACAGGAAATGACTGGGGAATACCGGGGGTCAGTCAGCCTGGGATTGAGGATATTCTGAGGAAGCAGCAGGAGAGAAGGCAGAGGATGGGGGTTCAGATCTGGTTAAAAAGGGTTGTGGGGTTTTTTTTAGATTTTATTTATTTATTCGAGAGAGAGGGAATGTGCACGACAGAGAGACAGAGCACAAGCGGGGTGAGGGGCAGAGGGAGAAGCAGACTCCCCACTGAGCAGGGAGCCCGGTGTGGGGCTCTATCCTGGGACTCCAGGATCATGACCTGAGCCAAAGGCAAACACTCAACTGACTGAGCCACGCAGGTGCCCCTATGGAGAGGGTTTTAAATATTAATTTGAGATGTTTTTCGTTTGTTGTGTTTTGTTTGTTTTTTGATTTCTAAGTAGCTGCATTCAGGGTTCAAATCCCAGCTCCGTCGCTGACAAGCTGTGGAACCTTGGACACATTAGTCTCCTTGTCTGTAGGACAGGGGACAGGGAGGCAAGCTGAGAGGCTGCTGCAGTGGTCTAGGCATGCAGTCATGGAAACCTCCTGAGGGAAGAGCCGTGGAGATGGAGGCTCAGAGACCACTTCAAAGGGCTCGTTCCCTGACTGCATCTGGAACAGAAAGAGGATATGCATAGGTGACTTGAAAATCAGAAGCTATGAAATCTGTGAGCAAAATGCCTATCTCCTCCCTGAGAGGGCTTTAATAATAATTAGTAGTAATCACAACAATAATAATGCTAGCAATACCTGCTGACATTTCTTGAGTACCTAGTAAATCAGCTTTATGTAATCACCGTATAAGTTATTATCTCACTTAATCTTTATAATAACCTAGGCAATAGCCGTCCTTGTTAGGACCATATTGCAGATGAGGCGTGGAGGGCTGAAATAACTTGCCTGGGTCCAGAGCCAGCACGTGATGAAGCTGATGTCTGAAATCTCTCGGTGTAAACTGCAAATCCTGTGCCCGTTTCACTTCTTTATGATCCTATACCATGGAGCTGAAAGCCTGGCTGCTTCTTTGAGCCCCTGTTGCCTATAGAATTGCAGAAAGCTGTCTGGCCCCCAGGCTTTGTAGAGAATCTTCACTGGTGCAGAGCTGGGCCAGGTGTCTCCTTGTAGGGATAGAGAAGATGGAGGAAAGATGCTCTTGACTGATTGCAAACACACCCAGACCAGGTCCCCAATCCAGCATGGATAGGCGACACAGGCACTGGGGATGAGGCCCATCCCACTTCATCAAGTCTGTTTTTTACTACCGGGAAGCATGTGGTAGAGTTGCCTCCTGTCCATATTTCATCCCAGCAAGTGTGTGGTCTGCAGGAATGAAAACAACAGGGAGCTCAAGCTAGTCTAAATAATTACTTTTTTGAAGCACGTGAGCCTGCTCTGAGTTTTACTGTTAAGATTTCTTCTTTTTAATATGCAGCAGGAAAGAATAATGCTCTGTTTCTAAAATCACCCAGTGAGCTAAAGTTTGGATTTAACAACAGATAAGAAGACGGTTGTTTGCAATATGAAAGGATGTACCAGTTTCCCTAGTGCATAAAATGTGATGTCATTTTTAGAAGTTGAATCTGCACCTAGTTATTCAGCAGATTTGTGTGGGAAGCATGGCAGACCTGCCTTTGAAAATGTCTTCAAAGCAAGTCTTCTAAATGCCCATTTACACAATAGCAGCACAGCAATGTCGGGTTTTTTTTTTCCTTCTTTTCAAAATCCTCTGGGCATTAACCCAGATGAACAGAAATATTTAGCCCTGTACTCTTGGGTACATTGTGAATGCTTGATAAACATAAAACCCATAGTACCAATGTAGCTTGAATTACATGTTCCGTGAATAGATTTTCCACGTTTGAAAAGGGGAAAATCAGAGAACCTAAGTAAATTGCTTCTACACCAAGTGTCCAGTTCTATAATTAGACCTAAAAAAGGTCTTGCTTTTACAGCAATGCATAAACTACCACATCTTTATTAGAATTTCTTAACAGTGTTTTGGAGGGTTGATAGAAATTTTCCCCCAAAGAGAACATTTTTAAATAGAACTTTGGATATGTAGATATTCCAGAGGTCTGGTTGTTGAACATTTTAAATTCTAAGGATTGTTTCAGCCAACAAATGATCTGGCAGACCATCTCTTCCCTCCGCCCGCCACTGTTCCCCAACTCCTTAAAAAAAAAAAATCACTGGAATCAATGAGAAGAACAGTCCTGCTGTTCCTGCAGAGCTGCTGCTATTCTTGGTTCATGTCACAAGCCTACGAATAGATGACATTACCGCACAAGGAACTAGACGGGGCTTTTAGATTGTACTTTGAGGATGATGATTGCGGCATGTGTGGGCTTAACCCCTTTTTGCCAGGTAATTGTCATCATCTTGCTTTACTGGTCCTTTCCCTTCAGTTTGAACGCTGATGAGAGATGCAACAATAAATTGAACTTAAATGCATAACCACCATGACTGTTTGCTATTGGCAATCTGCTATATACACTTTCATTCCTCCCTGCGATTCTGCAAAATAAATTCCTCTCAAGAACCAAGGCAGGGGGCACCTGGGTGGCTCAGTCGGTGCAGCGTCCGACTCCTGGTTCCGGCTCAGACCACGATCTCATGGGTCTTGAGGTCAAGCCCAGGCTGAGCTCTGCGCTCCGCAGGGAGTCTGCTTGAGATTCTCTCCTTCTGCCCCTCCCCCGACTTGCACGCACTCCCTCTCTCTCTCTCTCAAATACATAAATCTTAAAAAAAAAAAGTGCAGAGATTAGATGCTTATAGTGTAGAGGTAGATAAAACTACAAAGCAATATTTAATAAATGGAAGCAGACCCAGAAGTGCTATTATAATGTCCGCAAAGAATGTGGAATATGCTGATTGTTTCTATTGTTTAGTCTTTATATTTTTTCAAACACCAGAGAAAGAAGTAGCATCAGACAGTAGTCATAGCTGCCTGGGGAACCACTGTGGTGTTTGAGTTTATTAATCTTCATGTGATACGCCAGCTGTTCAGTCCCTGAGTTCAATTAGGAAGTGAACACATATTTATGCCTATAGTACATCATTTTTCTGGTCTCCTGGATACTTGCAGGAAACTCAGAAAAATTGGCTCAAGACCCAGTTAATTCCAGGTAAACCCAGTAATAGTAAACTAACTCTAAGAAGAGCCACAGCAATTAATGCTAAGACCTTGAAAAGCAAGGAAAAAGTATGGATTCCACTACATATTAAAAATGTAGTAAGGTAAAAGTTTAAGGTAGACGTAAAAGAATTCGTCAGATACCTCCCATATGTTTTAAAGCTTCTTGAGGGCAGGGACCCTGTCTCATCTCTTTGATGATACCATCTAGTTTGACACTGAACAGATAGATGCCCAACAAGCATTAACTGAGCTAATTTGAAGGATGAATCATAGCTTCAGTATGTTTTGTGAAGTTTCTTTTTCTTTTTTGGGGGGGCGTGGTTAAAAGTAACAATAAATAATCAGGTATGTCTGAAACCCGAGAGCGGGAAAAAAGAAAAAGAGAAAGTTTGTGTACCGAAGTGTTCTATTTATTATTTGTTTTATGTTAGTAAAACTCAGATCAATTTCATAGGACTTATATTTAATGTCACGTTGACATTAAAGGCCAAAAAGATTATTTTATGATACAAAAAGCCTGTGTTTTTTAAAAAGATATATTTATTATCAAAGGAGTGCTACCGCCAAAATTTGGGAAATAGAGAAAAGAATAAATGAGCTTTGAAACTCAGAATAGCTACAAAAATATATAGATTACGCATCTGTTCATAGGGTACAGTCACCAGACATCACTTCAGAGCTGTAAGATCTTCTGTCAGACTTGCTTGGAAATGCCAGAGTTCTAACTGGGTGGAAGTTTTTATCCAGTTGGCTTTGAGCAGAAGGTATCATTTCACTAGAATGTGAAAAATAATCACGTAACAATCTTAGAATTCACTGCCAGTTTAACACATTACAAGATCTGGTAAGTTCTCACTGAGTAAAGGCTTCTTTTAAAACTTTGCTTTTCAGAGATTGGTTTGTTCTTCCATTAAGTAAATGTAACCAAGAAGAGGCCTTATTACCATTTCTCATCTGTTAAGGTCTTTCCTGCTAATACCACCATGAGTCCTGGGCTGCAAGGGTGGTTCAGTATTCACAAATCAATCAACATGATACACCACATTAATAAAAAAGGATAAGAACCATATGATCATTTCAATAGGTGGAGCAAAAGCATTTGACAAAGTACAACATCCATTCATGATAAAACCCTCAACAAAGTAGGTTTAGAGGGAGCATACCTCAAAATCATAAAGGCCATATATGAAAAACACACAGTGAATATCATCCTCAATGGGGAAAAGCTGAGAGCATTTCCTCTACTGTCAGGAACAAGACGGGGATGTCCACTCTCATCACTGTTATTTAACATAGAACTGGAAGTCCTAGTCACAGCAATCAGACAACAAAAAGAAATAAAAGGCATTCATATCAGCAAGTAAGAAGTCACACTTTCCCTATTTGCAGATGACATGATACTCTATGTAGAAAACCCAAAAAACTCCACCAAAAAATTGCTAGAACTGATAAACGAATTCAGTAAATTCTCAGGATAAGATCAACATATAGAAATCAGTTGCATTTCTATACACCAATAATGAAGCAGCAGAAAGAGAAATTAAGAAATCAATCCCATTTACAATTGTACCAAAAACAGTAAGATACCTAAGAACAAATCTGACCAAAGAGATGAAAGACTCATGTTCTGAAAACTTTGAAACACCAATGAAAAAATTGAAAATGACACACATAAATGGGAAGACATCCCATGCTCATAGGTTAGAAGAACGAATACTATTAAAATGTCTATACTACCAAAGCAGTCTATACATTTAATGCAGTCCCTATCAAAATACCAACAGCATTTTTCACAGAGCTAGAACAACAATCCCAAACAACAATCCCAAAACTTGTATGCAACCACAAAAGACCCCGAATAGCCAAAGCAAACTTGAAAAAGAAAAAGCAAAGCTGGAGGCATCGCAATGCAGACTTCAAGTTGTATTACAAAGCTGTAGTAATCAAGACAGTATGGTACTGGCACAAAAAGAGGACATAGATCAATGGAACAGAGTGGGAAACCCAGAAATGAACCCACATTTCTATGATCAGTTAATCTTCAACAAAGCAGGAAAGAATATCCAGTGGAAAAAAGACATCTCTTTAACAAATGGTGTTGGGAAAACTGGACAGCAACATACAAAAGAATGAAACTGGACCACTTTCTTACACCATACACAAAAGTAAATTCAAAATGGATGAAATGCGACACAGGGAACCATCAAAATCCTAGAGGAGAACACAGGCAGTAACCGCTTTGACAATGGCTATAACAACTTGTTTCTAGATATATCTCCTGAGGCCAGGGAAATAGAAGCAAAAATTAAATATTGGGACTTCATCAAAGTAAAAAGCTTCTGTACAGTGAAGGAAACAACAAAACTAAAAGGCAACCTACAGAATGGGAGAAGATATTTGCAAATGACATATCTGAAAAAGGGTTAGTATCAAAAATATATAAAGAACTTACAAAACTCAATGCCCAAAAAATGAATAATCCAAATAAAAAATGGGCAGAAGACATGAATAGACATTTTTCCAAAGAAGACATACAGACAGCCAGTAGACACAAGAAAAGATGCTCAATGTCACTGATCATCAGGGAACTACAAACCAAAACGACAATGAGATACCACCTCACTCCTGTCAGAATGGCTAAAATCAACAACACAAGAAACAATAGGTGTTGGCGAGGATGTGAAGAAAGGGGAACCCTCTTGTACTGTTGGTGGGAGTGCAAACTGGTGCAGCCACTGTGGAAAACAGTATGGAGGTTCCTCAAAAAGTTAAAAATAGACCTACCTTATGATCCAACAATTGAACTACTAGGTATTTACCGAAAGAATAAAAATGCTAATTCAAAGGGATACATACACCTGATGTTTACAGCAGCAATATCTACAATAGCCAACTTACGGAAACAGCCCTTGTCCATTGACTGATGAATGGATAGAGAATGTGTGTGTGTGTGTGTGTGTGTGTGTGTGTGTGTGTGTGTGTATTAGCCATAAAGAATGAAATCTTACCATTTGCAATGACATGGATGGAGCTAGAGAGTATTATGCTAGGCAAAATCAGTCAGTCAGAGAAAGACAGATAACCATATGATCTCACTCATATGTGGAATTTAAGAAACAAAACAAACAAAGGGGAAAAAAAGAGGGAGGGAGAGAGAGAGAGAGAGACAGAGGCAAACCAAGAAACAGACTCTTAAGGACAGAGAACAAACTGGTGGTTACCAGAGGGGGGTGGGGAATGTGTGAAATAGATGATGGGGATTAAGGAGGGCACTTGTGATGAGCACTGGGTGTTGTTATGGAAGTGTTGAATCGTTTGTACACCTGAAACTACTATTACACTCCATGTTAACTAACTGGAATTTAAATAAATACTTAAAAAATACTACTACTGCATGAAAGCTGGAACTGCTGGTCTTTTCACTCTTAGAGGACAGAGGACCCTGCTGCGGAAGTCATCATTTTGCCTTTGGCTGGTGTCCTTGAGTTTTTACTCAACAAATTTCTTGTTCCTTTGTTTTTTAGTATTTTACATCTTTTAGACATGTTATCCATGTGATAGAACAAAAACACATCAGAATAAATGCCCACTAATTGTGTCTGAGTGCTGTACTCTTATTGCTTTGTTTTGTTTCATTTTGTATTAACAATAGTGTATCCACCCTCGATCTGAAATCCCTCCACCCCAACATATTCACATGTGCTATAGGCATGAGGGCGAGTGTATGTGTATAGGCAAACAGTTCCCATCATTACACCTCGTGTCTTTTCTTTCCATTTCTAGTTCTCCGTCCTTTTTAAATCATTTATGTTTTATCACAAAAGCTATCCAAACCATTTCTTCACACCCAATTTGCAAATGTTGGTTGTAGGTTAGATTGAGTACATGTAGAGAAACCTTCAAACTGGGTTCAAACCCCCTAAGATGATCCCTTTTTGGGACTACTACATTCTGCTTTGTTTTCTCTCCTTGCGTAAAGTTTTTATATGCCTATCATTGTTAACATTGTAAGCATGTTTGAAGAAATGTGCAACATAGAGTTATGAGTCCTGCACATCAAAAGCTATACCTTATATCTCTTCCTCTCAGACAAAATTATGCATCAACATCAGTTTTATATATAATACAAATATCTGTATGTGTATGCAAATATACATGTGTGTGTATGTATATTTATGTGTATATGATTAGATGGACACAATATATTCAAAACATGTATTTATTTTTGCCTTTTCCCAAGGCAGCCAGTTAGATAACCGAATCTCAGAATTAGATGCAAGTCTGTCGTGGTGACCTTCTAGGCTGAGCCCCGGGACCTACTGGTGTGGATGGTTTGTTTACTTTCCCCATACTTTCTTCTTTGTTTCCATAGATAAACATCATTCAGGGAATTGTGGCAGAAATCAACACCAAGACTGGGGAATCTGAGTGCCGCTATTATAAAGAGCGGCTTCTTTACTTGGAAGAAGGCCAGAAAGACTCTCTCATCGACAACTCGAGAGTGCTGTGTTGTCATGGAGAACTGAAGAACAATCGAGGCGTGGTGAGTGGCTACTCTCCCTCGGTGGTCTCCTCCCCAGACTCCCCCAACGCTTAATCCATCTGATGTCCACCCTCCTGTTACTCTGCCTTACCTACCCAGGCTCACATTCTTCAGACAAAAATTGCTTTCCAGTAGCTTATGTATCGTAGGATCCCATATGTATAAGGATATATATAATTATATACATTGTGTGTATATATATTTACATATTATAATTTATATATAAATAATATGTATTATGTGTTTCTAACTTGTAATTCATATATATGTTTATATTACACAAAATATATATTACATATATATTTTAAAATTTCACAACTAGTATTTATTCAGGAAGAATTTTGAGAACCAGCAGAGGGTTGCAAACTCTGTGTTTCATTTGATCATGACCTTCAGGAACAAATACAGAATAGTTAACATCTCCTCCGGCTTTGATATTAGAAAACAAGGGGTGATTTTAGCAGGATGTTAAAAATATATGATCTTAGAAAAACAGCTCCTAAGTTGAAACTCTTAACTTTATGAGAAATTCTTTGCATTTTTTATGGGTTGGTACCCACCCACAGACTGCCATTTTAAAACCAGTTTTTGCATATCTAACTCTGCCCAATTTCCCGGCTTTTATTCCTGAGTAGATATTGAAATTGTTCCTCCTCTCCTATCATAGCAACTTGGATGGATCTCCCTGGAGTACTTAGTACAATGGATTGTAATTATCCACCATATGTCTCTCAGGATCTTCCATTATGCTATGCTCTTTTAGGGTAGAGACCATGTCTTGTTAATCCCCAGCACCTGTTATGGGAACCTGGCATGGGGACCTGGCATGTACTAACACTCAGTAATGTTAGGTGAATGAGCGAGTGAATGAATGAATGAATGTTTGTATAAAGGAAGGATGGATTTGAATTTTATAAGAGTTCAAAATTCATTTAACCTACGAGGCTATTTTTTTTGTGTAGCCAGTAGAAATTAATGCTAATATGTCTATTCTATATTATAATTTATACATATACATACAAATGTATATATAATGTATCGATTTTATTATATACAATATATATTGAAATTCCATGTTGGGAAGGCCACTGAAAAAGAGAATCTCCTCTTTTATTATATTTCATCTTCAGTATCTAGTCAACTCTTAGAATGAAAGGCAAAACTAGGTTAAAGAGTTCTTAATAAAGCTTTGATGATTCAAGGGACAACATTTTGACCTGGACTTTGGAGTGTCATTTGTGAGCAGGCTTGGAAATGTTATTTGAAATCATTGAGTGTATGTCATAGCACCCATTATCAGAGCTGCTGGGGATCCAACCAGCAGAGGTATTGAGACTGGTCACTGGCCGACGCTTGAAGAAGTGTTTCTGTCTGACTACAGTGTTACTGCTTGCTAGAAAGCTGCATTCTGGTTCTTTCTGATTTTCAGAAAATGCTGTTGGACTTCTAATGTCTGATATTCGGCAGAAGCCCTGTGGGACGTGGTTGGGAAGATATATCACTGCTTGGGATGAGGCCCATTCTCTTTCTGTCCCTCAATCAAGGACTGAGATTCTCTGGGTGGATTTAAAGAGGAACTCTAGTTCATATTTCAAGCAGATAGATTTTTGAAAACAAAGATAGTAGTTGGGGTGGGAGGTTGGTTTTAGTTATTTGTTTTTCCCAGTAAAATTATAGAAGTCTTTATGAACAAAGTCCTGTGTCAGAAGAAAAGCTCAATAGTTTGAGGGCTAAAAGGAGTTGAGACTAAGAAGGGAAATTCTCAGTGAACATTCATAAATAAGGGATGTTTTTAAAAGGTTTCTCAGACAATCTGAGTTCAAATTGTGTACCATGGCTAGAGCATTGATTGAAGTAGAAATAGTGTTTAAAAAAAAAAAACAACTAATGTTTAGTATATAAAACAATGATCAACCCCTTCCTTCCCCATCCCCAAAGAAAAGTCTTTAACATTTTTTCTATATCCCCCCTCAAAAAAAAAAAAAAAAAAAAGAAAGAAAAGAAAAGAAAAGAAAAACCCTTAACTTGGTTATTTTTTTTGCTTTACTCTGTTTAAATGCACTTTTGATAAACTCTCACTCCTCAATCTCCTCCCACCCAGTACAAAATTATCAGTTTTATTTCCATCAGCCAACATTTGGTTGAGCTTTAATTTCTACGTGTGTGTGTGTGTGTGTGTGTGTGTGTGTGTGTCAGAGTGGACGTAGGAGGGGATCCACCAGTTTCTTTTCTCCCAAATATAAAATTGATAATGCTGAATGTGCTTCCCCTGCCCCAAATCGAGATTCTAATGTGAGTTTCCACCTCTTTGAGACCCCTGGGTTCACATTCCCAAATATCCCCACTGGAAAACCAGAACCAGCTGCAGAAGTTGTAGATCTTTTCACTTCAATTCGTCAGCATTTCCAAACTGTGAGAAGAGTCTAGCACTTAGAATTGAGTGGAGCCAGTTTACCCCAGCTCCACCCAGCGAAATTGCTTTCATGATGTGGTTTGAGACAAGCCTTTATTTTTGAGATTTTCTTTTCACCCGCAACACACACATCAGTCATCAGCCTTTCAAGCACAACCTCTTCAGAGAACTGAGTTTCTGAGGAACACAACCGAGAAGGACCAGTTCTTTGATCATCTTTCTTTGTGGCTATGACAGCACACTCTGGTTCCCTTGGGAGTGGGCAGTGTTCTGAGATGGAGTGCTGGATGGAGCTGATACTCAGCTCTGTGGCTTAAGGAACAAGTGTTTTTGTGGGTTTGGGAAGCAAAGATTAATATTAGGCTTTGATATGTCAGTCGTATCCTTTATAGACTATTGTTCATTATGACCTCTTAGGATTATATATATATATATCCCTTTATTCTATTCCCCCTTCTCATTTTTTTTCTTGTGGAAGCTGGAGGCTGTGTGTGTCTGCACAGGTTATGCAATATGGTGGTGTCCCTGGAGCCAGCAGCCTGGGCTACAGATGTCTGTAGGCAGAAAGGCCTTCTCCGTGGGGGCCCCAGGGAGGCAGTCCTCCAGGAAAGGCACTAGATGCATCTGGAAATACCTCCAAGATGCCCACCTTCTGTTCTGGAGGTAGATCTGAGCCTAGAAGTTCGTAATACAGTGTGAACCTGGTACCTGGGTACCTCTTATCCACAGAAGTCCACTAATCAACTTCTTATTAGACTGTTGCTTAGGGAAATCCTGTGGATTCTTTTCTTCTAGAAACTGCATGTTTTCCTGTTCCAAGAAGTGCTTGTGATCACTCGAGCTGTCACCCACAACGAGCAGCTCTGCTACCAGCTGTACCGGCAGCCGATCCCTGTAAAGGACCTTCTGCTGGAAGACCTGCAGGACGGAGAAGTGAGGCTGGGCGGCTCTCTGCGCGGGGCATTTAGCAACAATGAGAGAAGTATGGATGGCAGTTGGTTTTGACCTGTCAAATGGTTTTGGTTGTGGTGGTTCAGAGGGAGTGGCTGGCTGGTGGAAAGAGAAGTAGCGTGGCCTTGGTGTCACACTACATTCCAATGCTGTCTCATTACTCACTGCTTGTGTAACCTTGTGCAACCTCTGTGAGCCTCAGTTTCCCATCTGCAAAATGGGCATGTATGCATACTTTATAGGGTTGTTATAAGGATTAAGATACTGCAAGTGAACCGTCTGCACGTAACAGGTGCTCCTTATGTTCCCTCTCTCTGTCTCCTTCCATTGGATGAAAGCATGCTTAATACCAGAGAGCCCTTATGTCGATACCAGTTGCTTCCCGGTGGCTCTTGTTGAGCCAGGGGAATCGTCCCTAAAGAGGATTACGAATGGTCACCTGGGTTGAGGATTCATCTGTAATTACTCTAATGGGCTTCTCTAACTTGAGACTTAATAAACAAATTAACCAAGAGAGCTACGATGGCAGTGTTTACTGAGTATCTTGTATGTGTCGTTCCAGCTCCTAGCAGTATACACTGGTAAACTAAGCAGTCAAATTCCTTGCCCCTACGGAGCTTACACTGTGATAGAGGAGATAAATGGTGAATAAATATTCAGGTGCTCTTAAGAGAACTAAAACCCAGAATGGGATAGATCGGGATAACAGTTGGAGGTTTGCTTTAGAGGAAACGATCAGAGAAGTCTTCCTTGAGAAAGTGACGTTCAAGCCTCTTGGGTTAACAGTGGCGCCATATTGTCAACGTAATTCATAGGTACTGCCTCTGACCTACTCATCAGTCCCTCCGCCCTGGTGGTGGTGGTGGTAACTTTTATCTCTTGAATACGGACCATGTGCCAGGTGTTGTATGTGCATGATCACCTTTGACCCTCATAATAATCTTATAAGATAGGTCCTCTTCGTTTCTCCCATTTTACAAATAAGGACACTGAGCCATACAGAGGTTAAGGCGCTTGCCCAGGAGCAAAGCGTGGAGCCTGAATTTACCTGAAGTGCTGGTTCCCAGACCGATGGCTGCAGGGATGATGCGAGGGGACTGAACACACGCTCCTCTGTGAACCAAGCGTCGCCCGCGGCATGCAGGGCCGGTTATGGCCAGTTACACTAAATAAAATGTCTCCCAAGTTGTGCACTACCATTTTTTTAAATACACGTAGCTCCTATGGAGGTAATGGAAGTGTATTTTTATTTTATTTTTATGTATTTTATTTTTATTTTAAGTGTATTTTTATTTTATTCTAAAGCGTATACTACTTCTGTGGAGGTAATGAAAGTGTATCTGAATCCTTGCGTATCTTCTCAATCATTCAGGTACTATATGTACAAGTACTGTTATCACGTGGACGATCGTGGGCATGTTTTGATATTACACAGAGCTGCTTAAACATGAAAAGGCTGTAACTTGGGGCAGTGGTTGAAATTCCAGACTATCAGGCCCAACTTAGACCTATTGAATCTGAGTCTTTTTTTTTTTAAGATTTTTTTAAATAATTTTTATTTTGTTATATTAGTCACCATACAGTACATCCCCAGTTTTTGATGCAATGTTCCATGATTCATTATTTGCATATAACACCCAGTGCTCCATGCAATATGTGCCCTCCTTAATACCCATCGCCGGCCTATCCCAATCCCCCACCCCCCTCCGCTCTGAGTCTCTTAACAGTAGGGTCTGGGCATGTATGTTTTTAACAAGCTCACAGGGGACTGTAATATGTACCCAGGTATTACCATTTGCCAGCCTCAAGGGAAACCGAGAGCTGCGCCACTGTCAAATCCGGTTGCTGGATGGTGGCTACAGGGTGGAGCTGAACCATATACCTGGACCAGTAGGACACATTTTGTTATGACATGTGCCCTAGGTACAGGGGGTTAATGTCATTACATTTGTTATCTTTGGCCTGGGAAATACCTGTCCATTGACTGTTTTTATATCTATTTTTCATTTCTAGTTAAAAACTTCTTCAGAGTAAGTTTCAAAAACGGTTCCCAAAGTCAGACCCACTCACTACAAGCCAACGACACCTTCAACAAACAGCAGTGGCTCAACTGCATTCGTCAAGCCAAAGAAACAGTTCTGTGTGCTGCCGGGCAGGCTGGGGTGCTGGACTCCGAGGGACCGTTCCTAAATCCCACCACCGGGAGCCAGGAGCCACAGGGAGAAACAAAACTTGAGCAGATGGACCAATCGGACAGTGAGTCAGACTGTAGTATGGACACGAGCGAGGTCAGCCTCGACTGTGAGCGCATGGAACAGACAGACTCTTCCTGTGGGAACAGCAGGCACATCGAAAGCAACGTCTGACAGAGGCGTGTGTACTTCCTAGAAGTAGCCCTGTGTCTTACCTGTACAGTATTTGCATTCCACACATGGAACGGTTTGGAGAAGCACTTTTTAATACTTTTGTGACCGTGTTGAACCCCGTCTCTTGTATCTGTATCTGTGTCCCTAGTACTGTAACTGCCAATCTGTGTAAGCTGGGGTCTGCGGCAACTCTTACCCTGTGTTGCATTTCACAAGTGTCTGGATGGATGGAGAGGTACTTGAACAAGTTACTTTCACTTGTCCTGCTGGATTTTAAAAAATAGAAAAGAATCTCTAAACTACTGTTACATGTAGATTGCTTAAAAAGAAATCCTCCCGTGTTTCTCTAGTGCTTTTCTAGCTCTTTGACATGATAGCTGAAGGCATGGGACTTACAGGGCCTGGCAAACAGGACAGGAGGAAGTCTCTTATGTATCGTGATGGTATTTGCAGGAAAACGGGAAAAGATCAATCCTTGCAAGTGAATTTGGTTCAATGTTATCCAACCAGAAGGCATGAAAACATCCCTGGGGATTCTGGACGCTTAATTGTGCAAAGGAAGAAGCATTGTGTTGACCTTGCAGTGTCATCCAGTGCAAATCGGATGCAATAATCTATTAGGATGTGGAATAGTGTCTGACCTGAAAAGGACCAGCATGAAAGCAGCTGCACGCTCTGAATCTTGAACTGAAATGCAGTTGCACCAGGGGGTGTCTGTCGTAGTTGCTGGCTTGCCTTAGAGAGCCATTTCTAGCCTGAGACACCAGAATAGAACTCGAAAGGCCTGGGAATACCTGACAGGCTAATAAGAAGGCCCATCATCATTGTGTTTCATGTGCCAAGGCCTACTCATATTTTGGAGCATTGAGGAGACCGCAGGTGAGTCAGTGGCTCTGTTTCCAGAAACGTGAGAAGACTTTGGAAGAAGTGCTTCATCATAACCTTAGGCAGGAAACAGTAAGAGAAAAGCAAGGTCCAGTGCCCTTCTGGGAAAGGCCAGAGCCTTGGGTTTTCCTGCTCTGCTTTTGGGTCTCTGGCTCTGTTCTGTGATCAGAGTCATAATTATATTCTCCATAGGCCAATTTTAATTAACTCTATGATTAATTAGGATCAGTTAGCCAAACTAGTAACCTCTTTGTCTAGCCTTGATTTATGATGCAGGGTGGACTGCCGACCTTTAAAAAAAGTTACCTGAATACACAGAAAAGCTCCCTGTGAGTGTAAATATTAAGGATGACCTGTGCAAAATTATTCCCACACCAGCACTAGTAGTAATGATTCTAAATTATTGCCAAAAAGTTTTTTTTTTAAATCTTCTGTGTCTTTCGAGTTTACAGAAAGCAGTAAATGCTATGTTATCATTTTATTATATACATCTAACATGTGCATTCAAAGAAGCCATGTGACAAGATGTATCAATATAAAAACAAGGTAATATTACTTATTTTTCAAAAATGAAAAAATATTGTGGTCAATTTTACCCTGTAAAACATATTTCTGTATTTATAGATTTTAAACATGGTGAATTTTTTTTTCTATTACGAGTTTATTTAAAATTGCTTTGTTTCTCAAATTGTTACTGATTTAGCAAGTGAGTGAACTGCTGCAGATTGCAGATAGAAGCAGACATAAGCTGAGAACCGATGTTTGATGGTGGGGGAAAGAGTGAATCATTCTCTGCAGGAGCCATCGGCCACTTTGGCCAGTGTGTTGAGACAAGAGGTCTGTTAAGTGCTGGCCTATGGGAAGAAAGTGAATGTTTTGGTGAAATGAATGTTTTGTATAATGGCCTTAAACTTTTCTGGAAGCATTTCAAATAAATTACATTAAAATGTCATCCTCTCTGTGTACAGTATGTGCCCAACAAATGTCAAGTTTCAGCTATATTCCTGGGAGGTTCTTCCTGGAATTTTTGCTTGTTGTGCCCAAATACAAGCTTTAAAATAGGGTGCAGGTTGAAATAAATGCTTCAGTTTGATCTATCAAAACTTTCGCAGAACTCCTGTTTCTAAGAGCTATTGTTTCAAGCATTCTCTACTCACTCACTCATTCATTTATTCATGTTATAACCACTGTATCTTGAATCTGTACTGTGTGTAAAGTCATAATTGTGATAGGAAAAGAGTGTTGAATCTTACTGCTAGAATAGATGACTGTTGAGAAACTTGAGGCCAAATAGTAGAAGGTAAATTCCACTTTAAAATTCTTACAGGCCACTTTTTCTTTAATTAAAGTAGTTAGTTTTGGGGCGCCTGGGTGGCTCAGTCGGTTAAACATCTGACTCTTGATTTTGGCTCAGGTCATGATCTCAGGGTTGTGCGATTGAGCCCCACATCGGGCTCTGTGCTCAGCGGGAGAGTCTGCTTGGCATTCTCCCTCTCTCTCTCTCCCCCTACCTCCGCTCTCTCTAAAAATAAATAAATCTTTTTAAAAAATGGTTAGTTTTATTTCCACCAAAAAGTATCTTTCTTTTTTTAATTTTATTAATTTTTTTAGAAGGCAGTGTCGAGAGAGAGAGAATGAGAATCTGAAGCAGGCTCCACGTCGAGCGTGGAGCCCAATGCGGGGCTGGATCCCAGAACCCTGAGGTCATGACCTGAGCTGAAACCAAGAGTCAGACGCTTAACCAACTGAGCCATCCAGGCGCCCCCAAAAGGTAGTCTTTAGATGAAAAAGCTAAACACTTTTAAGCTATTGGTTGCCAATTCTCAGTGGCAGTAGACAGTCTCATCTTTTAATAACCTCTCACCATTTCCTTTAACATGCTGTTAGTTCTAAGATTAGTCAAGGTAGTCACATAAATGTAAGTCCTTTTTTTTTTTTCCCCAAATGAAACCTCACTCCTCCTCATTCTCTTCTTTCTCCTACTTCCTTTCTGCCCTCCTTGTCCTTCTTCAGTGCCTCTTTGGGTGTTCCCTCCACCTCTGACTACCAAGGTTATGCTGACTTTGATCCCGGGGGCTGTATCCCTAGCAGTGTACTGACATGTTGTGGGTTAGTACAAATGACTGAGGGCTAACTGGTTTTCTTCAGTCTATTCTCAAGATGCTGTTTTACACATAACTAGATGTAATCCTTGCAGTCAAAATGAGAAGTCCTAAGCCAAGAAGAGTCAGAACCAGCAATTTTGTGCAAAATTAGAGTGTGGTTTCAGCTTCTGGGTTGTGGTCACCACCAGTGACTGCTTTCATTTCCATTCCTGGCACAGTCTCCAGCAGCTGAGGAGGCAAAACTCTTCATTACAGCAGTGTTGTTTCCACAAAGTCTCTGTGGGTACAGGAAACTGCAACGCACTGTCTTGGAGAGCAAGCTGTTCACCTTTCCATTTACATTGTCTGTGTCCACCTTTTACTAATTCTCCAAAAGCCTGAGGACTCTTGGGGGATTTGATCGCCCAGTTCTATGTGGGCTGTTTTCCCCACCTGATTCCCCCTGGAATTATAGAAAACCCACGCCGGACACCCCTTCTCACTGATGCAGTGGGTTCATTAAACTGATAACTATCTTTGTTTATTGACAGAAGGCGGGGATTATGGTATAGAAAGGGAATTTGAAGAGGGTGACTCAAGCCCAAACCCACCAGAAGGAATGTGAAGATCATGAAGATTTGACACCTTGCCCATAGGAACATACAACGAGAAAAGGTGACTGTATTTACTGCACCTACTGGGCTTTTATACAAACAACCCGCCAAACAATCACTGCTCGTGGTCTCACATCTAGCACATCAGTCCGCTGTGTAGGTCCACCCAGACTAAGCCCTTCTTCAGCTGACTTGGAAAGGCTAGTAAGGAATTAGATACCATGCTCTGCATCCTTGAGAGCTGATCATCTAGTTCAGGAACCCGTATGGGCATTTGAAATGACTTGCGCATTTACACATAGGTGTTCACACACCAACACACCCAAATGTTAATGAACTGTGCTACTCCTCCGTGAAAGGTTTGGAGAATCTCATCCTGCAGGTGTTGTATGCAGTGTATCTGTTTCCATGTCTGTGAAGGGACACTTTAAGCCCTCGGGCCATTTAAAAAGTGAGATAGTGAATGTGAAATCACTTTGAAAATGAGTAAGAGTTAATCGTTTTCATTGTTGTTATTTAATACTTTTACATTTACATGCAGAGTTATGAAATTCCTCAGAAGTGTGGCATTGGTCTTTTTCATTCATTGTACTGCATAATTGGAAGAGGGGTGAGTGGTCGTCTCCATCCAGCAAATCTGGAGTATGTTTTTGTATTTTTTCTTTGGTATCTTCCTTCTTAAAATTTTCTGTTTTGTTTTGTTTTGTTTTTCAGGAACCCCAGAGAGAGAGATTTTGAATCTTGTGGATTTGGTCTCTTATTCCTGATTGGTTTCCAAAATTCTTATCCCTTTATTCCTACTTTTTATTTCCTTATATTTTGTTCTTTCTCAGGGAGACTTACTTGCCTTTATCTTCTAATCCTTCTGTTAATTTGGGGAGAAGGTTAGCTAACACAATTTGTTTTTTTTTAAAGATTTTATTTTTTGGGAGTCTGAATGGCTCAGTCAGTTAAGCGTCCAACTCTTGATTTCAGCTCAGGTCTTACTCTCAGGGTCATGAGATGGAGCCCCATGTCAGGCTCCATGCTCAGTGGGGAGTCTGCTTGGGATTCTCTCTCCTTCCTCTCCCTCTGCCCTCCCACCCCCTATGCTCTCTCGCTCTCTCTCTCTCAAATAAATAAATACTTCTTTAAAAAAAATTTTTTTTATTTTTTAAGTAATCTTGACACCCAACATGGGGCTTGAGCTCACAACCCCGAAATCAAGAGTCACATGCTCCACCAACTGAGCCAGCCAGCCACCCCAATCACAGTTTTTATTGCTAAATTTTTGTCCCTTTTCCTATCACTGTTCCTATTCTTAGAGTACCTCGTTCTTGTTTAGTGAAGGCAATATCTTCTCTAAACTCAGGGCATCATAGTTTTGTTGAGTTTTTCTTCTTCTTGCATTGTTTGTTCATCTGAGGATAATAATAGTAATTTCTAGGATTTGGGGGAGGATTAAGGGAGCTAATATGGCCAAGTATAAAATGCCAGATATATTCGTTTACCTCTCCAAAGCCACTCTCTAAAGTGATCCTTCCTTACTGTGCCTGTGGCACCTGCATGCACTTCATCAGTGGACTCTCTTGCTTGTAGCTTCTGGCCAAAGAGTCCTCGTATGACATTAGAGAGGGAAGCAATTGAGGTTAGAGTATTTATTTCCCCTAGCTCTCTCGAAGAATTGCTGTGGTCTGACTGTATCTTTTGACATGAAGTCACAACTCCCCTCAAGGAGTCCTCTCTGAGTTCCCATTAAGCTTGCCAGCCTAGGAGGGTACCATCCCTACTGTCACTAGCCCTAGGAGACTGCATTATCCCTATACCCTGCCCATAAGTGCATAAAGTCCCTTTATGAAGTCCTCCTTGAATTAACCTAATTTGAATCTGCTGCAGAGCCTGTTAAGCCCCTGACCGATACACCGATACTGGTGCCTGACATAGTAAACATTATATTACATGTGCTATCATCATCATCATCACTGTTATTCCACCATCTGCATTCTATTTTCACATGTTGTGATTCAAGGATACAAAGATCTTGTGGAATCACCAAAGATGGATTTTGTGTTTCTGTTTCTTATTGTTGCAACGGATTGTTTTCTGAGAAGAAACATGAAAATATATTTCAAAAACAAAAGCAAAATAAAGACTTTTTCAGACATACCAACGCCAAAGGATTTCAGCAGACCTATACTACAAATGTTGAAGGACCTTCTTCCAATAGAAGAAAAATGACACCAGATGGAAATATGGATCCACACAACAGAAAGAAGGGCATTGAAAATGCAACTATGCGGGAAAATAGGAAATGCATTTCTTCTTGTTTAAATCTCCTTAAAGTAATGAGTTCTAGCTATTCTGGACTAACAAGGACTAGCTTTACTTTTTTATCTGAAACAATAAAAAAAAAAAAAGACAACATATATGAAACTGTGGTTTTGAAGACACCGGACATGAGACTTTGAAGAACAGTGGCCCCAAGTGAGAGAACAAATGAGTGAGCTTTGTGATTTTTCCAGCTTATGGCCTCGAGAGGGTTTTCAGGCAGCAGTGCAGAGAGTGCAAACCACTCACCCCTCAGTGGAGACCGAGTCCAGTGAACTCACTGAGGGAAAGAGATGGAGCTGAGAGTTCAAGGAGACCAAGGCAGCTATGATTTAGAGAGGGGAGCAATGCCTAGAGAGAGAACGGTAGTCTGCAGAGGGACCCGTTCAGGTGCTCAGCTGGGTACTGATCAGTGCACACATGTGAAGAAACTACCCAAGTGTGGGGGAAACTATCAGAAAGGATTAGAGGGAACTCACACAGTGCTGGGAATAGTGCCTGTTCCCACAAACCACACCAGAAGAATATCATAATTGAGTAAAGTACTCAGAAGGGCCTACTTTTGGTAGTGGGGAATAATTAACTCTACAGTAAACACTACTCTGGTTTCCACCTAACAAGTCTTAAAAGAAAGGCTAAAAAGGATCAAATCATTTCCAAGTGACATAACTGCACCCCAGAACAAAACTCAATTATTTATAGGACTACAAAATTATCCAGCATCTAGCAGGGGAAAATTCACAGTGCCTGACATCTAATTGAGGGCTATAAGGCATGCAGGAAAGTACAACCCATAGTAAGAAAATAATGTAAATGACAATTGAAACCAACCCAGAACGGACACCAATGTTAGGATTGAAAGAAAAGTGCATTAAAAGGTATAACTGTGTCCCATATTTTTAATGTTAGGTAGAGAAATGAAAAATATGAAGAAGAAGGAGAAGGAGAAAGAAGAAGAAGAAGAAGAAGAAGGAGAAAGAAGAGGAAGAAGAAGAAGGAGGAGGAGGAGGAGAAGGAGGAGGAGAAGAAGGAGGAGGAGAAGGAGGAGGAGAAGAAGGAGGAGGAGGAGGAGAAGAAGGAGGAGGAGGAGGAGAAGAAGGAGGAGGAGGAGGAGGAGAAGGAGGAGGAGAAGAAGGAGGAGGAGGAGAAGAAGGAGGAGGAGGAGGAGAAGGAGGAGGAGAAGAAGGAGGAGGAGGAGGAGAAGAAGGAGGAGGAGGAGAAGGAGGAGAAGAGGAGGAGGAGGAGGAGGAGGAGGAGGAGGAGAAGGAGGAGGAGGAGGCGGAGGAGGAGGAGGAGGAGGAGAAGAAGGAGGAGGAGGAGGAGAAGAAGGAGGAGGAGGAGGAGAAGAAGGAGGAGGAGGAGGAGGAGGAGAAGGAGGAGGAGGAGGAGGAGGAGGAGGAGGAGGAGGAGGAGGAGGAGGAGGGGGGGGGAAGGAGAAGGAGAAGGAGAAGGAGAAGGAGAAGGAGAAGAAGAAGAAGAAGAAGAAGAAGAAGAAGAAGAGACCCAAATCTAACTTCTAGGGATGCAAACTACCATATATGAGATGAAAGATATACTGAATGGGATTAATAGCAGATTATACATTGCAGAAAAAAAAGATCAGTAATATAAACTATCAGCAATATAAACTATTCACCATTAAACACAAAACATAACTTTTTTAATGAAAAAATCATCCATGTATCACAAGACTAAGTGCCCTAATCACAAGATTAAGTGCCCTAATATTTGTGTAATTGGAGTCTCTAAAGGAGCAGAGAAGGAGGAGACAGAAAAAATATTTGAAGAGGGATGCCTGGGTGGCTCAGTCAGTTAAACAGCTGCCTTGGCTCAGGTCATGATCTCAGGGTCCTGGGATAGAGTCCCACATCGGACTCCTGGCTCAGTGAGGAGCCTGTTTCTCCCTCTGCCTGCTGCTCTCCCTGCTTGTGCTCTCTCTCTGACAAATAAATAAATAAAATCTTTAAAAAAAAAACCTGTGACATTATATATATATAATTGCAAATATTTTTCCAAACTTGATAAAACTATCATCCCACAGATCCAAGAAGCTTAATAAACCCTACACATAAAAAACAATAAAACTACAACAAGGCATATCATAATCAAATTGTTCAAAACCGGTGATAAAGCCTAGATCCGTTGGTAAAGCATGCAACTCTTGATCTCAGGATTGTAAATTTGAGTACCACATTGGGTGCAGAGTTTACTAAAAATAAAATCTTTAAAAGAAAAAAAAAGGAATATAGAGAAAACCTTACAAAGTAGCCAGTGGAAAAAGACGTGTTACATACAAAGGAACAAAGCTAAGGATAACAAAAGATTTCTCACTGGAAACAAGGCAACCTAGAACACAGTGAACAATACATTTTAAAATACTGAAAGAAAAATAACTGAACCTGGAATTCCATACCCAGTGAAAATATCTTTCAAAAGCAAAATAAATTCTTTTCAAACATAAAAAAGCTGAAAGAATACATTACCAGGGACCAAAACTATAAGAAATTTTAAAAGAAGTCCTTAAGGCAGAAGGAAAATGATACTAACGGTTGATTCCACATTCAAAAAATTAGTCAGGGGCACCTGGGTGGCACAGTTGGTTAAGCATCAGACTCTTGGTTTCAGCTCAGGTCCTGATCTCAGTGTTGTGGGATCAAGCCCTGTGACCAACTCCTCACTCAGTGGTGAGTCTGCTTAGGATTCCCTCCCCCTCCTCCTGCCCTCCCCCAACCTCACACTCACACACACTCTCTCTCAAATAAATAAAATCTTTTTAAAAAAATCAGTCAATGTAATTCATCAGATTAAAAAAGAAAAAAGGGGGAACACATGGTCATCTTAATAGTAGAAAAGGTATTTGGCAAAATCCAATATACATTCCTAATTAAAAAAACTTTCAGCAAACTAGGAATACAAGGAAAGGTTCTCAACCTGATAAAGGATATCTATCAAACTAAAACTATAATCATAACGCTGAAGAATGAATGCTTTCCCCCTAAGATGAAGAACAAGAGAAGGATACTCTCACAACTCCTATTTAATATTGTACTGGAGGTCCTAGCAAGTGCAACAAGGCAGGGAAAATAAATAGAAGGCATCTCAATTGGAAAGGAAGAAGAAAAATTGTCTTTATTCACAGATAATATAATCTATGTAAAAAATTTTTCCCAAATTAATAGAGCTTTTATTGCATCTTATTATATCACAAATAAGTCTGAAAAATCATCCACTGTCTTGCTGTTTCTGTAGCTGAGCAGCTTAGATCTCATTCATCAGCCTGCTCAACTGTTCCTTTTTCAGAAACATAGATACCATATAAAATTTTCTGATACCCTTGATTAATTTTATGGAATATACAAAAAAGCTACTAAAACATATAAGTTCAAGTTTGCAGGATATAAAATATAGAGAATTCAATTGTGTTTCTTTTTTTTTTTTTTTTAATGATTTTTTATTATATTATGTTAGTCACCATACAGTACATCCCCGGTTTCCGATGTAAGGCTCAATGATTCATTAGTTGTGTATAACACCCAGTGCACCATGCAATACGTGCCCTCCTTACTACCCATCACCGGTCTATCCCATTCCCCCACCCCCCTCAATTGTGTTTCTATATGATAACAATGAACAATGAGGCATTGAAATTAAAACCACAATACCATTTATATTATCATAAAAATATGAAAAACATGGAGATAAAGCTAAGAAAATATTTACAAAATCTGTACACTGAAAGTTTAAAACATTGATGACAAAAATTAAAGAATACATAAATGAATGAAAAAAGCATACCATGTTCATGGATTGGAAGACTCAATATTGTTAAAATGTTGGCTCTCCCCAGAATTAATCCATAGATTTAACACAATGCAAATCTGAATCTAATTGGATTATTTTGTAGAAATTGACAAGCTGATTCTAAAATGCATATGAAAATCTAAGAGATCTAGAATAGCCAAAACAACTCTGTAAAGATTAACAAAGTTGGAAGACTTATCCAAAACTTACAGGGCACCTGGCTGGTTAAGTCAGTGAGGCATGTGACTCTTGATCTCAGGGTTGTGAGTTCATGCCCTACATTGGGTGTAGAGATCACTTAAAAAAATAAAATCTTTTTTAAAAAATCTGAAACTTATTATAAAGCTACAATATCCAAAACAAGGTAGTTGGTATAAAGATAGATAGTCAATAGACCCAAACAGAGGGCAGAAGTATAACCAAACATATGGTCAATTGATTTTCAACAAAAATGTGAAGGCATTTAAGTGCAAAAGAATAGTCTTTTCAATAAATGATGCTAGAATAATTGGATATCTAAATTCAGCAAAACCAAGAAATCTAGACTCATATCACATCTCATAAAAAATTAACTTAAATGGATCATAGATATAAATGTAAAACCTAAAACTATAGAACCTTTAAAGGAAATGATGAGAAAATCTTTGTGACCTTGGACAAGACAAACTCAAGGGTAAGGCAAATTTGGGGTTAGATATAACTCCAAAATCAAAATCCATAAAAGAAAAAATGATAAATTGGACATCATTAAAAGTGACATAAAAAGTGACGATATTGGCAGGGTGCCTGGATGGCTCAGTTGGTTAAGTGTCTGCCTTCGGTTCAGGTCATGATCTCAGGGTCCTAGGATGGAGCCCCTCATCAAGGTCTCTGTTCAGCAGGGAGTCTGCTTCTCCCTCTCACTCTCCCTCTGTGCTCTCTCACTCTCAAATAAATAAAATCTTTCTTAAAAAATGACATTGGATTTCTCTTCACAAGAGATGGTTAAAAGACTGAAAAGACAAGCAATAGAATGGGAGAAAATGTTTGCAAATAACATCTCTGACAGAGAACTTGAATCTAATGTATAGAAAGAAATCTGAAAATTCAGTAACAACCTAATTTTTAAATGGACTAAAAATTCTGCATGGCAAAGGAAACTATCAGCAAAAGTAAAAGACAACCTACTGAATGGGAGAAGATATTTGCAAATGACATATTCAATAAAGGGTTAGTATCCAAACTATATATTTTTTTTTTAAGATTTTATTTATTTATTTGACAGAGACAGCCAGAGAGAGAGGGAACACAAGCAGGGGGAGTGGGAGAGGAAGAAGCAGGCTCCTAGCGGAGGAGCCTGATGTGGGGCTCGATCCCAGAACGCCGGGATCACGCCCTGAGCCGAAGGCAGATGCTTAACGACTGTTCCACCCAGGCGCCCCCAAACTATATTTTAAAGTATATAACTTAACATCAAAAAAACACAAATAATCCAATTTAAAAACGTGCAGAAGATGTGAACAGATATTTCTTCAAAGAGGACATACAGATAGCCAACGGACACATGAAAAGATGCTCAACATCACTCGTCATCAGGAAAATGTAAATCAAAACAACGAGATATCACCTCACACTTCAGAATGGCTAAAATCAATTAGCTCAAGAAACAACAAATATTGGTGAGGATGTGGAGAAAAAGGAAACCTTGTACACTGTTGGTAGGAATGCAAACTGGTGCAGCTACTGTGGAAAACAGTGTGGGGTTCCTCAAAAAATTAAAAATAGAAGCACCATAAGACTCAGTAATCACACTACTGAGTATTTACCCAAAGAATATGAAACACTAATTTCAAAGGATATACGCACCCCTATGTTTATTGCACCATTACTTACAATAGCCAAATTATGGAAGTAGCTCAAGTGTCCATCAAGAGATGAATGGATAAAGAAGATGTAGCATGGAATATTATTCAGCCATAAAAAAGAATAAAATCTTGCCATTTGCAACAACAGGAATGGAGCTATAGAGTATAATGCTAAGTGAAATAACTCAGAGAAAGACAGATACCATATGATTTCACTCATACATAGAATTTAGGAAACAAAACAAAGGGAAAAAAAGAGACAAGCCAAAAAAAAAAAAAATAGACTCTTAACTATAGAGAACAGACTGGCGACTACCAGAGGGGAGACAGGCAGGGGGATGGGTGAAATAGGTGAAGGGGATTAAGAGTATACCTGTCTTGATGAGCACAATAGAATTGTTGAATCACTATATTGTACACCTGAAACTAATTAACTGTATGTTAACTGTACTAGAATTAAAATCTTAAAAGGGACCAAAAAATAGTAAGAAATAAAAATGGACAAAAGATGTGCACAGATACTTGACTAAAAAGATACGTAGATGGCAAATAAGCATATTAAAAAGTGCTCAAGATCACTAGTCATGAGGTGACTGCAAGTTAATACCACAATAAGATACCACTATTCACCTACTATAAATCTGAAATTAAAAAGACTATGACCAACAGCATATAAAAAGATGCTCAATATCCCTAATTAGTAGAGAAATGCAAATCAAAATCACAATGTTATCATTAGGACGTCTCTATTTGAAAAACAAAACAAAACTTAAAAAATAACAAGTGTTGGTAAGGATGTGGAGAAATGGGAACCCTTGTGCACTGTCAGTGGGAATGTAAAATGGTGCAGCTGCTGTGGAAAACAGTATGGTGGTTCATCAAAAAAATTAAAATAGAGTTGCCATATGTTTCAGCAACCCCACGCTTCTGGGTATATATACAAAAGAATTGAAAGCACAGTCTTGAAGAGGCGGTGCTACCACACCACACTGCAGCAGTATTCACAGTAGCCAAGAGGTGGAACCAACCCAAGTGGATGAATGGACAAACAAAATATAGACATGGAATATTATTTAGCCCTAAAAAGTAAGGAACTCCTGACACATGCTACAATATGGATAAACCTTGAGGACATTATACTAAATGAAATAAGCCAGTCACAAAAAGACAAATAGTACATGATTCCACTTATAGGAAGTATCAAGAGTAGTCAAATTCATAGCTACAGAGACTAGAATGGTAGTTCCCAGGAGCTAGGGGGAGGGGGAAATGGAGGTTGTTTTTAGTGGGTATGGAGCCTTAGTTTTGCAAGATGAAAAAGTTTTAGAGCTCTATTGTACAATGACATGAGTATACTTAACACTACTGAACTGCACTCTTGAAAATGGTGACAATGGTAAAGCTATGTTCTGTGTTTTTTACAATTAAAAATAAAATAATATAAACTAAACTAAACTAAACTAAACTAAACTAAAATAAAATAAAATAAAATAAAATAAAAAGCTACCCAGACATCTGGCGGAGGTTAGATGGTATAGACTCATTCCTCCCTGTTATTTCCCACTAACTACAGGAAACAGCACAAGAGGCAACCAAAGGAGAAAACTGAAGGGTAGTAATTGAAAGCTGAACCGGCTTGGGACCTTGGAACTGGAGGAAGAACACAGTGGTGGGGTGTCTTCCCACTAACAGAGGGTGATCCATGCCAGCATTTCCTGACCTAGCAACAGAAGGTAGCCCAGGTAGGTTCAGTCTCCCCCAGATCAAACAGAAGTCCCTCTGACAACACCAGGTGAACTCAGCACCACCTGCAATGGGGATCAGTCAGGAGCCCTGCTAACAGTAAGTGCCAGGAAAGTGTTCTCCTTTCCCACCCGGCCTGAGGCACCCCCCCACACCCTCTCAAGAGCTACTGGAGTAACAGGTGGTCCTGGCAGGAGGGACTCTGCCAACACAAGTGGCCAGCCTAGGAAGCACCTTTCTTTCTGTGGGCCTTCGACTCTCCTCTCCCACCCAGAGACACCTGATGGTCCAGGCTGGGAAACACCTTCTGCCTGCTGAGCACCAGCAAGAACCAGTGGGAGCCCTATCAGGACCAGAAATTTCATCACTCTGAAAATTAACCTACCTTTGGAACCACAGTCCCCCCAAACTGGGCTGAAACCTGCATGCCAAACCTAAACAGAGTCACTGCCTGCTAAAATGAGATATTTAAGTAGCACCCATTCTCCCAACATCATAATAATTTTTTAAAAGCCCAGGATGCAATAAAAAAAACCCACCTTTTTTTGCAATTAAAAACACAGGAAAATTACAACATGAATAAGAAAAAAACCATCACCTGGGGCGCCTGTGTGGCTCAGTTGGTTAGGCATCTGCCTTCAGCTCAGGTCGTGATACCAGGGTCCTGGGATGGAGCCCCGTGTGTCGGCCTCCCTGCTCAGGAGGGAGTCTACTTCTCCCTCTCCCTCTGCTGCTCCCCCTGCTTGTGTTCCCTCTGTCTCCCTCCCTCTCTCTCTCTTAAATAAATAAATACATAAATATATAACTAACTAAATAAATAAAATCTGAAAAAGAAAGAAAGAAAGAAAGAAAGAAAGAAAGAAAGAAAGAAAGAAAGAAAGAAAAAGAGAGAAAGATAGAAAAAGAAAGATAGAAAGAAAAAGAAAGAAAAGACAATCAATTGATGCCGACATCAATATGTCAAATACTGACAATATCTGACCAGGATTTTAAATCAGCCATCATAAAAATGCTTCAAAAATCAATTACAAATTCTCTTGAAACAAATTTTAAAAATAGAAAATCTCAACAAAGAAATAGAACTCACATGACAAACCGAGGGCTTCAGGAGTGGGAATGGGATAGGCTGGTGATAGGTATTAAGGAGGGCATGTATTGCATGGTGCACTGGGTGTTATACGCAAGTAATGAATCATGGAACTTTACATCAAAAACTAGGGATGTACTGTATGGTGACTAACATAATATAATAAAAATATTATTATTAAAAAATAAATAAATAAAAACTGGTAATGGCAAAAAAAAAAAAAAAACTTACATGGAACAGTTATCAAGTGGAAATTCTAGAATGTGAAAATACAACCAAAGAAATTAAACCAAAAAACCCTTTGGGATGATGGTAAAGTAGGAATGATGGACAATAGAATCAGAAACTCAAAGACAGATCAATAGAATTGATCTGAACCATCAAGAGAAAATAAACTAGAAAGAAATGAAGAGAGCCCCAGGAACCTATAAGACTCAAAAAAAAAAAAAAAAAAATCCAACATTCGCATCACACACACCCAAATAAGTACAAGTTAAACTGGGAAAATCTGAATAAGATTGGCATATACTATGAATGTCAATAACCTGGTTGTGATACTAGTCTTTAGTTTTGCAAATTGTTACCAGTGGGGGAAACTAGGTGAAGGGCCAGCAGGATCTCTTTGTATTATTTGTTACAACGGCATATGAATCCACAATTACCTCAATAAAATTTTTCATAAAAATTGCCCACCTGCAATGTGGAGAATGAATAGCAGATGCTGGAGGAGAAGCAGGTATGGGGTATACCATGAGTTCCAGTTTGCATGTGTTAAACTGGAGTCTCCTATGAGACATCAAGTGGCAATCCAGGTGACTGAGTCAATTATGCCTAGTCGGTCAACATTTGGTTTGTAATCTCCTGGAGTAGGCAAAGATTTATTTGTCACTGTAAATCATATTAATGAGGTGTAATTTACATACACGCAAAGGAACCCATTGTAAGTGTACTGCTCAGACTTTGGAAAAACATTTACATTCATGGAACCATAATCACAGTAAAGATACTGAACTTTTCTATTATCTCAAAAGATTCCCTTTTGTTCCTTCCCAGTCAATACCTCCACTTATTCCCCATCCTACCCCTTGACTCCAGCTGACTATTCTTTTCTCTGTCACAATAGATTAGGTTTTACTTTTCTAGAGTTTCATAAAATTGGAACATATAGTATATGTTCCTTTGTGTTTGGCTGCTTTTCCTCCTCACCACATTTTAAATATTCAATCAGGTTGTCATATATATCAATAGTACATTCCTTCTCATTGATGAATAATATTCTATGATATGAATATACCACAATTTGTTTATGCATTCACCTGTTGATGGACTTATAACTAAAGCTGCTGTAATAGGACATACAAGTCTTAGCGTAGACCTATATTTTCATTTCTCTTGGGTAAATTGGTGCAATCAATGGGGTATATATTAAGTGTATGTTTAGTTTTATAAGAAACTTCTAAACTATTTTCCATGTGATTGTATCATTTTATATTCCCAGGAGTAAATCTCAGTTACTCCATGTCCTCAAAAACACCTGGTATTTGGTTTGTTTCTCCTCCTCTCTTTCATGAGACTGGCAGGCATGTAACTATATCTGATAGTGGTTTTAACTGTATTTCCCTGATTACTAACAACATTCAGATTCTTTTCATGTATTTTATCAGCCATCCTCATATCTAGTTTTGTAAAGTGTCTGTTCAAATATTTTGCCTATTTTTGTAGGCTTGCTTGTGCTCTCAATATTGAGTTCTGAGAGCTCTTTACATATTCTGGATGTCAGTCTTTATCCAGTTTTTGTTTTGCAGGTGACTCTCCTTCCATCGTTATTATATAGCCTTGATTGTTGTAGCTTTATAACACTTCTTAAAATTAGATAGTCTAAACATTGTTTTTTTCTTGTTTCTTTTTCATGATTACTTTGGCTATTTTAAGTCCTCTGGGGGTTTTTTTTCAAATAAATTTTAGAGCAAGCTTATCAATTTTTACCAAAAAAGCCTGCCGAAATTTTGACTGATATTATATTGATTATAAAGATTAATTTGAGAAGAATTGCATTTTAATAATACTGCCTTTCAATTAATGGACAGTTTTTTCTATATATACATTTATGTCTTTGAATATATCAGGTTAAGTTCTCCCTCTCTACTCCTAATTTGCTGAGAGATCATTTTGCTTTGTTTTTTATATCTCGAATGGATGTTGAAATTTATCTAAAGTTATTTCATTTACTGAGGCGATGATATGGTTCCTCCTTTTTAATAGGATGAATTATATTAATTTTCTAATATTAAACAAACTTTGCATTCCAATGATATATGCTACTTAATCTTTGAGTATCCTTTTTTTTTTTTTTAAGATTTTATTTTTAAGTAATCTCCACACTGAACATGGGGCTTGAACTCACAACCTCGAGATCAAAAGTTGCATGCTCCATTGACTGAGCCAGCCAGGCGCCCCTTAGAGTATCCTTTTTAATCCTTGTAAATCTATTGAGGCTTGTTTTATATCCCAGCATATGGTCTATCTTGGCGAATGTTTCATATGTGTTTTTTAAATGAATGTATACTCTGATATTGTCAGGTAGGATGTCAATTAGATGCAGTTGGTTTATAGAGCTGCTTAAGTATTCTATATCAATGTTGATTTCCTGTCTACCTCTTATATCAATTAATTTTTAAAAAGTATTTATGTTTCCAACTATAATTTTGGATTTGTCTTTTTTTCCTTTAGTTCTATAAGTTTTTGTGTATGTATTTTGAAGCTTTGTTATTGGGTCCAAACACATGTAGGACTGTTATATCTTCTGGATGAATTAACCCCTTTATCATTATGAAATGTTCTCTATCTCTGGTAATATTCCTCATTCTAAAGTCTCTTTTTAATATTAATATAACCACTCTAGCTTTCTTCTGATTAGTACATATATGATATATCTTTTGTCATCATATCTTTTAATCTGTATGTCTTTATATTTAGATAGGTTTCTTGCAAAAGGCATTATGGGTCTCACTTTTTTTTTTTTTTAAATCTAGTCTAATGATCTCTGCCTTTAGTTGGAGGTTTTATACCCTTTATACTTGATGTAATTAACAATATTCTTCATTATAGGTCTACCATCTTGCTACTTGTTTATGTCCCATTTGTTCTTCTTTCCTTTTTTCTACCTTTAGATTAAGTATTTTTTAATATTTCATTTTCTCTCCCTTATTGGTTTATTAATTATTCTCTCTCTTTCTGTCTTTGTCTCTGTCTGTCTCTCTCTTTTTTTCATAGTGGTTGTTTTCACAATCTTATTCTAAGTCTTATCACAGTCTACTATGAAAAAATATTATACTTAGCAGAAATATTATATATTTCATGTATAATTTAAGAAACCGATACCAGTATATTTCCATTTCTTCTTTTCCTGTCTTTGTGCTTCTGTTATACATTTGTTTCCTTATGTTATAAGCCCTGCAACTCATTGTCATTATTTTTTCTTAATAAAGGTATTCATCTTCTGAAGAAATAAAGCAATTAGATAAAAATCATGTTATATTTATGCACTTATTTACCATTTGTAGTACTTTCACTTCCTTTGTATATATCAAGATATCCTTTGTTATCATTTTATTTCAGCCTGAAGAACTTCTTTTATTGGAGGCTACTAGTAACAAATTCCTTCAGTTTTCATTGGAAAAAGTTTTGCCTTCATTTTTAAGGGATATTTTCATTGGATACAGAATTCTAGTCTGACATTTTTTTTTCTTTCAGTACATTAAAGATACAATGGCATTTTTTTCTGTTTTGCATAGCTTCTGACAATAGTTTCTGGCAATTCTTACCTTATTCTTTTGTATGGAATGTGGTGGTGGTGGTGGAGAGGGGTGTTTCTTTGTTGTTGCTGCACTTAGGACTGCCTCTTAATTATTAGTGTTCAACAATTTAATGATGACATGACTTGTTATAGTTTGTATCTGTGTGTTTAACTTTCTTGAGGTTCACTGAGTTTCTTGAATTTCTGAGTTTATCATTTTCACAAAATTTGAAAACTACAGTCCACTATTTCTTCAAATAGTTTTTGTACTCTCCTCCTTTTGAGACCCCAATTACACATATTAGATCATTCCATGTTTTCCCACAGGTCACTGAGGCTCTGTTCATTTTATTTTCCAATCTTTTAAAAATCTGTGCCTTCATGGTGCACTGGGTGTTATACACAACTAATGAATCATCGAGCCTTACATCGAAAACCGGGGATGTACTGTATGGTGACTAACATAATATAATAAAAAATCATTATTAAAAAAATAATAAAATAAAATAAAATAAAAATCTGTGCCTTATTGAAAATAGAACTACCCTATGACTCAGCAATTGCACTACTGTGAATTTATCCCAAAGATATAAATGTAGTGATCCAACGAGGCACCTGCACCCCAATGTTTATAGCAGCAGTGTCCACAATAGCCAAACTATGGAAAGAACCCAGATGTCCATTGACAGATGAATGGATAAAGAAGATGTGGTTTATATGTATAATGGGATACTACTCAGCCACCAAAACAGAAAAAAGAAATCTTGCCATTTGCCATGACGTGGATGCAACTAGAGGGTATTATGCTAAGCAAAATAAGTCAATCAGAAAAAGACAATTATCATATGATCTCACTTATATGGGGAATTTAAGAAACAAAACAGAGGATCATAGGGGAAGAGAGGAAAAAAATAAAACAAGCTGAAGTCAGCGAAGGAGACAAACCATAAAGGACTCTTTTTTTTTTCAAAGATTTTTTATTTATTTATTCGACAGAGATAGAGACAGCCAGCGAGAGAGGGAACACAAGCAGGGGGAGTGGGAGAGGAAGAAGTAGGCTCATAGCAGAGGAGCCTGATGTGGGGCTCGATCCCGTAACGCCGGGATCACGCCCTGAGCCAAAGGCAGACGCTTAAACGCTGTGCCACCCAGGCACCCCCATAAGGGACTCTTAATCATAGGAAACAAACTGGGGGTTGCTGGAGGGGAGGGAGATGGGGGAATGGGTAACTGGGTGATAGATATTAAGGACAGCATGTGATGTAATGAGCACTGGGTATTATATAAAACTGATGAATCACTGACCTCTGCCTCAGAAGCCAATAATATATTATAAATTAATTAAATTTTTAAAAATGAAAAAAAGCTTTTTAAATATATCAAAAAAAATTCTGTGCTTTCTTTCATATGGATTCTGTTGCTAGGTCTTCAAGTTCACAGGTTTATTTTTTAGCAGTGTCTAATCTTATTAGTGCCATCTAAAGAAACTTTAATTTCTCATACTATATTCTTCATCTCAGGATATTCCATTTGGTCCTTTTATGTATCTTCCATTTCTTTCCTCACTGTGTTCGTATTTTTATTTAAATGTACTTACGTTGTTATAATAGCTGTTTTAATATTATTATCTGTTTGTTAGTCCCATCATCCCTATAATTTCTATGTCTTTTTTTATTAATTTTTTTCCTCTTGGTTATGAATCAGCATTTTCCTGATTTTTTCATGTCTAGAAATACGTTAATCAGATACTGAACGTTATGAGTGTCTGAATTTTGTTGTTTTCCTTTATAGAATGTTAGGCTCTGTTCTGACTGGCAGGTAAGTTAATTATGAAACAATTTGACCCTTTTAAGACTTACTTTAATATTTGCTATGACTCATGTAAATTAGCCTTTACTCTGGGAATTTTTCAGTCTTACTACTAAGTTGAGGATTTTGATTAATTGAAGTGCCCACATCTCTCCACCCAGCTCTGAGTATTGCTCAATTTACAACTACCCAGTCTTCATTTGCCCTGTCTTATGAATGTTCATCTACATATGCATGGTCAGGGGATGTCTTAGTCAGAATTCTGAGTCTCTTTCTGCCCAGTTCCCTATTCTTTAGAATTCTGCCTAACAACATTTAGTCACCTTGGCCTCTCCAACTTTTCAACTCAGAAAAGACTGCTGGTCTCTGCTTGCATTCCCCTCCCTGCATCCATGCCTGAGAATTGACTCTAGGCAAAAATCTGGGGTGGCAGTAGGAGTTTACCTTTTTGTTTCCCTTCTCTCAGGGATCCCAAACCATACTTCCTATTGTCTAATGTCTGAATACTACTGTTTTATATATTTTGGCCAATTTCCTAGTTGTTTATATGGGGAGGGTAAGTCTGATCTTAATTATCCCAGTATAACTGGAAGCAGGAGTCCTATAATCATTTTTAAAATTTTTATTTAAAAATATACCATATATATAAAAATATATATAATATATATATAAATATACCATATATATAAATATATATAAAAGAGATATATATAAATATACCATATATATATATATACATATATATATATATATGCAACACCATAGATGAACCCTGGGGACATTGTGATAAGCGAGTAAGCCAATCACAAGGAGACAAATACTGTATGATTTCACTTACATGAGGTAACCAAAATACTCAAAATCATAGCAACAGAAAGTAGAATGGTGGTTCCCATGGGTTAGGGGAGAGAGAAAGGGAACTCTTCTTTAATTGATATAGAGTTTCAGTTTTGCAAGATAAAAATAGTTCTGAGGTTTAGTTGCACATAATGTGAATTTACTGATCCATACACTTAAAAATGGTTAAAATGGTAAACTTTCTGTTAGGTTTAATAATTTAAAAAAATAATTATATATAGCAATATATATTGTATTCTATAATATTTATAATATATTAAGCGGCGTCTGGGTGGCTCAGTCAGTTAAACGTCTGTCTGCCTTTGACTCAGGTCATGATCCCTGGGTCCTGGGATTAAGCCCCATGTCGGACTCCTTGCTCATCAGAGAGCCTGCTTCTCCCTCTCCTTCTGCTGCTCCCCCTGCTTGTGCTCTCTCTTCCTCTCTCTGTCTCTGTCAAATAAATAAATAAAATATTTTAAAATATTAATAATATTTTAAAGTATTAAATATATTATATAATTATATCATTGTTATACGTTAATGTTTTAATATGTTATAAATATAAGCGATATATATGTTAATTATACTTATAAAGTCATATATTATAAAAGTAAATAAAGGAATAAATAATATTGTTAAATAATATTTGATTATAATTTAACAGTAATATTAAATAATACTAACAAATAAATTAAAATAACTTCCAAGAAACAGTGAACGCTGTTCCACTTTCTTACATTTAATTTTGAACCCCTTGAAGTACAGATACAATTATTATCTACTTTTTATCGATAAGGAAATTCAGACACATAGCTGGAACATATTTTTTAAAAGAATCCCACTGACGCGGAGGGGAGAAATAAATACATACACGCACACATACCTGCATACATACATAAGAATCCCATGTACCTTAAGCCATGATCTTTGTAAAAGAGTTGACAAACCACCCGCAAATGACTCCATTAAGGTATTGTGGCTCACCCTTTTTCCCTCTTGCTATTGCCTCAGGTCCTATCCAGCCAAGAGCCTTCAGCAGTCTTAGAACTCTGGTAGGAATTCTGTTCTGCCTAAAGTAAGTACCGAGATTCCGTGATTACTATGAGGTAAACTAATATATATGTTATATATCAGGTAAGATATAAGTTTAGGTATAAGATAAACTAACATATACGTATATATGAACATATATAAACACATATATATTCACATAGTCTTCTGCTGAATATTTAAAAAATATTGTTAAGCAATATAAAAAAGTGGCTAGGCTCTTTAAAAACTGCTTAGTGAAGTTTTGCTGCCCTCTGCTGGAAAGTTTATGTATATACCCCCAAGGGTCTGTTTTTGGCAACAAGATTATTAAGCATTAAGTGTTGTGTTCACTAGCCCAGTGATAGATTCTGTTCTCAGAGCCTAGAGCTTCAAGAAAGTGTCTTAGACATTCTTCAAGTGTCTGCTTCAAATTGTATTTTCTAAACACTGAAATTATCTTTATAGTAAACACAGTATGGTGTATTTAAATGTTACATAATCCAATTTTGACACAACAGATAAGACCTGATTCTAGTCTTAGAATGGACAGAGAAAATCTTAAGCCATTCAATCTTCTTACTATCTGCTCTTAAACATTCGTGCTGTATCAGTCCATTTCAAACCCTGTGGTCCTCTGTTATGCAGTTCCAACAGGGAAACACCTTGTAATGTTTCATAGGAGGTGTGGCTAGCTTGAAATTTGTGAAGTATTGTAGGGTCTTCTGCATCTGAATTGTGAATTGGTAGGGTTTTTGTCCTTTATACAGCCCACTTAAAAACACCTGGCAACATCATTTTATGGTTTACTACTTGGTCCTTTCAGTGAATTCTAGATTACTGTCATATGTTTTTTAAAAGAAGAAATATGGTGGCAAGGAGAACAGCAACAGCTTCCTTAGTAACTATTATTGATTTCTTCCAACTCTTCACTTCTTCCCTTTGAAATTCTCTCACACTGTAACACAACCTTGGTTTGCATCAAGGCTGGTAACAACCAAAGCTGGTGAGGTTCTAAGCCATCTCTTACCTAGATTTTAGCAACAGTATCCTAGCTGGTCTTCTTGCTTTGGTGTTCTCTCTCTAAAATCCACCTTCTGTAATGAGAACCACAATGATCTGCTGAAAATGCACGTCTGATTGGGTCAGGCCCTACCTAAAGTCTTGAAGCTCTTATCTCTTGCCTTCAGGAATTGGTCCAAGTTTCTTAACATAGCGCGTGAGCGTCGGTGATTCAGCTCAGCCTGCTTCTTACTTCCCACCTCACCCTGTTTTCCAGCACAAGGGCCACTGTGCTTCCCTGCTACATAAACCTTTTTGCTTCTCACATTAGTATCTTTGTCCATTTTTCCCTCACTATTACCTCTACCGGGGTTCCTGTCATGCCACCTGCCACTTCACTTCCTCCTCATCTCTGGCCTTTGCTAACTCAGTGAGCTTCTCCTGCATGGTCTCGTTTGCTTCATTGCTTTATTATCTTTATGAGCAGGAACTACGTCTGATGTTTAACCCTCTGCATCAGATACAGCTCCTGGCAAACGCATACTGTTCAATAACTAATTGCTAAATAATTAAATGGGTTTAGTAAACGAGTACCAGTAACAGGAGTGTGGTAAGCTCCAAATGATCAGTGTCCCACTGTGAGGGTATGAAGCATTCTCCTGTCTTACAAATTTCCTAGATTATTGTAGACTGGCTGTGTTTGGAGGTTGCTCGAGTCATTAAGATATGCTTCTATGATGAAACTTGCAATTTGACTCCACCTCAGACATAGAGATGTAGAATTTTGCTCGGATAATTTATGAAGCTTAAATATCTGGGATATGTCCTCTGGTGTGCAATTCTGCAAAAATGTAAGATCTGTCAAATATACTTTTTGTAGATATGGTAACTTCATACTTACAGGGTGTAAGAAATATTTGGGAAAATTTGATAATATTACATGTCTTACATTGCTTATTATATTTATAGGAAACAGAAACTCAACTAAGGGACATAGGACCTATGATAGCAGATTGATTAGGAGAAGTGATTAATTTGTTAGCATTTAAAGAAGCAGCAGCCCATAATGGTGAGTGTAACTAATCAACATCTCCAGTAGGGATATGGATAAACATCTTGTAAAGGAATTTTGGAGTTACATTTTTTAATGCTATTTTTATTAAAAAACATAGATGAACAGTATTTTATATTAATATATATTTTGAGCCTTCGCGAAGTAAAGCAAAATGAATTTTAAAACATACTTACCATATGCTGTCCCCAGAGAAGCACATTTAGAGTCTCAGGAGAATGGACTGATCACCAAATGGCACAAACCACAAGTAGGATTCCTCTAGATAAGTAACTGAACACCACATTTTCTTCAATTAGATAAATGTCTGGTGTTATGTTTCTATAATTTATGTAAATTGCAACCATAGACCTACCAATTACCCTATTTAAACTTGGCTGGTTCCCCAAAGACTTCTTAGAAGAAAACTTATAATAATTAGTTGCCTATCTTTTCAGAGCCACTGGGGGGTACTAAAACTCTAGGTCATATTTTTTGTAAAGATCTAATTTTGCAAATCTCTTCTAGCCAGGAATTTTTTACATTAAATGGAAGAATAATTGGGATAAACATGTTTTCATGTGTGTGTTTGGGGATATTATGGAAAAGAATGTTTGAATTAAGGTATTTAAAGCTAAACAATAATCTAACTTTTATGTTAAATAGCAGAAATGGATTTTTTTAAGGAAAATAATCTGGAATATTTTATATTGATAATTCACAGGGACTTCTGTTTAGTGTTCTTTTTAATAGAGGTTAATATTAATTAACTTTCATAAAAAATTTTACAACATAAAAATCAAGAAAAGACACAGCTAGCACTTTTGATACTTGTATATGCACATATTATAATGGCTGACTATAGACACGAATAGAGTATAGATGTTAATTATTGCTGCCTTCATTGACCCAGACTATATCTTAGCTGTTATATCTGCATTATGCTGCTGCTATATTGGTAGAATCTAGTGTTGGTTCTTTTTCTTTGAGGAGAAAACATAGAAAATTATTTATTCAGTTATCTTTACATAGTCAACACAGATGTAAGCACTGGTTGGAGGTCAAAATCACTTCCTACATCGTATGTCTGAAAAAGTATTTCCCTCAAGTTATTAGTGGACCACTTTGTCAATTTCCTTTAAAAAAAACAGTTTTGATATCATTCATATATCACTGAATTATGAAAGCATGCAATCCACAGTCTTTAGTATAATCACTACATTTAACTTTAGAACATTTTCAGCATCCTAAAAAGAAACCCTACCCTTTAGCTTTCACCCCTAAATCCACCCACGCCCCAGCTCTAGGTAACCACAAGTGTACCTTCTGTCTCTATAGATTTCCCTATCCTGGTCATTTCATATAAATGCAATCAATCCAAATGCAGCCTTTTTTGACGAATTCTCTCACTTAGCATAGTTTTCAAGGTTCATCTACTTTGCACGTACCAGTTCTTCATTCCTTTGTATTCCGTTGTATAGAGAATACCCTGTTATCTTCATCCATTCATCAGTTAATAATGTTCATTTATTTATTTATTTATTTGAGAGGGAGAGTGTGTGTGTATGCATTCACACACGTGCAAGGGGAAGGGCAAAGGGGGAGGGAAAGAAACTCAAGCAGACTCTGTGCTGAGTGTGGAGCCCATGTGGGGCTCGATCTCACGACTTTGAGATCATGACCTGAGCTGAAACCAAGAGTCAGAGGCTCAAACAACTGAGCCATCCAGGAGCCCCAGTAATGTTCTTTTAGATCAGTATTTACTATGTAGCAAAAAGTCCTGTCAAGTACATCTCTTATTATTAGATTTTTATGAATCAGGGAGAAAATGTCCAAAGTTAAAGTCAGTCTGAATACATTTCTGTATTGTATGAAGCACCAAATAATAGAGCAATAACCTGGGTCATGTGATGTAAAAGGGAAGGCTCCTGGTTCAGTTTTTGTCAGTTAAGGAAAGTAGATGAGTGATTTGCTTCTGTCTAAAAACCATCTACAAATCTGTAGGTGCCATTAGACACAAATAAAAATGCAGAGCACCTGGGTGGCACAGTTGGTTAGGGCGTCCGACTCTTGGTTTCAGTTCAGGTCTTCATCTCAAGGTCGTGAGATCGAGCCCTGTGTCGGGCTTATGTCAGTGCAGAGATCACTTGAAGTTCTCTCTTCCTCTCTCTTTGCCCCTCCCGCTCATACTCTCTCTCAAATAAACAAATAAATCTTTTTTTAAAAAATAAAGCAACAAGTAAAAATGAAAGAAGCTTGTGTTTGTAAGGGATTTGGTGGAAAGTTTCCTACTGCCCTGCAAGCATAGAGAGACAAACAAGAGAAGAGAAAAAAAGGCCACACTGGAGAGGGACTGAAATGCAATAGTGCTGTCCCTCCGTCATTTTTCCTTATTTCTCTTGAGGGCCTTGATTAAGAAACTAGGGATCCCAGAGGCCAGCAAGCAAGTTGATTTTATGAGGTTGCAAAAGCCTGAAATTGGAGTTAGGAGATGCAAATTTAGGTCCTGCTCCATCACTTCTTGGTGGTGTTTCCTTCAGCAAGACAATTAAGCCACCATTTCCTCCTCTGCCCACAGTGGCAATGTTTCTCTGACAACTTCTGTGAAGATTCATTGAGGGAATGGGAAGCCCCAGATGCCAAACCTAGGGTCAGGATAGATCTGCTTGGGGATCTATCCTGATCATACCCCAGAAGCCCAGCCTGGGGCCTGGTAGCAGATGGGGTTCCAAGAAGTAGGTGCTGAGAGAATGAATGAAGCATTTGGTAAATCATAAGGAGTTATTCAAATGTTCTTTCTGTATTATTACACCTTTTCTTCCAGTTTATTCAGTCTTCCACATTGAGTGGTGAGATGGCTTTTATTCTGAAAACATGATTTCCTACATGACGTTCTTTTGCCTTCCTTTATTATAAAAAACAAAAAAACAAAGATTTTTAACTTCAATTTTTTTTCACACATTTCACCAGTGCTTGCACTTTTGCAGTATACCACTTCCTCTTAAACATTTTTTTTTTCTCTTTGCGTGACTTGTTTCCTCGGCACCATCCTCCTTCTTAGAGAAGCCCACAATGCAGAGTTGGTCTAAATCTGAGTCTTCAGGTGGAAGTGGCAGTGATATAAGTGATTTTTTTTAAGATTTTATTTATTTATTTGACAGAGAGCGCAAGCACAAGCAGGGGAGTGGGCAGAGGGAGAAACAGGCTCCACACTGAGCAGGGAGCCCGACAAGGGTCTCCATCCCAGGACCCCGGGATCATGACCTGAGCCGAAGGCAGACGCTTAACCGACTGAGCCACCCAGGCGTCCCATGTATAAATGATTTTATAATGAGGTCTGTACCGGTCCACCAGCTGATATGACACAACAATCACTTCTAACTGTTAAATCCTTTTGATTTCAACAAGTCCTGGATCAGGCAGATGAGTTTCATCTGTCTTCTCAAATGCAATTCAAGACACTGTGAATTTGTATAGATCATTTAAAGGGCATTTGCTAGACATGTCCTCATTTATATTTTCAGTGAATTCGGATTCTCATACAATGAATCCAGGTGGCATAAAGCAAGATATACCGGTAAACACTTAATGGGGTAAATCCAAATTGGGTTATGTGAGATGTTAGCAATTTTCTAGCCAGAAAATGCCAGATGCCACTCTCTTTGTCCTCAGCAGTCAAAACATACTTCGTAAACACCTGCTATGTATCAGGCACTGTGCCAGGTCCTGCGAATACTATGGTAAGCAAACCCAGATATTGCCCCTCAGCCCATGGAGTGGACCACGGGGTCTACTGGGAGAGAGAGATTGGATTAAATAATCCCACAAATGTGGGAGTAATTACAGATTAATGGAAGTGGGAAGTAAATTGGGTGCAAGAACCAAGTTTCTATGAAAGCACCAAACAGGGGAACCCAACCTAGATGACTGAGGAAGCTTACACAAGGAAGGGAAGATTGAGCCAAAGGAAGCGCAGGAGCTAATGGGGAAGAGGGTGGCACACCACACTGGGGAAACAGCGTATGCTATGGTTGGTCATGTGGCCAGGGTTGCTTGGCAAGTGTGCCAGACTGAGGAAGCACCAATTGGGGGCTTAGGGAAGAGGAGTGCAAATGAAAAGGTACAGAAGGATAGGAATCAGCAAGGCTATATGGGCCATGTGAAGAATTCTTATCTTTATCCCTTGAATAATGAGAACCCTCAGAAGGTTGGTTTGTTTGTTTGTTTGTTTGTTTGTTTTAATTGAAGAATACCATCATGGGGTAAAGTGCACAACTGTAAAATGTATAGTCTGATAATATTTACATATGTATACACTGTGTAACAACCACCCAGATCAAGATATAGAACATTTCCATCATTCCAGAAAGTTCCTCATGTCCCCTTCGAGTCAACACCCTCTCCCAGCCACACACAAGAAAACCACTATTCTTTTATCACCATAGATTTTCTTGCCTGTTCTTGAACTTCATATAAATGGAATCATACTATAACATACTCTTTTGTATCTGGACTCACTTCATTTAACATTGTGCCTATGAGATTCAACCATAGTATTAAATTGAACAGAAGCCTTAGCAGGGTTTGACTCAGAAACAAAACAAAAACAGTAACTTAGTAACAGCTCTTGACTCCTGGGTTTAGTTAATATTTGTGGTTACCAGAGTCCGTTGTGTAGTTGAAGGGATACTTGCATGCTTGCTCATCCCTAATTGTGTTCTTATCTTCAACTGAGCCTTCTCTTCACTGCATGAAAGTTTTTCCTTCCAGACATCAAACATGAATGAATTTCAACAAGTTTGTTGTCCAACTACAGGGTCTTTCTTATACTTACTTGGGATACACTCAAGAAATGTATCTGTTCAGTGAGTAATAGGGTAAGTACTTCGGGGAAAGAAGACTCCATGGAAGTAGAATTGTTGTTTTATCTGAAGTGTAATGGAAGGAATGATAGTTTCATATTTTTTGATGAATCTGAACAGGCATGGAGTTGTAGCCTTGTAATACTGTCTTTTTCATAAAAATGGGCTGGACTAATTAATCCCTAAGATCCTTAAAGTTCTATGAATTGGAAGGATTCATTATCCTTCCATACTGCTGTTTTTCAATGGAAATGTCAAAAAAAAAAAAAAGTCTCTTAGCTGTGTGACCTTGAAGACTCAAGGTATGGGTGAGCGTGAGTAACATCTATTACCTGAAAAAGACACATGAAATTGCTTTGCAAATGTTAAGGTATGTTGTTACTACCGATCTTTTTAGTGATTTCGTTTACTTCAAAGTACTATTATTAATGCTTCTGTTTTACTATGTGTGAATCCTGTAACTCGCTTACCTAATAGCTTTGATCATCATGTGGAAGTTTATAATCCCTCTAGTTTGAAACAGAGGGACCCTTCTAAAATCTCTGTATTGGCTTTCTGGATGATTATTAAGATATTAGTTTTACTCTTCCATGAGCTACTAAATAATGACAATGACAGCTTCCGAGCACGCTTTTCTAAATCTTCTTTCCCTTTCTTTTTAAAAAGTAATTTTCTTTTAGTAAGGGATGCATTCTTTTTTTTTTTTTTTAAAGGGAGATATTCATATGCTTTAAAGTGTAAAAGGATAAGGGCACCTGGGTGGTGCAATCGGTTGAGTGTCCAGCTCTTGGTTTTGGCTCAGGTCATGATCTCAGGGTTGTGAGATTGAGCCCCTCCTCGGGCTCTGCTCTCAGCACAGAGTCTGCTTAAGACTCTCCCTCTCCCTCTTCCCCTCCCCATTCTCAAACAAATAAATAAACCTGTAAAAAAAAAAAATTAAGTATGAAGGGATATAGAGTGAAGTCTCTCCCATCTCTGTCTTTCAGAGCCTGTTCTCTTTCCATAGGAAACCAATGTTGATAGTTACTCGTGTAGCTTCCCACAGAAGTTTTATGCAAATAGGTGCATATACTTAACCATATTTCCCCTTTTCTGGTGCAAATGCTAACATTCTATCCATCCTGTTCTGTACCTTGCCTTTTTTTAAGCACATAATGAGCTACTTCAACAGAAAAATGGGAATCATTTGAGTACCCACCTCATCGAGTTGTGAAAATTAAATAAGCTTAACATATGCAAAGTACTTAGAAAGCACCAAGTATATTGTAGTCTCTATATTTGTTTCCTTTTGCTGCATAACAAATTACCACAAACCACAAACTTAGTGCATAAAACAATATCCATGTATTATCTTACAGGTTCTATAGGCCAGAGTCTGAGCATATAGCGTAGCTGGTTTCTGTGCTTGGGTCTCACAAGGCTGAAGTCATGATGGCAGCTGGACTTCATTCTCACCTGGAGACTCACTAGGAAAGAATTTGCTTTTAAGTGTTTTCAAGTTGTTGGCAGCTGTAGAATTTATGGCAGTTTACTTTATCAAAGCCAGTGGTGGGGGAAAGAGAGAGTCTCCGCTGCTTGGAGTCTCTGTCCTCAGGGAACGAGTAGGTCTTCTATTCCTTTTTTTTATTGAGATATAATTCATATATCACAAAATCCATCCTTTTTTAAAAAAAATTTAAAGTAAGCTCTACGCCCAACATGGAGCTTAAACTCACAATGCTGAGATTAAGAGTTGCATATTTTGTGGAATGAGCCAGCCAGGCACCCCAAAATCCATCCTTTTAAAGTGCATAATTCAGTGGATCTTAGTATATGCGCAAAGTTGTGCAACTATCAACATGTCTAATTTCAGAATATTTTCATCACCCTAAAAAGAAATCCCATACTTATTAGCAGTCTATCCTCATTCCCTGAATACCCCTCCCCCTTCGAGTTTCTGATAACCAATACTCTGCTTTCTGTTTCTATGGATTTGCCTATTCCGAACATTCACATGAATAGATATATAATACAGTATGCAGCCTTTTGTATCTGGCTTCTTTCACTTCGTACAATGTTTTCAAGTCGCATCCCTGTTGTAGTGTGTGCCAGTGCTTCATTCCTTGTTATGGCTGCATAATATTCCATTGTGTGGATGGATATATGCCATTAGGTGGACATTTAGGTGTCTCCAATCCTTTGCTATTGCAAACACTTGATATCCCATTATAAACAACAATAGATATGTTTAAATAGACATTTTGAATGTGAATGAGTATATCTGTACTATAAACTTCTAGAAGTACAATTGCTAGATCAAAGTTTTATCCATCAGTAATACCGATAGTTATTGTTAAGTTATACCATTTACAATCTGCCCTTTTTTAAAATAGATTTTATTTATTTGACAAAGAGAGAGAGAGAGAGCATGAGCAGCGGGGAGGAGCAAGGGGAGAGGGAGAAGCAGGCTCCCGCTGAGCAGGGAGCCTGATGCAGGACTCAATCCCAGGACCCCGGATGACCTGAGTAGAAGGCAGATGCTTAACCAGCTGAGCCACAGGCACTCTATGCCACTTATAATCTTTTTTTTTTTTAAAGACTTTATTTATTTATTTGATGGAGATAGAGACAGCCAGCGAGAGAGGGAACACAGGCAGGGGGAGTGGGAGAGGAAGAAGCAGGCTCCCAGCAGAGGAGACTGATATGGGGCTCGATCCCAGGACTCTGGGATCATGCCCTGAGCCAAAGGCAGACGCTTAATGACTGAGCCACCCAGGCGCCCCATAATCTGTCTTTTGAAGTACTGTTTGAGGAAGGGAGATGAAATTGTATAGTGGGAAACACACTGAGTTCTGGACTTCATTTTACCACTATCAAGAGAAGTTAGCATATAGTGGTTATTAAGAGTGTGGGCTCTGGAGGCAGACTGCCTGGGTTAGAATCTTAGTTCTGCCACTCATGATCTAAATGACCTTAAGAAAGTTAAATAACCACTCAGCTTCAGTTTATTTGTAAAATAGGGATGACATTAGTACTTTTTGTGGGGATTAATGCGATAATACATGTAAAACTTTTATACCAGCGCCTGACACATAGGAAGTGCTGAATAAATGTTAACTCTTATTGGTGGCAATGTGATCTTGGGCCACTGTCTTTCCTTATTTTTAAAGTGAGATGTTGAACTGTGTTATTTTTATGTTTCTAAGTTTTAAAAGGTGATTGTGGTCCCTGAATAATTTTATACTGCCTCATATTATTCTCTGATGTTCTTTGTGTTATTGTTTTGTTCATTACTGTGGGTAGGGGACAGCATAGGTTTTATACTTTTAACCTTTGGTAGCCTTTGCTCTGGAACAATGTACATCTGTAGTGGCTCCCCCCCCCCCCCCCGCCACCTCTGCCAAATATATATACTGGATATCTATATACTTACATATATAAATACACATATGGATAGCCTGTGTTACTGTGTTAGTTTTCCTGAGACAGGTAGGATTTAGCTAATTTCCCCTTATATCCCTTTCTTGTAGCTGATTCTTTGTCTCTGCTTAGCCATCACCATAGATCCTAATTTTACATATAGTCCCCACTGATCTGTAAACTCGAAGGAGGTAACCATGTCCATTTGCTTGTTACATCCTCAGCATACAACAGTGCTTAGCTCCCAATAAGCAATTAAAAAATATTTTTAATATTGAATATTAGTAATGTGATCCAGCTAAACAAAAATTTTTGCTATCTATAATTAGTTAAAATTATGTTAGAGCTGCCCATTTTTTTTACCTTATAAGGTATAATGATAAATTCATTAAAATTTTTTTTAAATAAATGATTTGAAATGGAGAAAAATTTTGTCCTCACAAAATTTAAGATTCAATCTCTGTAGAAATGGTTTTCTCATGCCTAAGTTTTAGGTACTCTACCAACAACCTGTGTATTTGCCTTATATATAGCCTAAGGGTTTCTACTTTCTGAGTATAGTTGGCTTTTGCTGAGCAAATGACAAAAGGCTGTTAGTCGAGTAAAGGCACCAGCGTGCAATTAGTTCCTAGTTATCTTTTAATCTGTTAAAAATGAGCTTGTAGGGATGCCTTTAAGGAACGAACAAAAAAGAGAGTTACCATCTGGAGACCTCAACATCTGAGTTTCTGATCTTCTGTAGCCTCTTTTATAGTAAGTAAAGTTTCTTCCCCCAAATTTAAAAAGTTACTTTTAGCTTAAAATAATGTAGTATTGTTTCAACATAGTCCCTAGTGTTTTCTTCAGTATTTAAAAAGGTGTTTACATTAACTATTTAATAAAAGGAGTAATCCTTTGAAACTCACTTTCCTGTGATTTACTAAGGTGATGCAAATAGATTGGCTAAGCTTGATTAGCCTTCCCATATTAGCTGGGATGTTATTTAATACAGGACATAGGAATCCAACTTTCCTGTTGCCCTTGGGGAATGCTCTTTAAGTAGTACCCACGTGGCAAGGCCTAGGGTTTTATTATAATTATATAGGTTTGTCAGTCAACTTCTTGGGAGACAGCTGGAGTTTGAAAATGGAGATCTGAGTCCCAATCCTGATCCTGCTGCTTGGAGACTGAGCACAATATCTATCCTCATTTCTTCATCCATAAAATTCACAAAAGGTGCAGTCCTGCTGTGAAGATTGTCTTAGAAATGCAGTGAAGTGCAAGTACTCTATGTCGGAGTTAAATAGACCTGACTTCAAATTCTGATTTTATTAAGTTTTTCAATGTCTTGCAAAACTTATTTAAATTGCGCATAATAGATCTTCCTGATATCTGTTATTGTGAGGATTAAATGGAGATATAGTGTGTATAATGCTTCGTTCAGTGCCTGGCATACAGAAAGCACCCCGTGAATACTGCCTGTACTCAAGATAACCCATGATAGTAGTTTCAATTTAGTTAGCATCAAGTATTTAAAACGCCTTCCGCCTAACAAATTATTTTAATACAGCAGGAGAGCGACCACCTGCTGTATATCTTTTAATGTGGCGGTAAGCTTCTAGATTTTTCTTTAATATATACTCTATACAGGAAGACTGAAAAACACCAAAGGAAAAAAGTCTAGAAGCCTGCGCAACCCCCCTTCTTTTAAGCTCCCCAGAACCAAATTCTGTTCACACTAGGCTGTGAAGTCACATTAAAGGATCCCAGGTATTGACTGCTGGCTGGAGGCGTGCCTCTGGTTCTAACCCATTAGGATCAAAGGGGGCGGGGAGAATGTATTGTAAAGATGCAAGATCAGGTGGGAAAGGCAGATCGCAAGGCCTGGAGGCTTTCAGGTTGTTACCGCTGTAGTCCATTGTCTTATCTCCTCTCCAGGCCCACGTATGCACGTAAATATTTCACAGAGCTCGGTTCCTCCGGCATCCACTGCTTAAATCCTCTTTTGGCGGACGAAACTTGTGCGCGGAGAAAGGGGTTATCTTACTACGATAGGCGACGCCTGGCCTCGCGGGACCGGTCCAGGCGCACCTCCCTCCCCTGCAGCGCTGGCCAGGAGCGGCCCGGGAACTTGCAGCTCGCCTCAAGCTCTGTCCATCCTGAAGCCTGCCGCGGCGTCGAGGTATTCGCAGGGCGTTGCCGTCGCCCCTTTTGGCGGGCTCGGGCGCCCCGAGGCTCCGCCCCCCTGCGCCGTCTATCCGCACCCGCGGAGGCGGGCGTCGCGACTCCATTGGCGGAGCGGCCCGCGGCGGGCCCGCCCCCTCCCGGCCCCGACGCGAGCACGTTGAGTGGCGGGGGCCGGCAGAAGAACTGCCCGAGCGAGGAGCGGCTCCTGGGCCCGGGCGGCACGGTTGGGGCGCCAGCTTTGGGGCCCCCGAGAGGCTGCTGGGTCGGGACCGGGGCCCGCGGCCACGGGGGGAAGGGGGTGGGTGGGCTGAGAGCAGCTCGGTGGCGAGGCCGGCCCGTCGCCCCTTCCCCCCACCCCCGCCGACCTTGCCGGCAGAAGCTTCCCGGAGCTCCTCACGCCGGCGCGATGGCGACTGCTGGGGAGACGGAGGCCTCTCCGCCGACGGACGCGAGCTGGGAAAGTGGCGGCGGCGGAGACGACGAGATGAAGCAGGCGCTTCCGGAGCTTGAGTCCTCCCCACAAAATGGCGGCGGCGGCGGCGGCCTCAGCATCGCGGAGCCCGGCGGCGGCGCCGGGCCTGAGGAGACCGCTGCGGCCTCGGCCGCCCCGAGCGTCAGCCACGAGCAGCCTCAGGACTCGTCTGAGGCGGGCGCGGCCGCTCTCCTCAAAGGCCCCGAAGAGCCCGAAAGACCCGTTAGGAGGAGTTTTCAGATCCCCAGGAAGAGCAAAGAAAAGAAAGGTGGTGCTTCCCTTCTTCTCCCAACCCCTCTTTCTCTCTCCCCTCCATCTTTTCATTAGAACCTCTCTGTTTCTTCTTCCCACACCCATCCGAGACACGTAAACACGCATGCAGCGCCAGCCGCCTCTCCCCTCACTGCCACGGCCACCCAGCTGCTGCGCCTGGTGCGAGAGGAAAGCGGTGGAACCACGCTCCCTTGCTCCCCCTCTCCCCGTGGAAGTTGGAAGTAGCTCAGGTTTGAAGCTTGTCCGTAAGGCTGCAGCTCCCAGAGAGGAAAGATGGTGCTCGGCGCCCCTCCCTCCCAGCCCCTGAAGGCACAGAAGCTGGTGTGTCCTCCTAAGGATGCTTCTGACAAGTCTCACTGTGGAAATAGCCCGTGGCCATGGATTCTGGGGCTTTCTCCAAGGCCACTGCATTCAGAGGACCAAAAGTGCTGCTCCCTTTGGAAATTCTTCAGCTCTAAGTGTCTACTTGAAATTTGCTCGATGTCAGCGTCTCCCCTTGTTTAGAAATCTCCATTAGATGTGATCCATGCACACTGGTATTTTCCATCACACTTCATTTCCATGTAGATTTTTCCCCTTGTTTTTGAAGCGTTAGATTAAGTAGGTCTCTCTCTCTCTTTCAATCCGAACTTCAGTATGTTTTCTCTTGTATTTGAGAAGAATGGGAAGGTAGGTTCTTGGTGCAGTAATTTCCCTGTGGAAAAAAAATAGAAGTTAGCTTATGCCCAAGAGTCCCAACTTGATCTTGCAGACGAGAGAACTTAAGTTTTTTTTGTTTTGCTGTTTTGTTTTTTTTTTAAAGGCCAGTCTATATTTTGGAACCAATATAGGAACAGTTACATGAACTACTTTTACCTTTTTAAGACTTAATGCTATATTATGACACATTTCTAATGGAGATCAAAATTAGTATTACCGTTTTCTGTTACACTATTTTTGACTATCCAGTGATTTGGAATACTCTGGATTTAGTCAATTTAAAGTTTCTTTTTGTTTTACTTCGTGGTTCAGCTTTTCGTGTTTTAGTTTTTGGAAAATTATAGGATTTTTTTTTTTTCAGAAAGCTTTTTAATTTGTAATTTAAATCTTAGTAAAGACTTGGAATCTTGAATTAAGCATGAGCTTCCTTTTTCCATGTGCTTAACCATCTCCATTTGCACAACTGAAATCCTTACAGCCTTTTATCAGTAAGATACAAATAAAGTCAAAGTGTTAATTTGAACTGAAATCCTTAGAGCCTTTTATCAGTAATATACAAATAAAGTCAAAGTGTTAATTTGTATTTCGATGACAAAGCCAAGGAAATCCATGGTGTGAGAAACGATGTTGACAAAAATGAAGTTACCTTTGTCCACTAGCATGAGGAATGTTTCTAGAAATATCTTTTAAGTGAATTAATGTATTTTAGAGTTCAAGAGGATACTTGTAAAGGTCAGGGCTGTCAGTTCTTCGGTTTATTTAGTTTAGATGTATGATATAGTCTATATGAGGAAAGTCAGATGTTCATCCTAAATTATCAATTGTCAGAATAGGTTGGAAGTACATTCAGGTGGACTATGGTAAGGAGGTGGGAGATTGAACTTTTTTCTTGTTCCTAGCTTGATAAAATTTTGAAGCCCATTTTTTTTTCGTTTTTCTTTTTTTCTCGTTTAAGTACCCAAGAATATGGTTTATGGTACACCGTAAACCATGGATTTACCATCTTTTAACTTTTGATAGGACCAGAATATTGTTGTAGAAATCCTCATAGTTTGAAATGAGGGAAGTCACCAGGAAATGTTGAAAGGCACTGTGTTTACATGTGGTTTTTTTAATTAGGTAAATCCAGAGGTTGCTGTAAAATAGGCTTTATTTAAACACACTAAAAGTGACTATAATTGAAGAATTAGGAAATCTAAAACCTAGTTGTTTTCTCCCCCCGGGGTCTGATGCTCCTTGGGGAAAATTTATGTTTTCTATTTTCACTTAGAGGCAAAAGGTTGTCAACTTTTGTTTTGTCAGGGAGGTTATAGGTAAGGAAAATAAAACACACTGGACTTTTTTCATGTTTAGTGAAAATTTATGCACTAAGCGGCAGCTGTTGAAATGATGCAGTAACGATTTAAATAGAGCTTTTAAAACTTAAATAAGCAGCTATTTTACCACCGTGGACTTTATCCTGTCCAAACTGAAAGAAGATAGTGTTTGGTGATAGAATTTAATAGAAAAATTGAACTTTTTATTATTTAAAAAAAATGCTTTATCAGAAATAGTACAGCAGGTGCTGCTAGTTTCACACTTCATCCCCAAATCACCTCTTGAAAGGTATCACTTTATGTACAGGATTTGGCTAGATATTAGTTGTGGTCATATGAGTCATTTATTATGAATATTAGATCATTTTCAGTAGATACCTCTGAACCTTTCAGTATCAAAGATTCGTTTGCATTCATATTTTAATATGGCAGACCTTTGCTTGTGACTTTGCTTTTCCAGTGAAATTTAACGTTATGACTCGATTATTTTTGGTACCTTAAATACTGTGTGACTGTAACTTTCTGACTCCCAAGTTCTTTTTTTGGTTTTGACAATAGCATAACATCCAGAATACTGCCGTTCTAATTAATAATATTGGCAAACACTTTATAGTGCTTATTAGTAAGTTGTTGGCATTGTTTAAAGCAATTTACATGTATTAACTAAATCTCAACAGTTCTATGTAGTAGGTATTATTCCCATTTTACAGAGGAGGAAACCGAAGTGATCAGAAGACACATAACTTGCTCAAGGTCATACAGCTAGTAAAAGGAAGAGTTGGAATTTGAACTTAGGTATATAGTACTTAACACTACTCAAACTAGCAAGACTTCTTTTTTTGTAATATAAGTGTTTTTGTTAGCTTTTGATCTGATTTATTAAAAATTTTTTTAACCTCTGTTATATTTAGAAATATTTAGTACATCTTCATCTCTGGGGTATTTTGAAAATCAGAAACGTTTATTATGAAATTAACACATTTAATCAGTAGTGACATTAAATGACGTAACTGTTGACTGGAAGGGTGAAATTTACTCTTTGATGATGTACGTTGTGATGTTTATTGGTGGGCTATTTTCTGTAGTGTAAAGAGGCACTGTTCTTACATTTAACCAAATTGTACAATTGCATTTTGTCAGTAGATGTTTCACTCTTGCCTTTTTTTACTTTAAAATCTAATACTATAAGTCATTAAAAGCAAATTAAAATTGGCAATTTGATATAATTTTTCCCTGCAAAGTTCTTGGGAAACGAAATAGTGATGATTCACTTTCTGGAAAGTGTTTATTGGTTGATGTTTTCTGTAGGGCGTAAGACTACTCATGTACCTGCATCCATACTGGTCTAGTCCAGCATAATTAATGGCTAATTCTCCTCCCCAAGACCAATCTTTTCCCACAAAATTTGCAATTGTCTTTTTGAAGACTCTGGGGCAAAGTATCCTTAAAGGATATTTGCATGGTGTTTCAGTAGTTATATATGGATGATTGGGTTCTAAGTACCGTAGATTTCCCTACGTAGAAGTAACCAGGGAAGTATAGGCAGAATCCAGTCATCCATATAAAACATTTGATAGGTGTATATACATTCTAAGTAATAGTAGTAAAATTTTCTTTGACTTACGCCCCAGGCCAGAAAAAGTCAACAGTTTTGTATTTGTACTTGTCTGTCTATTCTCTGCCAGCATATTCATTCTTAATTCTGCCCTATGTTTTATTTATTTATTTAAAGATTTTATTTGTTAGAGCATGCGCACCAGCAGGTAGGGGAGGGGCAGAGAGAGAGGGAAAAGCAGACTTCCTACTGAGCAGGGAGCCCTATGATGGGGTTGATCCCAGGACCCCAGGATCATGACCTGAGCCAAAGGCAGACGCTTAACCGACTGAGCCACCCAGGCACCCCATTATGATCAATCTTGATTTAGAGATGAAACCTCCATTCCTAAAGTATTATGTCTGTAGCAATTTTATTAGATTGAAGAAAAATGATTTTTAAAATCTTTCATGTAAATTATTGAAAGGAACATGGATAGTTGTTGTATTTTAATCAATACCAGTAGATGTCGGATGGATTCAGAGAATTACAGAACACACATGATTCACAGCCCACTCTTGGCTGTTTCCTTTTCTTCCACGAATTAGTTACTTAAATTGGAATGTGGTAAGTTCACGTTGTCTTATTTGTATGTTTTGGTAACAGTGGTCTTTTATTTTAAAAGTTAGCTTGTTTTTACATATATGTATATATGATTTTTTTTGTTTTACATATACGCATCTTAATACATGACATTGAACTAAGTAAATTGGTAAAAGTAATTGAAAAAAATGTTCCTTGAACTAAGGAACCAATCTGTTTCATGACCTAAGTTTTATGTCTATTCCCACTGTTTAAATATAACATTAAATTGAATATGTTTTATATGCTACCAGTTATTAAAAAAATACTCTATTGGTAGTATTGATAATATGGAGTCAGGAGACTTGAATTCTAGTTCTAATTCTGTGATATAATCATTTTCCTTGTCTGAATTATAAATCTCCTAGTGTCTTTGTAACTCTGCTGTTCAGTCCCATAAAACATCTGATCAATTTTGTCAATAAGGAAACTTTGTGAATTACGTAAGTTGACTCATTAGCCATGTGTCTGACATGTATTTGATAGAAATCCTGTAAATAAGCAAAATTATGTTTCTTAATGTGTGGAGGAACTATTGTTATTTCTGTTAACCTTTATAAACCAAAAAAGAGTGTGTGATGGCTTTTGGCTCTGTTAAATGCATTAAAATGAGAAAAAAGAGTTCTCTGACAGAAGCCACGTAAGGTAGAAAGAGCATAATCCTGGACATCAAGTTCTTTTCCTTTTATACCCAGTTTCCTAGGTCTAAGTCTTCTATATGATTTCCTGGTCTAAAATGAGGACACGATTTTATTTTTCCACTCTGTAATGATTAGTTTCAGCTCTTGTGTACACATACATAAATCTTTTACTTAGACCTCAGGATACAAGATTTGGAGCTAAGCGGCCTGAATTTGAATCCTACCTGCCCTATTCATTAACTGTGTAAATTTGGCCACATTAGCTGTTAGCTATTAGGTTCATTTGTAGAATGGGTGTAATTGAACTTCATAGGATGGTTCTAATGATTAAATGAGGTAATGCATGTAAAGCACTTAGTCTAGTATCTGAGTAGTAACAATGACGTACTAATGATTAGTACTGACATACTGACAATTCAGTAATTGTCAGAATCCAGAGAAAAATGTATTACTTTCTTAAGTGAAATAATATAAAAAGTGTTGTGTTCCCCATTTGGATAGTCACAGGGTTGTTTATTATTGCCCCAAATAATGACCCATAATTAAGATTATGATATATATGTGTTCTCTTTAAGAGAAGTGACCAAAGGATGTTCAGTGTTAAGAGGATTATTAAGTACAAAATAGGCCACTAGGGAATGTACATTCGGAACATAAACTTGTTAAATTTCTAATTATTACCAGCACATTGACTTGAAATCCTTGAAAATAGTTACAACATTATTTTTGTAGAAATGATAACTGGGAGGGGAAAAAAATGATAACTAGCCTAAGTAGTAAAGCCAGCAGAGTCATTTGAAATATAAAATACCTAGGACACAGGCATTTTTTCTATATTTTCATCTACAGTTGCCCCCCGCCCCCCGCCCCGGCAGCCTGCTTGAGTACATTTGACATGACCGTAGGACAAATTTTGGAGTAAAACAACTGTTTAGTACTTCTCTGAGAATTAGGATGTTAATTTCTATATAAATTTATATGATTTAATTTTTCATTAATGATGAGATCAATGGTGAAAGTAGTGTTGGGACAGCTTAACTAAGGAAAATAATTTATGTAGGCGTGTAAAATTTCATAGAAGTTTAAAGCCATATGGTACTTTTGGGGGGAGTATTTTAGATGTCTGAAGTCACTTTGTGAGAAACAAAAATCATTCCTGCATAAAACTCAATTTTTAAAATTATACTTAACCCATTTTGGATGTGAAAGCCTGTAAAGACTATTCCACATGCTGTTTTCCTTGCCAAGTTTTTCCCAACTTTGTTGGGAACAGTGACAAAGATGTTTTTTCTTACCACATTCTGTAAAACAGATTTGAATAAGGGTGTATTTCCTCTTTTACGCTTTCATCTTGCTTTACATATTACTGGATTGTTGAATTTGTGAGATTTAAGATGATAGCAGTGATACTTTGGTAGTTGTAGAATATATTTGTATTCAGTTTTTTAAAAAATCTTTGACAAAGTTTATTCTTATTTTCTTTACTAATTTATCTATTTATTCAACTTACTTAGGGCCAATGCTTAAAGATAGAGTAATGAACAAAGCAGATACAGTCCTTGTTCTTATGGGCCTTAACAATCAATAGATTATTGAATATATTCATCTACAAATTTGATTTTAGGACACATTTTGTGTTTAATAGTATGTTCTTTTGAGTGATTTTCCCCCCCTGCTTACCCCTAGTGTCTATTGCATCATAACTGTGTTGGCTTTATTTCTTTGTTTTAGTGTGGGATCCCAAAGTAGTAGGAACTGTTTATATACATTTTGTTATTGAATGTTACATTTTTACAGACATGTTTGTAATATATACATAGTGTGGTAAGTGGATGGATGGATATGTCATTTGACATCATGTCCTTTAAAGCCAAATACCATGTATAGAAAGTACAGTAAACTTTATTAGCTGCTCTCTAGTACTAATCTTTAAGAATATGTACAAGGAGAATGCTGTTTTTAGTAGTAGCCTAAAAGTATTTTGACTGTGACATTTATTGACTCTTTAGAAATAGTGTCTCAAAAGAAGTTAAGGTAATACAGTATAACATAAGTTCTATGGATACTTCTGTATACAGTGAAATATAAGTGGTTCCTTTTTTGGTTTGGGGAACATTTATATGTGCAGACTTTTGAAATTTATTAGTTAAACTATTTCATGTGTAAAGTGGAAATTCGAAATTATTAGACCAGTAATCCACTGGTCCAAGAACAAATCAGGTATTTGACTTTAAGTATTTTAAAAATTAAATGGGGATGTGGAATAGTTGTGGCGGGGGGGGATAAACAGTATTATTGTCTTTATACTGGATGCTGTGCTTAGAGCTTTTTCCATGTGTTGTCTCGTGTGGAATGTAGAATTTCGTGGTTATTAGGATAACCAGAGTTCTTTACAGATGAGAGAACTGAGCTTATTTTTGGTTGATTTACCCAGGCTCTCCCACAAAGCTAATAAATTCTAGATTTGATATTTGTGTCCAGGCTTGACTCCAAAGCTCTACATCTTTCCATTTCACTAAACTTTCATAATAAATGTTCTACTTTATGTTGGTAATACAAGAAGCCAAAGGATATAGCATATTTTATTCTAACTTTAGTACTAAAAACCAGATAGAAGAATTTTATAGACACCTAAGTGTCTTAAATGTTTTTATACAGTCATTTATGCTGTAAGCATTTAGTTTGCTGAAATAAATGGTCCTAGACATACTATTTCAGTGTAACATAAGATAGGAGTGGAGACAAGTTGAGAATATGCACAGGTTCCTTGTTATGAAAGTCGTAAAGCAATTTAGGTTGCCTAATATAGCATTCTTAAGGTTTGCAAAATTGTAACCTCTTGTCTGCCTCTGTAGTGCCAGATGCTCATTGCTGAAGGAACTGGTCAATGTGGGCAACTGATTGTTAATTTTTCTTCAGTGAATTAATAAATGTCTCTTTAGAATATCACAAAATAAGATAGCCTTGATGCCTTTTTTCAACTTCACTTAAGTTATAGTAAACCCACAAAATTTAAGAGACTGCATTTAAGATGGAATAATGTTAAAATTATTATTATTTTTTTTTTTAGCACTTTTTCAGCCATTAACTGCAGGCTCTCGAGAATTTGAAGATGTTCTAAATATTCTCCATTCATCTTACCTTGAACCAACCTCAGTTACAAATTTTAACTACAAACGTGCTTGCTTGATACATAATGAACTTTTGGAGAAAGAGGTATGTTTTAAATTGTGCTTATTGTAAGATTCTTCGGAACCAGTTAATAGCCTTGAAGTTGTTTTATGTTCCTTTTCTTTAAAAATGCTAGTCTTTAGGAAAGCCAAATTATGGAAAGGAAAACAAGTTTTAAATGACATCTTTTTTCTAAATATTGTTGATATAGCACTGTTTATCTGTTCAGATAAGTTAATGTTCAATTATGTGAAATAACTTAACTAAAAATGAATCTTAAGCATAGGAATAGCTTATTGTATAATGGCTTAATTATAAATTTATAAGGCCCTTTGCTCTTTTAAGTGCATATTAATTAAATGAAATCTGTAATCTATATTATGTCTAAATTGGAAGATAATTAATGAAATCCAATGTATGTATTTTTTAGGATATGCTAAATTTTTTCCCCAATTATTGTCTACTAGTTGAATTCTCTTAATATCACTAGTAGAAATTGTTAGTGAAAAAGTGTAAACAAAGTATTTTCATGTACAAATTAGAATATTTTTAGGAAAAGCCAGAATGCATAGTTCTGAGGGAATATAAATGAGATGTTTAGGAATATTTTATGTGATTATTGCTTCCTAATGCACATGAAGTACTATTAATTCTGTACGTTGTGAGTTGGTTAACCCAGTGCTGCCAGAGTTGAATTTTGAAGGAATCCGTGAAGTTACTGGCTCCCCAAGAAAATTAAAACCCTGATAGTTTGATGTGGTTTCATGGTATGGTAGGGGTTATTTATTAATTTTCTATGAAAATTTAGTCTAATGATTGATTAATCATATTACTGAATACTGAACATCAGTAATGGCCTGAATACTGCATATAAATCTATTAGGTGTTAGCTCCATATTTTGAGTGTATAGCTATTCGCTTGTATCTAAAAGTGAAAGTCAGTTTTGGGTGACTTGCAGTTTAGTTATACTTAGACAAAGTCGCTTTTTTATCCTGGCAGTATGTATGGAGCATGTCATAAATATTTGGCGTTGAGACTGTAGATATAAAGAAATGAAACCTTTTCCGTTTCCTAATTGAGTTTATAGTCCAAAAGTTGGTCATTCAGTAGAGATTGATTAAACCACCTACTGTATGCAGTGCATCATGTTAAGTAAACTGAGAGATGCAAAGGTAACTAAAACATGAACTTAAAAATCTGTGGGAGAGTTGGGATGTGGTAAAACTTTAGTAGAAATTTAGCTAAAATTGATAAACACTAGATGCCTATTTGATTATTATGAGGTAAAGAGCTAATTATAATGAAAAAATTGAAGCACAGAAATTACAGGGAGAGAAAAGATAATTTCTACTTTGGTTACATTTGGGATTTCTTAGGAATAAAATTACTGAAGCTCTTAGCTTGAAAGACATAATCACATACTAAGGAGTTGTTATAGATTTAATTTCATTTAGTTCACAGAAAAGCGAAGAGAACTGAAGTTTGACGGTCGTTTAGATAAAGAACTTTCAGAATCCTATGCATTTCTTATGGTTGATCGATACCAGGTGAGTGAACTCTTTATACAAAACAGTTTGAGGATGTTTCCATTGTAAGTTACTAGTTTTGCAATGTAACAATACACTTTATAATTATAAAGTAGTATTTTATAAGTTAGTGTAAATGATATGGTGTATAAATGGAAGAAATGATTTAGTAGGGCAGGGTATTTCATTGTGATGTAATTTGTTTTTCACATGTGCTTATTTTTTCTCTGACCAAACCTGTTTTCTTTCCCTAGGATGTGCTTGATAATGAATAATTTTCCCTTTATTAAAATAAGATTATCTTCTATATTGTTAGTTATATATGCTGGGAACTATTTTTTCTCCTTCAATTGAAGACGTTTAGGTGGAATTTTTATTTAAATATTTTGCCAGTTCTAATTCTCTCTAAAAGGGGATGTTTATATACATGGGTGGCATGAATTCTGACTGTCTGTCACACCTAGTATAAACAAAAAATGGATTCAAGCTATGGTTACATTGGAAGCATAAGCCAGTTTCACATTGATATTTAATCATAAACTATCATATATATAAAATTTCTGTAATGCAGAACTTAACATAGTTTAGAAGCTTGGGTTTTATTTAGAGCAAGTTTGCAAATTATCTTTTCATGTTTTTAATGTATTATGATTGTGAGATGAAGTGTTTTGTTTATTTAGGTTCAAAGCATATGTGAAAAAGGATTACAGGTGGGCCAGTCCAAAATAACAATTCTTGGCAGTCCTTCCATGGGTAATCTTTTTTTTTTTAATCTATTGAATTGCCATTTAAACATATATTATTTAATTTTGCTGCATTAAATTGATGTATGTCTTGTCATATTCCCAGAAAAGGAGGATAGTTTCAGGTTCTACAATGTGAAACCAGTTTTACCCTTTGTTTCTGACTCAAATTGATCAAAGATTCTCTCTCTCTCTCTCTCTCTCTTTTTTTTTTTAAAGTCAGTCTAGTCCTGGTGATTTTGAGAAATTTGGTTAGTTTCATGTTTCGGGGGGGTTGTTTTTGTTTTTTCTGTCTTGGTTAAATATCAGCTGTCTTTACTGTTATTACATTTTTTTAAAAAGGTGTCATACCTTTTATCTTTTATCATTAGGATAAATGTTTGGATTTTCTTTTTTGTATTTGTGCCCTTATTCAAATTCTTTAATTTTTCCCTCTTCACTAGGTATCTATCTTTCTAGGTATGCTGATTTATTACAAGCTAATCCTTTGGAAGCTGGGACGGTGGGCGATGTCATTATTTTTAAAATAATGAAGGTAATTTTAACGTTTAAATTTCATATATCAAGGACAACATTTGATTTGGATTTTAGTTGGCCCTGTCTTTAGGAGTTTGATTAACTTAAAATCAGCCCTTGCTTAGTTTAGTATATAAAGATATTTTCAAGAGTGGCTTGCCATCTTTGATCTATTTGATTTCTTTCCAAAGAAAAGAATGAAGAGGGTAATATGTTGATAATGTCATTTAGGCTAGTGAACGGTGTTGTAAATAAAATTTTTATTTCTTTATTGATAAGCAGATTCGAACAGCACTTTTTTTTTCCTCCATGGTTGTCTTTTTTACTGCTTCAACGTTGGTAAAAGGTGTTGAGTGTTACCAGATATTAAAGGAAAGAACTGTTGTCATAGGTGATCTATATTTGAAGAAGTATGTTATAACGTCATATAGTCAATAATTAAGTTTAGGTGGACTTAAAAGGTTTTGTCTGTTTTAGGGCAAAATAAAGAGTATATATGACCCCATGGGTGTAAAAAGTTTGGAATCTATATTAAATAAAAGTGCTTTGGACCCAACACCAAAACACGAATGTCACGTGTCAAAGAATGCCAATAGAGTTACATCACTTTTGGCTTACAGAGCCTATGAGCTTACTCAGGTAGGTGCCTGGATTCATTTCAGTGTTACGACTTCGTATCTGTTTGTCACCAAATCATTTAAATTGTTTCCCTTTCTGTACCTTCTGCCACCACACCAGTCTAACCTCTGGTTTCCATATAACACTACCAGAGTGTTTCTCACTACTGTTTGTTCAGTGTTTTCAAGACATCTGAGAAACATACCATGGCTCCCTAGACTTACAGAGTAATATTGAGATTTCTTCCAACCTGGTATTTTGTATGGTCACTGCCCTCAACACACCTCATTTCATATTGAAGCCTTGGCTTCTCTTGACCTAGATTCTGGCCTAGAAAGATCTCCTGCTTAATAAAATACTACTCATCCTTTAAGGTAAAGTTGAAGCCCCTTGAATTATCTTATTCAGGTAATTTTATACTATTGATTTGATAGATATTTATTTTAACCAACATTTTTATAAGATGCAAACAATTAAATTTTAAGCTTTATTCAGATACAATTGATATACAGTAAAAAAGTGTATATTTGCCAAATTTTAGTCATTATGTTTTTATATGATGTTTGACTACGGTAGTCCCCCCTTATCCTCAGGGGTACGTTCCAAGGCTCCCAGTGGATGCCTGAAACCATGGATAGTACTGAGCTCTGTATGTATTATGTTTTTCCTATACCTGCATTGCTGTGATTAAGTTTAATTTATAAATTAGGCACAGTAAGAGATTAATCACAAGAATAATAAATTAGAACAATTATACTATAAAGTTATGTGGTGTCTCTCAAAATCTCATTGTGCCGTATTCACCCTTGTAATGATGTGAGATGATAAAATGCCTACATGATGAGATGAAGTGAGGCGAATGACGTAGGCACTATGACATAGTGTTAGGCTACTGTTGACCTTCTGACCATTTGTCTGACCATCTGCTTCTGGACTATGGTTGACCACAGAAGCTGAAACTGGAAAGCAAAACTGCATATATTGGGGGGGGACTACTGTATAAAGTAATGAATTATTTTTTTTAACAAGTGTGTAAAAAATGTATATAGCCAAATGGACTGTATGGGAAAAGGTGTGGTATGCTAACCCCCCTGGAGATGTTCTTTTTTTCTTTCTTTAATCTTTATTTATATATATAAAAAGATTTATTCTTGTTCCTTTTTTTTTTTAACACTCATTTGTAAGTGAAACTTTTTTTCAAAATTCAAGTATAATTGCCCCCTTTTTTGAAGACTCTGAATGGACAAGACATATTGTTGGGGGCTTTTAGCAAAAATTATATTCACCAAAGTCATCTGAGCTGGCCCAGTTGATGACCTTGTGGACAATAGTTGCAGAAGGCAGCAGTAGCTTTTTCTCCCCCCCGCCTTTTTTTAAAGTATTAGGTTTTTCTAACAGAACTTGTAAACTATCTTGATGTTTCCAAAATTTCCAGGCATTTTTAGAGCAGTAGCAACATTATTGGAATCAGTAGTTTCCCAAGGGAATAAATGGACTTTGAAGGACAATGCTTTGTTTATAAACTAGGGCATTCTTTTTAATGAAAATCACTATTCTGCAAGTCACAAAACCCTAATGAATGTTGTCGGTAGGTGAAGGGGAGAGGCAGATGGGTAGTACGAAGAGAATTAGCTACCTTTGTCACCAGTGTTCATAATCTCTTCCACTTCCTCTTTGCTGCTTGGTCTGCAGTTGGAACCAATAATGTTTTTCTTTTGAAATAACGAACAGGGGCACCTGGGTGGCTCAGTCGGTTAAGCATCTGCCTTCGGCTCAGGTCATGATCCATGGTCCTTGATCAAGCCTCACATCTGGGTCCCTGCTCATCAGGGAGTCTGCTTCTCCTTCTGTCTCTCCCCACCACCCAGCTTGTGCTTTCTCTCTCATTCATTTTCTCTCTCTCTCAAATAAATAAAATCTTTAAAAAAAAAAAAAAAGAATGAACAAAATGCTAGATTTGGTTGAGATTGTGTCCTTAGCAATTTACTTTTTTATATCAAATTGACTTTTTGGGCTGACTTGGGAGCTTACAAATGTCCATTTATAACATTTTTATGAGGAAATTTGTTGCACATTCCCAGCAGTCAGCTTTTCAGAAGTAAGCTTTTAGAGTACCTATTAGTGCAACTAAGATAGATAGAGAAGCAGAATATTTTATATCATAAAATGAATATAAAGTACAAATTATTTTAAATAAATTGACAAGCAGTGCTTAAAGATAGTTTCTGTTAGAGGTACTTTTAAATGGTGTTATATTTCTGAAAAATCAGGCAAATAAAGATTCTACTGTGTACATCTTGTCTTCTTACAGAAGTTAATTTTGCATTTTCTTATTTTTAGTATTATTTTTATGAGTATAGCTTTGATGAACTCAGGCGAAGACCAAGACATGTGTGTCCATATGCGGTTGTGTCTTTTACTTACAAAGATGATATACAAACTCCGAAGTTTGTGCCTTCATCAAGGTAAGACTCAGGAGTTTTAGACATCATCCAGAATATTATTTTACATGTCCTGCACTACTGAATTAGGAGGAACACTTTGTTTTCTTCCCTTTTTTTTTTCTTACCTTGTGGTTAATTAGATGCATGAGTATTCATGATGACTTTTAAAAGGTCAGTGTGAAGAACATAATTTATGTGGAAATAAAAACTAAAGTTTACTTACACCTCACCAGTTGACCCTTTTTTTCTTGATACTGAAGGTTTGCATAGTTGAGTAAAATGCAGTTTTTAAAAGTGAAATTTTGTGTATTAGCTCTCCTAACATTGGGGAACTTCATGAAAGATGATCCAGTCCCACCTCAAACCAATTAAGAAATGAAACGTTTTTTAAGGAGTCTAGGCATTGGTAATTTTAAAAGCTTCTAAGGGATTCTGATTTTTAGTGAATTGAGTACCACTGGTGATTTCTTATAAGCGCTAATGTAAAGTGACCAAATACAAAGCAGTTTCCCTTATTTTTTTCCCATGTGGTGATTCCAGAAAAAGGTTGGTAAAATTGATACCTATTGATTTAGAAATACTGTTTTAAAAAGCCACATTTCATGAAGTATATACATTTTTGAGGTCAATTTTTTCATTGGTTTTCCAGATCAACTCATGTCTTCATTTAAGTTGTTTGAGATCCAGCACACTTTTTTTGTGTCAGCAAATAACCCTGGTAACCATCCATCCATAGCCATAAGTAGCAATTCATATGATATCCAGACACTTGTTCATTTTTCTTGTGGCTGTGTATATATGACTTCCATGATATAGTTACAATAGTGCCATTCAACAGTAATCTTTAAAAGACACCCAGCACTTAATTATGAGGTCATACCTCCAGGAATAGTAACTGCTAATTTTCTTTGCCTCTTCTTTGATACCATCTTTTGATCTCCGTATCATTTAAAATGAGCATTGATTGAACATCCTTGGCTGTACCTTGAATGCTGCCATGAACGTTTCTGCCACAGGGCTTCTGCATTTGCTGTTCTCTTTTCCCAATTAGCAGCATCATTTATATTTAACACTTTTATCAGATCTCTCCTTAAAGGTGTCTTTTATCAGCAAGGTCTTCCATGATTTTAATTTTAACCCCATACCCTTAGTTGCTTTGTCTTTTTCTCCATAGCACTTAAAACCATCATCAGGTAAATTAGATACTTAATTTTTTATTGTTGTCTGTCCTCTTCATGAGATTGTGAACTCTGTGAAGGCAGGGTTTTGTTCATCTTGGTAATCCTGTTACCTAAAACTGTGCCTGATAAATTATAGGAGCTTGGTAAGTATTTATTGAATAGATTTAATATTTAATATTTAATGAATAGGTCTAAATATATATTGAGGCAATTTCTTCAAATCTCATCACCAAAATAAAGTAATTCACAGAGACTTTAATGAACTCTGTTATCTCCTGATGACTATTTTTGGGAAAAAGCTCCCATAAATTTGGACAGATATGGTAATTTGAGCCAAGTGTTTTCTTCATGTAGACTTGGATCTATTAAATGTTGTAGTAAGTAGCTAATAAATATGTTCTTCCTACTTGGATGAAGGACTTAATTTTCTTGTACATTATACTATTAAAAATAGCACTTTTGTCAAGGTCCTGAATGTTAACTTTCTTGTTACCAATCAGTAATGTTTTTCTTTTTTTGTTTTTTATTTATAGATCAAACAGTTTCAATGCAGATAGAAACACAGGTAAGATTCTTTTATTTCTTTCCTTTAGTTCCATAAATTGAAAAAATAAGTACATATAGTAAAAAATTAGTGTTTTGCTTTATTTTTATAATGAACAAAAATCTGCAAAGTCTGATAAAGGAGGTGAGGCCATGTTATGATGTAGCTTCAACATTTGGTTGTTGGTTGTTGAAGCATAAGGTCTCTTTTGGAAGCTGCTGATACTATGAATAGACCAAAGGATTTTAGCACTTTGATAAATGTAAAAAATAAGCTTCACAACTCAGCTTTTAAAATATTGTATTTAGAGGTTTAGGATTTATAAGACCTAAAGAAGATTAAAAGCAATACTGACATTTTCTGTCATCAAGTTTCTCCACAATGAAAAGAGTGAGTAGAAGGTATGAGATGCTATAGGAATTCATGTAGTTAACTGGATTTAATATAGTCTCCTTTGGGGGAAATAAGAGGGCAGTAAATGTATTGTCTTTGCTTTTCAACTTTCTGATATGAAGACAAATAAATTTGTTATTTTTTGCAGCTAGAATAACTCTGCAAGGGAAAAGATACTAAAACAGAAATCCTAATGCTTGAACTCTCTTATAAATAAAAATGTCATGGGTGTTTTTTGTTCATTTTGTTTTTTGTTGTTGCTGTTCTTCTACTTAAACGTTTCTAGATGTGTTTCCCTTATTTCTGTCTAGTAAACATACATTTACTTCTGGGCTGCCAGTGGCTGAATTGTGTTGTTACTCTTTCTATTTAGATAAATTTAACTACACCTTGTGGAAAGGACAACTTTTAAATAAAGGAAAGCTTTTGTGTTATATTTCTCTGAGATCAGCCACTCGTGCTTTTTTGCCTATCAAGCTGTAAGTATGTTATATTACAAGAAAATAACAATTAATGGTTGCTAATTATTCAGTTTCTTCTTTTGCTTTTTATTCTTATATTTAAATTTTACTTCGGTCCAAAAGAATATAAATGTCAATTTGTTTAAAAAATTGATAACTTGGGAGACTTAGTTGGCAAAATGAGCCCTCTACTTTACTGTCTTGGTTTGAGAGTGGGCTAAATATTCATACACATTTATGGCATAAAACTTTCTGAGTGATTTTAAATTTTAAAAGTGATTTTTCAAAGTTTTATCCTAATTATGTTAGCAATTTGAACATGGTAGACTTAAAAGTTATCAGTTCTTTGTTGGAAACGGCTTTGATGTGGTGAGTTAAGTTAAAAGTTATAGACTGTTTTCAGTCCTGTGCAGCATATATTGGGATAGAAAGGTCTAGAATGATCTTTTGCTACCACCACAGTAAATATTATGGGCCTTCATAAATGTTTGAAGATTACTTTAACAGTTCATACTTGAATTGTCTTTAATAAAAGGACAGCCTTTTATTCTTTTTGGTTTAGTAAAATTGGTGTGTAGGATTAACTTCTGGGGGCGCCTGGGTGGCACAGTGGTTGGGCGTCTGCCTTCGGCTCAGGGCGTGATCCCAGCGTTATGGGATCGAGCCCCACGTCAGGCTCCTCTGCTATGAGCCTGCTTCTTCCTCTCCTACTCCCCCTGCTTGTGTTCCCTCTCTTGCTGGCTGTCTCCATCTCTGTCTAATAAAGAAATAAAATCTTTAAAAAAAAAAAAAAAAGGATTAGCTTCTGGCTTAAAGATGGGTGGTTGGTGATACTGCCAGGCTTTCTATTTCTGTATATATCTGGACTTCCCATATCAAATCCGCTTTAGAATCAATTACATATTAATAAGTGTGCTCTTCTGCTTTCCACCAAGATCCTCATGTGGGCAGGGGAGGGGAGGAAATAACATTGCTAGAATTAAACATACAGGTGGGGCAAACATGCTTTTTCAATTTTCTTTCAGTCCTGAAAAGTTAGATGTTGAAATGGTTATGAGTATTGATCATCTGAAACAGAAAATCCCTCCAGCGCTGTTTTATAAGGAAACATACTTAGGTCCAAGTGAAGGTGAGTAATTTAATTTTATTAAAATATATAAAAAGCAGATTTGATTTGAATATTTACTATGTATTTTTTCTTATGTCAGTTTTGAAGAATGGAATGTATTGCAGCCTTTATGAAGTTGTAGAAAAAACAAGAATTGGAAGTAACATGGAGAGTTTACTACAAAAACTAGAGAAAGAAAAACTTGTGAGTGAAAGGTTTTAAAATGTTCCTCATTCTCCCTTAGAAACAAGCATTTGAATAAGTGATCATATTATTTCAGTTTACTTCATTTTTGCCTTTGAAAGTACCATTAGTTCTCTGTCTTTGTTGCTACTATTTAGCAAACAGTTTTACTATGGCCATTGGTAGTCCTTTTATTTTAGCCGTGACACTAGTCCTTCTGCAAGGCAGTCTTCCCCATGAAATATCTTTATTGTATTTTGTGATTGTGACAACAGATATTTATTGAATACCATTTACTTATGCAGGTGTATACTTCAGTAAAAAATGAGATAAGGAGACTATTCTTCAGGATTATATAGTGATAAATGAAGTTCCTTAGATAGATATGGTTTGTTCCTGTAGAGACGGTGCCATATTTGAAGATTCAGAAAGAACAAGATGCTTGGTTAGGTTGAAAAGAGATAAAGGAACAACACGAGAGTAGTTGAGAGACAGTGGTAGGACATGAGGCTAGAAAAGTGTGTAGGGGGCTGTGTCCTGCAGTGTTATGTAGGCAGTGTTCAAATGTTTGGAAGTTTGGATGTAATCCTAAGAGCTCTTGGGTTTTAAAGGAAGTAGCATGACGTTTTGATTGTGTGTGTGACATGATCACATCTGTGTTTTGGAAATTTATTTGGTTACTCTGTAGAGAATGAATTGAAGAGGGGAGATGAAGCAGGAAACTAGCATTACATTAAAGGGTGATAGTGGGTTGGAGGAGAAAGATGAGAATGATGATATAAGAGATGATCTAAGAGATCTTTACTAGATAGTATCAAATTTTAATAGAAACTGATTTTATTGAGTTTGGATAGAGGGATTAAGTCAGGCATCAGTGGTAATGAGTTCAGGAATGAACAGAAAATGAATACATGCTATAATGTGTAGTTTAGCTGAAGGGGAGGAAGTGGTTACAGAGGAGAGGGACTCGTATTTAAATGTTGATGGAACATTTCAGTAGAGAGGGGAAGAAGTTTTTTGCACAAGTATGCCATGTGATACGAGTTTTTCAGCAGTTGACTTCCTTTTACTCCTTACTTTGTTGAGCCTCAATTTCCAGGTAGTCAAATGGAGATTGGTATCAATGATTTTCAGAACTTGCAATTGCATTTTTAATGGCTTTGTAGAATTTCATTGTATATGTGTATGTTTATGGGTGAAAGAGTCAAATTATGTACAGAACTTAAGGCAGAGTTTATACACTTAGGAATTGGTAGACACCTAACAGTAACTTTTCTTTTTTTTTTTTTTAGATTTTATTTTTTTATCTGACAGACCAGGAGCACAAGCAGGGGGAGGGGCAGAGGGAGAGGGAGAAGCAAGCTCTCCACTGAGCAGGGAGCCCTATGTGGGGCTTGATTCTTAGCACCCTGGGATCATGACCTGAGCCGAAGGCAAATGCTTAACCTACTGAGCCACCCAGGCGCCCCTAACAATAACTTTTTTTTCTTAAGATTTTATTAATTTATTTGACAGAGAGGCAGCGAGAGAGGAAACACAAGCAGGGGGAAGTGGGAGAGGGAAAAGCAGGCTTCCCGCTGAGCAGGGAGCCCGATGCGGGGCTCGATCCCAGAATGCTGGGATCATGACCTGAGCTGAAGGCAGACACTTAACGACTGAGCCACCCAGGTGCCCCTAACAATAACTTTTTGACTAACCAACTAGAAATCTTTGGGCTAGGCATCTTAGAACACAAACATACACACACATGCACCCTGACTATATATGAATATACTTTTATATTTACATTTCTTGTTTTCTTCTGAAATATAACTATTCGTCATGATCAAAATCTATTTAATTCCAGAGCTCAGAAAGTGAAAGTTTAGATAGTAGTTTGGATATGATGAGATAATGGGTTATCCAAATCTGTTTGGTTCTTGCATTTCAGAAACGGAGTATTGAGTCTTGACAATGAGGAGTTTATCAGAAAATTGTAGTATCTGTTCCATTTCTAGTAGTGAGAATCAGGATAGGAAGATACTGGTATTTTACTCTTCACTTGAGCAAATACTATATGAGGTTCTTGGAGGACTAGGTTTTCCCAGAATTAAGAAATAAAGTAAGATTCTGTGTCTTAGAGGGCATGATCATTCCACAAGGATACACTACCTGAATCTAATGGACCCTAGGTATTTTGTGTAGCTATACCTTTTCCTACAAACCTCAGTGGGAATTATTCTAATTATAGCTACTTTCTTCATAGCTCTAATGATTATGGAACATGCATTGAGAACTGTTGCGTTCTCAATAATTTTATCTTGAATATGTACACAAAGTGTTATGGATCAGAGATTTAATGAATACCTCACAGTAATATATTAGCCTTCCTTTGCCCTAGTCCTTAACCTTAGGGCAACCCAAGGAAAGACAGGTCAGTTATCCTATGCAAGTAGCTGGACATTCCACAGGCAAAAGATGAGGGAAAATGGTTTTTCTTTATTTTTTTATTTTTATTTTTTTATAATAATTTTTTGTTATGTTATGTTAGTCACCATACAATATATCCTTAGTTTTTGATGTAATGTTCCATGATTCAATATTTGCATATAACTCCCAGTGCACCATGCAATACGTGCCCTCCTTAATACCCAACACCGGCCTATCCCAACCCCCCCCCCCCCCCCCCCCCCCGGTTTATTGAAGGAGGCCACTATCTCCCTCCCTTCCTGGAAAGTTCTTCTTGAAAATGGGATGAATATTAACTCCAACCCTGTAGTAAATAAATAAAATCTCTTCAGGAGCCACTTAGCCCTCTGGGACCTAAAGACATCTCTCAGTTTCTGGGACTCATTCATCCTTGAAATATAAAATACTTAAGTCTTCCTGGCACCTTGAAGCTTAACATAGAAACTAATCTGTACTATAACCTCTTGGCCGTCTTGGTGTACTCACTTGGCACTCTCAGGGAGATAAGGGAAATTTAATTATCCTTTTCGATTAGAGCAGTTACTTAGATAATTGGCTACAGATGTAATTCTGAAAATACGTGAGGAGCAAAATATTTCTGGGGGATGTGAAAGCAAACATTCCCTATCTTTATGTTTACTTTTCTGTGTATCAGAAGGCAGTTTTAGGGGAGGAGCACTGAGAAATCTAGGGAAATTTTATTTTCTCACAGGGAAATTTATAATGTAAGTAAAATTATGTTGAGCTCTCTTTTGGTAGGGAATAAGTAAGTAATTCTTAAAACTAACTTAATGTAAAGGAAAATGATGGATGTCCCTAAATTTGAATGTTATTTCTGATGTGAACATTCTATATATCTCCTGATGTACATGTACAAGAATTTCTTCTCTTGTGTATATATCTAGTTTATTAGATTTATTATCTATAAGTAGAATTATTGAATCATAACATAAACACATGACTGGCTTTACAAGATAAGGTGATATTGTTTTAAGTGTACCAATTTATATCCCCTACTACCAGGAAGTTCTCCTTAATTCACACAGTCACTGGTACAGTCAGATTGTGGCAAAATCTTACCAGTCTGGTAGTTATAAATTATATTGTAATGTGATTTTAGCCTGTATTTTCCTGAAATGAGTTGATCATCCTTTCGTTTTTGTTTAGTGTTCATTTGTCTATTTTTCCTTTGAGTGGCTTGTGTTTTCTTACTAATTTGAGGAATTTTATATATATTTTGGTGCTAGAAGTTTTTTTCATAATCTGTGCTTGCCTTTTTACTTTAATCGTGGTGTTTTTTTGAAGAACAGATGTTCTTAATGTAATTTTTATCTGCCTGAGTATTAAGCACTGTTTGTGACTTTAAGAAATCTTTACTTACCCCCTAGATCCTATAGGTTTTCTTGTGAATGTGTTATGATTTTGCCTGTTTTCTTGTGAATGTGTTGTCTTGTGAATGTGTTATGATTTTGCCTGTGTGGTTTTTTTTTGTGTTATATAATGTAGGAATCCAACTTCACTTTTCCCCAAAATGAGTAACAAGTTGTTCTGAACCATTTATTGAATAGTCCCGCCTTTCTCGACTAAGAAGCTTTGATAGGAGGTAGGGCCAACTGCCCCACTTTTTTCATCCGTTTTAGGCGTGTTTTGCTATATGAGATTTAGTTTTTTTCAAAATTTAAGTTTCAGCTTTGCTTTTTTTTTTTTTTTTTTTTTTAAGATTTTATTTATTCATTTGACAGAGCTAGAGACAGCCAGCGAGAGAGGGAACACAAGCAGGGGGAGTGGGAGAGGAAGAAGCAGGCTCCCGGCGGAGGAGCCTGATGTGGGGCTCGATCCCGGGACTCCGGGATCACGCCCTGAGCCGAAGGCAGACGCTTGATGACTGAGCCACCCAGGCGCCCCTCAGCTTTGCTTTTTAAAAAAAATTTTAGAATCAACTTCTAAGGTTCCCCCTCCCGACCCCTTCTTTGCCCCCAAAAAACCCTATTGGGATTTTTAAATTGGAATTTTATTAAATCTGTAGAACAAATTTGGGAAAATAGATGTCTTTTGTGATATTGTCTTATCCATGAACAAAATTATCTTTTTACTCCTTTAGGGTATTCTTTTAATAGAGTTTCATAATTTTCTGGATACTCATCTTGCTTAGTTTTTGTTCAGTTTATCCGCAGGCATCTTACTGTTTTTGATGCCATTATAAATAATATTTTCCATTTCAGTACATTTTCTGTTTGTTGTGTATATAAAAATGTAATTGACATTTATATATTGATTTTTATTTTAGATCAGTGTATGAAATTTAAATAATTTGTTCTTTTTTATACATTATTTGGGATTGCTGTATAGACTTTATTGTCTGGGAGCAACATTGTTTTGTTTTTTTTCGTCTTTAGTCCATAAGCTTTTTATTTCTCTTTCTTGTATTACTGTGTAATCTAGGATCTCTAGTATAATGTTGAATAAAAGTGGTAGTTGCATGCATTCTCTTGTCTTTTTGATTTTCAAAAGAACATGTCTGACATTAACCACTAGGTAGGAAGTTTGCAGTAGGTTTTCACAGATCTCTTTATCAGTTTAAAAATTTTCGTTATTTTTTTAACCATGATGGGTTTTGAATTTATTAAAACGCTTTTGGAGGTGGCATTTATCAAGATAGTAACTTGGAATATTACTGTATTAGGGTTCTCCAGAGGAACAGAACTAGTAGGATGTACATATATAGAAAGAGATTATTATAAAGAATTGGCTCACACAAATATGGAGGCTAAAAAGTTCCAAGATTTGCATTCAGCAAGCTGGAGATTCTTAGGAGAGCTTATACATTAACCTCATCCAAAAATGCTCTCAGAAGAAGCCAGAATAAAATTTGACGAAATATTTGGACACCCTGTGGCCCAGTCAAGTTGACACATAAGTGAACCATTACATGCAGAGTTTATCCTATAGACTTATAAGATGAATTCTATTTTATCTTTTTCCAGTATCAAACTGTATTTGTGTTGCTGATTAAGAACACTAACTCCAGTGGCAGCTGGGTGGCTCAGGATCTCGGCTCAGGTCTTGATCTCATGGTCATGAGTTTGAGCCCCACCAGCTTGGAGCCTACTTTAAACAAAACAAAACAAAAAAACCCCACCAACTCTGCTTTTTTTTTCCTTCTTGAAATGCATGGTTTGGTCTGTGTGTTTTGTATAGAAATTTTTATCTGTGATAATGAGTGAGATTGACCTGTAATCTTTCTTTCTCATATTGTCCTTGTCTAGTTTTTATATCAACATTCTACTAGTTTCTCAGAATTGAATTAGGTAGTATTCCTCATTTTACAAAAGATGGATATATATATGATTAAAATGATCTATTTTTTGGATGTTGGCTAGCACTAAACTGCAAAACCGTCTTCTTTCATTTATGGATGACTTTAAAGTACTGATTCTATTTAAGAGTTGAATTTTTCAGGCTTTCTATTTTTTCTTGGTTAAGTTCGGACATATGGTTTTTTTGGTTTTTAGGAAATTGTCCATTTCTTCTGTGTGTTTGTGTTTATTGCAAAGCTCATTTATATAGTTTCTTAATAGCTGCTGTGATCAGTATTACATGAAAATATTTTCATTTTGTTTTCCCTGTTTAGTCACTCACCAGAGGTTTATCTATTTTATTAGTCTTAAGAATCAAATTACAGTTTCAACCTTCTGTTATATCTTTGTTTTAATCTTTTACTAATTTTAGCTGTTAGTTTGATTAACTTCCACCTTTGGATGGTTCAGTTTGTTATTTCTGCCTTCTTTGGAAGTTGGAAAAATGGCCAGTGAATTTTGAGTTCCAACCACTGCTTTAGTTGCATTCCACAACTTTTAATGTTTTATTATTCAGTTCTTAGTATTTTTTAGTTTCCTTTGTGATTTCTATTTTAACGATGATATAGAGGATTGTTTTTAAATTTCCAAATATATTACTTTTTAATTTTTTTCTAATTTAATTATGTTATCATCAGAACAGGTGGTGATTGGAAATTTGTTGATACTTGATCTAAAAACTGACTTTGGGCAATTTTTGAACATGCCCTCCTGGTAGATTTGCCCAAAGGAAAAAAAAAGTGTATTCCTTAATGGTTAAATCCTGGGTGCATAATTCTGTGTTGACAGCTACTTTCTCTTAACACTTCAGCTGTTATTACAGTATCTTCTGGTTTCTATTTTTGTTGAGAGGTCAGTTCTTAGTCTAATTATTATTCCTTTGTAGGTCGTCGTCTTTTTTCTGGCTGCTTTTTTTTTTTTTTTTTTTTTTTTTTTTTTTTTTTTTTTTCTGGCTGCTTTTTTAATCTTAACCTTTGGTGTTTTGCAATTACATACCTAGGTGTAGATTTCTTGTTTATCCAGCTTGGCGTATATTCTTTCGTATCTGGGTTTACATATTCATTTCTGTTATACAGTTAATTATTATCTGATTATATTTCTCCTTCATTCTGTTTAAACTGTCTAGGACCCTAGAGCATCGTATGTCAGATCTTTTCATTTTGTACTTGATGTCTGTGACCTTTTGTGTTTATATCCACTTGTTTCTCTGTGTGCTGCATTCTGACTAATTTCATCATGACTGTCTTCTAGTTTACAAATTCTGTCTTTAGCTGTGTCTGTTTTGCTGTTTAATTCATTCATTGAGTTTCTAATTTCATATATTTTTGATTTCTAAAAGTTATATTTAATTGTTCTTGAGGTCTGCCTGGTCTTTTCTTTCTTTCTTTTTTTTTTTAAAGACAGATTCTTTGTAATTATTTCAGAAATACTTACTGAGTACCTGTCATGTGCCAGGTACTGTTATAGGAGGTAGAGGTTATATTCTGATATTCCTTGGTGTTTTTTTTTTTATCAAAATACACTTTTAAGTGTTCACTTTACAGTGATTTTTAGTAGATTCAGGTGTTGTGCAGCCATCACCACTATCTATTTTCAGAACATTTTGATCACCCCAGAGAGAAACCTCATACCCATTAAGCATACACTCCTTATTTGTTCTCCTCCAGTCCCTAGTAATTATGAATCTACTTCTTTCTTTATGGACTTGTTTATTTTAGACATTTTATATAAGTGGAATCATGCAGTATGTGCCTGGCTTCTTTCACTTAGTGTAATACTTTTTTTTTTTTTTTCAAATTTATTTATTTAAGGGGGGAGGGGCAGAGAGAGAATCTTCAAGTAGACTCCTCGCTGAGCATGGAGGGTCCTACGTGGGGCTCGATCTCACGACCCATGGGATCCATGACCTCAGCCGAAACCAAGAGTCGGTCGCTCAACTGACTGAGCCACACAGTCCTCCCTCTTAGCATAATATTTTTAAGGTTCATCCCATGTTGTAGCACGTATTAGTACTTCATTCCTTTTCGTGGCTGAACAGTATTTTCTTTGTATGGATGATACCACATTTTGTCCATTCATCAATTGCTTCCATTCTTTGGCTGTTACAGATAAGCTGCTATGAACATTTGTGTACCAGTTTTTGTGTGAACATGTTTTCAGTTCTACCCGTTATTTCTTTAAGCAGCTCATAACCTGTTGTTTTATATATTTCATCTGATAATTTCAATTTGGAGTCCTTGGGTGTTGGAATCTATTGTTTCTGCTAAATCTCACTTCAGGTAGCTTACTTCCTCCTAGGTTGTGAGCTTGCTGTTTTATATTTTTAACACATTTTTGTTTTTTTAAGATTTATTTTATTTAGTTTTTCTGTAAATTCAAGTTAGTTGACATATAGTGTAGTATTAGTTTCAGGGGAAAGATTTTATTTCAGAGAAGTGACAGGGGGAGGGGCAGAGGGAGAGAAGAGAGAATCTAAGCAGCCTCTCCGCTGAATGTGGAGCCTGGCATGGTTCTTGATCCCACGATCCTGAGATCATGACCTGAGCCCAAACCAAGAGTCAGACTCTTTTTTTTTTTTTTTAAAGATTTTATTTATTTATTCAACAGAGATAGAGACAGCCAGCGAGAGAGGGAACACAATCAGGGGGAGTGGGAGAGGAAGAGGCAGGCTCATAGCGGAGGAGCCTGATGTGGGGCTCGATCCCATAACGCCGGGATCACGCCCTGAGCTGAAGGCAGATGCTTAACTGCTGTGCCACCCAGGCGCCCCCAAAAGGGCATATACTCTTGAGGGCATTCCTGGCTAACCTGGCATTCTTGTCTTTTTACAATTGAGCCCACATCTTTCCTTTTAGACTTGCATGTTTGTCCTAGTCTGTCATCACCCTTTTGCTAGTCATAAGTACTCTAATGCCTGCAAACCATCAGTTATAACTCTGCCTTTGCTCATGTTGACTCTATTGAAATGTCCTTCCCATAATCTTAGGCTCGTGGCAGTGTTCTCATCCTTCAAAATCCACCTGAAGTACACTCTCAGTATCTTTTCCAGCTGTAAACTATATTTTTTCTCTTCCTGTTGTTTTTTATATGTTTTTGAGAACTTTTCTGTCTTGAATAATTACTGATATTTCTTGTGTTACTCTCTCCACCCAATTATAAATTTCTCATGATCAAGGCTCTTGTGTTGCTTGTCTTTGAAGTTATTTCTGGCAAGGCAAATTGCCTTAGGTTGAAAGGTGTTCATTAACTATGTGAAGAATTAGGTTATAGCAACACATTTCATTTGAGATTAGCTTGAACTAATGAAAGGTAATGTTTGTGGTATACTTGTTTTACACCCCCAGCATCTAGCATACTGCCTTGGCAATTAATAACATGTCTTTTGAATTGTCGAGGAAGGTATTTGAAGTCTTTAATTTGGTCCTTGTATTTTAGTGTCAAGGAAAAATCAAGTTGGTTTCATAATTAGGGGAATTCGTTCAGTAATATTTTCTTGTTATTACTTGTATGGAAACTGGGGAGTTTTTGTTCGATTGGAATTCTGTTAATCAGAGAGTTGGTAGAGTTTTTAATTTGGTAGCAATATGTTTCCTGAAGAAAGATGATCAATAACTTGTTTTCTTTATAATTATTAGAAACTGCTCTATGCCTGCCTTATGATGAGTAATAATGAAGCAGCTTCAACTTCTTCCTTCTTCCAAAAATGCAGGTTCTTGTTAAACCTTTGGGAGACCGAGGATACCTTTTTCTTCTCTCTCCTTGTCAAATGGTTTCTCCATATGGTAGGTGATCTCTTTAATTTTTATAGTTCTTTTTAATTTTTTCGTTAGAGCATATTGCTAATCAGTTTGGCTTCTGTTTTTTTTAGAACATCAAACTGCCAAGTCTCGAGTCCTACATGCTTTATTTCTATTTCAAGAACCTAGAGGCATAGTTACTTGTAAGTTCTTTGAATATCTAAATCAAGTCACTGATAGATACTTATATTTCATTGAAGTTTTCCAGATAAGTCAGTAAATATTTGTTTCTTATATTTTGGGAAATACTGGAGGTATTAAGAGGTATTAGCAAAATAAAACATAAATTATATATGACTTGATTATTTTTTAATGGAAAATTTGGGGGATTAACAGTGTTTTCACTAAATAAACATTGATTGTAATTATTAAAATACCATATTAGCTTCATTTTTTAGGGTTTTATATTAGTATTCTTTAGCTGAGTTCATTTTTGCATTCAAATTTTAGCAACAATAAAAGGATCATGTGCTAGGTTAAATTTAGGCCATTTAAAATTAATAAAAATTTTTTGCACTGGTGTTAGAGAAAATTTGCTCTTCACTGTTTCAATGCTCTAGTAAGGTAAAATTCCCACTGGTGGATTTCATTGTTAGATTAAGAATGACATTTTCAGTTGTAGCCACTTGGTGTTTAGATATCTGCTTATGGGGGTAGAACATTAATGTAAAGTTAAACTTATTACAGTATAGCAGGAAGGAGTGACATTGCTATCAGTTGCAGGATTCTCTTGCTAGGAGCCTCAGATCTTCCCTTGCTTCTTTATTTCTCCTTACATTTTGCTTGCCACCAGTTGAATGCCTAGGGACAATAAGAAATGAAGATCTTCAATGAATGGGTGTTTTTCCCCTTTAAAAATATCTTCTGCAATCTTGTTTTAGTTTCTTTTTGGCCTGTTTTTAGAAGCAGTACTCTTCATTTATTTCTATATTGCATATATGTATTAGGGTACATACTGCTAGTTTGGTTTACCATTAATGTATGGATGTTGCATTTCTTTGACAACATATAGATCTGTGTTTGATTTTGTGCGTGTGTGTTTGATTCTTGATTGCTAACATGGTTTGCTTTTTTGTTTGTTTACAGCACAGAAAGGTTCAACTAATGCAGCTCCACAGAAGAGACATGAGAGCATGACAGATGTATTAAAAATAACTCAGTTTTTACAGTTTGCTTTGATTCAGTGTCGAAAGGAATTCAAAAATATAAATACTATAAATTTTCATTCTGTTGTTGAAAAGTATGTAAATGAATTTTTTAAGCGAGGTTTTGGTTCAGGTAAACGAGAGTTTATCATGTTTCCATACGATTCACGATTAGATGATAAAAAATTCTTATACTCAGCTCCAAAAAATAAATCCCATATTGATAATTGTTTGCATGCCTATATTTTTCGGCCTGAAATGTATCAGTTACCAATTTGTAAATTAAAAGAGCTTTTTGAAGAAAATAGAAAACTTCAACAGTTCAGTCCACTCTCAGATTATGAAGGCCAAGAAGAAGAAATGAATGGTACAAAAATGAAATTTGGAAAACGAAATAACTCAAGGGGTGAAACTATTATACCTAGAAAGCAGAAGTCCTCGCACTCTTTGGATTATGATAAGGATAGAGTCAAAGAATTGATTAATTTAATTCAGTGTAGGAAAAAAAATGTGGGTGGGGACTCAGACACAGAAGATATGAGAAGCAAAACTGTCTTGAAGAGGAAGCTTGAGGATCTACCTGAAAATATGAGAAAGCTCGCCAAAACCAGTAATTTATCTGAAAATTGCCATCTATATGAAGGTAAAAATATCAGGTTGCTTTTATATAGTATAAAAATAAAACCAAAAATATAGTAAAGTAGTTCTGTCCTTTCCCCTAGTACAGGGGTCTGCAAGTTACAGCCTCAGAACCATTCCAGCCTGTCCCCTGTTTTTGTAAAGAAAGGACATCAGTTTCTTAATTGTGTAGCTTAGGCTAATATGAGGAAAATAAAGTATGCTTGGCTATTGTCCTATTAATTGGAGTTCTTGTCCTTTTATATCCCATTAATTTTATAATTGGGAAAGTGCATTGAATATTGGGTTCTTTTAGCATGTTGCTTAGTGACAGGAACCTTCTGAGCTTTAAAATTTGATTTCTTAGATGAATACACATTTTTTTCCCACCCCAGGAGCCTAGTAATATGTTTGGCTTTTTCTTTTATCTATTTTTCTTTATTTTGTTTTAGTTGACAGTAAAAGACAGAAATGGGAGACCCTTCTTTTAAGTGTGTGTTTCAATATTGCAAGTACTCTAAAACCTTTTTTCATCTTGATTTTTAATATCTTCACACTGCTAAAATAAGCATGAAATGCCTTCTTTGAGTTCATGGACCTTTGAATTTTGTGCTGCTGCTCTTCTTGTTGTTTATGGCAGATATCAGTATTCCATTCCTGTTTCTTACCAAGATGTTTTTACTTGTATATGTTCAAATTCAGTGTTTCTCAGAACTGACCTGGTTAAATCAGCGTTTATGCTGTTCTTTTGGCAATCAGTACTTGTATCCTCAGTTACTTTTCACTTACCTGTTCTCCTTTACTTCCTCTTTCTGCACATATGGTAGCCACTGGCCACGTGTTGTTATATAAGTTTAAATTAAAATGAAATAAAATTCATGTATTATACTTGGAACATTTCATAAGCCATACCACTGTATTGAAATAGTACAGATAGAGAACATTTCCATCATTGCAGAAAGTTCTTTTTGACAGTGCTGTCATCTTAGTAACTTTCAAGTGTTTTTTCTTTACTTGGCCTGTGTTCTCTTTTTCTTTCCATCATTTTTATCTTGTTCTTACTTCTTGGGTGACTTTCCTGGCATCTGTCACCCATTTCAGTCTTCCAGTCTCAGCTTTGCATTTCAAAGGTTTTTTATAGATTGGCTATGTCCCACCTGGGTAACCATGTTTCCCGCTCTTTTTTTTTTTTTTTTACATATTCCTTGATTAGGGTTCATCTCTCTCCTCAAATATGTCATAGTCAGCCCTTTACACTCCTCTTTCTTTCTGAAGCATCTTTCATTTCTCTCAAGCCTCATATCTTTGCAGTTCAGATCCCTCCCTAGATTTTTGGCTATTCTGCTTCTTGATGGTTTTTATTTCCTTTAGCTTATGCCATGCCGAACCTATTGACATTTACTGATCTGCACTGTCTTACACTGTTGACCTGGTGTCTTGAGAATTAAGTGCTTACCATGTGCCAGGTGGTTTTACATATAGGGACTCATTTATTTCTTGAGTGGTAGACATTATCATCCTTAATTTACAGATGAGAAAATCTGTAGAAGTTGAATAATTTTACCTAAAGTTACGTAGTTCATTAATCCATGTTTAACTCATAACTTAGTTGTGACTGACTCTAAAACATTGTTCCTAAACTTGGCTGTATTTACTAGCACTGGCACTGGTCAAGATACTTAAATTTCAGTACTGTTTTAGCTGATAACTGACTAATTTGTATATGTGAAAAAATAGTTGTGGGTGACAGTCAGACTTTATCAATAATTACAATGGTGGGAAAGCCATGCTAGTAGGCCAGAGTAGAAGTAGGGCAGGGAGAAGGGGGAGATAGATTAAACTGGAACTAGTGACACTCAGACTTGCATTTGTGTTTCTTTTTAGTCATCTTGTACACTTCTTAAAATAGAGATTTAAAGATTGGATTCTAACTTCTAAAATACCCTCATCTTGATGTGGTGGTGAATTCACTCATTTTATAAGAGATAACCACCTATCTTCCCTACTCCCTTTAACATTAACCTTTTTGAGGTATGATTTATATAAAATGTACCCATTTTAAGGGCACAATTTAAAGACGAATTTTGAGAGTTACGCTTTCACCACTCCAATATACAGAACATTTTCATTACCCCAGATGTTACCTTATACTGCTTTGTAATCTCACCCCACCCCACCACTGGTCTGCTTTCTGTCTCTATGTATTAGTGTTTCCACTTCTGTGATTTTATAATTCATATAGGGAGAATCATACAGGATGTACTTTGTTGTTACTAAATTTTTTTTCCCCTCTGTGGTACATTATACCCTGCTTAAATTGGAAAACCTGACATCTATCCAGGCTTTACCCTCCTTCAGCATTAGAAAGTGCATGACTTCTGAATGTCTATTCCCTTTGCAGGTTTTAAATATAATGGTTGCGCAGATTACCCAGATTTATACCTGCTTGTAACCATGTCTTAACATGTTTTCTCTCATAGTGCTTTTTGTTCTTCGTGCAAGTTTGGTATAGATTGCTTCAGGATGCTTTTGTGTCTCGTATCTTAGCCTTGTTATGAAATTAAGTAATCTAGTCATTCAAGATGAGGTTTTAGATTATAAGAATATCAGTCGTTATCTTAAAGATAAAATCTAATAGGTGTAGAAGAGATAGAAATCAAATTAATCCATGGTTTTTTGGGTAGATTTAAATGTAACCTGCATATTCTCCTAACATTTTGCAAAATATCAAGTACAGATATTTTACCTGTTTTTAAGTCAGATAAAACTGGGATTAAACTGATTGGGATTTTGGTAGTAGAGTTTAAGGTAACTATAGTACAGGTATTAATATATATTATCCATACTACCAACATGATGTCTGAGCACATTTCTCCATTAATACAATTTTCAAATTATGAAGAAGATAAACTTTCACTTATGGGAAATTTTTAGCTATGTGCAAAATTTCATTTTTTATTTTTTAGTTATTTTTTAAAGATTTTATTTATTTGAAAGAAAAAAGCGCATAAGCAGAGGGAGCAGCAAAGGGAGAGGGAGAAGCAGGCTCCCCGCTGAGCAGGGAGCCCAGTGCGGTGCTCAATCCCAGGACCCTGGGATCATGACCTGAGGCGAAAAAGGCAGACGCTTAACCAACTGATCCACCCAGGTGCCAGCTATGTGCAAAATTTTCGAACCAGTTGTATTTGTAAAGAAAGGAATGGATGTACTTCTACAGTCTAAGCCAGTGGTCTGCTTGGATTCCTGCCCAGAAATATCTTATGATAATTAATTTTTAGGTATATTTGATTTTTAAGTTTTTATGCAAACATTCCAAACTTAACTTTGTTAAGAGATGGTTTTTCTCTCTCTTTCCCTTCAGAGTCTCTGCAGCCTGTTGGCTCTCTTGGGCATGATGCTGATTTGAGACAGCAGCAGCAGGATACCTCTAACTCCGGTGTTGCTGATATCCATCGACTATTTAATTGGTTATCAGAAACACTAGCAAATGCACGTCATTCTGATGCATCCTTGACAGACACAGTCAACAAAGCTTTAGGATTGAACACTGATGATACCTATGAAGAGCTGAGGCAAAAGCATGAGTATGAGTTGAACTCTCCCCCAGATAAGAAAGAATATGAGCAACCTACTTGTGCAAAAATTGAAAATGTGCATTTTAAGGGCACTCAGAGCCCATTGCTAGAAGTTGATACATCACTGTTGAAGTATCCTGTTGCCGTTTCTACCAGTGAAGCAGGCGCTGACCATAAACTCCATTTGAAAGAAGTAAGCATATGTCTTGATTATCTTTGTTGCTTTTGTGAATGTGTGTCTGAAAGAGGATATAGGTGTGTTTCAGTGGGATTTTTTTCCCTTTTAAAAAGAAACAAAATACACATTGCAGTGAAAGTATCTGTCCAGGGTAGTATTTCTAAGTTATTCCTTGTTACAAAGGGATAAATGCAGAAGTAGTTGTTTTCTTTCCTGCTTATAGGATTATGTATATCAGTTTATATGTAGTTAATAAACCTGAATCCTCAAAAGATTGACTTTCTGCTGCAGTACTAGAACCCAAAAGTGAGGCAGATAAGGTGACCAAAGCCATTGCATCAGTGTTAGAAACAAGATTAGGTACTCGTATTTTTCATGCAAATAGGAATGGAAAGTGAGTGTCTTTTAAGGATTACCTCTGAAATGACTCTCAGCATTGCTTGACAGGACATCCAGTTTGTTTATGAAACAGCCTTAGAGAGTACTGGTCTCTAGCTGAGAAGTAACCTCGTCTGCCCCAAAAAGTGGCTGCATCTCTGGAGAATAACAATAACAGGATGGCGCCATTTTCCTAAGGGTTTATTTCTAATTTACTTTTCCCTCCTTTAAAACTCTTCCCTGCCTTTGAATAAAAGTCATATGCATGTCCCCAGGCTTTCTTCATGTAGTTTTTAGGATATTTATTTTAGGGGGAGGATGATGCAGGAGACCCACTTGGGGAATGTAACTTATGTAACTTATATTATTATCATTTCCTGACATCTAATAGTCTAAATTGAGTCGATGGGAGCATGGGCCAAACTCTGCCCACTGCCTTTTTATTTTTTTGAGAGAGCGAGCGAGAGCCCGTGCATGCATGAGAGGGAGAGGGAAAATCTTAGGCAGCCCAACATGGGGCTCAATCTCTCAACGCCAAGATTATTATCTGAGCCAAAGTCAAGAGCCGGATTCCTAACTGACTGAGCCACCTGGGTGCCCCTGCCCACTGCCTATTTTTGTAACTAAGGTTTTAGTGGAACACATTGGAACACAGCCATTTGTTTAGGTATTTCCTCTGGCTGCTTTTGCACTACAGCAGCAGACCTGATTATCTGGCTCACAAAGCCGAAAATATTTGGTGCTTTACCGAAAAAGTTTACCAACTGCTGCTCTAAATGAATATCAAATTATGTTTTGAGGGAAAAAATTATGTTTTAATTTAAAACCATGCTGATTTTATTCATTTGTAACGTGTAGATTGAAGGTTGTGGATTTGCTGTCAAAACATAGTGGAACATGCGACTCTTGGTCTCAGGGTTGTGAGTTCAAGCCCCACATTGGATGTGGAGCCTACTTGTTTATTCTGGACATAAAAATTAATTGAAAAGAAAGCTATTGAATATGTACTCTAATTTTTAGGATCCAAATTTAATTAGCATGAATAATTTTGAAGATTGCAGTTTGTGTCCCACTGTTCCCATTGAACATGGATTCCGCAGACAATCTAAGTCAAATGTCGAAGAGACTGAAATACATTGGAAACTGATTCCAATTACAGGTAAGAACAAGTATACTGGGACTTCGGTTTGCTTGATTTTACTTAAAGAGCAGTTTCCTGAAGGGTTTCATCTTTTCTAGATTCCTTTTTTGGGTCACTAGGTGGTTCATCTTACTTGGCTCTGACATCTTCGTATCTTGTTTTGAGCGATGTAATGTTCGTCATTGACTGTTGCTGGGTTTGGTGGGCATCAGCAAGTATCTGCACAACAGCCTGTAAAGGGGGATTTAAAACATACTTTCCCAATCGAGTTTAGCATGCAGATTTCCAAATGAAAATTGTTGGCAGAAATTGAGTTTCTAATAAGGTGAGGTAGTGACAGAGATGAAATGATGGTCTTTGGGACAACAGATTAAATGCTGTCTTCTCAAATTATTAGAGTAAACTTCACCATCAGAAGCTATCATCTAAGAAGTGGTCATGTTGAGGTTCATCTATTTGAAAAAAAAAAAAAAACTTCATTTCTTAATATTGAATTATCTTAGAGAAATCAGATCATCATAGAGAATGGCCTGAAATGATCAAATGCAGAAATCCCTAGAAAGCTTATTGGACCATGGGGCAAGACTAGGTTAATAAATGTTGAAAGATTATTGTGCAGTATTCTGATTCCTCTTGCAAACACATACACACACACACACACACACACACACACACACACACATATAGACATACTCTTAATATTCCAAGTTCTTACTCATCTTTGTTAGCTAAGCATTTTTGGAAATATTCCCAGGGCACATCTTTTCCATTCCTAGACCTTTAAAAAGAAAAAAAAAAAAAAAAAAAACACCTTTTTGCTAAAAAGTTAGACTGGCTTGTGACCTAGAAGCTACTGAGAACCTCCAAGGACTCTGAGAAGAATCTCTAAAACTTGATGATTTTCCATTGGGCTTCAGCACCATTCTCTACTTAGTACTTCACCAGAGGGAGCAAAAGGCCTAGAAGTGATGGTAGAGAAGTAAATGGTACGTAGGAGCTGGAGATGTTGGCTTGAATGGGAGAAACAGTAAGAAAGTAGTCAATACAAATGATTATCCAAACTATTCCTCATTTAGGTAGCTTCATAGTTGATATCCAGAGCCATTTGAAGGCACAGCATCTAGGTGTTGATATTCCATCATCAAAGGGAAGCAACTTCCTATTTCTGAATGACCCTTCTGGATTATTTTAGGCAAAAGATGGAGTAGTACTTGGATTTGTTAGCATTTGGGGTTGTCTGAAAGGTGCTTATTAATAGGTATCACCAATATCTGAAGAGAGTCTACAAATCTAATGGATGCTTTCCCTCAGGGGGGAATGCAAGAAGCCCAGAAGACCAGCTGGGGAAACATGGTGAGAAACAAACACCAGGTGAGAAGGCTCCCTTTGCTTTTCCTCCCGATGTTCCCTTCTTCAGAACTGCTACTTGCATTTCTGGTTCTCTATCAATAGGGCATCATTTTGAGTTCTATTACAGAAAATTTGGACAATATCATATTTGCATTTAAAATCATTATTTGATTTGTATCAAATATTCTTATTCAAAGAATATGTCTAAAGAAGTCACTGTTCATAGAGATTAAGTTTTCTTCACTATAGTGATTCTATCTGATGTGATGACTTGGGAAGATTGGAATATTTTTCTTAATTCATTTCTGTAGAATATCCTATGAGAAACAGTCTTCAAGTTTCTTTTAAGTTTAAAAAAATACAGGGATTGAGGCCAGTTATCTTTCAGGTTCATTATTCCTACTCTTGAATTTTTTGACCCAATTCTTCTGGTTATTTGAATAAGGTAGTGTGAATAAGAGATTAGGAAACTTTGGGATTCCAGAAACGGTTAACAAATGTTGCTGATGAGCTAGTTGCTGTTGGTTCTTAGAAGACCTTTTCTTTTGTCTGAGTTTAGTCCATTCAGCATCTCTGCAGATGGTCATAGGCATTGTTTTCTTGCTTTGAGTTTGGTGGTGGGCCTTTTTGTTTGTTTCCATTTCATTTTATCTTACTCTTTCAGAAATCTTAAGTGGTAGTGTTTTTTTTTTCTTAATTTGGAAGGAAAGCTAAGCGGCTTAATTTTAGTATATCTTTGTGGTTTTCCTTTCTGCAGAATTAAAAAAAGACTGAATGGTTTTTCTTTAAGAAAATCTTTTGTCTCCTCCTAGGAAAAATGACCCAAAAAAGCAAAACAGGAACATCAGACATATGACATACAGGAAAGTGCATAAATCTTTATTACACAGCTCAGTGGATTTTTACATGTGTATAGACTTATGTTACCACTACCCAAATCAAGATGTAGAACATTTCCAGCACCCCCAGTTTTTCTTCTGTATCCTTCCTGTTAGTACTCTCCCTGACCCAACAGTAACCACTAATCTAATTTCTTTTACCATAGATTAGTTTTACCTAATTAGTTTTAAATTTAAGGTAAATGGAATGGAATTTACACATGTTTTGTTTTTGGCTCTTTCATTCAGCATTACGTCTGGGATTCACCTATTTTGTATCTGTGTAATTCTTTCTCATTAGAAGCAGCCCGGTATCTTGTTTATGCTTCAACATGTGCCATTGGCACCTGCAGTCCTCTCTTATATTCTGTGATTGAAAATGTAAATACATGAATGATGCTGCCTTTAGAGAACTCACTATTCCCCTTTCAAAGTACTGCAGTGCTTGAATGACAACCAGTAGAAAATACGCGTTATTGACATTGATGTGTGTTTTGTTTAAATCATTTACCGATGAAGACATTTTTAAAAATAAAGTCAGTTTTAGTGATTAGAATCTTATAGAGGAAATTTGTGCAAGATGGAATTAGGTGATGGTAATTTGCATTTTTAAAAGGGATTTGTTTAAACTTTCTTTAATACGGAAAATTCCCTACATGGATTTAAGCTTTATTCAGCTTTTTAAAAAATTCCCTTTATCCATAGCCCTTCAGGTGTAAGCTTTTGGTCTGAACTTCAGCTGTACGTTTTGGGAGCAGGTATTTCATTTGAAATAATACATAATTAGAATTTTAAAAATTATAGGTGGTAGTCCCCACCTGTTGGTTTTGCAAGGTACAATTTAAAATATTTTTATTTAAATAAATCACACATTTGATATATGGTAAATAACTCAAGAAGTACAAAAATATTTCAAAAAGTAAAATACTTCAAAAAGTCTTGCAGCCCTATCCCAGACGCTTAGTTTCATTGCGTGGATCAACCTCTGTTACAAATTTCTTATGTATCCTTCCAGACATTTTATGTGTGCACTAAACCCCGTGTTGCAGATTTAAGGATGTTCTTGTATTCGAGTTATTTTACAGAACTTGAATTTCTGGTTTTTTTTTTATCCGTTTCATACAGTTTTAATTCTTACCTTGGTACATTGGATATTTTGCCCCCCCCCCCCCCCCCCCCCCCGTCTTCTTCTACCTACAGACCTGTTGTGGTCTTACTTGCCAGCAGGTGCCTTTGCAGTAGTTAATGGGTAGAGTGGTTCATGGTAACTACCAAGGTTGGTGGGGAAATGTCACAAGCTGACTGCTGCTGAGGCTGTTAAGAGCTTTAGAAAAGTGAGTGTGAGGAAAACCAAAACTAAATTTGTGTGGAGAGGGTATGTTGCCACACCTGGGTGCAAAGTGGAATAGGGAGTTCACTATATCTTTAAAGTACAATAGTTTTGAAAACTATACTTGTACCTGCAACCTCCTAATATAGAGGTACCATTTCATAGACTACAACAGCAATTTGTTAGGAAATATTGGCTAAGGTATAAGAAAAATTAGTTAAAAAATAAAATCGTGGGCACCTGGGTGGCTCAGCCGTTAAGTGTCTGCCTTTGGCTCAGGTCATGATACCAGGGTCCTGGGATTGAGCTCCACATCGGGCTCCCTGCTCGGCAGGGTGCCTGCTTCTCCCTCTCCCACTCTCCTTGCTTCTGTTCTCTCTCGCTATCTCGTTCTGTCAAATAAATAAAATCTTTAAAAATAAATAATAAAATTGTGTAATATCATCTAGGCAAAGATCACAAATTTTTTCTTTCCCTAAAATATTACTATAATTGCTGTAAACATATTTTCCCCTTATCTTTTTAAAAAGGGACTAGGGTATCTGTTTTGAAATATAGTTTTAAAAACATTGTGTTTGAATTTAGAATTTCTGGGAAAAAAGTACAGTCTATGGATCGAGCTAGCTGTCAAAAGTCAAGAGTTTTGGTTCCATTAACATCAGGTAGCTGAGTGACGTCTTCATCTCAAGAGTGTTACTGTTAATGCAGATATGAAATATGGTCTCTTCCCTCTGATCTATCTGGGAAGCAGAAATAAGCAAACACTTAATTTGTATTGATGCCAAATTAGCACATGTTTGAACACTTCAAAAGGAATCAAAGAAAATAACATCCAAACTCGTTAGTCTAGCTACTGAAATCCAAAGACCAGCCATAAGTAGGGCACAAAGAAAATGGGGTTAATACCATTATTTGAGATTTTTATTCTACCTTCCAGTGTGTAATGAGTTTTAAATATACACTTTGATCTGACATTCCTATTTATGAGTTTGTGTTTTCAGATGTTATTTTTTTGGATTGCTCTTATAATAATGAACTCTTCCTATATAGGTATGAAATCACCAGAAGAACAACTGGTGTGTCTGCCACCACAGGAGGCCTTTCCTAACGACCCCCGGGTAATAAGTAGACAGAGAAGTTCTGATTACCAGTTTCCATCCTCTCCATTTACAGACACACTAAAGGGCACCACTGAGGATGACGTGTTGACAGGTCAGGTGGTGACAGTGGAGGAGCAGTGTGTGCCGGCAGCAGAGCCACCCACAATGTGTGAAACCACAGAGAGGACAGTGTTAGGGGAGTACAATCTCTTTTCTAGGAAAATAGAAGAGATTTTGAAGCAAAAGAATGTTTCATATGTCAGTAGAATTTCCACACCTATTTTTTCAACACAAGAGAAGATGAAACGGCTTTCTGAGTTCATATATTCTAAGACTTCCAAAGCTGGTGTACAGGAGTTTGTAGATGGCTTGCATGAGAAACTAAATACTATTATTATCAAAGCGTCGGCCAAGGGTGGGAATTTGCCACCAGTCAGTCCTAAGGATTCTGGTAGTAAGATAGCATTGAATCCTCTGGGAAAGCCTGTCCTACCAGTTTCCTCAAGTGACTTCAACAGTAAACAGCTCCTTGAGCCACTTTGTAGTGATATTTTGAAAGACACCAACTCCAATGAGCAGCATTCCTCTTCAGCTTTGGGTTTAACCGAAGTAGAAGTGAACCAGCCACACCATGCCACAGAGCTGATGGTGACTTCTGATCATACTGTACCTGGTGATATTGCCCGGGAACCGGTAGAAAAAGAAACAACAAAGTCGCCCAGTGATGTAAACATTTCTGCCCAACCAGCTCTTTCAAATTTTATAAGCCAGTTAGAACCTGAAGTATTTAACAGTTTGGTTAAAATCATGAAAGATGTCCAGAAAAATACTGTGAAATTTTATATTCATGAAGAAGAAGAGAGTGTGCTCTGTAAAGAAATAAAGGTAACTAAATGAGAAGGTAATAGTAATGCTATATAAACTTGCCTTGTTGGGTCTGATCTCTATAAAATGGAGGGTTTTTTTGTTTTTAAATGTTGACCATATATTTTCATAATTTAATACAGAATAGAATAAGACTAGTAAGTTCAAGTAAATGTAGAACCTCTGATCTAAGTTTCTTAGAATTTAGAATCTTGTTTTATCCAGTGATTTTTAGAGACCATTTGTATGTATACTGCAAATACTGTTAAACTGTTGATTCAAAGATTTTAAATGTTTCTTACTTGGATTTTTAATGGGAAAGATACAGAGAGGTAGAAGAAGCTGTCGGTGTTTTACTTATGGGGTTTTTATCAATCAAATAGAAAAAACTGTCCAGGGATGACCTAATGATGATATATATAATCTTTTGGCATTTCTTGATACCCTGGTCATGTCAAGGTTCCCTACAGCCTTTTTGATCAAAAAAAACATGGTGATCTGAAAGACTCCCCAATCATGAAAGATTCCTCACTGCAAGGTACATTTTTTTCTACTGAAGCTACAGAGTAAGACTAGTGTTTCAAGTATTTGATTTTTAAAAATACATGCATGTATTTGTGTGTGTGTGTAGATACAGACATAGATACATAAAATTTTAACAATAGGTAAATTATGACACACAGGAACAGTTGTATCAGTGTTTTAATATTAACAGTTAGTATTTACTAAACTCCAAATTTTAATCCCTTAAGGGAATGGCATAGGTTTTAAAATAAATGCCTGCTCCCATTTATGGAATTAACTTACCATGATGAGTTTCTGCCTTTTTTGTTAGAGGAAGCGGAAGGTACTATAAATAAGTGCCTTAGAGCCGACAGTGGCCCAGAAACTGTACTGCTGATATATTCTGAGCCTTTGTCAGTTTGGGGTCTCTTTGATGTCAGCATGTTTCATGTAGCGTACCCATGAGAACATGAAGAACATGGAAATGGAGGAGGAGGAAGAGTGATCAGTATGCCTTCTCTACTAATTCCCTGTGATTTCTTGGGAAGATGAAACCAGACTTACTAGGAGTTTCTTGGTTGCATTTTTGCCCTGTATCATTGAATGTAGAGCTTCTTAACTTTTTCCACTCCCAGCAGCATGTTCAAGCATAGTACCTGTGGGGGCAATAGCTGTGTGTCGGGGTTTCTAGATGAGAGAATAGAGTGGATACGGTTTGCCAGTGTGCTCAGCATTATCCTACCTTCCCCACCACATTTTGTAAACTATTTGTATCACACTTACAGAAAATGATTGACTTATGAATGGTGCATTTAATTCATTCTAGCATAGAATAAATTCTATTTTTGTTACTTATGTAGAAGAGAAGGATCCTGTGTGTTTTACAAATTGGATAGATCAGAACTTTAATTCCTTTAATTAATATCCATTGGAAAATATCCAGCAAAAATGTTAAAATAGAGTAAAAATACTATTAATAATATTTTAAGCTTCCTGAATATTTCCGGAGTCAAATGGATTTATTATAATAGGAGTTCAGTGCTCTAATTTAAAATGAATTTGCAGTTAAAGCTTCTTAATGTAAAAAGACCAAAAATTACAAGCCAGCCTGTAATTTATCTTCTCGTTACCTGTCTGGAAGCTGTTCTGAGATCTGCCCAGAAGATTTAGAGGTTAGAGCAAAATCTAATAATGTAGAAGATACTGCTTTAGTTCAGGGATACACAGAAACATCCTCTTTGGGGTGATGCTTGTAGACCGTTCTTGATAGAGCAGCAGACTGGTTGTGAGGCAGGCTGGGTTTAGATTTAATGGCTGTCTAACCAGCCTTGCCAACCTTGAGAAAATTAATCTGCTCCTGTATCTGTGAAATGAGGAATGTGACCTCTAGGAGCCTGAAGTTTACTTCAGGATTCCACCAGCAAGCAAAGAACAAAGGAAACTGCCTGTACTACTACCATGTGTCCTTTGAAAGGTAGGACCATGTCACCAACATGGAGAGAGGTATTAGATGGGAGGGTCTATTTTATTTGAAGGTGTAAACTTGACAGACATGGCTAAATAGTATGTGAATGTCATGGTACACAGTGAAGCTCTGTATGAATGACTTCGGGATTGTTGTGAATTAAATGAGCTCCAGTAGTCAGGAAAGTGCTTTGTAAGGGAAGGAGTACTATAACAGTAGCCTTGCTGCTAATAACCAAGGGCTTCCCTTGAAAGAAGAGGAAAATGAGATGAGGGAGTGGTTAATGATTGGGCTCCGGATTGTCCAGAATAAATAATGGAACTGGGTTAAGAACCTGGGCTAATCCATTGTTCTTATGGTTTTTTTTGTTACCCACCACTGGCACTTACTTGGCTTTGAATGCATAGCATTGTAACATTGTGACTGTGGCCATTTAAGCTCCGAGTTATAGATTCTTCTATAAGAGTGGACCTGATGACCTCTAAGGTCCATAGCGTAAAGTCATCCTTACTAGTGATCATTACCAAGTGACTACCTATCAGTTTATCTTGCATTTCTGGTGTTAAGTGGATATTTGCAAAAAAAAAAAAAAAAAAAAGCCTTTTAATGTTGATGTAGTTTTTCTCTTTAACAGGAATATCTTATCAAATTAGGCAATACAGAATGTCATCCAGAACAATTTTTGGAAAGAAGATCAAAATTAGATAAACTATTGATTATTATTCAGAATGAAGACATTGCAGGTTTCATTCACAAGGTAGACTATTAAGTCAAATTCACTCTTATTTTGGTTATAAAACTGTCTTTGAGGCTAAAGCTTTTTGCTTTTAAAATATCCTTTTAAGGTCTAAAAGAGATAAAACTTCAAGGTTGGGAGATTAGGGCTTGAGACCTAAACAATCCGTCTGTGAATTAGCTTGTGATCAGGTTTGTACCTCTGCAAAATTTTAAATTGCGGCACGGCACAGACCCTCCCTGTCACTCACCAAGACTAAGAATATTGACTCTTTGAGTGTCAGTGGGTCTGTTGATTCTCTTTATATTGTTGTCATCTTCATTTGTATGTCCCAGGTAAAACCTGTTTGTACCCCCTCTTTGCCAAACCATTTCCCCTTTCCGTTGCATTTGGAGGTCCCCCATCCAGTCTTAGGAACCGGTCTCAAGTCCTGCTGCCCTTTGAAGGCTTTCCTGACTGCATGGGCTCTTGCCCTCCTCTGAATTCTGACTGCACTCACAGGCCCAGACAGGTTGTCCTTTATCATTCTGTTGCCAGGTCAGTTGTAGGTGCCTTTTCCTCAGAGTGTTCTGTTCATGGTATGTACCAGTATAGAGATGTTGGTTTATGTCTTTGGACATGGGAATATTTTTGTATTTCGTTAGACTTTTCTTGTAGGTTACTTCACACCTGAGTCTTACCATTTCATGCTCTTATCTGTCCTTATTTTTTTGTTTTTTGTTTTTTTTTTTGGGATTTAAATAGGTACCTGGCTTGGTGACTTTAAAGAAGCTCTCTTGCGTTAGTTTTGCTGGTGTTGATAGTTTGGATGATGTTAAAAATCATACATATAATGAATTATTTGTATCTGGAGGTTGTATTGTATCTGATGAATCCATTCTAAATCCAGAAGTTATCACAATTGGTAAGATTTATGCTTTATTTGGAGCATAAACTTTTCTCCTTTCTAGGTTTTTTTCTCATTAATGAGTCATGCTTTTTAAATGTACTGTTTTCTCTTCCTTCTCCTAATGCCCAAGGCGGGGAAATCAGAGGGGGAGACAAACCATGAGAGACTATGGACTCCAGGAAGCAAACTGATGGTTTCAGAGGGGATGAGGCTGGGGGGATGGGTTAGCCCGGTGATGGGTATTAAGGAGGGCATGTATTGCAATGAGCACTGGGTGTTAATACAAATAATGAATCATGGAACACTACATCAAAAACTAATGAAGTACTGTATGGTGACTAACATAACAATAAAAAAAAAGTATTGTTATCTCTGGCCGAATGGATGAGTACATTTCCATCATTTTCTTTTTATTACCTCAAATTTCTTTCCTTATCTCTTAGTCACTGCAAATAATTTCCTCTAAATCTGATGTAAAGCAAGTCTCTCTGCACCTTTTTGCGTTTGGATCCCTTTGCTTTGTTGTTATTAGTATGTTCTTTTGTTGTTATGTAGATATTCTTAAATCTAAGAGTATATATAGATGATGTCTGTCTCCCTTGGAGGGAAAAAAGAGAAAATACTACATAGGAAAGTAGATATTTCTATATAGTATCAACAGACATTTCTTCCATAATTCATTTGTTGAGTGACTGTTATTTATTGAATTTAAAATGAACTTCATTATCTCTAACAGAGAACCTTAAAAATTTTTTGACATTCCTCGAAGAACTTAGTACTCCGGAAGGAAAATGGCAATGGAAAGTCCACTGTAAATTTCAGAAAAAACTAAAGGAATTGGGGAGGTAAGATTTGAAAAATAACTATATAATGGTTGTTGATGTCAACATTGTGTTCATAAAATTTCTGTTTTTCTGTGATTATAGATTATGGATGTTGCTTAGTTTTCACAGATGTTCTTAGCCAGTCATAAGGGGCAATGTAGTTACTCTAGCCTATTTGGAAATAGTACTCTTACTTAGGTAGAGGTTTGCTAAAGCTGAATTTCTAGTCCGGTATATAGGTAAAATTGGTTTAATCTTTGCCACTTGAGGGTTTAGAATAGTAATCAAAATGGAATAGTCAGCACTCTATTTTTTTTACCTGATCTAGTGGTAACTAGATCAGGCTCTCCCCCAGTTGAGGACTACCTTAGGCAGTTAATCTGTTCACACACACTGAAATATTAATCCTGACGTGGTAAGGGGATTTGTGATTAGGACATTAATTTATGTAAGATTTCCAAAATGCCTAGTGATCCTTGGATTACTAGTCCACTTGAGAGGTTCCACAAACAACTCTATAATAAGATGAATTTTGGATACTCTGTCTTACTACTAGAGTCCATATAGTGTATTTATATATTTAAGGATCTGAGAGAGACTGTAGTTAAGAATTCTGTTTTACAGTTTGTCAAATAGCATTTTTGAAACTTAGATGGCAAAACATTTTTCTTCTAATACCTTCTAATTCTAAGGAAAACATTTAGGGAAATTCAGGTTTAAATAATTGAAAAATATTTAACTTTTTGTAGAAATTCACTTTTTAAAAACTTGTTTTATCTTCAAATTATGTGAAAATAGGCATTGGAAAAGCCTTTACCTTTGTGTAACAGATAACAGTGAACAGATAGTAATGAGGCCCAAAGTCAGTACCCTCATCTTCCTGACAATAGTAATTTCTACCACGTGTTGCGTTGTGCTTGGAGGTGTAGAAATAGCTTCGAGCCATGTATTTTTTTGAAGGGAAGATTTGTATTTTTTTGTCCTCCTGTGCCCTTTGTTGACATTCTAAATTAGTAAAGCTAAAGGGGGAAGTGTTGTTATTTAGTACGTACAATGAGATTTTAGTCTAAAGCTGAATAGTGACTCTCAGGCTTCACACCCATAGAAAACCCCTGGACTTAAATGTGGGTTGCACAATTCCTGCTCCCCTCTCTCTCCTAGGAAGCACCTGTCCGTCAGGCAGTGAACTAAAGCAGTGCAGTTGTCATTGGTTGCCTCAATTGAGAAATTACGGTTTTAATTTGAAGGAAAAACATCCATACTAAATTTTAGAAATGCAGATCCAGATATTGAACTACTTACTTCCACAGATTGAATGCTAAAGCTCTAAGTTTGTTGACACTTCTGAATGTCTATCAGAAGAAACATCTGGTTGAAATTTTGTCATACCACAATTGTGATTCACAAACTCGAAATGCTCCAGAATTGGATTGCCTTATCAGACTTCAGGCTCAGAACATACAGCAACGACACATAGTCTTTCTAACAGGTAAAGAGTGCCGTCTTAAGCTTTCTATTATGAATGTAGGAATGTGGATGGAAGGGTTTTGTTGCCGGTAGTGGGTGTTAAGCACTTTCATGGGGGTGGGGGCAGACATCATTGTCCATGTAGGTTTTCACATGTTTTATACTGATCTTTTTTTTTTTTTTTTTTTTTTTTTTTTTTTTAGAAAAGAATATCAAGATGCTTTCCAGTTATACAGATAATGGGATAGTGGTTGCGACTACTGAAGACTTTATGCAAAACTTTAAAAATCTTGTGGGCTATCACAACTCAATCACAGAAGAAAACCTTCCACTGCTTGGTGCTAATGAGAATCTTGAGTCACAGTCAGGTAACTTTTCAGTAGTTTTACTTTTCTTTAAGGCAGACAGAAAAAGAGGAATGGTTTTGTGTTGTTTTCATAGAACAAAATGCCTCCTTTGAACTACTCGCCCTCCATGTAAACAGCTTCAGGAGAAGTGTTTCAAGGCACTTACCATTCTTATACTTAGCATACACAAAATCTGCTCATTTATTATGCTGTAGTCAATACAACTGTTAAGTATGCTGCATACTACCAGAGTAGGCATTTTCTCTTTGAGGGTATGTAAACCTTATCAGGTGCTGTTGTCAGCAAGGGGTTCTGTTTTTAAAAAGGAGGACATCAGATTATGGGGAATTTAGCACTGGGCTACAGAATCTCCCCAGATGTATATAGCAATTTAAGTACAAAGTAGCAGGGATATATCCATAGCTTTTGTGTTTTGTGAGATGGCCTCTGCTTTGGTTCCAGGTTTTATGTTAAATGAAAGATGTACATACTTCGTTTTTGATGAAAAGCAGAGATGATCAAACATTTGCTAGAACTAACCAGTTTAGTCGTAATCCAATGAAGCTAGATGTCAAAATTTTTATTTTTTATTTGTCTTGTCAAATACTGAATTACCGTATAACTTTAGATGCTGTTTTGACATTAACCCCTTTGGAGCTGGGAGTTGGGATTTCCCAACATTAAACGTGAACACATTTCGCAGAAGCTTTTAGCATCGGATTGTCTGGACATTCACACCTAGTGTGAGTGTTGTGACTAAGTGAACTTGTGGCAGAAGACCAAGCTTTAAGGGATTGTGGACTTGCAGACCCTGACGCATTATATTGTGTGAGTAGTGTATAATTTTAAAACTTAAACAAATTGTGTATTTCAATAGAGGAGGACTTTTTGTTTTTTAAATGTAGCTCTTTTAGAAAACGATGAAAAGGATGAAGAGGATATGTCTCTGGATTCAGGGGATGAAATCTCACAAATAGAAGTATGCAGCAATTTTCATTCAGAAATATTGGCGAAAGAGACCAAAGGATCACGTGGAACAGATCAAAATAAGAATATTCAAATTGAGTTGCAATCGTCTCTTGACGTGCAAAAAAGTTTATTAGAAGATAAGACTTATCAAATTGATTCTGAAGAGCGAGCTTCTGTTGCTGTAGTATGCTCTGAAGGAGAGAACAGCAATGCAACTGAACAAGATTCATATAGCAACTTTCAGGTTTATCACAGTCAATTAAATATGTCCCATCAGTTTAGTCATTTTAATGTTCTCACTCATCAGACATTTTTGGGGACACCATATGCCCTTTCATCAAGTCAGACTCAAGAAAGTGAAAATTACTTTTTATCTGCTTATACTGAAAGCCTGGATAGAGATAAATCTCCATCTCCATTAAGTTGGGGGAAAAGTGATTCTTCCAGGCCGTTTTCAAAAGAGAAATAATTATAGTAACTTTTTTTTGAAATAGGTTGTTATGGACTTTTTCTGTTTCTTATAAGTGAATTAACAATTTATATTTCATTCTCTAAACAAAAGGTTTCTTGTCCTTCCTCAATGTTTTTTTCCTCTTATTTAAATCATGATGACCTGTAACAGCTGAAGCATCTGAAAATTGAAATAAATATATATATTTTTAACATATATTGTACTTGAATTATCTCATGTTGGCACTTTTTAAGTTTTACATTTATATGTTACCTGTACTTGGGCTTCAAATTGAAGCCCGTTTTATATATCAAGTTAGATAATTTGCAAAAGTATAGTAAACAATGGCTTTTCTTTTTCTTCCCCCCCTCTGTCAGATGATACCAACTACTTTTGCTGAAATGACATACCAATCAACTGTTGTATTTATTTTAAGCTTTTGTGTAGTGTTTTTATACAGGTATAAGCCAGTGCTGTCAATAGATATTTAAAAGATTTTGGCTCAGTACTAACAATGAATGCAGTTTCAATTTAGATGATAAACTATGTATATAAGACTTAGGACTTAATACCAGGCAGCATTGTATTTATCTTTAGGCTTAGCCATGTAAAAATTTGCCTGTTGCTAAAATTTTGGGTCAACCTTTTTATTTGAGGTATTGGATCATTACAATTTTCAGTGCTTCGTATGGTCCTTGACTTAACCAAATTCAGTTTCATATTTCTAAAAGATAGGCTTCTGTTTATTAAAGGCATTGAACAAATTTGGAACAACTTTGCTAAAGATTTTTAAATTGGTAGTCTTAGAAAAATGTATATTTTTGAGGCGGTAAAAACTTAAGTGTTTTACTAAAAATAACTTTTAAAATTCACAAAGTATATGATGATCAATTTTAAAACCGTATCTATTGCTAATAACTGCCTGCATCAGAAATGCAAACTTGTAAAATGTTTTTGTAAAGTCCTAAAAACAGGAATTAGAGAAAAGAAATACTGAGCTATTTTAGTTAAAGTTGGGATGTGTTAAGTCAGACCTTCCTTTGGCCCCTCAGAAGAACTTGGAAGAGTTCTAACCTCTTACATCTTTTTATAGAACAAAATACCTGAGTGGTATATTTCAGTAATAAGCTACATAAGTGTAGAAGAACGTGGTCTGTGAACAGGTCAGAAACCTGTCTTAAGGTAAGTAGAAAGTATTTAAATACCTAGATTGTGATAGAGCAGAAAAATGTTTTTTTACTAAGCTTTACAAAAATGTCTGTTTTATTGTAAAAAATATATATACACACACAGCATTGTACTACTTAATGTACAAGTTTTAAATAAGCATTTTTAAAATAAATCTAGGTTATTTGGAAAATACAGTTATGCAATGAACACATTTTATAATTTAGAAGCAACAAATGTGAAGGATTTGATTTTCTACATTTAAAACGAAGAATTAAAATTCTCTTCTTGATTTGCAGCTAAAGGCATGAGATTAGTTTCCAACTCCCTTTGCTTCTGGAGAAGGCCCTGAAATCACATTGATACGTTAGTAAGGTGTGCAGCAGACTTGCAAATTATTCCTATTGTACATTTCAGCCCTGCTAATTCAGAATTATATTTACTTTACTTTGGAAACCTGTAATCAGTTCAGTTACTTGGCCATAGCTTCAGCTTTATCTTTGTCATGTTGAATTTTAACCACTCAAAAAACCTACATCAGACTTTCTCACTTAGATATTGTATAGCTACCACATATGTGTAAGATTAAGTTTTTAGCATTCAGACCAGTAGGGATGACTTTAGCTATGGGGCTGAAATCCCCCAAAGGCTCTTAAAATGGTAATGAGACGCACTGAAGGAGTCTCCCTTAATAACATCCAGTGTTTTTCTTGACTGCACTAACCTTAGTGGCTTAGACAAGGCCCTGCTGAAATAGGAAGTGGCTACTATACAGGTGGGTCACTATGTACATGGTATATACTCCTGCCTCTTGACCTCACAACTTTTACCTCTATTAAGAAAAGTGCCTTGTCACTTTAAAGGAAAATTTAAAATATTTACTCCTTGTTACATATGCAATCTATATGTAACCAAAGCTAGCATTTAAAGAACTAGAGGAGGATACTTTCTATATAATTGTTATTGTGATTTTCTAGCTCTATGTGAACAAACTGGGTAAGCAACACTTGACAATTTAAAATGTAAGAGGCATATGTAAATGACTGGACATGGAAGAGGGCACTCCTAAAGTGGCAGTTTATTTTTCCTAAGATCAGGGACTGGTATTTAAAGGCCAGCTGATAAAGGTTATAGCCTTAAATATTGAATGTGTTACCGGATTTTATTTTTGCCTGAGCAAGCTAATGAGAAGTGACAGTAACTGATCTGGGAGGAGGAGATATAGTCTGATGGGTAAGGTTATGTGTATACTTTCACACCGAATTTTATTATTCTTTGGGACTGACATCAATATTCTGTTCTGGACACTGCCAACACATTCAATTAAAAAAAAAAAAAAACGTGAACTGCATTACTAAGAATTTAATTGTATTTCCTGTCTTGGGTTTTAGGGCTTATTAATCATGTTTTACCTTTTCAAATATGTATGCTTTTTTCATTCAATAAAATTGTCTTAATATTAGAACTGCCTCATGATTTCATACTGGAATATTTAAGATGGCAATGTGAATCAAATTGAAGGAAAGTGAATTTTATTTTTAACTGGGATGTGATAAAAGTCACATAAATTCATGTAACCAAATAGGCCTTTAAATTAGCCTTTCCAATACACAGCCCTCTATTAGCCATATGCAGAAAAGTTACATTCACGCTTGGTGAAAAAGCTCCTACCTGTCTCAGTTCTGATAGTCCCTTAAGGATTGCTTGCTGTCGATCCCTGTTTTTCACCAAGTTAGGATTAAGAAGTGGGTCCCTGACATCAGAATCAAATAGCTGCCGTTGTTCTTGGTCACAGTCTGAAGACAGATGAAAGTGGTAAGTCAAATACCATCTCTAATGTGATATAGCCCTATCCTATAGTAGTCTAAGGATTCATTAATAAACTTATAAAGTAATATTCAATTAAAAAATTTAGTAATGGACCCCAAAAGAGAAATTCTACCTCTCCTGGCTAAGGGCAAGATTATTAATTTCGATTCTGAATTTAGTGTTGGGGGGAAGGATACTTCTATTTTACTTACCATGTGGATTTTGGTACTGAAGATCCTGGGTTAAAGGCCTAGATAGTGGTGCATCTGGATCAAGGTAATAAATCTCATTGGTTCGGACATAGGGGATAAAATGGGATGGTTCAGAAGGCCCAGGTGATGTTTCTGTTTGACTGCCTTCTAAGATCAGATTCTCTCTTTCATAATTACTGTTTTTTAGTGTCTGAGTTTGTTGTGTTCTGTTTTTCACTACTGGAACTGGTGGTGACTGAGACCTGTTTTTTTCAAAAACACAATTTTTAATGCAAAATTATGTATTTTAGATTAAGCATATCTACTCTTTAATCACATTTCAATTTAGTCTACATGTAACACCTTTAGAAACACTAGGAAGAGAAGTGAGTTCTATGATACCTTTCCTAAAATGGCAACAGAACAGGACGACTTTTTACTTGCCATGGATATATACAGTATAGAGGAAAAATGAGGATCAACACTGGCTGAGTTGATTTAAGCCTAATGTTTCTTCGAAACAATGTACTTACCATGTGAACCAGACTTGTTAGAGCCACATTCTGACACAACGCTAAACCACCTGGTTCATGCATAAAAGGCATAGAATAAAATTTCTAACTACCTAAATCTACTGGTTAACTGATTTCTCACTATCCCTACTACTCATTTCTTCACAACCTCCTCAATCCAAGGAGAAGGTCTTTTCCACTGTTGACATAACTGGAAAGTCAAAAGATTTATTTGGGAGAGACAGTCCCAAGCAGACTCTGCGCTAAGCACAGAGCCTAACGTGGGGCTCGATCCCATGACCCCGACCTCACGAAACCAAAAGTCAGTCACTTAACTGACTGAGCCAGCCAGGCACCCGAAGTCAAAACTATTTTAGCTAAGTTTGCAGACAATACCTCACCTATATTCCTACCTAGATGTTTAGACCCAGTCCTTCAAATTTTAGGTAAAATGTCAGTCATATTTCCCTTAAACCTCTATTTCTCACCTCTAAGTCCCTATACTTTTCTGTTGCTGACTTCATATATATACATGCTTTGATCTTACCTATATTCTGAGCAAAATATTTTGTACTTCTTTTGTCCCACACAGCACTAAGTAGCTATGGAATCAATCCAATCCATAACGTACCTTTCCTTGCCAAAAGCATTACTTTTCAGAGGCTCTTCTTCCTAAAGGGTAGATAAATGCGGACAGGAGTAACAGTACTGCCGTATGTCCCCACAAATATTTTTGAAAATTTGTTGAAATAATCTGAGGGTGATAACTGAGTAACAGATACTGCATAATGGGATAGATTTTGTATTTTTCCAGTCATGAAACCAATGCAGTAATTCCTGGCCTTGTAAAATTATCCTCTGTCTATATGAACTACAAACAAGTTTTGAATGGCTGTTTGAACAATGAATAGCATTAATCTATACAGGGTTTAGTGTTGAGTGTTGGTAAAGGACCAGATAGTAAAACACTTTGGCTTTGTGGGCCACGTGGTGGTCTCTTGCAACTACTCTAAGCCAGACACAGACAATTCATAAAAGAATGAGCCTGGCTGTGTTCCTATAAAACCTGATTTACAGCATGATGGATTTGCCCACAGGCCATAGTCTGACAACCCCTGATATAAACTAAAGCAAATTTCTTAACTCTTGCTCACATATAGAACAGCCTTGTCAAAATAAGCTTGTGGAGAACTGTTTTCAATCTAGAAACATCAATACATACTTTAAAATATTTTTAAGACAGAAAAGTTTTACCTTTTTGATTAGATGCCACCTGAACCTTGGCTCAGTTTCTTGACATGAAGGAAGAACTGGTGAAGTGCCTCTGTTTTGACAAAGATGTCCAGGATTATTTCTTTCTACCAAATTGAGCAGTTCCATCTGCCTTCTTACTTTTTTTTCTTCTCTCTGCTTTTGCAGCTGTTTAGGGTACTTTTCTGATGCTGGAATATACCTTTTGAGTGGCTTATTTATATTCCAATCAGGCCTTTTAGGACATTTCTTCATATGTGTTTTCTCTGTCCTTGCAAACTCATTACACTGATCATTATACCAACTGTTTTCTTTTTCTAAGTTGGCTCCTTTAACCTGATTTATGAGTTCCTCTTTGTCTTTCTTAGTGTTAAACTGTTCATTAAATTCTGCAGGAGATGAACAATTTAGAATTTCCCTCTCTATTACTGTTCCACAGCATGATTCTGCACTGGTGAATGTTCCTGTATTTAAGTCATCTAGAGAAAAATTTCAGAGGATTAATTTTTAACACAGAATTAACTTTTTTTTCAAAGGCATTATAGTTTGGTTTTTTCCCCCCCCAAATTCTATACCCATTAAAAAAACTTTCCATTCTCCCTACCAGCTTCCAGCAACCACCATTCTACTTTCTATGATTTTGACTATTCTAAGTACCTTATAGAAGTGGAATCATACAGTATTTGTCATTTTATGACAGGCTTATTTCATATTAGCATAATGTCCTCGAAGTTCATCCATGTGTTTGTGTCATAATTCCTCCCTTTTTAAGGCTGAGTAATATACCACTGTAGGTGTATACCACACTTTGGTTTATTCATTCATCTATCGGGACATCTAGATTGCTTCTACCTTTTAGTTATTGATAATGTTGCTATGAACACTGGTGTCCAAGTAGCTCTTCTTACTTTTCAGTTCTTTTGGGTATACACAGAACAGGAATTGATCATATGGTAATTATTATTTTGAATTTTTTGAGGAAATGCTGTATGTTTCTATAGCGACTACAGTATTTTACATTACCAGTAGTGCACAAGGGTTCTAAATCTTACATTAAACCATTTTTAAGTATACCATTCACTGTACCGAGCAAACCCACAGTGCTCCACAATTTCAGACCCTTTGATTCACACCAAACAGAAACCCTCCATGCACTAAGCAGTAACTCCACATACCGCCTTCCCTCCCAACCCCCAGCAACCTCTCTACTTTCCATCTCTATGAATTTGTCCACCCCGCCCTAGACTCCTTATACGTGACCTATAGGATATTTGTTTCTGTGCACTCTTCCTGGACCCCATGCCCAGCTTATTTACTCAGCAAGATGCCTTGGTCATCCATGCCACAGCATGTTTCACAACTTCACATGATTCAGTCTTCTTTAAGTAGGCTCCACACCCAGTGTGGAGCCCAGTGCAGGGCTTGAACTCACAACCCTGAAATCATGACTTCAACTGAGATAAAGAGTCAGACACTGGGACGCCTGGGTGCCTGTCGGTTAAGCATCTGCTTTTGGCGCAGATCATGATCCCAAGGTCCTTGGATTAAGTCCCGCATAGGGCTCCTTCCTCAGCGGGGAGCCTGCTTTTTCCCTCTGCCTGCTGCTCCCCCTGCTTGTGTGCTCGTTTGCTCTCTGACAAATAAAATCTTAAAAAAAAAAAAAAAAGTCATACACTTAAACCTACCAAGCCATCTAGGCAACCCCAGATGATTCATTCATTCTTAGCATCACATAATAGAGACCATTTTTTAAAAGAAACGTTTCACAGGACTGTCCTGGCTTTCATTTAGAGTATACAAAAGCCATATATAATACCATCTTTATAGATATTTCTTTCTCAGCAAAAGTCTAATTTACATTTTTGGTATCAATGGTAACTGACAAAAAATTTTTCATCAAAAACAATGTAAAAAATTTAAGTGATTTTTTTTTTTCATAACTTGGTTTGAAATTAAAGTACATAAATATACAGGATCTGGAAAATATCCTTCCGTTGTTTGTTTGAAGTACTGGGAAAATGTCTTTTATACCTCCCTTCTTGGAACCAAATTTTTAGGGAAATATTGCTGATGGTTTTGTTTTTTGTACTTTCAGATCCATATGACTCATATACCATTATTTCCTGCCTGCAGACCACTGCTGAATCACATACAACATTGGAAAATTTTCCTCAAAAAAAAATTTCCTTACTTTCGATAAGAATAGCTATGAAGCCAGTTGAGCAATTCTACAAAAGGTTTTCTTTCACTCATGATTAAAATTTTAAATACACAATTAGCTAATGAAAAGTCTGTGCTGCACATTAAAAAAAATTAATAGTCCAGTTATTGCTCTCTTATCCTGGACACTTACTAGGTGTGCATTCCAGGCTACAGATACTCTAGGACCAATCCCTAGTAAGGCTGCCCAGCCTGCATCATTTTAATACTGGATTATCTTTTGCCACTCTATACCCACTTAACACCTTTTTCTACCATGACTCTCTGCCCTGGCAAGCAGACTGGTATGAACCATATCAATGGGTTCCTGGGTCCTCCAACTTTAGTCAAGAGGGTTCACAGGCAGATTAAAGGGAGGAAAACAAATGAAGTCAGGATATTTATTCCACTGTCTCATTCCCTGTGTTGACCTAAGGCTGACACGGTCCCCTTACCAAAGGTCACTGCTCCCCTCAAAGTTACCTCTAACACAACTTTTGCCTTCTAGGTTTTGGTAATCAGCTTAGCTGCTGCTAGCACCAAAGTCATAAACTATCTCTGATTCCCTCACACCCAGTTCTTTGGAAATGGTCCCCTTCTACATAAGCCATCTTGAATTACTCTATTTTGGGACCCTGACTGATTAAATTCTCTTATTTAGAGCTATTCAGTGATAATACACATAATTTCACTATCTTAAAGAATTATTTTCACTTTCCCCTTAAATAATGTGTAAGAGTCATATAATTCTGTTATTTATCTGGACATAGGGAAGGGACTGAATAAGATTCATCAAGCTTAAGAGCAAAGTATCATAAAATACCAAGAGCTCATAAGCAGAATAATTTTAGATAAGTGAGCAGCTTTCAGGTAAGTAACCCAGAGCTTCTCCCTGAGGTGCAATGGGTTTGAACCCTACACTGGGTACCCCAGCTTTGAAGATCTGCTCTTGAGAGAGGAGTTCCCAAAACATCTAGCTTTGAAAGCCAATAGGGCTCATGTCCATGAGACCCACAAAGCTATAGCTGAAGGAAAAAATGGCTATTCTGTGGACTAACTTGCCCCAGGGCCCAGCAAAGAGGCAGCCAATAGTACCCAGAGTTATTAATATAAGTAAATGAACTTCTTTCACATAAAGTGTTGGCCTAAGGGGCAGGCATCTAACTTACCACATATCTAGGGACTTACTGGGATACTATTCCAGGGAAATGAGGCTGGCAGGCACTACCTTCATTTAAAACTCTAAGCCTGGGTGCCTGGGTGGCTCAGTCGGTTAAGTGTCTGCCTTTGGCTCAGGTCATGATCCCAGGGTCCTGAGATCAAATCCCGCATCAGGCTCCCTGCTCAGTGGGGAGTCTGCTTCTCCCTCTATCTCTCTCCCCCTGCTCATGATCTCTCTATTAAATAAAAATAAAATCTTGGGGGAAAAAAAACCCTAGGCCTACCCTGAACCCCTAATAGGTGCTACCTTTCACCCCCCCCCCCCCCCACTCCAGCTGGCAGGTGTCTTCATGCTTTTCTTGTCCTACTTCACAGCGTCACTATCTCCCAGAGGGGAACTTTTATACACATCTGTTGCCCTGGATTTTATGTCATACCCTGGTTTCTGAAGCTGCTATGCAGTGGGTACCACTTGATCACCAGGCCCTGGAGGCCAGGGGGGCTTCTGCTTGTGGTTCTAGTGGACTGCTGCTGCCTGGAGGTCTGGCTTCCACACAGCCTGAATCTAAGTGCTTACTCAGATATCCCTCTCTAGTACACTGACTGGTCTTGCCACACACAACTACTGGGAGCTTTTAAAAATAAAACTAGCTGCATGGACTATCACAAAGGTTTGAGAGACAACCAAGAGCTAGGGTAGGGTTGAACTATAGGTTCAGTGCTTACATGAGGCCCTTCCTTCCATCCTGGCAGCTGTTTCATCTGATGCATAGAAAGCAAGACAGAGAATCGAACAAAATGAAGAAACCAGAGGAATATGTTCCAAACAGAAGAATAAGATAAAACCTCAGGGAAAAAAACCTTAATGAAACAATTTACCTAATAGAGTTCAAAGTAATGCTGATAAAGATGCTCACAGAACTCAAAAGAATGGATAAACACAGCAAAAACTTCAAAAAGAAAATATAAGTATTCAAAGTACCAAATATAAGTCACAGAGCCAAGGAATAGACTAACTGAAGTGAAAAATAAACTAGAAGGGTTCAATAGACTAGATGATACAGAAGGATCAGTGAACTCAAAGACAGCATAGTGGAATTCATCCAATCAGAGCATCAAAAAAATAAAAGTGAAGATAGCTCAAGGAACTTATGGGACATCAAGTAGAATAATATTCAAATTACATGGAGTCCCATAAGAGAAAAATGGCAGAAAACTTATTTGAAGAAACAATGGCTGAAAACATCCCTAACCTGGAGAAGAAACAGATATCCAGATTCAGGAAGCACAGAGAATTCAAAATTTGAAACACAAACCATCACTAAGATTCGTTATAATTAAAATGTCACAACTTAAAGACAAGAAGCATATCTTTAAAAAAGTGAGAAAAATCAACTTGATACCTGCAAGGAACCCTCAGAAGACAGATTTTTCAGCAGAAATTTTGAAGGCCAGAAGACAGTGGCTCAATATATTCAAAGTGCTGAAAGAAAAACTTCCAGCCAAGAATATGTTATGTGGCAATTATCATTGAGAATTAAAAGAGAGTAAAAAGTTTTCCGAACAAGCAAAAAATAAGAGTTCATCGCCACTAAACTGGCCTTAAAAGGAATGTGAAAAAACAAAGGGCGCTAATCAACAAAAAAAAAATGAAAATAAAAACTTCATTAGTAAACATTAATACAAAATAGAAGTAGTGGATTAAGCACTTATAAAGCTAGTCTGAAGGTTAAAACAATAAAGTAGTAAAAATTACCGTAACTGGAATAACTAGTTAAGGGATACAAAAAATAAAAAGATATGAGGTAGAACTTTAGAGTGCACTCAAACTTAGATTGTTACCAACTTAAAACAGACTTATAAATTATTGTAAGCCTAACGGTAACCACAAAGCAAAAACCTACAGCAGATACACAAAAGATCAAGAAAAGAATCTAATACTATTAAAATCATCAAAAGAAAGGAAGACAATAGAGGAGAAGAAAGGAACTAGAAAACAATGAACAAAATGGCAAGAAGGACACACCTGTCAATAATTCCTTTAAGTGTAAATGTACTAAATTTTCCAAATCAAAAGACATGCAGTGGGTGAATGGGTAAGAAAATTAGACTGCCTATAGGAGACTCACTTAAGGAACCACACAGACATTTTAATAAAGGGATGGGAAAAGATGTTCTATGCAAATGGAAAAGAAAGTAAAGGTAGCTACACTTCTATCAGACAAAACATAGACTTCAAAACAAAGACTGCAGTAATTATGACAAAGAAGGGCATTACATAATGATAAAGGGGTCAATCCAACAAGAGAATATAACATTTGTAAATATTTATACACTCAACACAGGAGCACCTAAATATATTAAGACAAATATTCACACACCTAAAGAGAGAAACTGACAGGAGTACAGTATTAGTAGGAGACTTAAAACACCACTTACATCAATGGATAGATCATCCAGACAGAAAGTGAAAAAACAAACATTAGACCTTCCATTAGACCAGATGAACCTCACAGATATATTCAGAACATTCACTCTAAAAGAAACAGAATACACACTCTTCTCAAGTACACAGGGGACATTCTCCAGGACAGATCATGGTAGGCCACAAAGTTAGTCTTAATAATTATTATTCATGCAAATTCAAATTACATCATGCATTTTTTCAACCACAATGATATGAAACTAGAAATTAACAATTACCTGCAAAAAACTGGAAAATTCACAATCATGTGGAGATTAAATAACATGCCACTTAGTCAATAGGCCAAAAAAATAATAAATGTCTTGAAGCAAATTAAAATGGAAATACAACATAAAAGCTTATGGGATGCAGTAAAAACAGTTCTAAGGGAAGGGAAATTTGATAAATGCCTACACATCAAGAAACAAAATCTCAAATAAACATAACTTCCAATCTCAAGGAAAAAGAAGAACCACCAAAGTCAGTAAAAGGAAGGAAATATCAAAGATCAGAATGGAAATAAATGAAATAGAGACTATGAAGACAACAGAAGGTATGAATGAAACTAAGCTGTTTTTTTGAAAAGATAAAACTGACAAACTTTAGCTAGAACCTTCAAGAAAAATGAGAGGACTCAGAATGAAAAAGACATTACAACCAATACAGAAATACAAAGGATCATAAGACTACTATGAACAATTGCACACGAACAAATTTGACAACCTAGAACAAATGGATAAATTCCTAGAAACATACAACCATAAAGAGAGAGAAAATCCAAACAGACTTATTACAAGTGAGGAGAATCAGTAATAAACCTCTCTAGAAACAGAAGACCAGGCCCAGATGGATTCATCGGTGAATTCCACCCTACATTCAAAGAAGAATTAATACAAATCCTTCTCAAACTCTTCCCAAAAATAAAAGAGGAGGGAAACACTTCCAAACTCACTTTATGAAGCCAGCATCACCCTGATACCAAAATCAGAGAATGCTACAAGAAAACTAAATTACAGGCCAAATTCCTCAACAAAATAGTAGCAAACAGAATTCAACAATACATTAAAAGAATTATACACCATGATCGAGTAGGATTTATTCCAGAGATGCAAGTATGTTGCAACAACTGCCAATAAGACATACAACACAGTAACAAAATGAAAGATATAGATCATATGATCTCAACAGATGCAGAAAAAGCATCTGACAAAAATTCAACATCCATTTATGATAAAAATTCTCATATAATAGGGTATAAGGGAATATACCTCAACATAAGACTATGTATGACAAGAAAATAGCTTACATAATATTCAGCAGTGAAAAAGTGAAAAGTTTTTTCTAAGATCAAGAACAAGACAAGGATGTCTATTTTCCACACTTTCACTCAACACAGTACTGGAAGTCCCATGGCAATTAGGCAAGAGAAAGAAAAGGCATCCAAGCTGGAAAGGAAGAAGAAAAACTATTTACGATAACATCTTATATATATAGAAAACTCTAAAGACTCCACCAAAATCTGTCAGAAAAAACAAATTTGATAAGGTGCAGGATATAAAAATCAATATACAAGAATCTGCAGTGTTTCTATACACTAAAACTTAGAGCAATTAAGAAAAAAATCCCACTTGCAATTGCATCAAAAATAAAATACCTAGGAATAAATTTAACCAAGGATGTGAAAAACCTGTACAATGAAAAACGATAAGACATTACTAAAAGAAACTGAAGAATACATAAATAAATGCAAAGACATTCCATGCTCACTGACTGGAAAAATTAATATTCTTAAAATATCTGTACTGTCCAAAGCAATCTGCAGAGTCATTGCAATTCCTATCAAAATTCCAATGGCATTTTTCAACAGAAATAGAACAATCCCAAGATTTCTATGCAAACAAAAGACCCTAAATAACCAAAGCAACTGTGGGAAAGAACAAAGCTGGAGGCATCACAGTACCTGATTTCAAACTACATCACAAAGCTATAGTAATCAAAATAGTATGTCACTGACATAAAAACAGACCCAGATCAAAAGAACAGAACAGGGTGCCAAGAAATAAATCCACACTTACACAGACAGTTAATTTACAACAAAGGAGCAAAAAATACACAATGGGGAAAGAACAGTCTCTTCAGTAAACAGTGCTGGGAAAACTCGACAGTCAAATGCAAAATAATGAAACTGGACTACTATCTTATACTATACACAAAAATGAGCTCAAAATAGATTAAAAACTTGAATAAAGGACCTGAGACAAAACCCCTAGAATTGAAAACATAGGTAGTAAACTCCTTGACATTGATGTTGGCAAAGATTTTTTTAATCTGAGTCCAAAAGCAAAGGGAACAAAAGTAAAAGTAAACAAGTAAGACTGTATCAAACCAAAAACATTCTTCACAGCAAAGGGCAAAGGAAACCAACAAAATGAAAAGGCAACCTACTAAATTGGAGAAAATATTTGCAAATGATATATCTGATAAGGGGTTAATATCCAAAATACATAAAGAAATCATACAATGCAATAGCAAAAGCAAAGATACAATCTGATTTTTAAAATGGGCAGAAGATCTGAACAATTTTCCAAAGAAAACCTGCAGATGGCTAAGAGCTACGTAAGAAGATGCTCAACATCACTAATCATCAGGGAAATGAAAATCAAAACCACAGTGAGATATGGCCTCATACCAGTCAGAATGTTGAGTATCAAAAAGAGAAGAAATGACAAGAATTGGCAAGGAGGTGGAGAAAAGGGAACCCTCATGCCCTGTTGGTGGAGGTTGTAAATTGGTAAATTTCCACTATGGAAAACAGTATAAAGTTCCTCAAAAAATTAAAAGAACTACTACCACGTGATCCAGCAATTCCACCTCAGGGTATATATAGGACACTAACTCAAAAAGATATATGCACTCCCATGTTCACTGGAGCATTATTTACAATAGTAAAGACATGGAAGCAACCTAAGTGTCAGACAAATATAAAGAAAATGTAGTGTGTGCACACACACAAAAGAATATTATCCAGCCATAAAAACAAATGAAATCTTGCCATTTGTGACCACATGGATGGACCTTGAGGGCATTATGCTAAGAAAAAAAAGAGAAAGAAGAATACCATAACGATCTTACTTATATGTGGAATCTTAAAAACTATATATATATACACACCAAACAAAACAAAACAAAACAAAACCACACAGATGCTCATAGATAGGGATATTTTTGCCAAAGGCAGCAGTGCGAGGGGAAGGAAAGGCAAAATGGGTGAAGAGTCACAAGGTACAAATTCCAGTTTATAAGTCATGGGGATGTAATGTACAACACAGTGACTATAGTTAATAAGAATTCCACAATTAAGAGAATAAATCTTAAAAGATCTCATCACAAGAAAAAAATTTTGTAACTGATGGTGATGAATGTTAACTAGACTTACTGTGACCACTTTGCAGCATACACAAATATAGAATCATTATGTTACACACCTGAAACTAATGATATATGTCAATTATCCCTGGATTTCAAAAAGCGAAAAGTTAAAGGGATTTCCTGGATCAATCAAAATAAAGCTATTAAAAAAAAATTTCCCAGGGGCGCCTGGGTGGCACAGCAGTTAAGGGTCTGCCTTCGGCTCAGGGAGTGATCCCGGCGTTACGGGATCAAGCCCCACGTCAGGCTCCTCCACTATGAGCCTGCTTCTTCCTCTCCCACTCCCCCTGCTTGTGTTCCCTCTCTCGCTGGCTGTCTCTATCTCTGTCAAATAAATAAAATCTTAAAAAAAAAAAAAAAAAAAAAAAATTTCCCAGAAAGATACGTAAAAGATTGAAAGGATTCACAGTAAGCATGGAGACCTATAATAATGCCCAACATGGGTATTACCTTATCACATTTTTAAAAAATCAAAATAAACACATGAGGGTGCTTGGGTGGCTAAGTTGGTTAATCGTCTGCCTTTGGCTCAGGTCATAATCCCAGGGTCCTGGGACTGAGCCCTGCATCTGGCTCCCTACCCAGTGGGGAGCCTGCTTCTCCCTCTCCTGCTCACCCTTCCCCCTGCTTGTACACTTGCTTGCTCTCTCTCAAATAAATAAAATCTTAAATAAGATGAACACATGAAAAAATGTTCAACATCATTGGTCACTGGGGAAATGTAAATCAAAACCACAATCACATACCACTTTATAACCATGAGAATAGTAAGTGTAGGTGAACATGCAAGAGAAACTGCATACAGTGCTAATGGAAATATAAAATGACAGAGTTTGGAAAACTTTTACAATTCCTCAAATGCTAAACATACAGTTATATATGACTCAGCAATGCTACTCTTCTCTCCCAAGAGACCTGAAAATATGTCTTACATAAGTTCTGTATTAGTGTTCATAGTGTATCTTTAATAGCCAAAAAGCAGGATTAACCCAAATGTCCACCAACTGATGAAGGAATAAACATAATGTGGTATATGCATAAAATGGAATATTATGCAGTGATGAAAAAGAATGATGTACTGCTACATGTTACAACATGATGAGCCTTAAAACATTACACTAAGTGAAAGAATCCAGGCACAAAATACCACATATGGTATGATTCCAATTTATGAAATGTCTAGAATAGACAAATCTAGAGTAACAGAAAGTAGATTAGTGGTTACCTAAGACTGGAGACAAGGGAGAAGATGGAGAACGACTGCTGATGAACACAGGGGTTCTTTTTGGGGGTGATAAAAATGTTCTAAAATTCATTGTGGGGATGGTTGCATAACTCTAAATAAACTCTAATTGTACTCTTTAAAAAAACACTGCATCATAAGTTTTATTTGAGCACATTATAGATGACAACTTCCTTCTTCCTGGGGAAGGAAACAGTCATCCAAACCTGGGAAGCACAGAGAACTCCCATCAAACTCAACAAAAGCCCACCAACACCAAGACACAGCACAGTAAAATCTGCAATATACAGAGGTAAGGAAAGAATCCTGCAAGCAGCAAGGGAAAAGAAATCCCTAACCTACAAAGAAAGACAAATCAGGTAGTAGTAGATCTCTCCAAAGAAACCTGGCAGGCCAGAAAAGAGTGGCTTGATATATTCAAGGTGCTGAAGGGGAAAAATATGCCGTCAAGAATACTTATCCATCAAGGTTGTCATCTAGAATAGAAGGAGATCAAGAGCTTCCCAAACAAAAACTAAAGGAGTTCATGATGACTAAACTACCACCCCACAAAAAGTATTAAAGAGGACCCTTTACGTGGGAAAGAAAGACCAAAAGCAACAAAAGCTGGAAAGAAACAGAGAAAATCTCCAGAAACAGCAACTTTACAGGCAATACAATGGCACTACATTCTTATCTATAAATAATTACTCTGAATGTAAATGAACTAAATGCCCCAATCAAAAGATATAAAGTATCAGAATGGATATAAAAAAACCACACACACACCCCCATCTATATGCTGCTTACAAGAAACTCATTTTAGACCTAAAGACACCTGCAGATTGAAAGTGAGGTGATAAAGAACAAACTATCATGCTAACAGAAGTCAAAAGAAAGCCAGAGTAGCCATATTTATACCAAACTAGATTTTGAACCAAAAAACGTAACGAGATAAAGAAGGGTACTATCTCATAAACAAGGGGTCTAACAACAAGAAGATCTAACAATTGTAAATATTTACGCCCCCAACTTGGGAGCACCCAAAGATATAAATCAATTAATAACAAACATAAGGAAACTCAGTAATAGCAACGGGAGACTTTAATACACCACTTACAGCAATGGACAGATTAAGCAGAAAATCAAAAGGGAACAATGGCTTTGAATGATACACTGGACCAGAGGGACTTAACAGACATATTCAGAACATTTCATCCTAAAGCAGAATACACATTCTTTTTGAGGGCACATGGAACATTCTCCAGAATAGATCACATACTGGATCACAAATCAGGCCTTCAACAAAGTACAAAAAGACTGAGATCATACCATGCATATTTTCAGACCACAATGCTATGAAACCTGAAGTCAACCACAAGAAAAAATTTGGAAAGACCACAAACACATGGAGGTTAAAGAATGTCCTACTAAAGAAAGAGGAGGTTAACCAGGAAATTAAAGAAGAAATTTTAAAAAATGCATGGAAGCAAATGAAAACACAACAGTCCAAAACCTCTGGGATGCAGCAAAGGTGGTTGTAAGAGGAAAGTATACTGCAATACAAGCCTACATCAAGAAGCAAGAAAAATCTCAAATATACAACCTAACCTTACACCTAAAAGAGCTAGAAAAGGAACAGCAAATAAAGCCTAAAGCAGCAGAAGAAAGGAAATAATAAAGATAAGAGCAGAGATAAAAAATAGTAGAAAAGATCAATGAAACTAAAATCTGTTTCTCTGAAAGAATAAAACTGATAAACCCCTGGCCAGACTTATCAAAACGAGAAGAGAAAGGACCCAAATAAATTAAATCACAAATGAAAGAAGAGAGATCACAACCAACACCACAGAACTACAAACAACTATTACAAACAATAGTAAGAGACTATTATGAAAAATCATATGCCAACAAAATAAGCATCTGGAAGAAATGGATAAATTCTTAGAAACATACAAACTGCCAAAACTGAAACAGGAAGAAAAAAATTTGAATAGACCCATAACCAGCAAAGAAAATGAATGAGTAATCAAAAATCTCCCAAATTCAAAAGTCTAGGGCCAGATGGCTTCCCAGAATTCTACCAGACATTTGAAGAAAAGTTAATACACATTCTTCTCAAACAGTTCCAAAAAAAGAGAAATGGAAAGAAAACTTCCAAACTCATTCTATGAGGCATTACCTTGATTCCAAAACCAAAGACCCCACCAAAAAGGAAAATTATAGGCCAATACACTTGATGAACACAGATGTGAAAATTCTCAACAAGACACTAGCAAATCAACTTCAACAGTACATTAAAAGAATTATTCACCATGATCAAGTGGGATTTATTCCTGGACTGCAGGGATGGTTCAATATTTACAGATGAGTCAACATGATACACCACATTAATAAAAGAAAGGATAAGAAACATATGATCCTCTCAACTGATGCAGAAAAAGCATTTGACAAGGTACAGCATACTTTTTTGATTAAAACTCTTCACAGTGTAGGGATAGAGGGAACATACCTCAATATCAAAGAAGCCATATACAAAAAGCCCACAGCAAATATCATTCTCAATGGGGAAAACCTGAGAGCTTTTCCCCATGGTCAGGAATACAGCAGGAATGTCCACTATCACCACTGTCGTTCAACATAGTACTAGAAGTCCTAACCTCAGCAATCAGACACCAAAAAGAAATAAAAGGCATCCAAATTGGCAAAGAAGTCACTCTCACTCTTTGCAGATGACATGATACTCTATGTAGAAAACTCAAAAGATTCCACCCCAAAATTGCTAGCACTCATACAGGAATTCAGCAAAGTGGCAGGATATAAAATCAATGCACAGAAATCAGTTGCATTTCTATATACTAACAATGAGACAGAAGAAAGAGAAATTAAGGAGTCAATCCCATTTACAATTGCACCAAAAGCTATGATACTTAGGAATAAACCTAACCAAATAGGCAAAGGATCTGTACTCAGAAAACTACAGAACACTCATGAAAGAAATTGAGAAAGACAAAGATATGGAAACACATTCCATGCTCGTGGACTGGAAGAACAAATACTGTTAAAATGTCTATGCTACCTAGAGCAATCCACACATTCAATGCAATCTCTATCAAAATACCATCAACTTTTTTCACAGAGCTGGAACAAATAATCCTGTAATTTGTATGGAACCAGAAAAGACCCCAAACAGCCAAAGCAATCTTGAAAAAGAAAACAAAAGCTGGTGGCATCACAATGCCAGACTTCAAGCTCTTATTACAAAGCTATACTCATCAAGACAGTACGGTACTGGCACAAAACAGACACACAGATCAACAGAACAGAATAGAGAACCCAGAAATGGACCCTCAACTCTATGGTCAACTAATCTTCAACAAAGCAGGAAAGAATATCCAATGGAAAAAACACAGTCTCTTCAACAAATGGTGTTGGGAGAACTGGACAGCTACATGCAGAAGAATGAAACTGGACCACTTTCATACACCACACACAAAGATAAATTCGAAATGGGTGAAAGACCTAAATGTGAGACGGGAATCCATCAAAAGCCTAGAGTAGAACATAGGCAGCAACTTCTTTGACCTCAGCCATAGCAACTTATTAGACATGTCTCTAGAGGCAAGGGAAACAAAAGCAAAAATGAACTATTGGGACTTCATCAAGGTAAAAAGCTTCTGCACAGCGAAGAAAACAATCAACAAAACTAAAAGGCAACCTAGAGAATGGGAGAACATATTTGCAAATGATGTGTCCAAAAAAGGGTTAGTATCCAAAATCTATAAAGAACTTATCAAACTCAACACCCCAAAAATGAATAATCCACTTAAGAAATGGGCAAAAGGGGCGCCTGGGTGGCTCAGTCACTTAAGCGTCTGCCTTCGGCTCAAGTCATAATCCTGGAGTCCTGGGATCAAGTCCTGCCATCGGGCAGCCTGCTCAGCAGAGAGCTGCCTTCTCCCTCTCCCTGCTGCTCCCCCTGCTTGTGCTCCCTCTCTCTAATAAATTTAAAAATCTTAAAAAAAAGAAAAAAGAAAAAAGAAATGGGCAGAAGACACGAACAGACATTTTTCCAAAGACATATAGATGCCTAATAAGCACATGAAAAGATGCTCAACTTCACTCATTATCAGGAGAATACAAACCAAAACCATGATGAGATACCACCTCACACCTGTCAAAACGGCTAAAATTAATGGCACAGGAAACAACAGATGTTGGCAGGTATGTGGAGAAAGGGGAACCCTCTTACACTGTTGATGAGACTGCAAACTGATGCAGCCACTCTGGAAAACTGTATGGCGGTTCCTCAAAAAGTTAAAAACAGATTTACCCTATGACCCAGCAATTGCACTACTAGGCATTTACCCAAAGGACACAAAAAATACTGATTCAAAGGGGCAGATGCACCCTGTTTATAGCAGCATTATCAACTATAGCCAAAATATGGAAAGAGCCCAGGTGTCCATCGACTGATTAATGGATAAAGAAGATGGTATATTACTCAGCCATCAAGAAGAATGAAATTCTGCCATTTGCAATGACCTGGATGGAACTAGAAGGTATTGCGGCACCTGGGTGGCTCAGTCAGTTCAATGTCTGCCTTCAGCTCAGGTCATGATCTCAGGGTCCTGGGATCGAGCCCGACATCGGGCTCCCTGCTCAGCGGGGAGTCTGCCTCTCCCTCTCCTCCCTCTGCTTCTCCCTTCTGCTTCTGCTCTCTCTCTTGCTCTCCCTCTCTCTCAAATAAATAAGAAAAAAAACAAAAACAAAATGAGGGGTTATAGAGGGAGGTGTGTGGGGGAACGGGCTAAATGGGTAATGGGTATTTAGGAGAGCACTTGTGATGCACACTGGGTATTATATGTAAGTGATGAAACACTAAATTCTACATCTGAAACAACGTCACCATATATATTAACTAGAATTTAAATAAAAACTTGAAGGAAAAAAAAAACCCAAAACATTGCATTGTATCCTTTAAAAGGTTAACTTTATGCTATGTGAATTAAGCCTCAATAAAACTGTTACAGAGAAATTAAAAATCAAGAGATCCCTTTATTTTCTAATTTTTATTGAAAATTTTGGTGAATTCATTTTTAAACAGAGCTCAATTCTAAATTGATCTTAATTCTAACTGTGATGTTAATTTTAAGTAAATTTTAAACCAAATCACAACTTTTAAACAAATACCTGTTTGTACAGCAGTATCCTTTTTGGGAGAGGTTGCAGAATTGGTACATGTATTCTTTTTACCACTGACATCATCCAAGCCATGTCCTAAATTTGAAATGTTGTTAGTAGATGCATTATATTCCACTTTTATCAACTGGCAAGAGAAATATATTATCCAACATAATGACAGTTCAGAAAGAGTAACAGAAAGTATGTGTAGCAGCAACTAAATACACACAAGATTTTTAGTGCAATCAGTGTGAACACTGCAATAAAAATGTAAAAGGGCTATCCTAAAGTTTCTTACAAAAAGTGACCTGCATTTTTATCCCATACTGAATACAGGGGGAGATCACTTCATAGATTTCTCTAAAAAAACTGGGCAAAAAAAATATACATTTTACCTACTGTAAGCAAAACATAAGAAAATTTATGTAAAATGGGAAACAAACGCAGAAGAAAAATTATTAAATTTCCTTACTACTTACAGCCCATTGACAAGTCCTTGAAATAGACAGTGACATTCCTCTAGGAACTCAACTGCCTGGATGTTGACACTTTGCTAAGGGCAAAAGGCAATCTTAGCCCAACCCCCACAATCCTGTAAGTCTACTTTAAGATAAAAAAAATTCCTTCGGAAACTTCCTTTATCTCTACCGCCGTCCCGGCCCCCGATACATGTTGACAATCATCCCCCAATCATATGATCCACTGATATAATCTGAAGGGTCTCATAACTAAGGTTTTATCAGACAGTAATAAATGACCTTTTCCCAACAATAGCTAGGCCCCTCAAGGTCCTGGAAACCTTGCTTTCAAATTCCTTAGAAACTTACACTGTCCCTAACCCTGCACAACTTGAAAGTATATAATGAGCCACTCCTCATGACCCTAAGTGCTGCTCTTTCTGCCCACAGGTCCTGTCCCCGTGCTTTAATAAAACCACCTTTTTGCACCAAAGGTATCTCAAGAATTCTTTCTTGGCTGTCAGCTTTGAACCCTAACATCTTTCCTATATCGTAAAAGATTATTGGGAAGTGTAACATTATTTAATTCTGCTCTTAAGGCAATTTCCCAAATAAAATAAGCATTATGAAGTTACATTAGTTCAAGGTCTGAAATTCCTTAAACAATATTCAGTCAACAGGCGTGTTAAAGGTATTAAAAAGAGGCAGTTATTTAAAATCCTCTTCAAAAGATATTATAAGTAAAATTCTAGTGAAGTGCTTACCGCCAAGATTTTTAATCAATCCAGAAGTGTCATGTCCCTTTTGAGCCAGTTCTCGGATTCTCTGTTCTTGTTTCAGCCTCTGTGCTAGCTCCTGTGCTCTCTGCATCGTCTGGAATAGCTCATTTGTCTTGAGAGTCATGATTTCCTGTTAATATTGAAGTGCACAAAATTATTAAATATAATCATCAAACACGTATAGACTTGACTACTCTGAGCAGATAAGCTCCTACTATGTGCCAGGCGCTATTCAAGATACTGGGAGAACCAGTCAACAGGGCAAAGTTTCTCGCTTTTGGAGCTTACATTTTAGTATCATATTCTACAGCTGTATTAGACCACAAATATAAGAACTCTTTTTACCCACTGAAGTTTATAGTAATAGTTTTCAAAGTTTCTAAAACCAGTGGTCATTTCCATCAGAATTCCATTAAGATTAAAAATAGATTATTAAGAGGTAAAATACAAGGTTTATGGCCATTTCTTGCAATTCAAACAAATGATCCTTTGACTTTTTCACGTACATAGTTATTTCATAGGAGTAGTTGGCTCAACCTATTCAACATGACGAAATTAAACCCAGACCATCTGCTGCTTCATCAGCTAAGTGTTGAGTGAAGGCTGAAAATGGGAAATATCAAGAAAATGCAGACTCTGGGCTCCATCTCCCAGGGCCAGGGGAAATGCTCTATGCTCTACTCTAAACCTCACAAATCCCTGGCAATCACATGTCATTGTAGGATTTGCTCATGTCAGGTCAGCTCAAACATGGCACCTGACACAATCATACCTACGCTGCGTGTACCATTTAATAGAGATGTTCTCCTAGCTAACCAGGTATCTACTCTTTTTTAAAAAGGCTCTTATTTAGCACACAGGAAAACTCTGACACAGCAATAAAATGTATCATCAATCCCAGCCAATCACAGCAAATATATGCTCCTGTTCACTAATGGATACAGACAGAAAGGCCAATCATTTCTTTTAACACATCTAGAATATTTATTTATTTATTTTTTTTTTTTTTAAAGATTTTATTTATTTATGTGACAGAGAGACAGCCAGCGAGAGAGAGGGAACACAGCAGGGGGAGTGGGAGAGGAAGAAGCAGGCTCATAGCCGAGGAGCCCGATGTGGGACTCGATCCCGGTACGCCGGGATCACGCCCTGAGCCGAAGGCAGACGCTTTAACGACTGCGCTACCCAGGCGCCCCTACATCTAGAATATTTATTAAAAATCATTGCTTAGAGGGGCGCCTGGGTGGCTCAGTCGTTAAGCGTCTGCCTTTGGCTCAGGGTGTGATCCCGGCGTTCTGGGATAAAGCCCTGCATCAGGCTCCTCCACTGGGAGCCTGCTTCTTCCTCGCCCGCTCCCCCTGCTTATGTTCCCTCTCTCGCTGGCTGTCTCTCTCTCTGTCAAATAAATACATAAAATCTTTAAAAAAATATATACATATCATTGCTTAGAAAACATTTCAAAATGAAGCACATGGATAACTTTTGTCCTGTACTGTATTGGCCTTTCTTAGCAGAGGAAAAAACCCAAGCAATACAGCATTTGTGAAGCAATCCCTTAAAATAATTAAACCTTCTCTAGCTTTTCCCTTTCATTCATAACCTTTATAAATGCAAAACTTCAGTGTTTCTGCATACACCTTCAAAATTTCAAAATACATGCAAATGTTCAACTTCTGATTATTTTTCCTTTAAAAATACATCCATTTTTATTCTATAATGTTATTTATAATATAAATACTACCATGTTCATGGACTGAAAGTATTATAATGTCTATTCTACTCAAAGCAATCCACAGAGTCAATGTAATCCCTATCAAAATACCAATAGTATTTTCCATAGAACTAGAACAAATAATCTTAAAATCTTTATGGAACCACAAAGGACCCCAAATAGCCAAAGCAATTTTGAGGAAGCAGAACAAAGCTGAAGGTATCACAATCTCAGATTTCAAGTCATATATGCTACAAAGCTAGTACTCAAAATAGTATAGTAATGGCACAAAACAGATCAGTAGAAGAGGACAGATGGCCCAGGAATAAAACCATGTTTAGATGGTCAACTAATCTATGACAAAGGCGGCAAGAATATGCAATGGGTAAGACAGTCTCTTCAACAAAAAAGGCTGGGAAAACCGGACAGTTACATGCACAAGAATGAAACTGGATTTTCTTCCACCATACACAAAAATAAACTCAAATAGATCTAAACTGTGAGACCTAAAACCATAAAACTCCTTAAAGAAAACATAAGCAGTAACCTCTTGGACCTCAGCCTTATCAACGTTTTTTTAGATCTGTCTCCTCAGGCAAGGGAAATAAAAGCACAAATAAACTGTTGGAGATTACATCAAAATAAAAAGCTTCTACACAACAAAAGAAACCATCCACAAAACAACACAACAAATTACTAAATGGGAGAAGATATTAGCAAACAATAAATGTGAAAAGGAGTTAATAAACAAAATACACAAAAGAACTAATGTAACTCAACATCAAAACCCCAAATTCATTTTATTTCAAGACAGAGAGCATGAGCACATGAATGGGGGAGAGGGGCCAAGGAAGGGCGGATGGAGAGAATCTTAAGCAGGCTCCACATTGGGCTTCATCTCACGACCCAGTAAGCATGACCTGAACTGAAATCAAGAGTCAGACACTTAACCAACTGAGCCACCCTGGTGTCCCCCCCCCAAAATAATCTGATTTTTAAAAAAGGGCAGGGGACCCAAACAAACATTTCCCCAAAGCATACAAATGGCTAACAGACACAGGAAAAGATGCTCAACATCACTAATCATCAGGGAAATGCAAATCAAAACCATAATTATATCATCTCACCCTAGTCAGCATAGTTAGTATCAAAAAGATTAGAAACAACAAGTGTTGGTGAGGATGTACAGAAAAGGAACCCTCCTGCACTACTGGTGGGAATGGAAATCAGTATAACCTCTGTGGAAAACAGTATGGACCTTCCTCAAAAAATTAGAAGTAGATCACATGATCCAGTAATTCCACTACAGAGTATTTACCGAAAAGAAACAAAAGATATATGCACCTGTACGTTTACTGCAGCATTATTTACAATAGCCAAGATATGCAAGCAGCCCAAGTGTCCATGAGCAGATGAATAGATAAAGAAGATGTGGTATATACAAAAAGTAGAGTATTATTCCATAAAAAAGAATGAGATCTTGCCATCTGCAGTAACATGGATGGGCACAGAGGGTATTATGCTCAATGAAATAAGTCAGATGGGAAAGACAAATACTATATGAAGTCACTACATGTGGAATCTAAAAAGATAAAATGAAAAGCAAAACAAAAAACCCCAAACAAACACAAAAAGAGACCCACAAACCAGTACCGGGGAAGCAGGGGTTAGTAAATGAGGGAAGAGGAGTGGGAGATACAGACTTCCAGTTATGAAATGAAGAAGTCATAGGGATAAAAGCTACAGCACAGGAATACAGTCAATGGTACTATAATATTGTGTATGGTATGCTTGTGAAGACAGCATAACATACAGGACTCTTGAATCACTGTTGCTGTACACCTGAAACTAATGTACCACTGTGTGTCAACTATATTTCAATAAAAATTTTTTACATATATACTTACTTCCTTTTGTTTTTGCTTAAGTATGTCTTGTTCATACTGTTTCTGCATCTCTTCTCGGTCCCGTGCTAAGCGACGCTCCTCTTCTTCTTCTTCCTTCTTTCTTTGCTGTTCTTCCAGCTGCTTCTTCCTGCGTTTCTCTTCTACCTGAGCAGTGATGGCTTTCTAGTTATAAATCATAAATCATAAAAAGCACTGTCACAAATTTAAAAAACCCATCTGAAGCATTTGTATTTCTAAAATAAGTTTATCAGTAGCAGATAATATATAATATAGTATTACATATATAAATAAAGTTAAAATGTCAAATTTCCAATGTATTTGTCCCATCTCTCGTCTGTCAAATTCTACATGATTTTCTTTAACCAGAGGAGGGCTGTTAGAAGAAGTAATTCAAAAACAACTAAAGAAAAAAATCTCAGCACTTAGCATAGTGCCTGGTAAGTAGCAGTCGTTCTGTAATTCACTTACTGATTAAGACTAACAATATTAATTAAACTGAATTCTTCATGTATCAGAGGTTTTAAAGAATTATTCAGAATTTTAAGTCCCTTTAGTGTTAGACTAAAATTAGGAGAGAATTTTAATCTTAGTCTCCTTTCTTATATTATCTGCTAGATTTCTCAATCAGAATTCTACTTCAATGCCCTATATAGTTCCCTTAAAAGAACTAATTCTCATCCTAAACGAAATTCAGAAGAACTAAAAACATGAAAAAAAATAACCAGTACTAACTTTAGATTTAGTGCCATTTCATATATACAACTTACACAACATTAAAGACCTTCTCTTCTGGCAGGCTGTACTATGTGATACTGTCTGGTTCTCAGCATCAGTATAATTTTAATATTAATGCCAGCTGGAGTAAGAATTAGATTCATCACAGGACTGGAGAGGGCTTGTGCTGTACATTTATATTAGAATTTTAATTTCCATTTATTTAGATATCCACTGGCCATGACTAATACTTATTAATGCAAAGAACAGTATTTTACAATGCAATACCTGATGTTCTAACTGTTTCTGTCGTCGCCTGTCACGTTCTTCGATCTGAGCTGGATCCAAGAGAGCAGTCATAGAACGGAGAAAGCTGGCAAGACAGACACTTTAGCTATTCAAAACTCCCAAAAGGTAATTTTAACAAGATGCTAAATTATTTTTGTTTCAGATATATCCACTAGTCACTTCTACTTTAAAGAAAAATACCAAACCTGAAATCAATTAACACATATTATAAATATAACCACAGTCCTTTTAATAAAGCACACAGATTTTCTTAAACATTAATAAACACTGAAAAATAAACTTACTTTGTTTTCTGACTATTTGCCGTGGTTATATCTCTAACCGGTTTTGCTATATGCTCCTCCTCTGAAGGTTCGACCTGGCTTCCAGTTGTAGGTGTATAAACACTGCGGAGATCAGCCAGTTCCTGAGTGTCCGGAGAGACACAGAAGTACTCTGGTTGGTTGTGTGGTGACCGAGAGGACATTTGAGATTGAGAAGCAGGATAGTTCTTTAATGAATCAAAATGCATTGCCCATCTGTCATGTTCCTCACCCTAATCATGATAAATAAGAATTACTAAGAATTTTTCCAATTGTTCTCATGTATAAAGTCCTAAATGATAATCAAACACAATTTTTAAAAATCACCATAGAGCAGAATAAGCATCATAAAAATTAACGGAGCTACATTCTTTACTAATTCCATATCTACTTAGATAACTAACATGAAGAATATGAGAAATTCAAAGAATAAGGAAATTCCTAAAAAGTTATTTTTAAGAAACCATGCAAAATCATTAACTAAATGCAGTCAATAAAAGGTTTACAAGAGCAAATGTGTAATAATTTGAATACTGTAGTCTTGTCAAATAGTTTTAGGATACTTTTAGGTTTATGATTAAAGACTCAAATTATTTTTTCCCTTTATATCATCCACATAAATTTATAAGTTACCTTTGAAGATGTAATTTTTCCCTCTATTTTTCTTTGCCGATCATCTTCTATTTGCTTATTCAAATCTTCAATCCATTTCCTCTGCTGTTCTTGTTTCAAGGCACTGAAAGGGCGCTCCGGTGGTAATGCTTCCTAAACAACAGTCATCAAAACTATCTACAGTGGAGCTCTCTTTTTCTAACCACTTTATAAATCTTGCCAAAAATTTATACAGATTTAAGCAGAAAGGCATTTATCTCTAAGAGGAACAATAACTGTAAACAAAAAAATTTGAGTTATACAAAAATTAAACATGTATTTCAATTTTCAGAATATTTGTAACATATACTAGTAAAGAACAAGGAACTAAACGTAAAAAAAAAGTAATTTTCTAATGAAAAATAAATCCTTTATCTAAAATAATTATAAGATTTTTCAAAAGTCTATCCTAATAGTTTTGTTTACACTTTGAAAGGAGTTACTGATAATTTACAATAGATGAATATTGTTTTACATTTGGCTTCAGAATACAACAAATGTTGCCTTTGGACCAAGAGCCAGAAGGATGTAAGGGAGCCAGTGGTTTTCTCTTGAATCATGATGTCTTTCTAGGATATCCCTCTTTTCCATTCAATAAAAGGTTTACAAGAGCAAATGTAAGTGCTATAGCCCTATCACAGTCTATGACGTTTCAGTAAGAAAAACATACTGTGTTCAGGTTAAGTCCTTGAATTCTAAGAAAAAAACAAAAATTAAACAGTAGCATAAAAATTTGTTGCTTAATTTATGAGAATTTGGTATGCTCTAACAAAAAGAAAAGAATATATTCTTTTTTTTTTTTTTTAAAGATTTTATTTATTTATTCGACAGAGATAGAGACAGCCAGTGAGAGAGGGAACACGAGCAGGGGGAGTGGGAGAGGAAGAAGCAGGCTCACAGCAGAAGAGCCTGATGTGGGGCTCGATCCCATAACTCCGGGATCACACCCTGAGCCGAAGGCAGACGCTTAACCACTGTGCCACCCAGGCGCCCCGAAAAGAATATATTCTACTCAAATTGTCCTGAAAGGCAAAAGCTAAGCAACAAATACTTTATTATATGGAATAACTGCAAGACATAATTTAAAAAGTAGTTTGAATACTACAATGGCAATATACCTGATGTTACTTTCCGCCTTTGTTTTTATTTTATTTTTTAAAGATTTTATTTATTTATTTGACAGAGAGAGAGAGAGACAGCCAGCGAGAGGGAACACAAGCAGGGGGAGTGGGAGAGGAAGAATCAGGCTACCAGCCAAGGAGCCTAATGCGGGGCTCAAACCCAGAATGCTGGGATCATGCCCTGAGCCAAAGGCAGACGCTTAAGGACTGCGCCACCCAGGCGCCCCCACCACCGCCTTTGTTTTTAACAGAAACAATGACAAAGCTCCTAGTCTGTAAGCAATTGCTTTGATCAAAGGAAGGAAATATTTATATAAAAGAAAAAAATCTTAATATCTCATGTATTCTTACATTTTTCAAAGAGATAAAAACCATCACATTTCTTTAAGCTTAAAAGAACCACTTCCAAAGGAGTATTATCTTATCTTCAGGTAGGTAAGTGAATAATTCTAGCTCTAAAAATGTTATCTTAAGAGATGAAAATGGAAAAGAAAAACAAATGGCCCCTTTGAACTTCTTACAAGACATTCTCAACATGGCACTCAATCACCTTAGAACTGTCATCTGTTTCTTACGTCTGATTTAACCAGATCTGGTTTCAAGTCTGTTTTTTCAGTTTGCCTTTTTAATTTGTTCATTTGTTTTTTACATTCACATTTGAGTGAAATAATATGGTATTTGTCCTTCTCTGACTTACTTTGCTTAGCATAATACTTTCTGGCTCCATGTTGTTGCAAATGGCAAGATTTCACTCTTTTTTATGGCTGAGTTATATTCCATTGTATATATACCATATCTTCTTCATCCATTCATCTATCAATGGACACTTGGGCTGCTTCCATAATTTGGCTAATGTAAATAATGCTGTAACGAACACAGGGGTGCACCTATCCATTCGAATTAGTGTTTTCATATTCTTTGGGTAAATACCCAGTACTGCCAATTACTGGATCATATGGTAGTTCTATTTTTAATTTTCTGAGCATACGGTTTTCCGCAGTGGCTGCACCAGTTTGCATTCCCCCCAACAGCGCATGAGAGTTCCCTTTTCTCCACATCTTTGCCAGTACTTGTTGTTTCTTGTGTTTTTGATTTTAGCATTTCTGACAGGTGTGAGGTGATATCTCATTATAGTTTTCATTTGCATTTCCCTGATGCTGAGTGATGCTGAGTATCTTTTCATAGGTCTGTTGGCCATCTGCAGTATGTCTTCTTTCAAGAAATGTCTGTTCATGTCTTCTGCCCATTTTTAAATTGGATTACTTGTTTTTTTGTATGCCAAGTTAAGTTCTGTATATATTTTGGAGACTAAACCCTCATCAAGTATATCATTTGCAAATACCTTCTCCCATTCAGTAGGTTGTCTTTTAGTTTTATTGTCTCCTTTACTGTACAGAAGTTTTTTATTTTGATGAAGACCCAATAGTTTATTTTTGCTTTTGTTCCCCCTGCCTGAGGAGATGGATCTAGAAAAATGCTGCTGTGGCTAATGGCAGAGAAATTACTGCATATGGTGCTCTCTTTTAGCATTTTTATGGTTTCAGGTCTCACATCTGGGTCCTTAATCCATTCTGAGTTTATATTTGTGTATGGTGTAAGAAAGTGGTCCAGTTTCTTCTTTTAAATATAGCTGCCCAGTTTTTCCAATGTGTTTCTTTTTTAAGTTGGAAATTCCTTCAGACAAATTTCTTAAGGCAATTCCTTCATGAATTGGGGTAAATCTTGTCAAATACTTTTTGTGTACCTATTGAGATTTCTTTTTTAAGTAGGCTTGATGCTCAGCATGGAACCTAACATGGGGCTTCAACTCACAACTGTGAGATCAAGACCTGAGCTGAGATGAAGAGTTGAATGCTTAACACACTGAGCCATCCAGGCGCCCCCGCCAACATATTTTCTTTCATTATTAAAATGGTATACCTGTGGATTTTAAAATATTTCCTTAACTACCTAGGAAAAATCTTAGTCATGACATATTATTACTTTTAAAAAATACATATTTGAGAGAGTGACAGAAAGCACAAGAAGGGGAAGGTCAGAGGGAGCAGCAGACTCCCCACTGAGCAAAGAGCCCGATGTGGGACTTGATCCCCGGGGCCTCTGGGATCATGACCTGAGCCAAAGGTAGAAGTTTAACCAACTGAGCCACCCAGGCACCCATATTTATTACCTTTTTATATATTACTGAAATTTAATTGGTAATATTTTCTTTAGAATTTTTGGGTGTATATTCCTGAATAAAATAAACCTTATTTTCCTGGCTTTAGTATCAAGTTTATATTGGTCTTGTACAATGAATTGGGAGCTATTCCATATTTTTACCATCTGGGTATCTGAATAAACTTGGAATTTATTCCATAAAAGTTTGGTAGAAATTGTTAGTAAAACCACTTGGACATTTTACTTCCCTTGTGGGGAAATCTTTCTAACCAGATCTACATTTAACAGTAACAAGACTATTCAAGTGTTTCGTTTAAGTCAGTTCCTTTTTTTTTTTTTTTTTAAGTAATCTGTACACCCAACATGGGGCTCAAACTTACAAGAGTCACATGCTCTACCAACTGAGCCAGCCAGGTGCCCCCAAGTCACTTACTTTAAGTTATGATTTTTACAGTAATTTCTCCATTTCACCTAAGTTTTCAGAATTGTTGGCATAAGATATCCACTAATAAATTATCTGCTAATAAATTACCCCACCTGCAATTATGCCATTTTCTCATAATTTTATCTTCTTGATCAGTCTTTTCTAGAGATATATTTTGTTATTTCTTTCAAAACAGGCAACTTTCAGCTTTGTATGTTATGACTGGTACCCCTATTTTCATGATTTCTTCTAATTTAATCTGTTGTTCCTTTTTCTAACTTAATATGGACACCTAGCATACTGCTTAAAAGGTTTTCTTTTCTAATACACTTTCTCTTGAATTTTTGATGTGTTTCTGGTGTGTAACCATTATCATTTTGTTCCAAGTATTTGTGATTTCCATTATAGTTTTTTTTTACTCAAGTTACTCAGTGTGATTTTTAATTTCCAAATACGTATGTAGTAGTTAAAAAACTCTTATTAGTAACTTCTAAGTTACTTGTAGTTAGAGATCACTTTACAATAGCTATTTAAATTTTATCTGAATCTTTATGTCCTAACACAAATCACTTTTTGTAAATATCCATGTGTGCCTGAGAAAGTATTTCCCAATTGTTGAACAAAGAATCTGATCTGTTGGGGCACCTGGGTGGCTAAGTAGTTAAAGCGTTTGCCTTCAGCTCAGGGTCCTGGGATCGAACCCCGCATCGGGCTCCCTGCTCTGCTGGGAGCCTGCTTCTTCCTCTCTCCCATTCCCCCTGCTTGTGTTCCCTCTCTCGCTGGCTGTCTCGCTCTCTGTCAAATAAATAAAATCTAAAACAAAAACAAAAACCTGATATGTTAACTAGGACCAACTTGCTATTCTGATTTCTACACTGAAATCTCTGTTTAAATAAAGAATTTATAAGTTTCTCTGCTGTTTTAGGGTGCGTGGGTGGCACAGTTGGTTAAGTGTCTAACTCCTGGCTTTGGTTTGGACTGTGATCTCGGGGTCGTGAGATCAAGCCTTGCATTGGGCTCCATGCTCAGCACAGATTCTGCTGGAGATTCTCTGTCCCCCTCCCATTCACGGTCTCACTTTCTCTATAAAATAAATAAATATTTTAAAAAAATTTCTCTGCAGTTTTAACAATTTCTCAATTCAGATATTGAAGTCTTTATTTGAGTCTACCAATTTTTGTTTCATATATTTTTATCAGGTTCACGCACGTTAAAAATTGCTATACCTTCTTGATATGCTAAATCTCCCATCTATATTTACAACCCTCACCATCCCTAATAATGATTTGTCTTATTTTTATTAGTGCAGCAATAACAATTTTATTTTGGTTAGCATTTTTTTGATCCTATTGTTTTCAACCTTGCTGTATTCCTATGCTTTAGGTGTGTCTTGTATTCTAGAAAGTATCTAGATTTCTTTATTCTAATCAGTAATTTTCTTAATTGGTGAGTTTTGCTTCACCTAGATTTATTATATTTATTGATACATTTGGTCCTATTTCTACCTTAATCTTACATTTCAGTTTACCCACTTTATTTTTAAGGCTTTAAATTTTTGACATCGAAGATATCATCTTCTAATAAGAACTTTAATATGTTCGCATATCCTTTGATCTTGCCATCCTCTGCCAACACATCAAGGTTGGTATTAACTAGACCTTTCAGTTATTAAGGATATATATATATATAATTTTTAAAGATTTTATTTATTTATTTGACAGAGAGAGAGACAGCCAGAGAGAGAGGGAACACAAGCAGGGGGAATGGGAGAGGAAGAAGCAGGCTCCCAGCAGAGCAGGGAGCCTGATACGGGGCTTGATCTCAGGACCCTGGGTTCATGCCCTGAGCTGAAGGCAGACACTTAACGACTGAGCCACCCAGGTGCCCCAAGTATATATTTTTTATAAAGATAACAATCAACTCTACCAAGGTAAATAACCACAAATCTCTTGCAGCATCCCTTAATTTACCTTACCTTTTTGGTTAAGCACTTCATTCAAAACTGGTTTCAATGTCATCTTTTAATAAAAATCTTCAGAAGACTTTAATGGCTGAGGATCTTTTATTATCTATCATAGATACATAGATAATGATAGCTTGGCTACATATGAAATTCTAAGTTTTAAGTTCTTTCCATCAACTTTGAAAATATGATTCCATAGTTATCTTGTACCCAGTGTTGCTGCCAGAAAAAGTGAAGCTCAAACTTGTTCTTTTATATACTGCTTGTTCTTTCTTTCTGCAGGCCTTTAGAATTTCTTGGTCTTCCATATTCCTAAATTTCAGGTTAGTATGTATAGTGAGGTATTCCTTATTCTCTTTTCGGGGTGCTCTCTAGCCCTTTAAATCAAGGGTCAGTTAATAAACTGATCTCAATTACTTTTTCAAGTATTTCCTCTCTTCTCCAAATTTCCCTCTTGTTTGGAGGGAATGTCAGCATTTCTATTTTCATTTTCATACTGCCTTAAAATTTTTTCCCCATTTGTCCTTTCCTTTTTCAAGATTTTTAAAAATATATATGGCTTTCCAATTATTTATTCATTCCCTAGCTCTATCATTCCCACTATTTCTCATCTATTATATTTTATACTTTATTGTATGTTTCACACCTAAATTTTCTGCATGGTTGTCTCTCTTCCATGTTCTCACTTATAACACTTTCCCTTACTTCTTTTATTATATTCATTAAACTAAATTTATGAATTCATCTGTCCTAATATTTTTGCTTCTGTTAGACTCTGATATCCTCTATCTGCACTGTTCTTCCTTTGAAATTGTTGTTCCTCTAACATTTATGTTATTTGCAGCAGTTAATTTTTTTCCTGGCATTATCAACCAAACTTGTCCAGCAACGAACAGCCAATATATTCAGTAGCAGCAATGGCAGAGGAGACTAGCCTGGCCCTAGGATGGAAACTTCAGGCACTAAAAACAATCACTCCCCTCAGAGCTTCTTTTTTGAGAACACTCCTTAGATTGTAACTGTAATTCACCAGACAAGCGAGTATGAACAGGAAGGGGCAGAGTAGTCTCCACCTGATCTTCCAAGTGCCTGCAAAGAAGTAAGATTTAAGCAAGGACTGGCCCAGGATTTTATTCTATGGGACAGCTAGAACAGAGATCTGACTTACAGTAAATGTGAGGCACTGTTTAAGATAATGACATTAGGGGATGGGGGGAAGCATATTAACAAGAACAGAATTCCAACCATTCATTTCCTATTTTCTTCTCCCACAGAGATGGTGGGTTAACTTCTACCACACGCAACCTACCAATTCAACAAACCAAAAATACTCGTTTTTCCAGTATCTTAGGAACTGACCTTAAGGGCAAGTACTAGCAGTTTACAACCAAGGTTCAGAATCTTGAGATGATGGGATCTTAGTATTTTTAAGCTTGTAAAAGCTTATTTGTTGTCAGTATTTTCTGCTTAACTTTAATTTTTGGTTATGTTTTTCTTATAACATTATAGCAAATTCTGTGACTTCTCTGTTGATATTTGAAAATTTGATACACGTGTTTGTAGAAAACAAAATTACTGATACTTTTATTGTCCAAATACTCTGATAATACCCTAGTAAAAATGTGCCTCAATTTCTCATATTTATTTTTGGCTTACAAATCACAAAAATATTATTTTTACATCTTTGTTATTGACTCTACATTTTAGCAAAAATAATTTATTATGGGGGTGCCTGGGTGGCTCAGTTAAGCATCCAACTCTTGATTTCAGCTCAGGTCTTGATTTCAAAGTCATGAGTTCAAGTCCCATGCTGGGCTCCACTCTGGGCATGGAGCTTACATTAAAATAAATAAGTTAACAGCTTTCTCTCCCAAAGTAATGTTTCTAAAATTACTAGCAATTTTGCTTTTTGTTTTTTTTAAATTTTGATTGGCTTATATAACCCATTTTTAATAATGTGTAATTTTATTTCAAGTGTATCTCTTTTAAGGTCTGTGGGGTTCTCATACCTCTGCTTTTAAATAAAAGATTTTTGACCTTTCAGAGTTGATTTTTGTTTTCTGTGTGTACAGATTACACTAGCTATTCTGTTTATAATTAAGCTAGTGGTTATCTTTGCTTTCTACATTCTTAACCTTTACGTGGGTTTCAGAATCATAATTAACTCTGTCTTTATAGAGAGATCATGCAACACATCAACACAAAAGCATAAAGCATAAAACAAACAAAAGCATAAAGAACAAAAGTGGAATGTTTCCCTTTGCTTCCATTACTCTCTCACCAGACTTAGACAATGCCAACAATCTGCTTTCTTTTATGTATTCATATTTGTTGATACATCGTCCATATTTTTTTCCCTTTAAACATAGAAATGGTTATATCATATGTACTGTTTTGCAATTTACCTTATTTCACAAAGTCTCAGAGACTTTGTGGAAGCTATATAGTCCCTTTTTTTAAACCACAAATTCCTTACTGTGTTTTAATTCTGATTCATTTTCTGACCCAGAAATAATCTTTAAAAACTTCTTTAAAAAAATGAAAAATCAGGGAAAGATCTTTGGGAGAAATATTTTATCAATTCTTACAGATCTGAACATATCTTTATGCTCCCTTTACATGTGAACATGTTGTTTAGGCATTAAATTCTTTGCCCCAAGGGTATATGTAGGGTATCTATTAAACCCTATAAACACTGTTCTATTATCTACAGAGGAGAAATTTAAGGTTAACTTGATTTTTGTTCTGTCTTCTTATTTTAAATGCTTGAAGAAGTCTATACTTGTTCTTGAAATTTTAACAGTTATTAGGATGTATATTTTTAAATCAAAGTAAAAGTCAAAAAAGGAAAAGACACATATATATTATCCAATTATGATTATGCATACATATTAATGCATACATATATATATATACATATTAAGATGACATTCATATGTATTATTATTGGGTGTGGTGCCTGCTTAAGATTCTCTCCCTCTCCCTCTGCTCCTCCTCTCTCCACACTGCCCCTCATACTCCACTGGCTTGTGTGTGCTGTCTCTCCCCCCCAAAAAAACAAAAAAAACCAAAACAAAGCAAAAACCAAAAACTCTCTTCTTAAAAAGAAAAGAAAATTGGTAAAAATTTAACAAAAAAAATTAAATATAAAATACCAGAGGATCCAACGATTCCACTTATGGGTATATACCCAAAAGTATTAAGAACAAAGCCTCAAAGAGATTATGTGTAAACCAATGTTCACAGCAGCATTATTCCACAACAGCCAAAAAGGGGTAACAACTCAAATGTCCATCAACATTTGGATGGATAAACAAAATGTAGTTGTTATAAACACAATGAAATATTATTTAGCCTTAAAAAGGAATGAGATTCTGATATATGCTACAACATGGATGAACCCTGAAAACTTAATGGTAAGTGAACTTTGTCAGACAAAAAGATTCAAATATTACAAAATTCCACTTAAAGGTATCTAGAATAGTCAAATTCATAGACAAATTAGAATGGCTGCCAACAGTTAGGGGGAGGGAAAAATGGGGAGTGTTTAATGGATACAGTTCAGTTTGTAAAGATAAAAAAATTCTGGAGGAGGACAGTGGTGATGGTTGCCTGACAACGTGAATGTACCTAATCCCTCTATACTGCACATTTAAAAATTACTAAAATGGTAAATTCTGTGTTATGTGTATTTTTCCACAATAAAAAAAAGGTTAAAAAGGAATAAAAGTAGAAATTTTTATTGGCCAAATGCAGAACTATGGTATGGTGGTAGCAATAAGAAGCTTAAACACAATAGTTCAAAATTACACAGTACAAAAGAATGTTTGGGCTGAACAATACAGGGATGAGAATACAGGGCCATTCTACTGGGGGAGGTGGGGTAAGACTGAGAATCAAGAAAAAAGAGGAAGGGAAGCTGGTGAGATAACTGACCCTGACCCTGAACAGTCTCATAGCTCCAAATGGATCTGCTTTGTAAGTTACAAATAGAGTAAACCTTCATTGAACACTTGCTATTTGTCAGTCACTGTTCTAAGCATTACCTGGGTTTTAACAAAATTGGCCTTAGTGACTCTGCCTGCAACCAAATTTCTGCTCCTCTTAATTACATGAAAATGTTAACTTGATATTCAAATAGATATAAATAGTTCTGGCTATGGCTTGGATTTCTGAAACCAACTGTTTTCAGATATTTAAGGGGGGTTTTTTAGTTACACAGTTAAATTCACTTCCCCTCAATAGCATCTCTCCAGTATCTTACCACATGCATACATAAATGCATAAAAACTACATTTAAACAGTATGAGGATGAGTAGATAATCATACTCTTTAACCACTGTTTGTCCAGCCTTACATTTAGTGTGTTTTACTTTCTAGTCCTTCTCCCATTCCCAACTCCCATATCTCCTGTGAAACACAAATAATTTTATTGGTTTTTTGGATTATAAAAAAGGATGCATGCTAGCATTTAAAAATATATACAAAACATAAAAACACCTAAAAGTCACCTCATACGGCTATTTGCATTAACAGTCATAGTATGACTCACTCACAGATAGTAAACGACCTAAAAAAATGGTGCAAATTAAGCAATAATAAATGATATACTAACATTTCAACTTAAATTTTGCTAACTGAAAATATGTTAATATTTTTATGCTAACTGAAAATATGTTAATATTTTTAGTATTAAAAATTCTTCAATCCTAATGCTGAAATGTAAATAAGCTAACAACTGATTCTTACCAACTTCACAAATAGTTTTAGTTGTAGTTTTTAGTAGTATCTGCATGCATCAATTTTTAAACTCTACACTCAAAATTATCATCCAGAGGTGCCTGGATGGCTCAGTCAGTTAAGTGTCCAACTCTTGATTTTGACTTGGGTCATGATCTCACGGTGGTGAGATTGAGCCCCACGTTGGGCTCCACACTGGGAGCGAAGTCTGCTAAAGATTCTCTCCCTCTGCCCCTCCCCCACTTAAAAAAATTATCATCCAAAACTATAGATTTCTGCAAAATGTCTTCTATCAAGGCTAATTTAGTGCCTTTCAACAGTCAAAGTGCTTTAGGGAATGTGGAGAAGTACAATTCAGATTTCATTCCTTTCATTAATGTAAAATTGTCAAGAACTACAAAGCTCTTTGATATAGGCAAGTCAGCCCTATATGGAGCAGAACAAACAGCCATGAAAGCCATGCAAACAATCTAACTTGGCGGGGTTCTTTAAGAAATCTACCAGTGCTAAAAAGTCTCCCATCAGAATCATCCCTTTAGATTACTACATTATTTTCAGAATACATTTGTTAAAATGTAAATGTTCACTAGGAAGGAATAATTACTATATGTATAAAAAAGAAACCGTTCATAACTTTTTTAAATTTAAGGAGCATACTGCACTCAGTAAAAATTAACTGGTAAGTAAAAATAAGAGTATTAAGGTCCACTCTTTTAAGGAAAATAGGTAATATAAAGATCAAGTACTAAAGGGCTTATATATTCAATGTAATGACTCTTATGACTTACCTCTAAAATCTGACTAGCTCTAGGTAGTGGGTGCCCATCAGCCTGGACCACTGTTATCTGACTGGGAGACTGTGACAGAATGCTGGAAGAGCTAGCGTAAGTCTAAAAACAAAGAGAAAACAAGGGTACTTCTTCTCTGTATAATATTAAACACAGGAAAAATTTAAAGGTCACTAAAACACTACCTAAGGAACACCTGGTGTGTACTTATGCTTGATAAGTAATGACTTATGTTTGATATAACCTTGTGGCAGATACCACATGGTCAGTGGCAGAGTTTCGTAGTCATCTAAAAAATTGCAGAGCTCTTTTACAAGAGCCTAAAGGAGGTGCCTCAGGCCTCTACACTCACCTACATAGTAAGACAATTTACAGAATACAAACAGAGACTAGATGAGGTCATAATTAAATTCAAAATAACACTGTTTTACAGTAACATATGAAAAATAACTCTTAAAAAGCTTTATGATATGAACATGGCTTAACATTTTAAAAAGTAAAATTAAGATGTCTTATATTCCATAAATGCTTCATTTTGATACTCTTACCTTAGACTGGTCAAGAATTTGAAAATTTTCCCATATTATTTTATCACTTTCAAATTTTTTCCAAGGATTACTCCATTTTTCAGACGCTTCTTTTTCTTTCTTCTTTAAAGCAACCTGTTCATCTGTAAATAATGTCCTTTTTAAAAAAATGTACAAAAACTGTAAAAAAAAAATCATGTAAACAAATCATGACCTTCTTAAAGAGCGCAGATTCCAACACAGATCTAATCAAAATTGTTTTTTAGGGAGATTAATTCAACAAGACAGAGAAGAATTTTAAGAGATATGGAATAAAACATTTAACCAGAACCAAACTGGATATAAAATGTTTATTATAATTAGCAATAAAAATCAATTTTTTTCAGAACAACGTATTTTATATTACGCAAATTACTGTGAGGTTCTACTGTCCTGTAATGTTCATTCGATTACTACTAAGAGACTGAAAAGATAAACCTCTGGATTCAGAGAACCCTAGAATCAAATCCAAGTTCAACCACTTCCTATCTACGTAACTGTGGGCAAACTGCTGTTCATCTTCCTAAAACTCAGTAAATTTTACTCTTCTGTAAAATGAGAATAGTGCCTATTTCAGTACAGTGCCTAGCACAAAGTAAATACGTAATAAATGTCAGCCACTATTATTCATAACTGCTGAAGAGTAAGAAAACAAAATCTTGGGTCTAACAAACTGATATAAAAACTAGGCCCCAAATCCATCAGTAGTTCTTAAAAATTCAGAGACGTATAAACTTAAATTTCAAGAATATTAATGAAAGCATGATTTCAAGAAAGAGAGATGTGCTTTTTTTAATAGGGTCAAATAAAAGAAAGTAAACTTTTTAGATAATAAAGCATAAAACATTTCAGTCATTTCCAAGTAGTTCCATCCAACTTCAGAAGTTTGGTATTACAGTTTGATAAGCAAAATTTGTATTGAAAGAAAATATTTAAAACTGAAAGTATGATATACACACATCAAATCGCGAAACCTTCAGATACTGCTATCATACATTTAATTTCTTCAAACTTCTGTTACCTTGACTTTCAATATCAATTCATTCCCAATTTCTTCTGCTTTTCTATCGCTTGTCTCAGCAGTGTTACGGCTGCCTCACAGAAAGACTTCCTAGTTAAATGGAGGGTGAAGTCCATCTTTATGCTTTTAGTACAGCTATTCTTAAAAAGTACAACTGTTACTTCATATATTTTCCAAATTCTGACACCTAGACCATAAGTCTAGTCCAAGAAGAAACAAGAGTTTCTTAGTTACTATCAATATTCTAAGATCCTAACAAAATGATATATTTTTCTGTTATACGGTCTACAGGATGAAAAAAAGCAATAAGCTCGTTTTTGTAGGGAATATACTTACTGATACCATATTAATGATTCTTGATCAAAGTGTTTTATTTTAAAGAATGAACTCTATTTTTAAATAAAACCATCTTTAAATCCATAGGATTTCTACAATGGAAAAATATGAAAATGGATTCTCAGGAAATGAGAAAAGTTTAGGAATCTTTGAGCTCCAGAATGATACTGATGACATTAATACTTATTGTTCATCTCTGGTCTTCTGGTACACACCAAGAGACTACCAGGCAAAAAGACACAACCTAAAGGAATATAAAACCACAAAGCTTTCTACATATTGCAGCAAACTAGCCTAGATGGCAAATGTTATAAAAAAAGATTTTTTATAGTATCATACTGAAAGATATATTTCAACCTCAATATATATTCCTTAAGGCAACAAAAGTATAATAAAAGGTATAATAATTATGTACCAAGCTCTTTCTTCCACTGGGCTTTCTTTGCTTCCAACAAACTTCTGTCACGTTCTCTTTCCCCCAGAGTACTGAATATGTCAGCTGGTTTCCATACATTCTCTCTAAAACACAAAAAAATAACAGAAATCTTAATATATGCTTCTATAGAAGCTACTCCATAAATATTAAGTAATAAACTTAAATAGCTCTCCGTCTTCAGAGTAAATATTTCACATGAAAGTCAAGGAAAAGCAAAACCACAGTAACAGATATGAGTTACATACATGGCAATTTTCTGCTCATACTGCTTAGATGTCTCTTGATTTTTATTTAAAACAGATTTATTTTCATCCAGGACAGACGAAAGAGCCTCAGTTTTTTGGAATACTCCCATAACGTTCTCATCCTCTGGCTGATTGGAAATACTGTTTAAATGTAGACTGCCCTGACCTATGAGGTAAAAATGCATGTTTTAAAATGAACACTAAAATTGCATGTGTTACAATACCTTATTTTGGCGTACTGCTACACACTTTAAAAACACTGCCTTACAAATTACCAAAGTAATCACCTCTCGAAGCAGTCCTTCGGTGGGTATTATGATTCCCTTTTGTCAAAAAAGGAAACTGAGCCCAGAGGTTAAATGGTCCAGAGATATGGCCATTGCTGTATAACCTCTTGTGTCTAACAGGAAAACAAACAAGCAACAACAAAATTTCCATTTACTCTTGCTAGCAATATTTTTACAAATAATATAAAACACAAATCACAACTTAAAGAATAAATGCAAAACTGGTTTATGAAAAACTCATTACCTTGCCCTGATTTTTCTCATTTAGCTGGGATATCAATGGAAAACTTTATATGGACCACTGCCTATATGCCTCCGTTGTATCTATTTCCAAATGTTTTATACAGGCTCCTATGCTTGGCTCAGAAATTACTCTAATTCTTCTTAATGTGCTAACTTTCCCAATGAGGAGAAAGTATATTTAATATGCAGGTCATTATTTGATTAAATGTTGCCTTCAGCTTTGTTGATATTCTCTCTCATTATACGTAATAAGTTTTTATTTTTTGTTCTCTAGGCTACAATTCTAGCTGTAAAGACCCAGATCCCTCATTTTACAAAGAATAATCTAGACCAAGACAAGATAAGTTACTCCAACTTGAATATCTTGGGAATGTACAGAAGCTACCTGTCCCCAAATCAGTTCTGGGGCCTCTTCCTGGTGACTGTTAATGTTATTTTTATTTATTTCATTATTGCCTAACAAAATTTTAATCACATTTCTACTTGTATTAATTCCTTAGCTCAAAGCTAAAGAAATCAGAAGGCTTTTAAAAACATAATACAATGCCCTGACTAATGAAACAGAAGACATGTTAACATTCTTCTACTTCTTCCAAGTCTGTATTTTATATTGGTTAAAAAGATGGTGCTGCCAATCCTCAGCAAGGATTAAGGGTCAGGAAAGGTACAATGCAGGGGCCAAGAAAATAATCCTTTTCAGCAACTCAAGTCAAATACTCAAAGTAAGGTTCCTTCAATTTTCACTAGAAATACTATAGTGATTTTTCAGAGCATTTTATATAATTATTTTTAATGTAAGTAAAGCTTTCTACATTCTGGAATAAGTACAACATCTTTTTGTACTAAGATCTTTACTCTAGAGTTCACGAAACTGGGTTTCTTAAGGCTATGGTACCATAATTGTAATACTCTGAGCATTAATCTTAAAATACGGCATATTATAGCTATAAAAGTAATTTTGCACGAGAATGTTCTCTAAAAGAATATTTTAAAAGATTATTACATGGTAAATCAGAATTTCAGAGGCACAGTTATGTAAAATCCAAAGAATGAGAAATTCTAAAACACATACTGGTAACATTAATATTAATTAAAACTTCAGAAAAACCTTACTTGTTTCCTCCTTTCCATTTTCAATCAGGGAAATAGATTTATTTCCTTGGTTCACAGACATCAAAATCTGTTGTAGTTGGTCTTGTGTTAGACACACCAAATTGCTCTTCATATTTTCAGCTGTAATGTGCTTTTTGCAAAGCTTCTGTTTAGCTACTACAGATGTATTTATCGTGTTTCTAGTCTTCTGTATATTGGGGGTTGCAGGTGAAATCTCTTTCTGGACATAAAGACAGTCTTTATCTACATACTGCTTGCATATATCCTTAGTGGGTGAAAAAGTCATACTATTTTTTTCACCTTTTGCCAGTGAAGTTTCTGAACCCATTCTCTTCTTTTGCAAAAGTTTTCCACTCCTTATACAAGTATTTTGGGTTGATTTCAGAATGTATCCAGTTTGTTTTGTTCTTAAAGGACATTTTGCAATCTTGGTCTTATTTCCCATCTGTTAAAACACCAAAAATGTATTCTTTATAACAGCCCATGAAAAATCAACAATTATCTTTACATAATCTGTGATTTCAGGCCTCTACTTTTTTCCACTCTGCTGTTAAGACACTATATGCATGAGACACTAACATTTAACCTTTGCAAATCTTCACTTGAAAGCTTCATCAATAACTGGAAATTATTATTTTTCTCTACATAATGAATATAGAACTTTTATTCTAGTTGTTACAGGACCTCTCCAAACTCCAGCTTTGAATCTCATGTCATGATTATATCACTCAGATCACCTCTTTTCTTTATAGGTATCTACAGACCTGTGAGTTAGTAACATAGGTTAGTTACTTCTTGAATAAATTAACTTGTAGGTCAACATCCCTCTAACATAACTCCTATCTTAATTATTAGTGCTTTCATATCCACACAGATCATTCTTCCAATTTCCTGGCCTCTCATTTCCTTGAACTATATTCTTGTCCTCCATGCTACCTCAGGTTCTCATTCTCATAATGGTAGATACTAACCTTGTATCTACTCCTAACTGCAATCCCTCCATAATCTCAATTTCAAGTATGGCACAATGACCCAACACCCAATTTTCCCCAGCTCACTTCCTTGCATATCCCAGTTCTGATAATTCTTTAACTCAGCTGGGATCTATAATCTATTTATCCTACCACCTTCCTCTTGTCCTCCCTTACCAATATTAAATTCCATGATTAGCCAAAACCACCACCGTCTTCTATTCTCAACTTCTCTGTTCTGACATACATGCTTTGCAAATCCCCAGACTGGTAAAATCTAACTCTTCACCTGCTCTGTGCCCGCACCCAGGAAGAAAAACACAAAGCCACAATATCTAGTTTCACCTTAAATACATAATCCAAAACAACAAATGGGCCCTTCATGCTACTCAGCAGTTACGATTTCACAAATTCATTTACTCTCTCATTCTTTTTTTTTTTTTTTAAAGATTTTATTTATTTGACAGAGATAATGACAGCCAGCGAGAGAGGGAACACAAGCAGGGGGAGTGGGAGAGGAAGAAGCAAGGCTCATAGCGGAGGAGCCTGATGGGGGGCTCGATCCCATAACGCCGGGATCACGCCCTGAGCTGAAGGCAGACGCTTAAAGACTGCGCCACCCAGGCGCCCCTACTCTCTCATTCTTTTAACAAGTTTCAACTTTCTCCTCTTTCCCAAAACTAACACTTTCTCTTTCATATTTATTCTCAGCTGAAGATCTTGATCACTATTTCACTGAAAATCTTACAAAGAAGCATTCAGAAAAAACTTCCAAGTTTCTACCACTTAATCTGTACCAGCATCGTACTCATACAAACTGCTTGTACTCCTGTTATTTGTAGATATTCTCATAATCCTTTCTTTCTCAGGGATCTCTCTCTAGCAATTCTTTGCTTTCTCCTGAATCATCAGCTGTTTCTTTCCTGCTAGATCACATCTTTATCATCTTTAAGAATGCATGATCAGGGCACCTGGGTGGCACAGCGGTTAAGCGTCTGCCTTCGGCTCAGGGCGTGATCCCGGCGTTACGGGATCGAGCCCCACATCAGGCTCCTCTGCTATGAGCCTGCTTCTTCCTCTCCCACTCCCCCTGCTTGTATTCCCTCTCTCGCTGGCTGTCTCTCTGTCAAATAAATAAATAAAATCTTAAAAAAAAAAAAAAAAAAGAATACATGATCCCACTTTCTCATCTCCCACAATCCTATTCCAGCCAAGCTTTCACCCACACCACTCCACCAAAAATGCTCATCGTCATTAATAACTTTTTACATTGCAAATTCAGTGACTGATCCACAGATCATCTTACCAGACTTATTGGGATTATTCTTCCCATTTTGAATCACTTTCTCTACTTCATTTCCTGAGGATTCCACAATTCTGGTTCTTTGCTGTTCCTTCTCAGTCTTTACTGGCTCCCTTTCCCCCAAACCTCTTAAAGTTGCTTAGTCCCAGGATCTCTTAGCTCTAACTTACCTCGTTCACTTGCTAATTTCATTACCCTGGTTGTTCTAAATATTATCCATATGTTGATGACTCCCGAACTTGTCTCCAGGATGGACCTCTCCCCTAACTTGAGGTTCCAAACACTTCTACTGGGTTAACAGCCATTTAAAACAACAAGCCCCAAACAAAACTCTTGATCTCCCACATGCCCCTAAATTACTTGCTCCCTTCAGTTTTTCCCATCTCAGCTACCCATGACAAAAATTTTGGAATTATCGATTATTGTCTCAATATGCCAGCCACACTTGTCATCAAACCTTGTTTTGCTCCATCTTCAAAATATATCCTAAATCTGACCACTCCTGAACAACTCTCTTGCCAACCCTCTACCCCAAGACATCATTAGCTCTTGCCTAAGTTACTGAAAAGCCTTCAGATTTTGCTTCTGCCCTTGCTCTCCCAGTAGGTTCTCAACACAGCCGCCATAGTGAGTACCTTAATAGGTTAAGTCAGATCATGTCACTTTCTTCAAAAGCTTCTAATGGTTTCCTATCTTACTTAGGAGGAAAAACTGAAGTTCATACCAAGATCAAAAAAGACTAATGATCTGTGCACTCTTCACACTTATCCCCTTACCTAATCTCTCTGATCTCATTATCTATCTTAGCCTCCAGCCACATGGGCTTCTTGGCTACTCCTTGAATTCAACAAGAACCTCCAGTTTTAGGCCTTAGCACTAGTCAATCCCTCTAACTGGGACATTCTTCCTTCAGATTCTATATTGTTCATGCACTCACCTCCTTCAAATCTTTGTTCCAACATCAGTAACTCAATAAGGTCTTCTCTGACCACCCTATTTAAAATTGTAGGTTTCATTTTTGGGCAGTGGCGGCGGGGGGAGGGGGTGTTATCGCAGCTTTCCTGTTCTACACTCACACTCCCACCTACCTAGCATTCCCTTTTCCAAAGACTGCTGTGCCCCTGAAGTGACTGTGCCTCTTCTTCCCCTTCTCTCCTTTATTTTTCTCTATAGCAATTTTCATCTTGTAACATTCCATATTTATTTTGCTAAATGTATGCCCATTCAACCCCTTTCCAATGTAAACTCCCTAGGGCAGAAATTTTTGTATACTTTGTCCACCACTATCTACAACCCCAGTACAGAACAGTGAGTGGAAGAGAGTAGGTGTTAAGCAAGTTTTTCATTATCCTCAACTATACTATTTTAAAAACTGAATTATATCTCTCCCCCATATTTGTTCCCCCTTCCAAAATATCCCACTTCTGCAGCACTGTTGTTCTCATCTCTCAGACCAGTAAGCATGGAGTCATCTTGAACTTTATTCTCCTTCATGGTCTTCTTTAGCTTTTGCGCAAGTACTGGTCATTCCTTCCTTCCAAATATCTTTTTCTCAACATTTACATGATGATAAGCCTAAATTCAGGTTTTCATTACCACACTACTAGATTACAGCCTGCCTATCTCATATCTTTATAATCTGTACATTTTGGCAAACGCAATTAAATTAATTCAATGGTCACTCAATCAAAATTAACTTGCTTTTTATGTGCTCACCAATATGGAAAAGAGCTAGAGGTAAAGATTAATAAGATACTTGCTGTCAAAGAGTGAGGTAGATACCACATGACTTTCACCCAGCTTATATCCCAACTCTCCTGGTCTTTCAGTAACTTACAAAATATATAACCACACTTTGACCAATAGCGAATTCCATTTCATCCTACTTTTCAAAATGTACCTGCATTATCAGCCACAAGATCTGTTTATTAGCCTCTTCATCTCATCTACATCCTATTTGTTCCTGGCTTTAGGCTTTTGATAATACCAATACCACAATGTAAAATGCCTTTTTACCCTCCCAACTTCTGGCTATTTAAAAAAACATTCTTTTTAACATTTATTTATTTTAGGGGGGGAAGGGAGGGACTGAAGGGGAGGGAGAGAGGGAGTCTCAAGCAGACTCCGCAATGAGTGCAGAGCCTGATGTAGGGCTTGACCTCATGACCCTGAGGTCACTACCCGAGCCGAGCCAAAACCAAAAGTGGGACACTCAACCACCCAGGCACCCCTGAGGCTATTTTAATATAACTAATTCTCTAAGTGAGAGGTGGCAACCTCAAATACCTACTGTACATTAGGCTTAGGAGGAACTGGGATGAGCTGAGAGCATTTTTCTATCTAAAGGAAGCAGCTACCACTCAGAACCAGCCTACGCTGCCAAACAGGAACCTGAATCTGCTTGCTAGATTACCCAATATTTCAAGAGAACCAAAAATGTCAGTTTCTACATTAAATTTTCTAATTTTTAGATATTGACAATTCACTCTAGTTTTTGACCACCACTATGTGGATTAAGCAAATTAGCAGCAGACTGCGCATAGCTTTTACAACTGAGCCCTACCACCTCATTCTCTAGCTATAGCTCCTACGATGTCACCTTTCTTTGACTCATATTGGCCTTTTTTGGGGTCGCTGATAGTTGAACATTTCCTATCTCTAATCAGTTGCTCATTCAAACTGCGAAGTGCAGTGCATACCATTAACATATCTTGAAAGTCTCTCATTTCTGTCCCCTTTTTTCCATTTCACTTACCACTACATATGTTCAGGAACTCCTAAAACTCTCCCTGAACTGTAACTGGCCCATAACTGGTCTCCCCATTATAATCTGTCTTTACCAAACCGTCCGAAGCCCTTTCCTACAACACAAATTATACTGTATGGACTCTGCTTTTCAAAAATTCTTTAATGCTCCCTACACACAAATCAGTAAAGTTCAAACTCTTTGAGTATACATTTAAACTCCTTAAGACTGTAACCCCCCCCCCCAAGCTTTATGTTCTACACTTCCCCAAGAGACACACTATTCCCCAAATGCAAATTATGCTATCTTGGTGTTTTGCCCACTATTGTCTAAGCTTAGAATACACTCCCATACCCCCTTACCTATAAATATCTGCCTCATCTTTTAAGTTCTAATTAAAATGTCACCTCCTTTTACGAAGCTTTCCCTGGTCTCCTCAAACCATAAAGAGCTGCTCTTTGCAGTGTTCTCTGCCTTTTATAACCCTACCATGGCATACATTGTATCTCCCTGTATTGTATAGTTATTTGCCTGACTGATACCCCTACCTCCAGAAAACAAGGCCTAGGTTTTACTCATTTTTTTCCTGCTCAGCCACAGAAGAAACACAGCCAAGAATGGCACTCCACTAAAATTTTATAGCTTCAATAAATCCTTTTTAAATAGAAACCTACTAGTTGGAGCTCTAATTTATGTAGAATTATCTGGCTACATTCCACTTACAAAAGAAAAAAATGTACCAAAAAAAATCTTCTGAAAATATTTAATAAAAAGGGGAGGGGGGCAATGACCTGGCATGAGGTCCATATACATTCAGCTCAACTCTGATTACTTTGGGGGGGGGGGGCAGAGGGAGAGGGAGAATCCCAAGCAGGCTCCACAACCAGTTCAGAGCTCAAAGCAGGGCTTGATCTCACAACGCTGAGATCATGACCTGAGCCAAAATCGAGAGTGGGATGTTTAATTGACTGAGCCACCCAGGTGGCCCCTGATTATTTTTTGTAGCTAAACAGCAGGAAAAAAACAACAAATGGAACCAGCAAAAAATCATGAACAACCAAATAAATATTCAATTACGTTCAGGTTACTTAATAAGAAAAAGAAATCTAGCCCAAATAATTCCCCAAGTGTTTACTAGATCAGACGAATTTTAATAGATCAAAGAAGAGTCTTCATGTCATAAAACATTTTTATGTAACAAGTTGCTCTTTTAACTAGTTTTAATTCTACCAATATTTTTTTCATAATACAAACAAAGTCAATGCATTGGTTTAATATCAGCTGAGTTTACCATTTATATGGGGCCAGGATCCCAAGGCCCCAGAAAGAATCAGAGAAAAGTAACATTTTAAATTATTATATGCTAGTTAATACTAATATTGTATACACCCTTTAGTGTGTCACTACTTTGATTCTCACATGTAGAAATACCTGTGGAAAAAAATTTTTTATATTTCAACTAATTTATGAGACAATTTTAAGCATAAGACTTTGGAATTTGTAAATTACTCATGACACTGAATCATTAATATTTCTTTCATTTCTCCTCCAATAACCTTTAGGAATTAAGATGGTAACAATCTTTACTTCATATTCCTTACCACAGGTTTTTAAAAATGCAGAAGGGATTTTGAAAAAATTAAGAAAGTACTCTGACCACACATGCGTTAAATTTGATGATGATGAGAGTTCAGTTGGGTTTAAAGAGCACACTGTGACGATGATAGTAATTCAACCTGTGAGGAAGGGGAAAACCAGAACTCTAAGTAGGTGCTGTGGTCACTCAGGAACGTCTCCCAGTAGAAAAAGAAAGTACTATGAGAAGAGAATTCACCAATAACTTATGGAAAAGAGAATCCAACATATAGCTGCAGAACTGAGATTTGGGAGATTAAAAAACAGATTTAAGCAAAAAAGACAAGTACTACTGTTGTGTATTTTTTGTCTTCTATAGAGTAAAGAAACGACAAGGAAGATCTCAGCAACCCCTATAAATATGGGAAGAGAAACTCCTTAAAATAAAATCAATATAGAGGAGAGACTTAGGTGTCATCAGTATTTTTTCCAGCTTTATTAAGGTATAATTGACAATTAAAAATTGTACATATTAAAGTGTACAATTTGATTTGATATATGCACACACTGTGAAACAGTCACCACAATCAGGCGAATTAACATATCCATCACCTCACATAGTTATCATCATCAGTACTCTGAAGTCCCCAAAGCAAAAGGAATAAAACCAAACAATTTGCTCTAAGACAGTAAATAACAAGATCAACATCGGCTGAGACACATTATTCTGGAAAAAAGAATCCTAGAATAAGATATTTCTAGTGGAAATATTGCTAGTAGAATCTTGTAATAATTCTATCAAAAGTCCAAAACTAGTTAATTTTGTTATAAGCATGAAAGGAGACCACCATATGTTCTAAGTTGGTTAAAAAGACAATGAAATGTCTTCACAAATGTGGTACTAAAGCAAATCCATTAAAGACCAATGAAAGGGGAAAAAAGCGAAAGAGAAAAGAGGCCAGGGGAAGACGGAAATCAACTATGACAAGCAATTTTTATCTAAGATCTCAAAAAGGAGTGCAGTATTTGTTAATGTGACTCAAATAAAATAATTAGTTGCAGTATCTTAACAGAGCAGGACCTGGGGTGCCTTGGTGGCACAGCCAGTTAAGCATACGACTCTTGGTTTAGGATAAGGTCATGATCTCAGGGTTGTGAGATGGAGCCCAGGGCCTCATGTGGGGCTCCGCACTCAGTGCAGAAACTGCTAATAGTCCCCTTTCCCTCTGCCGCCCTGTAAAATTACTTTAAAAATCTTGAAAAAAAATTTTTTTTAAATAGTCCAGGACCAGGAAAAAATATACAACTTGCATTCTGACTAAAAAAAAGCACACAACATATATAGCTATATACCATATTTAGGAAGAAATAACTTTTATAACTAGCATGTGGATTTACTCTGATTATAATCACTCGTTTATGCTGGATACTCAATCAACTTCCCCTTAATTAAACCTGGAAAAAATAGCAAAGCCATCAAGAGCTCACAGGTGAAAAGTGCCACATCATTCAAATTGAGTTCTATTCAAGAAACACAAAGAAAGACTTTAAGATGTTAAAGATGTTTAAGATGTTCTTTTAAGATAAAAGAAAAAAGAGGGCTACAGTAAATTGTGGGAGAGTTGAAACTTCTGCTGATATGAATCTAAAAATGGAAAAAGAAATAGGGAACAAGAAAAGTAGGATATCAAAAAGTTGTTAAAGTGGTAAAGGCATTTTGGGTTCCTGATAAAAATAATTTAAAAGGAAAATTATCATTAAGCTCAAGTATGATCTCTTAAAAGAGAAAGCAAAATGCATGTACGAATTTGTCAATCAAATACACCGTTTTGGTGTGGGAAAGCGAAATTTGAGTACGAAAAGAAAAATATTTTCATTTTAAAGTGTGAATATATATTTTTAGAGATCACAGGAACCGCACTGTCTGGCATAGTAGCTACTAAATTCACATTAAAAATTAAATAAAACTAAAAATTCACTTCCTTAGTCACACTAGCCACATTTTAAGTGCTCAATAACCACACAAGACTTGGGACTGGCTACCATCTTGGAAAACACTGATCTTAGAACATTTCCATCATCACAAAAAGATTTATTGGACAGCACTGATCTAGAGAAAGAGTTCTATATGACTTTTTAAACTGAAAAATTATGATCCCATTTCTGTGAAAGAACCTGTCTGAAAGCAAGAGAACAATAACTTCTCATTATCCCCTAGCCCTTATAATATATTGATAGGAATTATTTTCAAACCACTGTAAAGAAAACCACATTTTACATTCAAAAACAGGTCAGATCATTTGGCTTACCTTCACAGAATTTTTTGATTTACATTCTACAAAAGAAAACAATAATTACTGAACTATCAAACAAAAACATACTAAGGCAGTCACAAAAGAAAATTTTAATTAGCATTGTTTTAAGAAGATATTTAGAAGAAATGTTAACCCCCAAAGCATTAACTTTAGGTCCTGTTTGAGTGTTCTAACTTTTACAGTGTACTTCAAGTATTTCTATATCATTTCTCTTTATTTTCCAAGGTAAAACTATAAGCAGATCAGAGAAAAAGAAAATAATGTGAAAAAGAAGACTACCAAAGTATCCGGAGTTTTAAAACTAATACTAAAAATGACTTTAGCAACTGTGGACTTACTACAAATTTAATTTTCTTGAACAACACACTTTACATGCACAGAACATAATTACACAGATTTCACCTAAATTATTCATTATGCAATTATGAATATTAATATGAAATTTACTGAAGAATTAAATTTTATGAATAAATACTGACAGTGGTAAGCAGTGATGTAATCTGACTTTACTTAGCTAAAAATAAATCTGAGAAAGTTGGCCAAAAACAGCTTTTTGCAAAGTATCATTTTAAAATTACTCTATTACAAGCAAAAAGTATATTAAAGTCGTGTAAACTTTATGTAGGAAATTTAAAAGTTAACATTTTAGATTTCTGGTAACACAGCATACCATATGGAGACAATATTAACTTGGTTTTTCCATCCAACAATTCAGTTTCAAGCTTTAAACCATCTCTGCAAAACAAAAGAAAGTTGTCATTTTTAAGAAGCAGCAACATTTTAAATAGAAATGAAAGGCTCATTTGAATCTTGAAAGTAAATATGTTCTTTTGAATCTATACAGGAATCTTGTAAATAGTAAGCCACTTTTAATAAAAAAAGTTTTCCAATCTGAGATAAAACGCTTAGGGAAAAACTCCTGAAACTTTCCAATGATGCAAAGAATTTGTTATCTTTAACATGAAACTTCATTTTCTTACTGGTAAGCAATAAATTCAATCATCATAGCATTATTTAACTCTCATAACTCTAGACTGAAAAGAACGCTTTTAAAAAACTCCCCACCTAAGTTAAAGGAGCACATTATCTATTAGTTTCATAATGATGTCATGACTAACACACTCTACGGCATGCTACAGCATTAAGCTGAAAGTGAGCTGTTAACACTGCCACCAGGATTAACTTTTTGAGCATAGTGATAGTTTACTATCACAACAATAAATCTGTAATAAACTCTGGCTGTTCTAATTTATTTGTGCATGTCCAATGCAAGAGCACAGTGTAACAGCAGACACTGTCAAGGAAACTTGAACATAAGATCCTAATAAAAACTCCACTGAAAACAAAAATAGTCCACATTTAATTCACTGTTTCCTAAGGCGGGGAGGGGGGTGTCATTAAACATCAACAGAGACAAAAGTGATGTCCAAGAGACAAAATTAAATCTAGCGGGCCAGACAAGGAAGAGAAAGGTTGGGAAAAGTCTGATTGGTAACAACGAAATTTGCAGTGTTGCTCAGTAGAGGACATCAAAATACCCCAACTTAATTTATGAAGATAAAACACTGGAAAAAAATGGGTTTTAAAGGTTTCCCTGTGGCAGGGTTAGAACAGTTCGTGTTTACGTCGGTGAAACCGAACAAACAAAAAACTGAATCCGAAAAGCATGTCTGTTCAGCATCATTGCACTGTAAACTCCTTCAGGGGCAGACTTATTTTTCTCTCTCCGCATTCTAGCACACAAAATTCATTTGCTAAATGATGTGCAGTAGTCTGAATTGGGTGACTTTTCATCTTCCTAAAATATTAAACTTCCCAGTAATGAAAACCCTGTAACAGTCCTTTTTATTCAACCACTACTTAATGAGGGTCTATTAGGGGCCAACCATTGGCAGGGCATCGATTCCAAGACCCGATTCCTAGCAGTACCATCGTTAAACTCATCTGGGCGCTCCGACAGCCTGCAAAGACGCCAAAGCCAGAGGCGTTAAGGACCGGGGGCCTGGGCCAGGATTTCTCCCGGGAAGCCGCTAAGCTCTATCTCTCCATCTGCCCTCCCCGCTTAACGCCTCTTCTTCGTCTCCACCCTGAGGTCAATGAGAGCGCGGAAAGGAGGTCCCGGGCAGATTTACTCCGAGTTATGATGTGGAAACGCGGCGCGGGCAAAGGCCGTCCCGGGCCCTTTGCCCCCTCTCCGCCTCAGGGAGCCGGGCAAAGCCGTTGAAGGCGGCGCAAGCTAGGAAGGAGTTCCACGAAGGGCTCCAAAGGCCAACCCAGCTTTACCCCGTCTTTACTAAAGACCACCCTTCTCGGCCCAGCTTACCCCAAGTTCATGGCCTGACCTCTCACTCTCTCCACAGGACGCTCAACCCCCTGTGTACGCCTGTTGCCGCCGCCGCTCAACAAGCGCTGCGCCGATTGGACACAGTGATGCCGGCGAGCTGGGAGAACGGGCCAATCAAAGCTCGGCGTGCTGGCGGGTGCGCTCGGCGGGGGCGAGGCTGCGGGGCCACGCCTCGTCTTCCGGGCCTGAAACCCTCTAACCCACTGAGACTTGGGTACTGGGGGCCTTGGTTCCTCGGAGTTGTAGCACCCCGAGTTCGCTCGGAGCCCTCAGAAAAGGGCCTCAGCTCAGGTGTAGGTAGAAAAAATATGAAGAAACAAAAAGCGTAAACTTTTTAGGAAATGAATATTTTCCGTATTTTACATTTGCAAGAGAGGTTATTTGGGTATGAAATAAGTTGGAGGGCAGGGTGTTGGGGAGAGACTCCTAGGCCGCGTACAGGCTTTGTCTTATTTCTGACTTTGACCTTAGCATGAAGCCTGGTACCTTGTAACTCTTTTTAAATTGCGACAATCACAAGTAGTCAGTAAATTTAGCTCTTTTGTGCCAGACGGGGATCTAAGCATTTTGTTTCTGGAGCTTTACAACATTATCCCGGAGGCACAGAGAGGTTAAGCAACTCGCCCAAGGACTAGCAAACAATTTAACCCCAGAGCGTTGTTCCGAACTATAACTAGTGTTGTATGAGTTGAACTCCGGTTCATTCTTAAAGATCTAAATTTAGACGTCATTTCCTCCAAAACCTCCTCCGGAACCCACTAATGGGTAAATCAGGAACCCGTTCTCTGCACCGCCCCCCTCAATCCCTGCCCTTTTGATCAGTGTACGAATGCATTTAAAATCCTGTGTCAGAGTGAGCTTCAGAGGGGCAGGTCGTTGATGTCTTAAACTCCCTAGCTGCAGCGTCTGACACTGAACAGTGTAGACCGCAAATAATTGTGAAATGAAAGAACAGCAAAAATAAAAAACGCCAACAACTTTATTAAATTTGACTGAATGCTATTTCATGATGAGGATTATAATGCAATTACTAAAAGTTCACAGTTTTTCATCTGTCTGCTCATAAGATTTTTACAAACTATACTTGTAATGAATGAGGCACATTGAATTCACAGGGGTACGTTCTGTGACAACTCAGAGATCTTTTAATATTCGTTTATGTACCTGGTCTGTGGAAGATAGACTTAAATAAACATTTGTTAATTAACTTGACGGAATAAATGAACATGTACCAATGTACATTTAATCCCTTGCTTTCGTGTGTATTTTTTAAGGAATACTTATCTGTGCATAGGGAAAAAAAGGCTAAAAGGATGTAAACCAACATGTAACAGATACAGTGGTGTGCTTTCAAAATGTTACTTTGTTTCTAGCTGTTATTATTATGAAAATATTTAAATAAAAAATGACAGAAGGGTACAATGAGCACCTATATATCCTCTACATAGATTTGATGATTGTTAATATTTTGCCACATATGCTTTCTCTCTCTTCCTCTCTCTCTCTACCCACACGTGGGCAGGCTCACCCATATATTGCCTGCTACCACACACCTTTTTTTGCATCACTATTTGCAAGTTACAGATGCTATAACACTTTGCCCTTAAACACTAAAATATGTGTCTCCTAGGAATAGGAAGTTCTCTTATATAACCATGGCACTATTATTGTACCTAAGAATATTAGCAATTTCATGATAACATCTAATGTTCTGCCTGTATTTAATTGTCCTCACTTGTCCTAAGAATATCTTCAATAGCTTTTTATTTAGAAAGCTAAAGTCAACCAAGGATTACACATTACATTTGGTTGTTAAATATCATCTCTCTCTCCCCCACCAGAATAACAACATAGTATATTTATTACTAAATGCTTAGCAAATCTCTACATCTTTCATTTTTATTGTGGAAATATAATGAAATTTGCCATTTTAACCAACTTCAAGTGCACAATTCAGTGGTACAATGTTATACAACTATCACCAATATCTATTTCCAAAACTTTTTTTATCACCCCAAATAGAGACTCTGTACTCATTAAGCAATAACTCCCCATTTCCCCCTCCCTGCAACCCCCTGGTAACCTCTAATCTCATTTCTGTCTCTATGAATTTGCCTCTTCTAGATACTTCAGATAAATGGAATCATATTGATATAGGCTGGCCAGGTCCAAAGACCCAGAAAGGGTCCCACAGAACCAGCCAAGAGGGTCCTTGACTTTGCACAGAATAGAAATCAAATGCAAGCCAAGAGGAAGTGAAAGCAGAGTTTATTGAATAGTGTAAGTGATAGTGTACAGCAGAAAGGACAGGAGAGTCTCATCTTTGCTCGGGGTTTGGGGTTTTTATGGAGGATGGTGGTCTGGTGTGTGTGTCCTCTCAGGCATCCAGGAACTGGTCAAAACAAGGACAAGTGCTCAGGTGTCCTCCATAAGTCACTTATGCCCTGGAGCCTGGGGTCTTGGCATCAAGTCGTCTGGAGTCAGTGGTCTTGGAAAACATACATGACAACCTCAGCCTTGCTGGGTCACTCCTTAGATGTTATCTATTATACTAGAAGACTCCAAACAAATGATTAACTCCTTGACCTTTACAAGGAGGACATACATTAAGGCATGTGTAAGGCAGGGGTGCAGGTCCTAGCAAGAATAGAGGCAGCAAAAAAGCAGTCCTTTATGGGATCCCTTTCGCTTTCCTATCTCAATACAGTATTTGTCCTTTTGTGTCTGGCTTCTTTCACTTAGCATAATATTTTCAAGGTTCACCCATGTTGTAGTATGCATCATTCCCTTTTATGGCCAAATAACATTCCATTGTATGTACATCCCACAGTTTGTTTATTCATCCTTCTTTTGATGGACACTTGGGTTGTTTCTACAGTTTGGCTCTTGTGAATAATGAACATTGGTTACAGGTATCTATTTGCATCCCTATGTTTAGTCAGTGTGTGTATATGTGTGTGTGTGTGTGTGTGTGTGTGTACTACAGAGAGAGAGGAAAGAGAATTATAAGGAAGTAGCCCACTCAATTATGGAAGCTGAGAAGTTCCATGATTGGCAAGCTGGAGACATGGGGAAGCCACTGATATAGTTCAGTCTGAGTCCAAAGGCCTGAGAACCAGGAGAGCCCAGGGTGTAAATCCTAGTGAGAGGACAAGAGAAGACTGATGTCTCAAGGAGTGGAGCAGAGAGCCAATTCTCCCCTGATTTCCCTTTTCATTCCATCCAGGCCCTCAACAGGTTGGTTGATGGCCGGCCACACTAGGGAGGCCCCTCTGCTTTATTCGGTCTACCGGTGCAATTGCTAATCTCATCCAGAGACACCCTGACAAATACATGAGAAATGATGCTTAAGCAAACATCTAGGCACCCTGTGGCCCTGTCACGTTGACGCAGAAAATTCACCATCTCACTCTGTTTTCAATTATTTTGGGTATCTACCTAGGCATGGAATTACTTGGTCATATGGTATGTCTATCTCCAGCTTTTTGAGACCTTGGCGAACTTTTCCACCACAGTTGCCCCATTTTACATTTTTAGCAACAATGTACGAGGGTTCCAATTTCTCCACATCTTCACCAACCCTTGTTTTCCATTTTTTGTTTGTTTTTAATTTTAGCCATCCTAGTAGATTCCCTGGTGCTCACAGTTCCTGCCTGTTTTGTTTGTTTCTTGAGGGGTACTTAGCGCTTGGAGCTGCCAGCTCCATCATTCTGCTGATATCATTGCTCTTTACTCCCTTTTAATGTAGACCAGTCGCCCCACCTGTAGAATGGCTCACAATCAGGATTTGTCTGATTATTTCCTCAGGGTGTGGTTTAACTTGTTCCTCTATCCTCTATCTTTCCTGTAATCAGCAAGTTAGACATTTTTACTAGGAATACTTTAAGGTGGTACTCTGTGGTTCACAGTGTAGCACATTAGGCTGTCCAGTTACTGCGGCCAAATTTGAAGACTTAGGTGGTAACTGCCCCATCTCTCAATTGTAAATGTCCATTTTCCCTTTTGAAATTAGTAAATAATCTGGGTGGCTGATAGTTTGGTACTGTGTATAACCTGTTTCCTAATACCCCTTCACCTAACAGTGAGAGGTGATCTTTATTGTACATGTTCTGTATTTTTCAATAAGTCATGTTTTTCATGGTTTTATACCCTCTTGCATACCACTCTTCTGCACAATAGGGATGGGATATAACTTGCCCATGATCTTAACTGCTGTACCGTGCTTCTCTCTTTGACAGAACTAGTCTCCTTCAATTCCAGTTTTCTAGTTAAACAATTAAGAAATGTTTCCTAAAAGATGACAGCAGGTTTTGAAAATGTAGTATTCTTCAAGATGACATTAGGTTTTACCAAAGAAAGGAATGCTTGTAAGTCATTTGCTTGTCTGATTCCCCTGAATTTAACTTTCGATTAAGCCAACTTTAACGGCACTGCAGAGACCCTCCTAACATAATAAAAGGTGTACATCTTGCTTACCCAAAAGTAAACAAATATGGCTATGATTATTTGAACTGTTTATATCTGTAGAAAAGCATCAGAAAAAAACTCCATGCTCTTACTTTGCTCAGTCATCTAAATCCTGAATGTGTAAATCATTTCCATTTCTTTGCATACTATATTTTCATTTCTGTCTTTTTTTAAAGGACTTATTTACTTATTTGAGAGAGTGGGGAAGGGCAAAGGGAGAGAGAGAATCTCAAGCAGACTCCCCACTGAACGCAGAGCCTGACGTGGGGCTCAATCTCACAACCCATGAGATCATAACATGAGCCAAAATCAAGAGTCAGACGCTTAACCGACTGTGCCACCCAGGCACCCCTGTATTTTATCTCTGTATGAATGAACACTTTTTGTCATGGAAACTGGTGCTTTTATCAAATGCCCAATAAGGTATCTTCAAGTTAAAAACGTGTTTTGTATTTATTTTGCTTCTAGGAATTTGTATCAGTCTGGGTCCAATCAAGAGAGAGAGAAGCCACATGGTAATTTGAACAAGGAAAATTTAATATAAAGAAGTATTAACTATAATCATAGTTAATAGGGGTCTGGCATAATGAGAGATTGCCTAGTAAGAAAGAAACAGAACTCTCAAGAAAACAGGAATAACAGATATAAGCAGCAGTTTAGATAGAGCCCCCAGGGCTTTGCTGGGGGAATCTGCTGATGACTGGGGGCTGCTGGCCTCTATGCTCTACAGGAGTTAAACGCTGAGGCCTTGTATTCTGGGGACTGGACCCTGGAGATCCTGCCTATGCTGCATGAGCCTGATGTTGGAGAAGCTGCCAGTGCTGCAGAAACTGGAAAGTGGGGGAAGCCTCGTCCACTAAGTTGTTGAATGCCAAGGAGCCTGCCAAGGGGACACACTGGAAGCAAGGACAGGACTCTTTCCTCCTGCAGTGTCTGTCCAGCCCCCTCTACTAAGAAAGCTTAACGTGCTGTCAGCTACGAAGGAAACATTTAAAGGGCCCAGATCCATCCTTTACAGAGATGTAAAGGATGAATTTGAAGCTGAGCCAATAGATTGATAACTGACATATATTTTTTATATCTACCAAGGCTTTCCCTAATACCTCTCTCTCACTCTGTCACTCTCCAATTAATAAATAAATCTTTTTGAAAAATTCACTCCCACAGTTCCACCCTACCCATGTATCAGACACCCTTCAACATTTCTGCCTGGCAGGGCGTGGCAGGGCACCACTCGGTCTTAATTTACATTAGAATGTGATTATATCATGTATATCAAGCATCAGCAGCTGGTGCAGGGGCTTTTGGATTGATGGTGAAAATCAGTGGTTTTAGAACTCTATAACTGGGAGGCCTGCCACTCTCAGGACTACCTAGAACCCCTTTTCACGATCAGTGACTAAGGACCCTGCTGTGGACTTCTATGGTTCTCTTCCTAGAGGACATCAGCAGAACCACTTTGATATGAGACAAAATAATTAAAGCCCTCCCTTGGAAAGTTGCATCCTAGGCTGATTTCTGCAGTTTTGCTTGAAACTGTTCAACAGCCTTTCAGAAATACATAACTAAGAAGACCTTCCTGCATCTTCCATCTGCAGAATTCACTTTTTTCCTCCTTACACACCGTTGCTGTGCAGTGTTTGCGATTCATGTGTGAGCACCCCTCGACAGAGCCCGTTAACGAGCCGTCTTCTCTGTCTCCAGGAGCCGAAGATATAAACCAAAGGACCAATATATTAGACAAAAGCAAAATTAAATTAAGTAAATTGTTCAGGTGTGAAGGGATGAGGGTCTTAATTGCACAATTTTGAGAAACATTGTAAGAAATACCAAAAGAGCAAAGGAAGAAGAGAAAGAAAACCACTACAGGAATAAGTCAATTAACCCTCTCTGACCTCCGATTCTTCAAACAAAAGATTAGAGGAGCTGTCTAAGGTTTCTTCCAGTTTCTAAGTGGATGATTCTAAATTATCCTCATCTGTCTCCAGGCCCACTGTTCCACGCTATTTAAAGCCCCCTACCTCTCTCCCCAGAACTGTGCCCACAGCCTCCTAACCAGTCTCTATTTTGGGGCCAGAATGATTTCTAAAGTGGGAGTCTGCTTAAGTCACTCTGCTGCTTAAAATCTCACAATAATTTAAAAACTCTGTTGCCCTTGCCTGAAAGACCGAAGGATTTAGCGAGTTTACCAGCCCCATCTTGACCTTCCTGATTTTGCCTCTCACCACTCCCCTTCGAGCCCCAGGCCTCCCTACACTGATCTTCCACTTTCTCCAACGTAGCCATTTCTCCTGTCTCCCACCTTTACACAATCCTTGGCACCACTGATTGTATTGGGTGCCGGTTGTGTCCCAAGAATTGTTTCAGCACAAAGGATAGAGCAGTAACAGACAAAATCCCTGCCCTCCTGGAGCTCTTTCTTCTGGCTGGAGTGTTTTCCTCATGGCACTTCCTTGAGTAACTGCTGAATAGCTAGTCCTGCAGGGCTTTGCGGAGATGTCACATCCTGCCGGGAAGCTCTTCTCACAGCCTTCTCTCCTCGCACCTCCAGCGCGCACCCTCTGCTCCCCAGACAACATCTGTTATCCCGTGTCATCATCCCTGTGTTCCACTAGAGCATATTCTGCGTGAAGGCAAGGACATGCCACCTGCCTTCATCATTTCCCCCCAAAGCCTGATACACGGTAAGTTCTAAACAAATATTTGTCAGAAAGAAGATACGTTAAAATGGCTATAAGCCAATGACTGCCTGCTAGAAAAGGAATCAGGTAGAATGGGAAAGTGCTACAGATGAATCTCTAATGGGGCCACAGAGGCTCATAATTTACATGTTTTCTTAGACAAACCAAAGAAAGGGGCACATGAGGATAGGTAACCACAGAGAAGTTAGCCAGGCAGCTCTGAGTCTTAAATTTGGGGAAAAATCTCTTTTGTAACAAGGGTATAAGAATGGAGAGTTCTCCACTAACTCCCCAAGATGAAGTTGCTGTCATGGAGACTTCCTCACTGGTCAATCTTAATAAAGCACACAGAAGTAAAAGGTGAAACCTTTGTGGAAAATGAATTGTGCCATCAACTAATTGTATTTGTGACGGGTCCTATACATGAAAGCACATTGTAGTAGGCAGAATGATGCTTCCCCCACCTCTCACCCCCAAAATGTCCCTGACATTCCTAGAATGTCCCCAGAGCCTATGAATAAGCAACCTTGCATGACACAGGGGAATGAAGGTTGTAGATCAAAATCACATTGCTCCTCAGCTCACCTTAAAATAGGGAGATTATCCTAGATAATCTGAATGGATCCAAAGTGATCACAGTCATCCTTAAACACGGAAAAGGGAGGCAGAAGAGGGTCAGAGAAAGAGATGTGACAATGGAAATAGGGCCAAAAAGATGCTATGTTGTTGGCTTTGAAGATGGTGGAAGGAGACCATGAGCCAAGGAATGCAGGCAGCCTCTAGAAGCTGGAAAAAGCAAGGAAATGGATTTCCCCCTAAAATCCCCAGAAGGAATGCAGGCCTGCCAACACCTTGATGTTAGCCCAGCGAGACCTCTATCAGACTTCCGCCCTTACAGTCCACGCAGAGCTTTTAAACAGTAAGTCTGTGTGGTTTTAAGCCACTAAGTGTGTGGTAATTTGTTGAAGCCATAATAAAGCTAATACATATGTTTGTTCTGTAAAGCACACCTCCTTTCTAGTATAGCACCCAAAAAGAGCTGAGCCCCCAGATCTGAGATCTGGTCACTGTTGTGATGAAGAAATTATAGAATTTGCTTTAGATCTATGAATGGCTTGGGGTCCCCTCACTTTCTTCATCTCCTACCCTCCTACACACACTTTTCACCCCATGAGTGCAAACATAAAAACACAAATAGCCACCTGATTCAGAAAGATGTGGCCTGCCACAAGTAGGCCTGAGATCCCTCGTTAGTGACAGCATCTCAAGAGATGGCTTTCTCCTCCCTGTAACCTAGCCTCTGCAGGGCTCCTCTCTGGTGTCGCTTCGCTTTCCCTTCCGGTTGGCTGATATTCATCTAAACAAGTTTGCTCTTACATGAAAGTGTTGGAGGAGGTGTGGCAAGTGTAGATGGTGCAATGTCTCAGGCTCCATATCTTTATTCCTGGGATTGCCTCTATCCAGGTGCATGAGAACAAAAGGACACTTCGAAGATAAAACCAAAAGAAAAAGGCTCTGGTTATAGCCAGTAACAGGGGTCAGGTGCCGGGAGAATTGGGGGTGGCGGTATTTTTATCATTTGCAGAGTGGCGTACTGTGGCGTCTCAGTACCGACTCCTCCAGTTTTATGTCCTAGCCCGCACGCCCCCTGCTCTTCTCCTCGGCCCTTCCTCTGACTGCTCACCCCTCACTCACTTTGACTCTCTTACCTGTGTCAGGGTGGCCCTGAAATTGCCAGGCGCTCCTCTCCTTAGTTACAAAGTCCGCCAGCTGCCGGCTGCCTCAGTTTTCAGGCTCTTTGAAAATATACAAATGCAATGGAAGTCATACCAGTTGTGTCATCCTTTCCCTGGTGTGACTCTCGGTGTCCACGTTTCCCTTTATTCTGTGAATGACACAGTGGCTTTCCCGGCTCCTGGTAGTCGGTGTACCAGTGGTACGACATGTCTTCTGTGTTTCCCCTTCCTCCTCATCCTCCAGCTGTGACAAGCTCTTTATTCTTCCCCACATACACTTTTTATTCTGTCTCATTTCTGTGTCTTGTCTTTAGCTCTCCTCTACCTAGAATGCATGTCTTTGCCCATGAACTGTAAGGGGACAACAGAGGCTGATAATTTATGTGGCATCGTAGACATGCCAAAGATGGGGAGGCGCCATGACTGGCGTAAGACTTAGTGACAACCAGGGAGAAGTTAGCTGGGCAGCTGCACGTCTTAAATTGGGGGAAAATACTCTTGGGAACAGGTATTTTGGAATAGAGCTCTCTCTCCACTAGCTTCCCAGGATGAAGTGTTTCTGCCATGGCCACTTCACTGATAAACCTAGATAAAGCGCACAAAAGTAGAAGGTGAACATATTTACCTATTAAATGTACACATTTGCTTATTAAAACCTTTCTAGTGATAAACATGACATTGAGACTGATTTCTTTGGCATGGGTGTAGGAGTGGTGGACAATGGGACGAAGGAGACCAACAGGCATTGGTAATATTCATTCTTCCTTTCTTTCTTTTTTTAAGATTTTATTTACTTATTTACTTATTTACTTATTTGAGAGAGAGAGCGAGAGCCCATGGCGTGGGGGGCAGAAGGAGAGAATCTCAAGCAGACTCTGCACTGAGTGCGGAGCCCCAGTCTGGGCTTGATCTTACAACCTTGAGATCATGACCTGAGCCAAAACCAAGAGTCGGTCACTCAACCCACTGAGCCCCCAAGCGCTCTACTCTGATAATATTCATTTTTTACATATAGTTGGTGGGAACCCAAGTTTTGTTATATTATTCTCTATTACGTTTTTCATGTCGTATTCAAAACACACATACAATTCCTCCCCACACTTTTAATACAATTTGAAATATATACCTATAAGCATTTATTTTTCCTTGTACTCATTTCCCATAAAGCACAGAGATACAGGCTTTCCATATGTATATTTTGCATTCCTCAAGCCTGGTTTATGTGGGTGATTTTTCACCCAATCTTGACACAGCAGATGGCAGTGTGGGTCCAGTTTCCTATGCAATAATAACACATAGTCCCAACAAAACCTACTTAAGCTGAAAATTCATGGTTTTAAATAGTTAACAAAAAAAATATAAAATCGTAGAAAGTCATGACTCCCTTCCTGGGCATCTAGAGATGCATTTTCTAATTATATTAAGCTCATTAAAAATACTTCATTAATAAAGTAAAAGCTAATTCTTATGCAGAAATAGGAATCATCCCCTCCAGAGAGACACTAAGCAACTACCATTCTCACAAGATTTGAGTGATTGTCTGAACTAGTTGGTACTTCAAGTTTAGCTTTGGAAAATAAACCCCCTTATAGAAAATTACTTAAGAATCTTCATGTTTCATTACCATGATTTAAGATTACACTTTTTTGCAAGACTTAAAAAAAAAAAATCAAGTGCAGAGAGAGTTCAATTAAATCAATTTTTATTTAAGAACTGCAGATAGGAGATTTTGCCAGTACGTTTTCTTTGCATCCCCCTGCCCCCCGACCTTGGTTTCTCAGATTCTATTTGAATCTGTAGCTTTGCTCCTATTAGCAAAAATTTCAAGGGCAGAATGGGAAGATGCAGGAAAGAATAGGCTCTGGTTAAACAGAACCAGATTCAAATCTCTGCCTCACTGCTAACCACCTGCGTCATGTGGGGGAGGTTAATTGGCCGCTCTGAGTCTCAGTTTCTTTCCCTGTAAAATGGAGATAATAATAGATGTTAGCCTTTAGAGTTCCTGGGATAGTATGTTCACAGTATTACCACAGATGACAGCTCTTGAGGATTGCCAGGCTTCACTCCTACTGTTATCCTCTTGTATATATTCTCTTTCTCTCTCTTCCCTTCTACAAAATATGTAAAAACACCCATCAACTGATGTCTTTCCTTCCCAGCCTTTGGAGTGATGTGTCTCTCTCTAATGTGCTGCTCTTCATTAGGCCCTGATTTTTTTCTTCCCTCCTTCTCATTGTCCTTACCATTCTGAAACCCCCCTTGTCTCTCATTTTGCTCACCAGTGTTCATCTCATTCACTTCTAATTTCTAAAGAACTTAGCAACAGACCTTGTTTGCTGCTTCTCTGCTGGGGACCCAGCCTTCTTTTCTTTGGGGTCCACCCGCCTTTCCCCGAGAAAGGCTCAGGAGAACTGAGAACCCCTTGCCTCAGCTAGAAGATGTACCAACAGGTTCTTCTCTCAATATCAGAAATCTTTGGAAATGGGCCACTTTAGAAAGGTACTTGAAAGTACTAAATCATTGTAGAATTTTCATTCTGTTGGAGAGATTTTTGTAATCATTTAATTTTGTATTTTATTTTGTCTGTATTTTTGAAAGCTTCGTTAATTTTAACGGAACACAAAATACATCACGACAAAAATTACCTAACTTTATTTCTACAGAGAATCACTAGATAGGAACAAAAATTTTAATTATGATATTCTCCTTGAACATAGAAAACAAAATAACTAATTGGCTGTTTCACTAGTACTATCTTGAAATAAGCTCCCTTTTATTGAATACCTACTATATTAGGCATAGTACTAAGGACTTGAAAAGCATTTATATCAATTTATTCTTCTTTTTCTCAATTTATGTTTTAAAAAAAACGCTTCAGCTATAGATACTAATATTATCTCCATAATACATATGATAAAACTGAAGCCTTGCAAAGTTATATAACTTGAGTAAGTTCAGACAGTAAGCAAGTATAAAGTCAAATTAGGTCTAACTCTGGGGTCTAACCTCAATGCTAATATTCTTTTTTAATTATTATTGAGATATAATTGATGTATACCATTATATTAGTTTCAGGTGTACAACATAATGATTTTTTATATGTGTATATACTGCAAAACGATCACCGCAATAAGTCTAGTTAAAATCCATTATTGTACAGTTATAATTTTTTTCTTGTGATGAGAACTTTTAAGATCTACTCTCTTAGCAACTTTCACATATACAATCCGGTATTATTAGCTAGAGTCATCATGCTGTACATTACATCCCAGGACTTCTTTATCTTATACTTAGAAGAGAAGGACCATATGCACCTCAATGTTCATAGCAGCATTGTCCACAATAGCTAAATTGTGGAAGGAGCCGAGATGCCCTTCAACAGATGACTGGATTAAGAAGTTGTGGTCCATATATACAATGGAATATTACTCAGCTATCAGAAAGAACGAATTCTCAACATTTGCTGCAACATGGACGGCACCGGAGGAGATAATGCTAAGTGAAATAAGTCAAGCAGAGAACGACAACTATCATATGATTTCTCTCATCTATGGAACATAAGAACTAGGATGATCAGTAGGGGAAGAAAGGGATAAAGAAAGGGGGGGTAATCAGAAGAGGGAATGAAACATGAGAGACTATGGACTATGAGAAACAAACAGAGGGCCTCAGAGGGGAGGGGGGTGGGGGAATGGGATAGACTGGTGATGGGTAGTAAGGAGGGCACGTGTTGCATGGTGCACTGGGTGTTATACACAACTAATGAATCATCGAACTTTACATCGGATACCGGGGATGTACTGTATGGTGACTAACATAATAAAAAATCATTAAAAAAAAAAAAAGAAGTTTGTACCTTTTGCCCACCTTCACCCACTTTGTTCAATGCTTCTATTCTATGGTAACTAGTCAGTACAAGGCAAGTTTTCCCAGTGAAATTAGCCGGTTGGATTCTGAATCAATTCTATAGGTTCATCTTTTTTTTTTTTTTTAAGATTTATTTATTTATTTGAGTGAGAGAGAGAGAGAGCATGTGCGTGAGCAGGGGAGGGGCAGGGGAAGAGAATCTTAAGCAGACTCCCTGCTGAGTGTGAAGCCTGACGTGGGGCTCAATCCCACAACTCTGAGATCATGACCTGACCCAACATGGAGAGTCAGACGCTTAACCAACTGAGCCACCCAGGCGCCCCTACAGGTTCTTCTTTTTAAAACTAGTTTTCAATTATCAAGGAGCTTATTCATACACAAATTTACTAGGCACCTATCATATAAAAGTCATTCTTAATTTCCCCCCTTCCCTTCCTACCCACAAGAAATCCATCTACAAACCCTACTGACTTTATCTCAGAAATGTGTCTCAAGTGGATCCAGCTCTCTCTCCTTTCTCCTCCCTTCCCTCACTCTATTCCAAGCTAATATCATCTCTGTTCTCTGGAGGGCTGGAACAGACTTCTAACTGGGCTCTCTAAATATGCTCTACTTTTACATGTTTATTAGCTGCCTCTTTCACCCCCATGTAAACTCCATAAATGCAAAGACTCTGTCTCGTTCAATGCTGTACATCCAGGACATAGAACAATGCCCGGCACATGGTGAGGAGCTCAGGAAACGTTTATTGGTTGGATGAATTTAACACTAGGCGTATAAAGATGAAGGAAGTAGGGGTGTCTGGGTGGCTCAGTTGGAGTAACAGGCCTTGATTTACCCTCCTTCCTGAAACAACAAATATATATATGGTTTTCAAAACACTGGACATCAGGCAACAAAGGACAGAGATCCCTGTGAAACAGGAAACAAATGAGGTGAATACTATGATTGATCGCCCCAACTTACTGCCTTGAGAGAGTTTCTAGATTGCAGTGCAGGCAGGGGAGAACAAGTGGGGTTCAGGGGTCACCCTCATCGAAGAGAGAAAGTTAAGAGTCTGGGGAGAACAGGACAGCTGAGTTCATAGAACAGAACACCAGAGAGGAAAGAGCTAACAGAAAGGGAGAGCCTGTAAATTTGCAGAGACACCCCCTACACTATCCAGCAGAGTACTGACCAGCATGTATATGAGGCCAGGGAAAGAACCATTCAAAAGGATTAGAAAGAACAGTACCTGACACCCATGCAGGACCAGGAGCAGTAACCATTCCCACCAGCCAGAATGGAAAAACCAATTATTCATGGCATTGGGTAGATCAATCAGGAAAATTTTTCTTTCTTTCTTTTTTTTTTCCCCCAGTATTGAGGGATAATTATCTCTAGACTGAACACAGCTCTGGACCTCCTAACAAATCATAAAAACTAGGAAGGATCAAACTGTTCCCAAGGTGCTTAACTGCCTCCTGGAACAAAGCTCGAGAGGACTTACAGGATTACAAAAACATTCAGTACTCAACAAGGTAACATTTACAATGTCTGGCATCCAATCAAAGATTACCCCACATACAAAGAAGTAGGAAAACATGGTCCATAAGAAGAAGAAGAATCAATCAACTGAAACTGACTAGGAACCCACGCAGATAGTAGAATTAGTAGAGAAAAAACATGAAAACAATTGTTATAACTATATTACACATATTTAAAAAGCTAAGTACAGATACAGAAGATATAAAAAAGATTCAAATAGAACTTCTTTTTTTTTTTTTTAAGATTTTATTTTTGGGTGCCTGGCTGGCTCAGTTGGTAGGGTATGTGGCTCTTGATCTCAGGGTTGTGAGTTCAAGCCCCACATTGGGTGTAGAGATTACTTAAAAATAAAATCTTAAGAGAATAAATAAATAAGTAAATAAAAATGAATATTTTATTTTTAAGTACTCTCTTCACCCAGCATGAAGAGAACTCATGCCCTACTGACTGAGCCAGCCAGGGACCCCTCAAATTGAACTTTTAAAGATGAAAAATACTATCACTTCTGACCATTGTATGAGAGTGTAGGGGCAGAAAGGGAGAGGGAGATTGGTTGTCAAATGCTGCCATTAGCAAGAACAAGGGAATAAGGAGGGAAAGATGTGAATGGGAGTGAGGAAAATTGAGTTTGGGGCTATTGACTTTGAAGTGCTCCATGATAGAACTCCGAGGAACTCCATCATTTAAGGAATTGATAGAAAAAAAGAGGAACTTATCAGAGCAGTTGAGAAGGTGTGATCCTAGAAGGAGAGGGAGAGCAGGTGCAAGAGGCTTCATGGAAGCCAAAGCCCCAAATTTCAAGGAGAAAATAGTTGGCATGACCAGTGCTACAGAGATCAAATAGGAAAAAACTGAGAAGTGGCCAAAGTGGTCTCTGGACCTGGCAGGTAGGAGGTCACAGATATGATGGAAGGGACACTATCTGTTTTGTTCACCCAGTGTATATTCTGCACTTTCTGGAACAGAATGGGTGCTCAAAATAATTTGGCAAATGGGATGCCTGGGTGGCTCAGTCGATTAAGTGCCTGCCTTCAATTTGGGTCATGATCCCAGAGTCCTGGGATCGAGTCCCGCATCAGGCTCCTTGCTCAGCAGCCAGCTTGCTTCTCCCTCTGCCTGCTGTTCCCCTTGCGTGTGCACGTTCTCTCTCTCTCTCTGACAAATAAATAAATAACATCTTTAAAAAATAAAAAATAAAATTAAAAAATAGTTTGGCAAATGGATGGATGAATTCAATAGTTATGAGATAGTCTGTGTGTGGCAGAGCCCTTTTGTGATGAGACTTGGAGCAGATTTAGTGGGATCAAAAGGGCGGAAGCTAGGGGTGCCTGAGTGGCTTAGTCGGTTAGACATCTGACTCTTGATTTTGGCTCAGGTCCTGGTCTTGGGGTCATGCAATTGAGCCCCGCATCAAGCTCCATGCTCCGTGAGGAGTCTGCTTGAGATCCTCTCCCTCTGCTCCCCTTCCTTCTCCCCCGCTTATACCTGTGTGTGTGTGTGTGTGTGTGTGTGTGTGCACATGCACGTGCAAGCATGCTCACTCTCTCTGTAAAATAAAAATTAAAAATTTTTTTTAAAAAGGGCAGAAGCTAGACTATAGTAGATTTGGTGACTGGAAAGTGAAGAGAAGAAAGCCATAGGAAGATGCAGGATCCAGGAAAACTTTTATTTTGGCAGGGGCCATGGATTTGCAGAATAATGAGAAATTTGAAAAATACTGAGGCAGAAAAACATAGTGTTTCAGGACACAAGCATGTTCAGGTATTGAATTGTGTAGGCCAAGTGTTGTACGCTGAACTCATCGAGAGTTAATTAACTTCTCTGAGCCTTATTTCCCGGATCTGCCGTATATTCCCTGTCTCATAAGGCTGTTGTCAGGATTTAATGAAGTAACGCAAAGTATCTGGAACTGTCTCTAGCTCAATGAACGGTAGCTGTGACTGCCGGGAGGATGGCCCCGTGAGAGACAGATAGATGGGCACAGATTGTCTTGACGAGGAAGGAGTCTCTCATTCTGAGACAGGAGGGAAGGAGGAAGGATCGGGTAGAGGGGGAAGCTCCAGAGAAATGACAGAGTTCACGGAGCTGAAGTTTTATGTTTTAGGGATGTGAAGCTTAAAAAAGCTGTTTGAATTTTGAGAAAGGTTACTTGGATGTGAAAAAGCCCCACACATCACAGCTTGGACATGGAGAATGGAGGGGGTCTTGCAGAAGGTGTGCTAGAAATGCACTGGAGGGAGGGCTGGAAAGGGGGGGTGGCCTGGGTCAATTTAAAACAACAGGTCCAGGGGCGCCTGGGTGGCACAGCAGTTAAGCGTCTGCCTTCGGCTCAGGGCGTGATCCCGGAGTTATGGGATCGAGCCCCACGTCAGGCTCCTCTGCTATGAGCCTGCTTCTTCCTCTCCCACTCCCCCTGCTTGTGTTCCCTCTCTCGCTGGCTATCTCTATCTCTGTCAAATAAATAAATAAAATCTTTAAACAAACAAATAAACAAACAAAAAAAAACACAAAAAACCAACAGGTCCAAGCAATCATCGTGTTTGAGCATTTGTATAGGTTAAACGAAGCATACTCCTCTAGCTACAATTTTGAAACTTAAAGCATCAGTCCCTAGCCTTGAGAAGTACTGCAATATAGAAGTCTACATCCGATTAGTATAAAGGAGGTAGGAAAATGTAACAGTTGGGTTTCTTTGGCTGTGAGCAAAAGAAAGGAACTCTGGCAAATTTAAGCAAAAATAAAAAATTCTGGAGTAGCTCGCAGGATTTAAATAAAAGTTGAAGAACCATGTCTCAGAGAGCAAAGGCCCAAAGGCTGCTCTAGGGCCCAACAGAACAAAAGCTGACAGCTTGTCTTTGTAGGACCTCAGGCCTTTCAGAAGAGGCTTGACCTCCAAGCGTTTGTCCTGTATAATCCCCTCAAGATGTAAATTCCTGGGAGAGAACAGGCCTGATGGCTTGTCTCTAGGCACATGGTCACAATCATACTGCTTTCTGAATGTGTGACTTCAATCACCCCATTTCCCTCTTTGGTGAGGTCGGCTGGACCTCAAGAAGGATGGCTCCAGGAAAATAATCTCGTGTCCCGTTTTTGTCTTTCTTTCCTCCTTCAAGGAATAATACTTCATGTGTTTGCTCTGTGCCACTCATTAGAAGAAAGAGATACAGTCAATCAAGAGCAAAATGGAACAAGGACTCTGCTCCCCTGGTGGGTAGAACTGTGGGAGATCAGCATGAATTCAATGTTTAACTTAATGATTATGCAATTGCAAACCAAGGAAATGCTCTGAAGGAAACGAAGGCCTCTTGGAGAACGGAGAGGGTTTAACAAGGGGTCTGATCTGACTTGGGGCTGAGGATAGACTTCCCACAGGAAGAGATGCCAGTACTCAGATATGAGGGATGAAAGAAGAGCCTGGCAAACATGCAAACAGTGTGTGCAAAGCGTCTGTGGCTGGAGGGAACCCGTGATATACCCTAATGGTAGCACACCCTGAAAATGGGACTCCTTTGCTTTTAGCCTCTGACAAGTTTGACACCAGTGCCAGTTTATAGATGACTCCACCTGTGCCTATTTTTGATAGCAGTATACGTCAATTAATAACAGAAAATTTTAAACGTGGGTTTAATGAGGTCTTCTACTCTTCTGAGGACACAAATGATTGTAATCCTTGTGTATCTCGATTGATCCATCTCTAAAGGTTGAACATAAATTTTGCAGTAAAAATTAAGTCACATTTTATCAGGCTGTAGCTTTCTATCGTTTGATAATAAGGATCATGTTATCTAACTCACAATAAAGAAAAAAAGCAACTTAAATCAAGTTTAAGAATTTTAAGTGGACTATTCTCTTTGGAGAATAATTACATGGAATTTGCATAAACTGCAAGAACCAAGATAGATGTTTTTGTAGCTGTGTGTGTAATCATTAATTAAATATGACACCTTAAAACTTGTCTACTAAATAGAACTGAATGTTGATCATGGACATAATTATTGTTTGAGCTTTAACAATTCTAGCAATGCATTATTAACTGTAAGATAAAATAGTCATGAAAACCCAGATCAAATTTTATAATTGTTCCTTAGAAGCGTTTCTCATGCACAAATGTAACCCAACCAAAATGAGTTCATTCCTTGGTGAGTCAGAAAATGCACCAGGTTGAGTTTTCCCACAAAGAAAACTTTCATTTATAGCAAATCAGGAGATCATGGGGAATGGCTTCCAAAGATTTGACTCCCTGAGAGAGAGTGAATGGGTTCCTTTTGTTTTAGGGTTAGGATGAATATTTGGATAGGGAAGCTTTGTCATCCTCTGTAGAGATGGGCATAAGGTCACGGATGTGCCTTAAGGAAACATGCCTATACATACATTGTACGTTATGTAAATGGAGCTAAGGCTCCTCCTTGGGAGGAGGTGTTAGTATTATAATGAGGTAAAGGTCACTCCATGGTCCACCTGTGCAGGTGCAATTCAGGTTTAGCTCAAAAGGTGTGGGTGGTCTGGGCCTGGACCTTGTCAGGGTGGTTGCCATCACGTGGGGGGGGGGTGTTTTGGGGATTCATTGGCCCGAGTCTAGAAGTAAGCCAGAAAAAGGAGTTTAGGGAAATGGGTAAGACAAAGGTTAGTGAGCACAAGCAGGTGAGTGGTAAAGGCCAAGTCTTGGGGATCTGGCTGGTGACACAAATACTTATTTCACATAATAGCGGATACACTTAAGTATTTTTACTATTAGTACCAAGTTTCAATATCACATTGGGCCTGATTTTTAAGTGAATAGCGTTTTGGGGAAAAACCTTTCGAGAAGTCATTCCTCACCACCACCCGGCTTTAGAGCACCATCATCACTCCAAAAGTCCCCACTAAGATTTATATGCGTATCTTTTGAAACAACTGTAACCTGGAAGAAACACTACGGTTGACCCTTGAACAACATAAGGATTAGGGACGCTGACCCTGCGAGCAGCTGAAAATCCACATACAAGTTTTGAGTCCCCTAAACGTAACTACGAATAGCCTACTGTTGCCTGGAAGCCTGACGGGTAACGTAAACCGCTGATTAACACATAGTCTGTATGTCACGTGCATTGTACTCTGTAGTCTTATAATAAAGCAAGCTAGAAAAAAGAAAATGTTATTAAGAAAATCAAAAGGAATAGCGGTGTCTGGGTGGCTCAGTTGGTTAAGCATCTGCCTTCGGCTCAGGTCATGATCTCAGGGTCCTGGGGTCGAGTCCCACGTTGGGCTCTCTGCTCAGCGGGGAGTCTGCTTCATTCTCTGTGCTCTCCCCCCACTTCTCTCTCAAATAAACAAATAAAATCTTTAAAAAAAAAAGAAAATCATAAGGAAGAGAAAATATATTTGCAGTACTAAACCATATTCATCCAAAAAAAAATCCACGTGTAACCGGACCCATGGTTCGCAGTTCAAGGTTCAACTGTATTTTTATATGTTAATGTTTGTTGTTGATTAGGTAAGCCGATCAGTCTCAAAAATCCAATTTCAAAAATAAATGACATTCAACCCACACTCCCTCCTTTACCCCCAGGCAACCACTGATCTATTTTTTTGTCTCTGCAGAGAAGCTTTTGACCTGGTTAAATTCAATTAAGCCAGAGAAAAATGTGGGAGAAATTGCATATAATGTGGTTCAACATGTAGTTCATGGCACATAGTAGGTGCTCAATAAATGGAGTCCTCGGTACATGCAATGTGTAAATGCTGAATGTATTATAATCACTTTTTAACATTTCTTTCCTTCTTGTGCCAGTGTGCAAAATACCACACCCTCAAGAATTGCAAAGGGAAGAAATATAATCCAATTCTATCCATCTTGATGCATTATTCACATCTTCTTGAATAATGTTTCCATTGTCAACTGTCAATTGTCTGTAATTGTCCCCTCATTTACTGTCCTTTCTTTGAGGTATAAATACCATCAGCTTAGAGAGGAGTTAAGCCCTGATCTCTCTTCAGGTCTGCCTGAGCCTATTTGAGTTTAATGTTACTACAACAACAAACAAAAGTAGTTTCATTTTATCATATGAAATGTCCTTATTTCTCTTTTCTTGATAAATTTTTTCTGAGTGTAGGAATTTGATGGCCTTTATTTCTGAGATTGGTTTTTTGAGATTGATTGGCTTGCCTATTCAAGATTAAACATTTTATTGTGTAGTCATGTATGCATAATTACGTTTTTCCAGGTTATGGATGTTTCAAAAGAGAAATACATGTAAATTTTAAAATTTGTTATGTAATTACGGTAAAGCACTCATTTTTTGAAGATGAACTAATATGGGACTTCCACAGTTAACATGTTCAGGAATTTCACCTTCCATCTTTTGTAGATTTAGCTATATGCTCCAAAACTGCAGGACTTTGAACTTGAGGACCTTACTATTACTCCCCATTTTCTTTTCAGAAGTACTGTCTGAAGTGAATTAACTATGGAAATAGGAAAACCATAACTTGAACCCCAAATGTTCTCTGCTTATAGATTTAAAAGCATTGACAAGACATAAATGTTTATCTAGGACACTAATTTACTATTATATTTTAAAGCAGTCCAAATAATTTTGAAAGGAATGATAATTTGACAATGAAGAATATTCAGGGGAAGAGAGTACATTTTGTGCTCAAACCCAAAGGAACTTCTTGGGCTTCTCTTTCTGTGGGTAGAAGGAAGTGTGCACGAGAGGAGAGAATGCGCAAGTGAGGAACCTGAGGGCACCAATCAATCCCTAGGATCCATCCGTGTTTAAGCAATTTTGACTTCTATTATTCTCGGATATTAAGCCAAAAATTTCCCCTTGCACTTGAGCTAATTTGGTTGGAGTTCTGTTGCATGCAACCAAAACCGTCCTGACATATGCATGTTCTATTTTTCTTTTTTTTTTTTAAAGATTTTATTCATTCATTTGACAGGGAGAGAGCCAGAGAACACAAGCAGGGGGAGTGGCAGGCAGAGGGAGAGGGAGAAGCAGGCTCCCCACTGAGCAGGGAGCATGACATGGGGCTTAATCCCAGGACCCTGGGGTCATGATCTGAGCTGAAGACAGATGCCCGACCGACTGAGCCACCCAGGCGCCCCCTATTTTTCTTTTTTTAGAAGAAGTTGATTTTATGAAATTTTCAAGCACACAAAAGGACATACGTAATAGATACAAGAAGTGGACATCAGTGTTCACACAAGAAGCAAAGCTTCACAGAGATGACTGGAGACTCTGGTGCGCTACTTTCTGGTCTCATTCCTCTCCTAGCCACCAAAAAGACCCACAGTTTTGATTAGTTATCGATTTTATTTATTTTTTATTTTTTTGCTTTCCACTGTATCTTGACCTATATGTAGGTATCTGTTATAGGCTGAATTCTGTTCCCCCAAATTCATATGTTGAAGTCCTAACTCCTAATACTTCAGAATATGACTGGGGGGCATCTAGCTGGCTCAGTCGGCAGAGCACGCGACTCCTTATTTAGGCTTGTGACTTCAAGGCCCGTGTTGGGTGTACAGCCTACTAAAAAAAAAAGATTACAAAAAAAGAATATGACTCTTTAGAGGTAGAGTCTTCAAAGATATAATTAAGTTAAAATGAGATAATTAAAGTGGGCCTCAATGTAATATGACTGGAGCCCTTACAAGAAGAGGAAATTTGGACACGGATATGTATATACGAGGAAAGACCATGTGAAGACATAGGGAGAAGATAGCTTATATGCAAGCTGATGAGACAGACCACAGAAGAAACCAACCCCGTTCACACATTGATCATAGGCTCCAGAATTGTGACAAAATAAATTTCTGTTGTTTAATCCACATACTTTGTTATGGTAGCCCTGGCAAACTAATATAGTATCTCAACAGTGTGTTGTATAGTTCTTTATTTGTTCTTAAACTTTGTATACTTCATACTCTAAGTAGTCTTCTGCGATTTGCTTTTTCCTTTTTAAAAATTTTTATTTATTTATTTATTCATTCATTTATTCATTCATTCATATATCTATTTCTTTCTTTTTTTTTTAATGATTTTTTATTATATTATGTTAGTCACCATACAGTACATCCCCGGTTTCCGATGTAAGGCTCGATGATTCATTAGTTGCGTGTAACACCCAGTGCACCATGCAATACGTGCCCTCCTTACTACCCATCACGTGTCTATCCCATTCCCCCACCCTATCTATTTATTTCTGAGAGAGAAAGTGCGTGCACGTGCGTGTGTACATGGGGGAAGGGCAGAGGGAGAGACAGAATCTTTTTTTTTTTTTTTAAAGATTTTATTTATTTATTTGACAGAGATAGAGATAGCCAGCGAGAGAGGGAACACAAGCAGGGGGAGTGGGAGAGGAAGAAGCAGGCTCATAGTGGAGAAGCCTGATGTGGGGCTCGATCCCATAAGGCCGGGATCACGCCCTGAGCTGAAGACAGACGCTTAACTGCTGTGCCACCCAGGCGCCCCGGGAGAGAGAGAATCTTAAGCAGGCTCCACGCTCAGCATGGAGCCCTATGCAGGGCTCAATCTCACGACCCTGAGATCATGACCCGAGCCGAAATCAAGAAGAGGACACTTAACCAATTGAGCCACCCAGGCACCCCATTTAAAGATTTTATTTTTAAGTCATCTCTACACCCAATATGGGAATCAAACTCACAACCTCAAGATCAAGAGTTGCATGTTTTACTGACTCAGCCAGCCAGGAGTCCCTGTGACTTGCTTTTTTCACTTAGTGTCATGTTTCAAAGACTTATCCATCTTGACATGTGAGCAGTTTACTCTTCCACTGCTGTATAGAACTTACTTATTCGAACATGCCACATTTAAAAAAAATCCGTTTACCTATTAACGAACAATTAGATTACTTTCATGATTTTTTTTGTCTCATAGTTTTTGTTTTTCCGCTCATGAGCAATGGTGCTACAAATAATTTCATACCTATTTTTGGTCATATAGACTCAACTTTACCAGAAAGGGCCAAAGAGTTCTTGGGGTTTTTTTCCCCAAGATTTTTAATTTATTTTTGAGAGAGAGAGAGAGAGAGAGCGAGCATAAGCGTGTGCATGTGCATGTGTGTGGGGAGGGGCAAAGGGAGAGGGACAGAGAAACCCCAAGCAGACCTCATGCACTGAGTGGGGAGCCAGATTGGGCCTGATCCCAAGACCCTGAGATCATGACCTGAGCCAAAACCAAGAGTTGGTCACTTAACCAACTGTGCCACCCAGGGGCCCCAAGGCCAAACTGTTCTTTAAAAACTGTTCCCAATTATACTGCTACTAGCATTGCACAGATACCTCTGTTGTTAAAAATCCTCATTAAGTTTTGGTATTTCAGATGTGTTCATTTTGCCAATCTGAAAGATATATAATGGTTTCTCATTGGTTTTAGTTGGCATTTTCCTGATTAGTGATGAGGTTTTTCATCTTCTTTGTATTTTTATTATTTGTGTATATATCATTCTGTGAAAATTCATTTATATTTTGCTCCTTTATTTTTTTTTTACTTTTCATTTAGTGTATTATTATTTTCAGGGGTAGAATTTAGTGATTCATCAGTTGCATATAACACCCAGTGCTCATTACATCAAGTGCCTTCCTTAATGCCCATCACCCAGTTTCCCCATCCCCCTACCCACCTCCCCTCCAGCAACCCTCATTTTGTTTCCTATAGTTAAGAGTCTCTTAGGGTTTGACTCCCTCTCTGTTTTTATCTTATTTTATTCTTTCTTCCCTTCCCCTATATTCATCTATTTTGTTTCTTAAATTCCACATATGAGTGAAATCATATGGTATTTGTCCTTCTCTGACTTATTTTACTTAGCATAATACCCTTTGGTTCCATCCACGTTATTGCAAATGGCAAGATTTCATTCTTTTTGATGGCTGAGTAATATTCCATTGTATATATGTATCACATCTTCTTTATCCATTCCTCTGTGGGCTCTTTCCATAGTTTGCCCATTGTGGACATTGCTATATTTTAATCCTTTCAATATTAGATTGTGTATTTTCCTCTTTGTATTCGGTTACCTTTTTCTCATTCACATATTCTTACATATATTCTGAATACTAACCCTGTGTGGCTTACATGTATTGCACATTTCTGCAATCAGTTTGTGAACTATCTTTTCACTTTCTTCATGGTGTATTTGTTAACAGAAATTCTTAGTCTTAATGTAGTAAAATATGTAAATATATTCCTTTATTATTTGCTTATGTTGCCTCTTAATTAAGGAAATTTTCCCTATCCCAGAAAGTTCCCATATTGTATATGTTTGTTTTTAATTAACTAGTTTATTAATTTATTTATTTGTGTGTGTGTGTGTGTTTTTAATTTAAAGTCAGTTTTTGGGAGGCACCTGGGTAGCTCAGTCAGTTAAGTGTCTGACTCCTGATTTCAGCTCAGTCTTGATCTCAAGGTCATGAGTTTGAGGCCTGCATTGTGCTCCATCCTGGACGTGGAGCTTACCTAAAAATAAATAAATAAAGACAATTTTTTAAAAAGAGAGTTTTAGGTTTACAGCAAAATTGAGAGGAAGGTACAGAGATTTCCCATATACACCTTGTCCTCACACATACACAGCCTCTTCCACTGTCACTATGCCCCACCAGAGTGGTACATTTGTCATAATCAAAGAAGCTACATTGGCACATTATAATCACCCAAAGTCCACAGTTGACATTAAGGTTTACTCTTGGTGTCGTGCATTCTGTGGGTTCAGACAAATGTATAATGACCTATAACTATGATTATAACCTACAGAATATTTTCACTGCTTTAAAAACCCTCTGTTCTCCCCCTATTCATCTCTCCTTCCCCTAAAAGTTGTATTTCTCACATTAAAGTCTTTAATCCCCCAGTGACTGATTTTTTGTGTGTGGGATGAGTTTGGGATCCTTCCTTCACTGCTCTACACTGCCACTTCTCTCGTATCTCAAGTTTCCTTATGTGTATTGGCCTATTTGTTTTTTTCTTGCCCCCATCAGTATATTTGCTTATCCTAATACCTTAATCACTAAAGCTTTAAATAAATCTTGATTTCCAGCATGGCAAGTCTTTCCAATTTGATTTTCATCTTGGGAGGCCTTTAAACGTATCTATCTATCTGTCTATTCCCCCCCCTTCCATATATATTTTAACATTAGCTTGTCAAGTTCCTTGGTAGGACTTGCACTGAATCTATAGGTCAGTTTAAGAAGAACTGAAATTTTTATGATATAGAGGCTTCCTATCTGGGAACAGGGCATATCTCTTTATCTGAGTTACTTTCAAATGTCTTTCACAAAATTTTACAATTTTCTTCATAAAAGTCTTAAACATATTTGCTAAATTAATTTAAAAGTACCTCACAGTTTTTGGCTTTGCAAAGGGTATCTTTTTTTTTTTTTTGCAAAGGGTATCTTTATAGTTGTTTTTGTGTCTGTAAACAGTGTCCTTTTAAAAACAATATTGAATGTTTATTACTCATATCTGTTTATTAAACATAAGTTACATCTCATAACTATTAATTTCAGTAATTTATAGATTCTATTGGTTTTCTATGTAAACAATTATATCATTTTCAAATAAATGCAATTTGTTTTTTTACTATCTAATCTCAATACCTTTTATTTCTTTTTTATCTCTCGCTCATCTGGTTAGGAGCTCTGGTGTAACACTAAATAGAAGTGATGATAGAGGGTAGGCTTGTCTTATTCTTGTTTTAATAAGAATGCTCAAGATCTCGCCATTATGAAGGACATTTGCTGTCGACATTTTTATAGGTTAAAGAAGAGCACTTTCAGGGCTCCCGGGTGGCTCAGTCATTAAGCGTCTGCCTTCGGCTCAGGACCTGATCCCAGCGTTCTGGGATCGAGCCCCAGATGGGGCTCCTCCCCTGGGAGCCTGCTTCCTTCTCTCCCACTCCCCCTGCTTGTGTTCCCTCTCTCGCTGGCTGTCTCTCTCTCTGTCAAATAAATAAATTAAAAATCTTAAAAAAAAAAAAAAAAAGAAGCGCACTTTCATCCTGAAAGAGTGTGTTAAATTTTATCAAATATTTTTTCTGAACCCACCAAATTGATTATTTTTTTCCCTTTAGTCTCTAAATGTGATTAAGTACACTAGCAAATTATTCTAGTGTTAGACCAACCTTACATTTCTTGGATAAATCAAACTTGGCATGATGATAGTATATAATTTAGTCTACCAATATTTTTTTTCAGGATTTTTGTTTTGGTGTAAAAGTAAATATAATTGGCCTGGAACTTTCTTTTCCTGAATATTCATTGTTTTGTTTTGATATCAAGATTGTATTAAGTTTACAAAATGACCTGAGTCTTGTTGTTCACTTTCTTTTATTTTCTGGAGAGTCTGTATAAGATTGGAATTATTTGTTAACTGATAATTTTGATATACGTACCTTTATCTTATCTATAACCTTCAAAGTTAGGTGTAGAAACAGAAGCATATGGGGACTGACATTTGCAAAGCTGAATAACATATCAGAATTGAAATAATTAGTGTTAACAACTCAGCCTTCCTACAGTATTCACAACATGTAACTAACAAGAGAGAAAAGATAAAGCAATTACAAATTGTGAGAGTCTTCTCTAAGCCTAATGCTTCCTTCATGAACATTTTTTTTTAAGATTTTATTTATTTATTTATTCGACAGAGATAGAGACAGCCAGCGAGAGAGGGAACACAAGCAGGGGGAGTGGGAGAGGAAGAAGCAGGCTCATAGCGGAGGAGGCTGATGTGGGGCTCGATCCCGTAACGCCGGGATCAGGCCCTGAGCCGAAGGCAGACTCTTAACCGCTGTGCCACCCAGGCGCCCCTCCTTCATGAACATTTATGTAGACAGGAAAGACAAAAATGAAAAGCTTCGAACTTCCATTGAAGGAAAGAGAATCCTTATTTACACAAGACAAATTGGAGCTGATTGCCACCTTTCCCCAGACGTACATCTAGCTCCTCTCTCCTGCTATCAGATAGGAAAGATTGATGTGCATTGCCGTTCCTTAGAATGTTTTGTTGCCATAGACACTGGCCCAGTTCTCAAACCCCCTACATTTCATACACTTCCTTCACAAAAGGAGTGCTGATTGAATTCAAACAAATTTATGTCAAAAAAAAAAAAGTATACATAGAAAGGAGACGAAATTAGAATCTGGCTGAGTTTCTTTCCTTCCTAAATCCCCACCTTCAGATTCTTTTCTTAGTTAATGGAAAGAGCAGCTTGCTTAATGGCGTACACATACATTTCACTACTCCTAAGCTCATTCAATAATTCTTGAAATAAATCTTAGCCAAAAAAGTAAAGGCTGCATAAAAATTAATTGAAAAGTTTTGTCACAAATTTCTTCATTTCCCATTTGTTGCACTGAATGGCATTATTAATAGTTTCACTTTGAATTAATGTTGCATTTCATAGATTAAAACTATTGTTGTTAAATATTATTTCTATGTCTATCCAATACTATCTAGTGATATAAGCAAGACAGGCATCATTCCTATTTTACAAATGGGAATCAAGCTCAGAATAGTTGTGTATTTCCCAATGGGAATATTAAAGCACCAAGTACTTAGAAAGGGTATTACAGGGACGCCTGGGTAGGCGTTCCGGGATCGAGCCCCACATCGGGCACCTCCGCTGGGAGCCTGCTTCTTCCTCTCCCACTCCCCCTGCTTGTGGTCCCTCTCTCGCTGGCTATCTCTGTCCAATAAATAAATAAATAATCTTTTAAAAAAAAGGGTATTACAATTATCAAGAACTCGATTAAGATTCCTTCATTGATAACTACTCCTTGCCTTAGGAAAAGGAAAATCTTGATCTTTGAAGAATAAAAACATTTTTATGCTACTGGGAATAATTTTTTCTCTTGACTACAGAAGCAGCATGAGAAAAACATCATGAAACTGCCTGTCTTTGCCAGTCGTGAGATTGAATCTACTTTAATACGGCACTATTATTGGAAACATTTATAATTTGTTGGGTCAATTTAGATATGTCCTCTAAGGGGCTGAGTTATGTTTCCCCCAAATTCATATGTTGAAGCCCTAACTAACCCCTGGTATTTCAGAATGTGACTGTATTTGGAGACTGGGCTTTTAAAGAGGTGAATAAGTTAAAATGAGGCTGTGAGACTGGGCCCTACTCTGATGTGACTGGTGTCCTTCTAAGAAGGGGAATGTGGACACACAGAGACACACCAGGGGTGCACACGCACAGAGAGGTAAGACCACGTGAGGACGCAGCGAGAAGACGCCATCTGCAAGCCAAGGAGAGAGGCCTGAGGAGAAACCAAACCTGCCAACACCTTGATCGTGGATTTCTAGCCTCCAGAACTGTGAGAAAATTAATTTCTGCTGTTTAAGCTGCCCAGTGTGTGGTATTCTGTTACCGCAGCCCTAGCAAACTGTGACATTGGCCTAAAAACACTAGATCTGAAGAGGGGAAAGGATCAGTTATCAATGAGAAGCATCCCAGGGCTCCTTTAGCTACTCCACTCACAAATTAGGGCTTTTAAAAAGGAGTCTTCCCATAAACTGAAAAACAAAGATTGGCATTTAACTATAAATACTCTAAGAATCATTTCATGAATAGCATCCTCTATTTTGGAAAAATGGCTCTAAATGAACTGCTCATTACCCAACACTTGACTGAACCACATTATGCAAAAAGCATGGCAAGGATTCAGCAGCATTTGCAAGTTAACAATAAGCTATAAACAGCTCTATATTCTTTTTCTGGGCCTTTCTCCAGAAGGAATTATTTAATTTGGAATTAATTTTTGTATTCAAATAAGTGTTTAATAAAGTGGTTTTTTTTTTTTTTGAAATAGCACATTTGTAGGGAAAATATATTTTAGGTGCTATCTTTAAAAAAATAGTTTATTGAGGTGGAATTCACATAATATAAAATCAGCCAGTTTAAAGTAAACAAGTCAATGGTATTAATTATATTCACAATGTTGTGCAACCTCCGCTTCCACATAATTAAAAAACACTTCTATCACTCCATAGTAAAACGCTTTAACCATTAAAGAATTTCTCCCCATTGCCATCTTCCCCCAGCTCCTAGCAACAACCAGTCTGTGTTCTGTCTCCATGGATTTATCCATTCTGGATACTTCACATAATGGAATCATACAACATTTGTCTTTTTGTGTCTGCCATCTTTCACTTAGCATAATGTTTTCAAGGTTCTTTCATGTTGCAGGATGTGCCAGTACTGGATCCCATTTGACGGCTGAAAAATATGCCATTGTACGTAAATACCACATTTGGTTTATTCACTCATTTGTTGATAGACATTTGGAATATTTTTACCTTTTGGCGACTGTGGGTAGTGCTGCTATGAACCCGTATGTATATGTACTTGTTTGAATAGCTTTTTTCAGTTCTTCTATGTATATACCTTGGAGTGGAATTGCTAGGTCCTATGATAATTCTATGTTTAACGTTTTGAGGAACCACCAAACTGTTTTACACAACAGCTGCACCATTTTACATTTCCACCAGCAACATAGGAGTGTTTCAATTTCTCCATATCCTCCACAACCCATTTTAAAAAAAAAATTTAGCTTTTGTTATTTTCCTTTAAAAAAAAATTATAGCCATTCCAGTGGGTGTGGAGTAATACTCTTTGTGGTTTTGATTTGCATTTACTTAATGACTACTGATATTAATCATCTTTTCATATGCTTTTTGGTCATTTGTAGAGCTTCTTTGGAGAAATGTCTATTTGATCTTTTGCCCATTTTTATTTTTTTTATTTTTATTTATTTATTTATTTTAAAGATTTTATTTATTTATTCGACAGAGATAGAGACAGCCAGAGAGAGAGGGAACACAAGCAGGGGGAGTGGGAGAGGAAGAAATGGACTCATAGCGGAAGAGCCTGATGTGGGGCTCAATCCCGTAATGCCGGGATCACGCCCTGAGCCGAAGGCAGATGCTTAACCGCTGTGCCACCCAGGCGCCCCAGATCTTTTGCCCATTTTTAAATTGGGTTGTCTATTTGTTTTTGAGCTTGCAAGAGTTTTTTTTTTTAAATATATATATTCTGGATATTAAACCCTACTCAGATACATGATTTGCAAATATTTTATCCCATTCTGTAGGTTGTCTTCTCACTTTTTTTTTTTTTAAAGATTTTATTTATTTATTCGACAGAGATAGAGACAGCCAGCGAGGGAGGGAACACAACCAGGGGGAGCAGCAGAGGCAGAGGGAGAAGCCCAACTGAGCAGGTAGCCCAACACAGGGCTCCATCCCAGGACCCTGTAAGACCATGACCCAAGCGGAAGGCAGACACCCAACTGACTGAGCCACTCAAGCGCCCCTTCATTTTCATTTCTGATTTAATTATTTGCATCTTTTTGTCTTTGTCAGTCTAGCTGAAGTTTGTCAATTTTTTTGATCTTTTCAAAGAATCAGCTTTTGGTTTTGTTGATTCTATTTTTTAAATTCTCTATTTCATTTATTTCTTCTCCAATCTTTAGTATTTCTTTTTTTCTGCTTGCTTCAAGTTTAGTTTGTTCTTTTTCTGGCTTCTTATGTTGTAAAGTTAGATTATCGATTTGACATCTTTCCTGTCTTTTAATGCGGGCATTTACTACTATAAAATTTCCTTCTGATCACTGCCTTGACTACATTCCGTAAGTATTTTGTGTTTTCATTTTCATTTGTCTCAAGTATTTTCTAATTTCCATTTTTATTTCATCTTTGACCCATTGGTTGTTTAAGAATATGTTGTTTAATTTCTACATATTTGTGAATTTTCAGTTTTCATTCTGTTTTTGATTTCTAGCTTCATTCCATTGAGGTCAGAAAAGGTTACTTTGTATGAGTTTAATATTAAGTTTATTGAATCTTGCTTTGTGGTCTAACACATGGTCTATTCTGGAGAATGTTCCAAAAGTACTTGAGAAGAATGTGCATTCTGACATTGTTGGAATGTTCTGTGTATGTCTATTAAGTTTAGTTGATTTGAAGTTTTTGTCTGGTAAGTCCAATACCTGTGCTTCCCCAGGGATGGCTTCTGTGAACGTATTTATTTTTTCCTTTGAATGGACGATTCTTTCCTGGGTTTTTTGTTTTTTTGTTGTTGTTGCATGCCTTGTAGGGTTTTTTGTTGAAAGCTGAACATTTGAATATTATAATATGGTAACTCTAGAAATCAGATTCTCTCCCTTCCCCAGGTTCTTGATTGTTGAAGGCTCCCATCATCTGTTTCTTTACTGACTTTTCCAAAGTATTTTTACAAAGATAGTATTACTTTTTGTGTATGCTGACCAAAGTCTCTATTCCCTTAGCTTATGTTCATCTGGTGTTTTGACAGAGATTTCCTTGAATAAGAGAAAAAGAAAGGAAGAAAGGAAGAAAGGAAGAAAGGAAGAAAGAAAGAAAGAAAGAAAGAAAGAAAGAAAGAAAGAAGAAAGGCATTAATTTGTTAATAAGATCTGCTTTGCTTCCTCCAGAACCAAGTACCTGGGTCCCACATTGAGAGCAGGAGCTGCCATCTTCAGAATCCACAATGAGCCAGGGAAGGTGGGAGGCAGCAGCACATAAAAACAGCACAAGGCTTTCCTACTGTTTTTAAGGTGTTTTTTTTTTTCTTGATTCAGTGTTTGCTTGGTTGTTATAAACCATTGACTGTTTTTTTCAGAGTTCTGTCAAAGTTGGTTCTGAGAGTTTCTGCTTATTTTTTTGATGTTTCTGTGGAGGGACTGACATTTGGAGCCGTCTACTCTGCCATTTTGCTGACATCACTCCATGAAAAATATTTTTAATGAACTTCCTAGCAAAGTCGTGTAACTTATGTGTTAGTAAGGCCAAATCTCCACAATGTGTGGAACTGTTTTCTTATCCCTACCACAGTTCTCTCTTATTTCTTCTCTGCATCTCTCACTAGTATCTCTCAGTCACCCGATTTGATATAGGAATCATAATGATATTGAAATAATAGATAACATTTATTGGCCATTTGCTATGCACCAGGTCCTGCGCTAAGTGTTTTATGTGACTTATCTCATCCAATCCACTTAATAATTCTACTATAAGGACACTTATAATCTCTATTCCATAGATGAGTAAGTGGAGACTCAAGGAGTTTGAGGAATTTGTCTAGAGCCACCCAGTGGCAAATATGGGATTTAAACCCAATTCATCTGATGACAGAGCCTATGTTTTTATTTAAGTTTAGACTTTCTTCTTGGGCGCCTGTGACTCATTAGCCTTCTTTCTTGTTAATTCTCCCTAGGCAATATTTCTCCTGTTTGAGCTTTTACCACTTTCATTTCTATCATTCTGGTTTCCAGGCCAAGAGAAGGGCCAGACTTGGGAGAGAATGGGGTACCTCCTGGTTGTAGCATCCACTTGTTCCTTTGACTTTTCAGTAAAGCCTGATGTTTGTTTGGCTTTGATTTTTTTCTTTGTTCTCTTCATCTCTTTTCTTTTTTTTTTTTTTTTCGATGTAAGGCTCGATGATTCATTAGTTGTGTATAACACCCAGTGCACCATGCAATATGTGCCCTCCTTACTACCCATCACCGGCCTATCCCATTCCCCCACCCCCCTCCCCTCTGTAGCCCTCAGTTTGTTTCTCTTCATCTCTTTTCTTTTCTATATCTTCTGTAGGAGTATTCTTCAGCTAACTTGAACCAGGGAAATTTTAAGGTATGCTGAGCGGTATCCTTGAGGTAACTCTGGGAGTTTATGGAGGTTCTCGGGGTCTACAAATCTCAGTCCTCATGATCTAGCCTACAAGGAAATTCGCAAACAAAATGCTTTATCTCAAGATATTTTATTTTTTGTTTTTCTGACCACACAGTCTGCTTATTCCTCTGAAGGCAAATTAACATCCTCTGGGAAGGCCAGAAACATAAATAATAGGATTGGTAGTATGGAATTTTTTTTTCTTTCAAAATAGCTGACTTGGAATACAGTTTCAAAAATTGTAGTTTATCTATAAGTTATAAGACAATCTGGTAGTGGTATCCATGTCAGAGGTATGGGGAATATTGGATGTTGCCACTTATTATATATCATCGTTGGACTTTTATAAAAACTTGAAGAAGCAAAGCGAAGGGAGAGGCTCCGATCTTGGCTCACTTTTTAAAGATTTATACCAAATCACCTTTTCTTAGAGCTGCCTCTTAGAGTCATTTGGCGCTGGTATTTAGTATGCCTCCATTAGATATTTATCAAGCACTGCAGGGTACTGGGGACTCTGGTGCACCAGAGAGGCTTGGTCAAGCCTTCTCTGGAGGAACTGATGGCCTGGTGGGAGGACATCTAAATAAACACGACCGTACTATGACTCTAAAGTGAAAGAAGAACCTCAGAGAAGAACCTCAAAGAAGAACCTCAACAGTGGAAACACAAGCCACGAACCCCCTACTTGACTAGAGAAACAGAAGATACCTTGCTTAGCATCTAGTTTAAACTCCCTACAGGAAGTGACCTACTTTTTGTTAATAATTACACCAGGACTAAAAATTTGTGTCTTATTTCACAATTTAGCACTAAAACACATAAACCAAAAAAAACAAAAACAAAAACAAAAAACCTCTCTGATATGCTTTCTTTCTCATTTAGTTTCTTTCTGATCTTTGCTTTGGATTTCTTTTTTACTTACATAGAAGTTGGCTTGATTGTTCAAAAACTGGAGAAGAATGCTGGCACTTGTGTTGGCTATTCCCCACGCAGGCTTCCCATGGCACTCTCAGGACGTGCCAGCCTCTCCTAGTCTGATCTGTGAATAAGGCTCTCTCCATCTGAGCCAAACCTGGGATGAAGTCTGGAGTGGTTGGATGATGCACAAATTCTTCTAGCAGGCCTTGGGTGACTTCAACCTAGTTCTTTCTTCTCAGACCAAGCTTAAGCCTGACACCTTCTGATGCACTTATCAATTCAGGCTCTCTCTAAACCATAACTGCCTGGCAAATTTTTATTGCTTAACTGTTGGTTATGCGATGACATTAAAAAAACAAACATATTTTAGTTTTCAACTTGCACTGGGGCCAAACCGCATAGCAATTGGTGGTTCTTTGGATTTTTATTTCATGTGACATGAGTAGGGCAAGCAGAGACATAGCTGGTTTTACATGCAAACAAAATAGCCACCGGCAGATCAGGCCTTGAGGGATCTCGAAAGATCTTCCTTGGAGGTCATCTGGAATCACACAATTTCAGGGTTGGAAGGAACTTTAAAAAGGTCACCTCGTTCAAGAAACACCCTTTTAACTCTTGAATTTCCTTTACTATATATTTTTCTTTGTTTTATTTTACCTTTCTTTCTTTCTTTCTTTCTTTCTTTCTTTCTTTCTTTCGAGAGAGGTTGGGAAGGGCAGATGGAGAGGAAGAGAGAGAATCTTAAGCAGGATCCATGCTCAGTGCAGAGCTCCACAGTTCTCATGACCCAGAGATCATGACCTGAGCTGAAATCAAGAATCAGATGCTTAACTGACTGAGTCACCCAGGCACCCTACTATGTATTTCTTATATGGACATTCAGCTAGACTGGTATCCATCCTCAATTGTCCCATCAAAACTGCTTTCTGTTAGTTCACCAATGACTTTCTAGTGGCCAAACACTGGCCCCGTCAGCCCTCATTTTACTCAATATCTTTTAGGCATTTATTATTGTTAATTACTTTGCAAGTCTTTGGCTTCTGAGACATAATTTGTTTCTATTCTCCTCCTACATCTTTGACCAGCAGTTTTCAGTAAGGGACAGTCTTTCCCCGCAGGGGGCATTTAGGAATGTTTGGAGACATTTTTTGATTGTCACAAGGGGCAGAGGGTGCTACTGGCATCTAATGGGTAGAGGCCAGGGATGTTAAACAAATACATAAGACAGCTTCCTGTAACAAAGAATTATTGGGTCCCAAGTGTCAATCATGCTAAGGTTAAGAAATCCTTATCCTTGACCATTCTTTTTCTATCTCCTTCATGGGACCCTTTTCTTCGTAGTTTTTAAAAACAAGCAGGAGGGGCAGAGAGAGAGAGAGAGAGATTCTCAAGTGGACTCTGGGCTGAGTACAGAGCCAGATGTGGGGCTCGATCTCATGACCCTGAAATGACCTACACTGAGACCAAGAGTCAGACACTCAACTGACTGAGCCACCCAGGCACCCCTTTTTTCTTCTTATCACCCCCTTAAATTTTGGAATTGCCCATCTTTCCTTCCTTACCCTTTTTGTTTTGTTCTCTTGATGCACTCTCTCTGAGGCACACCACCCATTTCCATGGCTTCTATTCCTCGCTATACCCATGCCTTCAGCTCTAACATTCCTCTTGAACTCCAACCTGTTAAGCAACTTCCAAGTGGGTGTCTCTGCTTCTGCACTCTGCAAACACTGCAAATTCAGTGATAGTCTTCCCCTCACATCTTCTGTTATTGTTTTCCCTTGTAGGATTTCTTCTAGTAGCTCCAAGATGTCTAGGGTTGGTTCTGAGGGCTTTTTCTTGCCTCGTGTATAGAATTTAGGTATGCCTCTCCAAGGCTTGAGGACTCCCAAGCCACATCGCAGTATGCTGCTTGATCCAGAACATGCTGCTCCTTTCAGAACCAGAGACTTGGCATTGTCTCCTAATGAAGTATTTGCAGCTGGAAAAGATACACCAGAGTGGCCACATATACCTGTCCTTTATGACAGTCATTCATGCTGCCAAAGCCAAGATTCGATATGTCTATCTGCATTTGGAAGAGAGATGGCTTGAGCTGAACTGCTGGCCCTATTGACTCTTTCTGTTGCTGCTGCCGAACACCCCAACCCAGGCCTCAAAGACTTCTTGAGGGAGGACATGCCTTTTCTCTGACTTATATTTAGGGAGAAGTGCTCTTTGCTAGACTGATGGGTCCCAGGGTTATAGCTCTGTAAATTCTCTCATACTGCCAATCTACCACTGGGAAAGATGGATGCATGGGTCAGGATCTGGTTTGGGCTGCCTGTTGGACCTACAATGAAGGTTTCCTTCCACCTGATTCCTGTTGCAGAGGACAGCACACAATACTCTTCGCATTTTCATATTTCTTCGTTGGGGCCTCGTTGTCCCATCTTCCCATCTCTATTGCCTTGAACAGGACTATCCCTGAGCTGGACCAGGCCATAAGAAATAGACTGAACTTGGATCCTGGAGAAAAGGATGACTTGGACTTGATTTAAAATTGTCCTCTCTTTGTTGTACCACTGAGCCAGCACATAATCAGTGCAAAGGATACACATGCAGGACCCAGTGAGTGGACAGAGCTTCTTGGTGTCTACTCCATCTCATAGAGGTACCCCTTAAAAGTGGAGATCTTAGCATTTGCATGGAGTAAGAAGTCTGCAGTGGGAAGAATCTTCATATTTGGGTTCACTGTCTTTTACTCTTTGGCTTAGAGTGGGGCCATGTCAGCTCTGAAATGTCCACCCTTACCATATACAGAAGTGCTTTCTATAGGAGTTACATACTTCCCCATTCTAATTCTTTTTGGGCCATTGAGCTCCCAGTAGGTCCAACCATCTCCTGTTTTAACCCCAGGCTACTAGAGAAGTTTCAATAACTTTGAACTCAAATGGGTAGGGGACTTTGTTCCAGCCTGAGCAGGACTTTTCTGGTTATAAGCAACAAAACAACTGATTCTGGCCAATGTAAGCAAAACACAAAACAAAAACAAACAGGGACTTAATGGAAAGATATCAGGTAGGTTGAAGAATATTAATTTAGACAGTTATGGGAATCTAGGGATCAGGAACCAATGAAGGTTAGGGGGTGCAGCTGGAATGATTAGGCTTCAAATTTTTTCTGTCCTTGTGTTTTTCAATTCATGATTCAGATGCTAAAGAGATCATCTGATTGGTCTTGCTTGAGTCACGTGACCATATCCAGGCTAGGTGGAGCTGTGATTGACAGTCTACCAAAACTGCTCTCAATGGGTTCTGATTATTCAAAGGAAAATAGGGGTGCTATTATCTAACAGAGCAAGAATGGTTATCAAGCAACAACACCAGATGTCCACATGGTCCCTTTCTTCCCAGGAGACTGTGAGTGCAAATGGATGGGCCCAGGAGTTTGGTATAATTTCCTCTTCAGCAGCTTTTTGCTCTGAGGGTCAATGTGTTGGGAGATAAGTGGCCAGAATCCATTTGCCTTTAGGACTAGTACCCAGGGTTTGGTCAAAAATACACTGTTCCATCATATTCTTCTTGATTAGACTACATCCTGTAAACTCAGTCTTTTATTTATTGTAGATCTGAAGGGTAAAACCAATATGTTGAAATTTATTTTCAGGGTTATTTCACCCTTCAAAGATGCACATACGGTGCTTTGTCTTGTTTTATTTTTTTTCCAGATCAAAGCACTAGAATATGTCAAGAAGAAAATTTCCTAAGCTCAGTAATGCCCACAGAAATGGTCATGCACACAGTATTATAGCTAGCATTGGTGCAGTGCAATTTTAAATCAGGTATATCGTACACCTGAAACTAATATCACACTATATGTTAACTGACTGAAATTTAAATAAAAATCTCAAAAAAAGATAGGAAGGCAAAATGGAAATGATAAATATAGAAAATAGAATTCAGTAATTATAATGCACCAGTCTCCTCGCCAGCTGTCTGCTTACTCATTTATTCATTCCTTAATTATTTATCATGTATCTACTCTATGGCAGGTGCTGTGCTAGGTGCCAGGGATGGGGACAATACCTACCTGTGCGGAGTCTGAACTCTAGTGAGGATCACATTCTACTGTTATGCTTATTTAAAAGAAAATGTATAGCTTGAATATGCAACTGTTTCAAATGCCCAAGTCATACAACTAGGCCAAAATGCACTGGAGCGTCCGAAAAGAATATTCACATTTCATATTTGGGAATGAATGTATAGTACTTATTTCTCAAACTTCTATCTTTTTTTAAATAATTTTTTATTATGTTATGTTAGTCACCATACAGTATATCCGTAACAGATATGCCCATTTCCCCTAATGTCATTTTTTTTCTTTAAAACAAAATGGAGAAATTAGGGAGAGGAAAGAGTCTCCGAAAACTTGGATATGGCTCTGTAACCCTCAATTTATAGTGAATAAATTTTTCAAGGAATTACATTGGAGTTCTCCCCGGAAATAAAAGCAGCTTTTCCCAAACCCTGAAAGACCATACTTGTGCTTAGGGCGTGTGTGTGTGTGTGTGTGTGTGTGTGTGTGTTTCTTGATATAGATCAGGTTGGCTGTTAAATGCTCCATGTGGTTCAAAAAGAGGTATCAGGAAGCTTTGGAAGCTATTTGGAACCGCATCTACAACAAGCAAGATTAGGGGTTTGTAGGCCTCTTCCCCTCACCCCCCTCCCCAACTGCACTGGCCACAGTGGGTCTGCTGCCTTGGGGAGCGCAACTCTGAGAGGACAGAGATTCCTTCTGCCCTGGTCTTGTCGGTATCCCTAGCACCAAGCACTGGCTAGCAGAGTTGGCACTCAGTAAGTATTCGTTACACAAACGAATAAACATTAAAAAAAGGTGCTTTGAGCAAAAGAAGACAAAATTAAATCTCCTTGGATTCCTAGTCAGATGATTTTTACAGCTCCTTTGATGAGTTGATTGGGAATTACATTTGATATACCAAAGACCCGAGGCCCAATAAAAGCATACAAGGAATGTGGGTACCGAGAGACCTTAGTTTTTTGGGAAGCAGCACCAGGTGCTCCTATGATTACGTTTAAAGTAGACGCCAATGCCTTTTTGGCCAGTGCTCTGATTTAATTATAAATTCTTGATATTTTTGGGTTGCATTTTGATTTACATAAGACAATTTGAATTCCAGATGCATATACTTAGAAGAAATTATTTTGGGATAATTTTTGGTATCTCAGACATTTTACTAATTAAGAAAGATTTCTGCATCTTGTAAGCTTAAAGGAGATTTTCTTATATCAGTGATAGCAAATGGATTTCATGTCACTTCCTGATTTTGACTGATTGATTTTCCTGGGGCGTCAGATTGAGAAGGATGCTGAGGCCAACCCTGACCCCTCTAAAGAAGGTTACCACACATGATAGATTATTAATGTCTTCCTTGGCTGATAGAGGTGGGGGGATAGCACTCATCCCGCATAATTTTCATCCCCATTCTATAAACTGTAATTCAAGATCCAGAGTACTTCTTCTGCAACCAGAAACTGAATGCAGCCACGATCTGCAAACCAGAGTGGTGGTAATTAGATACTCATCCTAGTTCCATCTTGAAGGAGAATCATTTTTTAGCTTGATGGCAAATGCCCTGAAATGAAGTTATTGAAGGAGTCTGGTTCCTTGCTGGAAAGATGAAGACCTAAATGAACAGAAAATTTGTGAAGTCCAAGGAGTCGCTGATGAATCCGCTGAACTTGGGAAAAGGGTTAATGAGCCTGGTGGGGATAAAAATGGCCCAGCAACTGGTGCCAAATAGCTACAGTTCAGCAGCTAGTGATCAGTGTGCCTTTGGGCAATGCAGCCGCTCTCTCCAGGACTGTGTCCTCACCTCTAGGGTATGGATAAGAATACCTGCTCTGTAGTTGATAACAGGTGGATATAAAAAGGGCTCGACACAGAGAGCAATTCAAACAATAGTCATTTTTGCCACGGAAATATAAATGGCTGGATTTTTTGGAAAATTATCCTTTAAACTAGTTTGGTAATGTGTTTATGTTTCAAGCATGCTTTTGGGAATGTTCCTATCCTAAAAGATCAATGAATGTGTCAGCTACTGATTGCTTTATGAATACTTAAATAAAGCAACATAACTCCCATGCAGGAGCTGGCATGCCTCTATCTGGCACCTCTGTTACGAGGGCAATTTGGATTTGAGACAAATTACCAGTGAATCTGAATCTACTCATTTTTTTTTTCCTCTAGACTAGATACAAGCTACCTGTCGATGCTTGCACTGCCCAATTCAAATCGACTTAACCCTGTATTTAGCAGCCATGGTAGTAGAGTACACAGATCAGAAGACATTATTCAGAACAGATGTGCAGGGGCGCCTGGGTGGCTCAATCGTTAAGTGTCTGCCTTCAACCCAGGGTGTGATCCCGGCGATCTGGGATCGAGCCCCACATCAGGCTCCTCCGCTATGAGCCTGCTTCTTCCTTTCCCATTCCATCCCCCTGCTTGTGTTCCCTCTCTCGCTGGCTGTCTCTATCTCTGTCAAATAAATAATAAATAAAATCTTTAAAAAAAGAAAAAGAACAGATATGTAACTCAGAAAATAGACAAACTCTGGGTGCAGGGAAAGATGGTGTTTTCAGCACTCTTTCACATGACTCTTGTAATTTGAGGTGCTCTTAGAAAGAGATCTCCTTAAGTGGAAGTTACTTTTTAAATCCAATTTAGGCTTAGATTTATCTCCAGAGGAGTCTTAGCAAGGAGAACTATGCAAACATTGTTTATTGAATGGAATGGAAGTGTTTTCTAGTTCCCTTTAGAATTACGAAGATGAAAATTCAGGTAAGAAACTATCATTACCAAAATGGTATGTCAACAAAAGGATGTTATCTGTATTTGCTTGCCTGTAGGAAAGCAATGTAAATATCTGCCTCTGACTCTACAGGGAGAGAAAGTCGGGCAGCAGGCAAAACTTTTGTCATTTGCCTATGGTTTTAAAATACAAATAAAATTCCAGCTGGGCCCAAAAGGTAAAAGCTGCTTTAAAAAAATCCACTTGGATAGAGGAAGATCTGAAAGTCAGTAGAACAGTCGCATTTTGAGTTATTTGGACAATCTAAAAATATTTACTATGAAAAAAGTAAAAAATAAAACACACACACATACATACTGCTGATTGCTGAGAAATGGTGTCCACGTACATCTGAGAAAAGAAAATTATCTAGAAATGTGAGCTATCAACTTTTAAAGAATCATTTAATAGCATTTCCATCTTGGGATGCAATAGAATTCGGTGTTTACGAAAGCTGGACTCTGAAGGCTAACAGACCTGGGTGCCAATCCTCACAACCGCCCAGCTGTGTGACCTCCGGGAAGCTACCTCACTCTTCCAGTCTCAGGTTCACAATCTGTAAATCCACAGTAACGCCGGGACCATGTCACCGTTGCTGTGAGAATTAAGTGAGACACTAATTGTAAAGTGCTCACTATGGGGCTTTCTACAAAAAAAGGTCAGTAATGTTAGCTTTGGTCATTTTTAAAATTCTGAGGTTTGTGCAGTTGACAGGAGACCCAGAGCTGTCATTGAAAGCAGAAACCATCAACCCGTCCCAGGGGGCTCCTGCGTTGGAAGTGGTGGGGGGAGGGGGTGTCGGCCTTCTGATTGAAAATCTCCTTTTTCACAGAGAGCTTCAAGGTACTATTTTAGGACTATGGTGTTTGTTTGTTTTTTAAAATTATGCTTAAACTGTGTAAGTTACATATAACCTTGTATGATATATTTTATGTTTTCTTTCTTTTTTAAGATTTTTTATTTATTTGTTTGACACAGAGAGAGACAGCGAGAGAGGGAACACAAGCAGGGGGAGTGGGAAAGGGAGAAGCAGGCTTCCTGGTGAGCAGGGAGCCTGTGCGGGGCTGGATCCCAGGACCCTGGGGTCATGACCTGAGCCAAAGGCAGACGTTTAACAAGTGAGCCACCCAGCTGCCCCTATATTTTATGTTTTCAAAAGTAGCTCTTTTCATGTACTACATTTAACTACATTAATTGCTTTTAGGTAGTGATACATGTTCTTAGATACCCACAGTTTAAATTTATTTCTTATAAATGCAATTAATGACAAAATCAAATATATTCCATATGGTCTGCTTGGATAATGAGGCCTTTTTTTCTTCTTGAGACCCAGTATGACTGGCATTTTTTCCTCGTTTTCGTCTCTTTTTCTCTTTCTGTATTCAAATTTAACTAGATAAATTTTAAAATATTCATGTCAGAGTCTAAACTAGAAGATAAACAACAGATTGGGAGAAAACATTTCCGCTACTTATGTTTGAAAAGGATTATGTAATCAAGGGGCATCAAAGAACTCTGTAACAATGGGTAAATATCCTTGATATACGGCAATGGTTGCATAACTTTATAAATCTGTTTAAAATCATTGAATTATATACTTACAATGGGTGAATTTTTTGGTATGTAAAATATACCTCAATATAACTATATAAAAAAAGTCCTCAATACACAAAGAACTACAAAGACAATTGGGGGGGAAGCAAAATGTGCAAGAGATGTAAGCAGGAAGTTTGCAGGAAAGCAAGTATGGATGGCTAGTAAAGTTACAAATAAGCTCAATCTCACTAGCAATTAGGGAATTATGCTGTAATTTCCAAGCCACAAGTGTACGTGTCATGAATCATTTGGCAAATGTTTAATGTTTTCATTCAAATTGTATACATTATTTGAGTAGGTGGTACATTTAAGCATTCAAAGATAAAAATGGAAAAGGATGTAAAAATGTACAGTGAAGGTACCCTTTCTGGTTCTTTCTCCCAGACATCTAGTGTCTTTTTCCCCAGTGAAACCGGAGTTACCAGTATCCTGTGTAATTTTCCAGAGATCCTTAATGTTCGTCCGGGGACATATGTGTATTTACTAGCCCCTCTTTAGGCTCAGATGTTCAGCCACTGTCTATGCTGCCCTGCACATTGCTCTGTCCTCTCCCTACCAACAGCAACCCTGATGAGTCCCTAGGTAGCGTCCTCATTATTATTATTATTTTTAAAGATTTTTTTTTACTTATTTGACAGAGAAAGAGAGAGGGAGAGAGAGCACAGCAACGGGAGGGGCGGAGGGAGAAGCAGGCTCCCTGCTGAACATGGAGCCGGATGCCGGACTCGATCCCAGGACCCTGGGATCATGACCTGAGCTGAAGGAAGACGCTTAATCGAGGGAGCCACCCAGGTGCCCCTATTTTTTTTTAAAGTTGTATAGAATTTCATGGTGCAGATATACCCCATTCTGTTTTTTCAGCATTTTCCCATTTACCCTGCACTGGACATTCATCACTTCACATATGCGTGAGCATGTCTGTGGAGTAGATTCCTACGTGAAGTTTTGATTTAAAAAAATGGCAACACTGTTAAAGGTTGATTGCATATAGCAACAGTGAGGGTTCGGGGAAATCGGCAGGTCATATACACTGTTTGAGGGGAGCTGTCTTGCTCTGTATCACCATTAGAAATATGCTTACCCTTTGATCGAGAAGTTCTGTTTTTAGAAGTCTTCCCTATAGAAATCCTTACAAATGAACACAAAGGTGTACATTCCAGCATTGTTTGAGGTGGCAAAACACTGAAATCAACCTAAATATACAGTAATCTTAGTGAACAAATTATGGTACATCCGTACTATGAAATATTATGACAAGGTAAAAAGAGACGAATCTTTATGAATTGACATGGAAAGACAGCCCTATAAGATGTGTTAATAAGAAAAGCATGTTATGGGTGCCTGGGTGGCTCAGTTGGTTAAGTGTCTGCCTTTGGCTCAGGTCTGGGGATCGAGTCCTGCATTGGGCTCCCTGCTCAGGGAGGAGTCTACTTCTCCCTCTCCCTCTGCCCCTCCCTTCTCCCTCCTGCTCTCCCTCTCTCAAATAAATAAATAAAATCTTAAAAAAAAAACATGTTATATGAGTTATGTGGTCCCACGTAAGACAGATGGATAGGAGAGATCTATAAATCTATATCTGTATCTAGAAGCCACACATCCCTCTTCATCCTTGCCTCTCAACCTCCTTCCCCATCTTTCTATAAATGTATAGAAAAAGATCTGGATATATACATACACATGAACATTTAGCTGTGGTTAACTAAGGAGAAAAGAAAAGCACTGAAGAAGAATGAAAGAGAAGTTTCTATTTTTTCTTTTATTTTTTGTATGGTCGGACAGCTCTTAAAATGTACACATATTCACTTGAAACTTCTGTAGTTAAAAAAATGACATTTATCAATACCAATAAAAATTCTAATGAAAGCTATCAACTACCACTCCAAGACTTTTTTTTCTTCCTCCACCCTGTTTTTTGTTAATCACGAACATTTTCAAGTATACATAAGGTACAGAAAATAATATAACAGATACTCATGTATCCACCATCCAAATGTAACAGATGTTAACATTTTGTCAAATTTGCTTCAGCTTTTGCTTTAAAAAAAGAATGGAAATGTTATGCTACAGTTAAAGCTCTGTGCCCTATACCCTCAATGGTGGCAATTTTCTTGCAGTTGTATATCATTTACAAGTTTTTGGATCATAAAATAAACTGCCCTTAGATGATTTAAAGGAAAAAAATCTTAAACTTAGTTTCCCCGCATTTTGTAGAAAACTACCTGTAAGAGGGATTAACACGCTGCATCTTTCTTTTTCTTTTGAACTACTTGGAGGGTTTGCTATTTTCTGTTCTTCTTGCCTCCACCCCCCTAAACATGGTCTAACTTCTATCTCCCTGAGTGTCTTCCCTGGACTCTTTGCTTCCATCCTCTTCCCTCTGTCCCGTCTTGACAGCTACTACCACACTATCTGCCGAAACCAGGGTTTCTTAACTTCGGCACGACCGACATTCTGGGTGGATAATTCCCGGGGTGGGAGCTGTTCTTCGCCTTTATGATGTTTAGTAGCGCCCCTGTCCTCTACACACTAGATGCCGGTAACACCGTCCCCAGTTGCAACAACCAAAAATGTCTCTGGACATTGCCACGTGTCCCCTGGAGGGCAATGTCATCCTTGATAAGAACCACTGTCCTAACTGACTTTTGATATTGCTTCCGGGCTCAAATAGGCTTCCATTTGCCTATCACAACATACTCAAACTCTTCCCTCACCCCCTCCTGCCTCCACCTGATTTCAGGACTTGTCATAATCTGCCCTCACTTCCTACTTATTTCTCACTTCTTTCCATGAGTCAGGAAGGCCCACCTCCCTGTTCCTCTGCCCTCCGTTTTAGGCTAATTCTCACCTTGGGGCTTTTGTGCACATTTTTCGGCATCTTACAGTGATTTATCAATTTCTGCCTGCCTGTCCAACTCCTGTTTGCTCTTCAAGGTCAGACTCAAGTCCCATGTCTTCATATCACATTTCCTGATGATTTTGACCACTAACTCTATCTTTCTTTGGAGGCAGTGAAATCTAGTGGTTCAGTGGCAGGGCTTCCGAATCAGGTGAATATGGGAATAACCCTGACATTCCTGCGTACAAGCTGTGTGACTTGAGCCTCTAGTTTAACCTCCCTGTGCCTCGTCTTCTCATTAGCATAATGGGGACAACAATCTCTCCTTTGCAAGCGTGATTGAGATAATTAAATTATATTTTATCAAGCTCAAATGGCATCTTCAGTATACATGCTATTTTTAAAAAAATTTCAGTTACATGAATTTTATTGTATTTATTTATTTTTGTTATGTTCAGTTAGCCAGCATATAGTACATTATAAGTTTTTGTTGTAGTGTTCACCGATTCATTAGTTGTGTATAACACCCAATGCTCATCCCAGTACATGCCCTCCTTAATACCCATCACCTTGTTACCCTGTCCCCCAACCCCCTCCCTTCTGTAACCCTCAGTTTGTTTCCTGGAGTCGAGAGTCTCTCATGGTTTGTCTCCCTCTCTGATATCTTCCCATTCAGTTTTCCCTCCCTTCCCCTGTGGTCCTCCACGCTCTTCCTTATGTTCCACATGTGAGTGAAACCATCTGATAATTGTCTTTCTCTGCTTGACTTATTTCACTTAGCACAATCCCCTCCGGTTCCATCCATGTCATGTGTGTTTGTCTTAACTGTCCAAACAGAATGAACTTCTTTAGAGAAGGGGATTTTGTGATAAACTTCTCCTCTGTCTCGCCAGTGACAGATCTTTTGTAGATGCCCAGTAGATATGATTGACTACATGAGGGTAAATGCCGCTGTACACACGTACCGATTACTACATTGCTACGGTATGGACTTGTCTACCTGCTTCCTTGATCTTTCATTCCTTTGAAATGAATTTCAGAAGCACTAGGGTTATCACCTTGATTACTTTCAAAATAAATATATACCACCAGTCAGTTGCTGCTCTGTCACAACGGCTGAAATGATGGATTGCTGGAATGATCAGTGAGCATGACTCATTCCATAGTGCTTTTTGAAATACAGTTGGAAGTCATGGCACTCAAAAGATTCAGTTCCATGGTTTCTCTTTGGAATCCTCTTCTGTTAAGGTACTGGATGTTGCTAGTAGCTTGAATTTCTTCTCCATAGTGTCATAGTTAAGAGCAGAAGTTTAAAATTCAGACCATGATTGAAATCCCAATTCTGCTGCATACTAGCAGTTTGATTTGAAAAAATGTAAAACTTCTTTAAGCCTCAGTTTCTTGATCTGTAAAGTAGAGGAATAACACCTTCTTTACAGAATTACTATGAGGTAATGTATGTATACTGCTCTTAGCATTGTTTCCAGCACATAGCAAGTGTATAGTAAATGTTAGCTATCCAACCATTATTTTTTTCTCTCCACAATATTTATCAAGCACCAACTATGCTACATGTAGTAAACAACAACAACAAAAAAAAAAAAAAAAAAGAAAGAAGAAAGAAAGAAAGAAAGAAAGAAAGAAAGAAAGAAAGAAAAGAAAAAGAAAAGGTCCTGCCCTCAAAGAGCTTACAATCTAGTTTTATTATTTTGAGTATGGTAGATAGATTTAAATGGAAGGTTCATTTGATTACATGGAGGTAAAAGTTCTATTAGAAAAATTACTTTGAGGATTGGTCAAAAAGTTTAAACAGGAATTATTAGGAAGAGACTTGATAATTTTACAATTATTCTATGGTCATTTTCAATGCTTGGCAATAGCTTGATATGGACGTGGAGTCTTAACCTTCCAGAAAGCCCCTTAAATCAAGTATCATTTTTATTGTTGTGGAAAATAAGTATAGCTGGTGTGGTTTGCAGTGACACACAAGAAAACCTGTTCATAGAACCACAGTGCCAAAGCCAGGGACTTAAATGGTCCCATACCTTGGTATACCTTCAACCCCACTCTGCTGTTCATATTACACCCTGGACATGGGAGACTTTCCATGGGATATTGTGTATAGTTCATTTGCTTTTTAGACTTTTTAGAAACCAATTTACAAAAGCAGGATGAGAAAGTAACCCACTTTCTCTGCACTTTCGAGTTTCACTTCAGAATGGAAAACGGAGATTTCTGAGATATTTGTAATTATCACTCAAAACTATGAGGGGGATTTTATAACTGAGCTGAGTGGTATGAATGTGAAGTCCTTTGCTTTGTGGCCCCTAAACATACATCTTTGTCAGTTTCCTCCAATTGATTATAAAACAAATCACGAAATAGAAGAAGTAATGGTAGATCACACATTCTCTGGGGGCTAAAACAATTCTGTGGAGCAGAGGAACAGCTCCCTTCTCTGCCTTCTCTGGGTTGTCTCTCAACTCTACAATGACAGTGACTGTAGTCATGTCTGCTCTTGACATGACTTTCAGTCATGACAACTGAAAGGGCCACCCCTTCTTGACTCAGCATTTCAGGAGAGATTACATGAGCAATTCTGCTTCCAGAAACTGATCTTAAAAAAATGATAGGAATGGGACACGATCTAGCTATAAAGATGTTTGCTGCAGTGTTGTTTCTAATAAAAAAGTGGAAACTTCCTAAGTACCCTAAATGCAGCTGTCAAAAAAAAGAGTAGAATAGGGGCGCCTGGGTGGTGCAGTCGTTAAACGTCTGCCTTCAGCTCAGGGCATGATCCTGGCGTTATGGGATCGAGCCCCACATCAGGCTCCTCCGCTATGAGCCTGCTTCTTCCTCTCCCACTCCCCCTGCTTGTGTTCCCTCTCTCGCTGGCTGTCTCTATTTCTGTTAAATAAATAAATAAATAAATAAATAAATAAATAAATAAAATCTTTAAAAAAAAAAAGTAGAATATAGAAAGATGTTCAAGATATGGTAAGACCAAAAAAGCAGACTGCAAACAGTAGGTGCACTTAGATGCCATTTCAGAGAAAAAAAATCTCTATTGTATATGCATCAGTGTAAGAAAAGGTTAGAAAGATATATATAGTGGGTCCCTAGGGATAATGAGATTATGAGTAATTTGGATTTCCTTCTTTTTGGTTCTCTGTATACTCTGCAAATAACTAGTGGCAGTGGTTGTTGGTAACCGTTATGGGCTGAATTGTGCCCCACCCAAAATTCATACATTGAAGTCCTAACCCCCAGGTCCTCAGAATGTGATTATATTTGGAGACCGAGTCTTTGCAGAGATAATTAAGTTAAAATGAAGTCATTAGAGGAGCCCTAATCTAATATGACTGGTATCCTTACAAAGAGTAGAAATCTGGACATAGACGTGTTCAGAGAAGACCACATGATGACATAGGGAACAGACAGCCATCTACAAGCCAAGGTGAAAGGCCTCAGAAGAAACTGATCTTGCCAACACCTTGATCTTGGACTTCCAGCCTCCAAAACTGTGAGAAAATAAATTTATGTTGTTCAAGCTGCCCAGTTGGTAGTATTTCATTATAGCAGCCTTCACAAATTAATATAGTATCCAAACCCCAACAATCTTCACCCCCTTCTTCCTCTCCAATAGAACCTTGACTTGGCTTAAATGTCCACTTTCCTCTGTGAGAAATGGGCCCAATCCATGTTCATGCCACTAGATGCCAACAACACCTGAAGGGTGCTGAATGGGACGGTAGGTCCATTCTTTTGTCAGTTATTGATTTAGACATACACATGTGACTTAGTTCTAGCCAACAATAAGTGAAAAGGGGCACCTGGGTGGATCAGTTGGTTGAACATCTGACTTCGACTCAGATCACGATGTCAGGGTCCTGGGATTGAGCCCCGCATCAGGCTCCCTGGTGGGGAGGGGGGCATTTGCTTGTCCCTCTCCCTCTGCCCCTCCCCCTGCTTGTGCTCATTCCGTCTTTCTCTCAAATAAATAAATAACATCTTTAAAAAAAAAGTGAAAAGTCTAGAGGGTTCCTGCATTTTCCTAGGTTGTGAGACACAGTGTAAGGCACCGTCTCTTTTTTGGTCTTAGCTGAGTGGTGTCTGGAACAGCATAGCCATGTTGGGGCTGAAATAAGCCAAACCAAGGAGTCACCCTGCCTTGCTGAGGACAGAAAAGCAGAAAAACAGAAAGAATCTGAATCCTTGATAATGCTGTTTAACCCCTGAATAAATTGTCCTGGGGTCAACCACCTCTGGACTAGTTTAATGAAGTTATACACTTTTTTATTTTTAAGCCAGTTGAAATGTGGTTTCCCTTTCTTGCAGCCAAAAGCATCCTAATTGGTACAACTGAAACCCAGAACAAAACGCATTAGAGCAAAATAAGTTCTATAAACCCTCGTATGCCTTTAGGCCTATACCAAAAAATACGAACTCCCACATCTAATACACAGCTCCAGCAAAAAATAGCTTTCCTTTGACTAAAGCCCAAGGTCTTAGTGAAGGATTCGTTTTGTTCGGAATATTGACACCCATAGAATACACATTTGAATGCCTCCCCTTTCATGTTCTCATGTCACTGAGTAGAGTATGTTCCAATGGCCAAGGGCCGTGTTGCATAGCAACCTTAGGGATTAGTTAATTTTAACAGCAGCCTCATCCCAGCCAGTTAACATTGGAGTACCCACAGAATGCACAACCCGGGATCCAACCTATTCTGGCGGGAACCTAAGAAGCTATGAAACATAAGAAATTAAGTCCTGCCTGCTAAATGCTTATGTTCAAGGTAGGGGAAGCTGGATGGGGGAGAACCCCAAGGTAAATAGAGACAATGTACAAGTAGGTAGGAGGGATGGAGGGGTGGATACAAGGTTTGCTTTCATTGGAGGAGAGGAGAAAAGGACCCAAAAGTCAGGATTGTTTCCTGGACCCATATATTTATAAACCATTTGCTATGTTTAGTTTTTTACTTCATTCAGGTCCCTTTACTAATTTCATTCACACAGAGAAATCTTTGTTAACCACCCCATCTGAATAGGGTGCCCCGTCTATGACCTCTGGTCTCTTCTATGCATTGCCCCTGCTTTGAAAAAAAACAAATGTGGACTCTCAGAGACTTTGGAAGTTAATTGAAAAGTTTTCACTCTCGTGCTGGGAATAGATCTTAAAGAATCATATACATGTGGGCATAAAGACATATATATACACTAGAGTGTTCCTTACAGCATTGTTTGCAACAGAGGAAAACTAGAAAACAGTGGAAATGGATATCAGTAAGAGGGCCATTACATAATTTATGATACCACCACACTATGAAATTCTATGCGCCAATTAATTTGTAATTAATAGTAATAATAATAACAGCTAAGAGTTATTGAATGTTTACCTATATTTTATCATTTATCTCCCCTAAAATCCTTGTAGGGTATAATTTTTTATTATCCCTACTTTACAGATGGGTGTACTGAGGTACATAGAAGTTAAGTGACTTGGCCAAGATCAGACAATTAGGAAGTGGCAGAGTTAGGGTTCATAACCAGTGTGTCGCTAGCACACATACTTTCAACCACTCCCTTATACTGTCTTCCACGAATATGAGGATACATGTGTGCTCAGATTTAAAAAAAAACACAACTCCTGGGAATTGTATTAGTTGGTAATAAAAGCAAACAGGTCTAGAATGAATCTGATCACCAAAAAAAAAAAAAAAAAAGATGTGGGTAAGTATGTGTGTGTGTTGTGTATTATCAGTGCTTACCTCTGAGAAGGGGAGGGGAGTGTAGAGGATAATGAAGATTTTTCATATTTACTCTCTATATTCTTAAGATGCTTAGGTCTTTTGTAACAGTAATGCCTTCATTTGTTATCTGAGTAATTAAAAAACAGTTGTGCAACAACTAAAGCTACCACTGGAGGGCTCAACAAGCAGCTTATCATGATCTCCCTCTAGAGGTGGTGCCGAGAGAGCTGTCCAGGTGCTGAAATGTGTAGGATGGGTATCTCACTGGAGTAACACTGGGACATTTAGAAAGCCTTTTGGAGCCTCCACTACCAAGTTCTGTGGCTGAGAGTCTATTGGTGTTGGGTGTTAGTCTAGAGTATGGGATTGCACTAAATTCTTTAGCCTTCTCTGTCATTACAGCTTGAGTCAGCTCTAGCATGTCAAAGAAAGGTAAGCAAGTGATTGTATTTCTTTCTTTTTTTAAAAATTTTATTTATTTATTATTTATTTATTATTTATTTATTTATTTATTTATTTATTTAAGAGAAAGAGTGAGTGAGCAAGTGGGGGGAGGAGCAGAGGGAGAGGGACAAGCAGACTATGTGCTGATCATGGAGCCCGATGTGGGGCTCGATCTCAGGACCCTGAGACCATGACCTGAATCAAAATCAAGAGTCCGTCGCTCAACTGACTGAGCCACCCAGGCACCCGCAAGTGACTATATTTCAATATGCTCCTCACTCAAGAAAAGAGAGGACTCTTTGTCATCAGGAATCCTGGTGAGATTGGCAGTGCAGAAACTTGTAGTGGAAGCTTCATCTAGCAAAAGAGACTAGGAATTTCTGCCAATTCTCAAAAATTGGGAGAGGATATGGCCTAGGAAAAGAAGATAAGTTTTTTTTAAGATTATATTGTCTTTTTTTATAAAAGGTTTACTTATTTATTTTAGAGAGAGAGAGAGTGAGGGGAGGGGCAGAGAGAGAATCTCAAGCAGACTCCCCATTGAGCATGGAGCCAGGCTCAATCCTATGACTGTGAGATCATGACCCAAGCTGAAATCAAGAGTCAGGTGCTTAATTGACTGAGCCACCCAGGCACCCCAAAGATTTCATTGTCTTTAATTAACTTAAAGAACCCAAACTTTGAACTCTTTTGTCACATAGTTTGTAAACGATAGCCAAGCCCTGCACTGTAAAGATGATAACTACAAATGTGGAAATAAGAACTCTGTAAAAATGAAAATTGTCTACGGTGCTCAAAGTTGGTGAAGGATTGAGGAAATAAGCATAGATGCATACTGTTCCTGAGCATTTAAACTTTTGTAGCCCTTAGGGTACCTGAGTGGCTCAGTCAGTACAGCATGCAACTCTTGATCTTCGGGTGGTGAGTTCAAGCCCCATGTTGGGTGTAGCGATTACTTAAAAATAAAATATTTAAATTGTTGCAGCCCTTTAGAGGGCAATTTGGCAGAACACATTAAAATATCAATGAGTGGCCCAGTAATTCCATGTTAAGTATTTAACCTAGAGAAATATTAGTAAAGTATGCAGTATCTTCATATTGCAATCATATAGACATTAGACCATTGTTCCTTGTGGTAAAAAGTTGGAACCAACCTAGATGTTATTAGCAGGAGACAGGTGAAATTATGGTTCAACAATTAATATACAGACACTAAGAAGGTTGATTTATATGAATAGGCAAGGAAAGAGAACCATAACATTTTGTTAGATTAAAAAAATACAGAGTAGAGAATGGTATACATAGTATAATTTAAGGTGAAGAAATCTGCATATGTATGGGTAGAGGGATCTAGAAAGCCATACAACTAAAATATTAATGGTAAGTTTTGTTCAGAGACTGGGATGCCAGGGGAAAGGTGAGGGACTTTTCACTTGCTTGATGCATATTTATATTATTATTCATACATACAATGAGCATGTACCATTGTATATTTTTAAAAAGATAAAAAGGAATTATTTAAATCAAAATATTGAAGAAGAATATATTACCATTCCTTGTGTCTGTATCCTTTTAAAATCTAATTCTTTTCAGTTTTGTATTTAATGCCACTAGGAAATTTGATTCTCCTTAGTCTTTCTTTCCCCCTTTTGGTCCCCAGCAAGAAACTTTATCAGAAACTTTTTTAAAAGTGAGATTGATATTACGCTAAAAAATCCCTCACCAAAGATCAAATCACAAAAGTCCCTCGGCAGCTGAGTAGATCAGCTCACATGTCTGTTCTGCAAGCCTTATGGTAACAGATAGCTAAGGCTGTATAAGCCACTCACCAAAGCTTCTTGTCTGTGAGGTTTCAGGTGCTGCTCTTTTGAATCCAAGGATCTGGGAAAACATGGCTTGGGTCCATGCCAACTTATAAGGATAATTTTTAAATTGCCTTATGCCCAGTTCAATTAGTATTAATTAAACTCTTGACTTTGGAAGGGGCAGTGAGGCAGTGGGGAATGGGAAGTCTGTTTAGTATTGGAAAGATTCCTGAACCAGCCATAGAAGGAATCCTCTGTAAAGATTCTAAGTTAAAGGTGAGTATTACAATATATCCTTCATAAAAGCAATCTAAGTCCTCAGACTTACCCAGTTTGCAAATTGTACAGTCGTAGGATAGTTCCTCTGACTTGTGTCACTGGGGTGGGGTGGAGTGAGTCACCACAAAGGCTGAAATCCTATAACAGATTACACTTCCATCTGCATGTGGGTAATTAGAAATTTTCTAATAAGATCTTAATACAGTTAAGCTGTCTTTCTGTACAATCTGTTCAGAATCTTGTTTAGGACATTGGAATTGTTAGAAAGTTAAAATAAAGCTAAAACCAGGGACTTCACAACCAGGGACTGGTAGGTCTGCCTTTTAACATTTCCTCAACTTTACATTTTATGTGTTCTGTAAATAGAGCATATTGTAGTTGATGCTTTGGCCATATCATATTGCTATTTAAACTGAAACATAACAACTAATAGGACTAGAAAACATCACTGAGGCAAAAAGCATTCCATTTTGGAGGGCCAGTGGAGAGAAAAGGGAACCTGGGTTCCATTATTTATTTCTTTCAACCAGTAAAATTCTGTCTGGCTCGTCTCAAAACAAGAAAAGCAAAAGGCAGGAGACATATACTTCTTCACCCACTGAAGAGAACTGAATCTGCAGTGATTTTGTATCTACTGGGTGAGACCATTTTCCTTTTCCCAGATGTGGCTTCAGAACAAAATAATAAAATGATAATAGTTCTCTTTTAATGAAACACTTACTATGTGTTTTATCTCATTTAATCTCCACTGCTGTCTCAGAAAAATTCTATTTAAGAAATAAAATTTATTCTCCATTTACAGCTGTGAAAGCAGGATTAATTTATCCCAGGTTACATAGCTGGTAACTAAGAGGAGTAATTTAATTACCACTTATTTAAGCAATTTAAATTTGTTGAATGCCCAGAGTCTATACCTTCTTTCTAGGCCTTTTAGAATAAAAGATACTTACATAACCTGATTTTTTTTTCTCTGTGAGTTGATAATGTGCTTTGGGAGATAAGACGCATTTTGATGAAGTAATGTGTGAACAAGGGAGCAGTAAATAGAACAGACTTAAATCTGATACAAAGACTGAAAACAAGGCAGTGTAAACTACCAAAGAGGCAGGCTACACAGAAGGCCAAAAATCTCCAGGGGAAAGTGTCTTAGTCTGCTCAGGCTGCCATAACAAAATGCTGAAGACTGGGTGGCTTAAACAGAATAAATTTATTTTCTTACAATTCTGCAGGCTGGAAGTCCAAGATCAAGGTATTGGCAGGGTTAAATTGTCTTGAGGTCTCTCTCCTTGGCTTGCCAATGGCCACCTTGTCTCTGTGTCCTCACGTGGCTTTTCTTTCATGTGCCCTACTCCTCCTCTTACAATGACACCAGTCCTATTGGGTTAGGAACCCATCCTTATGACCTTATTTAACCTTAATTACCTCTTTATTTTATTTATTTTTAAAAAAGATTTTATTTTATTTATTTTATAGAGAGAGAATGTGAGCGGGGTGGTAGAGAGGAGCAAAGGGAGAGGGAGAGAGAATCCCAAGCAGACTCCTCGCTGAGCATGGAGCCCGACTCAGGGCTCAATCCCAGGACCCTGAGATTACAACTGGACCTGAAATCAAGAGCCGGATGCTTAACCGACTGAGCGACACAGGCGCCCCCTTAATTACCTCTTTAAAGGCTCTATATCCAAATACAGTCACATGGAAGGTTAGGGCTTCAACATATGAATTTTGGGGGATAGAATTCAGTCCATAACAGGATGTCAGTGCAAGCTAGTGCCATCAGCAAAGGCTTCACAGTAGAGGAGGGCCATGAAAGATCAATAAGGCATGGACAAACAGAGAAATTAATGAGGAAGGCATTTAAGGAACGGGTGCTGGAACAAGTGAGGGGCTAATGAGGCAGATGGAGATAGAGCTAGAGACAGAGACAGAGATGGAGAGATAGCATTGGAAGTACAGTGGAAGTACAAGGGAGTGTCCTGCTTTCTCTAGGTGACAGGAAATAGAAGAGATGAAGAGCCTTTCCATGAAGCTTTCCCCAAAAGCTTCCTTTTGGAGTAAATGTTAATCTTCTTCCCACCATGTCCAGTGAACTCAACATCTTTGGGGGAGGCAAGAGAGAGGACAGCAATCAAGGCAACAAGTTGCTTCAACTATTAGCAACCCAGAAGAGGAAGATTTGTTTCTTCCTAGTTATATGAAAGGATTTTCATGTGGAGATGCTAATACTAAGAATACATGAGATGAGCCCACAAGTTCTTGAGCTGTTGGTCTCATTTCCCCACCTTTCATTCCCAGCCCCAAATCTTTCCCATATGACCTTAGCCTACACCCTCTGCTTGGATTGCTCCCAAACTCCATATCAGTCCTCCCCTCTTCTGCAATCCCAAGGTCATAAAAAATATATATAAACTCATTTTTTTATCATGTTTCTCCCTTGGCAGGGATGGATTCTCACATTTACCCACTTAAACTGACTTAATGCATTCAATTTCTACCAACAAACATAAAAAGCAAAACAATTTTAAACATACATGTCCATATAGGGGCACCTGGGTGGCTCAGTCGGTTAAGTGTCTGCCTTTGGCTCAGGTCATGATTCTGATGTCCTGGGATCCAGCCCCACATTGGGCTCCCTGCTCAGTGGGAAGTCTGCTTCTCTTTCTCTCTTGCCCCTCTCCCTCCCCCCGGCTTGTGTTATCTCTTTTGCTTTCTCTCTCTCTCTTTCAAATAAATAAATAAATAAATAAATAAATAAATAAATAAATAAAATCTTTAAAAAAATAGACACACATGTCCACATAATCATACCTTTCTGCATACAGAACCTCTTTCAAGTCTGAGCTCTCATCAATATCACTTGATTGAAGAATTTTAATCTACATTAGTATGATGTATTTTGCTTCCTGATTATTAGTCCCTATCAGTGTGATTCGAGTGGAATAAAGGAAGTGATCTAGAATCAGGGTTTAAGGCTTTGGGGAAGGCAGAGGTACAGGGAAGTGGCCTACTCAACTGATAATGCTTATTGAGACCCTTCTATGTGCTGGGCACAGTAGTAGAGACTGAAGATTGGAAGAAAGGTGACACCATATTGGTCTTTAAAAAGTTTACAATCGGGGTGCCTGGGTGGCTCAGTCAGTTAAGCATCTGACTTCAGCTCGGGTCATGATCGTGGGGTCCTGGATAGAATCCTGCATCAGATCCCTACTCAGCGGGGAGTCTGCTTCTCCTTCTGCCCCTCCCCCTGCTCATGCTTGCTCTCCCTCACTCTCTCTCAAATAAATAAATAAATAAATAAATATCTAAAAAAAAAAAACCAAAACCCAAAACCCCAAAAGTTTATAATCAGTGGAGAGGAAATGAATGAGTACAGAGCAATTCCAATATCACCCGTTGAGTATTATATAAGAGGGGTGGCATGGGGAGGAAAGTGGGGGTATAGGCTGAAGACCCTTCCTACTTGACATGTCTCTGTCACTTTCTAGCTTTGTGACCTTGAACAAGTTACCAGAGAACAAGTTTACCCCATCTCCTATGTGAAATATGGGGATGATCATATCTCTTATGCAGGGTTATTGTATAATATTAGATAACTATACTGCCTAGTGCATAGTGGGTGCTCAGGAAGTTGTAATTATTATGATGGTCTAATAACGATTGCCTCTGTGATGTAGGAAGCATTACAGAGACTCAGTGGGGGCAGCAGTGAATTCTGACGAGGTCAGGGACACTTGCTGGGGGGATGGTGCTAGAGCAGTACCTGCGTCTGCAAACCATCTGTCAGGAACGTCAGGGAGGAAGCTCTGCACTAGGAAAGTGTTTGATGAGATGACCTCAAAAAGCCTGTCCAAGTATAAGATTCTGTGAATATTAGGTCAGAGAATTCTCCGGCTGGCAGAGACCTTTCGGGGAGAGTGCTTGATAAACACTCTTGACAATGTGTAATGAACTGATGAAGCTAAATTGATCCTCCATGTGCATAAATAAATAATTCCTTTCCCCCCTTTTATGCAGATAGTGTAGTCCATAAGCTTCTGTCACTTTCTAGGATTTCTATAACTCAGAAGGTCAAGCGTTTTGTTTTCTTGGATTAAGATATTTATACCTTCTTGGGGCGCCTGGGTGGCACAGTGGTTAAGCGTCTGCCTTCGGCTCAGGGCGTGATCCCGGCGTTATGGGATCGAGCCCCACATCAGGCTCCTCCGCTATGAGCCTGCTTCTTCCTCTCCCACTCCCCCTGCTTGTGTTCCCTCTCTCGCTGGCTGTCTCTATCTCTGTCAAATAAATAAATAAAATCTTAAAAAAAAAAAGATATTTATACCTTCTTGAGAGGGGTATCCATTTTCAGTTGGATCTGATTTTAAACTTCTCGAAACTTTGGAACACAAGATGAATGATAAGTGTTTAGCAGTCTAATGCGGGCTTGGCAAATACATAATCACCTGCGCTAATACAATGATCCTTCTTCCCAAGAGATGTTTTATTTCAGTAAATATAAAGAATAAAAATGTAATACTATGCCTTCTGGATGTCAAACTTCAGATCTTTTTTTCAAAAAGGTAAGAAATCCAGATGTTTCTGAGCATGTTGAGTCTCCACAAGATAAGCCCTCCAGCTGTGCAGGGAGTCATTCAGGGATGCTCGGGCAATCTGGACTGGTGGGAACAAAGGTGGCCTTGCTACAATCTCTCCCATTTCCTCCTCGATTCTACTTCCTACAGAGGCAAGTCTCATGGAATCTTTTCCTTTGGCCTTGAATTTCTTGAGGTAATGTGCATTAAAGCGGAAAGTCGATATCTGTAGTTCAAGGGCAAAAGAGACCATCAGGTACTGAAAAAAAATGAGAGTCTTGCAACCCACGAAGGCTGCCGCGTTGTGCCGGCGTATCAGGCCCCAGCAGCGGAGTAAGCCAATTCTGGAGGCAAAAGCCACAGGGAGGGAATTAAAGCAACGCCAAAGCTCTTACTCAGCACACGCTGTTACTCACGCAGAAGCGGGGATACCAGTAAGACTCAACGTGCTGACTCAGCATCAGCCTACAATTCATATTGTGACTAGAGAAATCCTTGAGAGGGCTAACTCCTAAGGGATGAAACACCCATAATATTTGGGGTGAGCATGACTTGATGTGATTTTTGCGTTGGGCAGCGGGAAGGTGATTTGCGCAATCAAGGGCACAGCTGGAATTGAGAGAAATACTTGCACACAAGCTGTGGAGCCCTTGGGAGCCCTAGTGCTGGGGACAAATTCCATCTAGCTGTACCCTTGGGCAAAGGTCTTCCCTTCTCTATGCCTCCCTTAGTTTACTTGTCTGTAAAATGGAGAATAACTTGGGGGGATGGGGAATGCTTGCTTTGTAGGTGGCCCCGGAGGATTAAATGACATAATGTATTTGACATGCCTATCCCAGTGCCCTCACACTTCATGACTACTCAGTAAATGCTAACAGTAATTAAGATAGTACCTTATGATGCGTTACCAGTTGCTCTTAAGCAACTAGATTTTACCCCTCATTTTTAAACTTCTAGACTTAGGCTCATAAAGATTATTTTTTAAAAAGTAAATGGAGAAAATTAGAAAACTTTTTTTAAAAGATTTTATTTATTTGAGAGAGAGAGCGAGAGAGAACACGAGCAGGCATGGGGGCAGGGAGAGGGAGAAACAGATTCCCCACTGAGCAAGGAGTCAGATGTGGGGTTCGATGTGGGGCTCCATCCCAGGGTCCTGGGGTCACGACCTGAGCTGAAGGCAGACACCCAACCGACGGAGCCACCCAGGCGCCCCAGAAAATTTATTTAAGAAACAGAACAGGAGGGGCGCCTAGGTGGCACAGTCGTTAAGCGTCTGCCTTCGGCTCAGGGCGTGATCCTGGCGTTCCGGGATCGAGTCCCACATCGGGCTCCTCGGCTGGGAGCCTGCTTCTTCCTCTCCCACTCCCCCTGCTTGTGTTCCCTCTCTCGCTGGCTGTCTCTCTGTCACATAAATAAATAAAATCTTAAAAAAAAAAAAAGAAAGAAAGAAAGAAACAGAACAGGAAATTCTCATCAGTGCTCTGAAAAAAAAAAAGATCAGTATTACTCTGGGATCTTAAAACCAAGATCTAACTCTTAAGATTCTATTGAAGCTAATTATATACGCATTGAAATGCTATGTGACAATCACTACACTAAGGGTTTTGCCTTATTTCATTTTCAGAATGAATATATTCTGAATTCATTCTGAATATATTCAGAATAATATTTCATTTAATTTTCAGAACAACTCTGTGAAATATGGTATTATCCCTATTTCACAGATTAAGAAACTGAGGCTTCGAGAGATCGGGTAAATTACCAAAGGACTGACAGCTAGCCCACTAGTTAACCGTTGCTGTATAACGAATTATTCCAAAACTTAGTGTCTTAGGACAGCTGAGATAAGGGAGAGTGAGGGAGGTGCAAAAGTTAAGGGCATGACAAAAAACTCAGTGACAAAGATAAATAATATTATTAAAAATCAAAATTAATGTAAAATACCCATGATGAACAAAATACCAAGATTTTATTTTATTTTATTTTATTTTATTTTAAGATTTTATTTATTTGAGAGGGAGACAGAGATAGTGACAGAGATAGTGAGAGAGTGCATTAGCGGGGAGGAGAGGTATGAGCAGACTCCCTGCTGAGCAGGGATCCCAATACGGCCTCCATCCCAGGACCCTAGGGTCGTGACCTGAGCCGAAGGCAGACACTTAACCGATGGGAGCCACCCAGATGCCCCCTAAATACCAAGATTTTAAATAAAGACAGGCTCAGTATTACTGGTTTTTCGTTCTGCCTCAGGCTCTGCTATGGCTAGCCACAGCACTACTAGTGATCCGTCTTGCTTTCCATTTCCCTGTCTTTCAAATGACCACATATTTCACACTTGTTTGCTTATCTCCATCCCAGAGCCAGTATGCTAGTGCAAGCTATCCTTTTCTTTCACTTGTGCTACTGAACTTGTCCCGCCAAATGCCCTTCCCACCTGTGCTCTGGGTTCCCCAGGAAACAGACTGTGACATGGAGGTTTGCCTGCAGGAAGTTTGGCGGGGGGTGGGGGGGGCATCATGGAATCAGCAGGGAGGGGAAGTGAGGAAAGCGGGATCAAGCAGGGAGAGAAGCTGAACTACGATCCAGTGACGACAGAGGCCTCAGCTGATTGCACAGAAGTCCTGCAGTTGCCCCAGATTGCTGCGGCAAGGAACACCCCCCCCCCCCCCGCCATGCACACACTCCCATCCGTGTGTAGCCAGGGCATTGAGTGCTCTCTCTCTCAAATAAATAAATAAAATCTTTAAAAAAAACTCCAACCTCTCCTCCCTGCAAAACCCACAAATAGTTGGTGCTCAATTAATATTGGTTGAAGAAGTGAATGCAAGCTCCATCTCAGATCTAACTTTCTATGACTGCTATGGATTTTGACAGTCCAGAGTTATTACCAAAACAGCTTGAAACTTGGTTTAATGCTGCATATCTCAAAGTAGTGGTTCTCAAAGTGTGGTCCCTGAATCAGCAGCATTAGTATCACATAGAAACTTGTTAGAAATGCAAATTCTTGGGGCTCCTACTAAATCAGAAACTCTGGGGGCACGACTGAGGAAGCTGTGGCTTATCAAGCTCTATGGGTGATTCTAAGGAACATACAAAATTTGAGAACCATTGTCCCAAAGTATGTTCCTTGTATTTTATTTTATTTATTTATTTTTTTAAAGATTTTATTTATTTATTCGACAGAGATAGAGACAGCCAGCAAGAGAGGGAACACAAGCAGAGGGAGTGGGAGAGGAAGAAGCAGGCTCATAGCAGAGGAGCCTGATGGGGGGCTCGATCCCATAACGCCAGGATCACGCCCTGAGCCGAAGGCAGACACTTAACCGCTGTGCCACCCAGGCGCCCCTGTTCCTTGTATTTTAAATGGGATTTAAATGAATGTTAAAGGACAGAAGCATTCAGTGGACCAATAACTGGGAAGCACACTTAAATGCAGCCAGTTTCTCTACTGCACTTGCTCAGAACCTTTAATTTGTTAATTTGTAATGGGAATTTCTGTAGGGTCCAGTTTCTTTTCCAGGAGCATCTTATGGGAATGGAATGCACTTTGACTCTTGGGAGAAACACGATTGTAAATTAGAAGTAGAGTGTATAAACTGACAAAAAAATATTATAATTGAGAATTATCTACTGAAAAAGAATTTTGTAGATGATCCAGGTGTAAAAGACCTTTTGGGTCTAAGTCACAATGTTGTGCAGTACTGTGTCAAGTAGTTTGTTAGGTAGAACCTATTGCAATGTTATTTTCTAAGTTGCATTGTTTCTTTTTTTTTGGTTAAGATTTATTTAATTATTTTAGAGAGAGAAAGAGAGAAAGTGTGTGCACTAGTGGGGCTGGGGGGGGGGACAGAGGGAGAGAATCCCCAAGCAGACTCCCTGCTGCGTGCAGAGCTTGTTATGGGGTTGGATCCCATGACCCCAAGATCATGACCTGAGCTGAAACCAAGAGTCAGATGCTCAACCGACTGAGCCACCCAGGTGCCCCAAAGTTGCATTGTTTCTAAACTAAATCTGGGTTTTCTGTTATTACAACCAATTTACAGATGAGGAAATCAAAGCTCAGAGAGGGCAAAAAATTGCTTGGGGTCATGAAGAAGATGAACATGAAAATGGGATCTCAAACTTGGCAAGATATATGGTTATAGAGTAGTTAACATTGACAAAACATTGCAGAGTTTTTCTGTATGGCTACTCGAAGAGTATCAGTAAGTCCTGGGGATTCAGGACATTTCAAATGGCATTGAGCTTCATCAGGGAGCCAGCTACTGGAGCTGCTGCTGTTTTTTTCCCACATGGTGAGCCTACTTAGACACTTCTGGCACTGCCTTTATTTTTTTTTTAATGTTTTTATTTTTAAAGATTTTATTTATTCATTCGACAGAGAAAGAGACAGCCAGCAAGAGAGGGAACACAAGCAGGGGGAGTGGGAGAGGAAGAAGCAGGCTCCCAGCGGAAGAACCTGATGTGGGGCTCGATCCCAGAACGGGATCACGCCCTGAGCCGAAGGCAGACGCTTAACGATTGAGCCACCCAGGCGGCCCCTGGCACTGCCTTTACCCCTGTTACTCACCTTAAACAAGAAAGGCCCCATGCATTCTTGGATGCCAGATGGTGGATGGCCCGATATCATTTTCTTAAAACCTGGTGTCTCCTTCATGGTCTTCATCTGGTGAATCTGCCTTGCTGGTTTTGCAATAGGAGAAGAACGAATAAATCACATCTTTCCACCCCACCTTTGGTGCTATTCTGGCTGTTTTCCAAGCAGAAGCAACCATCACTCTATAATGATTCCAGAACTCTCCCCACCAAACAAAGTCACAAATCTAAGCTTCTATGAATAAACACCAACAAAATACCCATCAATGAGAAATAGTTATTAGCAAAAAAGAAAATAAAAAATTATAGTCTAAAATCAGAATATTTTGCTTATTACAGTTAATTATCTCCAATCTATTATCGGCAATATCATTATATTCCCATGATGTGTCAGCAGCAGTCTTTTCATAGAGTTCCCACTATGTAACAACAGTTGTGCCAAATGCTTTATACATCATTGAGTTCTCACAGCAACACCACGAGGTGGTATATTATTCCCATTTTACTAAGAAGGAAACTGAGGCTTGACAAAGTTCTCCTGCTTCAAAGCCAGCCAGACTGCTTAACCACGCCACCATGTTATATATAGCAATGGGAAGCATAGAAATAATTTAAAGTTTCCTTAGAAATACTTGCCTTCTTTTCTTTTTGGCATACAAAATCTTAAGATAATGTATGTTTAAGATTTGAACCACTGAATTACTTTTAAGAAATGCCTTTCCTTTACCCAATCCATTAGTTACAGGAGACATCATGGTGTTTTGGTGAGCGGTCATGGCTTTGGTGTGAGAAGGGTCCAGATACGGGGAGAATTACTTTATGGGACATGGTCCCTTATCTTGCCAGTGGGGAGTATTACATTCCACCTCCCAGGATTGTGGCGAGTGCTGAGAGAGGAATGTATGTCTGTAAAGCTCTTGGTCCTGTGCCTGGCACACAGCAAGTGTTCATTGAGTGGAGGCCGATTCTATCATTATTCGGGGAGTCCTTCAAGTTCTGCTCTAGCGGCCTCCTGTATTTTCTCTTCCACATCCCCCACTCCACAGCTTTCATATGCCTCTTCATTTATTTAAGGCTTATGTTATGCCTACTGTCAAAGAGTGTTCAAGACAGGCTTTAAGTCGATCTCTGTATAAGCATGCTTGGTGCCAAATTAATTGGACAGGTCAGAGGCCATAATGCTAAACTCAGCCATATAAAACTAGGCAAGCCCTGTGCCTCAGTTTCCTTATTTGTCAGCGAGGATAAAATTGGTACTCCACTCTCCAAAAGGTCATTAGTAGGGTGATAAAACTAAGAAATGGAAAGCAAAAACGTGCTACCAGCAATCCTTAGTGTCAGCTTCTAGAGACCTCGTAAATGCCACAAAGGGTATGTTCTGCAACAGGGAACAGCCTGACCCCATAAAGAAACCCAGTGACAGAATAAAGCCTTATTGGTTTGTCTTTGGTCTTCCTCTATGGACAGCCAATGTGAGAGGGTCAGCCATCCTGTTTTCTGCTTCCTCTAATGAACTCCCTGCAGTGCAATCACTTACCTAAGGTCAAAAGGCAAGTCTTAAAGGCAGAGACGGGGCAGAAATACTGTTGTCCTCTCTGGTTTACTTCTGACATGGAAGTGTTTCAGCTCTTGGAGGTGAAGGTGCTGTGAAAGTCTACTCTTAATTAGGTACTTTCTTAATCAATGGATTGATACAAGGAAGAACCATAGAGATACTAAAAAAAGTCACAATTATTGCTGATAACCCGGGAGAAGTTTCCATTGCCCAGAAGCTGACATTCATTTGTCATTTTATGTTTTAGAAACCAGTCCCATGGAAGAAATATGTTCTTTAACTTTCCTTCCTACTTGAGACTACATCTGTTCCCCCACCCCCTTCCTTTGAAATGTTTTGCAGTGTTCATTTTGACAGATCACCAGCTGCCTTTTCTGAAAGTGGACTGAATGGCCAGAGCTCCTCGGACAATTAAGATTAGAACACCCAACCACAGTCCACTCTGAGGAGGGTGGTACAAATTTATATCCTCTGGCTGTGTGGGGAGCATCTTCTAAAGAGGCAATTGCTTTTCTAAGACTGGGATGGGCATTCTGGAGCTGTCTCAAATATGTTAGATGGTGAGAATCTTGTTTCTCGGTTGGTCGGGAGCTTGGATGTGGGAGGCACATGACCAAATTAGAGCCTGATTGCTAGCTGTGTGAGCTTGGGCAAGTCACTCCACCTCTCTGAGCTTCCCTTTTCTTTTATAGTGCAGCTGGAATGGTAGCTGTTTCAGAGTGTTGCTCTGAAGGTTAAACGAAATGAAGGCTTTAAAGTACTTAGAGTATCGCCTGGTAAGTAGTAGGCATTCGATGGATATCAGCTAGTGTTATTGACACATGCAAAGTGCTTGGCAAAAATGTGTATTAAGCGTGGCCGCGGTACCATAATTATTGTGAGTGTTGTCCCTTGTCACCTGGACCTTGAATCAGCTTTGCTTCAGCCTCCTGGTCTCACAGACCCTTATGCAATGGAAGTGGTCCCATCATTTCTGGCTTACAGGCTCCCTTGGCGTACAACTCAGACACGACTTCCTGGGGCAGTGGGTGGAGGCCGTCGCCAGTATCTAAAACAGACTCTGAGCTGTCCTCAGCCATCTCGGTCTTTGCCCAAGACTAGCATGACCCTCTTCTTCTCTTTCTCACCATCCCCCCACACCAAATGCCGCTAAACCCTCATGAAATGCAGAAGTTCCTTAGGAAAAATGTATGATTCCTCCTTCTGACGCATGTAATTGACTTGCCACTAGAGCTCAATCGTGTATAGCAGGTGCTCTCACTCAGTGTTCGTCAATGTTTGGGTTAAAACTGACCTAGGGGTTCTCAGTCCTGACTACACATTAGATTTGTCTGGTGGGGGGTTTCTACAACATACAGGGGCCACACTGTTGACAGTTAAATCACTGCGTGGGACTGGTCCTGTATATCTGTGTAGCTAAGACTTTTGAGTGTATATGCCAGGCACTGTGCTAAGAGCTTTCTATGAATTAGCTCATGGAATCCTCATGACGACCATGTGAGGTGTTATCCCCATTCTAAAGAGAGCTAAGTAAGCTGCCCAGGGCTGAGTTTGAGGTGGAGCCTGGGTGGAACCTGGCGGGGGGCGGGGGGAAGGAATGTCTTCTGGTCTCCAAAGGATAGACTAATGACCAAGCTACTTCTTCCCAAAAACTATTTCAAGAACGACTCAGTATCTGAGCTTCCCTAATATTTCTCACACTTGTTGGAAAGAGCCTCCAGGCTCTGATATTAGCGGGTGCCTGATTTCAGCTACAAGGATAGAGGAGGAGGTGGTGTTGAGGCGATCCCCCCTATTTTCACACCCTCACCCACACTTCATCTGCAGTCATTGCAAGGTGAGGCAAGTGTTAGTCATGTTCCCTGAGACCCAGCACGCATTGGCCATTTATTCTAATTAGAAGCAATTAAAGAATTACTCCTTATGGTGTAAGTATTTCCTTGCCCAAAGAAGAAAGGTTTTGGGCTTTGGCACAACAGACAAAACATTTGACTCTTTTCCATTTCTTGTCTTATATTAAAAATGAGGCAGATCTATGGGTTTAGTCCATAATTAAGTTTACCTTATTTAGGCATTTTTGATTTTTATAGTTTTGAGAATTAACAAAGAAGGCTATAAAAATAACTACAGTGGAGTAACCTTCCAGAATCTTATAAACCCACAACTGTTTATGTTGATGTGACAAAATACGATTATATTTACACACATATACCTGCACACACATACACACAGTCACACATACACATGCTTGCTCACAATTCCCACACAGAATGATGAAACTTAAAGGTTTGTTATATTTTAAAATACAGCAATAAGCCTCATTTTCCAAATTGGTGAATATTAGTTTATTGACACATCCATTGGCTCTGGTTTTGATGAGTAGAATTAGAGTCAGACACGTGTTGGTCTTACTATAGGAAGAAATTACTTAACCCTTTGAACCATTCAATAACGGAAAGGACCGCTTTATGGTATAAGTGAGTCCTGTCTCACAGGGTGGATCCAAGCAGAGCGTAGTCTCTGAGAAGCAGAAGCTGTCTCAGAATTGTTTTCCTTTCAATATTGTGCTAAAACCTAATGTTGCAGGTCATCTGAGAAGGTAAGCAGTATCATTAGCAACCCTCTAGCCCTGTGGCTTTTTTCTGGAACCCTCACTTTCAAGGATGGCTGAATGGGGAGGTAAGGCATAGCTTCTAAGCCCCCTCTTATCGGAGTCTCAATTCCTGTTTGGATCTAACCAGTTGCACATCCAATTAGCGCTAATTGTTATAATTATCACTTTCTTTCCTGAAACTGATAACCAATTAATTTCATAGAATGTAGATGATATGACATCAAATAGCTATAGTTTTTTTTTTTTTTTTGGTTACATGGAAGAAAGGCATTCTTCTGACTCTCATAAGGAAAGCTTCTTAGCAAATTAGCTACTCTTTGAGTTTCCAAAGCTTATAGTCTAAAGTCACAAAATAAAAAATTTTATTCTCAAATTTTCAACAGATATTTATTATATCACTAATTTGGGTCTGACCTTGGTGTCAACGTAATACATGTGGTCCTATTTCTGACGGAGCTGGAGCATATAGATGCTGGACAGCCCTGGGTGGACAGCACTGGGTCTCCGAATCGTGCAGTTATTCCAGGAATAGTCATGATAAGAACCATGAAAGAGAATTGCAGGGGGCAATGAGAATTGGTAGCGTGAGCACCTAACAGATGGCGTGGGGAGAGCTTCTGGAGAAGATGCTATCTGAGTTGAGGCTGAAAGTGAATAGAAGTTAACTAGGTGAGCCGTAAGAGAGGAGGGTGTTAAGCAGAGGAAAAGACAAAAAGGAGTCCATTTTTGGGAAGGCATTCAGTTGGGTCCAAAATCAGGTCGCACTTTTTCCCGTGGTGGATTTTCTATGACTATTAGTCTGAATTCCTGAGGCGCCTCAAAACCCATATGGGAAAGCCCTTGAATTTTATTTCGCAAACTGTCTTAAGGCTATAGGAAATTGTCCTTTTTATACCCGCTTGTATTTTGCAGAACATAATCCGGGGCAAGTCTGAGCACCGTGGATGTCATAGTCCAACATAGAACCCTTATTCCCTCTTCAGCCCTGAAACACCCACTAGAGAGAAATGCAGATATGCAACGTATGTTCAGAATGTCCTGAGAAGGGCATATGCCACTCTAAACAACATCTGACATGCATGATGTTCCAGTAAGCTCTGTTTTTGAACAAGGTCACAGAAAGAATGAGTTTTGATCTTTACTCACAGTTTAATTTCTCTCTTAAAGAGAAACCCAACATTAAAAAAGTCATGCATCCCTTTCTTATTTTTAGGACTGTTGTGCTTCCAAATGTGTTCTGGCCAGCACCCAGCTTTTTATGTGTGTTCTGAAAGTTTAGAAAGAACAGTTTTTGAAAGTCACACTGGCAATTGAGAAACTCAGAAAGCGGAAACAGCGTACAGCCCTGCAACGGAATTTACTGTACATCAAGAAGATGATGCTGGTCCCCATTTACTGAGCATTTACTGTAAGCTTAGCACAGTCATAGAAACTTTCCATGCAATTTTGTATTTAATTATCTCAAGTTGTCTATGGGGCAAATACTACTAATCACTTCACACCCCCCCCCTTTTTTTTTCTAATGAGGAAACAGGCTTAGGTGATGGGTTAAGTAAATTGCCCAAGACCACAGAGCTCATCGGTAAACGGACAGGGCCTTGACCCCATTATCGTGTGACCACAAAGCCCAAGGTCAGCTTTTTTACAGTTGCTCCATGTCTTGGAAACTGCATGGTGGAAACATGTGGTGTTAGATCTTTAGACAAATTCAAACTCAATAGTAATCATACTTATGGTTCTGGGCCTCAACCACTAATGCAAGCACAGCCCCCTCTCAACGTTACTCACAAAGCTCTTCTGACACACGGAGGTGTAAAGACCCTCTGAATGGAGGAGTTAAGACCCTCTGAATGGAGGAGTTGAATTCAGTTTACTACTACGTGTGATGGAGAAACCTGAGATGCAAAAGTCGTCATCTTTTTCATGTGGCGCTGATGGTAATAAAAGCCTGAAGGACTCTCCCTGAGGCAGGTGTGAAGAGTACTGCCTGGGTGAGTGGGAAATACGGGACATTTGCACTTCATCAGTGCTGGCCTCCATTTACATGACAATCGTCACCACTCCTGATGTGGCCTCGGCTCTTCAAGCTGAATATAATTTTCTGTGCTTACCGCTCTTTCTTGTTTAAAAGAATGGCACTTTATAGACTTTATTTCATTTAGGAACAAATTTCCAGCATGTTTTACCTCTCTCTCTTTTTTTCTTGTTTCCTTTCTTCCCCTCTTTTTAACTTTCCATTTTGCAAGTTTTCCAGCATACACGAGGGTGGAGAAAAAAGCAAAAATGAACTCAGCTTCAACATTGCTTGACAGTCATCCTTCTTCTACTCCCCCCGCTTTTATTTCTAGAGAAGGATTTTTTAAAAATTTTTACCTTTATTTTATTTATTTTTAATTAATTTTTTAAATTCTCATTTTTATTGGAATAGTTGACATACGCTCTTATGCTGCTTTCAGGTGTACAGCGTAGTGATGCGACAATGACGTACCGTGTGCAATGCTCACCACGGTGGGGGTAGCACCACCTGCCACCATGCGAAGTTATTACAACATTATTGACTCTGTTCCCTATGCCGTAGTTTTCATCTCTGTGACTTATTTATGTTGCAACTGGAAGTTTGTACCTTTATATTCCCTTTACCTATTTGACCATCCCCTCCTGGCAGCCACCAGTTTGTTTTTGGTATTTATTTCTGTTCTGTTTTTTTAGATTCCACATATAAGTGGAATCATATGGTATTTGTCTTTTTCTGACTTATTTCACTTAGCATACATAATGCCCTCGAGGTCCATCTGTGTTGTCATAATGGGCAAGATTTCATTCTTCTTTATGGCTGAGTAATACTCCTCTGTGTGTGTGTGTGTGTGTGTTACATCTTCTTTATCCATTCACCTGTTGATGGACACTTTGGATGCTTCCATATTTTGGTTATTGTAAATAATGCTGGGATAAACATAGGGGTGTATTTATCTTTTTAAATTGATATTATTTTTTTCTTTGGGTAAATACCCAGAGGTGGAATTACTGGATTGTATGATATTCCTATTTTTAATTTTTTGTACCATTTTCCATAGTGACTGCACCAATTTACATTTTCACCAACAGTGCATGAGGGCTCCCTTTTCTCTACATCCTTGCCAACAGCTGTTATTTCTTGTCTTTTTGATATTAGCCATTCTGACTAGTGTAAGAAGATATCTCACTGTGGTTTTGATTTGTATTTTCCGGGTATTAGTGATGTTGAGAATCTTGTGTTTATCACTTTTTAAAATGTCTCGTGTCCCTGGCTCTAGGAGAAGGTCAAAAAATATTCATCCATACAATGGACAATGATTCAGCCATTGAAAGGGAAAAGGGACATGTGCACTGACGTGAAATTGTCCGTGATGTACACAATTTCAGCTGAACAAAATCAAATTGCAGAAGTGTATGTGTTTTTGGACTCTCTTGGTTGCAAGTGGCAGACAACCATTGGAAATAGCTTCAGTGAGAATAGAATTTACTGTGGGTCTAGCACAGATATAAGAACTAGAAGGATGACAGAGTAGCTCAGAGATCTGGAGACAATGTTGCACAGAAGAGCTTTGGGAATCCTGGGAACTTTGGGGTCCTCAGCAATGGAACCAGGGACCTGAATGTTCTCAGAGCCAAAACTCTCTCTGCTTCTCAGTGTTTGCAGCTTTTCTATAAGAGTGGAGCCATGGACACCACCAACTCTGTAATTACCTTCTTAGAGCTCCTTGACTAAAGGAGAACAAAGAGCCAGTTGGAAAATCCCAGGGAAGGATCACTGGCTGTGGTCAGATATCTAGCCCTTGGAGCAGTCACTGTGGCCAAGGAGGAAAGGCGATATGAAAACCTCTGAAGCTAGAAAGACAAAGTCTAAAGCTAAAAGGAGAAGATAAGGGATACTGAAAGATAAAAACCATAAGTGGGCCCAATTTTTGTTAAAATATACATTTAAAAAATCCAAGGGAATATACGCCAAGCTGTGTTTAAAAGTGGTTGGTTGTCAGGGTGCCTGGGTGGCTCAGTCGGTTAAGCATCCGCCTTTGGCTCAGGTCATGATCCCAGGATCCTGGGATAGAGCCCTGAGTTGGGCTCCCTGCTCAGTGGGGAGTCTGTTTCTCCCTATCAGTCTCCTGCTGCTCCTCCTGCTTGTGCCCCCTTTCATGCTCTCAAATAAATAAATAAAAATCTTAAAAAAAAAAGTGGTTGGTTGTCTCTGAGGGTAGATTTTCACTTTTTCTGGAATGTTTGAATTTTTTTTAAAACTTTTTTAAAAAGAGATTTTCTTCATTTATTTGACCGGAGTGGGGGCACAAGCAGGGGGAGCAGCAGGCAGAGGAAGAGGGTGAAGCAGGCTCCTGGCTGAGCAGGGAGCCTGATGTCGGGCTTGACGTGGGCTCTATTCCAGGACCCAGGGATCATGACCTGAGTGCAAGGCAGATGCTTAACCAATTGAGCCACAAGGCGCCCCTGGAATGTTTGGATTTTATTTTACATTCCACTCTTCTTACTTTTGTAAGCTAAAAAAAAAATTTTTAAGGATTTTTATTAAAAAGTTAAGCAGAAAATGTCCGAAACCAGTATGCTCTTTGTTTGTTCAGTTGATAATATATCTCATTAATCAAACCCAGGAGCATCATTCTAAAGCTGTTGCCAATTTGGTACATATTCTTATCATTCAAAATAGCTTGTTTTCTTTTATTATTCTCCTCCAAGCAAATTAGTTCCCTTTCATTTAATTGTGTAGTTAAGGCTTTTGTTTGGAAAAGAACTCTCTCTCTCAGAGCTGATCCAAAGCCTGTTTCAAGAAATGGATGAATTTCTGGCAAAGTAAGTTATGAAGCTTTTTACTGTCTATAAGAATTGCTCGGTGATAGAACACTCAGTAATCTGAGCCATTTTTGTAGGTGGTAGGATATATACCTAGTGGTAGGAAGGAAAACTAGCTCCCTCTCCTGTTTTCTGGGTCCGCACCCCGTTCTACCTTCATCGAGCATTAACCCCTGCCTGAGGCAGCCTGATTAATGGACTCATCACTTATATCTTTACAGTCTAACTGTGGATTCCACTCTTTATATTACATTAACGATTCTCCCGTTACTAAAAAAAACCCCTCATGTTTATGGAGTTCTCAGAGTGTTTATTCAGACATTCTCTCAGTGACTTTTCAAATATGTAGCCTAAAGCTGTTATTTTGTAGACCTTGGGTCCTTGGTTAAGTTGGGTAAACGAGTCCATTTTGGTCCCAAGAAACATCTCTAGGCATCGTGTTACCCTTTCTCTCACAAGAGCCCACCTTTTAGGGCAGGTATTTTTCTATCTCCCAGAAAGACTCTAGGTGGTAAAGATAATAGATGAACACAGGCATTCTCACAGCACAGAAACGATGTACCGGGAGCCCATCAGAATGTTGGCTGTTAGTTAAAAGCCCGAGTGTAAGAAATTGCTTTTTTGGAACACCAGGGTAAAAAAATGCCTACAATTGAAGTTTCAGCCTCTTTTTCTCTGTGTTTCCTTTAAAGTTGGTGGGTTTTTTTGTTTGTTTGTTTTGGTTTTGGTTCCTCAAAGTTCCAATAAAACTTTATTTACAAAAACTTGACAGTCAGCCCCTGGGCTGTAGTTTGCTGATTTGTTTTTCAAAATCACTATATTAAGATAGGATTTATCTTGATTGCTGACATTCTGATGCCTCCCTTAATTTTGCACCCAAGGCTAGTATCTCCCTTGCCTTATCCTGGTCCTGACCATTTAGCATGGAGATTCACAAATTTGTTTAAAACTCCTGACAATGTTAATGGAAGTTTTACTCTCTTCCTTAACAGGATCAGCATTAGGGGCACAGAAGCCACCATTCCTGGAGTCTTCTAAGGACTTGACCTGCATGGTTTTATTTTATCCTTGTCACAGCCATGTATAGAAGAAACTGTGAACTACTCCCCTCTTATAAATGAGACTGAATCTCAGAGTAAAAGTAACTTCTCTGAAGACACATAACTATTAAATGCTGGACTATTAAATGCCACCAGGGAGGAAAATAGAAAAATGGGTGGCTTTGCTACATTATTGAAATTTTAAACATCTTTCATGTTTCAACACCCTCCTCCCCGTTTTTTAAAATTATTTTTCTCTCATGTAACAAATCCCATTATTAGTGCCCTTAAAAGTTTTGCTGGGTCTTTTCAGCATCTGCATGGATGAAAATGTGGACAGGATTCAAGGTAAGAAATTTTCATGGGTTTCTAGAATAGCTTAACTCTCCATAAGGCCTTTAGTTTTTTAGAAAGAGAACATGGTGGTGTTTGAATGTAACTGCTTTAGTAGCAAAACGCACAAGTCTAAAGGAGCCAGGGTTTGGGTGAAGCCAAAAGAATATGTGAGCCTGCAGCATTTAGAAGGTTTTAAACCCTGCATCTGCAGTTATTTCTCTCCTTGAGGTCTTCCAAGGGGCCTTTTCCACCTTGAAATTGTTCTTGAAAAATGAGCATGGTTAAGAAGTCCTTTTAATTTTACAGCTTTTAGCATAATTTAAAATGTGTTAATGAACTACCTTTAAATAGCCAAACCAGGGAATGCAGAAAGAAGAGGAGGCCTAAGGGATGGGCAGTAGATCATGGAAAATACCATAAAGAAACAGACCCAGGCCAGGCTCAGGGCTTGGCATGGCCATCTGCCATATCTTTCCAGAAGCAGAGTAAGGAATACCCAATAACTGTAACAATATCTACGTATGCGGTTTCCCCCAGGTTTGTTTTCTTTGGGGAATCTGGTAGCTGGGCCACATTCAGTCTCTGGATTCTAGTGGACTATAATGAAGGGCTTTGTCTGAGCATAAGGAAGCTGGCTTTCCAATTCAGGGAGTAATTGTGGCTGCAAGGAAGAGAATATTGCTCAAGCTACCTGAGGCAGAAAAAAGAATGGTATGTATCTATTGGAAGGACACAGGGGCATCTCATGGAACCCAAGGACAGCAAGGGTGGCCAGATTTCATGAGTGGCCAGAATTATGGAAATGGAAATTTATTAGAAACCAAGGAACTAAAGCAACTGGTGTAATTTTACATTATATAGACATTTAACCAACATTTTTGCAAGCCCCTGAAAGACTTGCATACCTTGAGATTACAGATTTGCAAGAAACTATAAATGGTGAATTAATAAATGTTTAATTATAAATGTGTACAAAACATAACTCCATGGTTTTTCGTATTTACAAACATTTCATTCCATTTGAAAATAATTGTAGGTTACATTTTCTTCTCATTTCACAATAATTCTTGAGTATGCTCTATGATTATGGACAAATCATAGCCACAGTCAATATAATAAATTAGCCAAATAATTGTAAAAGCAAAGCTAAAAAACTTCCAAAATTTCCACAGGGGAAAAAATATTTTGGTGATGCTGGACTTTGATATGCTCGCTATGATGCTTAGGGCTACAAAGGTCTTAAAACATTCCTGGCAAAGAGAATTGGCTTAGATTGGCTTAGTTAAGCCAATAGGTTGGCTTCCTAAAGGTCAGGTGATTATTTTGATCCGATTAACTGTGGTGGTGGTGGTGGTGGTGCTAGTGAGTCAGTTAATTGGGTCTTTTTTCTTTTATGGCAGCCCAATGATGTTTCTCTTGAATTAAATCTACCTTATTAAGAGACATGTACAAATGACCTCATGCCTAAGAAGGACAGATAATTGTGAGTTGTTTAGGGATTTTGTTTCTCATCTAACTAAATTCGTCTCATGGTTAATAACTGTCCTGGGTTACTCATCCATGCCCATGGCTCTAATTACCAAACGTGATGACTTTCACACACTGTCTTCATAATCTCTCATCTGACTTCAAAGCACACTGAGATAGTCACCTTCTGTATATTTCCACCTTAAGGTCCCTGGTGCTGCAAATTTAAAAAGCTCCAAATGAACCCATAAATTATTTATAAATTTTCTATAAATCTGTATCACCTACCCCCACCTTTATTTCCAGGCTTAATGAATGGCACATTATCCAGTTGCCTGAAACAGACTCCTGGGAGCATTCTCGGCTCCTTCCTCTTGTCCCATATCCAAGCACTCACCAAGTCCAGTTGATTTTGCTGTGTTAATTCTTGAGCCAGACTGCCTGTGTTGGAGGAAGTAATTGAGAGAATGTGTTCACCAGTTGACCATGTGCTGGACCTGGGTAATCTGAAGCTCCTCGTTCACTCCCCAGTCCTTAGAATGTACACTCTGCTCACCATTTCCTCAGTGGGAGCCATTTAGAGGATGTAGCCTTGAGAGAGCAAGGTGTTGTTGAGACCATCTGGACAGTATACATGACTGAATGCAGTTAGAGACTCTATATAAACTTTTAAGATTCTGATGGGCAGGTGCAGAGATCTACTCATCTTGGAACCACTGGAGAGAGCCTTGTATGTAAGGTCCCTTTCTTATTAAACCTGCCACCTACCAATCTGGAGTGGTCTGCCTCTTTCTATGGTCTCTCCTTGCCCTCCACATAAGGGGGGCAGTTCGTGTAACAACACATAGATTTGAATCTCAGTCCTGCAACTTCTTAGTTGTGTATATGTACAAAAGAGAGAGAGGTTGTTGTTGTTGTGTTTTATGACTCTGTATCATTGTGCAACAAGAACAATTATTTCTAACCAGTGCTCAGTTCTTGGGCCACTTGGCCATTGTGTCTACCTACTGGCCAGGCTTATGAGGGTTGGTAGTAGTGACCGAACATATTGGGCAACATGGGGCTTCAGATACAGTTGTGTTTTTTCACTGTGGAGATTTTGTTAATTTTTTCTACTTGGTTCAAAAAGATATATAGAGGAGTACAGTTTTCTTTCTTCTTCAGGCTCTGATATGGCACTGGGTAGAGCTGATAAAACTGGCTGATGGGGTAGAGGTATGGTATAAGCAAAAGGGGGAATCAGAGATGCTTCTAGGTTTGGACCTGAGCAACTGGATAAAGGGTGGTGTCATTAATCTGATGGGTGACCTTGGGAGGGAGAAGACTTGGTAAATAAAAATCCAGAGTCCTGTTTAGAACAAATCAAGTTTGAGATGCCAGTTAGATACCCACACTGGCGTTATCAAGTAAGCAGTTAGATATTCAAATCTTTTAGACCTTTAGGAATCTCAGTTTCTGTCTACTTGGCTGTCTATTCTCCTTTCTGCCCACGAGGAAAGGTCTTAGAGCTCATTTCTCAGTGCCTTTGGCACCATGGTTTTGGGTGCCCTAGTTCTGATTTGGGCTACAAGCTCACCACTCAGTACCCACTGGCTGACTCATTCTGATGGCCCAGTTTCAAATACTGTGGGGAGAGCTTGTGACAGCCCACCCAGGGGTAGGTGTTCTCCAAAGACTCAATCTCCTATGGTTGGCTTCACAGAGTATGTAGGCTGCAGTTCTGAGCACAGGGTGGGACAGGAAGGGTGGATGTAGCAAGCACATTTGATGACATTTTCCTTGGGAATCCATTTCTGAACTCCAGGGAAAATGTTGGCTGTCCTTCCTATAGGCTCCCACAAAACCCAGAGCTTTGTTCCTTCATAAGCAGTATTGTAATGGCCTGTTTTCTTGTCTGTCTCCCTTACTGCAGTGTACCTTAAGATCCTTTAGGGCAGCTTGTTAATTTTTCAGACCAGAAAAGTAAGTCCTCTCTGGGAGGACTTGAGATCTCTAAAATTTTCAGTCCTTGTTTTACTACATAAAGTTGCTGTTTGAAGTGATTATTCTTAACTTTCTCAAGGACCCAACGCAAAAGAAATCTGTTGAGAACCATCCATCTCTCTGGGGGAAAAATGTACATAGGCATATAAATAAGAACTTGTCCCCATGAAGTCCAATGATTCTTGTTTAGAACCCATGGATCAAAGGAAAAGAGAATGGGTGGCCAAGAATAGTGAGCTTTAGGCGTAGATTTAAATACATTCTCAGCTGAGTATGTTACCTGACTTTTCTGAAAGACAGTAAATATCTTACAGAGTTTTTGTGAGAGTAGTGGAAAAAACATAAGTGGTGCACATAGGAGGTAGTCAATAAACATTGGTCACATTTCAAAAGAAGAGGGATTTTAGGACTTCTCAAAGCACGCTCAACAAGGTACATCTATCTATGTATCTATGTATCTATCTATCCATCTGACAAGACTTTTTAGTGGAGGCTGTCAAGGAGGTGCACAGAGAACTAAACACAACAGGGGTAGCTTGGTTTTACCCTGAAGCATCCAGATCAACAGAATGAGTGTTGATCTCTTGGTGACTGAGAGAAAGAGGGTAAGGGCACAGAGGCCTCAGGGGCCACGAGTCTGTGAAAAACTATGACCACCCGAGGTGTAAAAGAAAGGCTTAAGAAAGAGGGCATTTGAGTCGAGTCTACTTCCTTCATTTAATATTGCAATTCTCACTGTGGGAGGAAGGAAGGAGTCATCCCTAGTCATTGTGCTGATTCCATACGTCTGCTGATCCATAGGTCCCACGGCTGGATTTAGCTTCATTTGTTGGAGCTTCCCAGCAGCAGACATTTAGATTTGGCCCCTGAAACTGCTGGCAGCGGACTCATCAGGACAGGAAGGAAATCACTGCTCTAGTCTTGCAAATTGACTACTCAGTGAGAGACCCAATCTGGAGATTCCAGTGAGGGTTGGAGTCCCCTCCCTAATATAAAATGGTAGTGGCTGGGGCTCCAGATTGTTGGATGGAAGCTTTTTCCAATGAAAAACGTGTCCAATTCCTGCTGCACATTATCCTGAGGGGTGTGTGTGCGTGAATGAACTCAGACGCCATCTTTCTACCTTAAATGGGACGATGCACGCACATTGCAGGGCACAGAGAAGACATTCAATGAATGGCAACTATGATGTTGGTCACGATTTTTCCCCCCTTGCTCTCTTTTTCATCTTCCATTCTCTCTTTTCCATAGAGGAACAAGAAAAGTGAAAGTCTTATGAAATCCCTTCACTCTCTTAAAGAAGATTAAACTAATAGGAGGGTGCCAGGGTATGGGAACCTCCACACCCCCTCCCCCCACACTCTAAAGCTTAACTTAAAAGACAGTTGCATCCCCTCTACCAAGTGCCATCCCTGACCCTGTCGCCAAAGCCACCTGACCAGTCCCAGGATTGCCTGGCAGCCTTTGGAGGGGGTACCCGGGAAGGGGCGTCGGGGAGAGGACATGAGGGCCAGGTGCTTCGAGAAAGCGGCTGCCCGGGAGGAGGCGCTTCGAAGACCCCCCGCCGCCCGGGGCCAGGCGCTCTCTGCTGCCCCCCGCGGAGGCGCCCGCGTCCCAGCCCCGGCCCGCCCCAGCGGCTCCTCGGGAATGCTGGGAATGTGAGTCAGGGCCGCGGCGAGCAGGCGAGCGCGCGGAGCGGTCGGGCGGGGGGCCCGGCGGAGCGCAGCCCTGGCAGCGCCGCGCGAGCGCGCGTCTCGGGACTGCGGCGGGTGCCGCCCCCTCGGCCGTCAGCCCCGCCCGGCCCCGCGCCCGGCCCCGGCCGTGCGAGCCGTGCCCTCCCTCCCCGCCCCGCTCCACCACCTCCTCCTCCCGCTCCTGCTCGCTCGGGCTCTGGCTCCGGCGCCGGCTCCGGCTCCTCCCGGCCGCCCGGGGCCAGGGCGACGTGAGGTTGTAAAAATCCATGTGGGACGGCCCCGGGGCGAGCATCGGAAAGGTGAGACGTCGACGCCGGGGCCGGGGCCGCTGGTCGCCCGGCTCCCTCGGGGCGCCCGTGCCGGGCATCCCTCGTGCCGGGTCCCCCTCACTCGTGGGGAGCTGCAATGCGTTATCGCGGGGAGCCGAGGGGTGAACCATCCGCCTCCACCGGGGCTTTCTGGGGCGGGGGAAAGGATGGGGCGGCCTAAGGGCGGATTTGCCTTGATGTAGAAACCCCCGGATTGGAACAAGTGCACGGCTTGCTCTGGCGCGCGGGCGCCGCTCGCTCGCCCCGGCGGCCCGGGCCACCTCCCGCAGTCCCTCTCCGGCAGCCACCCTCACTGCCATCGCCTTTCTTCTCCCCAGCTACCCCCTCTTTCTCCTGGCTTTTCCCCTCTTGCCTCGAGGGGTGGGGTGTTCTCAGGGGCAAGGGTCTCGCGGAACCCCAAGCAGAACAAAGTGTTGAAAGGTGGAGCCCCAGTCCAAGGGGGTGGGGTGCCTGGCTGCCTCGGTGGGCTCCGAGGGGAGCGTGTTAAGAAAAAAAAATCCGTGTCAGGGAAAATGAAGCCGGCTTTATTGGGGAGGGGTAGGGGGTGGTGGTGTATGAAAACGAATACGATGTGAAATTAAACTGAACGACATTCCTTTCCTCCCCCTCCCCATCTCCGAATTTTACAAGAAAAGGGGTACTTAGAAGGTTGTACCTAATTTTTTATTTTCGTTTTTTTAAAATTTCGTCCGAGCCTTTGAAAGATCATCTTAGGACAGTGAAGATTAAGGGCTGCTTTGGTGCGGGATAATAAAACAGCGCTCATAAACTCTCGGATCGGCCCGGCCTTATTTATTTTGTACTTAAGGGTCTCTGTTCTCCTTGCCAGAGAGGGAGGGTCTTCTCTGTTATGAGCGGATCGATTTTAGGCGGCTACCTGCCTTTGCTGGATGAAAGGCAATTTACTCCCAGAGTGGTGAATTGTCAGGTCCCTCTGTGATTGACAGTCACACCTGCCACTTATGTGGGCAGAACGGGGACCGGTAAAACCTCAAGAGCCAATCAACGCTCGGGAGAGGAGGGCAGCTCCCACTTGTCATGGTTAGTTTCCTGGTTGGCTTTTTAAATCAGTGGTTTTACTTAACCATTGGTTTCCACCAGGTATGAGGCTCCAGCTGTGAGAGGCAGACAAGCAGGAAGAAAACTCTTTGAAAATGGGCTTAGAAGCAAGTATGCTTGACTTGTGTTTGTTTCTTCTCTCCCCCTTCTCCTCTTACTAGTTGTTGTAGTTGGGGATGCTCAGGCCATTGGCTTAAAATTGAAAATGAAATGGATCTGTGTAAAAAATGCAATGATGGGGGAGTCTACTGGGGGTTAGAATTGTCCACCTATTTCTCTAGAACTGCAGGCTCCATTACAAGAGACACCGTTTACTGTTGAGCTATCTGGAAAAAGGGTGTGGCACTTTGTCTCCTACGGTCACTCTTGTCCTTGTCAAGTCACATTTTCTCAGTATACAGTTGTAATTGGCTCTTGGCTCTGTTGATGGATTTATAAGATATTTTTGAAGCAGACAAGCATACTTTATTAGGATTACCACGGATAGAAGGGCTTCCTTTAGTTTTTGACAGTGTAACTCAACTTCTGGAAGTGAGGGCTTGCCTTCTTCACTTAGAGTTTGGCTGTCAGTTTGGATGTGGCAGTGGGGTCAAGCCAGATCCTTTCCGGAGGGTAGAAGAGTTTGCCTTTAAGGTGAGTTTGCGTCTAAGGTGAGCCATCTTGTCTGTCTGCCTCTGTGCTTTAATAAAAGCCCTGCACAGTTTGGGAGGGCGGTGTGTGGACGGTGATGGAAGCATGGTTTCATCAGCAAGACTTTCATGGGTGGATGGAGTGTGGGCAGCAGGACCAGCTCCTCCTCAAGTCTCTATAAATGAAAGGCTTATTTTTTTCAGTGCCGTTCTCCCTGAATTCAGTGGAAAAATTACTGGGTGATCCTGTTACCTTAGCTGTGTCTGGATGTGTATATAAAGCTGTGCGTTCAGTGTTTCGTGAACAGATTGTGAGTACACTGGTGAGGGTGGTTTTCCTGGGCGAGCCAGGTTTGTCAAGGTAGTATTACTCCTAGTACTAGTATTATTGCTATTGTAAATGCTAGCACTTTGTGGAGTATTTTACATACATTATCTTTTTAAAACGTTCAGAGCTCCTATGAGGTAGGGGTTATTATTGCCCCCGAATTATAGATAAGGAAGCTAAAAGGGATTCTGTATCTTGCCACGGTTTAGGGTAAGAGTGTGCTCTTGAGTCCAGGTTTCTCTGACCCAGAGCCTGTGACCTTGGTTCTGGCCTTGAATTCAAATTTTGATTGTGCCGTGTGTATGTGTGCATTCTGAAGTGTGGACTCTCCCAGCATACATAGGTTTTATTCAGTTTAGAATCCACTGTGATGTTAATGGCCTTTGCACTGTGTGCCTTGCCACTCTGAAGGCCATCACTTCGCCAGTAGACAAATTGAGTAACTTTGTGTACTGTATATTTCCAGTAAGTCAGCTTTGGCTCAGTGGAGATTTGGTTCCAAATATAATGATGATTATTTAAAAGAAGGTAAAACAAGACAAAATTCATGCTCTTCTATTTTTATTGATACCTTAAATTTCCAGGTGGAGTTCTGAATAGGTATTGGTTGGGTATATGCTCTTATCATTCAGTTGGCTTTTTTTTTCTTTTGCTAAGGGATTAGAATTTTATTTTCTCTTTCACTTACAAAGAGACTCTTTTTCATTAGTGATTAAATGTAATTTCATTTAAAATTATTCTATTGAAATAGTATGGCCTTCTTGTTTTATTATGTTGGAAAGGCCGCAAGACTTAAGCCTTATCAGTGTGTTCCCTTTGGTGAAACTCATGGTCATGGTTTGCCCAAACAGATATCCTCAAGTATTAGTTTAAATGAATGGTGTTAGAATCCATAAATTCACCTCAACAGATAGTCTTTGACTTTGGTGAGGTTAACTTTTTATAGTCCACATTTTTGTTTGTTTTACTAGGGACACCCTTTAACCCCTTTTATCAGCTAAGAAGTTAACATTGTGGCTGTTATATGGGAGACCTACTTGCCAGCCAATGGTTTAGTTTCAGCAATTTTTCCTTGATACTTTATTGTGACTTTCCTTATTTTAGAAAAATAGAACAAATGGAAAATGGAAAAGCACTGATATTAATGATAATTGTAGGTCTTATGTCTAGAACAGTTGATCCAGCAAAGATAGACATCATTGGGTGTACCAAAGGCAGAGAGATTCTGCAGTCTGTTCTTTCTTGTGTAAGAAAAGGAACAAAGTGAATTAATATGTAAGAAATGCTAAAATACATCAATTGATAAAAGTTACATTAGTCAACTTTTACTGTGCACCCAAGCTTCTTGACTTACAGCAACAGGTACTAATTCTCACACTCTTGAGTTTTTAGGTTGGCTGTGATTTGACTGGTCTAGGCTGGGCCCTGGGGTGGCTCTGCTGTCGGCTGCACGTTTGGTTCTGGTCTGTTCCGCATGTGTTCTGGGGCCCAGGCGGAAGGGATGGCAGCTACTGCAGGCACACCCCTCTCATGGCAGATAACTGGATTTGATAGCTGAGTCAAACTGCACAAGCAATGTCTTTTTCACAAACAACCTTCTTGGACATAGCGTGTCAAATGGTAAAGACCAACATCCATGGGTAAAAGTAGACCCTGCCCATAGTAGAGGAGGAAACATTTGATGGACTATAATCTGAACTCCTACAACATATAAAAAGTATGGTGTTTTAGAGAATTTTATGGTTTTTTTCTTCTTATTCTTGGTGAGTACAGTTTTCATCTCCTCACTCCCACAGCTAGCTTTATGACATATAAAGCTAGTGTTTCACTTTTACATTTCAGGAATATACCATGTTTGATTCTAGAAGACTGACTGTAAATGTGGGTATGAATATATACATGAATTACTTAAATTATCAAGGCACTGTTTATTAGAACCTACCGTGTTCCAAGAGACTATGCCCAATGGAATAATGAGTACAGGAGTTCTTGTCTGATGTGGTTTCTGCCACCATAGAACTTATTATTAGGAGTAGGTGTCCGGAAAGACTTCTTGGATGAAATGGCATTTTCCTGGACCTTGAAGCAGAGAGATACATATAGAGCATATAGATACATATATAGTAGAAATGTAAGAAGAACATCTAGATATAATGAATTATTCCATTTGGCCAGATGGTAAGATAGGTGAGTAATAATAATAACAACAGTAATCATAATAATAGCAATAATTACAGCTCAACTTTTATTGAGCTGTTAACTACTGTGCTTAGCACTTTACATAAAATATGTCATTTAATAGTGGGATAGATATTACTGATTGCCTATCCAATATTCATTGTCTCCTTTCTAACTAAAAGAACCCCAATTTTGATTGAGATGTGAGTATGCCCATCTCACTTTCCAAGGCTCCTTTAACAGCCTAGAGTGGCCGTGACACTCAGGACTTATAATTATATAAGTGGATGTTGTGGAATGGGGGCTTTCCTGAAAGCTTAGTGAGGAGGACACACTTGGTTCGTATACCCCAACAGCTTTGGCCCCTTTCTGCTTCTTGCTGCTGGGAACTTAGGTGCAATGCCTGGAAGGGCAGCAGCCAACTACAACAACAAAGATAGGACCATGTATTGAAAATGGCAAAGCTGGAACTTGGAAGGGTCTTGATCTTGATGATGTTGTTGAGCCATAGTACCAGCCTAAACTGACTTCTCCCAAACTTCTTCTTCTTCTTCTTCTTTTTTTTTTTGGAAGGGGTGGGGCAGAGGGGGAGGGAGAGAGGATCTTAAGCAGACTCCGTGCCCAGCATGGAGCCCAACTCGGGGCTCTATCCCAGAACCCTGAGATCATGACCTGAGCCAAAATCAAAGGCAGACACCTAACCGTCTGAGCCACCCAGGCACCCCCTTCCCATACTTCTTATTGCCTAAAACAAATAACCTTCTTACTTGCAAGCCACTATTTATTGTTTGTAGTCAAACATAATCCTCACTGTTACACTCTCTCAAGAACCTCCCGAAGTAGACACCATCGTACCAATTTTACAGGAGAGAACGTTGAAACTCAGATTAAGGAGCATGCACAAGATCTAGGATCCATTACTATGTCATTTTGAATTCCAGGCCCATCGTCTTACCTCTGGCTGGGCAGAGTAAGTACCACAGTAGAGACAATGTTGGAAAAATAGGCTGAGGTAAAATCGAGGAGGTAACTGACCTCCAGGTTGAAAAGTTTTGAGTTTTATTTCATGGGAGAGCAAGTATAAGATGGTTTGAAAAAGACAGAGACTGGAGGTTAGAAGACCACTGAGGCTTAAGTAGGTGACACCCAGTGCTTTAGTGTGAATGAAGGTGGAGGAAAAGCTGGGCACAAAGCAGAGCTGGGAGCGTGAGAGGAGAATGGAATTGAGTGAATACAAATCATAGCTGGCTATTAACCTGTTCTTCTGAGAACAAAACGAAAGACTCCTGAAGGTTAGTATTAACTTCTACTAATGGCTTCACGTTTGCCAGGAAGTAGGGAATGAGTAATGTAGAGAAATGCTAATGGGATGTGAATCATTCTTTAGTGCAGGAGGGTGGGCACTGCTTATCGTCCATACCATTTGTTGGGTGACATGATCTTGGTCTGGGTCTGGCTGTCTTGTGCCAGTTAAAGGGAGCAGAGATGAATGGTGGGACCAGAGGGTGGTGCAACAGCACAACAGATCCAAGGACATCTGCTAAGCATCCCAGAGCTTTCCTGGGGGTGGGGTGGGGTCACTTGAACTTCCTGGGCCTCCCTTTTTTCCCCCTCTCTGTCGACTTTTTTAAATCTGTAAAACAAAGGATTTGGTTTACATTAGTGGTTTTCAAATGTTTTTCAGCTGCAGAAACTTTTTTGTGTTTCCTAAATAAAAACGTATCTGGACCCTCAGTACAGTTAGAGAAAAAAGCGGAGTTGCTCTGAAAATTCGGAGTCCAGGTGTATGTTGTTTGAGATGCCTTCAGGTGGAGGCCATGCTCTAAAAGGATCCCTGTGCACCCTCCTACGTCTAGAATTCGAGAGCCTTGGAGCTGTGTGGTGGTTTTACGGGAGCGTCCTCTTTGACAAATCCCTTTCTTCTTCCCCCGCTTGTTGGTCTTAGCGTCACCTGTCGTAGAGGTCGTTCACGTTCCCCCTCGCTACTTTTCTCTACTTCCAGGTGTATGTTGGAAGGGACTTGTGTCACTTCTACGCTGGGATGTTTAATTTCCAGTGTGAGCCCATCCAGGGCTGGCTTCTGCTGTGATGGTTGCGGAAGCACGTGTTGAGACGGAGTCTCCATCTGCCTGGGTCCCTGAGTCACTAAATGAGCAACTGGCATTGGATGTATAACGTGACCAAGAAATAAGCCCTTGTTTTAAGCCATTGAGATTTTGTGATTGTTTGTTTATGGGACACTTTTTTAAAAGGTTAGCCTCTCTGATCATCTTTAGTACATGTGGCGAACTTCATTTAACTTACTTTTTTTTTGAAAGATTTTATTTATTTATTTGACAGACAGAGACAGCAAGAGAGTGAACACAAGCAGGGGAGTGGGAGAGGGAGAAGCAGACTCCCTGCTGACCAGGGAGCCCGATGTGGGGCTCGATTCCAGGACCCTGGGATCATTACCTGAGCCGAAGGCAGACGCTTAACTACTGAGCCACCCAGGCGCCCCCGTTTAATTTACTTTTTTAAAAAAGATCTTATTTTGTTTTTTATTATTTTTTAGAGAGGGAGGGAGGGGGAGAGAGAGGGAGAGAGAGAAAGAGAGAGACAGGGGGGATGCAGAGGGAGAGGAGAGAGATAATCTTTTTTAACAATTAAATAAATTTAATTAATTAATTAGAGAGAACGAGTTGGGGGAGGGGCAGAGGGAGAAGCAGACTCCCCCAGGAGCAGGGAGCCCGATGCATGTGGGACTCAATTCCAGGACTCTGAGACCATGACCCGAGCTGAAGGCAGACGCTTAACTGACTGAGCCACCCAGGCGCCGGAGAGAGAATCTTAAGCAGGTTCCATGCTCAGCACAGAGCCTGATGTGGGGCTTGATCTCACAACCCTGAGATCATGACCTGAGCCGAAATCAAGAGTCAGATGCTTAATCGACTGAGCCACCCAGGAGCCTATAAAGATTTTATTTTTAAGTAATCTCTACACACAATGTGGGGCTTAAACTCATGACCCGATTTCAAGGGTTGCACTCTCAGGTACTCTCGGGTGGCTCAGTCGTTTAAGTGTCTGCCTTGGGCTCAGGTCACGATCCCGGAGTCCTGGGATCGAGCCCCACATCAGGCTCCCTGCTCAGAAGCCCCTTTCCTTCTGACTTGTGCTCTCTCTAGCTATCTCTTCCTCTCTCTCTTAAATAAATGAATAAAATCTTAAAAAAAAAAAAAAAAGAGTTGCATTCTCTACTGACTGAGCCAGCAGGTGCCCCATCATTTAACTGACTTTTTACATATTTTCTGGATCAACCTGAAGCCTGTCCAACTTGTCCTTACTTTGTGGTTAGGAAAGCAGTGGGTAGGCATCTGTATCAGCTGTCCATGCAGGTCTCTGTACTAATAGACTCCTTGGGTTAGAATACTTATGCTTAGTAACATTTTTTCATGTAAAAAAAAAGTCTGAAGATATATTGTGTAGTGCACCTTACTTCCCTGGGGAAAAAAAAGGCTTTAATTGAACGACCTGTTGCATTTTTAGGTAATAGAGGTCAGTGGCTTGGGGAACAATAATGATTATCAGTTACCATAATAATGGCTACTATTGATTGAGTACTTGTTCACTGATTTGGGAAATATTTACTGAGCATCTACTATGTGATAGGTACTGGGACCTGTAGAGGTGAGCCATAGATAGTTCTTTACTTGGAGCTTGCACTCTAGTTGGGAGTTGTAGATACGTTAGCTCTGTTCTGTGAAGGATACCATTTACTGAGCATTTACTATGTGTTAGTTGCTTTATATTTCTCATTTCAAATTACCTATAATGGTAGGTATATTATTCCTATTTTATAGATGAGGAAACTGAGGCTCAAAGAATTTGCTAAGCTCTATGAAGGCAAGAGCTTTTACTTTTTGTTGTATCCCCAGTGCCTAGAGGAGTCCCTGGGCATGGAGCCCAACGTGGGGCTTGAATTCACGACCCTGAGATCAAGACCCTGATAACAAGACCTGAGCTGAGATCAAGAGTCAGATGCTTAACTGATGGAGACCGGGCACCACCCCGGGAAGAGTTTTTAACACGTAGTAGATGCTCAAATAAATATCTGTTTATTGAATGAATGAACAGAAGGGCCTGCTCAAAGTTAATGCCATGGCAGATCTAGAATTTGAACCCACATTCAAGGTCGCTAAATTATTGCTTGCCATATTGGGAGCAGTGTGTGGCCCCGTGATTACAGCAGAAGCAACAACCGGGCCCTGTTGTCCATGCAAAGGCACCAGGAAGAGCCAGGCTGTTTGTCTTTCACAGGTAGGGCTGAGTCCTCTGCGTGATTTGCTATTCGCTGCCTCAGCTGTGGAAGCTCAAGGCCACAGCCTCACTGACTTAATTGCTGATATAATTGGTCACCCCTCTCTTGGGCCAGTTCAACTTCTGCCCTAGTCAGATTTTCTTAGCCCTTGGCTGGCTCTGTTTCCCAGTGTTGTGCCTCAAGTTCTGCATTTAACTTTTTGGGCATTCCTTTTCCACTTCCATCTTTTAGATTTATTTCTTGAAGGTCCAGGAAATCTGTAGCTGCTGGCACCTAGTGGGCACTCAACAAAATTAAAAAGAGAAGAGAGGAAAGAAAGGCTGCCAATACTTTCAGGAAGGAACTAAGTGATTACTTTTTCCTGGAAGTCAATAGGGAGATTGTGGCCCCAGCAGATGAAAACTATGGGTTGGGTCAGAGGGCGTCCCTGGGATACACCTGTAGATGGAAGGCCAGTGACAATAATCATAGGTGCGTTATAGAAGCAGCTTGACTTTGCCGTGGTTTATACTTAAGATTCTACATTTTGCTCACTTGATTCTCTTGTATGTATGCAGTGCATTCACGTGTGTGCGTGTGCGTGGGTATGGGTGCGGGTGGGGGGGTCTGATAGTGTTTCTTTTTTTTTTTTCTCCTTGCCTTACAGCTTTCCACCCCTAAAGGTAGTTGTCATTACATGATTTCAGAGTATGAATGAATTGCAGGCAGCAAAGTGCATTCTCCGTAAATGTATTAAGAACAAACTATTAATTCAAGGCAACCCCTTAGTGGCTCAGAAGACAAGAGCTTGAATGGGAATTGAGCAATGTGATTGTTCTGTAGCAATAGTCTCAGATCCTTATGCAGACTGGGAGAGACTTTCCACTAAAGCATTGTGGCTAATTATAATAAGAAAGGCCAGGGTTTTAGATAGGAAAGGAAACCTAGTTGTGCGTTGTAGTTACTAGCTCCGATGTAGCAAATTTCTCTAAAACAAGGTGGGTGTGGTCAGGGTGGAAAGTTCATCCTCTGTGGGTCCAAGGTGACTGAAGGTGGGGTCTGGGAGTTGCCCTGGGGGTGAACTCTGCTCTGAAGGTGGAGGTTTGAGCTGCTCTGCAAGATATGTGGTTGCATTGGTACCGTGATCCCTTGTTATTTTCTTGATGATACTGGAGGCCGCCAAACTTCTACCAAGATGGCTTTCTTATGCCTGGGTTCAGGCAGATTAGCCATCCTGCCTTCCTGCCAGCCAGCTCAACATTAACTGTTATCACCTGCAGGAGCGAGACTGTGGTTCAAAAGGGCAGGATTCTTGGAGCAATGTTATTGACTCTTTCACATTTGGCTCTCGGGAGAGGGCTTTTGATGGATTTTCTTTCTTTCCCATGATGTGTGTGTCTTTTTCCTTCTAGGTAAAGTTCCCTCCTACCCTCTTTGTTTTGGATTTTGGCCCTTTAACATCATGTTCCTGGAACCTCTCCATGCAGGAGGTTTGGTTGTGAATGGGATGATAGCTTGGCATTCTTAGGAACTCTTTGAAAACAGATCTTGTTTGATGCTGGGTGAATACAAAGGAAACTGAGTTTCAGTGACTGCTGTTCATCAGGCTTGCAAGCACAGAGCAGTTAGCAGGGGTACACAAGGGAAATTCTTTACCTTTTTTGTTAAGTCCAAGAAAAAGCTATCTTTTCATACACAGGCTTCAAATACTTTGACAGCCCATCTTGAATTCGGTAACAGATAGTTGCTTAGAATAACTTAAGAGCAGATTCTTTTGGATAAAGAGACGTGAGCACTGACCTGTGAGTCAAAAGACCTGAGTTCTATTTTTGGCTTTGCCACTAGCTTTTTCCTTGGTGTGTGTCAAAATCGTCTAGTCCTTCTCCAGATCTAAAATGATATATTTTTTTACAACCGTTTCTTCACGCAAAGAATCGATGGAGTAACTGTCATTGTATTAGCTGTTTTACCCTGGAAAACAAGAATGGCCAGTGTGCTTTCATGATGGACTTTATTAACAAGGAGTTAAGTGTTTGTATTATATAGTCACCATATGTGTGTGTGTATACTTCATGCCAGTCCTCTGCCAGGGGGATGCAACTGTAAATCGAGCAAGTGATTTTTAGGGGCTCAAGGGTTGTATCCTTTAGTGGGGCACTAGACAAATAAGCAAGCTATTGTAATGGGACCAATTATGGGGGAGCACCCAGGCTGTCATGGAGGACTTAGGAGATTCATGGATGAAGGATGAGGAGGACTTCTTGAAGAAGGTGACGCCTAGGGTGAGGTGGAGCCCCAAGTGGTGTTATCTGGGTGCCCTTGGTTTTGATGGTGCAAATAACAGAGGGGACGGTCTAGGTCCAAAGAAGAACAAGAGAATGGGAGATTTGGGAGTTGGGGGAGTGAAAGTAGACCTGTGGAACTGGAGATTAGCTTGGCTGGGGATGGGGGATGATGAAAGGGGCTAGACAGAGTGGCAGGTGTGAAGACCCTATGATCCACTAAGGAGATGAGATTTGAACTTAATCACCAAGGAGTTTCAGTAGGGTGCTGACACAAGGAGAGATGCTGAATTCTCTTTATTCTTTCATTCCGCATTCATTGCAATAACTACCTGCTTTTGCTGTTTGTGGGAGTACGTGGGGTTTGAAATTGGGCTGAGGGAGTGGTAGAATGACCTGGAAAGCAATAGAAAGATTATGAATATGGCCTTGGGAATCCTAGCAGCGCCCATTCTGATGCCATTGACCAAACACAATTTCTGCAGCCTTAATACCTTCAAAAGACCACTTTCTAAGTGAAGATGCTCCTGATGTGTAGTGGGGCTCCACACTACTTGTTGGTTTTGAGAATCTCTCCAAATGTCATCAGGAACCAAGTTCTTTTCAGTGAGTTTTGAGCAGAGCCGGAGAGTATGGCTCTTGTTTTAAAATCTTTGCAAACGTTTGCGGTTAATGGATGGCGTTAAACTGGCTTTGTTAGACTAATAGAAGGCAATTCAGAGTATACAGCTTCTGAAAGCGGTGTGAGAAAGTTCATGAACGGAAATGGTTTACTCCCTGAAATGTACAAGAGTGAGTGTGCAGCCACATTCCGTATCTTGTGCATACCAGCTGCCTGTGACTCTAGTTTTGCAGGACTTCTATAGACCACTTTTGCACATTAGATAGTAACATTGCTCAACTGCCTTTTATCCATGAATCCTGACTTCCATGCTTCAGCTTGTGAACCAACATTCAGAGCTATTGCAGTCATAGCCTTACCTCCTAACAAATAGTTTTATTTCAGCAGGACTGCCATATTTGTATAGCAGAGTTTTCGTGATCATTTGAATATTTCTTTACTCTTGTCATTGTTTTATAAAAAGTAAGTGAAATGGAAAAATACAGGCAGTAATGTAGGGAGAAGTATGAGCCTCATAAACTTAACGTAATTGAGGTAAAGGTGGAAACCATTAGACATGTCTGGTATGGATGTTTTGCCTTCAGTCAGATGCTTTGGACCGAAGTTGGCTACCTCTATATCGTTGTGAGGGACAAAAACAAAGCTAAAGGCTGTGGACATATGAGATGTTGGAAACAAGCTTTGGGGATTATGATAAAGAGCAAGATGTAATTTGGGATTTTATTATTTATTTGTTTCAGTAACAGAGCTTCCCTTTTTGACACGTAAGTCTAGCAACTTCTGTTCAGCTTTCTTAAAAAGAACATATTCATAAAGCCATTTTCTATAAAAGTAGGGGATAGAAATTGAATTTTTCTTCAGTCTTATTTAGGAGAGTCCACCAGTCGGTAACCAATTTCTCTGGTTTGCGAGTTGGCATAGATGATCATTGTGCTAACAAAATTCTCTGTGTATTTTGGCAAGCAAGTAAAGAGAAACCAAAGCAAATAAAATGGTACTTAGCAAAGGATACACTTCAATCGATTTTCGTGATTCTATGGTTTCACTTGGTATACCGAAGAACAAAGACTAAATGCATCTTAGTCTTCGTCATAAGCCTTAAGGATGCTAAGATGGTGTATTTGGAGGCAAAGAGAAAGGGTAGGAATTAAGGTTTGTGTATAGTTAACCTCACAGCCCCCCAATCCTCCAGGTCAGAAAGGTGTGTGGTGATCTGTTTTGGAAAATCTGGTTGATATCTGGGAGCTTATCTAACTCCTTTTTGGGCCTAGCCCACTTCTAACAAAGGATTGAATGGGATGTGAAATTCCAGTTCCCTTTGATGCCGCTTGTGGTTAAAGGGTGAATAATAAATCATGGGCGGTGTTAATCAGGTAGAAGATGGGAAACAATAGCTCTTGGATTTTTAGTCTCTTCCTGAACTGAGAGACTTAGTTTATCTTCAACTAAAAAGGCAGATAACTATTGGATTAGAAGGTCAAGAAATTTACAGGTATCTACTATGTGTCAGGCACTTTGCTAAGCATGTTCAAGAATTATCTCATTTAATCTTTACAATAAGTCCACGATTCTGGTATTATTTCTCATGGTGAGGAAATTAATGTTTAGAGAAGTAAAGAAACTTGCCTTCAGTAGCAAACCCTGAGACAAGTATTCTTGTGAACGTAATTATTTGGGACATACAGGCATCACCAGTGCGTGAGCAAGGGTATGAGACAGGGAGGAGCAGGCAGGCATCAAGGCAGTAGCTTATTCAGTAAGTTACTACGGTGGTGACTGGAGTTTAATCTCACAGGGAAACTCTGGAGATGGTGGAAAACACCTCCCTTAGATAAGCACACGTGAGGGGGGAGGGAACAGGGATGTATAACCACCTGCTTCTGTCAGTTGTTTTTTCCTTTTATTTTTTTAAATTTATTTTTATTAACTTTATTTTTTACTGTAGAAAAATATATATAACATAACATTTACAATTTTAACCGCTTTTAAATGTACACGTCTATGGTGTTAAGTATATTCACAATGTTGTGAAACCATTATGTCCATCCATCTCCAGAATTTTTTTTTAAGAGAGGGAAGAAGGGTGGGAGAAAGAGAGAGAGATTGAGAATGAACGAGAATCTTAAGCAGGCTCAACACCCAGCATGGAGCCCGATGCGGGGCTGGATCTCACAACCCTGAAATCATGACCTGAACTGAAATCAAGAGTCAGAAGCTTAACCGACTAAGCCATTCAGGTGTTCCCATCTCCAGAATTTTTGCATCATCCCAAATGGAAACTCTACACCCATTAAACAATGACTCCCCATTCCTTCCTGCCCCCAGCTCCTTGGAAGCCATGATTCTACCTTCTGTCTCTACGAATTTGACTATTCTAGGTACCTCATGCAAGTGGAATCATACAAAATTTGTCCCTTTGTGTCTGGCTTAATTCACTTAGCAAAATATATTCAAGGCTCATCCTTGATGAAGCATGAATGAGAATTTCATTTCTTCTTAAGGATGAATAATACTCCATTGTATTTATATACCACATTTTGTTTATCCATTCATCCACTGATGGGAATTTGGTTTGTTTCTATCTTTTGGCTATTGTGAATAATGCCTCTGTGAACATTGGTGTATAAACATCTCTGCCAGTTGTTTTTGAGGGTGATTAATTACCTCGCACTTCCATCTCGCACCCTGTAAGAGTGGAGTAGTTTTCCAAGGTTCAAAGGAAGTCCTCACTAAAGATGCTGATATTGGCGGTGTGAAGTCCTTTGGAGCACTCTAAAATGTTCAAGTCAGAGGGACAGTAGTAGGGCACTTAACAGCATCTACTCATCAGGCTGTTATACAAAGAAGTGGAGAAGCTAGTGTTTGAATCTTGTACTCTTGACTCAAAGCCCATGCTTTTAACTGCTCTGCACTGAGCTGCCTTTAATTACAAGTGTAATAGCAATGGGATACAAAGATGAATGAGACATGGTTATTGCCTTTAAAGATCTACCAGGGTTGAATCATCTGTCTTGCAAAAGGTTCATGGGAAGACGATGGCATTACTTAGTACAATCTGGAACTCATAGAGCCAATCATTGTAAGATGGAATCACAGATAGCAGGTGCAGGGGACCCCTTTCTCTTGACATCCTGTAGTGAGGCATGCTTGGGCCAGGCATGGCTGGACTCTTCGTGGGACTGTGCTCCAAGGCAGGCACTTACACATGTGGTGACCATTGGTGTTACGAGTTCCAGCCTACACCCATTGATGTTTCCTGCTGTTCACTTGAGCTGTTTGCATAACTATATTAGCTCAGCAGGATTTATCCTCCTTCAAGCCTTTCCAATGATTGCCTTCCTCTTGATGTCCAAGCATTAGGAACAGCTATTTGTTAGGAAAGAAATTAGGGCCCAGGAATGCTAAAGAGAATACATTTAGAGACAGTTAAAATGGTTGGTTATGTATATCTGTGCCTCAAAAGACATCACTTACAAGTGATTTGCATTTATCTAGAGACCTAACATGAGTTATCTTATCCATGAAAGAATGACATTACCGGATTGGTACTGTGGCAAAAGGAGGAAAGAAATGAGAAATCAGTGAGAAAGTGCTGCTCTATATTTTAACCTTAACGTTAGATATTTTGTTTTAGTACTGCATTTGTGGGAGCTGGGTGTATTAATTAGACACTGTTAGGTTATGCTGAGATAACAGCCTCCAAATCGCAGTGGTTTACTTTTCTCTCATGGGTCGTCTGTGTGCTGCCCTACATTGTCTTTATTTGGGTTCTCAGGCTGAAGGAGTGGTCCCTTTCTTGGATGAGCCCGTCTCACTGTAAAGAAGAAGAAACCAATGGATTGCACCTGAGATGGCTCTTACAGCTTCTGTTTGGATACGGCATGTGATTGCATCTGGCAAAACAAGTCACATGGCCAAGCCTAATGTCAGAAGGGCAGGAAGGATTCTCCTTTTAAGGGAAATAGACTGTGGGGATGGACTAACTAGAGAGGGACAGTGAATATTTTGAACAAATGATGCAATTTGTTGCGCTGGCAAAAATTTTACCCTTATGAGCTAATTGTTTAGCAACCTTTTTAATCATCCAGTCTTTGTAGAGCCATTGCAACGTGTTTGATCTTGTTATTCCTCTTTTATACATAAGGAAAAAACATATTGTGCTTAAGGGTCTAGTTCTCCTCTTGGAATCCATGTAAAACCATCCACATAAGCAGTATTATTATTTCTAATAATTCAGTCAATTTACTGTCTTTCTAGAATCGATCATCAAGATTAAAGAGAACACAAGGCTGAGAATTCGAAAGCTTTTCATAGTCGTATGTGAAATTAATAGAGAGCAAAGAACTAATTATTAACGATAAGATGATCATCCTTTAATATTGATGGAGATGAGGGTTGTACTCGGTATTTACTAAGCTTCGGGCACTGTGCTGAGCACTTGCTCTTTCTCTGATTTATTTATTTATTTATTTTTAAAGATTTTATTTATTTATTCGACAGAGAGAGACAGCCAGCGAGAGAGGGAACACAAGCAGGGGGAGTGGGAGAGGAAGAAGCAGGCTCATAGCAGAGGAGCCTGATGCGGGGCTCGATCCCGGAACGCCGGTATCACGCCCTGAGCCGAAGGCAGATGCTTAACTGCTGTGCCACCCAGGCGCCCCTCTTTCTCTGATTTAATCAGGACTCACGTTAGTTTGGTGAAGTAGCCATTGTTACTCCAGTGGCCATTGTTATTCACTGAGGCTCAGAGAAGTTTGGTGACTTGCTCAAGGTTGAAAGATAATAAATGTGGGATTCAGGACTCAAATGTAATAAATATGGGATTCAGGACTTAAACAGAATTTCCGAAAGTTGGATGAGATACTTTTTTTTTTTTTAAGATTTTATTTATTTATTTATTTATTTTTAAAAGATTTTATTTATTTATTCAACAGAGATAGAGACAGCCAGCGAGAGAGGGAACACAGCAGGGGGAGTGGGAGAGGAAGAAGCAGGCTCACAGCAGAGGAGCCTGATGTGGGGCTTGATCCCATAACGCCGGGATCACGCCCTGAGCCGAAGGCAGATGCTTAACCGCTGTGCCACCCAGGCACCCCTATTTATTTATTTTTGAGAGAAAGAGAGTGCTTGTGCCAGCGGGTTCAGGGCGGGAGAGGGGGGCAGAGGAAGAAGCAGGCTCCCCACTGAGCAGGGAGCCCAAGGAGGGGCTCAATCCCAGGACCCTGGATTCATGACCTGAGCTGAAGATGGATGCTTAACCCACTGAGCCGCCCAGGCACCCAGATGAGATACCTTTTAAAGAATTAATTTGTAGCACCCCAGAATTGACTTAAATCATTGTATTGTAGTGATTGTAATATGTAATGTCTAGTGATTATAATGGTAATATGTAATGTAATTGCAGGTGAGGTTTTTTGTTTTGTTTTTTAGCTCCTACTCCTTTATAAAACCTAAATCAATTTAGAAATTAAGTATACTTCAGGGCATCTGGCTGGCTCAGTCATGGAGCACGCGACTCTTGATCTTGGGGTGGTGGGTTTGAGCCCCACGTTGGGTATAGAGATTACTAAAAATAAACTTAAAAAAAAAGAAATTAAGTACACTTCATATTATTAATTCAAATAGATAAAATTAATTTAACCGCATTAACTAAGTTACTGCTTGTAAATAAATATGATCAATACGTAAAAAACTGCTTACTATTCTGGGTGAGTTCTTTGGTATCAGCTGCTCTACCCTGCCATGTACTGGGTGGTGACTTAGTTTTCCCACCATATTCACAATATTCAACTTCTGCGAAACTTTGATTTACGTTGAGGAACTTGACCTCCCTTACCTTTCACTGAGTAAGAACACATCATTTAGATTCCCAAGTCCATCTTTTTTCCTTTCTCAATTGAACCAAGGTGATTCCTGAGGGTAGGGCTTGTTGCTCAAACACGCTGGGCCTGGCTGCTGTGATGAGCAAGGGTATCCTGACATTATTTGTTTTCAGAGTATTGAAATAAAAACAACCTTAAGTTCTCACGAGATTTATAAATTCTTTTTTTTTTTAAAGATTTTATTTATTTATTTGACACAGAGGGAGAGCACCAACAGGGGGAGCGGCAGGCAGAGGGAGAGGGAGAAGCAGGCTCCCTGCTGAGCAGGGGACCCCGGGATCATGACCTGAGCTGAAGGCAGACGTGTCACCAACTGAGCCACCCGGGCGCCCCTGGAAATCCTTATACACAGATGTGGACCTACCCCTTCCTCCGTACTTGCCCAGGTTAAAAAACTGGGTTTTCTCTCTTGTGCACGGCTCTGTCTTTATTTCGTGAGACTCTCTCCATCGAGACCACACCCTGTACTCCTAGAGAGGCTCTCATCTATTTCCAATGTTCACAACGACTGGCAGCCTTGCACAATAACTAGTTATTGCTCATGTTACCTGAATAAAGGGGCTGTGGCTCCCCTTTGAAATGGGGGGCTTTGGGTCTCTGGAAGGTCAGAAACCATCTTACACATTTGTTCTCTGGAAATATTGTTGAAGAGATTTGAACTATGTGCTCTAATTTCCCTTTTAATATATTTTTATATTTGAGAAGCTCACCCTTATCTGTGCACTAAGAGATTTAACGGAGTTTCTTGATGACTTAAGGTAGATACCGACTCTCAGTCACTAGGATTTCAGTTGTTTTGAGGCATCTCCGAGTACCATTCAGCACCGCCTTGTGCTTGGCCCTTACTAAAGACTCATGTGACTCCTTCATGATGATCAGTCATATTTTTCAGAGACCCCAGAATTATGATATGGCATTTATTCTTTCTCTTCTTTGCAGAATACATAGATGAATGCTTGTCTCTAAAATGTACACATTGAAGCCATTTCCCATATCTTGCTATTGATGGTGGTCCTTTTTTTTTCTTCTTTTTTTTGGAATAGCTTAAAATCTTTGCCAGAATTTTTCCTTGTGTGTGTGATTATGTGTATATTCTGTTCTAGCAAAAGCCTATTTAGACATAATCCCTCATGTTGATTTTAAATGTAGAAAAATTTTGCGTGATTGAGTTTTTAAGGGCATAGGGGTAGAGTTGTTATTCTTCTGCCTTTCTATCACTTTCTCTAGAACATCTGTTGATGGAGAAATTTTTAGTGTAAACCCAATAATTCCCGAATATTCTTTTTTTTTTGTAAGTACACTATAGCTAAAGCTTTGCCAATTGACATTTTATGTTTGCAGATTAAAGAAAATGCACAGATGTTTTAAAAATGAATCTAAAAACCTTATTTATCTCTTCAGTGCAACCAGCTTAATTTGTTACATTTATGAAGCTTTATGAGGCAATGAATAATGTTGTTATAGTCAGTATATTATATTAACCATAACTGTCTTTTTATTTTGATTTAGCGTCTCAGCTTTTCTATTTTTACTGTTTATTGTTTGGGATTTTGCTATATTTTTAACTTGTGGGTTTAGGTGTGTACTAGATAGTGGTATTCCTTTAGCAAAGGTTTTTAGGTGTTTCAGGTTTTAAATTTAATCCTTTAGAATAAATTGACAGAGTTTGAAATTAAAACTACGGAAATGGTTAAGGGAAAGTGCAGTTAACTAATACATGGATATACAGAAGCCTTACCTTGTGGTACAGAATATAGTCAGCCTCTTCTCTTAAGTACCTTACCATAAAATAGAGCCAAGGCAGCTGAACATGTAATCATGCTAAATCTTCACATGGAAAACAGTAATTATAAAACGAGTTGAGGGAACGGAAGGAGAGAGTAGTGATGTGTGGATGAATGTGTTTGAGTTGCAGAGTGCTTCTTGGAGAATGATGGGAAAGCATTTTTTAAAATCTCTGCTACATCAAACTTGACTTTTTTCCTTTATTTATTTATTTATTTATTTATTTATTTATTTAACACAGAGAGAGAGAGAGAGAGAGAGAGAGAGACAGCGAGAGAGAGAACACAAGCAGGGGAGTGGGAGAGGAAGAAGCAGACTCCCAGTGGAGGAGCCTGATGTGGGGCTTGATCCCAGAACACTGGGATCACGCCCTGAGCCAAAGGCAGCCACTTAATGACTGAGCCATCCAGGCGCCCCTTGACTCTTTTTCCTGATTCATACCATTGTGGAATTTAAAAATGAAATGGCTTGTTATTGGGACTTTCGATATCTACGGATGTGTAATATTGTAGCCTGAAGATGATGGGAAAATGGCCATTTTTCTTTCCAGTTTAAAAATGGTTGATGTCTTGAGCAGTTTTGAATATTAGGCTGAGTTTGACGTAGGAGTGTCTGACCAGGCAAGCTTCAGGGACTGAGAGAATTCTAAGACAATTTGGAATTTAGAAACCAGTGTGCCCTGTTCTGGTAGCCTTGAACTTATCACAGTTAGCTTTCTTTTAGCATTAGCTGTGTGCTGGGCATTGTGCTAATTACTTTTCTTTTATTATCTTATTCAATCTTTCCCCAATCACTATGAAAAGTACTGCTATTATCTCCATTTACAGCTGAGAAAAGTGAGGATTGGAGAAGTTAAGTAATTTGCTTAAGGCTGCACGTCAAGAAATTAAAGATGTGTCTCCAATCAGATCTGATTTTGAGGTCCTTTCTTTCCTTTTAAAAAATACTATGTCAGGGCACCTGGGTGGCACAGTTAAGTGTCAGACTCTTGGTTTCAGCTCAGGTTGTGGTCTCAGGGTTGTGAGATCGAACCCCACGTTGGGCTGCATGCTCAGTATGGAGTCTGCTTGGGACTCTCTTTCCCTCTTCCGCTGCCCCTCCCCCACCCCACGCACAGGTGGGCATATTCTCTCTCTCAAATAAATAAATACATCTTTAAAAAGTTATTAAAAAGCAAACACTATGTCTCACCTTCCTGGCTATGGTAACAAAATTGTTGTATTAATTGTCATGGAAGTGATTTCAATGATATGATGAAAATGTCATAATATTAAATATGTTCTTTCAAATATTCAAAACTGTTTTGCGTATCTTCTGGCGTACCCTTAGTTCTGGTCGGGAAGAGCCCCTGCACAGGGCCGCAAGCTCTAAGAGCCCTCTCTGGCCTTCATCTGACTGCATCTCCCCCATGGGGGAGGAGTCTGCACCTGGAGCCTATGCCAGCATTCTTAGGGTCCACTCTGGGTACCCACAGGCCTGAGACCTCCCTTCCTAAAGGACCCTGAGTTGTCTTCCAGGGTCTGTTAGGGCTTTTTTGCCAGGTCTGTCCTCCTGAGGAGAAATCATGTTACCGGTGTGTATACCCGTAGGCCTGGAGTTGCCGAGGGGCGCCTGTTTGTAAAAGTATAGACCAGGTGTCGGCAAAGTACTGCCTGTGGGCTGAATCCAGCTAACACTTGTTTCTATAAATAAAGTTTTATTGGAACACAGCCACAGTCATCTGATTGGCTGCTTTTGTGCTGAAATGCAGAGTTGAGTAGTTGTGACAAAGACTAATGGCCCACAAAACCTAAAATATTTACTATCTGGTATTTTATAGAAAAAGTTTGCTGGCCCCTGGTCTAGACAGAACTAGCCTAGTGTTCAGGCTGCAGAATTCATGTGCATGTGTATGAGACCCATGGCTAAACCAGGGGTGTGGAGAGAAGGATGTTGGTTGGAGACAGGCCTGCCTCTTGCCACCATGTTTTGGCTAGAACTTTGAAGAATCCAAGATTTCTTAGTTTAAAATTTAAACTTCACCTTCCACATTTTTATGTTTGTCAAGGTCGGAAGATAGAATATATTTTATTTACCAGTTTGTTAATTTGATTTGTAACTGTAAAATGTATGGATATATGGTACTCGGGCCTCTATTTGTACCCTTGCCCTGGGCTCCACAAATGTTAGAAGTGTTAAACCCTGGGGTACAGGGTAAGGGTTTAATAGGAGGCCAGAGAGGCCCCAATAAATAATCACACAAATTAATATAGAATTATAAAGTGTGGAAGGGCTTTTGGGTCATATATGGGTTGTTCAAAAACCTTGCTCCAAGTTTGATTTGTCCAAATTAAACCAAAGATGCTGGAACACACCTGCCAGCTTAGCTGGGAGTTCTAGGTCTTTCATCCAGGGCTCCCCCTACCTCTCTCTACCTCTCTGTGTCTTTTCTCCTGACCCCCTACTCCAGAATCACACTGCCCCAAAGTGAGGGGGATATGGATATAAATCCCATACCTAAGCCCAGAGACAGTTTCTGTCCAACTATTCTGCTATATGATTGAATCTTTGAGCAACAAGGTGTTGGCATTGAGACTGGTCTTCTTCAGATAGAAAGATGCTCTGGTCCCTACTATATGGTCCTGCAAGGGAAGGCGAACCCAGTTTCCCAGTGGCCAGCTCGGCCACTGGTGTGCCACGCATGGTGCAGCAGATGCTGATGGTACCTCACTGACATCTCAGCACTCATGGACTGTACTTGGAACATGAAGGCTATCTCATGGCCTCTATGCAATGCAGGCCGGAAGTGCTAGGGGAGCAGATGTCTGCCGATGGCCAATGGGTACCTTACCCTTATGGAGGTATAACTCTGAGGCAGGCTCTACACTGTTTCTCAGAGCTCCTTCAGCAGGACTGAACCCAGTTTCCCACAGCAGAAACTCCCTTGAAAATGTACCCCATATTGACTTATTCCATTTCCATGTTTTAGTGCCAAATTCTTCCCTGAGTGCTTCCTGGGATTACCTTCTAAATGAACCATCAGTACCCAAATCCCTGTCTCAGTGTCTGATTGTGGGGAGCCCTGCCTGGAACACTTAGGCCTCCTCATGGGTCAGATCCTTGTACATAGCATTGTGCCCCACTGCACAGGCTCCACACAGCATGGCATGGTCTCTAGGAGCTTCCCACCTCACCCACATGCTTTGTCCATACAGGCTTCTCCATGACTCCTGGGTCACTTGTCTTGAGTCCCAATCACCAGCATGGATACCCTCTTACCTTGAAGTAATAATTTTGTTCCTGCTAGCTGTAGTATTGTTTGTAACCATGTTCATCGTCTCCTACCACGCTCACTTACTCTGAATCTTGGGCTTTGTGACTGGAGTGTCAGTGACTTTCCTCCCTGGGGGCTCCAGAATCCTTTGTGCATGTTGATTACTCTCCTGTATGGTTTCCTGTTTTGCAAACCAAGAGTCTGAGGAGGTGCAGCCTTGATTGGGTCTTTCATACCATGAGAAAAAGGATTATGCTTTGAGAGAACGTAGCCAAGAGACCTGATTTGGAAGGGTGAGACCTTGTAGAGGGTATGCTATTGGGTGGTGTGATCTAAGTGATGACTGGGAATGAGCCCTGCAGAGAGAGTAGCACAGGTGAAGCTCTGAGTCGGGAAGGGACTTGAGGCAACTGAGCATGAGAGAGAGGACTCAGGCAGAGTCAGTGATTAGAATGGCAAGAAAGGGGGCGCCTGGGTGGCTCAGTCGTTAAGCGTCTGCCTTTGGCTCAGGGCCTGATCCCAGAGTCCTGGGATCAAGCCCTGCATCCGGCTCCCTGCTCTGCTGGGAGCCTGCTTCTTCCTCTCCCACTCCCTCTGCTTGTGTTCTCTCTCTTGCTGGCTGTCTCTCTCTCTGTCAAATAAATAAATTTTAAAAATCCTAAAAAAAAAAAAAAAAGAATGGCAAGAAAGGAGGCTGGAACTGTTGGCATTGGCCAAATCCTGTAGGGCCTCAGGCCACGGAAAGGATTTTGGTCTTTGTCCAAAGAGAATCGGGATGCTTTGAAGGGCTTTAAGTGGGTCAGGGGAGGTATTTTGTGATCAGAAGTGCACTTTAGAATCCGATGTGTGAGACAGAAGGAGGAGGATTAGAAAAGGAGAGATGCTTTGGGAGGGTATGGGAGAGCTGAAGCAAATCATGTTGGTGCAATAGGGTGGTGACAGTAGAAGTGGAAATGAGAGCTGATCAAGACAGATTTGGAGGCAGAATTGATAGGATTTGGTAACGGACTCAAACTAGGTGGTGACGGAGAATGAATTCTTTTTTAAGATATTTTAGGGGCTCAGTCGGTTAAGTGTCTGACTTTTGGTTTTAGCTCAGGTCATGATCTCAGGGTCCTGAGTTTGGGCCCCATGTCAGGCTTCCCACTCAGTGCGGAGTCTGCTTGAGATTCCTTCCCCTCTGCTCCCCCCCCCATTCGCACTCTCTCTCTAAAATACATACATAAATAAATAAAGTCTTTAAAAAAAGATTTTTATATGGGTAAGAGTGGTAAAATGTAAATGCTTAGAGGGGCAAGCATGAAAAGAGGGAATCAGACTGAATATAAGGCCATAACAAACAGAAGGGACTGTGGCAAACTGGAGGGGGCATGCTCTCCCTTGAAGGGGTAACTGCTGGTTGGCTCTAACCAGTTGTTGTCATGTAGGGAAATGGGTTTGACATTGTCAGATTTTCAGATTTTTCAGAAGATGCTGCAATCTATATTTTAATGTGAAATGTCTGTATCTCTCCCTGTTGGCAACTAGATCAAAATTCTAAAGAACACTGTGCTAGCCATAGACGACACATCTGCGGGCAGCATCTGGCTCCTGGGCAGCTGCTTCTTGCTTGAGATTTGTTCTACACTCTGTCTTCCTCTAGAAGAATTTCAAAATTAACTGTACTCTGTGACACGAAATATTTTAAAAGTTAGGGATGCTGAGAAGAAAAAAAAAGGATATTTTAATTTGGGCTAAATCTTGGGAGATACTGATGATCTCAGCTCACACGGTCTGTCAGCAGGGCTCAGGTGATGGGCTGAGGCTGAGATCTGTGGAAATAAACTTAACCTAATTTAGAGCAGATAGCAGGAAGTGCTTTCATCTTAAAATAGACCATTCCAGACCATGATAGTCTGAGACACTTGAGGTAGACAGAAATCAAGGCTCTCTCCACCTTGTTTCCCCCTGAGCTTAGAGATCAAGAGTCCATAAACCTTTTAAAGAATGAGTGGATGAGTGTATATTTTATTTATGAATCCATATGCAATTAGAGAAAGTATTCTTAGAGGTTCATAATAGCATCTTTGATTTGATTTTGTTTTTGAGCCTTAAATGGACCTTATCCTCAAACTTTGAATTTTTTTCATGAGATGCTTTTGAAGTGAAAGGTGTCATGCAATTAATTTCTTTGGTGTTGTATTCAGCAACATTTGTCTGTTTCTGTGCTCAGTTTAATCTAATTAATAATTTGTCCTTCTTAGGATTGTACATCACAACTGTATAAGAAAGCAGGTGTTTTTAAGAGTTTACCAGAAAGCTTAATGATTGAACCTATCTTGGCTTCATAATAGTATTTGAAATAGTAAAATCTTAACTTTGACCTTATTTCCTGTAATGCATTTATAGGTAGGTGGAAAAGCTTAGAAATGGTTACCTTGAAGTCAGTCATGGGAAATAGAAGGCATTATTGCATTATTGATTGCTAAATAAAGTTGATCTCTTTGCTTTTTCTCAGGGATTCATTTTACAGAACTAAAAAAAAAATTCAGGATAGTCGAGAATTAGGAGACTACAACCCAAAAAAGCCCAAGTGTCAAAACAAGTACCTAAAAATATATCAGGAGACTTAAACACAGCTGGGGGTGGGGGGTTTGTGAGTGACTCAGTAGAACAAGTAGGAATCATGAGGCTTAGGAGGACATGACAGCCATGGGAACTCGCCTTGGCTTACCTTGTCAACTGGGCCTGTCTCATCTGTGAAATGAACATCACCCTATGTGCTGCAGCTAGCTATAAGGGCAAAATTGTCCTAGGAAACCATCCCGCTCTTTGTAAATATGGGGAAAGGGAGTAATTCCCAAATAAAGTGTTGGGCCTAGGTTGCTAATGACGATTTATCGTTAAGAAGATGTGTACTGGTGAAGAAATTATGCTGTTACCATTTTGATGGTCTCTGAAATTCCTCTTTGATTTAATGAGTTCTGTGGAATTGTACATAATGCCCCTTGTCTGGTGTGGTCTTGCAGTAACCAACATCCACCTGTTGCCTTACTTCCTAGACAACACAGACTGATGGTGATGGACTTGTATTCCTTTTGACAGTCTAGCTTCTCTGCTGAGTGTTTGAAAAATAGATAGAGAATTACATTTATTTCTTGTTCTAATAGGGTCAAAACTCCAACCAGTCCTTATTTTGATCTCCTGTATTTCCTATCACTCTTTGGGTTGACTGGTTGATCCTTCTATTACACATAGTGCTGGCTGTCACTCATGCACCTTATTTTATTTTTTTATTTTATTTTTAGATTTTAATTATTTATTTGAGAAAGAGAAAGCAGAGTAAGAGAGAGACCTTTGTCTCCCCCCCCACCCCAACCTCCGCTCCTGCTCTCTCTCTTACTCTGCTCTCTCTCTTTCATGCACCTAATTTTAGATGGCAGCTGGGCTGGAAGGTCTAAGAGGCCTGTGTCACTAGTCTGGTGTCTTTCTCGGTGCTGGCTTTTAGCTGGGATACTTTGGCTCTCCTTCTCGTAGCCTCTCTTTATGTGGTATCTCATCTTCTGAAATTTTTCTATGTGACTTCTCTTTACAGTAAGATAGCTTGGACCTTAAATCTCTGTTTTTTAAGGCCGCTGGGCTTCTTCAGAGCTAGGCTCAGAGCAGGAACAGAGCCACTTCTGCAGCATCTGCTGGTCCAAGGAGTCACAGGGCCAGTCTAGATTCAGGTAGAAGGGAAATAGAATTCACCTCTTTGTGGGAGGTGAGACAAAGGTGTACAGTAAGGGGAAGAATTGGTGGCCATCTTGGAGACTCATGGTGGCCATTAAAAATCATGTTTTAATAAGATGTTTTATGGCATTAATGTTAAGTAGAAAAAAAGACATGACACTGAGATAAAACTTTGAAGAAAAAGAAGAATACAAGACTATATAGAATATAATAACTAATTTTATTGTCTAAAATTATACACACACACACACACTTCAAAGGGATTGGAAGCAACAACATCATCTTATTAACAGATATTGCCTATTGGTGCCAGGATTGGGAGTGCTTTCGTTTTCTTCTGTATGCGTATCTGTATTTTAAAAATTTTCTATAATCATCTATCAGTTGCTTTAACAATTAAGGAAACTGATAATTTCTTGGGCCAATTAGAAAGTCTTTAACAAATTTCAAAGCTTGGAAACATATATGTTATATTTCGTGATCCCAATGCCAAAAATTAGAACCACTAGCCAAAATTAGAACCAATTAGCCAAAAACTTATAACCACTTTGACACTTAAATATATCTTTTGAATAATCCCTGCCATAGAAAAAAAAATTCAAAAGAACAATAGCAAGCTATTTATAGATGACAAGAGTTCTTCTTTTTTTTTTTTTAAAGATTTTATTTATTTATGTGACAGAGAGACAGCCAGAGAGAGAGGGAACACAGCAGGCGAGTGAGAGAGGAAGAAGCAGGCTCCCAGCAGAGGAGCCTGATGTGGGACTCGATCCCGGAACGCCGGGATCACGCCCTGAGCCGAAGGCAGACGCTTTAACGACTGCGCCACCCAGGCGCCCCGATGACAAGAGTTCTATACCTAAAATCCTGGAATATGCAGCCAATTTGTATGATCCTGTGTACATTCATCAGAAAATATGATTTGAAGATAAGTGAACATTTAATACAAAAAGGCAAAGTAAACACAAAGAGAGTAGAAATTATTATTAGGGATAAAGAGATACTGATGAAATGGAAGATAGAATGTAGTAAAATATCACTAAAACAAAAATTGTATCTTTAAGACACTAAAAAAGTAGACAAACATTTGTCATATAGTCATCAAGAGAAATAGAAAAATACAAACAACATTAGGAATGAGATGGGGACATAACTGGAGATTTTTAACATTTTAAGGAAAAGTTAAACAAAACAATACCAGTAAGGCTGAAAAATCTGGATGGAATGGACTGTTGCTTAAGAAACATTTTAATGAACATTGATACAAAATAGGTAACAAACCTGAATAGATCATTAACATAGTGAAAAATTAAAAGGTAACCAACAACCAAGCCCATTTAGTTTATGGGTGTGTTCTTCAAAACGTTTCAAGGTAGAGAAGTTGCTTATTATGCTAACTGTTCCAGAAAATGTGAAAAATGTAAAGTTTCTCAGTCCATTCCATGACACCAACATAAACCGGATACTACACCTAAAAAGAGACCCCAAGGAAGCTGGGAGCCATTGTCGACATGTATTGCTCTTTAATAAACATTGTTTCAAATAAGTTACTATATCTCTGTATATAGTATGTTATCTATGTGTTCTGTGTGTGTTTCCAAAATGATCAGACCTGCTTTTTGTTGGTTACTGCAATTTTCCAGCGCCTTTTACCAGCAAGGCTGGTAAAATCACCAAAGAGGAAATCTGTGTGGATATACATTTTATTTTGGATTGGGACCTCCAACCTAGCTAGAGACCTCAGAAATGTTTGTCGCTAGACACAAGAGAAGACAGGGAAGGACAAGTTAGATTTCATCACTTCCAGGAGGACAACTCTACCAGTGGTGGCTCTGCTGGAACCTAGATTCCTAGATTCTAAGCGTAGACAAAATAACAAATTCATTTAGCTGTTGGAATTATAGAAGGGAAAAATATATTTTCTTATGTTCATAGCGATGAACACCTATATTAAGAAAAAAGAAGGATGTCATATAAACAACCTAACTTTACACCTTGAGGGACTAGAGAAAGAAGAATAAACTAAGCCCAAAGTTAGTACAAGGAAGAAAATAAAGATCACAGCAGAAATAAATGAAATAGAGACTAAAAAGACAATAGAAAATAGAGACTAAAAAGACAATAGAAAAGATCTTTTTTATAGAAAATTTCACACATGCAAATAAACAAACGGAAGAAATGAAAACCCCTTGGAATCCCACACATTTTGATGTGTGCTCTACCAGTTTTCTCTGGAAGTTAGTGTGTGTGTATGTGTATTTTATAATGTAAGCCATAAAAATGTTTTGTAGTCTGTTCCCCCAACCCTGCCCTGACTAGTATGTCATGAATATCTTTCCATCTCATTAACTATTCATGTTATGTTCACATTATTCTATCTACTCTCTTTCTCTGTTATCATTTATGTAACTGAAGCCTATCGTTGGAACTGTTGATTTGCCTTTTCTACAGAACAGATTATCATGCAAAAATTTTAGATACAAAATGATTTTTGTATATTTTCAAGTAAAACAAAATAAAGCTCTGAGCAACATAAACATTTGAGACTAAGTTCCTTAGTTAGAAACAGGAGTATAATTCTTTGTAGGGACTTTTTAGGGAAAGGAGGAGCCTTTAGGGAAAATATTTCTTTATACTGTATATGAGGACTCTTTAGGGTATAAATCCCAAGTAGAGTTGAATGTAATGAAAAAAGAAACTTATGAACGAATGTATCCATTGTCTGTTCCTGCAGTAGTGCTGTGGAACATCTGGTTGCAAAACACCAGGGACATAGTAAGAAGTATTTGTTTAGTCCGTTAGTGTATGGGGCTCGTTGGATGTCAGCTGGACTTGCTCATGTGTCTGGTCAGCTGCTGGTTGGCTAGACAGCTCTGCTGATCTTGACTGGGCTTGCTCAAATGTCTTGGGCTTGGTTGGCTGTTGGCTAGGACACCTTGACTCTATTTCATATTTTGTATCTTCCAGCAAGCTAGACTGGGCATATTCTAATTACTATTGCAGAGGAAAATGAGCAAGAGAGTAGATACACAAAGGCTACTTTAGGCCTTTGCTTCCTTCACATATACTACTACCTTATTGGCTGATGCAAATCATATGATTGAACTTGGAGTCAGATTGGGAGGGCACTGCCAAGGACACAGGTGCAGGAAGTAGTAAAGAATTGGGGCCATTAATTCAGTCAGTCTACCTGGCATGTGTAACTAAAATGGCCTGGGGTAGATGTATCTTCAATGATTGCTGGATCCAGGGTATCAAGTGATGTCAGTTGGTTGGATTTCATGCTATCTAAAGTTTGGCTCTGGGGCACCTGGGTGGCTCAGTCGGTGAAGCCATCACCTTCGGCTCAGGTCATGATCCCAGGGTCCTGGCATCCAGCCCTGAGTTGGGCTCCCTGCTCAGCAGGGAGTCTGCTTCTCCCTTTCCTTCTGCCTGCCGCTCCCCTTGCTTGTGCTCTCTTTCTCTGTCAAATAAATAAATAAAATCTTAAAAAAAAAAAATTTGGCTCTGCTTTCCTTTGCATTAGCTTCACTCCCAAGGCTGCCGTTTCCATATGGTAGTCCTCAGAAACTCCCTCTCAGAAGCAAGCAATTCTAGCTGAAAAAGAGCTTATCGTTCCCAGTTGTTCCAGCTAATGCATGGTATAAATCTTTTTGGGCCAATGTGGGTCACATGCCCATCCCTAACCTAAGGTCAATCAGCTAGTCAGTGTTAGAGTAGAAATTTGAACCTTGGTTTGCCCTTCTCCAAAATCTGTGGTCTTAGTGTCTGAAAGGTGAAGAAAAATAAAGTACACTAAACATATCCTCAGAGAAAGAGCAGGCGGCTGTGATGAACCACAATGAGGCCATTTGGGTCCTAACACTGAAGGGATAATCACAACCCTGTAGCCCAGCTACATAAAATTCTGCAACAAAGTACTTGAGTGACCATGACAGGGAGCTTCTACTACTTTTCTCCAGAGGGTATGGGACCAGGAACTCTAACGTGGTGTACTGTTCCCTTGTGCCATTTCTCTTCAGGTGTGGATTACTGTGGAGTAAATATTTAGGCCAACCAAAATGGAAAAGAAGTCCCAAAACACCAGCCTGAAAGAAGTGTGTGAAGGGAGAAGAAGACAGAATTACCATTTTCTCTGGAAATAGCATTTAGGATCTGGCTAGATGTATAGGAGTCTTGATGGTCGAGCCACCTTTTTTTCTTCTAGCTCCAAAATGACCGATAGGTTCCAACTCCTGAGTCAATGCGAGTCAACAGTATTATTTTGAGAAGAGTTCCTACCTTAGCGGAAATGAGGACTGTGGTGGAGTTGTGATGTCTGGAATGTTACAGGAGGGGGAGGTAACAACATGCTTGACTGTTATTTGATATCCTAGGAAGCAAAAGCTTCTCAGGGTCACTATCAAGCCACTTGTGTATGGGGGTCATGCCCCCAGGATGGAGTATTTTATAGCTAAGTTCGCTATGATGAGGAATTCTATGGTGAAATTTTCTGGAGGTCCCAACTGTCACTTAGCACGAACCAAAATGCAGAGCTTCATTTTCCTGAGGAAAAATGAGCTGCTTCTTTGCTCTGAGAACTTTTGAGCTTGCTTGGGATTAGGTTGGGGGAAATACACAAAATGTTTACATATAGTAAGTAAAGTTTGGGGCTACTTTTTTAAAAAATGAATATGGGTGTGACTATTGTTCATGTATTTATCATCATCATCATTGATCTATCAATATATTTTTAAAAATATAGTCAGAATTCTAAGGAAGTTTGTTTTTGATTATCTTTTTTTTTCTTTTCTCATTTTTCAGATCTCTGGAATCATTTTCTGGTACAGACTGTGAAAAGAATGCATTGAAAATTCTCCCAATAGTGGAAATACTGACTTAACCCCCAACTTAGTATAGCATTCCTTCTCTTTAGTAGCACCTCATAATAGAAGAAAAATGTATGGAAGTGCAAGAACAATCACCAATCTGGAAGGTAGTCCTTCCAGATCTCCTCGTTTGCCAAGGTCTCCTCGTTTGGGCCACAGAAGAACAAGCAGTGGGGGAGGTGGAGGAACAGGCAAGACACTGTCTATGGAGAACATCCAGTCCCTTAATGCAGCCTATGCTACGTCTGGACCTATGTATCTGAGTGATCATGAGGGGGTGGCTTCGACAACTTACCCAAAGGGCACCATGACTCTGGGAAGGGCCACAAATCGAGCTGTATATGGAGGCCGAGTCACAGCCATGGGGAGTAGTCCCAATATTGCTTCTGCTGGACTTTCCCACACAGATGTTCTTTCATACACAGATCAACATGGTGGTCTGACTAGCTCATCCCATCATCACCACCACCAGGTCCCTTCCATGTTGAGGCAGGTAAGGGATAGCACAATGTTAGACCTTCAAGCCCAGCTCAAGGAACTTCAGAGAGAGAATGACCTCCTCCGGAAAGAACTAGACATCAAGGACAGCAAGTTAGGATCTTCCATGAATAGTATCAAGACCTTCTGGAGTCCTGAGCTCAAAAAGGAGAGAGTCTTGAGGAAAGAAGAGGCAGCCCGAATGTCTGTCCTCAAGGAGCAGATGAGGGTTTCCCATGAAGAAAATCAGGTAGGTTATGACTCATCTCAGTGTTTTTCAGCCTTGGCTTGTCACTGAGTAGTTGATACTTTGCATATGGCACCACGACCTGCGCAGAATAAAGTTTGGCATCATCAAGAAAGCTATGGTTTAGTATGTGTTTGACTTGGAGACTATAAAAGTTCATAAGCAATACGAAATTATAACTTGTGATCTTATTTTACAATAACTTTTTCACACTGTTTCAGAAGAGGGGGAATCATTCTTTATTGCCTAACTTTTATACTTGGTTATTTTTTTTCTTTTTCAGCAGTAACAACAGCATCTCAGATGTACTTCCCTATGCATCGAAGAGGAAAATGTTAATTTTTCCAAGAGTAGACACTTTAACAGCAACATTTAGAGAGCCACATTTGACTGGTGAATTGATTTATTTTTGAAGTCAGAGCAACTTTATTTCTTTCTAGAACGAGTGGAGTTTATTCTCTAAACAACAAACCAAATAACATTAATTAACACTGGGTGGAATGGGTTTGATGTCATGTTGGAGCAACACAAAAAGTTGCAACCTGGTCTTTCCTTTATCCATTCATATTAAATAAGCATGTACTATGTGCAAGGCACCTTCTTACTCCTCTTTGATCTATCATCCATGTTATAGCAAGATTGGTTTTCCCAGTGTCTACTTGCAGTTATACCATTTCTCTGCTTTAAAGCCCTCAATAATTACTTACTGCCTTCAGAGTGAATTCTGCCTCTTTGGCTGAGCCGACAGCACCTTCATTGGGAAGGCCTGAGCCCGCCTTTCCAGCCTTATCTCATACCCCCTCCCTGCGCATCTCCTATGCTACCTGCATTCCCACTTGGTAATTCCTGCACATACTGAGGGTTTCCCCCCTTCAGTCCTTTGCTTTTTCTGTTCCCTTTCCCTAGTGGCCTTCTCAGCACCCCCTTTCCCTGCCTCTTCCCTTTCAGAGTTGGCCAGTCTCCATTTCCAAATCCTACCTATTCTGTGGGGTTCATTTATCTGCTGCTGTTTTCATAAGGGCTTTGGAGTCTGACATGCCTGGGTTTAAATCCCAGCTTCACCTCTTATGAGTAGTGAGATAAGTGCTATGAGATGGGGAATAGAGAGTGCTGTGCCATTTGGAGGGAAAATTTCCAGATATCATTTAACTTTCTGTAGAAATTAGAGATAATTCTAACTGGGCTGAACTAGTGATTCTTTGATAATTGGTCTTGATGTTGGCCTCACAAAGCTCTCTGCCTATCTTGGGTTTATCTGCGGCCCTCCTATCTGTTTCCCTGGATACCACCCCTTGGAGTCCAAGTATCTTTAGAAGTATTTCTGATCTGTATGAGAATCTGCTTTTCGTTCTGCTTCTATGTGTAGAAAGCAATCACCTTATCCTTTCGACTATCTGACAGAGCCTTTGCTGGTTTTCAGATGTGGAAGTGTGATTTTTAGTTGGAACAGAAAGTTTTGTTCTTCAGTCCTAAATCAAATTAATGCTCTTCACTATCATTTGCTTTTTTCCCCTGACTTTGCTGGTTCATGATGTCCTTGTGAACCTGTTACTGCTATGTGTATTTCCCTGGCTCTGTGCTGGTTTTCTTTTTTAGTTGTTTTGGAGAATGGTTACAGCCGTTTAGGAATGAGGCAAGTAGCGACAAAAAAGTTTGAAAGCCATTCTTTAAACTGTCAGCTCCAAAATTACTTTTATCTTATGTTGCTATCATTAAATTCTTTTTTGAGCATAGACTCTCACTTATACATGTATATTTACTTATAAATTACATGATGTGCTATTATGTCAATGTATTATGTGTCTTTTCTGAATTCACACAGAATTAAATATGGAACTGACAAAATAAAATAAATAGTATATTAAGGTATATTTTAATGACACACAAAACCTTCTTGCTGTTGTAAAAACATTTAAAAACCCCTTGTCTATTTCATAAGGGTTAGTTCAGTTTAAAGTAGGAAATATCCATAATTCTACTTAACTGTCTCATGTTGCCATAAGCCAGAAATAAGGGAATACTTGAGGGTGCTCCCAGTACCCCTTCCTAGTTCTGGAAAATACTATGATCACAGTCTATCTTGGGTACTATGGGTGCCCTATGACCATGTGACGTATGACCCAGTAAAGGTCCAGTATTAATCTGTGTATTAAATATAAGTAAAATGTAATTATTTTCTTTTTTAGGTTAAAAAATGTAAAAGGTGGAAGAAGCATGGAGAGTTTGAAAAGTCAATTTACTTGCAGTATGAGGTAGTATTACAATAGAAAGATTGACAAAAAGCAAGTTATATTTTAAAAATTTGAAGTGCCTCTCCTTCTCCTGTGGGAATTATGTCAGGATCTGTTTTAGGGGTATATGTGTACCTGTTGGTCAAGGTAGGGTAGAGCCTGCTGCAGCAATCAAATCTCAGTGGCTTAACTCATCAAGGTTCCCTTCTTATTCACCAGAAGTAGGTGAGGTGACTCTCCAGGGCAGCCCTCCTCCAGGCAGTGACTCAGGATCCAGACTTTCTGCATCTTGGCACAAGGCTTCAGGAATTGCTACACCAGAGGAAGGGGGTGTGTGGAGATGGCATGTTGGCTCCTCAATTCCTTGGGCTGGAAATGACACAATTGCAAGGGGTTGGGAGGTATAGTATAGTCCTCTCCTCTTTCCAGGAAGGAGAGTAAGATATGAAGGAGCGCTAGAAAGTTCTACCGGTGGGGTTTTTGTGTTTCTCAAAAAGTGGAGCTAGATGAAATAAAGCCTGGGGAACAATCCAGACTCCTGCTGTTGCTACTGTTTCTATTATTACTGCTTCTGCTACCAATAGGCATTTGTTGGGGGCTTACTATGTGCCAGGCATTGTTCTTGGAGCTTTGTGTACGTTTTCCTATTTACTGTTTGCATCAGTCACCTGGGGTAGGTGCTAGACTTTTTCTTGTTTTACGGATGAAAAATTAATGTAGAGAGAATAAGCAGCTTGCCCAAGTTCACACAGCTAGTTAATGAGAGAGCTGGGCTTTAAGGCTTTGGTCTAGTTCATGCTAATGTCTAGGACTTAAATTTATGTTCACCAACTCCTTATAGGATCACTGAGCTGTGAATGTAATCTTAGTATAATGGGAAGATCATATATGTTAGATGAGAAAAATGACTAGTTCTGATAGAATGATTAAGAATGTGATTTAGTTTAATTGGGATTTTTATTCTTAATTAGGAATTTATTTCTTTTTCCCAGAAGTGGCTTTTTGTGCTGTTTAGAGTTTCTACCATTTACCATAACTGACGATAATTTCCCTTTAGAGGAAGAAATCATGGAAAAGTTTTCTATATGGAAGAAAATAATCTAAAGGAGATGAGGGACATTTAACTGTGGGTTCTTACGCACAACAACCAGAGACTGCATCGACAAATGTACCAGTGTGTATGTGGATAATTAGCAGTTCCCTAACCTAAATCCAGGTGATCTAAAACAATTTATACTATGTGAATACAAATAGGAAGCAGATCCATCATAAGGTGGAGGTCAGGAAGCTCACATGCTCTTGTATATGAAATTCATGGTTCTGTGTATTTAATGCTCACTAATACGAACCTTTCATCCTTATGTGAAGTGTTGAGGAGGGCAACCACTCATCAATTCTTTTGCGGTATATTTTGAAGTTGTAGTGATTCTGTCCAAGGGAGCTGAACCCAACTCCAAATCTAAGGGAGGATGTTGAACACCCTTCCTGTGTTATAGGAAGTGTAGGACTATTTGGAACCTTGGAGGCAATCGGTAGGGGGCTATGACCAAATTTCTTATGTGCAAAGAATAGATACTCAGATTCCTAGATGGATATTCCAGACTCCCCACTCCTATCCCCCAGATTCTCTCCAAGGCTCTACTTCTCAGCCACGTAGATCTACATGAATAGAAATACATTTGGGGCCACTAAGAGTTGTGGTATTGGCATTTGGAATCACTGGATGCATGGACGCACGGTTACCCTTATGTTACCACTTGTGCTTTTTGCTTCATGATGTACTTTCTTGAATGGAAGAAGAGGGTGGTGAAATATTATAGACAGCTAATTCTTTGGAATGGTGTGAACCCATAGCCCATGCTTTCAATGTCACACCTGTAGACTACTTTGGGGAGAGGTGGGAAGAAAAGATTCAGAGTGGATGTTTGGCTGCCAAGAGGCAGCGCCCTTATTATTTGTAATAGCCTATGGAGTCGGGGTGGATGTTGGGGGCAGGAGAATGCAACTACTGGAAAGTGAAGTGACCTAATTTCCTCTAAAAGTTTATAGGATTGTCTTTTCTTTATAGCTCCATTCTATTTACCTGCATGATAGAGATCAGAGAGGGAAGACATGGTAGAGAAGAAATTTTCAGAAAGTTCATAAGGACTTATGTCTTGCAGTTTGATGCATATAAGTTATTGACTTTTCATATTCCTGGATTTTTTGGGTAATTATTAACTTTATATTTCTAATAGATAACTTTTTCCAAATTTGATGTGTATTAAGCAGTTTGAGACATTTTCCTAACTTGTGCATGGCTAGCCAAGGATCTGCATGAATATAAATAGCATCACACACTGGGAGATTGTACTCGATCTAATATTTACCCATCTTGTGCATGCAGAAGTGGGACAAGGTCACTGGGAAACGTAACCTAAGAAGTGTAAGTAAACCTGCCTGGGGAGTTTTATGGCTTTGAAGCAATGGTTATGTGATCATTTCTATTTCTGGCTTAACACAATAGGAAATAATCTACTCTAAATCAATATTAGTACGGGTTTTTGATGAGTTTTTTAGCTAGTTTCAACGTATGATTTATTGGTTCTCATTTTGAGCCTGTAACTTGAACAAGTTGAGATGGGTCACATTTCTATGTTTCTTTTATCATTGTTTTTTGTTTCATTTGATTAATGCTAGGGCCATTTCAACAGGGGTCATTAAAATCTGTTCTAAAATACTCATGTCACTGGGAGTGTCCAGATATGAAGAGCTGTACCAGTGGGAAGTGGGTGATAGAATTCATTCTGTCTCCTGTGAGGAAGGTGGCGAGGTAGCTGTGATGTGAAGAGGGTGTCCACTAACTGTTAAATGCAGCTGCAGTCACCTTGAGTACTGGGTGTTTGTGAAATCAGTGGCTCAGCCTTGGAGTGTCCAGATCCATCCAGTTTGTCGATGGGACTTAACGTATATTCACTACTCAGATAGACCTGTTTTATCCCTGTGCCTCCTTTCAGACTCCATTCCTTCTGCTACTCTGAATCGGAGATCATGGATCCCTCAAAGTCAGTTTTCCAGAGTGTTTCCAGGGAAACGACACTTTCCAGAGGGGATTTTCCAGTTAAATAAACTTGAGACATGACATACTAGACACTCCTATCCTGGAAATCCATAATGCATATATTATGGGTTGAATTATGTTCCCCCCAAAAAGATATGTTGGAATCTTAATCCCCTATAACTCAGCATGTGATTTTATTTGGAGATAAGGTCTTTTTAGAGGTAATCAAGTTAAAATGAGGTCATTTGGGTGGGCGCTAACCCAATATGTCTGATGTCCTTATCAAAAGGGGAAATTTGGACACAGACATAAACATGTACAGAGAGAAGACCATGTGAAGAGACAGGGAGAAGATGGCTATCTACAATCCAAGGAAAGATGCCTGGATTCTTCGCTCACAGTCCTCGGAAGGAAGCAATCCTGGTGACACCTTGATCTTGATCTTCTAGTCTCCAGAACTGTGAGACAATAAATTTCTGTTGTTTAAGCCCCCAAGTTTGTGATACTTTGTTATGGCAGCCCTAACAAACTCATAAAACATATCAGCATGTGAAATAAAATGCTCTAACTCTTGCAGTTAAAAAAATCTATTAAGGGGGCCCCTGGGTGGCTCAGTCGATCGAGCAGTTGAGTGTCCGACTCTTGATTTCGGCTCAGGTCCTGATCTTGGGGTCATGAGATTGAACCCCACATCAGGCTCCATGCTCAGTGGGGAGTCTGCTTGAGATTCTTTCTCTGCCCCATCCCCCCTAAAATAAATTTTAAAAAAGGAAAAAAAATTATTAAGTTTGCTTAACCCCGGCAAAGACCATGAAACTTTACCTTAAACCAAGCATCTGTATATTGAGCAGCTATTGCTGCAGTGATGCTGTGTAACAAGCCATTCTGAAACCTATTGGCTTAAAAAGATAAGCATTTACCTCTTCCTTATGTATCTGCAGATTGGGCACAACTTAGTTGGGCAGGGCTGGAGTTGGGACACCAGGCTCTAGGCTGAAAGTTGGCTTCAAATATGTTCTACATGTGTCCACATTCTCCTTGGGACAGAAGCTATTCAAGAATTCATCTTATGGTGGATCATAGATGCCAAGAGTCCAGCCAAACCACACAGACACTTTTAAAGCCTCTGCTTATATCAAGTCAACTAACATTGTATTGCCTGAAGCATGTTACATGGCCAAGCCCAAAGTCAGTGGGGTCAGGGGAATGTACTTCCTGCCAAGTCATATATATATACATATGAAAAATATATATATATGATATATATATATGTCCTTCATATATATATATATATATACACACACACACACACACATATATATATGTATGTATGTATAGTGTATATGTATGTTATTATATATATTGTTTAATATATATTTTAAATAATCTTATTTGTCATTACTATAAATATTCTTAGAACTAAGGGAATAAAGGGCACACTTTGGAAAAGACTGCTTCAGGAGTAGCTCTGGAAGCAAGATATTAAAGTGTGAGAGCTGTGAAGGTAGATGAGCACTTTCAGTGTCATCAAAGGTTCCTTCAGTGGTTGGGCCTTCCAGAGTGTCTTAGTGATCCCTGTTTAATGGCTCAGCATCAGGCTTCTCTCTTTCTGCCTCCTGTAACTGGCCAATGAAACATAATTGGGAGGTTCTGGGAAAGCTTTTGTGTTCCTGATAAAAAGAGTAAATGTCACCAGCAATGCTCCTTCCCCCTTCTTCCTGTCTTGAGTGTTGATTTGTTGCCTGGAGCTGTGTCAGCTGTGTAGTAACCATGAAAGAAAGGCCATGCCAAGCATAGAAACTATGTCCTGCCATCTCTGAGCACTTGCAACAGCACCCACAGTGGCTGGCCTCCAGACCTCTAGTCATGTGAGAAAATAACCGCTAGCAGTTTAAGTCACTGTTGGTTGGGTTTCTATTACTTGCAGCTCAATACCTTCCTAACCGATAAAATAAAAAATTATTAATGCATAACTATTATTCATAATAATTATCAGTCATAATAACCAGAAAAATAGGTGCATTTCAGTGAGGTGAATTGAGATCTTAAGGGACCTCACACATTAGAATGAAGAAACCTACTTATTAATTGTATTGGGCAACACTCCAAAGTAGTGACGCAAAAGCTCCTCAGTGCCTGTGTAGGTAAGAAAGGGGGACTTATTAGTTCCTGTAATGAAATTGCAGAAAGGCTCAGACATGGAGCTTGGGGTTGAGTAGATCCAGTGCCTCAAACTGTAGCAGGATTTGTTCTCTCTCCATTGTTCATCTCTGATATCTACCTCTTGATATCTTGATATCTACCTCTATCTTGTGTAAGCTTCATTTTTGTCCTTCATGTGGTGGGTGGTCTTGACTGCCAGTACCCCAGGGTCATAAATGAAGTGTTAAGAGATCCCTATGTCTTCACTTCCCATTTGGAAAATTATTAAAGGACTTTGGTCTTCCCTTGGTCATATCCTGCCTCCAGGACTTGGTGAGTGTGTATGGCTGCAGCAAGGGGCAGGTATGTGAGAAGGGGTAGGTATGTGAGAAGGGGTTACTGTGACTGGTGACCCCTGTAGACTGCAGGCATTGGGAGAGGGGCAGTTCTTTATAGGAACTGAGATGAAGGACAAAGGGATGCTGTAGGACAAAAGCAGATGTTCATTGCACTGACTTGAACTGGCCTTAGTCACCTTCGTTCTTCAAATATCTTAATGGTTCATAAATCGTATTAAGAGACTGAGGGGTGCCTGGGTGACTCAGTCGGTTAAGTGTCTGACTCTTGACTTCTGCTCAGGTCATAATCTCAGGGTCGTGGGATTGAGCCCTGTGTTGGGCTCCCCACTCAGGGGGGAGTCTGCTTGTGATTCTCTCCCTCTCTCTTCCTCTGCCCCTCCCCCACTGTGTTCTCTCTCTCTCTCTCTCTCTCTCAAGTTAATGAATAAATCTTAAAAAAAAAGAGACCTGAGAAATTAAGAAGTCAATCAAATGTCATATAAGTATATAACTTTTGTCATTTTAACTGTGATTTAAAGTATGTGTGTTTATGTATGCTTTCCCAAATGTTACATAGGCACTCAGATTTAGATGGAACCGGATAATATAAACCAGTTTAGTACCACAGCATAATTTGAATTTTAGAAGGACATGTCCTGAATTTTAGGAGGACAACAACAAAAAAAGTTCACCTTCCTCATCTTGAAATAGTCTTCCTCAGCTCTTCAGAGAACTGTAGCTTTTGTTTACCTTTCCAGAAAGGTGGAAAAACTTTGGTCCAGACTTAGGCAATGACCTACTTAGACTGAAACCACAATTTTAAATGGCTTTCATGGGTATGTGAAAACTTCCTTTCCTTTGGTTCTGAAGATAGATGAGATGGCACAGAGCCAACAGTTGATTTCTTTGTTTGCTAGAATGTAGGAGAATGATTTGAAGTGAACTACACACATCTTTGTCACAGATGTCAGCTGGTTTTTGCCTCAGTAATCTCTTGCAGTCAGCCCTAGGATCAGCCATGTGTACTGCATTAGTAGCCTTAAAGATTTCTATTCCCAGGTTTTATTTTATGAAAGACTTGGCTAATGGGGGGAGGAATATAAACATTCCTGTATGCTGGACCTTGGGGGAGCTAAATGACTTCCATCTTCCATTTTCTCTCTGGATCACTTTATTTTGGCGATGGGATAGCAACAGCACACAAGCAACTAAAGAAAACATTTTGGAATATTTCAATGGATAGATTATTTTAGTCTCACTTTTGCCAAGGCACTTTTTTTGAAACCAAGCTCCAAGGAGGGAAGGCAGAGGGACTGGTCACCCTCAAAACATTCACTGCCTAATAAAATTCCCCGTAGACAACATCCTGAGAGGATTTTAAGAAGCAAGTCTATGTCAACAGGAGAAAAGTTAACGGAGTGATTATCGGCCGAAGCAGATGGGGTGGGTTCTGAACCTAGCCTCCTCTGGCCAGAGTGCAATTTCAGTTTCTATAATTAGTTGCAGGTGGAGCTCTTATGTTGTTGTTTTGGAGTCCACTGACATCTGTGTGCAAATTCCCACCACCCCCAGTTGGCATTTGGACTCAGTAAGTGGTTTTGGCTTTGCAGGAATATAGAAAATTGTAAATCTATTTCACACACACACACACACACACACACACACACACACACACACACACACTACACACACATAGATAAAGCTGCTCTAAAGGTCAGGTTCTGAAAGCTGTGGAAAGCATTTTCAAAAGTTTGGGAAGTAGGTTTTAGGCAGAGTGTGGGCATGTAGCCAAGAGCTAGGGCAGCTTGACAAACAGAATTCTGGCACGTGCGATTTCTTCTCTGTTGCTCTGCGAAGCCAGCGTTTGATTATATCTTGGAAGTGATGTGCAGCCATTTTGTTTTCAGTGGGAACATTCTGGAGAGAAAAAGTACAGCTACTTCCTGTCTTATAAACCCATGGCTGGGCTTGTACTGTCTGGTTTGGCTGTGTACACTGCTCAAGTTAACTTACTTGTTCTCAGGGGAGAGCAATTTGCCTCCCAAGGGACATTTGGCAATGTCTGGAGACATTTTTGGTTGTCACTACTGGAAGAGGTGACATCCAGTGGGTAGAGGCCAGGGATGTTGCTAAACAGCTCAAAGTGCATAGAGTTGAGACCTAAAAGAATGTCAATAGCTACAATGATGAGAAACCCAGAGTTAATTGGATGATTACAGTATCTTCGTTTTTCTTAATACTTTGCCTACACTCAATTCTTTCACTTTGTGAAGTGATCAAAATGTATGTATTTATGCAAAAATATTCATATAAAAGGTAAAACCTGATCCAACATTGTGTGGGAGAGAATTAATTGTGAATGATGTCTTTTTTTTTTTTTTTTTAAATATTGACCTGGACTAGTAAGCATGAATCTTCAAGTACCTTGGTTCTTTTAGAGGTAGACATTTGGGAAATAGAAATTAATCTTTTAAGGAAATAGACAGCCCTTTAAGGAACTGAAACTTTTTTTTTTTTAAGGGAGAGAGAAGTGGGGAGGGACAGAAGAAGAGGGAGAGAGAGAATCTTAATCAGACTCCATACCCAATGCAGAGCTGGACACAGGGCTCGATTTCACAATCCCGAGATCGTGACCTGAGCTGAAATCAAGAGTTGGACATTTTAACCAACTAAGCCACCGGGCACCCTGAAATCTATTTTTTAAACCATCATTTCTTTATACCTTACTAGGTTTTTATGGTGTTTTTTGACAATGTCTGATGTTGATCTTGACAAGGAAAGGGAGAGAGAATAAGCATTTTTGAGCTCCTACTATGTACCAGGAATTTACTAGTTACTTTCCATGTGTGTGAGCTCAACAGCCCTGCAAAACACGTGGCATCTCCATTTTATAGACGAGAAACAAGACAGATTAAATGGCCTGCTGGAGGTCTCACCGTTAGGTAGAGCTGGAATTTGAATCTGAGGTATGCTTAGCTTCAAAAGTGTGTTCTTTCTATTGTCTTAAAGGGAAAAACAACAGATTTGCTTGAAAACCAGGGAATTTGGTGTGGAAATGGAAGCTCTAATACAGAGTGGAAGCAGGAATGTGCTGCTTGACAGTATCTTAAGGATGCTGTCAAGAAGTTATGCAGGAAGGACAGAAAGCCAGAACAAGGAAGGGAGCATGTTGTCAAGAGCAACAGAGAAGAGGGGGCAAGCAGGAAGAAGCAAATGCATTCTTGTCAATTACATGTGCAGAGGTGAATGCCAGAAGAAAACTCCTATCTTGGAAACCCACCCAGAAGGATGGGAGGAAGCAACTCCAAGGACTGGCTGAAAAATTAAAACTGCAGGTGGCAGAAGAATGAGAATGATTATCTCTCAGAATGCTCATTAAAGTTCTGGCAGATCTGTTCAGGTGGTTATGACTTGGACAAATTCACTGGGTCCATAAGGGCAGGGCTTCAGGAATGGGGAAGTTCTTTATTATGGGTTATTGTACTCCAGTGAGGATGGTCTCATTAATCCAGTTAAAATTCTACCTGAACTTGCCTCTATCTACAGGAATCTCAAGGTACATGGACAGTTTCCTGACCCCGAGTCCCCTTAACTGGAGCTCTCAGTATCCTTTTCAGGTGGTTTCTCACCTCACGGGAATGGTCACACCTATTCAGAATTTGTCTTTGGATTGTTCCCAGTCTTGTGTCTCAAGGTTCGATCTTCCCTTCTTGGTCCCAGCATTCCTGGTTTCCACTTCTCCCAGCAACTTTCCCCTATGAAACCTCTTCGTTGTCCTCTTTGAGAATCCAGCTCATTTTTTACTAATTGACTCAGTCACCACTTATTTAAGGGAAAATGTAGTTGCAAGTAGCAGAGGCCCATTCAAACATGTTGAAAGGGAAAAGAAGGGATTTACTAGGAATGTCCAAGAGTTCTTTTCAGACCCTAAGTGTAGATAGGGCAACCAGGTGTCCTGGGGGCTTGGAATAAAGTTAGTTGGAAAATAATCAGGAATAAAAGGATAAAGTCAGTTTCTCACTATTTTTATCTCATGTGTCTCTTTCTTAATATCTGTTTTTATATGCTGCTTATGAAAAAGTGGCCACTCAAGGAAAGCATCTTCTCCATTTAAGTGCTTAACAGAGACTGCCTAGAGTTTCTTGGTTTCAATTTCAAATTCAGAGAACCAAAAATCTGATTGGCCCAGCTTGAATCCAGAATTTGTGCTAGCTTTGGCCAAGAGAGTCATGAGAACCATACTCAGTAGAGCTATGGAAAGACTCTCTCTAAGAAAGGGGGATGATGGGTAGATTCTTAAGGAGGGAGCATGAGGATAAGGTGGTAAGGAGGAAAGGACAGCCCTTACTGGGAAATACCTCTGTGCAACACATAAATGGGAGCTTACCTTATTTCAGTTTTTAAGAAGACCATGACCAAAGAAAGTTAACTACTATCACCTCTGTCTGTGGACAGCTGTTTCAACAGCAACATCAGTAGCCTTTTGGGATCTCCTAACCTTCACACCCACATTGTTAATACCTACCTCTGATTATGTCCACTGGAGAAATTCCAGACGTGGAATTAACTGACACCAGGATCAATTCATACTGTCTTGTCTTAGTGGACCCATGTGGTTTCTTTATGTAATGTCAGATCACATCCTCTATGGAACTTTAAAAAATTCTCCACTTTTCATAAACTCTTTTAGTCTTTTGGAGAATTGGGTCTCCAAAGTGGATGAGACTGTGATGCCAGTTATAAACTTTTAGAACTAGGCGTGTTATAATCTGGCATCTTCTATTTTAAGTTACAACAGTTAGCTTGAGTTCTAAAAAGTATTGTCTCCTGAGCATATATTATCTAAAAAGGAATTAAAAAAAATTAAAATTCACTGATTTGTCCCTTGGATGAGCTTTCTGAAATATCCATGTAAAATAATATAAAAGTTCCCAAGGAATTTTAGAACCAGAGAAATAAGTAAATATATGAGATGGAGAATTGGACAGTGCACATGATGACCAAATTTAGAAATTGCTCAAATTTAGAAATGTAGCAAATAATAAAGTTTGCTTTCTCAAATTTTTTAAACTTCTGCTTGTGGTTTTTAACTTTGGGGAGCCATGTACTCTTCTAGAAGCCAATGAAAACTTTTACATCTTCTTTAGAAAAATGTGCATAACCTGAATTGTGCACAGCATTTCACTTCCTTATCCCCACTCTGAACCCCAAGGGCATCTGAAGATATATAGGTCAAACCTCTGTCTAGATATTGCTATTTAATATTATGTATTGCACATGTATTAGAAATAAGTAGTTCCTGGTAGCTAATGAAATGAATGAGCTCTTGGTAATGTGAGACATGTCTTCAGTTCACTGCTCTTCAATCTTTGGTGAGAAGTAGGGGACATGTGCCAGGATTTTGATGATAGTTAAAGGGTGTGTACATTAGTAGGGTGGAAACTGATATGGACAGCACCACATTCACTAAACATATTTAAGTACAATATCCTAGAGGTGATATATTTTAGTCCACACTCAGAAATAAGTTATCCTAGAAGAGTTTGCATGGTGTTGGGTGTCTACTGAAATATATGTTTACATATTTTCATTAAGAACTTTTGGTTCATTATGTTTGTTTTGGGGTGCCAAAATTCCCAGTTCACTGCAGATAATTCTATTTCACTTTTTTTGTGATTAGAAGTAAAACGGAACACTGAAAACTAAATTATGCTGTAGGCATTTGTGATAGTGCAAGGAAAAAAAGAGTTTTGGAAGTTACCAAGTAAGGGTAATTGGGTACCTACTGTGTTCCCAGTAACAGGCTAAGGACTGAAGAGGACTCTAAAGTGTAAGACACCCTTACTGTCTTATGAAAATCATTAGAGACCCATTTTTTTTTCCTATGTAGAACATAACTATGGAACATAGCAATGATGTACCTTGACAGTTTACTCTACCTTGGAACTTTACTTCAGCATGAAATTTGGGCTAGGGAAGGAAGCTTCTTGCTCAATTCTCTTTCTGAGAAGAGCCCTTGATGTGAGCTTTCTCTTATGTAGAAGCCTAGCCAGAGTCCGGGAGAGTGGGCACAGCATCTTTCCAACACCCAGATAGTATAGGGCTTCTGGAAAGGGTTGGGGAGGGGGAGTTGGAGAAAGTCTGGGCTCCTGCCTTTCTCAGGCAAGCATGTGAATCTGTGAATCACTTTCCCATCTAGCACACCCACCTGACTACAATATGTTCCCTTGATAAGAATAAAAATGATCAGTATAGCTTGTAAAGCACTTCCTACGTATACCCTAAATGAAATAATGATATTTCAAACACTGTGCTGATGGGCTCACATATGGTATCTCATTTCATCCTCATGATGACCCTTTGAAGTAGGTACTGTTAATAATATCACTATTTCGGGATGCTTGGGTGGCTCAGTAGGTTAAGCATCTGTCTTCAGCTCAGGTCATAATCCCCGGGTCCTGGGACTGAGTCCTGCATTGGGCTCCTTGCTCAGTGGGGAGCCTGCTTCTCTCTCTGCCTGCCACTCCCCTTGCTTGTGCTCTCTCTCTCTCTGACAAATAAATAAATAAATAAAATCATTTTAAAAAATCACTATTTCATTTGTGAGTAAGGCAAGTCTAGAAGAGAGATCACTTGTCCAAGGTTACAGTTAGTAAGTGGCAGAGCTGCAGTTGAGCCCAGCCAGACTAACTCCAAATTTGGTCTCCAGTTAGTCAGCCCTGACTGTAGTATGGAGTAGCCAGCCGTGTGTACACAAGGTGATCTTAGGACAGGTGTGGACTCTTCATTACACAACTTGGAAGCCCAAGTCACTGGGCTTTACAATGAGAAAGTCATTGCCTTTCCAAATCTCATCTAGTACTTCTGATGAACTTCAGTGAGAAAGTCTCAACTTCGTACCAGTCCTGATCCACTTCTTAATACCATTAGGTATTTCCTGCCCTTACTGTAGGATGTGGAGTGACATTCCTTTTTTTTTTTTTTTAAGATTTTATTTATTTATTCGACAGAGACAGAGACAGCCAGCGAGAGAGGGAACACAAGCAGGGGGAGTGGGAGAGGAAGAAGCAGGCTCCCAGCAGAGGAGCCCGACGTGGGGCTCTATCCCAGAACACTGGGATCACGCCCTGAGCCGAAGGCAGACGCTTAACCACTGTGCCACCCAGGCGCCCCTGGAGTGACATTCCTAAATGATGCTTTTATTGTCATCTGGCAGCCCCAATTTTACCCTTTGTATCTGATATGCTGTCTGTTTAGAGTTTCTGTGAGCAGACTGGTAACGTGGCCTTAGTGGGGCCTGCCTTCTTGGGTCTTGCTTGACTGTCTTTGACAGTGGTTGAGAGTACCAGCTTTGGAGGTGGATTGCTTGGTTTCCATTTCCAATTGTGGGACATCAGGCAACTTTATCTTTCTGAAACTGCTTCCCCACTTGTGAAATAAGTGTAATAATAGTACCTGCTTTAGGGGTAAATTTACTGCTAGTGGAGTAAATTTAATAGGACTTAAGTTTAATTGGATTAAATGAGGGAGTTCATGTAAAAAATATTTAGTACCATGCCAACATGAGTAAATGTCCAAATAATAGATAATGATGATAACCATGAGGGAAACCAGTCTGAGGACAAAGGCATCACATGGGGAAGTAGCGTGCTAAAAGAATGCCAGAGAAATGGTATCAGAGCCATATCGGAAGATTGCCCCATCTCTGATTTTCCTGCACTATGTCTAAGCCAGTTTGAGTTCAGGCTTTGTTACTAATAGCCCAATGCATCTTGACTGATAGAGCCACGAATATTCAGGGCTCTCTGTTTAGAAGTTTTATGGTTACAAAAATGAGGAAGTCCCAGCTCCTGCCATGAGAAACTAGTCTAGCAGAGAAAATGCTGTACTCATAAAAACCTGTAAAAAAAGACCTGTAAAAAAAGGGAAGAAATTTGTCCCTGCCATTAAAAAATATAATTAACTTGATTTAGGAGCCCAGAGAAGGAAGAGATGAAGGAAGACTATATAGTGAAGGTGGCATTAGAGATAGTCCCTGAGGAAGGACAACTATTCAAAATGGTAGGTGGGAGAAAGGGTTGGTCATAGGGGATCCAAATTCTTAATGAATGGAATGGCCAAGAAAAACTAGATAACTAGCGCTTTATTTTATAAAGCATAGATATGGAGGTAGGGCAAAAGTAGTGGCCCAAGTATTGCACTTCTATCTAGAGAGGAGAAGGAGAATTTGGCCCTTGGAGATTACTTTTTTAATTTTTCTGAATTAAGAGATGTTACTATGGTGCATAATATGTACAGAGACATATGTTGGGAGAAACTGTATTTTGTTTCTATGATTTTTCCTATATGTTCCTAGCTCTGTGAAATCCTCTGGGACTGCCACGGCGCAGCAGATGGATGACTTTAAGAGCTCCTCTGTCAATATGCTGAAGGCCAAAAGGGAAAGATGCTTTTGAACCCAGCAGAAGCTATGGATCTGTTGGGTTGAGAATAGCTTAATTTTCCTTGGCTTAATTCTTTGACATCCCTTTTCTATTATTAGTGTGTGTGTGTGTGTGTGTGTGTAGAGAAGAGAGAGAGAGAGAGAGAGAGAGAGAGAGAGAGAGAGAGAGATGCCATCTCCAAAATGTCATTGTTGGATGTGTAAGTATTGTTATATGCCAAGAAATACCATATCACAATTTTGGGAACAGTTTTGTTCTTGTTGTTGTCCTGTTCTTAGGGGAGAGAGTTTTCTTTTTCTTTTTTTTTCTTTTTTTATTATATTATGTTAGTCACCACACAGTACATCCCTGGTTTCTGATGTAAAGTTCGATGATTCATTAGTTGCGTATAACACCCAGTGCATCATGTAATACGTGCCCTCCTTACTACCCATCACCAGCCTATCCCATTCCCCCACCTCCCTCCCCTCTGAAGCCCTCAGTTTGTTTCTCAGAGTCCATAGTCTCTCATGCTTCATTCCCCCTTCTGATTACCCCCTTTCTTTATCCCTCTCTTCCCCTACTGATCTTCCTAGTTCTTATGTTCCATAGATGAGAGAAATCATATGATAATTGTCTTTCTCTGCTTGACTTATTTCACTTAGCATTATCTCCTCCAGTGCCATCCATGTTGCAGCAAATGTTGAGAACTCGTTCTTTCTGATAGCTGAGTAATATTCCATTGTATATATGGACCACATCTTCTTAATCCAGTCATCTGTTGAAGGGCATCTCGGTTCCTTCCACGATTTAGCTATTGTGGACAATGCTGCTATGGACATTGGGGTGCATATGGCCCTTCTCTTCACTACGTCTGTATCTTTGGGGTAAATACCCAGTAGTGCAATGGTTGGGTCATAGGGTAGCTCAATTTTTAACTTTTTAAGAGACCTCCACACTGTTTTCCAGAGTGGCTTACCAACTTGCATTCCCACCAACAATGTAGGAGGGATCCCCTTGGGGAGAGAGTTTTCTTGACCGAGGTATTGACCCCTTTAGCTGAATCCAAGCCAGATCATGTTTTGCAGATGGCTGCTCTGGAAAATTTTGGGCCATAGCCAGACTTTTCTCATTCTTAAAAAAAAAAAAGAAAAAAGAAAAAAAAGAGGAATCATATTACATTTTTCTGGTAGGCTGAATTGAAATATTTTCTGCAGCATGAGATGGAAACTGTAAATTTTTGTATCACTATAGGGAATAATAGAGAAAAAAGATGAGGATGACTTCCCAGTAAAAGCTGTTGTCTGAACCCTCAGGAAAGGCAAACTCTCAAGTTGCCCAAAAAAGGTCACATGGCTTCCAGGTCTAGATAATTCCGCACATTAATCCAACCAGCTAGAAACCTGAGGACCCATAGGAGATGTTTGATTGATTGATTTTTGTAAACTTTGGCCTGTTTTGCTAATCTTTGTCTACTGAATCCATCTGCTGCATAATCTTTGGCCAACTAAAACTCGTACAATGATACTTCAGCAGTTTGTACCACAGGAATGGTCTCTCAGACAAAGTTCTTTAACCCAAATCTCTCCATTGACCTTAGATGTGTTTACCCATTTTCCACTAGAGGTGTCACTGGTGTCCCCCAAAAGGGTCAAGCAAGATGACGACTGAATGGCTGAAATGGGTCAAGTCAACAAATATGGAACATGTACCATGTGCTGGGCTAGGTGCTGAGTGTATAGTAATAGACAAAAATTCCTGCTGGTATGCAGCTTCCATTCTAGTGCGAGAAACAAAAAGAGTCAAGTTTTGGGCTTGAGCCATTGGGAAGACTGAGGCCAAACAGGCTTAGTATGTGGGGAGATCAGGAGTTTGTTCTTTGATCATGTTTTGTTGCAAAGCCTCATTCATCCAAGTGGTGATGCTAAGTAGGGATGTGGGTTTGGTGGAATTGGCTGTCTTGTGGCCTCTGCTAGAACATTATGGAGGTGGTGAGAGTAGGTATTGGGCTGCAGTGGGTTAGAAGTGGTAATGTTGATTTTTATATTCTTTCTGCAGGGAGCTTGGCTTTGGAAAGTGGTAACTGGAGGAGATGCAGAGTTTGGTGAATCTCCTTTTACCAATATGGGACACATTACAATTCAGGGAATGGGCCAGTAGAGAAAGGTTTATTGGTGAAACAAAGTCTGAAAGGGGAGGGAGAAGATGAGTTCAGCTGTGGGTGGGTGGTGACGTTTCCTCCTCCAGGGAGGAGGTGGTCAGGAAAGGTCCAGATAAAGAGACAGTAGGTGTGGAGTAAAAGAACATTAAACTTACAGAGATTGCTTGGTTTAATGAAAAGAGAAAGCTTCAGACTAGGAATTAACTTACATTTCACTTTGATGCCAAATAGGATGTGATGTTGGCCAAATCACCTCCTCTCCCTGAGTCCCAGTTTTCCCTGTTGCATCACTATACTGAATAAAATGGTCTCAAAGGCTCATGTTAGGTAAAACATGCCACAGGTCTAAGCTAAATTTTCAGGGAAATTAGGAGTGCCACGGTGGCAAAAGAATCATGTGTGCAATTTGATGGGGGCATGTGGCTAGGATAAGGCAGGTGTGGTTAGAATAGACAAAAGAAGGGGCGCCTGGGTGGTGCAGTCAGTGAAGCGTCCAACCCTTGGTTTTGGCTCAGGTCATGATCAATCTCAGGGTCGTGAGATTGAGCCCCACATTGGGCTCCATGCTCAGTGGGGAGTCTGCTTGAGATTCTCTATCTCCCTTTCTCTCCCTCTGCTCCTCTCTCCTGCGCTCTCTCTCAATAAATGGGTGACTCTTTAAAAAAAAAGAGAAATAGGCAAAGGAAGATGTGTTGGTGGTCAGTATGATGTGTTGGTGGTTTTATTCAGGTGCTGCTGATGAGGCAATTTGCTTGCTGTGGGATGACACAGCAAGCCCAATACTCTGCTGGGTGGAGACAGGAGCCACCGGCATGTCCCAGGAGACATTTTACAAGTAAAGGCTAATTTTACTTTTGCTGTTGATGGCATTTCTCAGCTATACTAATTACCATCCTGATAGAAATGCTGCAGAAATATACCCTGAGCTCCCAAGAGTGCAGAGGAGTAAAGAGGTTGTTTTTAAATAATCCAAGAAGAGGTTTTACCTGTGGATTAAACCTACAGTGCTTCCTTAGTCATGGTTTTCTTAGTGGAAGATGCTCTGGCTTAAAAAGAATTGTTGTGTTTGCCTTACTTTTAGATTTCAGACTATGTGACCTACTCCCTATTCAACATCAATTGCAAATTAAATTATTGTAGGAAGGAAAATGATAGTTATGAATTAAATGTTGTGTCTTAGTTGTTTTTTTTAAAATAAAGATTTTATTTATTTGAGAGAGAGAGCATGAGCAGGGTGAAGGGTAAAGGGAGAAGCAGACTTCCCTGCTGAGCAAGGGAGCCTGATGCAGGGCTCAATCCTGGGACTCCAGGATCATGACGTGAGCTGAAGCCAGATACTTAACCCACTGAGCCACCCAGCTGCCCCGTGTATCTGTTTTTAAAAAGGTATGTTGTAAACTTGGGAATTATGTTTTGCTTTCTTCTTCTCCTCCTCCTCCTCCTCCTCCTTCTTCCTTTCTTCTTTAGTTCCTTAATAAATATCTGGCTGTCCCTCCATCAATCCATCTATTTATTAAAATAATATCCCTGAATATAGCAATTGTTTAGTAAATAGCTGTTGAGTAAAATGCACAAGGATATACAGAGCCAAGACCTCTTGGGCTTTGTGAAGTCAGGAGGCCTGGATCTCGTTTTCACTCTGCCATAATTTGGCCGTGTGACTTTGGGAACTAGTTGCCTGCATTGTGAAATTGGGAGACTTCATGTGAAATTTGGATTTCTGAATCTTTTCAATACTGGGCACATGGGGTAGCCTTGAACCCAGTGAGCTGGAGCTAAATAGTTGTTGCTTGCCTTAGCTGGGATGTTGTCTCTCCAGGTTGCTCTAGTCCACCCCTTGGTTGACAGGTATACATTCTTAGTTTGAAGGTGAAATGGAGAACATTTCCAAATTCAAGATACTAATAAGGTATGAGTATCTTTGAGTCTCAGAGACTTGAATGAAGATCCTGACCCTACTGTGAGAGGGGTGGCCGCGTCATCTTAATTCTCCAGGCCTGTAGGTGTTTATCAGCCAGCACCCAGGCTTGGAAATGGGAAGGGACCTCCTCTTGATATTTGGGGAAGGAGAAATGGGTAAGGTGTGTCAGGCATTGGTTAATTCTTGAAAGTCAAAAGACAATTGACATGATTATGGGCGATGGTGGAAGTCTGGTGCCTGGCCTGTAGTAAAAAAGATCATGTTTCCCATATGATTGGAACAAAAAGGATGAGAGAAGTTTTAAAAATTCACCATAGATTAAGGTCTCGCCCTTTATGCTAAGAAGGCAGATGCTGAGGCCCTTTCAGGGAATTTGCTTTGCAGGAGAGGAGCTGCCTTTGTTTGCTTTTCTGATGATTTGGATTTCTACAGCTGCTTATGGTTCTTGAACTTCCTGGAAAAAGTACAGGCAGATAGAATTGTGATGAAATCAGCATCCCAGCCCTATGTTTCCTAAGGACACTGTTGATTCCGATAGTATTTAGCTTAATTCCAGCAGCTGGCTTGGATTTTATATTGGGATAGATATGACAAGGGGTGTAGTGTGTATTTGTGTGTGTGTGTGTGTGTGTGTGTGTGTGTGTGTGTGTAGATCCAGCGCTATAATTAGAGCAGGATAACCATTACAAAAAATTGATAGTTATTTGGTTTGGGAGATAAATGGCTTTAATTTCCCCAAGTGTTTCATTTTCTTGGTATTCTTCAAGTATCATTCAGATGACTAATAGGAAGTTCAATACATTGGAGGACACTTTGTAATGAGCATTACTCTTTGAGAAAATTGAGCTTATTGTACACTTCCATCAGAAGGTAGTATGAGGTTGTTAGGAGTTTGGGTGGGGTTTTGGTGTCTGAATGCCACTCTTCTTTCTGCCCCTATCCAGGGTCTGACCAAAAAGGAATATATACCTAAAGACCAGCAGTCAAAAGAGAAACATAGTAAGGTTTTATTAATCCCCGAGCATGGGCTCAGTATCCCTCCATGCAGGGATTTTTTTGACTAGGTGAGGGAGCTTGGCATTCCCTCCCCATCAGACCTCCAGATGGCCAAACCTGCTGCATGTTGACTCCATGTAGCCACAATGCTCAGGGGGAAATCAAGATTAGCAAGAGGAGGAGGTTCTGCTGTGCTTACCACATGGATACCCAGAAGTGAAAGGGTAAAGGAAGGTGGGCAGGGTCCTGTCCTTCCAGACAGGGAAAGGCCCTGCCTGCTTTACTGGTACCCATAGCTGAAAGTTGGGTGGATGGCAGAACTGCCTAAGAAGGCAGTGTTTTCAGGAGTGGTCACCATGGGAAAGCAGGAAGCAGATGGGAGGCGTGGGGCCGCTTACTCTTTTGGGGCTGCACAAGTGGGATTGAGGATGTGGGGCATAGTGGTGTTCCTTTTGCTAGCACCCACATTCCAGTCAATGTCCTGGTCACTGGTCAGTCATATTGGCACTCCTTTTTGGGAGTGGAGCCTGTGAAGACTGTCAGAGAGGTGTAAATCAAGGATGATGGACCTTACCTTTTGATGCCAACACCTTCATAAGAAATTGGGAAATAAGGTTTGTCATGAATTTCCACACATAAACCCTGCTCATGTGTCTATCAGGTTTTTTCCCCCTAGGCACTCCCATGTTCTTGATTTTATAATTTGCCCTTTATCAATGGCTAAATAGATATTGGAATTAAATAATAGTAATAACTAACATTCGTTGAGAGCTACTGCATACCAGTCACATGTATTGACTCACTTGTTCCCCAAAATAACACAGTGAAGTAGCTGTCATTACTGTTCTCATTTTACAGATGAGAAAACAGAGGTACACAGCTAGCAAATGACAGAACAAGGACACCAACATAGGTAGTCAGGGTCTAAAGTGCATATATAATTCTGTCTCTCAAAGTGGTGGGTTGAGGGAGCTGGCCCAGGAATTGGGAGATCAGCATGTAGCTTAGAGCCTGAATTGGCTCTGCCACAAACCTGTTGGGTGACTGACAGCATGCTAATGAATTCCTCATTCTGAACCTCAGTTTCCCTGATCTATAAAGTGAGGATGTGATTTCTGTTCAGGGTTTTTGGGCCCAAGACTCACTGTATTAGCTTCCTGGGGCTGCTATGATAAATTACCACTAACTTGGTGGCTAAATTTCACAGCAGAAATTTATTCTCTCACAGCTGTGGGAACCAGAAGTCTGAAATCAAGGTGTATGCAGGGTTGTTTCCTTCTGGAGGCTCAGAGGGAGAATACATTCCATGCCTTTCTCTTAGCTGCCAGTAACCCTTGGTATTCCTTGGCTTGTAGACACATCACTCCAATCTTTGCCTCTGACTTCACATCACCTTCTCCCCTATGTCTCTGTGTCTCAAATCTCTGTCTGTCTTCCTCTTATGAGGACACTTGTCTTGGATTTAGGGCTTGCCCTAAATCTGGGAAGATCTCATCTCAAGATCTATAACTTTAATTATATCTGCAAATACTCTTTTTCCAAATAGGGTCACATTCACAGATTCGGGGGGTAAGGACTTAGACATATCTTTTTTGAGGCCACTATTCAAGCCACTACACTCATGATCCAGCTTTTTATGTGCTGCAATATGACAGTGACAAAAGATATTGGAAAAGAAAGGCTCAAAGTTAGGTGGTGGCTAATGCCTCCTGGGTAGATTGATATGGTGGGTAAGAACATAGTATGTGGAGTCAAGACCCCTGGTTTCAAGCAGTGGCTCTGCTCTGTGACCTTGAACAAGCCACTGAATGCCTCTGGGCCTTAGTTTTCTGGTCTGTAAAATGGAGCTAGTAATAGGAACATTACAGGATTATTAAGTGAATGACCATAAAGTACTTAGAACAATGTTATGTTAGTGTTAGCTGCTATTATTGTTGTTGCTGTTGTTACTTCCACTTAGAAGTTAAGTTTATGCCCATGATTTTAATAGAGAAATAAATTTTACAAGGGTGCATTTAAAATATGGCAAGGAACAACCCACAAGTATGCTATTTTTCCACCATATTTTAAATTAGGACGTCCAAATGTGTCTGAAATGTGAGGATTATACTTTCCAGTGTGCTGAAACAATTTTTGGCTTAATCTTTTTAGACATCAAATAAGCTGAAAACGGAGCGTGGCTGTGCTCACGTTGGAAGAGGCGGGCAAGCAGATGGAAGGTGGCTGAGGGAGCATTTTGATGTGCTCATAGAGGAGGCGTTAATATTTCAACATCTTTCTTGTTATTTACAGATAATTTTTATGAGAAATTTTCAGAGATGCTCAGTTTTTTCCCTTTACTCTGAGTGGCACAGAGTTGTCACAAATCAATCTGTTAATAAGAAGCTGAGGAACTTAGCAGCCTCCTGTGTGGAGACTGACTGCAGTTTGATTTTTGTATCTAAAATGAAGTTTAGTGTTCTGGATCCTGATTTTATTTTCTGTGATAATTCAGCGCCTTGCAAAATTCACCCAACAGCCTAGAGTCAGCAGATGTGATTATTGGCCAAAGTTTTGTTTTAAAAATACATGAGCTAATTGCTTTGTGTTAATCTTATATTCCTTTTCTATTTTAAGCAAGGAGGAGATAGAGGTGAATGGGAGAGTCCATAAACTCTTCAAAGGCGGATTTGTAGTGGAGGATAGATTTTCAAATAAACCATCACAACATAGTGTATGATAAGTGCTCTGATTGAGATGTGCTGATTGCTTGAAGTAGTCAAGGACACATTTTACTGTTTTCCCAATAGTGAGGCTTAAATGAGATAATATACACAGAGTGCTTAGCATGAAGCTTGGCACATAGTAAGTGTCCAGTAAATGTTATTCATTATTACTATAGGAATAAAGTATCATGGGAAGAGTTGTCTATGGAGTAATTTTGTTAATTTATTCATATGGCTTGATATTTATGTATCACATTGCATGGTACATTTAATGCGTGCATGCTTTATTACCTGTCTTTAAATCTTTCACCGAAGTTCATTTACTAAATTTATATTCTATATTACATGGACATAAATTAAAATCAGTTTGCTCTATATATATCCTGACATTTGACATTTTGGATACAGCTTTGCACATAATTTTTTAAAAAGCCATCACTCTCATTATAGGCACTGATAGATACTCAGACACTTGAAAAGTATATTCTGTTCCATCTATAGGGAACAGAGCCTCACTCAGACCAACTCGAGTAAATGAGGCTCTGTTTTAAGAAAATAAGAATCAGTTAATCATAGTGGTTAAAGTGCAGACTTTTGGAGTCCCAGGTCTGCCCATTACAGCTTTATTATGACTTTGGTTAAGTACCTCAACTTCGTGGGAGATGCCTCTAGGTATAAGTAGCACAGGGAGAGTGATTCTTGCTTCAGTACATGCTAGCGAAGACTATGGGAGATAGCATGGAAAGCCCCTAACGCAAAGCACAGTGTTTAATAAGCGATATTATTACTCAAATGGTATTAAGAGGGCTAGATTCTTCGAGAAATCTAATGATAAGAACCAAGGTCTAGCTGGGGCTTGAAGTTCTGAATACATGGCCACACTTGAGGCAAAGGAATAAGGGTTTTAAATATTTACTCGAGTTCTGTTATTAACCTGTCTTCTCCACAGTTATTTTCTCTCCCCACGCACATTTCTCCTCACCTCTAACAAGTTTGTTCTTTTCATTGTCGGGGTTAATTTCCGGGCGGAATCTGATGGACTCCTCTAAATGCCACGCCCCGTGGGTGAGCGGAAGGCTTGCCCTAGGCGTTGTCTCGGGTTGCGGGCTGGTCAGGATTGGATGTGCTGCGGTCACGTGCCAGCCTCTGGACCAATGAGCGAAAACTGGTGGGTCCTGGCGGCAAAGCCGCAGCCTCCCCGCGCCGCCTCTTAGTTCACGGGGACCAGAACACTGTGAAGGGTATGTGAACCTTCTAGTAAAGATTTGGGTGACTGGACTGGTGATCACATGGCTGGAGCAGTTCGTGAATCTGGAGGTGAGATGTGGCCCTGCTGGCTCGCGCACTTTATCCTGTTCCCGTCCCTTCCGTCCCTCAGCGACCGTCACACCAGCGGCCCTCGCTTCTCAGGCGTGGCGGCAGAGTGGTGCTTTGGGCCTCTGCCTGCATGGCTTTTCCCGCCTTGCCCACTCCTCCCGCGGGAAGAGCTGGCTTTTGTCCCCGCCAGGTTCCAGCTCGACGGCGCCTCCTCAGAGAGGCCCACCTTCCTGACGGTGTGTGAAGGAGCCTGCCGGCCCTACCTCACCACCCCATTTATTTCCGTTGTTCATTTAACCAGTTTCCTTGTTTGCTTATTCCCGTTACCTGTCTGGTAATAGGTACATCGAGTCTGTTACATATTTCTGTAATGCTTCCATCGGAGCAGGGACTTGTCAGTACTTTTGTTTTAAAAGAATGAGCATGAGCTAAGTTATCTACCATGCAAATAGAATAAATGAGCTGTGGCTGCCCCGGCATTGTGACCATTATAAAGTGTGTGTGTGTGTGTGTGTGTGTGTGTGTGAGAGAGAGAGAGAGAGAGAGAGAAGGAAGGAGGGAAGCAAGGAGGGAAGGAGGGAGGAAAGGAAGCAAGAAAGAAAAAGAAAGAAAGCAAAGGAAGAATCTCCAGGAAACCTCTGTAGTCCCTCATTGCGCTTTTTCCCCTTTCTTCATCCAGATGACTTGGGTTCAAATCTTGTTTCCTCCACTAGGGGCCTCCAGTTGTGACCTCTTGGGCAAGCAACTTTGTCTCTCTATGCTTCAGTTTCTCATCCATAAAATAGGGATAATAATGTCACCTATCTTGTAAGATTGTGTGAAGATGAAATTAATTGAATCTTGTAAAATGCTGAGAGTAGAGGCTGGCACAGAGTAAGGTAGTTCAACCCACATTAACATTTGTTAGGGTGAAGTGCTGGGGAGCTGTTGAGGTTACAGTGATGAGTCGAGGACGGGGATCTGTGGCCCACCAAGACTAGTGAGGTGAGATGGACATTATTCCTTAACTTGCACAAAAATAAGTCATTATAAAATATGTGATGCTCTGAAGGATGTTCAGGGTGCTATGAACAGTATAAATGCAGGAACCTCATTTGGATTTGCACTGGGGGCTGGTCAGGAAGTCTTCGCAGCAGAGGTGACATTTGAGCTGCAACGTGAAGACAGAACGTAGGGTTTAACGAGGTCAACAATGAGGGGGTAACTGGCGGTGGAGGAATCCTGTCTGCAAAGGCTCCAAAGTGAAGGACAGCATAGTGGGAGAGCAGGGAGTTTGGGAGATGACTAGTGATGAATGATATCTCATGTGGTTATTATTCTTATTTTGTAGAGAGGGAAACTGAGCCTCGGGGAGTACCTTCCCAGAGTTTCATTCCAGGGTGTTGCCTGGGCTCCATTATAAGGATTCTGATTCATTTGGGAATTGGAATTTGGCTGTACAATCTAATGTGCAACTGGGGTGGGAACTGCTGCTCTTGGCTTGTTAGAAATGCAGACTCTCAACGCCCCGCCCCCCCAGCCCTGGTAAATCAGACAGAACCTGCATTTTAACAAGATCCCCAGGTGATGTGTGTACACAATGAAGGGAGAAGCTCTGGTTTGCCCATAGACTCACCCAACATTGGTCAAAAGAATCAGTCCATTTCTTCATTCTCTTCTCAGATATGTTGATTCAGAAGGTCAAGCATAGGACCCAGAAATCAGAATTCTTAAGAATGTAGTTCAGAAGCAATTGATCCAAGACCAGATTTAAGAACATGCTCTTGAGAATGTCAGGATGGGAGTTGGGATAGGAGTAAGAATGTGAGAAGGATGTGGACTTGAACTTAAACCTGAAAATTCTTCTGGCCTGATGAAGTCTGGAGCCTCCCTTCGGTGAATCCATCTGCAGAATTCAAATACTTTTTGATCATCTAAGCTTTAAATAAAGCTCGGGAAAAGGGCAGTGTTCACACTAGGGATACTAATGGCCTATTAAATTTGGGGGTTGGTGAAAGTTGTTGAGGGTAGCAAGATTAGTGGTGTGGGTTCCTCTGGAATAGTTTTTATCGGCTCCTGAGACCAATTGTTTTATGTGGCTCAGAATAATAAAAAGACACTTATCCTGTCTGTCTTAATTTTCCAGATGGCCTCCAGGAAAATTTCCAAGCAGAAATCACATTTATTTAGTTCAGGAACCTACTGGGAAGATGATATAGTCATAGCAAAAGCCAAATTCTCATTGACTTTGAATTTAATGTTTTTCTGAATTATTGTCTCTCTAGGTTTTTAAGACTTTGCTTACTTTTTTCTTTTCATGACTCCTCTGAATTTCTGTGACTTTAACTTCATTGTCCCCTTGAACTGTGTAACTAATGAAATTAAAAGGTAATTTGATAATGACTTTTTTGAAAAATGCATACTCTTTAAAGATGCAATTAATGTGGATTTAATTTGATTTTTCTCCTCCCCCTTTCCCATAAACACAATAATATTGTGCTAGTTGGAGGAAATTTTAAATGTCTCTTATGTGCAACACACACTCCTAGGCACTGTGGGGTATGGACAAGACTGGCTAATTTGGGGGGTTCAGTGCAAAATCAAAATGCAGGGCCTTGTTAAAAAATTATTGGACAACAGACATTAAACCAAACATGGGGCTCTTCTAAGCCTGGGACCCTATGAGGCTCCACAGGTCATACCTGTGAAGTCAGCCTGGGTGTGAAGTCCTGGGGTGCTCAGTGAGAAGTCACAGTCATATGGATAAAGCAAAATTAACTGGACCTTGGCTCCTTTTTGTACCTCCCTGGGACAGTAGACCCTCTCCTCTCTGGTTTGATTCCTCACACCATTGAGGAAAGGGGTAGAGTATCCTCTGATTTTTTTTTTTTAGCTTATAAATTGTATTACTTATATAGCATGCTCTGCATATTGCTTTCTATCAGAATTATTGGTGTCCAAGTTTTTTTCCCTTCAGTGGATTATTAGCCCTTCAAGGAGGAGATCCTTTATATCTTTGAATCACCCAAATCATCTCCCTTGTAAGAGTCATTTGATATATAATCTCCTAGTGCATATGTTCAGTTAATTGCATGATGAGGGCAACATGAACAGGAAATTTCTAGGGATGACACAGAAAAGATATAGCAAAATGAGAAAGGGATAAAAGGGGCTATAAAAAATTTTAAAACTCTAAAATTAAATTAGTGGAAGAATAAAGATAATTTTAACTTATTTGAAAATAAGAGGCCATCTCACAGGTGTTGTCATATGTCTAGTGTTTTTCTTCATGGATACATCATTCATTCATCTATGTGGAATGTATTTGTAAAAATAAGGAGGAGAACATTATAAGACTTAAAGACAACTGAGTCATTGATGTAAGTAATGAGATATTCTGTGGGTAAACCACATTTGTGCAGTGGAGAGTTAATCCCATCACAGATACAAGTTAAGTGTTAAGACTACTTTTGTTTGTTTCATATCTTGATGAAAAGGCAGTCATTTTGGTTGATCTAATTTGGGGACTGGATAGAAAAGAGAGTGTCATTTTTTTATTATAAAGTATTGGTAGTGAGAGAAGATTTGGGAAAAATTAGCTGGTCTTCAATCTTTAAAACAATATAAATCTAATATATATATATATATATATATATTTTTTTTTTTTTTTTTTGCTAGAAAAACTCTATTGATTTTTGAAGCACCACATTTTGGAGTTAGGAAGTTATTTCAAGTATCTGTTCCATTAGGCAGATTAATGACTGGGTTAGAAATATACCTAAGAATCTCAGTAGATTCATATAGGCAGGGGGAAGAAGATTCTGTGGGACTCTAGGTCACTATTCTGGATTTCCTCCTGTTTAACATTTTTGAGTGTTTGGAAGAAGAAGTAGGCATGCTTGTCAAGTTTTCAAAGTTGGATGAAAGAATTGGGACACATTAGGAACTTCGTAGATGAAACCAAAAGATAGAAGCCAACAAGGTTAAATTTAATATAGATAATTATATATTTCTGAACATCAATTTAAACAAGCATCTGTAAAAGTTTATGAAATGTGTGACTTTACTGCAGTTCCATGAAGAAGGCAAGGAACCTGTTGGCCACAAGTATATTACATGCCTCTAGTGTGATCTAACTGATGGGAAATTACTAGGTAAGGACAAAAGTAATGTACACTGAGACAACATTGAAAGGAACCTGATATTCAGCTCAAAGAAGGTGATGTCTCAATTTCAGACCACTCCTGAAGCACAGCCTCGCCTTCTGTCCTTTATAGACGAGAAGATGATAGAGGGCAGTGAAGAGTTGGATCAGTGGAGATTTGGAAACTAGGCCATGTGATGAAAAGTTGAGGATGTTTAGTCTGGAGAAGTAAGCATTTGTGGAATGAAGGCACTTTTGATAACTGACCTCAGATGTTTCAATCTCCCAGTGCAGTGCTTCTTAAACTTCTGAGTGCATGTAAATCACCTGGGGATTTTGTTAAAATGAAGATTCTGACTTAATAGGTCTGGGGTGGGGCCCAAGATTCTATATTTCTAACAAGCATTTAGGTGATGCCAATGCTGCTGGCCCTTTGACCACACTTTGAGTGGCAAGGTTCTAGAACAGCTCTGTACAGAACACTCTGAGATGATGGAAATGTTCTATATCTGTGCTGTCCAATATGGTAGCCACTTGCCACATGTGGCTATAGAGCACTTGAAATGTGTCTAGTTTGAGGAACTGAATTTTGAATTTTATTTAATTTCACTTAATTTAAATTTAAATAGTTACATGTGGCTAGTAGCTACTGTATTAACAGTACATTTCTAGGTGGTATAACTAAAATTAGTGATTGGAACTTAAAGGGAATTAGACTTCATTTTAGTTTTATGAGTTTTGCAGCAACTGTAGTCATTCAATGTTGAGAGAGCTGTCTAGAAAATTAGTATAGTAATCAAGTCTGTAAAGAATCCTTAAAGAATATTGAAGAAGGGACACTCCTATTGGATGTGGAGTGGGGGGTACTACTACCCTAGAGGCTATAGCATGTAGTTGGAACAGAGAATCTATGTAACACTGTGGTTCTCAGCCAGGGGCTCTTTTGCTCTCCAGAGACAACGCCTGAAGACATTTTTGTTTGTCACAGCTGGAGGGAATGCTACGGGCATTTAGTGGGTAGAGGCCAGGGATGCTGCTAAACTCCTGCAAAACTCAGGACAGTCCCCCACAACAAAGAATTATCCAGCCCCAAATGTCAATAATGCTGAAGTGAAGGAACCTTGCCTTAATATATATAGAGCTTTTATAAATCAATAATAACAAGATTAACAATGAAGTAGGGAAATTAGTGAAAAACATGGACAGGCAATTCCCAGGAGGGAAAAAGATTCGGGGAAAGATAGTAACCTTACTACTGATAAAAATATATGCAGGCTGGAATCCTGGGTGGCTCAGTCGGTTAAGCATCTGCCTTTGGCTCAGGTCATGATCCCAGGGTCCTGGGATTGAGTCCCACATTGGGCTCCTTGCTCAGCAGGGAGCCTGCTTCTCCATCTGCCTGCTGATCCCCCTGCTTGTGCTTCCTCTTTCTCACATACAAATAAATAAACAAAATCTTAAAAAAAAAATATATATATATATATATATATATATATATATACAGGCTAAAATAATGAGATTATTTTCAGCTATCATATTGCCAAAGTTTAAAGGGAAAGCTAATGCACAGTAGTGGGCAGAGTGGTAAAATGGACCTTAATCACTGTTAATGGGGGCTCTAAGTTACCTCAGCCCTCCTGGGAACAGTTTGTTGTTAAAATCCATATTTTAAATGGGCATACACTTTGCTCACCAGTTATTCTACTTCTAAGAATTTATCCTGGAGAAATAATGGAACAGATTCATGTAGATATGCATATTTGGACATGCATTATGTAGCATTGTTTACTATGGCAAAGATTGAAGAGAAACTAAATGTCCAGTATAAAGGATTGGCTACATAAATTATGGTACCATTCTGCCATGGAATATTCTGCAACCATTTGCATAGTAAGGTGGACCTTAATGAACGGAAGGATTTTGATGATAGAAAAAAAATATTGATCAGGTTACAGAATAGTAATTCATGTTGCAAAACACATATGACCATGTGTTTACGTTTGGGGGGAATGGGCAAATATTAGGACTTGTTGTCAGGGGATTTGGGTTCAAGTCAGCTACTCCTTGACTCTTCTCATTTGACAAATCTGTTGATTCAGAGTTGCAGTTTCTTCATGTGTAAAGTGAGAGTAATTCCTGAGCAGTCTACTCATTTTGCAAGATGCCTACACTGAAATTGACGCTTTGTTTGCAAAAAGACATTCTGTGTTTAATGCCTCCAGGTTGGCGCTGGCCTAATTTAAAATTATTTGAGCTTTTGTGATATAAAATTTTAAGTGAGCCAGAAGAATTCACAGGCTGTTTTCCCCAGGCGTTGTTTAGATTGCACAACCTTGGGACTTGCCTTCTTTCCTCTTTTCAGGTAATTGCTGGGAAGAGAAAACAACCTGAAAGAAGATGCAAGAGTAAGGCGGCTTTTATTTTTTTTTCAAGGTTATGGCTGATGAGGCTGATAAAAATTATTTCACAGTATGGCTGTTGAGGTTTCTCACTAGCAACCTTTAAAAAAAAAATGCTTGGAGCTTAGGTTTCTTAGCTTCTATTAAAATCAGACTAACTTATCCTTCTCTCTCTTTTATTTTAAGGATTTTATTTATTTATTTGACAGAAATAGAGACAGCCAGTGAGAGAGGGAGCACAAGCAGGGGGAGTGGGAGAGGAAGAAGCAGGCTCATAGCGAAGGAGCCTGATGTGGGGCTCGATCCCATAATGCTGGGATCACGCCCTGAGCCAAAGGCAGATGCTTAACCGCTGTGCCACCCAGGCGCCCCCTATCCTTCTCTTGATTGATGTTCCAATTATATATCAGACTAAAAACTGGACCACAGAGTATTGAACATAGTAAAAACAAGTATTAGAAAAATTATTTGTTAGGGTTGTGTTTACAGTTTTTTTGATGGAAAACAATAATTGCTTTTTGGGAGAGAGCTCTTGATTTTGCTGGCTTGTAGGAAATTTATGTGTTTGAAATTACTTTAACTTGTATTTTTCCTTATTTAATTTATAATAGGTAAGTCAAGCCCTTCTGAAAAATATTTAAGACAAAAGGTTTTATCTGAATTAATGCATTATTCACAATAGGATCTGAAATAGTGGATTGTTGAAGTTATTTTTCTGATCGAATATTATCATATTTCAGATATTTGCAACTGTCCTCAGGTTTTAGTTTAATTTTTTTGGCATGTACTAGACATTTTAAAAAAATTATGGAGAATCTCAAACATGCAGAAATATAAACAGAAAATAGTGTAATGATTCCCTGTGTACTTAAAATCTTTTCCTAAGCCATCAACTTGTGGACACTCCTGCCTTATCCTCACTCATGTACTTCCTCCTCCTCTGTGGGTTTGAGGCAGAGCACAGACATTCATTCTGTCAGTTCGTCCGTAAACATTTTAGTTTTTATCTCTAAAAGATGAGGATCTTCAAACAAGTTCTAATATAATGCTATTATTGTTAGGAGTTCGCTGGACAATTAAGTAGTCAGGGCCAGGGTCCTGACGAGAAAACGGAGCTGGGACAGCTAAGACAAAACTACACTAGCATCCTGTCTAGCAGCCTCTTACAGAAGTGACTTTTACAAAACAGCCTGAAACAAAACAATTAGCCATAAAACATTGGTCACTATCACAGTTTGAGGCAATTAGTCTCCAGATGTCAGCCCAAAATCCCGTCAACACATGAACAATAACCTGATAGGTAGACGGGTGCATGATCAAGTCCTTGACTGGCACGCCTTGACAGCCAATCCACAGGGGGCCCACACTCAGGATGCTCAAGATAGTTCCGCAGAAGAGCTTATAAAAACCCCAAGATTTGAATGGCAAAACGGCAACACTCTTGGGTCCCCTCCCTCTCTGGGAGCTTTGTACTATTGCTCAATAAACTTTGCCTTTCTTCCCACCATGCTTCGTTTGATCTACATTTTCATTCTTTGAAGTGGCGTGACCAAGAACTGTCAGCTGTAAGGGAATAGAAATCTTGTAATGTTATCACATGCACTGAAAAATTAACAGTACTTTTTTAATACTACCAAATATTTAGGCAGTGTTCAAATTTTTAATCTTCTCATTGGTGCCATAGTTTTGTTTTTTTAAAAGATATTTATTTATTTATTTGAGAGAGAGAGAGCGCCAGCACTCATGAAGGGGGGGCAGAGGGAGAAGGGAGAGAGAGAGAGAATCTTGAGCCAACTTTGCGCTCAGCACAGAGCCCCACGCTTGATTTCACAACCCTGAGATCATGACCTGAGCTGAAATCAAGAGTCAGATGTTTAGCTGACTGAGCCACCCAGGCACCCTTGATTTGTTTTTTTTTAAACAGTTTGAATTGGGCTTTAAATAAGGATCACACATTGTGATTGGATGATGCTTTTTAAGTGTCATTTATTTTTTTTCCATTTGTTATTTAGATACTGAAGAGACCAGGTTGTTTGTCCTGTTGAGATTCCTGTGGCCTGGATTTTGTTGATTGCATCCCTGCAGAGTTTAAAATGTTGCTCTGTTCCTTGTGTTTTCTGGAAATTGGTAGCTGAATCTAGAGACTGGATACCAATTAGGTTCTTTTTTTTTTTTTTAAAGTTAAGTTTTCAGGTGGTTCTCTTTTAGGGAAATAATGTACATAACTTAGCATGAAAAATATGCTTGGAGCTACAGTTCTTGATTTTTTTGTTATAAAATGTGAGTGTGCCTGTAAAATCTTCAGAGTTGTTTATTTGTAATCAGGAAGAGAGAATATAAGGAGGTCTTAATTTGTTAGGTTTAAAAATTTTAACCATTTATAGAGAATGAAATGAAATATATTTGTTGGCATAATTGTAATTTTCATCTTGGTTCTCCATTCCCAGTCATTGTCACTACTATGAAGTGACTACTGAATTTCAAAGGATCTGAATGCTGTAGCATGTCTGTATTCCATCCTTGTGTTCTTTTCTGCATGTGTAATAAATCAGAACTCTGGCAAAATTTGCCTACTTTCAGCCTTTGGGAATCTGCATTAATTTAAGGCTAATTTTATTTCAAATAGGAGCATGTATGCTCTAATGGCTGTTGCATTTATTGTAACCTCCATGGAAAAAATATTTTGTTTCCCATGTATTGATGACAGAAAAACTCAGTTAATTTAAGCATATGGCATGGATAGCATGATGTCTGATCCTTTATAAAGGCTAATCTTTGGTGGGAAGGTATATTCTTTGTCTGTGAATTATTGGTGTGCTCTACTTCATTTATTAACTGAGCATCCATGTGACACGGCCACATTGTATATAGGAGAACCAGTGGGCTAAAGTCAAGAGATTTAAATTCTAAAGCTCTGCTGTAGAGTTGCTAGAATTAGCAAATAGAAATATAGGACGTCCAGTTAAATTTGAATTTCAAATAAACACAGGATAATTTTTCAGTATTAGTATGTCCCAAATATTACATGTGACATTATACTAAAAAATTGTTTGTTTACCTGAAATTCAAGTTTTATTGTGTGTTCTATATTTTATCTGGCAACCGTGCTCTGCTGGGAGCTAGTTATATGAGTTTTGGCAAGTTACTTTACCTCTTTGAATCTTAATCCTCATCTGTAAAATGAGGGAATGGGATAGGATCTCTAAAACCTCTCCTATTGCTCTTATAAGAATTTGTCCAAAGATACTCTCACATAAGTGTACACAGGCAGATACATAAGGATGTTCCTTGCTGTTTTGTTTGACTTGAGAAAGATTGGAAGAAATGTTAGAGACTGTTATTTCCAATTCTCTGTTTTCTCCCATATACTGTAGTAAAAGAATTTGTAGTTTATGGTGGGCATATGGCTGCCTGGAGTAATGACTGCATTTCTTAGCTTTCTTTGGAACAAAGTATGACCATGTGACTAAGTTGTAAGTGTAAGTGGTATGTACAGTTTCTGGGAAGTGCACTTAAAGGGAGGGCATGGCTTTCTCCTTTTTTTTTTCCTTCTCGTTGACTGGAATTGGACATAGAAGCTGGAGTTGGAGCCACCATCTTGGACTATGCAGTGAACTTGGAATGAGGCCATGCCTGGTAGAATAATAAGAGAGGAGAGACATGGGTGCCTGACATTGTAGAGTACCAGAACAGCCCTGTAATACTGACTTCCACAATAAAGCTAATTTTATCCCATTTTAAGATACTGTTATCTTGAGTACAGCTAGACCTTATCCTAAATAATATACAAACTGATATGTGAGGGAGAGACTGGCTAAATTAGTTGTATTACAGCCATAAAATATGATATTAAGATGCCTTTAATAAGATCCATATGTACCAATGTGAAATATTTGCATAATTATTTAAGTGAAAAAAGCAAGCTATAGAACAAAGCATATGTTATCATTTGTGTAAAGAAAGGGAGCTATAGGAATGCATATACAGTACATATGCAGGCCATCTCTGAAAGAATGAACAAGACGTTGGTCTAACAGTCATTGCCAGGTACCGGGGAACTGAGAATCCAGAATGAGAGGAAGACAGACATTTTTAATTTTTTTGTACTGTTTGAATTTTAAAACCCAAACCATTTAATAAACTTTAACAATAAAAATTGTTTTTTAAAAGTTCTGATATGCTTGCTGAACCAGAACACTGTGCACAGGCATTGTCCTTCGTGCTTTGGAGGACCTAGAGATGAATTGATTCCTTTGTTTTCTAGGAGCTTGTGCTCCAACAGAGGGTAAAGGCAAGAGAATTGATTGATCCATTCAGTAGTTTGAGGTAGAGAATAGTTAAGTTTCAAAATCGAGAAAGGAAGGGCCATAGGAGAATAAGAAAAGGGGAGGGGAATGATTTATCACAATGGAAGTTAAAAAGTTGCCCATGTTCCTAGTTATTGGAGATAGTTGCAATTTTTGCCTCTCTCAGTTCCCCTCGCCCCCATTTTCTAGAGAGCCAAACAAAGGAAAGGGAAAATTAAAAACAAAACAAAATAAAAAACAACTTTCCATTTTCTGCTTACAAGAGTAATGCAATTAAAACTTGAATTGTAAAAAATTCAAACTTGATAGAAATATTTAAGGTAGAATATGAAATCCCATCACTCTAAGATAACTACCATTAAATTTGGAGTATATGCCTTCATATTTTTTCCATGTATGTATTAACATTATAAAGGCATATTATAGTCTAACTTGCTTTTTTTCTTTTTTTTTTGTTTAACAATACATCTTGGACACCGTTCCATGTGAGTACATATCAAACCACCTCATTCTTTTTATTTTTTTAGTTTTTTTTTCTTTTTTTAAAAAAGATTTTATTTTATTTTTTTCTTCCAAGTTTTTATTTAAATTCAAGGTAGTTAACATATAGTGTGGTATTGGTTTCAGGAGTAGAATTTAGTGATTCATCACTTACAACACCCAGTGCCCATCCCAACAGGTGCCCTCCTTAATGTCCATCACCCATTTAACCTATCCCCCACCCACAACCCCTCCAGCAATCCTCAGTTTGTTCTCTATAGTTAGGAGTGTCTTACAGTTTGCCTCCTTGTTTTTATCTTATTTTATTTTTCCTTTGCTTATCCTATGTTCATCTGTTTTGTTTAAAAGATTTTATTTTTAAGTAATCTGTACACCCAATGTGGGGTTCGAACTTACAACCCCGAGATCAAGAGCTTCACACTCCACCAACTGAGCCAGCCAGGCAACCCTACCTCATTCTTTTTCTTTTTTTTAAGATTTTATTTATTTCTTACAGAGAGAGAGAGAGCGAGAGAGAGAAGGAGAGAATGCACAGATAGGAGAAGCTGCAGAGGGAGAGGGAGAAGCAGGCTCCCCACTGAGCAGGGAGCCTATCGCGGGGCTCAATCCCAAGGTCTTGGGATCATGACATGAGCCGAAGGCAGATGCTTAACCTACTAAGCCACCCAGGCACCCCTACCTCATTCTTTTTAATAACTATCAAATATACTATTGAGTGGACAGACTATTTTATTTAGTCAGCCCCTTACCACGGACATCCAGTTTGTTTGTTTCTAGTTTTTCAGTATTACAAATAATTAATTGAGCAAGTGTTTCTGAAGAATGAAACTAGTAGGAGAGAGTATCAAGGTAGAATGATACGAACATGTACAATTATAATAGCTCTTGCCAAATTGCCCTTCAGGTGGTTGTGCAAATTTCTACTCTCACCAACAGTGAGTATGAATTGTTAACCACGCATTTTCCAATCCCGAGCCTTTTACCTGTATTATAAGCAAAAAAATTAAATTTCATTTTTAACTTGCATTTAAAAAATTCTTTGTAATCACATTAGTTTAGCACCCATTTGGAGTTTCTCCTTAGTGAACTGTCCATTCTATGAAAGGAGAGAGCCTAACCCACTGGTAAAAAGTATTCTTTCATGAACTTCCCATTCAAAATACAGCAGTCTCCAACTGGATAATTTCTTAAGCCACAAAAAACTCGTTTCCCTTTTAACAATTGAAGACTGAATCCAGAGACAACTTAAAGAACTTAAGGTTTGTAATAAAGTGATTAAAGACCTTGGCACTTTGGTTTTTATAGCTTTAATTCTGAAATTAAAAAAAAAACAGCTTTATTGAGATGTAATTTATATACCACACAATTCATCCATTTAAAGTGGACAATTCAGTGATTTTTAGTATATTTAAAGAGATGAGCAAACACTACCACAATCGATTTTAGAATGTTTCATCTCCTGAAAAAGAAACTTTGTTTGATGGCTTACTGAACTTTGTGCTATGATGCTTTTATGGTCTTTACTGAGGTTTATGGTAGTGTAGCTGATGGTTTGCTGGTCCTGGCTTTCAGTTAACTAGCTGGTGTTTGATTTTGGGAAATAATGAAAGGAGAAAGGTTCTTGGTTAAAGAACTTTCTAGTTATTTAGTTCAGTTCATTCATTCATTTATTCTATGAATTTAAGCTCTGTGCCAGAAACTGTCTTAACTATTAAGGATACGGAGGTGAAAAAGACAGACTTAATCCTTGGTTTCAAGAACTAAGAGTCTAGCATGATAGTTCCTAAATAGCTATAGAAATAATGAATTACAGTAGTGTTAAGTGGTATGTTAAGAGGGCATAATTCGGGGCCGTAATGGAAGCCTCACCTGTGTGGGACACAGAGAAAGCTTCTCTGAGGGAATGACCTTTTAGCTATAATACAAAGGATCACTGGGGAAGGGTGGAGCTACAGGATGTTCCAGGCAAAGGGAATGACATTTTAGCTATAATACAAAGGATCACTGGGGAAGGGTGGAGCTACAGGATGTTCCAGGCAAAGTGGTAAGTGGGAGGAACTGAAAGGGAATTTCAGAGAAGAAAGAGCTAAAGGGAGGGCAGTTTCAGGTGAGATTATAAAGGTTGGTAGTAGTCCTGTTAGGTAGGACTTCCAGGGCAGCTTGTTTCAGCTTCTCCAGCCACAGTGAGTGGCTAGTGTGGAGAAGTTCACAAATATGAGGCCCTTGATCATTGACATTCTTTGATTATAACCACCACTGTCTTTATTGGAAGCCATTTACTATTGAACTTTGTATAGAAGTGTCATGTGCAAGTGACACTTTAAAATACATATTGAAAACAAAACAAAACAAACTTATTCAAGGATTTTTTTTCTCCTTTTTTACCTCCATGGAAAGCTAGTTAACTCTTCCCCATTCTGTTAGTTTGTCCTGAAAGAGGACTTTATACTTTGATGAATTCTAGTATAATGGTCAAAGAAGGGTGATTTCCAGAAGTTAATGAGTACAAGTACCTTTGGGCAAAATAAATTTCAGTAAGGGAGTCAACATAAATATTTTTCATCTCCCTGTAGAAGCAGAGTTTTGAGTCACTGTGTACATGCCCACAACTTCTTTTTCAAAGTGTCCTATCATAAGACTCAACGAGATAGGTAGAGGATGCTTTTGTTGGTAGCAAATATCATGATGACATAAACATTCCACGAAGTTAACTTGGTTCAAGATGGAGAGCCAAAGATGTAAGTGAGATATTTCCACAGTTCATAGCCAGAAAACATAAAGGAAATAAAACCGTGTAGTGGAATTAAATGTTACATGGATATTCATATATACATACATACACACTTTTGCTTGGAGGAATCTGCTTGCATTTGATAATTTTGATATTTGAACCATTTCTTTAAAGCCATTTCTGTAAAATTGTTTCTTTGAAGTGTCTCTTCACCTTTATCTAGCAGAGGGTAGGTAGTATCTTTGCTAATATTTTCAGTACATGGTTCTAATATGTTTACTCGAATATATTGCATAGCACATCATTTGCTAGACTGTGCTTTGTACACAGTAGATGCATGGTTAAGTATTTGGTTTGACTTGAATAGCATTCATGGAATGGAAAAATTAATCTTCCATCAGATATGATTTGGGATAGTATGATGCCCAGGGGACAGAGAAGGTTATTTTTAGTATTTTTTCTAAAGCCCATAGGCCTTTTTTAATTTGGCAAATAAAAAAAGTATCTAATTACAGGCATATTTTTCTACCCCCTGGAGAGATGTTCTCCACAGTGTCATTAGTAATCCATTCCTGTGCATGATTCTGTATACTCCACCTTATATGAAACCTCAGTTTCTACCTCTCTAATTAAAACTCATTTTCTCTATCTCTTCCTAAGTGATAACAGAGACTGTGGGGTCATCATTCAGCTGTCACAATATACCTACTTACTAGAGTTGATAATTCTTACCTTAAACAGTAGACATGGCACGACATTTAGAATCCAGGCTCTCCCCGCCCCCCACTTCTTTGTCCTTTACTCTTTCTCAGGCTCCTTATTTCAAAAATGGCAATGATGGTAATATCTCTAGTGTATGTGAGGGTCTTTTTGTGGTCAGTGATCGATAAACTCTGAAGTTCTAGATGGACGTTAATCACTGACATTATTTTGTTCTTATCCCCTTACCGATGAGGGGAGTGTTGTCAGTGTTGTGCATCGCAAGCCGTGAGTAGGCACCTTAGGTGAAGTGACACTGTGGCCTCAATGCAGGGGGCAGTGGGAGACTCAGCCTCCTGTTTCTTATGGTAATCTTTCAGTAGAGAGTAATTTGCAACGCTGGTATTTAGGAACCTAATTTAGCATTTATTTTTGGAATGTCTTTCAGGTGTGAGATCAAAAGGTGTTTAAGGTATGTTGTGGTCAGAATGCTTCATTCAGGTTCTCATTTTAATTTCCACAAGGGATGAGATGAGTGCAAGAACCATTATCACCATTTAACTGATGACAAAACTAAGGCTTAAGGGTCAGTCTGACATAGTCTGAGTCAAATTTAGGGATCGAAGCTGGTGCTCTAAGGTCAGTGATTTTTCTTCATAGCCCTTTGCCCATAGCTCTGTTAGGATGTCGGAGTACAACAGAATGAGTGGTCTTTTGCAACGGGGAGGGGTACTTGTGAATAGTACTTCCTGCTAATCCTGGATGCGACCTAGGCCCAAAGTGTGAAGATTACATCCTGTGGCATGATAATCCCACCGTTTCATCAGGTTAGGTCTGTGAACTCTTTTGTGGCATGTGTACTACCTGAATCCTAAAAAAACACCTTATTAATCTTATTCCTATTGAAAATATTTTTCAATTCTTTCCTCTTACTTCCAACTAGTGTGTATATAGATTGCCCCAATGATAGATATATTGCTGCTCTCCATTTTGATTCCAATGGCAAAAATCACTAATTAATCATAACACTTTTCCACAACACTAAACCTAGTTTTGGCTTTGGAATCTTTCTAAACCCAGGGCACCAAGGCAGCCAGTCACTATCATTTGCTGTGTGTTTTTTTTTTTTCTCCTTTTCATTGTTAATGTAGCTTGTAACATTCTCATTACTTAATCACATAGAGTCAGTTTAGTTTGAAAAGCAAGCTACGAGAAGAAAGGCACGAAATTCTATTTTTGTTGTATGAATAAGAACGTTATTAGAGACCTAGTGTTGAGTTGGTTGTGATCTTTTCCCCTGAAACTCAGCAGGAGGATTTCCAAGAAGTTGAGTGATAGATCTTTTATAGAGGGTAAAATACACTTGATGGAAAACCTGATGCAAAAGCTAATTAACAAAGTTACTAATCAGGGCATTTTATCCTGTTGAGAGAGGTTTTGAGAAAAGGATTAAATTTTTCATTGTAAGAACACTTTATTCCATTCCCGAGTTCAACATGGACATTTATTTATTGACTGTCACTGGTTTCGAATGGAAAAAGGAATTATTAACTAAGATCATTTTTCATTGTTAAAATTTCAGCCTTATTTTAGGTTCCCTTTCAGAGTCAGCTATAGATTTAACCACAAAATTTAGTAGGCTTTGCGAAGTTGGATTTTTAGAGCTGTGGTTAGTTGTTGTTAACTTCCTGTTCTTGACCTCCATCTGGATGGGTCTAGCCCTCCTAGGTCAAGAGACAGCAGATTCCTGCAGGTTTCTTGAATGCTTTGAACCTTTCTTTACCTAGAGAATGACATCTATGGGTTCTCAGCTTAGGCTTCCTGATTTCTAGGATTTTCTTCCAAGCACAGCATCAAAGATTAGACAGAGTGAGATAATGGGACTAGACAATGACGTGATTTATTATCTCTGCTGACTTCAGGAAAAGTCAGGTGGAGAAACAACAGGCCCAGTGCTGTTGAGAACACAGGTTCGACCTAATGTCTGGTCTTTCTTTCTGGGACATTTTTCTTTCTGTGGCACAACCCCTAAGGTGGCACTAGCAAGACCATGTGTGGACCTCACCTGCCATTGTAGGTGGGATGGCTTCATTTCATTTGGAGGTGACTTTTCTCATTGTCATGCCATTGACATGAACTAGGGTACCCCTGTCAGCATAACTGTATGTAGGTCTGGAGATCATGAGCACTGCTCAGTCAGGTTCCTTCTGTGTGCCTTACTCTTGTGGTAAAATGAACACAGATCATTCCTCAGTGACACCTGCCTTTTCTCTATATTTTGTTTGCTCTCTTTCTCCATGAAGTATGACTCTCGCCTCAGGCTCTGGATGCCTGGCACAGTTTCTTCTGCATTTGTTAACTGAATTCCTTGATATATTTCCTTGCTCCCTTTCAGTAGTTCCCCCTGTGATCAATATTTAACACTTAACATCTGTTGCCTAACTGGCTTATATTTTTTGTTTTCCCCAGATAGAATGTGGTCAGACCAGAAAGTGAGCCATTCCTTCTTCATCCACAGAAGAAGAGTTCTATAATATGTGCACTATAATTTTTGTACTCTTTGTCTCCCAATACTATGAATTTTCTGTTGTCCCATAATATTCATAAATTTCTCTTCCTATCTGTAATTCCTCTTTAGACTCTGGAAATGTAATTAGTAGCTTATAACATTTTAAAGTTAGCCACCTTTTTTTCCCCTTTTGTTTTTTATTCAGTTTATAATTTTTTTGAGGGGTTCCACCTATAAGCAAGGTATCAGGTGAGGTGCTTTTGGGGTTCAAAAATGAATGAAGGCTTTAGCTTCTTCCAAATGAATAGGGGAGATGAGATATGTACACAATTGCCATATAAAGTAGAAAATGATACAGATGTGGGCATGTAGAATAAGGAAAGGAACTATGGAAGGTCTCCTGGAGGAGGTGACATTTGAAATAGCCATGGGAAATCTAGACTTTAAGCTCCATGAGGGCAGGTTCTGTGGACACTTGGGTCCCATTGTATTCATAGGGCTGAGCATAGTCCTTAGCGTACAATAAGTGCTCCATGAATGTTTATTATGAAAATCATGAGTTGGGATTTGGATATGTAAATATGACATTGGAAAAGTCTTACTGAAAGGAAAGGAGTGATCATGGGGAGGAATAAGGTTGGAAGATGAGAATAGGAATCATCTGTGAGGATCATGTCTATCTACAAATGTATAAGAAGATAATGGTATTCATCTGTTAATTCTGGCTTTCTCTACATACCAAATTATTCTCATCACAGGCAGACAGCCTTTCTTGAAAAGGAGAGTTAGAGACAGAAATGTGATACTCTTTCTTTCCCCTTACCCAATCAGTCATTTCTCTTTAGCATTGATGGCTGAGTTATACACTTTTTGCGAGAACACTCTTGGAAAAGAAAGAGGTGACAGAAGGGCAATGATATTTTTCTTTGAAATGGAATTTGATTAGCCTCTCCTCTCTTCAGGCAGTGGGAAGAGTCCAACTGGAGAGGTTTTAAAATCTTCTAGTCATTTTCGAAGGCTTGGATGCATTAGCAGAGGTAATGGTGGTGTCATGGTGAAAGAATATTATCCTGCACCTGCCTGACCTGATCCCAGGTTCACAGACACAAAAAGGTAGAGAATAGTCAAACAAGGGAGGGACAGCAGGGAAGTAATCTTTAATATGGTCCACTGCCCATTTTATTGCCATGTCCGTTTTAGAGGATTTAAAAGATCATTTTACATTGTGTGGGTTAAAGAAACTAAGAACATCCATAATGTGATGAGAATTCTTCAGGTTTAGGCAAAATTAGATGGAGGTCAAAACTGTTGAATTTCGTAGCAGAGATTTCTCTGTAGTCATAACAATTGTTAAATCTTCCACAGAAATTGTAAATGATTTCAATTCATGGCACTTTTGGATTTTTAAAGTTAATTTGACATTCCTTAATGTCTATTGTATTTATAATTTAGCTGAAATTTGCACATACTTAAAATTTTTATATGAGTATTAAATTATTTTAGATTAGGGACTTTTCTTTGGGTGCTATTTCACTATAGCACTTTTTAGGGACCTTTTTAGTAGTACATATTTATGAATCTTAACCTGCCTCAATTCTGGTTGTCTGCGGTCAAGCCTTATCTCCTTAGCTTTACTGTAGGTCCCGGTTGGGTTAAGTTTCAGACAGAGCCATTGTCTGATCCAAATTTAGCCCTTGATGTGATTAGCATAATGGTTGGCCTGTCATAGTTCTTCAGAAATTATGGGATTGAATTAAAGCAAAGCATGTCAATTCTTTTGTTGTTGTGATATTTATTTCAAACCTGAGGCAAGAAAGTTGTAGTAGAAACTATTTCTACTCAAGAATTGTTACTCATCTTTCTTGATAACAGAAGTTAATTTTGTTTGGATCACCAAACAAAATGCAGGCCCAGAAGATGAACCAGGATTGATGTAAATTGGTCAAGATAATCCTACTTTCTTTGATAGAATTTTTATTTCCTGGCATCCCTTATAGTTAGTGGTCATGTAACCCGTGCACTGCTGACACATTAAGAGGAAAAAGCCTGGAGGGAGCTTCTGGGAAAGCTGATGCCCTCCCCTTTCCACTTCCTTTTGCTTTGAACCTGGACTTGATGCTGGAGCTGAAGTGGCCATTTTGCTCTGGTGATTCAATTATGAAGGTAAGAATGAAGAAAGACTGAAAGAATCTGGGTTTTGGATGGCATCATTAAATGGCACAACCGATGCCAGCAGCCACCTACCTCCAGACTTCTTATTTTGTAAAGAAAAAAAGGCCTGTTGGTTATGACCAGTGCAGTTGGATTTCTGTTCCTATTGAATTGAAGAAGAGGGAGAATGCCTCTGGCAGATCTTCTGTTCATCTAAGGGAAATCTGTGACAGGAGAATACTTGAAAATCACCTGACTCCTTCTTTTTTTTTTTTTTTTTTAAAGATTTTATTTATTTATTCGACAGAGACAGAGACAGCCAGCGAGAGAGGGAACACAAGCAGGGCGAGTGGGAGAGGAAGAAGCAGGCTCATAGTGGAAGAGCCTGATGTGGGGCTCGATCCCAGAACGCCGGGATCACGCCCTGAGCCGAAGGCAGACGCTCAACCGCTGTGCCACCCAGGCGCCCCCCTGACTCCTTCTCATAGGTGGTTCTAGGCAACTCCTGGTTACCAACAGAAGGCTTCAGGCTCTGTCGTAATCATTTTTTTTTTTTTAATGTTTTTTTATTACATTATGTTAGTCACCATACAGTGCATCCCTGGTTTCTGATGCAAGGTTCGATGATTCATTAGCTGTGTATAACACCCAGTGCACCATGCAAAACGTGCCCTCCTTACTACCCATCACCAGTCTATCCCATTCCCCCACCCCCCTCCCCTCTGAAGCCTTCAGTTTGTTTCTCAGAGTCCATAGTCTCCCATGCTTCACTCCCCCTTCTGATTACCCCCCTTTCTTTATCCCTCTCTTCCCCTACCGATCTTCCTACTTCTTATGTTCCATAAATGAGTGAAACCGTATGATAATTGTTTTTCTCTGCTTGACTTATTTCGCTTAGCATTATCTCCTCCAGTCTCATCCATGTTGCAGCAAATGTTGAGAAATCGTTCTTTCTGATAGCTGAGTAATATTCCATTGCATATATGGACCACAGCTTCTTAATCCAGTCATCTGTTGAAGGGCACCTCGGTTCCTTCCACGATTTAGCTATTGTGGATAATGCTGCTATGAACATTGGGGTGCATATGGCCCTTCTCTTCACTACATCTGTATCTTTGGGGTAAATACCCAGTATTGTAATGGCTGGGTCATAGGGTAGCTCAATTTTTAACTTTTTAAGAGACCTCCACACTGTTTTCCAGAGTGGCTGCACCAACCTGCATTCCCACCAACAATGTAGGAGGGATCCCCTTTCTCCACATCCTCTCCAGCAATTGCTGTTTCCTGCCTTGTTGATTTTTGCCATTCTGACTGGAGTAAGGTGGTATCTTAGTGTGGTTTTGATTTGAATTTCCCTGATGGCTAATGATTTTGAACATTTTTTCATGTGTCTGTTAGCCATTTGTATGTCCTCATTGGAAAAGTGTCTGTGCATATCTTCTGCCCATTTTATGATTTATTTGTTTCTCGCGTATTGAGTTTGAGATGTGCTATTCATGTTGGATGAAAGAGCTTATGTAGTACCTATTATTTTACCTGCCCACAACCTTAAATTATGTAAAGTGTTTATATTTTGTGTTTGTTTTATAGTTAGCATTATGTTGTATGCACTTTTCCATGTTTCTGTGTGGTTTAGAATTCATCATCTTTAATAGCAGTAGCTATCTCCCAGTGTCAGTGGTGCCCTGTTCATTGGTAGAGCCAGTTGCTAATGCTGTCTCTCCAGCATGGAAAACCAGTAGAGTTGTGGGGTCTGGACCAACAGTTCCAAGCCCCACTTATTATTAGAATCAGCCCAGGGGAAACTTAAAAAACAATAAGAAAAAACAGGTAACAACACCCAACTGTAGAGATTCTGATTTAGTGTTTTGAGTGGAGCCTGTATTTCTAAAATATCTCCAGCAGGTTTGGAGGATTTCCATGGTTGAGAAAACTCTTGAGGATAATTCTGTTCTTTCTATTAAAATAAGCTGGGGTGCCTGGGTAGCACAGTTGGTCGAGCATCCGACTCTTGATTTCGGCTCAGGTCATGATCTCAGGGTTGTGAAACTGAACCACATATCTGGCTCAACATTTGGCATGGAGTTCGCTTGAAATTTTCTTTCCCTCTCCCTCTTGACCCTCTGCCCTACTCTCGCACATGTGCTCTCTCTCCCTCCCTCTTTCTATATTTATTTATAATATAAATATAAGTTTATATTTATATTATATAAGTTTATATTTATATTATAAGTTTATATTTATAAATATATATTTATAACATATAAAATATATTTATAATAAATATAATATAAATATATAAATATATTTATATAAATATAAGTTTATATTTATATTATATTTATATAAATATATTTATATAAATATAAGTTTATATTTATATTATATTTATATAAATATTTATTTTAGGGAGAGTGCATGAATGGGGGGAGGGGCAGAGGGAGGAGAAAGAGAGAAGCAGACTCTCCGCTGAACACAGAGCCTGAGGTGCCCCCCCACCCTGAGATCATCATCTGAGCCATATCAAGAGTTGGTCCCTTAACCAACTGAGTCTCCCAGGTGCCCCTTAAATAAATAAGTCTTCAAAAAAAAAAAGAAAAACTAAGAGAAAAGTGTAATCAGAGCTGCTCTCTATAAGCATTGTACCAAGAACAAGAGTCAGAGGAATCGGGGATGCTGGAGGTGTTTCACTCTGACTTAATCATTAATATTTTATTTAATCTAGAATATTCTGAAGTTGAAATCATCTTTTTTTTTTTTTTTTTTTTTTTTTTGCTGTTAGTGAATTTGGGATCTCTTGATTTTCTACCTATGGTCACTCCTTTACCAAGCAATCTGGGGCTTCACAGTGTAGATACAAACCTTTGTTTTCACAGTGTAGATACAAACCATTGTTGACTGTTTTCCTAATTATTTCCAGTAGATCTCTAATTTTTGTGGAGCTGTGTTCGCTCTTAAGATGTAGTTTGGGGTCTTCGTTTATTCATAATAAACAACTCGTCCCATTTTCTCTTTTTTCTCTCTTTTTAAAATTTATTTTTAATTGAAGTGTAGTTAACATATAATACATTAATTTCAATGTAATGATTCGACGATTACATTATGAAAGGCTCACCATGATAAGTGTAGTTACCATCTGTCACCATACAAAGTTATTCTGATACTATTGACTATATTCCCTATGCTATAAATTTCATTCTCATTACTTACTTATTTTATTACTGGAAGCTTGTACCTCTTAATCCCTTGTACCTCTTAATCCCCATCACCTATTTCTCCTATTTCCCTAACCCCTTCCCTCTGGCAACCACCAATTTGTTTTCTATATTTATGAATCTGTTTGTCTGTTGTTGTCGTTTGTTCATTTTGTTTATTTTTTAGATTCGACATGTAAGTGAAATCATATGGTATTTGTCTTTCTCTGAATGATTTATTTCACTTGCCCTGTACTCTCTAGCTCCATCTGTATTGTCACAAATGGCAAGAGTTCATTCATTTTTATGGCTGAATAATATTCCATTGTGTGTATATATATCATATTGAGAATGATTCCAAGGTCTGGGGCCTGGGCAAGTGGTAGGATGGAGTTGTTATTTATTGAGGGGGATATCTTAGGGAAGCAGGTTTGGAAGGTAAAACCAGGGATTTGGTTTTGGCCATGTGAAACTTGAGATGTCTGTTAAGACTTCCAACTGGAGATGACTAGGTTCTGTAAGTTAGGAACTCAAGGGAGAGACAGTCTCAAGACATAAACTTGGGACTGATCAGCAGAAGTCTGGATCAGATCATCAAGAGTGTGAGTGCAATATAAACTATATAGTATAAACAGAGAAGAGAGGATGGCCAAGAACTGAGCCCTCAGATATTGCAGCATTAAGAGGTCAAGTAGTTGAGGTGGAATGAAAATAAGGAGTATGGTATCCTTGAAGTCAAGTGAAGAAAAGTATTTCACAGTGCAGGACATAACCAGTTGTTTCAATTGCTTCAGATAGATCAGATAATATGGGAACTGAAAATTGTTGACTTAATAAAGGTGATGAGGACCTCAAAGTTGCTAAGAGCTCTTTTGGGGAAATGGTGGAAAAAGCTTGATTCTAATTGGAGACCATAGCATGGACAACTTTTTAAAGAATTAAAAAAAATCTTTTTATTTAAATGCAATTTAATTAACATATAGTGTATTATTAGTTTCAGGGGTAGAATTTAGTAATTCATCAGTTGCATGTACACCCATTTCTCATTACATCAAGTGCCCTCCTTAATGCCCATCACCCAATTATCTCATCCCTCCACCCACCTCGCCTCCAACAACCCTGTTTGCTTCCTAGGGTTAAGAGTCTCTTATTGTTTGCCTCCTTCTCTGTTTGTGTGTGTGTGTGTGTTTACCTTATTTTATTTTTCTTTCCCTTCCCCTATGTTCATCTTTTTGTTTCTTAAATTCCACATATAAGTGAAATCATATGATATTTGTCTTTCTCTGACTATTTCCCTTAGCATAATACCCTCTAGTTCCATCCATGTCATTGCAAATGGTAAGATTTTGTTCTTTTTGATGACTGAGTTATATATATATCTATATATATATGTATATATATATCTATAAATATATATATATCTATAAATCTCACATCTTTAGATATATTTTATATATTTTATATATTTATATATATTTATATATACATTATATATATCTATGTATTTCTATATCTATATCTATATATATTTATGTCTATATCTATATATAGATATATATATTATATCTATCTATATCTATCTATCTATATATCTATATCTATCTATCTATCTATATATCTATATCTATCTATCTATCTATATATCTATATATATCTATATATCTATATATATCTATATATCTATATATCTATATATATCTATATATCTATCTATAAATATATATATATTATATATCTATATATCTATATCTATATCTATATCTATCTATATCTATATATATCTATAAATATATATATCTATAAATCTCACATCTTCTTTAGATATATTTTATATATTTTATATATTTATATATTTAGATATATTTATAGATATATAAGTATATATATATCTATAAATCTCACATCTTCTTTATCCATTCATCTGCTGATGGACATCTGGGCTCTTTCCATAGTTTGGCTATCGTGGACATTGCTGCTATAAACATTGGCATGCATGTGCCCCTTCAAATCATTGTTTGTATCCTTTGGGTAAATACCTAGTAGTGCAATTGCTGGGTCATAGAGTAGTTCTATTTTTAACTTTTTGAGAACCTCCATACTGTTTTCCAGAGTGGCTGCACTAGTTTGTATTCCCACCAACAGTGTAAGAGGGTTCCCCTTCCTCCACATCATCGCCAACATCTGTTTTTTCCTGTGTTTTTTATTTTAGCCATTCTGACTGATGTGAGGTGGTATCTCATTGTGGTTTTAATTTGTATTTCCCTGATGCTGAGTGATGTTGAGCATTTTGATGAAAAACTAAATAAATATGAATGCAAATGCTTTTTCCTTCTTTGGGATGGGATAAAGGCATTGAAAAAATCATACAGTTCTTTAAAAATACTGATGATGAAGTGGTTAGAAGAAATTCCCATTTTTTTTTTCCTTAAAAAAACCTGAAATTTCCCATGAACAACATTGGAATAATGACTTGTTTTAAGTGTGAGTCATAGGATTTTCCTTGGCGTAGTCAAATCAAATAATGTGAAACTTACAAAGCTTGGAAAGTGCTACCTTACTAATCAGTTGTGTTTAGTTAAACTTTTCTGATTTTCCCTCTTAGCCTTGGGGACTGATGGTTAAGAAACAGAAAGAAATTGACACACATGGAAGTGTTTTTCTTTTCTTCTGTTGTTGTCCCCGTTTTTAGGTGGTTTCAGAGGGATTGTAGGTGTAAATTGGCCTACTTTGATAGTCAATTATCATTTAAAATAATTTTGAATTGTTTAACAGGCAGATTATAAGTAATTTTCACATACTAAAATAGGACAACATAATCAGCTTCTGTTTCCCATGTGTTTAATGTTTCAAGAACTAATTTACAACTTGTATCAATTTGAACTTTAGCTCCATTTGTGAAGTTTATGTTTTTAGCCACATCTCACATCATATCAAAGGTGATATGCTGATAGCTTAATTTCTTTATAAAAACATATTTGTGGCTTTTAATTGCTATTGGTTAGGCTTTTGTATTAAGAACATGAGCACACATTCTCCATAAGGAGGTATTCAGGCTTTAAACATTTATTTGTTCGTTCATACCAAGCCGACCTAAAGGGTGATTAGCCGTGAAAACGTGGGTACAAGTAGAGCTCAAAGAGCACAAGATGGAAAGGGAAGCTAAAGGTGATTGTAGTAGGAGGAGAACTTCTCAGCAATGAGCCTTGAAGATGTTTTGTTTATATTCCTCTTTGGAAATGTGGCTACTAGAAAACGTAAAATTACATATGCAGTTTGCTTTACATTTCCATTAGATTGTACAGAGCTAGCCTAAGAGGCAGGACTTCATGAATGGAGGTGCATCTGCCAGAGTCAGAATGCCCCTATTGCAGTGGAGATGTCCCATAATTTTTACTGGAACATCATGGTTATAGTCATGACAAGGCAGGAATGGGAGCCTGTCTCTAAACCCAATTCATCTGGCTTATTTGGTGACGTTGTAAACTGGAGACATGTGGATGATTTTTGAGCTCTTTTTGGAACTTGGAAATATATGGAAGAAATGTTTTCTATCTATATAAATCTAAAGTACATCTGGAGAATAGTTTCATGTGGCTGCCTTTGGTTTCCAAAATGGAAGGTATTAAACTCTGGGAGAGTTGCTGTTTCCTGCTACTTTTGTGATTTAGTCCAGCGATTCATGATAAAAATGTGAAGTTTACACATATATGTGCAAAATCTCTTTCTACTTAATTGACTACATTTGGGGGTAATTGTCTTGTAGATTGGATACTCCAATGCATTTTAAAGCCTGGTTGGAGCTAATGTACTGCACAGTCCAAAGATTCTCATGTGGTTATTTGTAATAAAATATTTTCTCCCATTTGATACCTGTTTTAGGGCCTAAAGTGTGAAATGATTAGTTCTACTTAAAGATAAAAATCAGTGGTAACTGTATGCATAATATTGCCCTGCAGGTGTTGATCTCTTAATTTATATTTTTCCTACATGGTGCTTAAGAATTCAGTTGTCAGGTTGAAAAATAGACAAGCGAGATGACAATCTATTTTAAATAAGTCTTTAAACTTGGAAAGTTATGGCAGCAATCTCAAGATTATAAAATTGTAGAAGTGAACAGCATAGGGTCCAAAAAGTCTGTCTTATGTGGTCTCTGGTATTTCTTTCTGCATTAAAGACATTCTAGAAAATGCAGACAAGTTTATCAAAGAAAATAAAAAAAGGATTATACTCTTCCATTTAGTGGAATTCCACAACTTCTTATGTTTCAATGTATTTCTTTCCAGTCTTCTTCTATGCATATATCCTATTACGGAAATGAGATCATGTTTTACTTATTTGGCAAAAACATATTGAATTCACGGGGCACTTGAGTGGCTCAGTCAGTTAAGCATCTGCCTTTGGCTCAGGTCATGATCTCAGGGTCCTGGGATTAAACATCCAGCTCCCTGCTCAGCAGGAGTCTGCTTCTCCCTCTGCCCCTTCTCCTGCCCCTCCCTCTGCTTGTGTTCTCTCTTTCTGTCTTCTCTCAAATAAATAAAATCTTTAAAAAATATATATTAAATTCTTACTGTGTGACAGGCATTGTTCTAGACGCTGAGGATACAGTGGTGACTGAGACTGACGTTGGCCCTCCACTCTAATAGGAGAAACTAGACAGTAAGCAGTTCAGTTGCAGTTCAGCATCTTAAGGGATTTGATGGGGGAAATATGGCATGCTATGAGAGCACCGGAGTACTATCTTATAATCATATGTGCTTCTTACACTTGAAAAAATAAATGTAGGGGAAGCTAGTTATCTCTTGCCTCCTGAATGATATGTTAGAAACAGCCTCCTCCTATTTATTGTGACTTGTTTATTGTTCTTTTCTGCCATTCTCAGTGTACTAGAATCTCCTTACTCTGCCCCAATTCTTATACCTAGCCCATTGGCAAAAGGGAGACTTTCTTTGTTTCCCTATCTTTTCTGGGAGCAAGCGAGATTCTCGATGGAATAGTTGGAACCAGTTTAGCCCAACCCAATGGGATGGATGGTTTCCATTTGTAATATCAGTGTTACCATATCAGAGCTTCTGGACTTTGGCAGTGTTTCTTTTGGGGAAATGAGAAGTTTGAAACGAAGAGTTTGGTGAGTATTTTCTGGGCAACCTGGTCTGGTATATGTATTAGTTTTTTGTTGCTATGTAACAAATTTCTCCAAAACGTAGTGCTTTGAACAATGGTATTTATCATCTCACAGTTTCTGTGGGTCAGGAATCTGGGAGCAGCTTATTTGGTTCCCCTGGCTCAGGGTCTTTATAATGTTGTAATCAGTGTGTAGCTGAAGCTGCAGTCTTATCTGAAGGCTTGACGGGGGGAGGATCTGCTTCCAACCTTATCCATGAGGTTGTTAAAGGATTCAGTTCCTTGCAACCTATTGGACTGAGGACCCCAGTTCCTCATGGGCTGTTTTTGGAAGCTGTCCTTAGTTCTTTGCCAGTGGGGCCTCTCCATAGGGCAGCTCACACATGGTAGCTGGCTTTTCTCAGAGTGAATGTGCAGGAGAGAACAAGAAAGAGAAAGGGTATAAGGAAGGCTGTAGTCACAGTGTTTAATAACCTAATCTCAGAAGCGACATCCCATCCTTTTTGCAATAATCTGTTCAATTGAAGCAAGTTGATAGGTTGAGACCACTCTGAAGGGCATGTGTATCAGGAGATGGGGATCATTGGAAACCATTTTAAGAAGCTGCCTAATGCAACATCCTTAATGGTTCTCTCCCAATTAGTATTCACACAGGACTCAGTGTTTCCTCATTGCCAGCTCCTCCACCTTTATTTTAGTGGATTGCCTTCCATCTATAGCCTGTAACCCAATGAGGGCAGGGACCATGTCTGTGTTGTCCATGACTGCACCCTGAAGGCTTACATTTGTGGCACAAAGTGATGTTCAGTATTGAAGGAGTGGAAGAGGCGATAAATTCAATAAAAACTTTTACTTCTCTTCTCACCTGTGTCAACTGCTTGCTTCTGTTGGGTTTCCTGGACCCACCCTGTTTACTTGACCCCAAGTGACAACCCTTGACTTTAGACCTAATTCTTGCATCTCAGACCTGATTTTTGGAAGTCCCTTTGGCCCCAGAGCTCCCTTCTTCTTGCCTCCATTCTCCCTTTCCTGACCTTCTCCCATACCTAACCCAGCCTCCAGGGTCCTGGCCTTCTCATTCCAGGAAGAGAAGTATGGAATCTCTTTCCCAGAGGGAAAGATTTTGGTGGGCGATTACTATGTAAATCTCCCTTGTTATGGGTTAAAATCTGGGAAGATATGACCTGGTAACCTTGGGAGCATCCTGGGTCTCCCCTTTGATGCAAGTACCAAGGAAGAACAAACAAGGATGGCTGCTCTCATCCATTTCAAAAAGCTAAAATATGAGGGTGGCCTTTCTGGACAGTTAGATTTTGGCAAACCCTAGCTCTTCATACTCACACTCATTGATAAATATTGCTACAATGAAACTAACAGAGTTCACCATTAAATAAAAGAAATAACAGGGGCACCTGGGTGGCTCAGCCGTTAAACATCTGCCTTCGGCCCAGGGCCTGATCCCGGGGTCCTGGGATTGAGCCCCACATCGGGCTTCTCCGCTGGGAGCCTGCTTCTTCCTCTCCCACTCGCCCTGCTTGTGTTCCCTCTCTCGCTGGCTGTCTCTCTCTCTGTCAAATAAATAAATAAAATCTTAAAAAAAAAAAGAAAAGAAAAGGGGGTTGCCTTGTAAAAAAAATTAAAGAGATAACAGAGACTAGTCATTTTCAAAAGAAATTTAGAAATAGGAGATTTTCTTACTATGTTGGTTGTGATCTCTGATCTGTTGATGTCTCCTATTTGTTACTCTTCATATTTAAAGCTTCCTGGTTGACTTTTTACTTTTCTCTCCTGCCTTCTGCCCCACAGAAGCCTTTTTAGGAAGGTGTATAATAGTGGGGTACTAATAGCAGGGACTGTAGAGTTAGACTGCTTAGCTCTACCACTTACCAGTCTCATGACTTGGGCAAGTTACTTAACTTCTAAGTCGTCTTATCTGTAAAATGAAAATAATGATGGAACCTACCTTTAACATTAGGGAGTGGAATGAATGAAATGTTACACTCAAAGCACTTCATATATGGCCAGGCATACAGTAAGCATTTAATATAAGTATTAGCTGTGTTCATTGTTTGAAAACACATACTGGATGACCTCTCTGCATAGAGGTGCAGATGCAAAGTGTGAACTTGATTGAGGATGTGGTTATAAAAAAAGCAAAACAAAACTGGGCAATTCCGCTTTAGACCAGGGGTTGGCAAACTAGGACCTGAGGGCCAAGTCAGTTCCACTTCCTGTTTTTGTAAAGCCCATGAGCAAGAATGGATTTTCATTCTTTTTTTTTTTTTTTTTAAGATTTTATTTATTTATTTGACAGAGATAGAGACAGCCAGCGAGAGAGGGAACACAAGCAGGGGGAGTGGGAGAGGAAGAAACAGGCTCATAGCGGAGGAGCCTGATGTGGGGCTCGATCCCGTAATGCCGGGATCACGCCCTGAGCCGAAGGCAGATGCTTTAACCGCTGTGCCACCCAGGCGCCCCTGGATTTTCATTCTTAAATGGTTGAAAAAAAATCCAAAAGACAGCATTTTAGAGCACATGAAATACTAATGACCATGCCAATGTCCAAAAGTGAAGTTCGTAAAATAAATTAAAAACAAAGTTTAAAAATAAAAAATTGATTAAAAATAAAATAAAGTTTATATGATGGCCACATTCATTCATTTCAGCATTGTCTCAGGCTGCTTTTGTACTACATTGGCAGAGTTGCAGTAGTTGCGACAGAGACTGTTTGGTTGGCAATGACTAAAATATTTACCATCTAGCCCTTTACAGTAAAAGTTTGCTGACCCTTGCTTTAGATCAATATGCTGCTGTCTATTTCTGGCATAAAGTTGGGAGGGGTGGAGCTGGTGAGATGGGGAAGCCGAAAAGCTCTGCAACTAATCGCTTGTTGAATCTTAAGTATGCTTTCATGATATGGTGATGTCCCAGATTAGTCACATACCATATTCAGATTGAGGAAGTAACACATCCTGAGGTTGAATAGACTAAATGAGTTTCAAATTCCCTCCTCTTTTAGTTACAGAAATGGACTCTGTATAAAAATATCAAGTTATTGAATCTACTTTTTTCTGAAATAGCACACACATTAGTATGATATGTAGATTTTTTTTTTTTTTTGGTTGTTACTAGCTTGCCTTCCATGTAAGTTTATGGGATCATTATGATGAAAATATATTAGTTAAATTTCCATTAACATTAGACTGAAAAATGCAGATGAAGTGCTGTCCTGGTGCATAAAATAGACCATTACAATACATGAAATTACTCTAGTTATCATCTCAAATAATTGGGGAGACAATTGCTGACACAAAGTCAATTTTAAAACCACAGGAAATTGAAACACTAAAGGAATTTATATTCTGTATTTGTGAAAGTAAGACACAAGGATCTAATTAGAATTGACATAGTAGTAATAGTTGACTTGATATAAATTTGATTTTATGTATTAATTTTCAGTTGCTGAGTAATGATGAATTTTCTCTCCCTTGTATACATTTGTTTTTCTCCATATTAAGCTGTCATTAAGCTGTCATAGCATAAGTTGCTCATTTGCGGTTCCTCAAGTATGGGTTATATGTAGCCTTTTAAATTAGAAGTTAATAGCTCGGGGTATGAAGTCTAACAGATTATAGCTGGGTTCTAGCTTCTGTTCTGCTCCAGTTTTGACCTTGCTCCAATTTTCTTAGCTTCAGTTTCCCCATCTGTAATATGGATTCATTCACAGAATTGTATCATCAAATGGTTGTGAGATTGAGAAAAAACATGTGAAGTACTTGGTTATAGTGCATGGAATATAGTGAAAGTTTATTGAGTGTTAGATGTATTGTTATAAATTAATTAATCTTATTTAATGTTGCTAATATTAATCAATATAATTTAGATGTTCTGCCATCAGTGGGAATGTGAGAATATTATGGGCCCCACCTGTTTGGAGCCATGTTGTAGCTTGTAGCTGGTGTAGCTCTTAGAATTTGAAAGCATGGAACACCTCCTAACCACAGAACTCTTTAGCTCATTTCCTTGGGGAGTGACTCTCTCACCCATCAAAAGCATGTTTCCCCCATTTTGGGCATCTTGCCAAAGCCCCATCAGCCCATACAGATTCCTTCCCAGGGCAAAAGCTAGCACTATAGCACAAGAGATCCAAGGGCTGGGTGGTATGGAAACTTCTTAGTTCCTTTCCAGTTTTCTAAGGCCATGGCACACACAGAAAATTATAATCTTTCCCTGTCACTCTAGAGTGAGAGGCTAATGTTGACCGTGGCTAGAAATGCCTGGTTGGGGTGGTGGCATGAGAATCAATGACTTCTCAGTACACTGGTAACCCACAATCATATGGCTTTGCCATGGTGTACAGTTAGGCAGCTCCGTCTCTGAGCAGAGTCTGGATGCAGTGGTAGGATGTTAGGCTATTCAAGGAGGCCAAATTTGCCCACGGGGTAAGGGCATATTTATAGATGGTTGCAACTGGACCTGAACTTTTGGTGGGGTAGAGTGGAGGAGGAAGGTGATACCTCACAGAAGAGTGACTCTCCTTATATGACTGCTGGAATTTCTAGTGTCTTTCACATGTTCCTGCTGTATATGTGTGTGGGGGGGTTATGTTTGTGTGGAAATAAATGAAGATCGCCTAAGTGAGAGCTAACAGAGGCTATGTATTCAGAGCTGGCCATAACAAGGAATGGAGTCACCATCACTTGCATTTGACAAAGATTCTTAGAGGCAGTGGGTGGAATAGAAAATCTCAACAGTGAAAGAAGGGGAGACTTCAGTTATATATGGTTTGATTGGAGGATGTTGGCATGGGGAAGCTGCAGGCAGGCTAACTAGAAGCAAGGCATCCTATGTGATTTGTTTTGGAGAGAATATTTGGTTTCCTTTGGTTGGTCCTGAGTTAGAAGCCAGAATAAAAAAAATAAGGAAATTGGCAGTCATTGACCAAGCCTGACGTTGCAGACTGGTTGAGCAGAGTTTTTGAGGCAGAATTCTACTGTCACGGCCACCCATGTCCATTCGTGTATTCAGTCTTTCATTTCTCTCTTTCATCATTCTTTTGCTTGTGACTTGCTGACCAATTCATGGGAGGTTAGAGATTCAGACCCTCCCCTGACAGAGATGGTCCAGTTTTCTCCATAGACAATTGCATTGCAAGATCTTCTTGACATTTTTGTTGTATTTCAGAGCAGTCCTTTGACCACTATGATAGAGTGAAAACACTTAACAGTCCTTATAAGTTGCTTCAGAACCAGAAACACGGATTGCTTAACCCAGGCCAAGAGAATAAATTCCATAGGCCTTGAGAATCAATCTTAGGAAGGCAGGTAACTGTTTCCTTAAGGCACTGTTTAGCCTATTTTGCCTTTTCTGTTTCATGGATCCATGTGTAGCAAGCAACATTGGCAATGGCACAGACACCACCATCACTTAGCCAAAAAGAAATCTAGAGCAATGCAATTTCATCACTGCTTATGCCATTGAGTTGAGACTGATCTGTATTCATCTGGAGTAGAAGTGGTATTATTAATAATGTCTGCCAGAGTTAGTCATTAATTTCTTACAGATGTTTCTATTTGTAAGATTCCCATCATTGGGAGTACTGCTCTGATTGTTTGCATAAACAGTGAGTCAGTCATTTCCCCAGGTAGAGTGCCTGAATAATCAAGGGTGGCCTCATTTTGGAGTGCATGTCCAGCCTTGGTGATATATAGAATTAGAGGCTTTGTGCATGGACAGGTCTTGGAATATTATTCCTAAAGTTCATGAGGTCTTAGTTTGAGGCAAACAGGATCAGGCATCTTGGCTGCAGAAGGAGTGGTAGGTGCTTGTGAAGATACAGGATAGAAGGAGTTGTTCATAACATGAAGCATCACATTAGTTGGGTTAGGCATTTGAATTTCTAAGAGTTTCCTTCAGGTGGCAAATATTTGGACCCTTACTTTAGGAAATTTGTTGAATTCAAATGTGAAATTACCTAGGATTGGAACAACAGATTGTAATAATTCGTTTTTTTTTTTCCCCTCCTCTGGGAGAGAGGGTACTAGTAGAATCACAGATTGGTTTGGTTAAGGTCATTTGGCCACATAGTTGTAAGTAGAAGTGCCACTGACTATAACTCCCAGTGATCTCATTTGATGAGACTGAAATTGTCCAGAGGACTATATCATGGGTATCTAGTGATGGATGGCAGTCAGTAACACTGAGGAAGTGGCTACTGTTTAGGATGATTAAGAATGAACATTTTCTTTCCTAACAATTACAATACAGAAGAAAGAGAAGAGAAAAAATGCTATCATGGGTGGACAACAACCAGGGGTCTATAGGGAAAGAAAAATGATTATAAGGAGTCAGATGAAAAACAAAACAGGAATTAGATAGGTTCTGCAAGCGCCCTTGAGTGGAAGCTGTCCCCTATTTGAGGTTGTCATCTTGTTGCAGAGGTCTTGGGTCAGCTGTCTACTTCTGAGAATCAGCCACTTCTAGGGGGTCCCAGAGAATCCTCAGTTTGAGGTCCCCAGGTTGGAGTAGCATTCTAATTCTGTGGAATTCTGTGTCTCTAGTTGTGAAGCATGAGCCCAGGGACTGACTCCTTGGAGTTTCACTGCTGTATTTGTTGTTAATAGTACCAGATAATGTCTCCTCCAGCAAGGTTCAAGAGCGGTTTTTCTCTGATGTTTCTTTCAATTGAGAAATCTTATTGAAGATCATGGAGAGGCTGTTTAGGAAGATGTTGTAGAAAGGAGGCCTTCACCTGTTGGAGATAGGGCTGGCTATAGTACATGAGTCCCTTGCGATATTTTGCCATGTCTGCGACTAGCAGGACAGAATCTAGTATTTGAAGTATAATCCCTAAACAGATGGGCTTTTCAGTTATTCATTCATAGGAGAATAATGTGTCCCCAAGGAAGTGGACCACATTGCCATAAGGGTTAGTGGGAGTACCTTTGGCCAAGATGAAAGAGCCACTGTCAGATCAGCACCTTCTTTAACTCCTGGATGTTGTCGACAGTTACTTTATAGCTTATTTTGAAAATCTCCTATAGTTTCATCTTTTCTCATCTTCAGGATGATTGAACTGTGGTCCAGTCTATTTTTATTGGAAACATTTTGGGTATGGCTTTTTAGAAGATTTTGCCCTACTTTTCAGGCCTTTTGTTGTATTTTTTTTTTTTTTTTTTTACCCTCAGGTTTATTGTGAAAAGAGAGATCCTGTAGGTCTTTTCCTACAGTCCAATTAACTTTTGCTACTCAGAATTTAGATTCCAACAAACATGCGTACAAGTTGACAAAAACCTGGTAACCCTGGATCATATGCATTCAAAAGAATTCTGAATTCTTCTGTGAATAGTTGTTGGTCTTGTCTGGATTTAGGAAAACCCTTCGTATGGCTCTTATTCAGCTTGGGTCTGAGGTTTAAATTCTGTAGTTGCCTAAATACCAAGTTCTTGGATGGAATGCATCCTTAGACACAATTGGCATCTTGGGGTTATTGGGAAAAGGTAGAGGATTGGACAAGGGAAAGAGGAATAACAAAGGTGCAGATAGAGCAGAAGGATAAGGGGAAAGAGGAAGCCTGGCTATAGGGAGGCAAATGGAGGACGGGGCAGGGGAAGATTTACTAGGGACATGAGTCTAGTTTGTTGTTGCTTAAGATGATTAAATTGTTCATTAGCTTTGGCCAAAAAATCTTTCAGTGGCAATTTTAAAATCAGAATTTTGTTTGGAGGCCTCTACCTGCCAATAAAAAAATGCTGCTGTGTAAGGATGGCTTCTAGTGCTATGGGAGCACATGGGAGGGTTGCTCAATGCTATGGTTTGGACTGGGTGGGGCAGGAAGCCTTCCCTGGCTGGTGATGTGTGGAGCCCCCAGAAGATGTAATTAGATGGGCCAGTGGGGGCAGAGGTCCATGGAGGGTGTCAGAAGCCAAGTGAGCAGGAACACTTACTCTTCCTAACACTAGTTAGACCTTGGGGTAAGAGGGGAATAGGTCAGCTGGAACCTCTGTTGCCTTCACTGAGATGAGGCCTAAGAAGGAGGAACAAATCTGTATGTTAGAGACAAAGAAGATATGTATATTTTTCTTTCTAGTCTCTTTCATGTTCACTTGTGAACACAAGTGTACCCACACACATGCACATGCATTCATGTACAGCATACACACACACAATAAACAAAGGCTTCAAATGTAGGAGGTCCTCAAAAACCCAACTAATACTAGCTCCTGTAATCTGGGAGGAAGTTTTAGTTTCTACATTCCTTAAATGAAGAATTCTAATCCCTACCTTCCAGCTCTGTTTAAAAGATTACATAAGGTAACATACATTCAGTGTGGCACCCGATGTATATTAACTGCTCAACAACCGTAAGTTCTCTTTGAACTGTAGAGTAAGTGTTGTTCAACCTTAGTGATCACTCAGTATTTTTATTTTCTTCTGTGTCAACTCATTTAAAAAAATGCTGCCCATTGGGCCTGAAAAATCCCCCCCATGGCACCTCTCAAATAAACAATTTTGTTTAATCAAATGTTTTCTAGATTGTCCAGCGAAGGTGGCATTGGTGAAAGGAGGCGAGATGGGTGCAAGAATTAGGATTGTAATGAAAGTTCATGTAAGAAGCAGGGGCTTTTCCTGGAGGAAGAGAGGAATTAGATTTTGATGACCCCATGAGAGCTGGCAACAGTTGGTTGAAAGCAGTGCCTGTGTACTTAGTGTCTTGGACCTTCAACCTGACAGTTGTCTGCCTTCCATTGCAGACACGATAATGTATGCCTCCCTAGTAAGAAGACTAGAGAGAATGATCTTTCTGTATTAAAACCAAACTCTTAGGACCAAAAATGGAGATGGCAGGAGAATCTTTACCAGTTTCATTGGTGACTCACAGAAAAGCTTGCCCAGATGGACACTGGTCTAGTGAGAACCACAAAATCACCACTCTGTGAGACTGGCTCAAACAGTAGGTTCATAGGGCCTAGTACCTGTGTTCTATACTGTGATTCTTTTTATGGCAAACAATACTTTTAGATAGCACAATAGAAAATAGAAGGATGAAAGAGAAAAAAAAAGAATGGCATGAGTCCTCTGAGCAGATGGGAACCAATAACAAAATCTGGGTATTACCAAATGGAGAACAAATAGCCAAGAACTCCATGCAAAGAGAGTGGTGGTCAGACCCAGTGCTGACTCACCACATTGAAAGAGAGTTGACAAGCTGTGACAGCAAGGCAAAAGGGACCTCCTTGGGTACCACACCTGGGGGTCAGCAAACATTTTCTGTAAAGGCCCAGGTAGTAAATATTTTAGGCTTTTCAGGCCAGACAGTCTTTGTTGTGACTGTATGAAAACAGGTAGAGATAATATATAAATGTAAAGGAGAGCCTGTGTTCTAGTAAAATTTTATTTATGCATGCTGGAATTTAAATTTTATATAAATTTTATATGTCATGAAATTTCACTCTTTTGATTTTTTTTTCAACCACTTGAAAATGTAAGAACTGTTCTTGGCTAATGGGCCATACAGAAACATATGGTGGGTTGGATTTGGCCCTTGGGCCATAGTTTGCTATTCCCGGCTTAGTAGGGAATGGATAAATTCTCACATGGGTGTAATAGAGCAACAGTAAGAGTAAAAGTAATAGCAGCCAATAGTTGACTAAACACTTAGGTCAAAGTACAGGTGTCAGATGTGGTTTTAAGCATTTCAGATAAATTATCTCATTTATTCTCTTGATAACATTATGAAGTAGTACCATTATTCCTCCCATTGTTCAGATGAGGAAACAGAGGCTCAGAGAGAGGCTCAATGAGTGGTGGAACCCTGGGAGTCTTCCTCCAGAGTCCTTGCCTGCATTATTAGCTCTGTCGACCACCAAGACACATCATCATAATCAGACACATTGAAGTGGTCAGGGGCTCACTCAGTGAAGGAGAAAGCAGGCAGCACTAGATGCCTAGGGACCCCCTCTGCCAGGCTACCAGGATGTGCCCTGACTCCCAACAGGAGAAGGTCACTGCTTATATCTTATTTTTGTCTTGTTTAAAGTTTTAGTGTTTTTTTTTTTTTAAAGATTTTATTTATTTATTTATTTTACAGTGAGATTGAAAGAGAGAGCAAGAGAGAGAGAGTGAGAGCAAGAGAGAGCACGCACAAGCAGGGGGAGGGAGAGGGACAAACAGACTACCCTGAGCGCGGAGCCTGACTCTGGACTTGATCCCACAACCCTGAGATCATGACCTGAGCCAAAATCAAGAGTCCGATGCTCAACCGACTGATCTACCCAGGCACCCCTAATGTTTTGGTGTTTTTAAAATGACAATTATTCTTCCTTTTCCAGATATAAAAGCAGCATGACACAAGCTCATTATGAAAAATTGAGAGAATGTAGAAAATCTTGGAAAAGAAAATAGGATCCCCTGCATCTTGCCATCCAGAATTAATTCCTGTTAGTAGTTACAATATTTCATTCCTGTCTTTCTCTCTCAGTAGTATTTTATGTACATATTGTACATCTTTTTAACAGCTTTATTGTAATATAATTTACATACAATTCACCCATTTAAAGGGTACAATTTAGTGGGTTTTGGTATGTTACATTGTTAAATTTTAAAAATCATGGTAAAATATATATAACACAAAATTCATCATTTTAACCTTTTTTAAGTGTACAATTCCATGGTGTTAATTATATTCACAGTGTTGTGCAGCCATTGCCACTATTTCCCAAACGTTTTCATTGCTCCAAACCGAAACTCTGTAACCATTAAACAATAACTGCTTACTTCCCTTCTTCCCAGCCTCTCCTAGCCTCCGGTCTACCTTCTGTCTCTATGGATTTGCATGTTCTAGATATTTCATGTAAATGGAATCATATATTTTGTCCTTTTGTGTTTGGCTTATTCACTTAGCATAATGTTTAAGTTTCATCCATATTGTAGCATGTGTCAGATGTACATATTGCGTTGTAGCCTACTTCTTAATTTAACAGCATGCTGTGAAAATGTTCCTGGGTAGGCAGGGGCTAGACAGTAGAAGAGTGGGCTGAGTTTTATAAGCCATGCTGTAGAGTTTGGATTTCCTCCTGTGCGCAATGAGGGAATGGCAAAAATTTTTTTCTTGTCCTTTTCTTAAGCTGGGGGATGACAAGATGAGATTTCCGTTTCAGAAAGAGCACCCCGGCACAGGTATGGAAGAGGCCTGGGACTTGGTGATTTTGGTCTCAAACTTGAGTAAACAGAGTTGCGCATAGTGTTTCTAAAAGTGCAGATTCCCTGGCCCCACCTTGAAGTCCTCACTCAGGGTGGACTGAGGGTGGGAACCTGCATTTTAAAATCTGTGTCTTGGTTGATTGTTATGCAGATGTTCCTGGACTTTATTTTGAGAACTATTGGACTAAAGGTTGGAACACTAATTTGTAGTTTTTCTCAATTTGTTTTTTAAAATTTCAATGATAGGTAAAATGTTTTTCTATTTAAAGTGAAACAAAACCACTCTGTAGTTGCATCTTTTTTTAAGGCAAGAATATTAGCACTTGGGGATTTGTTTTGACTAGAAGAAACACCTGATGTTGCAGTGTCACTGCCTGATGACTTCTGCCTCTAACTGTATAAATTCTCTTTTTCATTAAATCAATCGGGTACACCTTGCTTGTACCAACATGGGTTTTAAGCAACTTTGTGTAAGGAACCTACTTTACCGTTCCCTCCTATGTCCCATGGTATTTGGTTCTGGAGTGGACAGTCATGAGTATTTAATGAAGTGATTTGAAAACAAGGGATTAAATTCTAAGGTTGAAATATTGTGTGTTTATTTTTCTTGCTGTGAATGGCTTGTTCAAATTGAAATTCAGCAAATCTCTTTTTTGAAAAAATGGCCATTTTTATTCATCAGGAATTTATTCCTAAGGCTTGATTACACATTTAATCTATTTCTCGTTATAGTCCTTCCTACTCTGCTCTGTTCTCTACTCCTTAATGAATCACCATCCACAGATTCAGTTCCTTTTTTTTTCATATCATAAAATTATTCTGAAGAAATGATACTCATTATACTGCCATATAGACTGACTACTGTTTGTTTTTATATGTGGCTGTCCTAAAAACCAATTGCAGCTATCCTGTTTACCTCTCGCAAGGGACAGCAGGATATGAGGAGACAACATCCTCCATTAGGTGGGTTTGCCAATAGGTGGTCAGATTTTTGAGACACCAAGAGAGCTCAGACTCAAATACCCTAAGAAAGCCTGTACTGTAAGGAAGGAGAAGCCTTCCAGCTGTTGGGTGGAGCTTCCAGAGCGGGATCCCTCTGTTCCAGTGGGGCAAGCGTTCTCATGGGAGGAGGATGGCATCTGTTAGGAAGAGCCCACTGTCACCTCCTTGCAGAAGTAAATAACTAATTGTCCCTTCTGAATAGGCTTGTATGTAACCGTTCTTGAATTTTTGTAGGAGAAGAAATAATTCAAGGTGCACTGGAGACACTCACACAACAGGAGCAGGCTCTGAGAATGGAACCATAAGAACCATCTATCCATCAACCAAATCAGTAATTTAGAGTGCTCCAGAACCAGGGTGTGCCTGGTTTATCTTTGATCTTTCTTTCCTCAAGGGGGTTTTGAGCCTACCAGTGTGGAAGGGGCTCATTTACCTGAGGACTTTGGTTCTGGACCTTGGGAAAAGCAGCATCTTGGAATGGAAGGTGTAAGAAGCCCTGGTTCCCAGTCCCCACCCTCTTCCCTCCCCTCCACACCCACTCCAAAGTGCTATATGAGGCTGTGAGTATCTCCCTTATTTTGGTCTTTATTTTCCTGATCAATAAAGCAGGAGGAGGTTGGGCAATATGATCTCTGAGGAACCTGGCAGCTCTAACACTAATACTAATCACTCCTTGGTTTCCTGGTAGCTTGCGGACCTTTCTTCTGTGTTTACTCTGGTTTTGGTTGACCAATGTCCTTCCTTCCATTTGGCAGGAAATAGAGTGTTTGGTCTTTATCTTGTCTTTATTGGGAACTCTCCTGAATCCCCCTGACGGAGGATTGGCTGGACTTTAAAGTTCTCTCTGCATCAATAGAAATATATCACTTTCCTTTTTATAGTAGTGGTCTGTATAATTGAAGGAGAAGTTTTTTTTCCTTTGAGACCTTTAATTTCTGAGTATGAGTCATGACTTGCAGCCAGCATCACGAGAGCAATATTGAGGATAACAAGGAAGTTGTGCTGTTATTTTAGGTCTTACTGTTTTCTGGGTTGTACCCTGGAACCCATACTGCTCATCTATATATGATTTATGGTTTATGAGGAAAATATAGAAAACTAACCCTGTGTGAATGACTCCTGTCCCTGTAGCAATATGTACCATTTTTACTACCCATGTTGTCTTGGCTGACCGTGTTTGCTCTAAATGATGGTGCTGGATCACTTCTTGAAATCCTGTGAGTATCCTGTGGTCCAATGGTATCACCTCTAAACCAAACTAATTGTGTTTGTTTTTATTTTTTGGTCGCTTTCAATGAAATTTCTTATTCCATGGAGTTAAGTTCCTCTTAACACATAGAATATCGAGGCTTACCTTTTACATTTTGGCTTCTGTTAATGTCTGTCAGAGACCTTGTGCTAATCTCCATCATTTTCACTTTTTTGAAACTTTCTGTTTTCCTTAATGGTCTAAACCAAATATGCTATTGGCTTGTTTTGTTTTAAATTCTGTGTTCTAAATATCAAGAATCCTGTACTGCTCTTATTTCTCTTGAGGGATGTTTTTGCCTGGGTAGACCTCCTTTGAGAAGGTATCATCTTTTATTCCATGTGTTTCATGTCAGCCTGTGATATCCTTATCTCCCTTTTCTCCACCCATGAGTGTGCCTTAAATTCACCCCATTGTCCTTCTTCATCCTCTCTACTCTGTCCTTTTATAGCAGCTGCCTTGCTGGTCTCCTTATGCCTGCAACTGGTCTACAGAATCCACTCCACATTCTATAGCATGGCTGACAAGACTTCACTATCAGTCCCTAGTCTACCCCTCCAGGTTGCTCTCATTTGCTTCACAGCTCAGTCATCTTACTACCTCCAATGTGCAAGGATCTTTCCTATGTCTGTGCTTCTATTTTCATGATAACCCCAAGCCTGAATGCCTGTTTCCTTTTTTTCTGGCTGGCAAACTCTTATTCATCCTTTAATACCCAACTCTTGCATTGCCTATTCACTCCTGGACTGAGTCCTTTCCTCCTTGGATCTCCCATGACACATTGTTTTTAGTCTTGGAAAACATGTTTTCACATGTATCATTATTACTTGCTTTTCTCTTTCCTTCCCATTATAGTATATGCTCTTTGAGGACAAGAACAAACCTTAGTTTCTTTATAGAGGGCCTCCCAGCCTGTCACAGAGCTTGGAGAAGTGGCAAGGGCTATTAGGAAGAGTTTTGTTACCAGAAGGGTAGGGTCTAGATTGTGACTCAACACTTACCAGCTCTGTGGCCTTGGGCAAGTCACTTCATCTGGCCTGATTTGTGAAATGGGAATAAGGATATGTACTTCACATGTTGATTATCAGATTAGAGACAACAAAACTAAGAAGATAATTAGTGTATCTGGTGTAGGGCAGCTCACAGTTTTGTTGTGTGAATAATCAACTGGTGCTGCTCTTTGATACTTTCTCTTACATCCTCATTCTCTTAGGTCTGTCTTTTTCATTTTTACTTTTTTCCTGAACTCATTTCTGAGATGTGTATTCTTGGCATGGATAAGCAGGTTCGTTTGTGGGAGGGTGACGAGAAGTGGAGAAAGAAAAAAGGAAATTGAGAAACTGCCTTCATTTGGACAGCGATGATCTAATTTTAACTTGACAGTTGTTCTGCGATAGACTCCCCAGTCTGGTTAGATAGATGAGGCATGAGGATCATGTGGTGGAGTTTTTAGGAAATATGCCAGAATTTGCACATATACACATCTTTGCAAATTCATGTACACGTGCACACATGTTGAAATGAATTTCTGCTGAGTCAGCCCCTTGTCAAGTGTCACCTTAGACCATGCACTCTTTCCAGTAATTTTATTGCTCAGCATTCTCTTTGAGTTCTCCTTTCAGAGCTGCATATTCTTTAGAATCTCCTCAATGATAACAAGCTAACATTAATAATAACACTAATATCACAACTTATAGGTATTGAATCCTTACAAGGAATGAGGCAGCATATTAAATTACATTTAATATGAATTTACATGGATTTAATATGTATTTACATGGATTAACTCCTTCCACCCTCATAACAAGCTCATGGGGTGGGCATCTTCATCCCATATTGTAGATCAGGATAACAAGTCTGTGAGAGGCTAGTGGCTTGCCCACATCCACACTTTCTAAGTGTCAGAGTTGAGATGGGACCCAAGGAGCCTGGCTTTAGTTCCCATTGGCTCACTCCATTAGCCTGAGTGTGCATCTACCGCACAGTTTTGGATGTAATTGCTTTTTGGAAACTGAGCTCTGTCTGTTGCATTAGGTGGTAGTTGTATTATATTACCTGCACTGAGTATGTAAGCTAGATTGAAGTATGCTTTTGATTTATTAACTATTTCATAAACTTGATTGTGGATCAAAAACAAATCTAGGAAGACTACCGTTTTAGATAATTCCAATTTAAATGTGTCACAGTGCCTCTTTTACCTTATGCTAATAACTATCTGGAAGTTTAAAAGAATGTGTATGTAAAGCAAAACAATAGACAGTATGGCTGTTATTCTGTTTCATGTGGTTTAAAAAAATCTTTATATAAGAGGAATGAGGAAGGTGAGGACTAGTGTTTGGGCTGGTTGCTTTAGAAATATTGTTTCATTTAATCAGGACTGGTGCCGAAGTCATTTTTGTTCTCATGTTCTAGATGGGGAACTTGAGGATTAGTGAAGTTCAAGGTCACTCCAACAGTAAACTAGTTTTCTGACTCTAAAACTCATGTTCTCTTCACTGGATGACATATCAGCCCATGGGAGAACAAGGATTTATTCCTTTGTAATCAGGACCCATTTTCCCCTTTTCTCTGCTCTGCCAGCGTGGGGCTTGTCTTTATCTAGTATTTGCAGAATTAGGGCAGAAGAAGTCTTCTGGAGGAGAGAATGTTGTATGAGGACGTGTTTTAATATGGCAGCTTGGTGCCTCAAAATAGAATCAGGCACACCTGGCGTGGGGACTATAAATGAAAGGGGCTCTGGGAAGTGATTTCCTTGGTGCTTGCAATATTTATTTATAATTAAAAAAATTTCATTTTGGGGCATGATGTATTGAATCCCTTGGATCATTCATTCTGCTGGATGTAATGGCTCATTAAAGTTTAACAATGAAATATGAAATCAGGCCTTCTGAAATGACCCTTGATCTTTAGTTTGCTGAAATGTTTTCTGTCTGTTCAAAGCAGTGAGAGGCAGAACTCTCTATGAGACTTGTATCGGAAGGCTAGAAGCTGCTGTGACTTTGTAAATACCTCCTATGGATGCACAAGGGTAGCAGAACAGCCAAGACACCAGTACTGCGTTCTGCGTGCTCACACTGGAGAGGTTTTGGTTCCAGCTTCAGTAAGTCTGATCATATACAGGTTGAGCAGGTGGAAATGCATCTCTGGAGTCAGCCTGGGTTTAAATCTTAGCCTACCAGCCAAGGTATACAGCAAGATAACTTTGTGAAATTCTTTCACTTCTCAAAGCACTTCCACTCAAATGGGAGTAGTATTGGCCTCTGCCTTGTGGGAGGATTGTTGTAGGATCTTTGGGAAACATAGACAGAGTCTGGCTTCTAACAAGCCCCTGGTACAGGTTGCTGTTACTGTGGGTAGGTCTAGACTGTGTACAGTGCTGGGAGGGGCATTGCCAAGGTCTTGTAGCCCATTGACTGTATATAGGTTAATGTTTCTTACAGGCCTGTGGACAACCTGTTCTCATAACTGCTGGTGAGCTAATTTTTTTTTTTTCATTTTTAAATGACTGCTTTCACACTATCATTGCAGGCAGAGTTGAGAGGTTGAGACAAAGAATGTGTGGCTTTTAAAGCCTGAAATATTTACTATCTGGCCATTTACTAAAAAGTTCACTGAGGCTTGATTTAGTGCCTAAGAAAGACATAGGCGTGAGTTCCAGCTCCACCATTTACTAGCTGTGTGATCTGGGTCAAGTTACTTTCCCTCTGTCTGTCTGTCTGTCTGTCTGTTTCTCTCTCTCTCTCTCTTTTTTTAACTTTTCCTCTCCTAACCTCAATTTTCTCATAGGTGAAGTAGGGGTAATGACGTGGCATAGGGAAATTAAATCAGGTGAGTTATATAAAGATTTGGGCATGGTATCTGGAACATCATAAGAGCTCAACAAACAGTTGCCCTGATACCCACCATTCAGAGAATACTGTGAGACTATGTTGGCTGAATTTGGTCAGGGTTCGCTTCTTAGAGGAGGTAGAACTTGATTTAGGCCACTGGGTTTTGGAGAATGTGCAGAATCTGGATAAGCAGACACCAAGAAAGAAAGGGAAGTTCATAATAAACACCCCACATGTGAGAGTAAATGCTAAGCCAGTGTAGATGGAATGAATAAAGAGAGAGGTAGATCTTGAGGTCTGGGCTGAGGAGTCAGATGTGAATGAATGAATGAAAGGGTATAGACAGATGCCAACTAGATGCTCACTCACATTCCAGACCAGATCGTGGCCCAGGGCTTAGTCTACCCATATGAGCTCACCCATCCCACAGAACCAGGCTAATGCTGAGATCAACTTTACCCCCAGGCAACCTTACTCCAGTCCTGGTACATACCTGTATTGCTGTTTTCTGATGCTGTTTGTCATGTGCTCAGGGAGCTCAGGGGTAATCTTCAAATTAGTCTAGGAAAATTATGTTTGAGAAGTTAAGTCTGTTCTTTCAGAGAATTCCAAATGTGACTATTAGTGATTTTGGGGTTCCCTACTGCTTTGAATCTCTCATACCCCATTAAAAATAATCTGTGGCTGATTGTACAAAGCAGCCATTGTCTTTCACATCCAGTGTGGATTTGATTCTGCGAGAGGTGGAGAACAGCAGGAGCTAATGGCTTTGGTTTTCTGGCCCTGCTGACTCTGCTGGGTTGCAAGGCCGTCTGATTCACTGGGCTTCTGTGTACAGCCTCACTAATTGGGTATAATCAAGACACTCCTGAGGAATTTCAGAGGCGGCATTGTCCTGTCCGGTCTGATTCATCTCCCCATGGAAAGTATATTGCTTGAGCAGACAGAACAATTTTGGAGCCCTCTTAGCAGTGTAGGCATGGTCCCAAAGGTTTTAGGTTATTTTGGAATTCAGTGGACTTGTGTTTTTGTTTATCTGGGAGTGAAAGATAAACCAGACTGTACCCTGAGATTGGGTTACAGAGGCATGGAAATTATAAAATGTGGCATTTCCCTGCTTGGTAGAAAATTCATTGGGATGGTCATTTGACTGTCTGGACTGCAGGTTTAGATTTCTATATGTTGAAAAATGGGATAATAGCTCCTTCTTCCTAGAATTATATATACGCAGCTGCTACTTGTGGTAACAAACTATGGGGACTCTTTCATCATTCACCAAATACATCTTACATGCTATAGAACAATGTTCTCTTCCCTTAACAATGGTTTGTGATTTTAAAAAAAGGATCATTTTTGGAACCTAGTCCATTTTGTACGTCCTTGGCTTTCATGTGCTTAAGGGGTGAGTGTTGTATAAGGAAATAAACACCTTCTAGTCCTTGGCATTTGTTGATGCTTTTGGGTCTATTTGTCACAATCTTGCATATTGTTTTGTTTATCAGATTTTTCTAAACCAAGGATTTGTTTGCTAATTCAAGTATATGGGTGCTAGAGGCTGCTCTGGGTGGGGCTGTATTAATTTTAGAAGGAAAGTACTCTTTAGCAAATTCAAAGTAGAAGCTTGTAATTTGGAGGGAATATGTTAATTATTGAATAAATAACTCTTGTAGGAATAAAGCCTGCTATGTCTTCGAAACAAACTTAGATTAAGTATAAGCTGGGAAAGGTAGGGTGATGAGGAACTCATGAAGTCCCTGCTTTGATGGCATGTAGGTTTATCTTTGGAGAGTTAGGACAAATACATACAAATAATACAAATACAATAATACAAATACATACACTGTTGACACTTTGGGCTGGGTAGTTCCTTGTTGTGGGGGCTGCTCTGTGCATTGTAAGAGATTTAGCAGCATCCTTGGCCTATACCCACTAGATGCCGCAACACCCTCTCCCTAGTCATGACAATCAAAAATGTCTCTAGACGTTGCCAGATGTCTTTTGGAGGGCAGAATCACCCCTGGTTGAGAACTGCTGATGTAGATTATAATCCGAGTACCAAGCAACGTGACGTGGACCACTGATGCCCAGCTGAGGAGCCATATGGGGAGGGCTCTGAGGCTCTGCAAATGGTTGCCAATCCACATTATCTGTGGAGAGAATAAATGTTTGCACATGTATGTACTGTGTTCTGCAAATATTTGTAGATTCTATTGAGGGAAAAAATTACAAATGTATTTAAAACTGTTACTGAACTCAAAGTAGCTTTTGGCTATTTTGTATTTTCTTACTCAGAAGATACTAAAAATGCAGCTGGTGATGTTTAAGTGCCTAGTCTGGCTTTGAATGTGGACTCTGGAGTCAGACTGTCCAGTACCTGCCACTTAATTAGCTGTCTGACTTGGGCTAAGTGTCTTAGCATCTCTCTGTGTCTCAATTTTCCCATCTGTACAAAAGGAATAATATTTGCACTTAGTATCATTGGGAGGATTAAACGAGATATTGCATATATGGTTTCCAGTATAATGAGTACGCATTTATTTATTTTAGGATATATGCGGTGTTTTGACCCTCATATTCTGGAAGCCATTAGTTTAGATTTTAAGTGCTATAAGACCAGAATGGGAGGGGGGAGGGGATAGGCTCTTTGGGAAGCTTTCATGAAAGAAATCAAATTGAGAGGGTTAGAGGGTTATGGAACTGTATTTGCGTACCACTCAGTATCTAGTTGCTTAGGCCATTGGGTCATAGGAGGTAAAAAAGTGGGTCCAGGAATTTCCAACTTTTGGAGACCAAATGAAATTGAGTGTGGTGGATAGACTCTAATGTGGCCCTCATGATCCCCACTTCTTGGATCCATGCTTTTGTGTGATCCTCTGTATAAGGTGGGGATCTGTCACTTGTTTCTAACCAATAAAATACAGCAAAGATGATGGTATGTATGCGATTGCAATGCCTGTATTGCAAGGAGTCGCTCATTTTTGCTACCTTTGAAGAACATTGTTATGTTGTCAGATACCTAGGGAAAGGGCTATGTAGCAAGGAGCTGCCGGTAAGAAACTGAGGCCCTCAATCTGGTAGTCTGCATTGAATTGAATGCTGACAATAGACATCCGAGATAAGAAATGGAGTCTTCCCTCAGCTGAGCTTCAGAGGAACATCCAGCCCTGGCTGACACATTGATTGCAGTCTTGCGGAAGAACAAGTTTAGTCATACCTGGACTCCTGACCCACAGAAACTATGAGATAAATATGTGTTGCTTGCAGCTGCTAAATTTGTGCTAATATTGTTATGTAGTAATAGATAACTAATACAGTGAGTGTGATATAGAGATGGATGACCAGGCACTCTCACCAGACAAAGACCCTTTAAACTCACATGTTCAAGTCTGAACTTGCTACCTTCCCCCAATCTTATCCTGTGTCCCTTTCTTAGGGACTGTTTCTAGCATCCCAACCCAAGCACAACCAAACTACACACTCTGAAGCTCTCCTTGATTCCCTTTTCCCTCATCATAACCCCTATTCATATTGGTCCCAAATTCCTACTGATTCTCTCCCCCAAGTGTTTCTTGACTCAGTTCTCTCCTTTTCATTCTCCCCATCCATACACTAGTTTAGGTTATAGCAGTAGTCTCTTGACTTACCTCCTTGCCTCTAGTTTACATCTCTCTCCAATCTGTTATCCACATTGTCTCCAGATTTTTGTTTTTTAATCCCAATCTGGACATGTAATCCCCCAGATAATGGGACACTGAATGGCTTTCCATTCCCTTCAGGATAAAATATAAAGCTCTTGCCATGGCAGGCAAAGCTCTATCCCTGATAACCTCTCTGACCGTCCTTCCACTTCTTTTCTTGGCTATCCCTCACTTCAAGACTCACATGTCGCCTCTGAGAAGAGTTCCTCAACTCCTCCTCCTGAATTGTCCCGAGTCTTCCAGGCTGAGTTCCTAGAATCCCTGGGACATACTCCATCATGGGTGGTATTAATTAATTGACTTAGTACTAGCCTGAAATTTTCTAACACATTGTGAGCTTCTTAAGGGTAGGGACTATGTCTGGTTCCCCACAGTATCTCCACCTTCTGTTGATTAGCCAGGCTCATAGTAGGGGCTTGGTAAATGTTGCATGCATGCATGCATGAATGAATGAATACACATGGCAGAGCTACATCTGTGCACTAGTTCTCCAGGCACCTTGCCACCTCCTCTAACCTCCCCAAAATAGTTCTCCTGCCTCTCTGGGTGTGAACCTTTTTCCTCTTCACATCTGTCACTTAAAGTGTGATTCTGCAGAATTTGGAAGAAAACACGTGATGAGCTGTCTAGTTTTCTGGGTTGTTAGTTTTCCCTCTCTCTCTCTTTTTCTTTCTTTCCTTTCTTTCAAGTAATCATGTCCTGCAGCATGGGGCAAACTTTTTAGGGGTATGGTCTATAAATGACTTTCTGTTGCAAAGAGAGCTATTTCCTTTACTAATCTTACTGCAAGTTATGCTATCTTAAATATTAAAGTAAAGAAGAAGAAATAGTACAAGATGTCTGTTATTTTCCATCTCCTAGTAGTTCTGCTTTATTTTCCATCCCAGTATTCTGTCAATTGTTTTGACAAAGGGCAATTATTTGGTCTGTCAACTCCTGGTTTAATCTTTCACCAGGAAAGTTTTTTCTTCTCTTTTAGAATGACTGCTTTAAAGAATTGCTTGGTTTCTTTAATGGTTAAATGGGGATATCAATACCTACATTACAGAGTTGTCCTAAGAAAATAATCATACCCTCATTCATTAGATACCAAGTGCACAGGCCATGTGCCAGACGCTGTCTAGAGAAATGTGGTCTCTGCCCTCATAGAGCTGTGATGGCTACAGACTGCAGAGAGCCAGGGACATCATTGAAGAGTATCATTCTTTTTTTCTTCCCTTGCCCCTGCCTCTTCTCCCCAGGGCAGGCTTTCGAAGTAGGCAGACCTGGAATTCACTTCAGTTATGCCCTTTCCTAGTTAGGTGACATTGGGCTTGAACTCCCTAAGCCTCTGTAGCTTCATCTGTACAATGAATGTAATACCTGCTTCACAGGGCTGCTGAGAAGGTTGAGTAAGAAAAAACAGGTGAAATACTTGGCATCAAGCCTGCATGCCTAAGTCCACAATAAACGTCAGATGCTACTCTGACAGCTATCAGACTCATGATATTTTTGTGCCTCTGGAGTTTTTCAAATTAGTTCCTTGCTGTTGATCCCAGCGTATTGCCTGTTTCTATCCTCTCCTTTTCCACAGTCTGTTCTAGCCTTTTAACAAGTGGCACTGTCACTTTAAGACCCACTTTGAGCAATGGGCTGTGCACTCCTCTTTGTTTATTTAACATATCTGCCTTTCTTTTCCGTATTTGGTGTCTCTCCCATGTGTTCTGGCATCTCACAATATATATGCCCTTTTCTTTCCCAAGTGCCTTTTGTTTGTCTTCATACTGAAATTTCCTGAGTCTGATCTGTGAACTTTGAAATCACATGGGCTAGTTAGAATTTTGTGTAAAAGTTAATGGACTGAAGATATAATGGGTCTCCAAGGAGTCTTTAGGGCATGGCCTTTGTGCCGACCATATGAGCTCTGCAGAGGCCTTTTCTTACTCCTTTCTGGCTCTTGGAGTGAGGTTGTGGGTTTTAGATAGCTAAGTTCTCATTGTAGTTGATGATGTGCCCCTGTGGAGGTGAAGCAAAATAAGTTGGCTATGGGAGGTATTTTTTTCCTTCTGTAGCAATAACACACAGGAACATGTTGGAATAAGAAATAAGGAATTAAATAAAATCTTTAAAAAAAAAAAAAAAGAAATAAGGAATTAACCCATTCTCTCCACCTCTCTCCCCAACTCTAGCATTACTGGCATTGTTTTGTCCCTCAATGATGGATTTCACATTGTTCTTTGCTCTTCGACATTTCAGGCAGCAGACATCATCCTTGCTTTGGAGTTTGCTCTGAGGCTGGTAGAGTGTGGCTGGGAAATATAGCTAAGCTTTTAAAAGGGCATGGTTTTTTAGTTCACATCTGGTAATTATAGAGCCAGTGTGTCTTTCTTTTGCAGATTGGGTAATTGTACTTGGGGGGGCGGTGTTGGGAGGTAAGTGGGTGTGTGGCCTTATGTGTACCCAAGTGGTCGACTTATTCAAATGACACCTTCTCCATTTTGGAGCCTTAGGTGTTGGTGAGATGAGCAGAGGGTAATTTACCACCAGATCAAGCTCTAATTTCATTGTCACCATTTTGGTGTGTGTATACCAGGCCTACTCTATTTGTGTCATTTAGAACTCTAGAACAAACTGTTCTGTAAATATTACTTAAAAAATAACGTGCACTGTTATCTTCGTCTAAAATAAACTTTAAAAGCTTTACTTGAGAGAGCTATTTTTTTCTTTAATTTTTTTTAGAATCGAATCCCATGTTTTCTGAGGGTTTACATCAAGTAGTGTCTTCTGTTACTCAATTCTTTCTTGCTTTCATTTTCATGGTAACTTGGAAAAGTGGCAGGGAAAAGAATCCTATTTTTGGTTTGCTGTTACGGCTTAGAGCTCTGTAGGTAATTATTAAAAAAATAAACAGTTTTAATCATCAATTATTTATAAAGAAAATGGAATATATTGAATGGATTTAGGGCCAACATAGGGTAGTAGTAGCAAATAGGGCAAATAGGTGGGATTGGGCAAGTTTCATTTAACCTGCACGGAGTGTTAAAGAAAACTGAACCAATGTTTAGAAACCTAGCGATTTCACATAGGAATCTTTATTTATTTATTTATTTATTTATTTATTTATTTATTTATTTATTTTCAGCCTCCTTTGGAAAACTGAAGCTCTGACATGTAGACAGAACACATGCTTTGCAGTCCCACAACTGCCTATTTCTCTGTCTGACTCTGAGGCTGAATATACTTTCATGTTAGTGATGTTGGAGTCCCAGAGTTCATATGCTTGGAAGACTTCTCTCCTGTGTTTCCCACCTTCCCATTTCAGTCTGAGGTGAACATTTCCTTTTCTAACCTCTGTCGTGAGGAACGGAGCCCAAGTGCCCTGGACTCTAGACTTGGTTTTGCCACCCTCTATGGCTCATCTTTTTTGTAAACTGGTCTTTGGGGTATTGTGATGGAGAATTAGGAGGAAAAGGGTGGAAGAGGAAGACAAGAGACCAGAGAAGAAGCAAAGGGTAGAAGGAATTTCAGGGGAAGGGGAGACTCCTGAGGAGCCAGCCCTGGAAGCAGCTGTAGTCTTTGAGAGTGGCAGATGCGATTTTAAGTGAAGTTCAGAATCATAGGTCTACTTCATAGCGCTTAAGAAACACAAATTAGGATTTGAGTTATTTTGAAGTTGCTGGGTTCTGTTTCTGTCAGTCTAGGTTGAGTCACAGACAGAAACCACACCAATTATTTTCACTAAAAGAATTTAATATTAAAAATTATCAACTTGATACTGAAGAACTGAAAAGGCAACAAGAGAACACTAAGGTGTGCAGGAGGCATTTGCCACTACCAGGGTTAGGATTATTAAGATTTGGAAGCTTGCAGGAGGGGCCCTGTGGGGCAGAACTCCCATCTCCAGATGATGGTTGGTGCTAGGGCCTCTGAGCAAGGAGGAGGAAAGCTGAGGGCCTGGTACCCAGAACTCTGAAGAGGTGGTACTACTTGGTTGGTATTGGAGTCTCTGAGCTCAGGTGTGGGGCAGGCTAGGACTGGGACGTGGACCTGAGGAGGGGGGGAGGCTGGAACTGTGGTCCCTGAGGGGGCACAATGAGGATGGTTCCAGAGAGACTGTAAACTGAATTCAGCAGTTGCCACGGGAAGGAAGTGCTTCTGTTAGAGTGAAGGAATGTGGCTGGGCCACATCCACAGGGGCTGGAAGCCAATAGGAAGCAGATAGGAAGGACTAGGCTCCACCGCTCCTCAGTCCCTTGGCTTCCACCCCTATGGGCACAGCATGACAGGCAGCAGCGGGCATAGAGGAAAGGCCCCAGCTGTAGCATCACAGAGATGGTATGGGAAGATGGGTACGAAGCTGAGAAACAGTGGCTTAATTACAGATTCAGTGTCCATTCAACCAGTAAGGAACTTTGAGACTGAACTTGGAGGGCTTCACAAGCACCACACAAAAACCCACATTTCCAATTTCATAAATGTAATTTAGGAGAGTTTGGTTGTTCTTGTGATCTCTAGGTCTTCATCTTTTACAAGTCTGGTTTCCAACTTGGCATTTAGTTGCTGATCTTTTTATGATGTACCCCAAGGTAGTATTTGTTATTAATTGATTTTGTCCTTTAGCGAAGGGGTTGGCAAACTATAGCCCTTGGGCCAGATATGGCTGTTTTAATAAATTAAATTTTATTGGAATACAGCCATGTCTGTTTGTTTACGGGGAAAATACACACTCCTTGCACTCTCCTTCTCTAGTGTACATTTCAGTTTCTCCTTAGTTCTAAAACAGAGGAGTATGACACATAAGTTTATAAAAGTAATTCTCATACTGTAAAAACCAAACACACAGGATAGGTCTTTATTTGAAAAAATGAAGACATTGTCCAAATGTGCGTGAGTACTACCAAAATTTACCTTGGTTTTCTCAGAAAATGGGCAATTTTTTGATTTGCTAATAAAGTCAAGATAATGCCATCTTTCTTGAACAGATAATAGCTGTTTGGACAGAATCTGTCCAAGTAGGGCATTTCACTAGAAGCATCTGCAGTGGAGCGGAAAGAATGTTGAATTCAGAATCAGACTCTTAGAGACTTGTCCCACCACATTTGTTTTGTTCTGTGATTGGACGCTAATCAGTCGTTGGACATTTGGGCTGCTTCCATAATTTGACTATTGTAGATAATGCTGCTATAAGTATTGGGGTGCATGTATCCCTTTGAATTAGTATTTTTGCATTCCTTGGATAAATACCTACTAGTGCAATTGTTGGATTGTAGGGTAGCTCTATTTTTAACTCTTTGAGGAACCTCCATACTGTTTTCCAGAGTGGCTACACCAGTTTACATTCCCACCAACAGTACAAGAGGGTTCCCTTTTCTCCACATACTTGCCAGCACCTGTTGTTTCTTGTGTTGTTGATTTTAGCCATTCTGACAGGTGTGAGGTGATATCTCATTGTGGTTTTGATTTGTATTTCCCTGATGGTAAGTGACGTTGAGCCATCCTTTCACGTATCTATTGGCTCTCTCTGTGTCTTCGTTGGAAAAATGTCTATTCATGTCTTCCGCCCATTTTTTAATTGGATTATTCAATTTTTGGGTGTTGAATTTTTTAAGTTCCTTATATATGTTGGATACTAACCCTTTATCAGATATGTCCTTTGGAAATATCTTCACCAATTCCATAGGTTGCCTTTTAGTATTGTTTCTTTTGCTGTGCAGAAGTTTTTTATTTTGTTGAAGTCCGAATCGTTCATTTTTGCTTTTGTTTCTCTTGTCTCAGGAGACATATCTAGAAAGAAGTTGCTACAGCCATCGTCAAAGAGGTTACTGTCTGTGTTCTCCTCTAGGATTTTTATGGTTTCCTGTTTCACATTTAGGTCTTCCATCCATTTTGAATTTATTTTTGTGTATGGTGTAAAAGTGGTCCAATTTCATTATTTTGTCTATTGCTGTCCAGTTTTCCAAACACCATTTGTTGAAGAGACTGTATTTTTCCCATTGGATATTCTGTCCTACTTTGTTGAGCATTAATTGACCGTACAGTTATGGGTTCATTTCTGGGTTTTCCATTCTGTTCCATAGATCTGTGTCTATTTTTGTGCCAGAACCATACTGTTTTGAACACTACAGCTTTGTAATGTAACTTGAAGTCTGTAATTGTGATGCTTCCAGCTTTGGTTTTCTTTTTCAATATTCCTCTGGATATTTGGGGTTTTTTGTGCTTGCATACAAGTTTTGGGATTGTTTGTTCTAGCTCTGTGGAAAATGCTGTAGGTATTTTGATAGGGATTGCATTAAATGTGTAGACTGCTTTGGGTAGTATAGACATTTTAACAATATTTGTTCTTCCAATCCACGAGCACGGAATGTCTTTCCATTTCTTTGTGTCATCTTTAATTTCTTTCCTCAGCATTTTATAGTTTTCTGAGTACCAGTCTTTCACCTCTTTGGTTAGCTTTATTCCTAGGTATTTTATTGTTTTTGGTATAATTGTAAATGGGATTGATTCCTTAATTTCTCTTTCTGCTGCTTCATTATTGGTGTATAGAAATGCAACAGATTTCTATACACTGATTTTGCATTCTGAGACTTTACTGAATTTGTTTATCGGCTCTAGCAGTTTTTTTGGTGGAGTCTTTTGGATTTTCTATGTAGAGTATCATGTCATCTGCAAATAGTGAAAATTTTACTTCTTTCTTGCTGATTTGGATGCCTTTTATTTCTTTTTGTTCTCTGATTTCTGTGACTAGGACTTCCAGTATTACGTTAAATAACAGTGGTGAGAGTGGACATCCCTGTCTCGTTCCTGACCATAGAGGGAAAGCTCTCAGTTTTTCCCCATTGAGGAAGATATTAGCTGTTGGTTTTTCATATATGGCCTTTATTATGTTGAAGTATGTTCCCTCTAAACCTACTTTTGAGGTTTTTTATCACAAATGGATGTTGTACTTTGTCAAATACTTTTTCTGCATCTATTGAAATGATCATATGGTTCTTATCCTTTCTTTTATTAATGTGGTGTATCACGTTGATTGGTTTCTTAGTATTGAACCACCTTTGCAGCCCAGGAATAAATCCTACTTGATTGTTGTGAATTATTTTTATTTATTTATTTTTTAATGTATTGCTGGATTTGGTTTGCTAGTATTTTATTGAGAATTTTTGCATCCATGTTCATCAGAGATACCGGCCTGTAGTTCTGTTTTTTAGTGGAGTCTGGTTTTGGTATCAGGGTAGTGCTGGCTTCATAGAGTGAATCTGGGAGTTTTCTTTTCTATTTTTTTGGAATAGTTTGAAAAGAATAGTTATTAACTCTTTAAATGTTTGGTAGAATTCTCCTGTGAAGCTGTCTGGCTCTGGACTTTTCTTTATTGGGAGTTTTTTGATTACTGATTCAGTTTCTTTGCTGGTTATCCGTCTGTTCAAATTTCCTATTCTTGTTTCAGTTTGGTAGTTTCTGTGTTTCTAGGAATTTATCATTTCTTCCAGGTTATCCAATTTGTTGGCATATAGTTTTTCATAATATTCTGTTGTAATTGTTTGTATTTCTGTGGTGTTGGTTGTTGTTTCTCCTCTCCCATTCGTTATTTTATTTATTTGGGTCCTTTTTCTTTTCTTTTTGATAAGTCTGGATAGAGGTTTATCAGTTTTATTAATATTTTCAAAGAAGCAGCTCCCCGTTTCATTGATCTGTTCTGTTGTTTTTTTCATTTCTGTTATTATTTATTTCTGTTCTGGTGTTTATTACTTCCTTCCTTCTGCTGGCGTTAGGCTTCATTTGTTGTTCTTTTCCTAGCTCCTTTAGGTCTAGGTTTAGGTTGTGTATTTGAGATTTTTCTTGCTTCTTGAGGTAGGCCTGTATTGCTATTTACTTCCCTCTTAGGACCACTTTTGCTGTATCCCAAAGGTTTGGACCATTGTGTTTTCATTTTCATTTGTTTCCATGTATTTTTAATTTTTTTCTTTGATTTCCTAGTTGACTTATTCATTGTTTAATAACATGTTATTTAACCTCCATGTATTTGTGGTCTTTCCTAATTTTTCCTGTGTTTGACTTCTAGTTTCATAGCATTGTGGTTAGAAAAGGTGCATGGTATGATCTTAATCTATTTGTACTTGTTGAGGCCTAATTTGTGACCTAATATGTGATCTATTCTGGTGACTGTTCCATGTGCACTTGGAAAGAATGTGTATTCTGCTGCTTTAGGATGGAATGTTCTGAATATATCTGTTAAGTCCATCTGCTGACCACTAATATTTAGTTCTCCTCTACTTTTGGGCTATTTCTGGGCCGTTTCTTTTCTTTTTTTTAAGATTTTATTTATTTATTTGACAGAGAGACAGCCAGTGAGAGAGGGAACACAAGCAGGGGGAGTGGGAGAGGAAGAAGCAGGCTCCCAGCAGAGGATCCTGATGCGGGGCTCGATCCCAGGAACCAGGATCACACCCTGAGCCAAAGGCAGACGCTTAACGACTGAGCCACCCAGGCGCCCCTGGGCTGCTTCTAAAAGAATTGCAACCTCTCTGCCTCCTGAAGTTAGACACAATCTTATGTCTATTTCTGGCCAATAGATTGTGAGTGGAAGTGATGTGTCATACTTCTGGGTCAAAATGTAATTGTCAGGGTGTGATTCTTTAGTACTCCCTTCCCCTGCTTTTGCATGCAGCAGTGTCCAGATGGTAGGGCCTCCATCAGTCTGGGCCCCAGAGAGAGGGAGCCTGTTAGAGCATAGGAAAAATGTAGCATGAGTGACAATTTAGCCTTTGTTGTTTAAATCACTGAGATTTGGGGATTATCTGTTACCATAGTTTATCTTAATCTAGCTTGACCTATACATGTCCAATCGGAACTTATTATTTTACTCTCCATATCTGTCACTTCTTTATTTCTTAGTCATATGATGGTGCAACTATAAGTTTACTTGTCAGAAACCTGGGATTTATCTTCTTCTTTTCTATCTTCTCTTGCTCTTAATATCCTGCTTATTATCAGATCCCTTAGCTTCTACTTCCTTAATTCCACATGTATTATACACGTCTTTTGATTCCCACTACTATTGTCTTATTTTAGGGCTGTATAACCTCTCTCCTGAATTACTATTTTTTAACTACTTCCTCTTTTTATCATCTTATCCCAGTCTACCCCGTCTCCTGTAGAATACCTACATTGGATCTTGTCCCTTCATTTTTCGAGAATAGGTTCTCTGCTATACCTGAGAGAAAGTCAGACTCCTCAGCATGGTGGGTGAGCCTCTCCATGATCTGCCCAGACTCCCTCTGTGTGCTCTCCTTCCTGACTACCTTTAGTGTCCTCTGCCAAGTGTCCTCTGTTTATTTTTGTCTGCCTGTCGATCTCTTTGTGTCTTCAAGTTTTAGCTCAAAAGTTACCTCTTCTGTGAAGCCTTTCTGAATTTCCCAAATGTACTTAGATGTTCCTTTTTCAACATTCTCTTTGTTCTTTGTACAAACTTCTTTACATATATTAACATATTAAATATACTTGCTTGCATGCCTGATTCTCTTACTAGATTGTCATCTTCTGGAGGGAAGTTTCTTTTCTTTTTTTTTAAAGATTTTATTTATTTGAGAGAAAGAGAGAGAGAATGAGCGGGAGGGAGGGGCAGAGGGAGAGGGAGAAGCAGACTCCACCGAGCAGGGAGCCTGATGCAGGGCTTGCTTTCAGGACCTGCAGAGCATGACCTGAGCCAAAGGCAAACGCTTAACTGACTGAGCCATGTAGGCACCCCTGGAGGGCAGTTTCTGAATTTTGTTTCCACTTTGGCCCAAGTAATTAGCAGAACGTCTAACATATAGTTGATTGTAATTGTTGAATGAATCATTTATTGTTACTTTAAAGTAAGGAATAAATGTTTTTATAAAATAAAGATAGGACAAATGTAACTTACACAACTCAACAGCAAAAAAACAAACCATTTGGTTAAAAAACAGGCAGAGGACCTGAATAGGCATCTTCCAAAGAAACACACAGATGGCCAACAGATACATGAAAAGATGCTCAACATCACTAGTCATTGGGGAAATGCAAATCAAAACCACAATGAGATACCACTTGTACCTGTTAGAGTGGCTGAAGTCAAAAGAACAAAAAATAAGTGTTGGTGAGGATGTAGAGAAAATGGAACCCTCATGCACTGTTGGTGAGAATGTGTATTGGTACAGCCACTGTGGAAACAGTATGAGGTTCCTCAAAAAATTAAAAATAGAAATACCATATGATCCTATAATTCTAGTATTGGATATTCACCCAAAGAAAACAAAAACACTAATTTGAAAAGATATATGCACCCCTATGTTTATTGCAGCATTATTTAAAATAACCAAGATATGGAAGCAACCTAAGTGTCCATCAGTGGACAAATGGATAAAGAAGATGTGGTATACACACAATGGAATATTAGACAGCTGTAAAAAAGAGATGAGATCATGCCATTTGAGACAACTAGAGAGTATTATGCTAAGTCAAGTCAGACCAAGAAAGACAAGTGACATAATTTCACTTATATGTGGAATCTAAAAACAAACAAACAAATAAAAACAAACCCAAATAAACAAAAAGCAGAATAAGACCTATAAATACAGAGAACAAACTGATGGTTGCTATAGGGGAGGGGGAAGTGGGTGGGACAAAATGAGTCAAGGGTACTGGGAGAAACAGGCTTGCAGTTATGAAATGAATAAGTCATGGGAATAAAAGGCCCAACATAAAGAATATAATCAGTGGTAGTGTAATAGTGATGTAAGGGATGGATGGTAGCTACACTTGTGATGAACATGGCACAATGTATAAACTTGCTGAATCACTATGTTGTATACCTGAAACTAATGTAACATTCTGTGTCACCAATACTCAAATAAAAAAAATTATGAAAAGCAAAAAGATATGACAAACAATTTTAGTTCAGTAACAAAATTTACTAAGATTATGGTTGTTATTTGTTTTGAGGGGAGGATGACATGCATCACATCAAAGGCCTTATATTTTAGCAGATGTTTAGGTGATTAAAATACTCTTTAATCTGTGTCAGTGAAAATTAGTTGTTTTTTATTGTCATGGTCTTATAAAAGGATGAGGGATATTATTTTAATAATCACATATAATTGGCCAATATCAGTTTTTAAAATGTTCCAGTCAGCAAGTAGCAGTTTAAAAATGACTGACACAGCCATGAAGACAATATTTTTGTCTCTAAAAACATATTAGCAAATTCAGAAAGGGCAGCTCTTTTAATATACATAGTAATTTTTTTATTCCAAGTGTTTCACTGAATTGTGTTCTACAGAGATTTTTAGTAATATAAGAAGCCAAAATGAAATGGACAGAATGCATCAAAAAACCTCAAAAATATTCATATCCTATGACTCAGTGATTCCTTCTCTGAGATGATATCCCTTTGGATGGTTTTGGCCTTCCTCTATGGAGTGAGGGGCAGGTCTCCAATAAAGAGAGCGAGGCTTTGAAAGCTGTGTGAGATTACTTTCTTTCTCCTATTGGCCTGGCAGAGGCAGTAGGCAGGGTGAGAAGTGAGTGATGCAGAATTCCCAGCTTTCCAGAGGCCACTCAGGGCCTCATACACCTAATAAACCCTCTATGCTCCATGATATATGCTTACAGATGATTCTCCTGCATGTGCGCAACTATCTCATAGCACTCCCAAGGGTGAGTGTGCAATCTTCCTCTTTATATAAATGTCTCATTATTTTTAGACAACCTTGCCTCATCTCTGCACTACTCCAGTGCAATTTTCTCTTTTACCCTACAAATGATTATGTCCATAGACCTGTTGTTTTCATTTCCCTGCCTCGGTGGAACCAGAGCACCTGTGTTTTATCTTCATAGCCCCTGCAGCTTCTTTGAGTAACATTTGGCTGAGTGCTTGCCCTTTGAACTAGATTGTAAAATCCATGAGGGCTGGGCTGTGCCCCTCTTTCTTAGTGTTTGTGTCTGCAGGGGCTCACATAAGGTAGATGTTCAATAAAAGTTGTTGAATGAATGATTGAACAAAGCACATTAAAGGCAAACCTATATTCAGATTTAATTGTTTTCGGAGAATATAAACTGGATCCTCAAAGTGTGTCGTGGTGCTGTAAGTGGCCTTGATGAGAATGTATATGCACACTGGGAACTGGTACGTTGGCTTTCCATGAACACATCCCACAAGGATTTCATCAACAAATCCCACAAAGATTTGTTGTACGTCTCTTCACCTCTTGAGTAACAGGTACTGTGCTTACACCTGGAAATACAGGGCTCTGTCCTTGAAATGTCCAATAGACAAATAGAAGATACAGTGTATGTCCTTTGGCACATAGTAGGCAATCAGTCGTTGAGTGAAGGACCCACTGTCACTAGGACACGATGAAATCAACTGATGTGCCATTAGTGAAAATGTTCCAATTCTGATATCTTACTTGTTTGGGGTTAATGGTGTGATGGAGTGGCTTGATAACAGAAAAAAAGCTACTGAGAGAATAATTCTAACCCATTTCCAGAGTATTTTATTAAAGAATGGTAGTTTTGTCCTTGTCGCTTCTTGAGATTTGGTGTGGAGGGAACGGGGTAGGGAGCAGCTCCTGGCTTCTTCATTCTGAGTGATGGAACAGGCATTGATTGGAGGCAAACGTTAGGGTACTTGGTTAGACTAATTATGAGCTTTGTGCTCAATAGACCATATGAAGGCATGTTGCTGTCAGGTTTCTCGGTGTGCTAATCAGGGAGGGTGGAAAAGAACAGGAGGAGGATGAAGGAAGGGCTCTTCCTAGGGCCATGGAGGCCTGATTATGTTCCAGGTCTTGAAGGCTCAAATGGTCAGCTCAACCTAAGTTACTAGACATTCTGAGAGATCTTGGGTCCTTTTCTTATATTTGTTTTCTTTGCTGTTTTTTTCTTGCCGCTTTATCCAGGATATATGAGCAATGAAATTGTATTTATTTTACAAATGTGAAAGGATATTTTATTTTATGTGGTATTTGAAATACCCATCTGCCTCTCTCTGCCTGTTTACTCTGGTAAGTCCTAGTAACACAGGCATAGCTGGGTTAGGAGCCAGGGGTCATGCCATGTATTCTCTGGGGAAAAAAGAATGTTAAATTTCAACAGATAGGATTATTGAAATAAGTAATCCTTTCTTTGTTGTTATTGAATCTTCAGTCTGGCATTATATTGTGACTTTTGAATACATGCAGAATTTGCAAAAGCTAGACTGTAAGACTTTGTGAGGGAAGGAAATTTATGATTAAAAAACCCAACCTTACAATAAGGAACAATAATTTAATTTAGACAGCTCTGTTTTGTGGCTGAATGTTTGCTATTTATTTATTCAGTGAACATTTCTGGTGCACTTTCTGGAAGCCAGACACTTTTGGTCCTTTATGAGCTTACAGTCTTTTGGGGGAGAAAATGATCTAAAAATTAAAATTCTGTAATTTGAACAATTATGTATTAAATGCTTATTATGTGGCAGGCATTGGAGGTACAATGATTAGCAGGACAAAGTCCTTGCTCTCATGGAGTTTACAGTGTAGTGGGGAAATGTTGGCTGTGGGGTGCGTGTCTGTGTGTTTGTGTTTGTGATCTTGGAAGGTTGCCCAAAGGAGGTGGTACCTCAAGGACAGATCAAGGTGAACCTGAACCTGGTGGAGAAGGAGCTTGTGGAATGAAGGCAAAGAAGCCTGGGATGGCCTGGCAAGTGCTTAGCTGTGGTCAGTTTCAAAAGGAAGGGGTGTGGGCAGCCCCCAGGCCTGCATGGGAACAGAGGGAAGATAAAGCAGAGACAGGCCAAGGGGCTTAAACTTCATCAGAGTGAACTCTTCCCTTCTTGGAGAATTTATTTTTCTTTGTGAGCTAAAAGAATATCCTCAGAGATCATTTCCTCATCCCACGGATAATCATTTCTTCAGATTCTTAATGACTTCTCTCTACTCCACTGTATTCAATTTTGCATTGCATTAGTTCTTTCTTCAATTAAGGATTGTTCTAATAAAGATGAGGTCTAGAATACATGGATGAATCATCTCTCCCTCCTTAGCAGTACCTGACACATACTTCACAGATACGCTCCCTTAGTGGGGTGTGAGTCCTCTGAGGGCAGAGACCAGAACCACTTCATCTGCATGCCCATCATAGTACTTGACACAGCCTGGTGACTAATGTGTGTTGAATGCTATAGGGGGGCACACCCAAGGATTTGCCATGAGTCTTTGGAAGTTTGCTGTTATGAAATCAGTTTTAAATGGAAATTGACAGATGCTTAGCACAATAGCTGGCAAATGGAAAATGTCTAATGAATGGTAGTTTCCTACCTACTTTAATCAAATGCTGCATCACTAAGGATATCTATTATTATTATGGATTCTAACACTGAAGCTTCATTACACCACTCCCCTGTTAAAGTCTTATAGTTCTTACATTGCTTAGTGAATTAAGAGAATTGATACATGCTTTTGTGGTTATAGTATCTTGTGTGAATTTCTTCTAAATTCTGTGATGTCAGTAAGTAGTATTGTTGGCTTAAAAATCAGGGCAAGAAAGGGCTTGTGCAGCATTTTAAAAATGGTCTGGGACATTTGAGCTAAAATGTCTTTCAGGTTGCTCTGAGCTCAGACTGGAAGAGAGTTTTATCTCTGAGAAGCTGAAGTTCTGTGTTCCTCACATGGAGGGAAAGACAGAGCAGGGTCAGGACTGCAGGTTTGTAGAATGCAGAGTGACAAACCAGCAGCTTTATGATCATTGTTAATGCTACCATACCCTTGTTCCCGTTTGCCTCTCTGCCTTTCCAGCCAGTCTTTGGGAGTGTCCGCGTAGGTGGGCAAAGGAGCTACAGAAAGCAACTTCACAAGCCTCCCAGAAGGTGTTGTTCCTGAGATCTCAAACCACTTGTGCATGGTCCAGGGGTATGTGATGCCTTGCTTAGGAAACAAATTAGCGAACAGGAGGTTTAGCTTGTGATTTCAGGGATCACAAATAAGTAGAAGCCAAGAGGTTGCAATTAAGGTTGTTTCCTTGGTGGGACAATGTTCTGGGGGCTGAACAAATGATTCAGGATTGCTAACGGGACTAAAGAACCTTCTTGGGCATGCCCAGTGGGATGATCTAGGTGGTCTCAGAATCGGATTCATCTACCTTGTTCTTTTCTTTCAGATTTTTCTTCTGAAAGGTTGATGACCTCATGTCACTAGCCCTTCACAAATGGTCACTCTTATCTGTGGTGGGTGTTGCAAATGGGAATAAACAAACTCTTCCTAACAGGTAGCTCTCTTTTCTCATGCTAACAGGAAGCTGGGTCCTTTGAGGATTATCTATCGCTCTGCACAAACTCTGCACAACCTCTGCTTTTTCAAAATGGAAGGTTTGGCTCCCAGGGGCTTAGGCCCAGAGCACTCTTTTTAATTGGCAGAAATATCTCTTAACACAACAGTGATGCATTGTGTCTGTTCCCAGGATGACTTTCATTATAGGTTCCCAGAGCTCATGCCAGCCTGGGACAGTTTGCCTTAGTGTATAGCCTTTGTAAGATGGAAGAGAATGGAGGGTGTAGAAAGGAGAGTCTCCAATTATAGATCTCATCTTTTTAAAATAACCATGACCTGTTACATTAAGTATTAATTGCAAATCTGTTTCAATTTTTAAATAACATTCAGCTCTTTAAAGATTTACACTGGCTCATCTAAGCTCAATCAAATAAAATGTAAAACAAAGGAGAGAATGATCAACTTCTGGGTATAATTTAGTGTATTAAATTAGCTTTAGGATTTTTCCCCACTAAGAAGTGGGACATTTATTTTTAGGACTTATATACTTTTTTTTTTTTTTTCCTGTTGAAAACTGCACAGAAGTAGAACAGTTCTATCTTAAGAGGAGGAGATCTGTCTACTTTTAAAGTTTTCTTATAGTCGGCAATAATTTTAACTTTTGTATCATATAGGGATAAGGGGAAGCTAATACCTATAAATCTGGCTCATTGTTTGAACATAAGCTATAAAGGAAACCGTCTGTTGAGTATTTGGAAGTCTGCTCTACAATTAAAAAAAAATTCCCTTGGTTGTCTTCTGGACATGAATTTGGTGCCACCTTGTGGGCAATTGTCAGACTATTATGCATACCATTAAAAGAAAACTTGCCCCTAGGCAATTAATAATGCTTGAAGATTATGCTCTGTAAATTAGTTAGATTAGAAAAACCCCAAAGCCTCAGTGATTCTCCCACTAGGTTTGTGCAGCTTCATCTTAGAGGTAAAATTGCTACCTAATTTCAGGAAACATTTGGTTCTTCCTAAGGGATTTTGATACCCTGCTGAGGTACCAGTGTTTTATTATCTGTGGAGAACTTTGTCTGGTTATCTGTGTTCTTTTATTAAGACTTCTGTTTTCAACATATATTAGCATGTTTTTCTTTTCTTTTTTTCCACTTTGAGCTAAATATTAGGTATCTGTCAATATAAATTTTCTTAGTGGGAGTATTTAATGCTGTTCTTTAGAGAGAAAATAATAAAGTCAAAATAGATTACTACAAATATAATATTGGACACCTACAGGTCTCAGAAGTCTTTGTTAAGTTATTTTAAATAAAATCTAGATGCTGTGTTTGTAGGTATTTACCAAGTGGTAGGATTAATATACTTTTCATGAATAAGAAAACAAAGTATGCTGTTAATGCTATTCTGCATCAGAATGCTACTTTTACCAAAGTCCTTTGGCAGATTCAGAGATGCTAGGGATGTGATTTTTGACCCACTTTATCACACTTCTCACAATAGCTCTTTGAGGTGTGTATAGCTGATTTCGTTACTCCTCATTTTGCCCATGGAGAAGATGGGGCCAAAGGCATGGGTGGCTTGTTCTAGCTCACAAGGCCTGGTAGTGGTGGGGCAGGATTAGAACCCTGCTCTCAGGACAGTTGGTCTGCTGCTCTTATTATTAGCTGATGCTGTCCCTGTTGCTTACATAATAGGGCGACAGTTGCAAGAAATGAATGTTTTAGCTGATGGGAGTTTTAGAGATTCAGGCCACTGGGGAGGAGAGAGGGAGGGAGGGAGGGAGGGAGGGAGGGAAGAATGTTAAGTGGGAAGGAGGAAGAGAGAGAGAGAGAGAGAGAGAGAGAGAGAGAGATCTTCTTGCTGTCAGTTAGTGGCCTTAGGAAACATCTTGCTCTTTCTAGAAGGGAAATTGGACCCTGTTTTTCCCCCTATTAAAACTTTTCAAAGGCTTCCTTTACCACATGACAAAGTCCAGACTCCTTTAAGTGGCTCTCAGCTTCCTTATGACCCACCTTTCTGGCTTCTCCTGCCAACCTCACCTCACTCCAGCAATACCAAAGTGCTCTTAGTGCACCCCTAATTTCTTTTTCTTACTCCTCACCTTTGCTCAAGCTGCACCCCTGCCTCTTTCCCATTGCCTTGACCACCTTTTCTGCTCTCTTTCTCCTGATGAATCCAAAGCATTCTGTAGGGCTCAGCCAACTGGTCACTTCCTTCAGAATCCTCCCCTGACCCTTCCTCTCCTTTCCCAATCTGCTTAAGATGCTCCACGTCCATATGACTCTCATAGTCACTCTGTTGTACTATCTGTTGATATGTGTTTTCTTAATTAAATTGAGACATCCTTAAGAGGAAGTCCTGTCTATTACTTCCTCTGTGTTATTAGAATTGAGTACAAGGGCTGACCCACGTTGTCTCCCTGTAGCTGGGAAGGACAGAATTGAGGTTAATTTGCAGAAATCAGCATCAGTGGTGGAACTGGGGACTCAAACCTTCTAAACCCTCTCAGCTTTCACTGATCTCTGTTCCTCTTGGCATGAGGCCTAATTCTCAGGGCCTTGCCTTATCTGTCTCCAGCTCTCAGCCCTCCTTCCGCCTTTCAGCCTTATTTTTCTACTTGCAGACATGGCTTCCCCCACAGGGCTGGGGAAAGTGGCCTCCAGAATCTCCAAACTCATTCTGGCAGCTTGGTAGCCTCAGGGAGAAAGGTCCTTCTTTCCCCCAATATGTCTGTATGGATTTTAGGGGACTTTGGCTCTGCTTGGGTCATATGCCCATTCCTGGAACAATGACTGTGGCCTGACACTTTGTAAGTGTTGAATGAATAGTCCATGTGGCATTTCTCCTTGTGTCTCTAATTCCTTGCTTATGCTGATTGTAAGCCTCGTCATTCACTTTTCTTTTTTTCATGCCTCAAAAGTGACATGATACAGGACAGGGGCTGACCCTGGAATTATCCCTAGAGACTGGGATGGAAAGGTTAGACACTTTTATCAAGATAGTCCTTGGTGGTGGGATGCCTGGGTGACTCAGTTGGTTACGTGTCTGCCTTCGACCTGGGTCATGATCCCAGGGTCCTGGGGTCAAGTCCTGCATCGGGCTCCTTGCTTAGCGGGGCCTGCTTCTCCTTCTGCCTGCAGCTCCTTCTGCTTGTAGTCTCTCTCTCTCTCTCTTTCTCAAATAAGTAAAATCATATATATATAAAAGATAGTCCTTGGTGTTGGGCTCACCTGTTCACCTCTCTTGCATCCTCCCTCCCTGTCAACCTCCACTAAGGTTTTAGCTCAAGTAGATGGGGTTCAGAAAGTCAGAGCTAGCTGCATAAGCCACAGTCCCCAGTCCTCTGACACTCCTGAAAAGAGGGCATGGATTAGATGGGGAGGGGCAGATTAGTTTTTCAGCTACTGTACAATATCAAAACGTTAGGAAGTATATAAAACCTAAACATACAGCTTAATGAATCAGTATAACACACACATAACCATCATCTAGGTCAAGAAATAGAACCTCAGAAGCCCCATGTTCTCCTTCCCAATCACGAGCCCCATGATCCCCAAAGCCAACCATTACCCTGACTTTTCTTTATTCTTTTACCACCTTCGTATGTGTCCTTAAACACTAGAATTAATAATTTACCTGTTTTTGAACTTTATACAAATCTACCCTGTCTAGTCTAATTCTTTTGTGTTTGGCTTCTTTCATTTAGCATTGGATTTGAGTCAGTCATCTTTTTTGTAGAGTATAGCCATAATTTCTTCATTTTTGGCACCATGTGGTATTCTATTATATAAATATACCATCATTTCCTCATTTATTTTTCCATTTTACTGTTGATGGACATTTGAATTGTTTCCAGCTTTGGGCTATTATGAATGATACTCCTGTGGGCTTTCTCATTCTTGTCTCTTGGTGCACATGAGGTGCACTTCAGTTGGGTGCCCACTTGGGAGTGGAAGTACTGGGGCATGGGTTTAGGTATATCTTCACCATTAGTTGATATGCCACTTTTCCAAACAGGTGACCGATTTACCAGCAGTATTTTCTTTCTCTACATCTTCTAATCCCCAATTTTGGTGGCATCACAGGAACCACAGATGGATAATAATCATAACTGCCATTTAGTAAGTGCTTACTTTGTATGAGAATCTGTGCTAAATGCTTTATAAATAGTATATTAAGTCATCCTCACAACAGCCCATGGAGACAAGTGAAATTGCTTTCTCCATTTTGCAGATGAGAACCCTGAGGATTAGAGAGAGGTTAAGTAATTTGTTTAGGGTCATGTAACAGTGTGTGGTAGAGCCAGGACCTAAACATGGTTCTGAGCTCCTTGACTCCAAAACCTGAGCTCTTATCTCTATCCTGAAAAGCTGGCATTTACCTGGTAGTGAGAGTGTGGGAACTGTGGTTTGGCACACTGGACAGGTGCCTTCCTAGTCCACAGATGTGGGTCAAGCCTGTTGGCAGTCATTCCTTTAAAGAAAGATCCTATTTTCCAGAAGGAAAAAAAAACATGGAGGAAAATGAGATAGCTGGGAGTTTGAAGCATTTATTGCCTCCTTTGGTTTATGCACCATTAGGGCCAGGCTCAGCTGGGCTTGGGCCCGAGACTTTTGCCTTAAGTATTAGTCCATTCAAAAGAATTTTTTTTGAAGTGTCATAAGACTATGCCTTGACCATACCTCCTAGGCCCCTATTAAGATTCTGAGGTTATAAAATATCCATGAATTTTTCTAACAGGAATTAGTGTAGTAAGTGATTGATGGGAGGCTCTTGGGTGCTCAGTCGGTTAAGTGTCTGACACTTGATTTCGGCTCAGGTCCTGAGATCAAGCCCTGCATCAGTCTTACCGCTCAGTGCAGAGTCTAGTTCAGATTCTTTCCCACTGTCCCTCACCCCACTCGAGCTCTTTCTTTCTCTCAAATAAATAAATAAAAGCTTTAAAAAAAACCACAAATAATTGGTGGGTCAGTATTTGGCTTTTCTATTAAGTTCTTTTTATTAGTGATAACATTGAAATCTTAGACACATAGAGTAATGATGTTGTATAAACATTATCCAAAGGCTTAGCACTGTTTACATTGACCTTTTCTTTTTTTTAAGCCACATACCACAGAAGTTTTGTTACTGGCTGGCTGGTACGTCTACATTCATCACCACACCCCCACCAGTCATCCTGTTACAGCCAATGGGATCTTTAAAAAGCCTAGTTTGCTTATGTTTCTTCTCACCAAGGCTCCGTGTGATTTGGCTGCACCTACCCTTTCCTAGCCTCATGCTACTTTCCCATTTTGTCTGAGTTCCGACCACAATACTCGACACTTTTCCATGTGCCAGGTACTGTTCTAATAATTCTATTGTATAGAAATTGTTATTCCTATTCTAAGTAGGAAGCGCAGAGAGGTTAAGTTACTTGTGCAGGGTCACACAGCTAGTAAATGTCAGGCAGAGCTGGTATTCAAACTACATGTACTGGCTTCAGAGTCTATAATCTCACCCACTGCACTGTGTTGTCTCTCTTTCATAAACTTCTCTAAGTACCTTCAACCCACCCTATTCCTCTCCTCAGGGATTTTGCACTTGGTATTCCTTTTGTCTGAGCTGCTCTTCCCTTACCCTTCCTTACCTAATTAGTATTTCTTCCTCTTAAGAACCCAGCTTCAATGTACTTGCTTGAACTGCCTATGAGCTAAGGTAGATGCTTCTTGTTTTTTAAAGAATACTTGCTGCCATTATAATTATTAGTTGACTGTTTTGCTTTCCCTTGTAGACTATAAGCTCCATGAGAGCTGAGGCCCACCCATGGTGTTTATCCCCAGGTCTCCCATGCTGGGCACACAACTGCATAACTGGAGGTGTTTGTTCATTCAGTGAATGGAAGAATGAGTGAATGGAAGGATGGCTCACAGCAGAGTAACAGAGACAGAGTTGTTTTTCTATTCCCAGATATAGTTTTCAAGTAAGCCCTAACTTAAATGAACACAGCTTCTAATTATTGTTTAGATGGCTCTTTTGGTCTGGTGCCCGATTGATCTGAATTTTTAATATGTATTTTTAGTTTTCAATCTACTTGCCTTCAGGCAATGCCTTCTAATTTACAAGGCTCCATTAGCTTAAGGTGTCCTGCCCATGTTTTTGTGTTTCATCTTATGTTTTTGGGTCATTAATAACACTTAGGCAGAATGTTCTAATCTGTACATAGTGCACACTGGAGCTTCTGCCTATCAGAATATCCCCCACTTTTTTTTTAAAATCACACCTTTCTCAGTTGACTTAAAACAATCCTTTTAGTCATGTATTGTGAAAATCATGACCTCTTTGAGGAGAAATCATGGAGGAATTGCAGCTGACATCTTTGTGTCCCATGTGGACTTTTATATGCTAACTTGAGAGAAGATGGAACCCTGGGATGAAATGAGTTTTCGGTTGGTTGTTTAATTGTGAGCATGTTAACTGGTCTTCTTAGTTTAAATAATTGAATAGAGAATCTACCAGCCTTTTAGAAATCACATTTTAATCTAATGTGCTAGTATAAATTCCTTCCATCTGTAAATATATAGGCTTTTATATTCTAATCCTATAAGCTTTGCCTTACATCTAAATTTTTTCATGGGAGATTTTTATCATCAACTTTATAATCAGTATCAATCAGCTTGGCAACTTTTCAAATGTTTTCAGCTATTTTAATAAGTAAGTTTATCAGGCATGGCCTTTCCCTAGTCTCTTAGAAACAAAGCAGTGTTTTTTTTTTCCTATGTAATATTTCTTAAGAATTCTAACTTAATATTACATGTTTATGGTTATTAGAAACACAAAGAAGTCAGGGTGGTTTTAGTTGCAAACACAGACACCCAAACCAAATCAGCCTATGAAAAATGGGAATTTATTGTCTTGCCATAGTTGGGAAAGGCAGAATTGATGCTAAATTGCAGAAATGGGGCCATCAGGGCTGGAACTGGGTTCTCAAGTCTTCCAGAACTCTCTCTGTATGTGCCATGATTGGTCTCAGCTCCTCTTGGCCTATGGCATCATTCTCCAGCCCTTGCTTTGTCTCTCTTCCTTCATGGCCCTCCTTCCCTGTGCCATTTGGCTTCCTTTTGTTCTCCTGCAGACATGGCTTCCTTCATGTGGCTGGAGAAGGTGTCCCCCGGATGCTCCAGGCACCTTCTCACACTTTGGCACCTGTGGCATGTTGGGAGGTAGTACTTCTCTTCCCCAATATTCCCATGTGTATTTTTAGGGAAGGACTTTGACCCTGCTTGGCCCATATTCCCCCTCCCTGAACGGTCCCTATGTCTGGTCAGGGGGCTGTGAATAACTGACTGATAGCCCCATCAGAGCCAGGAGGAGGGACCATGAATTAGCCAGAACAAAGGGGAACCATTCCTTGAAGAAGGAGGACAAGAACATTTGAGGGAATAATGAAACCACTTCACTGGTGGTCGCTCTTGAGATTAACTAAACATTTATTGTCTCTGTGTCAAGTCCTTACCTCTGTGTCAGGCACTATGCTATCCTCTAGGGATTCAAGGACTAATAATGAGATTATAAACCAAGTTAAATGGCACAAATTACAGTGAGAGGGAATGGGTTAAATGTACGGAAAAGCCTCCTGACAGTGATTGGAGTTATATTTTGGAATGTGTGTCATCTTACTCTTTTTTTAAAAATTTAATTAATTAATTAATTAATTTAATATATGCAATTTCTTTATTCCTTTTTAATTAAGTTTAAATTAATTAACATTTGGTTATTATTAATTTCAGAGGTAGAGTTTACTCATTTTTTAGAATTTTCTGTTTTGTGTTTTAGTGAATTGTCACTTCTCTGGGGTGATTTGACTATTATAGATACTATAAATCAATTTCTTGAAAGGTGAACATAGATTTTAAAATTTATTCTTTTTTAAAATTCAATTAGCCAAAATATGGTACATCATTAGTTTCAGATGCAGTGTTCAATAATTTATCAGTTGGGTATAACACCCAGTGCTCGTCACATCACGTGCCCTCCTTAGTGCCCATCACACAATTACCCCATCCCCCCACCCACCACCCCTCCAGCAACCCTCATTTCGTTTCCTGTAGTTAAGAGTCTTTCCTGTTTTTTCTCCCTTTCTGATGACTTCCCATTCAATTTTCCCTCCCGTCTCCTATGATCCTCTGTGCTGTTTCGTATATTCCGTATATGAGTGAAACCATATGATAATTGTCTTTCCCTGATTGACTTATTTTGCTCAGTATAATACCCTCCAGTTCCATCCATGTCAGTGTAAATGGTAAGAGTTCATCCTTTCTGATGACTGAGTAATATTCCATTGTATGTATATATACCACATTTTCTTTATCCATTCATCTGTCGATGGACATCTTGGCTCTTTCCATGTTTTGGCTATTGTGGACGTTGCTGCTATGAATATTGGGGTGCAGGTGCCTCTTTGGATCAGTACATTTGTATCTTTGGGGTAAGTACCTAGTGATACAATTGCTGGGTCCTACGGTAGCTCTATTTTTAACTTCTTGAGGAACCTCCATACTGTTTTCAAAATGGCTGTACCAGCTTGCATTCCCAACAGTGTGAGAGGGTTCCCCTTTCTCCACATCCTTGCCAACATGTGTTGTTTCCTGTCTTGTTAATTTTAGCCATTCTGCCTGGTGTGAGGTGGTATCTCATTGTGGCTTTGATTTGTATTTCCCTGATGCCGACTGATATGGAGCCTTTTTTCATGTGTTTGTTGGCTATTTATATGTCTTCTTTGGAGAAATGTCTGTTCATGTCTTCTGCCCATTTCTTGACTGGATTATTTGTTTTTTGGGTGTTGAGTTTAATAAGTTCTTTATAGATCTTGGATACTAGCCCTTTATGTGATATGTCATTTGCAAATATCTTCTCCCATTCTGTAGGTTGCCTTTTAGTTTTGTTGACTATTTCCTTGGCTGTGCAGAAGCTCTTTATCTTGGTGAAGTCCCAGTAGTTCTTTTTTGCCTTTGTTTCTCTTGCTTTTGGAGACGTGTTGTGCAGGAAGTTGCTGCAGCTGAGGTCAAAGAGGTTGCTGCCTTCTAAGAAGATGTGGTCCATATATACAATGGAATATTACTCAGCAATCAGAAAGAATGATTACCCAACATTTGCAGCAACATGGACGGGACTGGAGGAGATTATGCTAAGTGAAATAAGTCAAGCAGAGAAAAACAATTATCATATGGTTTCACTCATTTATGGAACATAAGAAATAGCAGGAAGATCGGTAGGAGAAGGAAGGGAAGAATGTAGGGGGGGTAAACAGAAGGGGGAATGAACCACGAGAGACTATGGACTCTGGGGAACAAACTGAGGGCTTCAGAGGGGAGGGGGTGGGGGATTGGGATAGGCCGGTAATGGGTATTAAGGAGCGCACGTATTTCATGGTGCACTGGGTGTCATACGCAAATAATGAATCATGGAACATTATATCAAAAACTAAGGATATACTGTATGGTGACTAACATAACATAAAAAAAATTATTATAAAAAATAATAATAAATAAAAAACAAAAAAATACAATAAAAAAAAAGAGGTTGCTAGGTTGCTGCCTGTGTTTTCCTCTAGGATTTTGATGTATTTCTGTCTCATATTTAGGTCTTCCATCCATTTTGAGTTTATCTTTGTGTATGGTGTAGAAAAATGGTCCAGTTTCATTCTTCTACATGTGGCTGTGCAATTTTCCCAGCACCATTTATTGAAGAGACTGTCTTTTTTCCATTGGATATTCTTTCCTGCTTTGTCGAAGATTAGTTGACCATAGAGTTGAGGGTCCATTTCTGGGTTCTCTATTCTGTTCCACTGATCTTTGTGTCTGTTTTTGTGTCAGACCATACTGTCTTGATGCTTATAGCTTTGTAATAGAGCTTGAAGTCTGGATTTGTGATGCCACCAGCTTTGGTTTTCTTTTTCGAGATTGCTTTGGCTGTTTGGGTTCTTTTCTGGTTCCATACAAATTTTGGGATTATTTGTTCCAGTTCTGTGAAAAATGTCAGTGGTATTTTGATAGGGATTGCATTGAATGTGTAGATTGCTCTGGGTAGCATAGACATTTTAACAATATTTATTTTTCCAATTCATGAGCATGGAATGTTTTTCCATTTCTTTGTGTCTTCCTCAGTTTCTTTCATGAGTGTTCTGTAGTTCTTTGAGTACAGATCCTTTACCTCTTTGGTTACGTTTATTCCTAGGTATCTTATAGTTTTTGGTGCAATTGTAAATGGGATCAGTTCCTTAATTTCTCATCCTTCTGTCTCACTGTTAGTGTATAGAAATGCAACTGATTTCTGTGCATTGATTTTATATCCTGACACTTTTTGAATTCCTGTATGAGTTCTAGCAATTTCGGGATGAAGGCTTTTGGATTTTCCACATAAAATTTAGTCTTTGAAAAAGTTCCTTTTCTTCTGAAGATGAAAAGAATATATGTTTATTTGGAAAAGGTAAAGTATATGGAAGAAAAAGAAAAATAATTTTAATAGCTGGAGATAGCATCTTGGTTAATTACTTAGCATTTTGGAGCATATATGTCCTTGTAGTCTTTTGTATGCATATATGTAAAGATAAAATAATTTGTCTGTTTTTTTTTTAGACAAATTGGCTTAATACTGTTTATGCAGTTTTGAATCTGGCTTTTTATTTAATGTTTTCTTATGAACATTTTCCCTTACCATGAAATATATGTTAGAGATAGGATTTTTATTATTCTCTGTTTCATAGTCCACCCAATGGCCAAACCACGGTTTATTTAACCATTTTTCCAGTGTTGCACATTGAAGTTGTTTGCTAAATTTTGTCAGCGTGAGAAACGCAAAGAATGTGCTGGCACCTAAAGTCTTGTCTGCCTTTCAGATGACTTCCTTGGGTTTCATTCCTAGGAGTGGACTCAGGAGATCAAAGGAGAGACACGCATTTAAGTCTCTGGAACCAGATGGCCACTCTGCACTTTGAGAGGTTGTTTCAGTTTATGCTCTTACCAGCTGGAGAGGAGAGAGAGCCTATGAGTATAATGGCCTGTCTCTAACAATTAGCTCATGTGTCCAGTTAACTGATTTTATCCTGTCTGTGAGGGGTTACTATGTGTGAACGAAGTGTGACCATGTGTTGGATACTGGAAAAGGCTCTGGCAGCATGAACTGAAGATCTTAACCTTTAAGTGAGAAATGAAAATATGAATTCCTCCAAATGATTCATTTCTTGGTTCAAAAATGCTGTATTTTTTACTGTTAAAGCCAAGTAAATGAAAAGTCCAGTGTTCACATTTTTCTTTTCTTTTCCTCTTCTTCCTTTTTCTTCTTTGTCTCTGTCTCTCTGTCAAAATAAAGGAGCCTCTAGATTATCCTCTTGGGTCTGATTCCTAGGAGTGCAAGTATGGGATCGAGGTTGAGGCTGCTATAACAGAATACCACAGATTGGGTGGCTTATCAACAACAGAAATTTATTTCTCAACAGTTCTGGAAGCTGGAAGTCTGAGATCAGAGTGCCAGCATGGTCAGGGTCTAGTGAGGACCCTCTTCCAGGTTGCAGATGGCTGTTTTCTTATTTTATCCTTACATGACAGAGAGAGAGAGAGAGAGAGCAAGAGAGATCTCTGGGGTCTCTTTTATAAGGTCACATTCATGAGTGTTCACCTCCCATGAGCTAATCATCTCCTAAAGGCCTTTCCTCCTAATGCCATCACACTGAGGATTAAATTTCAACATGTGAATTTTGGGGAGACACAAACATTCAGTCCATGACAAAAGGTTACAATAGTTTCCATTGTTGACCAACAAAAGCAGTGAAGTCTGATGAGAAGGAAACTGAAGTGAAAGTTATAGCCCCCAATAAACTGGAAGCGTGGTTTAAGAAATGAAAGAGACTCTTTCATTCAGCAAATATTTATCGACCACCTACTCAGTGGCTGTAGTATGTTGCCATGTGAAACTAATTGGCCCACAAAAGGACTGGACTCTGAGATATTGGGTATTGTGTTCCGCTCACTTATTTGATGGAAATGATTACTGATGTGAAGTTATGGGTGAAGTGGAAGGAACACTGGCTTGGAATCAGACAGATCTGGGTAGAAATCCTGGCTATGCTGGGTGCTGTTGCACACATTACTTTACCTTTCCGTTTCCTCATTGAGAAATCTAGCCAACTCACAGGGGAGTAAGGAGTACACAAGATGATTCAATTTACTAGTACATTGATGGCACCAATAGGTGTTCAATAACTGGCAGCTGCTCTTATTTTTGTTATGATTATTATTGTTATGATGATGACTCCGGTGTTATATGAGCTTGGATGCTTTGACAGTAGTTCCTAATACCTCCCTAAGCACCTTTCCTCACAGAGCAAAAGCATCTCTGTGCATTAATGTGTGTGCATGCATATATGTGTGCGTGTGTGTGCAATATAGCAAGTCTCCGCCTTGGAATCATTCCCCAGAGCCTGCATCAGAAGAATTCTTATAGGCAGCTGTTAGATTCTCATCCTCCCTGTACTACTTCCTGAACCCTGCAAGCTCCTCAGGGTAGAGGCACATGAGAGTGAGAGCTCCTCAGTGAACCTTTAGCATGAATTCAGGCTTTACATAATCTGGGCTTTGACATATAGTGGCTGGGAGTAGGGTGCCTGGCTCTGAAAATCTAGATGTGAAGCCTCTTTCTTTCCATCCTCATGACTTCTTGTGTCCAGAAGGCAAGCCTTGGTGATGAGGGAGAGTGAGAAGGCGTTATGCCTCAAAGCCACATGCCGACAAAACACTAGCTAGGTTGGTGGAGGCAGTGGTATGGCTATTGGAGTGTGATTGATTCCATATGAATCCATCAGCTACTACCTCCCGTGTTTAGGTTCTTGGTGCCCTTATGTTCTCTTGCACTTCTTTCCCCCATCAGATCAAATACTGATTTAAAATGCTTGACTATCCTTGTGTGTACAGACCCCAGAGCCTTCTGGGTGGTAGAAACAGTTCTAGAAGTTCCTAAGCCCAAGAACTGTTAATTTGTTGGAGTATCATTCCTGTGTTCAAGGAAAATATTATTGATACTTGTTAAAATAGTAAGGAAGACTTTATTCAGGATTATTGCAATAGAGGCATTGTAATAGAGGAGAGAAATCAGGCTCCACTCCAGTTATAGCAAAGACAGATTGGGATTATAGCCAACGAGCAAAGTGAAGGACTCTGAATGGAAAATTACCAAGGAAAGACATCAAGGATAGGGGGATTCTTGCTAAACTGACCTAACAGGATTCTTGTGAAAAGCAGGCCTAGGTGTTAAAGATGAAAGATGAAGAACATCATCAGATATTTAGGGTTGGAGATTTGCTCTGAAATGACAGGATTCTTGCTAAGACTGGGCTCTGCAAGCTTGGCAAGCACAGAGCAGAGGCCAAGGTGAGGTCTGGTCAACAAGACGGCTCAGAAGACCCTAAGTAAAATTTGGTCCGGGTGACAGTCTTTGTCACCTGCCATGGTTAGAATGAAGCACAAGTGGCAAGTGAGAAATGGACACATGAATTCCTCCAAATGATTCATTTCTTGCTTGATGTGCAACCTTAGGCAAGTTACTTGGCCTCTAGATCTTGACTCTCTTTCCAGAAAATGGACCAAATAGTACCTCGCTTATAAGGAAAGCAGCGAGTACCTGATGAGATAATGCACAGGAAGGGCTTGTCCCAGCACCTATCCTAAAGTAAGGGCTCAATAAATGGAATTAGCATTATAAGTTGGGGACTATAAGTTTTGATCCAGTGAACTTAATTTAATGGACCTTTCTAATCTATAACTAATATAGAAGATGTGGTTTAGTAAAAACTGATTTGGACTGAATGTCTGAATAGCTGGATTTCAAATCTGGCTCCACCAAAGTTTAGCAACCTTTTAGAGCCTTAGTTTCTTATCCATAAAATGGGACAGTGCCTTCTTCCTTTCCTGTTCCACAGGTTGAATGAAGTGAGAAAATATAGTGAAAGTACTGGAAAACTTAGAAAGGACTTAACCAATATTTGTCTAATGTTATTTCTTAGTAGTCCTATGGTTAGGTCTCCATCTGTGAGTGAGCCTGTGCCCCTGGGCTGTCTACCTTTACTGGTGCTTCTCAGTTTTGTTTTGTTTTTCCCGCTTAGGAGAGACAAGAAGTCTGGGGAGAGCTTGGGTTGGGTGTTTCCTTTCTCTCAGTCAGTTAGGTTCTGGTGAAAAGTTTTCTTTGAAGGCAGACGTTGCTAAAAGGAACAGAATGCTCTGGGAATATTTCAAAGTGGCTGCTTTGCCCATACCCCTGTGGGAAGAACCAGAGGATTAGCCTCCCATCTCCACTGTGAAAACCTGGTAGGGTTCCTGAAGATAAAACACATGAATGTGTGTGTGTTTTTTTGGGAGGGAGGCACACCAACACTAACCCCCCTACCTCGGACTTTTTTTTTTTTTTATAACTTTTTAAAAATAAAGATATAAAATAGTAATATTTTTCTTGCCTTGTTCCGTCCGTCTTAGATTGGACATAAGAAGAGGATTTAGAATAAATAATAGCTGATAATAGCTGGCAGCAAAAGTATAACTGTTTTGTGGTTATAGTCAGATGCTTCTATCACAAGTGTGATAGAAAAGAAAAAGGGAGTGGATAAAAAGACCAACCCACCTGTCTTTGGCTCTTTCGGAGTAATCCAGGTAGTAAAATGGTGGATATTTTACTAAACAGAAACCCGTGAATAGTTTCCACTTCAGAATACGGTGAATCTTCAAAATCTACAAAAGCTAGAAAGTCATAGAAGCCATTGGTGTACTTTAAATATCAGACAATTATTTAAGCATTCATTGTTTTGAAGGTCCTTTAATTTATTTCTTAAAAGTACCATTGTGCTAAATGATTTTAATTGTTGGACATTTTAAAGATTTATATATTTATTTGAGAGAGAGAGAGAGAGCGTGAGTGCACACGTGCATGTGAGCAAAGGTGGAGGCAGTGAGAGGGGAAAAGAATCTCAAGCAGACTCCCTGCTGAGCACAGAGCCCTGCTTGGGGCTTGATCTCACGACCCTTCGATTATGACCTTAGCTGAAATCAAGAGTCAGATGCTAATGATTGCATCACCCAGGCAGCCCTAATTGTTGGACATTTTGTATAACTGGATTGTTTCTGATTTATGTTCTAAATAATGGGTTAAAAGATAATTTGTAGCTTCCCCCCAAAATTTATACTTAATCTGTTTATAACAAAATCGTTTATTTTTTAATTTATTTTTTAAAGATTTTTTTTTAACATTTTATTTATTTATTTGACAGAGAGAGACAGCCAGAGAGAGAGGGAACACAAGCAGGGGGAGTAGGAGAGGAAGAAGCAGGCTCCCAGCAGAAGAGCCTGATGCGGGGCCCGATCCCGTAACGCCGGGATCACGCCCTGAGCCGAAGGCAGACGCTCAATGACTGAGCCACCCAGGCACCCCTATTTTTTAAAGATTTTATTTATTTATTTGAGAGAGTCAGTGATAGAGAGAGAGAGAGAGAGACAGATTATGAGTGGGGTGAGGGGCAGAGGGAGAGGGATAAGCAGACTCCCCTGCTGAGAAGGGAGCCTGACTCAGGGTTGGAGCCCCACTGAGGGTTGGAGTCTGACATGGCATTTGATCCCAGGATCCCTGGATCATGACCTGAGCTGAAGGCAGATGCTTAACTGACTGAGCCACCCAGGTACCCCTTTAATAAAGTCTTTTGAACATCAGAAGTCCACATCCCATGTTGCAATTTGCAAAAAGATTTTACTTTTAATTATTTTCAGGATCCATAAGTGTCCTGTTATTGAAAAATAAAAGAAGGTGACCAAGGGTGGGGAGGGCAGGGCACAGTGGGAAGAAATAGGAAAGTATCTAAGCTTCAGTGTCTGTGGACTTGTCCATTGCTCTGCTCTTTCACCTTTTCTTGAATTACTTTTAGGATGCTTATAGCTGGGGCTTCATCCTTAAAGAAGCAGCTCTCAGAGAAGATGATTCTGTACTTTTCTAACCACCAAATCTAGGCTTCTTTCTCTCTCATCTTACAAAGTCTGCTTATGCTTTTCCAAATTCAGTGTCAGGTGGTGATGGAGAGTTCAGTTTCTGAGATCAGACTTGCTGGGTTTCTGTCTGGCTCTTACTCTTCAGCCTGTGACCCTGGGCGATTACTTGACCTCTCTCAATCCTCGTTGCCTTGTCAGTAAAACAGGAACAATTATATTAACTTCCTCCTTGAGTGGTTGGGAGGATTAAATAGGGTAATCCAGATGCAGGCCTTGTTGAGAGGATTTGGTGAATGTTAGTTGATGCTATTATTATGTTACCCTTTCCTTTGTCCCTTCTCTCTTCTGCTCCTTTCTTACTTCTTTGCCTTTAGAAGTAGAGTATTCTGAAAATTCCCATTTGTACCTTCTCCCTCTCTAGTGTGGGTATAGGATAGCCTACTGATTTTCAGCTCAGTTTCATTTAACACACACACACACACACACACACACACACACACACACACACATATTTATTTACTGAGTACCTGGAGTGTGAAAAGCACTCTGGTAGGTACGGAGGGTGAGATTCCTGATTTTATGGAATTTGCATCTTGTGCGAAAAACATGGAAGAAAATGAGTCAGTTATGAAAGTGGGAGAAAGTTCAGGGTGCTGTGGGGTTGTATAGCCAGGGCACAAACCCAGCCTGTGATGTCATGGAAGGCTCTGTGAGGACGGAACATTCTAGGTGAAACTGGAAGCCTGAGGAGGGCCTTCAAGGATTAACCAAAATTCCATCATCTCCATGGAACCCTTCCTGATCACATTTTTTTCTTTGACACCCCTGACCTAGGTTACTGTAACACTTTCTTTCTGCCTCAGGTAGAGCATGTGCAAATACCTATCTTATATAAATATGTGGGTCAGTCTCTTTCCCACTGAGTTACAAATACCTTGAAGAGGAAGATTAGACCTTATTATCTTTGTGTGGTCAGTGCTTCCTGTATAACACTGTTTGAACTGCTCTTTAGTTAGTGTTTTCCAAACTTGACCAATTGTGCTTTGAGGAGGGTACATCCTACAAAGGAATTCTCCTTACTCACACTTCACTCATTTGGGTCTACTTTTCTCTTTCCCTTGTGACTTGGTTTTATCATATGCAAACTGGAAAGATTGAATTAGGGTCCTTATAGTTAGGGTTTCTGTGATTCCCTTGAGGAAATCTGGAGGGAGTTACATGTTGCGTAGATGTCAGCATGAATGTGTGCTTATAGTAGAGGTGTGTAAAAATGGGTCCATTATCTTTCAGTGGTCTTCTAAGGAGGTATTTTGACTAGAACTGAGTTGAAAGTGCTCAGCAGGTACAGTTGGGTAGCAGCACTCCCTTTGTATGCTCCTAGGTCCCCCAGGTATCATGGAACATTTGTGGGAAGGAACTTGAGCTCTTAATGAATATAAGTGGAATCCAGGCATAGGTAACCCTGTTTTGATGGACTGAGGATCCCCAGAGAAAGCCAGATTGCTTTCTGAGAGATATCTGACAGATCTGTCTGAGAGAGATCATGGGACCTTTGAGAAAAGAAATCAAGAATGCGGAGGATTCACAGAGATCAAAGGAGTAGAGGAGTGGTGGTGCAGATGCCAACTGTGGCCAACACAGCCTCTAGCCTGCTGCTTCCTGGGAATGAGAGGACTGGGGATAAAGAAAAAGAAGTGAGTCACTTGGAGCCCACCAGTCCTCCTGAGGAAATGGCCAGGAGGAGTAGAAGTTGGTGACCTGGGGAAAGTCAGTGGTGGTAGAGAGAGAAAAACCTAAAATCTGGATCTCAGCACTCACTCCTGCATGTCCAGGATTAGTTAGTAATTCAAGGTGGTTCTGGATAACAGGTCCGGATAGGGTCCTATTGGACAAGAATTTCTCATCATATATTTTGTTTTGCTCTAATCAATCTATTGCAATATGGTTGATTATGTGGGTTGAGAAAGCCAGGGGTTCACTGGAACTGAAACTGAAACACTATTGGGATCTAAGTCAGCTGCTCTCTTAGGGCATTTCTGTGGCTTTCCTGCTCTGCTCTCTCTTAGTGATCTACTTCAGCAGCCTTCTCCATGTCCATTTTGCTTCTTCAGAACTTGGGCTTCCCTGGGGCTTTGATTTGCCAAGGCCCCATATCCTCCTGAGGAATTCTTTGCAACTTTGCTTCCTCTGTTGACTGGCTCAGGCTCTTAGTTTCCAATTCAAATTTTCTGAGAGAGGCATCTGACAGCCCAGTCAGGCCATATCTAAGAGTCCCATCTCTTGGTCTGTTTAGCTCCTGAAATGGAAAGAACCAGGAGCAGGGCCTTGTGACATGGAGCTCAGCTGTGGATAGAGTGGTTTGGAGTAGGCTGCAACCAGAGCAAGTCCTGATGTACATCTCTGGTTCATAATCCACTCATTCACTCATTCCATTTTCTACTTGGCAGTGTAGATTGGGCTTAAGAGCCCAGTTTTCAGAGTCAGACTCAAATCTTGGCTTGACCTTGAGCAAGTGACCTCTCTATGAGGCTTCTTTCCTCATCTGTAAAAAAGGAATGGTAATTGTACTCAGTTTATGAAGCTGTTTTGAAGAAAACATGGGAAAATGCATATGAACACTTAGCATAGGGTCAGTGCAGAATAAGCACTTTCTAAATGTTAGTTATTATTTTTACGTATGGTCCATAAGTGAATAAGACAACGTATCTGTCTTTATAGAGATTTCAGTCTAACAAGGAAGTAATTTTCATGAGCTGGTCACATAGAGCGCTCTTGGTAACACATTTACAATGCATAGAAGACCTCTTATAGTTAGAAAATTAATTCACTGAACAAATGTTTATTGACCATCTACTAGGTATGTGGCATTGTTGGCATGGAGTGTACAGTTTTTTAACAAATAGTCAAATTCTTGCCCTTCGGGAGCTCACACTATAGTTAGAAGATAAATACACACTAAGATAGATAGATAGATAGATAGATAGATAGATAGATAGATAGATAGATGATGTTTGGTGATGCTATGTACTATGAGGAAAAAAAGCAGGGTAAGGTGAAAGAGAATGACAGAATGTATATGGGGACCTAATTTAGATGGAGTGGCCCAGGATGACCTCTCTGAAGGAGTGACATTTGAGCAGAGTACTACATAAAGTGAGGGAGAGACCCATTCAACGTCTGACAGAAGAGCATTCCAGGCAGAGGGAAGAGTAAAGGCAATAGCTCCTAAGCAGGCGCGTACTTGGTATTCTTGAGGAGCAGCAAGAATGCTGGGGTGACTGGAACCTAGTGAGTGAAAGTGAGAGCAGTGGGAATTGAGGTCTCCAAGGAAGCCAGAGGCCAGGGGTGATTTCCAACAGTTTCAGTTACATCTGGTGTCTGTGGCTCATCTGGTTTTCTCAGATCAGCCTGACCTCCTGGCTTGTCAGTTTCCTCTATGATCAAGGACAGCAGACAGATGCCCATTTTGAAGCAGCTTGACTTTGGAGATGCAGGAAGCCTCATTAGAGTTTTGAACTATGTTGTAGGCTCTTGGCTCTTGAGACTTGAGACTGTGCTCAGCATTTCTCCCCACCAGGGTAGGGTGAGTCATGCTTGGGGGGGGATCTGATAAAGTTAAAGCCAGCTCTCTCTGTCATCACTACTATAGAGCTGCTTCCTTAGTCATCCTTTAATCCTGTCTCTGTGTTCTGACCCCTTTCTCTAGGATTAAAATAGCCCAGCATGCTGCATCCAGTGTAGTTATGTTTAGGGACAGGAACCGGGCTGAGTGACTCACCATGAGTAAGAGGTGAACTGTTTAGCTGTGCCTGGGACCAGGTGCTGCTGAGGATAGGAGACCCATAAAATACACTGACATAGGTGCCACAGCAGGGCTATCCTCAGTGTTCCATAGAAGCAAGCAAGAAGTAGTGGGTATTTCCCTCAGCAGAATCTTGGGAATGTTTCACAGTGCATGTGATATTTGAGTTCTGATATTTCAGGATTCTCTGATTCCAAACATGTTTCCACAATGGTTCTAAGTTCCTGCAAGTGAAGAAGGCTGTGACTCTTGCTACATTGGGGCTGGCTGCCCTTAGGTATTGGTTTTTCTGGTGGGTGGCAGGGATGGGGCATTTACTGAATATTTATTGCTCATTTTCTATATATACAACATTGTTTTAGACATCTTATGTATCAGCTCTCAATTGCAGTGTAATAAATCAGCCCAAAACTTGGTGGCTTAATGCAACTCTTTTTATTTGCTCATGATTCTGAGATTCATTAGTTTTGGCTGGTCTTGGCTGGGTTCAGCTGGGCTGTTCTTCTGCTGATCTCTTCTAGGGTTATTCATGAGGCTTCAGTCATCTGCTGATTTGATAGAGGCTGTTTGGTTTAAGATGGCTTCTGTCACATGTCTGGTGTTGGGCTTTGGATGGGTCTCTCTTCTCATTGTCTGTTATCCTCAAATAGGGTAGCTTGAGCTTCTTTATCAAGAGGGCTAAAGAGTAGCTCCAAGTATGGTTTCCTCTATCCTTTTGGGTGGTTCTTTTCCTGGCCTTATGCAATTTCTTCACACACATGTGAAGACTAATAGCTGAATACTCAAGGGGGACCTTCTGAAGCTCTCTGCCCATGAACTCCAGTTGACTTGCTCTCTTCAGACTCCTAGCTTCATATCCTCAAGTCAGGCAGACCATACATCTTTGCCTGGGATTCTCCTCCCTCTGCTGCAGTCTGGACATTGTCACCAGGCAGTAGGCTATGGGGTTATAGTGCTCATCACATTTGGTTTTTATCTCTCAGGATTACTGTTCTTGAAACCATTGTTTGATATATATTGTCCAGTTTGTTAGTCGTTTCAGGAAAGGAGGTTATTCTGTCTCTGTAACTCCATCTTGGCTGGAAGTGGAAGTTCTCAAGAGGATAAAAGTAGAAGTGACAAGGTGTCTTGAGGTCTAGGCTTAGAACTTACAGATATCATCACCTCTGAATTCTATTAGTCAAAACAAGCCCAGGACCAGCCCAGATTCAAAGGGTGGAGGTATAAACTGGACTTGATAGGAGCAGTAGCAAAGTCATATTGCAAAGGGGCATGTGGAAAGGGATGGGAGGAGTGATTGAATCCCTGTTTACAAACATTCTATCCCATTGTTTGGGCAGGTGGGGTAATTATAAGATGATAGCTATCATTTGTCAATCTGCTGCTATGAACCAGGCCCTGTATGAAGCACTTTATACACAGTGCATCTAAGATTATTTATTTATATATTTATTTGAGAGAGAGAGAGAGAGCGCGAGCACATGAGCAGGGGGGAGGAGCAGAGGGAGAGGGAGAAGCAGACTCCCCGCTAAGCAGGGAGCCCGACGTGGGGATCGATCTCAGGACCTTGAGATCATGACCTGAGCTGAAGGCAGATGCTTAACCAACTGAGCCATCCAGGTGCCCCCGCACAGTGCATATAAACTGAATAACATTGTGAAGTGTTGTGAATGTTGAGTAACATTGTTCACATGTGGAGCGAGTGTAATGTTGTGAAGTTCGTTTTATAGTTGAGGAAACTGCCACTCTTCAGGGGTTAAGTGATTTGCTTGAGGTTATACCTAGGATGTGTGACTTCCATGCCAGTGTGATATCATGCCTGTGCTCTAAATCTTTCTTTTTACTTTCAACTTTTCTATGCCCTGAAGTTTTAGGTATATTTCTTATAAGTAAATACAGCAGCATTAAAAAGAATACAAACAGATGATTTCTATCCTCTAGGTGGTAAGTTTATTCTGTTTACATTTGTTGTATATCTGTTTACTGATATATTTGGATTTATTTCTACTGTTTATTTTATACTTCCTGTTTATTTATTTCCTCTTTTCTGATTGTATTTTCTTTATTCTCTTTTCCTACAGATTTGAAAGTTGTAACTCTACTCTTTATTCTTTTAGCTTTTCCCCTTAAAATTTTAGCATATCCATTTGCATTTGTCTAAAGTTAATCTATTTATCTTCTGTTTTCTAAAAACAAACAAACAAAAAAACTATGATGAGTAGAACACTTTAACATTAACCATTTGCTCCTCATCTTATGTGTTTTTATTTTTATATCCCCCTGGGGATATAGTAGTATTGTACTTTCCTGTTTCCTTTGAAATTAGGCATGGCCATGTGACTGGCTTTGGCCTGTGAAGTATGAGAAACAGGAAGCTTAAAGAGCCACTGTACAATTCACTATGTGACCTGTGGTACTTGTTGAAGAAGGTTTTGAGGTCACATGCTTTAGGGGCTACAATGGGTGGAGTCCTCAGCTAACCCCTGAAAGATATTTAGCATGAGTGGAAATAAACATTTATTGTTTTAAGCCACAGAGACTTTGGGATTGTCCCATAGCATACAGTGATCACCTGATGGATAAACTCCCGATTCTCCAAGTTAGTTGTCATCATTATCATTGTCTTATAGAGTTAATACTTATTTAGGATTATAACACTCACCTTATTTATTTGCTTACCTTTCTTTCATTCATATCAACTCTTCCTTCTGGATTCATTTTTCTTTTTTCTTGAAGCACATAGTCTAGAAATATCTTTAAGTTTAGTAGTGCACTGGTAAATGTTTAACAACTCGTTCCCTGGGGGGCAAAAAAGCCTGATCTTTAATGTTTTCTGATTTCCGAGGTGTAAGTACTGCTACCAAGCTCAATACAAGTTATCAGCATGTTGTCAACTGACTCAAAATTCCTGAAAATTTGGCTCTTATGAGCCAGTATAAGCACACTGTTATTTCAGGTGGCTTATGTTAGTGGTAAACTGTTTTTGTCTGAAGATAATCTTTATTTCATCTTCATTCTTGAATGGCAGATTAACTGGGAATAAAATTCTAAGGTTGAGAGATATTTTCTTTTAGCACTTTCAAGGTATTGTTGTTGAAATAATATTGTTGCTTCCTTGAGAAGTCCATTGTCATTGTACATTGTTCTTTTGTAGTTAATCTGTTCCTTTTCTCTGGTTGCGTTTAAAATCTTCTCTTTGTATTTAGCATTTTGTAGTTTTACTTTGCTGTGCTTAGGCATGAGTTTAATTTTACTTATCCATTTTGCTCCCCTTAATCTTTAATTGAGTTTTAGAGACTTTTTAGACTTTCATTGAATATCATTTGATCTCTGGCCTTCCGTGTGGTCTGGGTTGAGAGACTGTTCCTTCAGAGCACTTTTGTGTTTGGTTTTGCCAGGTATCATTGGCATTTTTGGGATCATTTTTATATATAATTTTATTTCTCTTTTTGGATGTTCTCAGATCTTGAGTCACTATAAAATGAGTCCCAAATTCACATGAAGGTAGATCCTTGGAGAAAATAGTTTTATCTTATCCTGAGTCCAGAGTTCAGGCTATCATCTTTTTGTGTCCACCATTTCACTGATTTGGTTTAATGGAAAGGTCTAGCTCTAACTTGATTACAGCCTGTTCTGACCCACTTCCAAGGCTATTAACCTAAGCTACCTGCTCTGTCTAGTCTCTTGATAGCCAAACCTTCAGCTCCTCTCACCTATCTGATTTTTAGTTTTCCTTTTTGTTTTTGGCCCTTGAGGATCTCTCTTAACTTTCATGCATGCTCATCTCTGCATACAAAATGATATTGTTGTATTTTCTCAGCATTTCCAATTGCTAGAAACCAAAGTGCAGGTTACATTCTCACCATCCTCTATTTCCCTTGGATTATTCCAATACCTTTCTCATTTGTTTCTCTGCCTCTAATTACCCATCCTTTCATGCTATTTTCCAGTTCTAAAATACCCTTTCCCTATTTTTCTACCAAACTTTAGTTTGGTCTACCCTTAATAAAATTAACACCATCTCACCATGTTTATGTTTTATTAATCTGTGTAGCACTGTTTCCTGATATGCTATATTTTTCTTTATTGATTGTCTTCCCTTATGAGACTCTTAAGTTCCACAAGGTCAGGCACTCTTTCTTTTACTCATTGTTATATCTCCAATGCTTAGGATTGTGCCTGGCATATAGTAGATATTCAGTAGATATTTTTTTTTTTAAAAAGATTTTATTTATTTATTCGACAGAGATAGAGACAGCCAGCGAGAGAGGGAACACAAGCAGGGGGAATGGGAGAGGAAGAAGCAGGCTCATAGCGGAGGAGCCTGATGTGGGGCTCGATCCCGGAACGCCGGGATCACACCCTGGGCCAAAGGCAGACGCTTAACCGCTGTGCCACCCAGGCGCCCCTCAGGAGATATTTTTTGAACAAATGAATGAAATAAAAATTATTAGTACAAATAAAAGTTGTATCTTAATTTCCAGATAATTTTATTTTTAAATTATCATTAAAATTAAACAAAGAAATTTCACATTTTTATAAAACTGAAAGACCTCTCAGAATGCATTCATAAGCCCAGTTTGCAATGTGCAGTACTAAACACTCCATTTGCATCACTCTCTGCTTTATGAAGTTCACATCCTTTCTATGGTATTTGGGTCCTTTTGTGATGAGCATTACCACCTTTGTAGCTGCCTCCTGCCATTCTTGATCTTATATTCGGCTCTTAAGCTCCGTGTTCTTTTCCCGCCCAACATGTTGTCATTTTTTCACACTTCTGTGCCTTTGGCCATGCCCTTCACCCTGCCTGGAATATCTTCTCTTTTTGCCTTTAGGAAATTCTTTGTTCTAGGCCCCATTCAGAGTTCACATCCTCTGTGGAGTTGTTGCTTATGCACAGATCCAGATTGAGGCCTCCCTCCTCTCTGCTGCCTCAGCACATTGTACATGCTTCCTTATGTCACATTCCTTTCTGTTGTGATTACCGGTCTTCACATTTGTCACTTTCTCTTGACTGAGAGCATCCCAAGGCTAAGGACAACGTCTCATGCTTTTTCTGTGCTTATATCCTTGATGCCTTATCAAAGTGCCTAGCAAACTATGAGCTGAGTGAGTGTTGCCTGGGAGTGGTTATGGCAGAAATGAATGACTAGTTTATACTTTCAAACTCTCCGAGTGACCTCAAATGAAAGAATTCTTTGTAGCGTAATGGTTGTATGATAGGGGGTTTGATGGGAGATTGTGTCATATTCTTAAAAAAGCTTCTTTCAAAAAAAGTAAAAAGCCTTCTTTCTGAGGAAGTAAGCAAATGTTATCTGGCCTAGAGTTCATTGAATGAGTTGCTAAATAACTTTTAAAGATATATGCCAGCATAATGTGGTTTTATTAATACTACTTATAACATTAAGTTGTTTATTGAACTCATAGACTATAATAAGCTATGTGTCTATTTATAAGTATATTTTTATATATTCCTATATGTAAGCTTACTCATAACTATAATTGTATCATCCTCATTTTACAGTGTAAGAAATTGAGGGCAAATAATTTGCCAGGGGTTAAACAGTATAGACAAACAGTGGTAGAACCAATTCTTGCTTGAGTATAGGACTCAGGTCTTAACTAGTCTCCCATACTGGATTTCAGCAATTCCTATGATAACAGAGTTTTCTTTGCCCCTTTAAAAGGTGATTGGAAAGCGTATTTAAAGGAATAAATGGGGAAGGAGGCTCTTCACAGACTGTAAACTGTAAACTCATCCTAGGTTATTTTTTCCACCTTTATAAGACCATAAAGCCTATTTGTAATTCCTTCCACTCTTATTTCCCTCTGAATTTTTAAACTAAAGAAAGAAAACCTTCAAAGATACAGCAAAAGACTCCACTCATTTTGTGGGCCCCTGTCTCCACTGGTTTTGTATGGTCCACAGTTAGGGACCCAAATGATGGTGAGAGGGACAATCTTGTTTTAAATAGTGTTACAGAGGTATGAACTCAAGAGGGCCGTTGGCCTCCCTGTATCTCTCTGAGGGCCCTGGTATGTTGAAATTTATATCAACCAGGACTAATAATTCATCTTATTAGGAAAAATGGCAGTAGGACCTAGAGTTACTAAGGTATTACATAAGGGCTTGCTTCAATTTAAATTCTTCTTCCATTCAATAATGCTTTTTTCCGGGCACCAGCAGTGTCTGCGCTGTTAGATACTTTCTCTATATCCCTGTTGGACTTGATAGGTTAGCTCTGTTCCAGACTCAAATTTGAAAGCCATTTTTTTCCCTCCCTTCCTGACTTTAAAAGTCTCAAATGAATTATAAAACAAAATAAATATCCAGGGATGAAAAAAGCACTTTGCAGTCCTTGTTTAAAAATACTTTTTACTGTTCTTTTGGAGAAAACCCTATTCTCTTTTACTGGTTTAAAGATTTGAGAAAGAATCTTAAAGCCTATGAAATGTATCTCTACACTCATGAATGCATATGTGGGTTTCTGAGTCTTTGCTAAGGAAAACTCTTAGTCTTAATAATATATACAAAATTATCCAGATAAAATAAAAATAATCTCAAATTGATATTATTGAGGATTGGTATCAAGAGATCTTATTTCTCAGCCATATAACATGTTCTTCCAGTGATGGCATCTGCAAAAGAACTGTTCATTCTTTCTAGTTTTTGCTTTGGCTTGCCCAACGATAGCATGGATCTCCTGTGACTTATCATTATCTTTTCTAGGTTTCTGAGTGGCCCCCTTCATTCTTGACATTTATCCCACATACTTTTTTGGGGAAACAATTTCCTCTAAACCCTTTTCAAGTCTTTAAGCTCTCAGGTGGAAGAATGCTAAATCTTTCAAAATTTGCTAAAGGTGTTTCTTAAGAAGTCCTTTCAGAGAGAAGAGTTACTTCATCCTGGATGGAATTAATCATTTGTTCCAGCTCCTGAAGTCTTTGAGCTGCTGGGGTATGGACTGTGGTTACAGCAGCTGTACCATCGGTGGTGTGTGGTGGAAGAGATGCGTCTGGGCCAAAGATGTTTGACTCCAGTGTGGAAATCTGGCTCGTGGCAGCTGTTGCACATACCCTGACACTAATTATGTGGTAACAGAATCCTTTTGCAGTTCAGTGACCAAATAAAACTGGTGCATGGGCTAGAAGGGAGAGACCGGGACACAGCAATGTACTGAGAGTTTGGTGTCTGGGCTTTATAATTAGCAGTGCTGCCATCTCTTCTATGGCTTCAGGTGACAAGAGGGCCTCAGTTTATCCTCCTGTAAAAAGAAGCAAAGATGATTATCTTTCTGATCTTTCATCACCAATGTTCAGTGATTTCTGTTGTTCAATATTTGCTGTGTCTTTAAAATGCCTATACCAGCTTGTAGAAAATCTTGGGTGGTTCTTTCAAAGTATTTTATTTATTATTAAAAGGTTAGCATCCAAAGTGGCCAAGCCAGAACGTTCCTCTGGGTTAAAGGATTTTTTTTGTATATGATACAGGCAAACATAATTTTACATTTTTTTTCTGTAGTCTACTTTCATTTCTTTCCATTGCGTTTTGGGAGAGTTTGCAATCTGGGTTTGTATATTCATAACAGTGGCTTTTAAAAATGATGGCTTCCTGTGGGCTGAAGTGGGACTTGCTAAGTATCTGATATGCATTATCTGTTTAACCTTATCATGGTTTTGTGAAATGTTTGTATTTTAGCCGTTTTTAAAAGTGCTGGAAGCTGAGACCTAGAAAACAGAAGTAACCTGTTAGTGTCATACAGCCCTCCCAAGGCTGTAGGTCCCTGCAGCTAGTGTGTGATCAGATCGACCCCACAGCTACTGAGCAATCAAGCCAGAGATCAGCCCAAGGCCTCTGACATCAAAGAGAGGGTTTTCAATTGGAGGTATTATTCTCGATAAAATATTTAGGACTTTCACTGTCAAATTAATTACTTTTTTATTTCCAAAGTCTTATTAATCTCTAATTCTCTTTATATTTTCCAGTGTTCATTGCTGGATATCAGAAACTTGCACTTGCGTGGTTATGTCTGTACCATGAATTTCACCTGAGTCTTGTGTATATTGCTCTTTTGGAAACCCTTCCCCTGAGTAAACATAACCATAGCACTTTTATATTTTTCATATGTTGCTTCGTTTAAAATCTTTAATTATAGCAACAGTTGTAGTAGATTCTTCTTGGGATCTCTACTCACCTTTAAAAAAATCTCTTTCCGCTTGAAAGAGCTCCTGGTGAGCAGGGTCAGCTGCCGTAACTGATTGATTCATGGTGGATACATGGCTCATACCAGGACAATTCTATCTTCTGTCCTGGGTATTTATAATTTTGACCAAGGAGTTGTTGAAACCAAGTTGCAAACCTTTCACAAAGGTTCCTGGTGTGTCCTGCTTCCTTCTTTTCCTGGGTTTTGTTTCTACAATTGCTGCTTTGATGCAGGGAGATACCCTGATATCTTCTCATACATTCCCTTTTTTTGACTTAAGACAGGTCAAGTCAATTTCTGTTGCTTGCAACTCAAAGACTATTAACTAGCCTAGCAGTGATGAGTACATGGCCCGTGTCTTAGTCCATCAAGGCTGCTATAAAAAAAATACCATAGCCTGCATGGCTTATAAAAAACCAACATTTATTTCTCACAGTTCTGGAGTCTGGAGTCCAAGATCAAAGTGCTGGCAGATTTGGTGTCTAATGAGGGCCTACTTCCTAGTTCGTAGAGAGCTGTTTTCTCACTGTGTCCTCATTGCGAAAGGGGCAAGGCACTTCTCTGGGGCTTCTTTCATAAAGGCATCATTCCCATTCCTGAGGTCTCCACCCTCATGACTTAATCACCTCTTAAAGGTACCACCTTCAGATACCATCACAGTGAGGACTGGGTTTCAACATATGAATTTTGGGAAGACATAAACATTTAGTCTATATCAGTAGGCATTCAAAAATTATTCTTGGAAAAAATATTTGCTAAGTAAAAATGGGAAATACAAAGAAAGGCATCCTTTTTTTTTAGCGAGATTAAAAAAAAAACTTCTTTATTTTAGAGAGAGAAAGAAAGAGAGAGGGCAAGGGAGCATGAATGGGGGGAGGAACAGATGGGGAGGAAGAGGGAGAGAGAGAATCCCAAGGCAACTCTTCTTTGAGTGTGGAGCCTGACATGGGGCTTGATCCCATGACCCCGGGATCATGACCTGAGCCAAAATCAAGAGTCAGATGCTTAACCAACTGAGCCACCAGGTGCCCCAAGAAAGGCATCTTTAATGCTCCCACCTCCTATCATTTTTAATAGCTTGACTGAGGTATAACTCATGTGTCATAAAATTTACCCTTTAAAAGTGTGCAATTCAGTGATTTTTAGTATATACATTTAAAACATTTTCATCACCTCCTAAAGAAACCTCATATTCTTTAGCAATCATTCCCCATCCCCCTCTCCCTAGCAATGATTGCTATGATGTATTTTTTTCTAGTTTTTTTTCCTTGTCTAGTCATATTACTTTCCTATGGTATGTTGGCCAGTTTTTGTTTGTAGGTTACAGAATATTCATTCATTCATTCTCTCTCCCCCCCCACACACACATACACACACACATTTTTTTACACATATATTTATATTTTATGTAAAATATTAAAGACCATAGACGTTATCTGGATGCAGTAGGTATCTCACCTTCACACCAGAGAAAGAAATGAGAGTCCAGAGTTTTGATTCTACTTGCACTGATAGAATGGAAATACTTAGAGAATTGAGTAGGCCAGTTAGAAAGCAGTATATTCACATTTTCTCAATAGTGTTCAAGTTCCCTAAATTGTTCAAGTTATAATATGAAAAAGAAGATTCATCTCAGACTCCTCATGGTTGCCCCAGTCATTTAAAATTCCACCAAGAGCACAGACATGCATATGGAAATGCTATTTAATAAGACTAAAAGTGAATAAAACAGTTGATTGTGAAGCCTAGTTCTGTCATTTCAGATGACTCTTGAAAATTTTCCTTAGATCTTTTAAATAATAACAGTAAATAACAGTACAGAATTAAAATTCAGATATTATGTATCTCTTAAAAATAAACAGTATATATAGCAATATATATATTATTTATAATATATAATTGTATATTTTGTGTATATAATAAAATATATTACATATATGATGTTTATTTATATTTAAGCTGGCAGGATTTCTTTTTTGACGTGGAGAGGACACTTAGTATCCATGACTGTCAAATAGCACATAGCTCAATAATGGTTGAATGAATGAACAAATCCTGCTTTGTCTGCTTTATCTAGTAGTGTCTTATATTGGGGAGCACTACTTATTGTTTACACAGATTTTATGAAGCACACAAACTAAGTTTTCAATATACTTCTTAGGACTATACCATAGTACTCTTTTCATGATGATTTCTTTCCTTACCTTTCTATTACTAAGTAATAATTTCTTAAAGCAGTAGTAAGGCTGAAATTTTTTTTTTTTTTGAAGTCTAGAGAAGTGCTTCTCAAACCTTTATTTGCTTCAGATTACCTGGAATACTTGTTAAAAATGCAGATTCTGATACTGCAGGGCTCAGGTGGGGCCTGAAATTCCATCTTTCTTATAAGATGCTGATGCTGCTGGTCCAAGGATCACCTTCTGAATTTTGTGGAGGTTAGTTATCCTTCTTCCCAGGAGTGACACAAGAAGCAGAGAGAAGCAGGAGAGTAAAGTATTTAGGAAAAATCTCTCCTCATTTTGAGGAGAGATTCAAAACTTTGAAGAGAAAGGACTACAGTTTGGCTGAGGGAACCATGTGGCCCAGCGTAGGGAAAAAAATTAGCAGTTCAGTGCATGCCACTCAGCTATTTGAGATGATACTAATTTAGTAAAACCTTTTACCTGTCTTAAAAATATTTAGATGGTTAGCAATTTTGTTAAATAAACATGTGGGGTAAAGAGGTGACAGAAAAGGAAAATGTAATCAACGATATTAAAATGTCATTTACCTTAAACATTTGCTAAGCAATTAGATTGAAAGAGCTGTCCTCTAATTGTGTGTGGCTATTAATAATGGAAAAGTTCCAATTTTAACCATTGTTTCCATGATTACATGTTTTGGGTTGCTGCTGTAGACACATTTAAAAAATATCAGTATTTCTTAAACTTGTTTTCATTCATTCATTCATTCATTCATTCATTCATTCATTCATTCCTATAACAGGTTGAGTAGCGTCAACAGCAGGGGATGCCACTGTCCCATAGTTGCTTATGTATTACTGGCTACTAGTAGGGAAAAAACCCTGACTTTCAAAACAGTAATGTTTTTATTCCTGAGAGCCCCTTGTAGAGTTATTTATAGACCAGTTAATGGGAAATCAATTTTAGCCATCTTTAAGTTGGTCTTAAAACAACTGTTTCCTGTTTCCCTTATTTAAAAAATGCCAAAGTGCTTAGCATTTTGTTTCCTACTGTTGCATTTATTTGATGATCAAAAATTTATGTTCATTATACTCATTTCTTTTCCCTGCCCAAATGGGAGGAAGGAGAGAAATTTTAATTCTGGGCCCCTAGCCACCACCACTGTGTCAATAGTAATAACAGTGAACATTTACTGAGTGTTCATTATATGCCAGGCCCAGTGCTTTATGCTTTATGGGAGCCTGTTCACTTACGTGAGGAACATCTCATGTGGTCTTTGTGTGAACGCTGTACGTTAGTTACAATTATTATTTCCTGTTTATGGATGAATAATTCAATGCTCAAAGTACTTAAGTAATTTGTCCAAGGTGACACAGGCTATAGTAGGTAGATCCCGGATTCAAAACCCAGCTCATCACCACTGTTCTTGGAAGCCCAGACAAATTTACTGATTTCCCCCAGATCATATAATTGGTTAGTACCAAAGCTGGAATTAGAACTTAAGTCCTTAGCTCTCAGCTCAGCACAATATTCCAATACTGTGCCACCTTATAGTTTTGTTCTGTAATGAGAACCAGAGCTCCTTGCTTACACAAGCAACTGCCAAGAGGTCTTTTCCATGTATACTGTTCCTAGTGTTATGTATCTTGGCAAAATGTCACATTATCGACCAAAGTGGGTTCTGCAGTCATCACTGACGTGTCTGTGTGAGGATCTCAGGATCTTGGCGCTTTAGTGCTTTTAAAAATTGCCTATCAGTATTCTCTATTAGCTCTATGTACTTATTCTATCTACCCTAAAGGAGAAAGTCTAGGACCATATGTCTAAATATTAATCTTTTTATACCTTTCTCAAGTAGAGTGACTCTTCCACAGCACACTGGGGCCACATGTTTTTAGCCAACGTCTGCTGTTTGTCTTTTCACACACATGACATGGTCTGTGGAAGGTTTGAAGCCATGAGGAGTGCTGTACATCCTGCACATGGGATTATGGAAACAGGGATCAGAGAACCTGCCCTTAAAATTTGATTAGAGACAAACTCAAAAATGATAAATAGGAAAATAAAGTCACAGGAGAAGCAGAGCAGGCCAAGTTGTCTGCAAAGAGATTGTTTTCTTTGAAAGAGTTATGTTAAGCCCTTGCTTGAGAAGAAGTATGGATTTATTAAAAAAAAGTTCAAGACTTTTGGATATAAGCCAATTCATATTTTTATATAGCTCAGAGACGGTTTTCATAGCAATGAAACCCTAAACTGCTTTATAGTACAAAACTTTATCATTTTTTTTTGTTTTTTCCCCATAGTGTGGAAAAGAGCTTAAGGTCACAAATTTTTTCAAATTTGCCAGGAACTCATATTTTCCATGTTTGGGGATAAGACACAGTAGATTCTAAACATCTGGCTAGTCCCTATTTAAATAATTGTGTGTTCCATGCACATCATACATATATAATTATATTTTCATTCTATTTACCTTTTTGTGTTTTAGACATTCTGAAATCTGGATTAGATTCTGACTCCAGTAGCTATTGGAAGTCATTCTTCTGAATGTTGGCTAAGGCAAAGTATATTTTCCCCCCTTTTCCATATAAACTCAAGTACAGCTTAGTTTCTTATATTTTTATTATCTCCTTTTTTTTTCAAGATTAAGTGACTATGGGAGCTTATAAGAGTTGTGCAAAATGAAGTTCTCTATATTTTTTATAGCACGGGCAACTTTAGAATTGGCTGGAGGAAACCTCAGTTTTAGACACTGGCCCATATCTGCTAACAATGTGATTGCAGTCAAATCCCTTAAGCCAGCCCAATTTATCCTCTTGTGAAGTGGACATAGTGCTGGCAGCGTCAGAGCAGTCTTGTCAGATGAGTGAGTTGGTGGACGTGAGGCATTTTGAGTTTAGGAGGAGAGAACAGGACAGAGTAATCTGAGGTCAAGGACACCCCTTCCCTCCCCACCCGCCCCACACTCTCACACCCCTAGTCTTAAGTACAGCAAAGCAAAGAGGAATGGAAACCTATTTGCTCTCACAGTGTTCCCCTGTGCCTACCATCTGGTGAGACAATTTCTCTTCTGGTCCTCTCATCTTTCTGTCCACATTTCACCATTTATCGAATACCTATTATGTGCTAGATTTGGGGGTATAATACAAATTTGGCCCAGAACCTGCCCTTGAAAAGCTCACTTTCTTTCTCTCAATCTTTCTCTTTCTTGGAGATTTTCCTTACTTTCTTATAAGCACAGCAATGCTTTGAAAGATGTATTTGCTTTTATCTAGCTGTTGTGTAGTGGGAGGGCTTATCAGAAAACATAGCCTGCCATAATGCCAGAAAAAGAAGTCATTATGATCTCCTTTGTTGTCTGAGACGTGGAATCAATTGGACAGGCTAATCTTTTTAAGCTCCCATTCTGTTTACCTGTTTTTTTAAAGGACAGACCAATGATTTTAAACTTTTGTTTTCCTTTTGTGGACTGGAGATGGGGATAGTCTTGACTATCCAGGGCAGATTTCAAAGTATGCAATTAAGTGTCAGAGGGAAAAGGTTAAAAAGAACTGGGTTGAAGGCTAGGTATCAGGATAAACACGATGCATTCTATTTGCACTCCTAGCAGAGTGACAATGAAGAGTAATCCGGATGACATTGTGACACCTGCTTTGCCTCCCTCCGTGGTGTCTCAGTGGCAGACTGTGGAGAAGGGATTTTGCGGTTTGAGCTTTGATTCTTTGAGAATAACTGGAGAATGATCCCAGAATTAGGGTGGAGAGTAAAAAGCTTTCTGAATGCCCATCCACTCACAGACTCATTTTTGTACTTAAAGGGAATTAGCGGTTTTGCTGCCTGTTGCACTTCTGCCATAAGTGCTAAGTTGACAGCAGTTTGACTGGGACCCAGGTATAAGTTTGGATCACCAGGTGATGTTTTATCCCAGTGCAGGTGGACATAGGAAGGGCTTCCCTCTCCAAATATGCAAAGGAATGGAAGTCACAGAAGGAGGGGTTGAGGCTTTGGGAAGCTGAGACCATAATGATGACTGGGAATTTCCAAAGAGATGACCCTAGAATACAGCCTTATAGGTTGCTGGTTTGTAGGTAGGTACCAGATGTAGATAACAAACTGAAATGAATGCTCTTGATTATTGATCCTGTAGGGTTTGGGTGACTGTCTTAAAAGAAATGTGCTTTCATGGTTGAGAAGGTGGAGGTGATTCAGTCTGAAGGAATTGAATAATCTGGGAAGGGTAGAATTGAAAACTGCATTGTTTTTCTTTTTGGCCCTTAGAGAAGGTGTTTGGCATTGCTAGCAATTTCATTTGTATTGTATCTGGATCTTTTAGAGCTAATTTTTATTGAGCTTGTACTCCAGTAGCCAATTTTAATTCACTAACAGTCTAATTTCAAAGATGTAGAAAAGAAGTCTCAGTAAATTATTCTTGAAATGTCCCATGCTATTTAACTATTGGGCGGGACCCAGTAAGTGAAATGATTTAGGTTATCTCTCAGCCTCCCTATAGGAGATACCACTGTCATTTCCTAAGTTGTTAAAGTAGAGAGCCACCCCTTTTCAGTCTACTCTTAGGGTTACTAGAATATATACAAGGATGGAGTTCAGGATCCTAGAAAACAAGATTCCATGCTCCCAGAAACTGAAATTCTGGCTTTGGCAATATGATCGCTCTTTTGGGTCTGTCATTTAACCTGTGTGATCTGATTTTCTCATTTGTAAAATGAGGTTAACAGGCTAACCTTTAAGGTCTCTTTGAGCTGTAAGAGTTCTGATTTCATTTCATCAGTGTGTCAAGTGGATTATGTCTTTCAGAATATGGGTTTTTGTTGCTGTTGTCAAGGCAGCAGATCCTAGCCTATCCTGACTGATATAAGTGATTACTCTGTACTTGGTACTTTCTACAGCTAGATATTTAACTCATTTAATTTTCACAACAATCTTATGTGGTAGGAATTATTACTCTCCTTCCCTTTTTACAAATGAGGAAACTGAGACAGAGGATATTCTTTTCAGTAGATTATTTATTACAAGTAGGTTTATATTTTAAAATAGAAATTGCCTGTGTTAAATACCTAACTAGAAATGGCTATCTGGTAAATGAATTTTGAAACTTGATTGATTTGAATTTCTTAAAAGTAGAACAGTGAAGGAGGGCAGAGACAGATAGATCGAGAGGTTGCTTTAGATCCCCTCCCCATCCTCCAGTATATGATGCAGAAAGATGATCAGGACTCTTTAACGTACATGCCTTTTGCTCAAGAATTCCTTTTCAGGAACAAATCACTGCTTAATTTTAAATATTTTAAGAGAATGAAAACTAAACGACACAAATTTGAGAAAGTTTTGAACACTAAATTTTAGGTTGATTATCAGATTGTGTTTGGTCGTGCTGAAGTCATTTAGTTACTAATAAAATGGCTACCTAGAAAGTAGTTTTGCTTGTTAATGAATATACAACCTGGAAGCATCTATCATGACAACTTCTGAATGAGGAACAGCCTAGATGGCTAACTTTAAATTTGAAGAATTGCTGTAACTGTCATAATTGCCTGCCTATCTCCTCTCACAACTTCTACCCCCTGCCTTACATTCTTTTTTTCCAGCATCCTGAAATATTTGTGCCAATTTAGAGGCTAGGTGGTATAGTGGTTTGAGCAGGAGAGTTGGTATCAGACAGCCTGGATGAACCTGGGTGTGCCACTTACCTAGTTGGATGACCTGGAGCAAGTTACTTAATCACTTTGCGTCTCCATTTTCTCATCCATTAAATGGAGATCCTAAACAGTGACTACCTCACAGGGCAGTTGGCTAGATTAAAAAAGCTTAGAACATTGTGTGGCTTGTGGTAAGCACTATCCAGATTTTTGCTATTACTGTTCCTTAATAGGTCTGGTCTGTCTTTTGGGTTTTCATACTTTCTCTTCTCTTTCCATCATTCTTCATGGGGCTGCCTCTCAGTTGCTCTTCAAGATGCAGCTCAGTGGTGGTCCTTTGGGATGTTTTCCCACATGTCTCCAGCCTGGGTGACATCCTCTCTGAATTTCTAGCCAGCTGGCTATGACTTCTTTTATAACCCTCATAACATAGTAAAGCTACTATCAGTTTACTTATCTACGTGGACCATGAAGATGGACCGATCTTCCTTCCTTCCTTCCTTCCTTCCTTCCTTCCTTCCTTCCTTCCTTCCTTCCTTCCTTCCTTCCTTTATTTTGTGAGTATAATGGAGATACTGTGTAAATATATATTGAATGGATAAATGGACCAGTTTTCCCTCCATTTCTCTCTCCCTTCTTTTTTCTTCCTTTCCTCTCATTCTTCTCTTATACTTTCTTTCCTTCTTCCTTCCTTTCTACCAAACTTCCTCTCTTCCTTCACTCTCAGACATGGCCCTTGATGCATTATCTTAGTTATTCCTCACAGGAACTCTGTGAGATAAGCATTATGATTGTCCCCATTTTGCAGGTGTGGAAACAGGATCAGGGTGATAGGCAACTTGCCCATCCAAAGGGGCAGACTCCTTACAGAGTTGTCTTCCAATGTTGCTGTCTCTGCTCAAAACATTTTGGCAGTTTTTCCTTGGAATTCCCTTTTGGCCAATCTATGAACCACATAAGAAAACCAGTCAGTTTTGGTCACTCTCAGAAAGGATGATTTCCAGTCTGATCATCCCAATTCATGTTTGTTTCCAAATAAGCCTAGATCATCTCATAAATCTGTTTTTATGCTGGTCTCAGTCTATCAATAGCCAGTATTGTGGTTGGATTAGCCCTTGTGGTTCTTTGTATGATTGCAATATGCCCTTCAGCAATAACCATCAAGAAACTTTGAAAAAAATAGAGGTTTGTCATTTAAAGAACCTGGAAATTGCACAGCAGAGCTGGGGCCCTACAGTATGGTCATGGGTAGAGAGTGCATAGGCCTAGTTTTGCTTTTATTGGGGTCAAGGATGGGGGCCTAGGGTTTTGTGGGCTCCTTCTTTATTGGTGAATTTAAAACATAAGAGGGGAGATTTGAAGTGTGGGAAGAGAAAAAACAAGTGGCTCAAAAGCTCAGTGATTGAAATCAACCAAGATCTTTAAAATAAAGGAGCCTCAGTTTGGCCAGGGAGTCTCTTTATCTAGTCATGTGGTTGATAATGTGTTTATTCGAGGTAGACATCAATTGAAGTGGTTACTTCTTTAAAGTGGATGCCTTGGCAATCAAATCTTAAGTCAGGTACTTTCATTGCAAAAAAGAAAGAAAACACTTGTCAGGGCTTATGCAAGGATGCCCACTCTTGCCACTTTTATTCAACATATTATTACAACTCCTAGCCACAGTAGTTAGGCAAGAAAAAGAAATAAAAGGCATTCAGATTGGTAAGGAGGAGGTAGAACTGTCACCATTTGCAGATGACATGATATTATATACAAAAAAGGAAAAACTTATTAGAACAAATGAATTCAGTAAAGTTGCAGGATACACAATTAACATGCAGAAATCAGTTGCTCTTCTATATAATAATAATCCATCAGAAAGAGAAATTAAGAGAATAATTCCATTTATAATTGCTTCAAAAATAATAAAATACCTAGAAATAAATTTAATCAAGGAGGTGAAACTCCTGTACTCTGAAAACTGTTAAGACATTGATGAAAGGTATTTCAGATGACACCAGCAAATGGAAAGATACACCATGATCACGGATTGGAGAAATTAATATTGTTAAATTAATATTGTTCAAATGTCCATACCCAAAGCAATTTACAGAGTCAGTGCAATCTCCATCACAATACCAGTGGCATTTTTCACAGAACTAGAACAAAAATGCTGAAATTTGTGTGGAACCACAGAAGACCCCAAATAGCCAAAACAGTCTTGAGAAAGAACAAAGCTGGAGGTATCGTACTTCCTGATTTCAAACTATACTGCAAAGCTATAGTAATCAAAACTATATGGTACTGACATGGAAACAGACACATAGATTAATAGAATAGAGCAGAGTCCAGAAATAAACCCACACATATATGGTCAGCTAATCTATTCCAAAGGGGGCAAGAATATAAAATGGGGAAAGAGATAGTCTTCAATAAATGATGTTGGGAAAACTGGACAGCTACATGCCAGAGTGAAGCTAGACTACTATCTTATACAAATATAAAAATAAATTCAAAAAGGACCAAAGACTTGAGTGTAAGGCCTAAAATAATAAAACTCTTAGAAGAAAACATAGGCGATAAGCTGGTAGACATCAGTCTTAACAATATTTTTCTGGTCAGTCTCCTCAGGTAAGGGCAACAAAAGCTAAAATAAACAAATGGGATTACATCACAATAAAAAGCTCTTGCACAGCAAAAGAGACCAGCAACAAAATGAAAAGGCAACCTACTGCATGGGAGAAGATATTTGCAAATCATATATCTGATATGGGGTTAATATCAAAATATATAAATAACTTACATAAATTACTAGCAAAAAACCAAACAGCCTGATTAAAAAATGGGCAGAGGACATGAATAAACATTTTTCTGAAGAAGACATACAGCTGGTCAATAGCACATGAAAAGATAGATGCTCAATGTCACTGATTATCAGGGAAATGCAAATCAAAACCATATTGAGATATCACCTCACACCAGTCAGACTGGCTATTATCAAAACGATGAAAAAAATAACAAGTGTTTTTGAGGATATGGAGAAAAGGGAACCCTTCTACTCTGTTGGTGGGAATGTAAATTGGTGCAACCACTATGGGAAATAGTATGGAGGTTCTTCAATTTCAGTCTTTTGCATGTAGCAGTCCCATTTTCCCAATACCACTTATTGAAGAGTCTGTCTTTTCCCCATTTTAAATTCTTGCCTCCTTTGTCAAAGATTAGTTGACCATATAAGCATGGGTTTATTTCTGAGCTCCCTATCCTGTTCAGTTAATCTATATAGCTATTTTTGAGCCAGTACCATATTATTTTGATTACTATAGCTTTGTAGTATATCTTGAAATCTGGGATTGTGATACTTCCCAGTTTTGTTCATCTTTTTCAAGATTGCTTTGGCTATTTGGGGTCTTTTGTGATTCCACACAAATTTTAGAAAAATTTGTTCTAGCTCTGAGAAAAGGTACCATTGATATTTTGATAGGGATTATACTGAATCTAGATTGCTTTGGGTAGAATGGACATTTTAACAATATTTATCCTGGGGCATCTGGGTGGCTTAGTCAATTAAGCGCCCAACTCTTGATTTTGGCTTAGGTTGTGATCTCAGGGTTGTGAAATGGAGACCTGTGTTGGGCCTCGCACTGGGTGTGGAGCCTGCTTAAGATTCTCTCTATCCCTCTCTAAAACAAACAAACAAACAAACAAACAAACAAACAAACAATATTAATTCTTCCAATCCATGGGCATGGAATATCTTTCTATTTGTTTGTGTTGTCTTCAGTTTCTTTCATGAGTGTCTTATAGTTTTCAGTGTAGAGATCTTTTACTTCCTTGGTTAAATTTATTCCTAGGTATTTTATTCTTCTTCGTGCAATTGTAAATGGGATTGTTTTCTTAATTTTTCTTTCTTCTATTTCATTATTAGTCTAAAGAAACGCAACAGATTTCTTTCTTTTTGGGAGGGGAGAGAGAGAGAGAGAGTAAGGAGGGTTGTGGGGGGAGAGGGAGAGAGAGAGAGAGAATCTTAAGCAAGCTCCACTGCCAGTGCTGTGCCTGATGTGGGGCTTGATCTCACGAACCTGAGATCATGACCTGAGCCAAAATCAAGAGTCAGATGCTTAACCAACTGAACCACCCAGGCGCCCCACAACAGATTTCTTTGTATTAATTTTGTATCCTGCACCTTCTTTTGGAATGATGAAAATGTTCTAAAATGTATTGTGTGGACGGTTGCACAGCTCTGTGAATATACAAAAAGCCACTGAATTTTACACTTTACAGGAGTGAATTTTACTTAAAAAATTCATGATTACCATCATTAAATACATACCAGTTGCTCACTCCCAGTCACTGTCCTGTGAAGCACTGTGGCACATGGATGAGAAAGAGAATACTTGTTCTTTGTGCTCTGGGAATGTCTCAATGGATGTTCTTAAGTGGAGAGATGAAATAGATCCACAAATAGTTTAATCAAAATGTTGCAATACTCAATGCTAATCTCTGGACATAGACCACATTCAGAAAGATCTCAACACCTCTGGGTGCCAGCTGTAGGAATTCGGAAAGATTTCAAAATGTAGACTGCTCCAATATTTATATGACTTAGACATGGTATTATTTATGGTATTTATGGTATTATTTATGGCGTACAGGCGCTATGCCTTGTGTTCATTTTGATTCCCTTGTGTAACGTTGTGTCTGGTCTACTGGCAGGAGTATGTGTTTGGTGATTGAATTTGGAAGTGGCCTGGTTTGTTCGTAGGACTAAAATGCCTTCAAGCTTATGGCTGCCCATTCTGACCAACCTGAGGGTTGGCCCTGTGGGGAATTCACCAACTGTCCTCGTGCAACTGTTTCTTTTCTCATAACCGGTAGCTATTTTGTTTCTTTGGTGTTTTCACTCTGATTTTGGTTAAAATGGTGACTTGGAATAATATGTGGGTACTTCTGGAGTGTTGCGCTTTCTTCTCTGGTAGTATACTGAAGACTTTGGGTTCCTGGGTCAGTGTGATTTAGGAAAACAAAAGATGGAATTAACCTCACTTTCTTCTTCTTCTTCTTTTTTTTTCTTTTGATCATATTTATCAAACAGCAGTGCTATAGATTTTGTGTAGCTTTTGGATCTTTGCTGTAATAAGAAATTGTTTTTCTTTTTTCTTCTTTTTTTTTCTTCTCTGTGAAGGTACTTTATGTTGATTCTTTCTGTTAAATATCCTTTGCTTGCACTGGACTTTTCTTTGTGTTGATTTTTTGCTTCATTTTTTTTTTCCATTTCCCATGCTGTTCAGTTACTGGATGCCAGAAGAACCAAGGTTTGTCCACTCTTTGCAGCTTGTTTGTTTTGCTCTGCACAGCCTCACCTCCTTGTGTGTTTGTGTCTGTCCCTGTCTGCATTTGTTCCCTTTTGCTTGCAGATGCAGTAATCCTGTTTACTAAACCTGTTCACAGCTTTATTTGTAAAAAATAAAGTCCTTGTTTGTGTCTACTTGTAGTGGATGCTATTATTTTCATTTTTTTAAATGGAAATGCATTTATCACGGAAAATAATGAATAGTAGAATAAAGAACACCTTAGGAAACAAGGAATACTGAGTCTGGAGCATTGCGGGCGTAAAAAAGGTGTGTTTGTGAGACTTTCCCTTCTAACCCTTTCCACTTCCTCAATTAAAACTCTAGATGTATAAGTTCCCTTGTGACTGACACTAATATATTGTTTCTGTGTATGTGTACATTTCTCTTCTCCTAAGACATTCAGAAAGCATCCGTGAATTAATTTCCCCTTCTCCATGTGCTGTCCCATGCTTCTGAAGTCACCCTGGAGGACTTCACGGCTGGCCCTCTGGACCTACCTCATGATTAACATTCCATCTTCATAGTGTGGTAGTAACAAATAGCGCTTGGCATTTCCATTGACTTTTTCTCCTTCTTTCTCCTCTCCTGCTCCATCTTTCTCATCACAGCACCTGCAATTGACAATCCAAGCCCTTCAGGATGAGCTTCGGACCCAGAGAGACCTCAATCACCTCCTGCAGCAAGAGAGTGGCAACCGTGGAGCTGAGCACTTCACCATTGAGCTGACTGAGGAGAACTTCCGGCGGCTCCAAGCTGAGCATGACAGACAAGCTAAGGAGCTGTTCCTTTTAAGGAAGACCTTGGAGGAAATGGAGTTGAGAATTGAAACACAGAAGCAGACCCTCAACGCCCGAGACGAGTCGATTAAAAAGCTTCTCGAGATGTTGCAAAGTAAAGGTTTGCCTTCGAAAAGTCTCGAGGATGACAATGAGCGGACACGGCGGATGGCAGAGGCTGAGTCTCAAGTCAGCCACTTAGAAGTGATTTTAGACCAGAAAGAGAAGGAAAACATACATCTTAGAGAGGTAAGGACATTCACTCTATTTCCCCAGAGCCATCCTTACAAGTTAAAATATGTTACCAAGTTATTTTCACAGGTTGAAAGATATCTGCAGCTTTAACAAAATTTCCTGGCATCCGTTTTATAATCTTCCTGTCTGCTTATCACCTTTAAACTGAAATTTTGCATTAGGTTTTTTCTCTGCTCACTACACATATGTTCCATTGTTATTCGACACGTATTCAGGGTCCAAGTGTGTGCAGCACATGCCAACTCTAAGGTGGTTTACAATTGCTTTCCCACAGATGGCCCTAGTTTGAGGGTTTTTTAAGTACAGTACTCAGCTTTAGATGTTTGTCAAATACATCTCTCTAAAGGAGCAAAACAAATAGGTGATTAGCAAAACAATGAACCTAAATATTTTTATAGCTAAATTGGGGCAGCATTTGCAGAAAGTAAACCGTATGGATATTTCTGGGAAGAATGGTAAAATGTGCAGACCAATTTTGAACATTTAGGTTTAAGATAATCTTTGTCTGCATTTTCTTTTGTCTAGGACAAACTGTCCCAGGTTTTCTGAGTATGTGTTTTGCACTTAGTGGATTGAATCATTTGAAGTCTTTCAGAGGCTGTCTGGCCTGCCACCACTATTGAATATTGGGATGCTCAGATATTTGAGGATATGTAGTTGGATAGAGCTTAGAAAAAATGTGGGTGACGGCCAGGGTTTAAAATTTTTACAGCAGTTCCTTGCCTCTATGGTGGATGTGGATCTCAAAAGTACCATGTAGGCAAAATGCTGAGATAGACACAGGTTTCACAGAAAATAGGAAGCAATAAAATGGCATTAAGTATATTTTAAAAATATTCTATGGCAATAAATAAAAATTCCAAAAGATATTTGCTTTCAGACGAAATTAGATTTCTTGGCATTATATACCTTTTCGGATGGGCAGTTCTTGTGAGTCATTTTTTTGGTTGTTCAGAAAACATGGCTTCCATGGTGGGGCTTGCTGATGCAGATGTTCCCAGGGGTTTTCTCTGATATAGATTGTATTTGCTTAGAACATTTGAGCAGACTTTTGTGTCTTCGAACTTAATGTCCTCTGTGCTTATTCTCCCTTGTTTTATTTTCACGAGACATTAACAACATGCTTGGGAAAACCACATGGCTTCGTTTTGGATTGAGATGCTTAGAGAGATGTTTTGTTGGGACTGGATCTGCCTATCCATATTCCAAGAGGCTGAATGTCATGGTTAGGCTTCTAAGATGGCCCCTAATGATTTACATTTCTTGGAAATCATACCCTTGTGTCAATCTATGTCCTTGACTGTAGGCTGAACCTACTGACTTGATTCTAAACAATAGAATATGGTGAAGGTAATGGGATGCCAATGTGACTTCCATGATTAGGTTGTATAGGATTGTCATTTCCATCTTTTTAGCAGACTCCATTGTGTTCTCAGCTTGCCTGCTTTGATGAAGCAAGCTGCCATGTGAAAGCGGCCCACGTAGTAAGGGACTGAGAGTAGCCTCCAGTCAACACCCAGTGAGGAGCTGAGATGCTCACTCAAACAGCCACAAAGAACTGAAAACTGCCAACAACCACTTAGTGTGCTTGGAAGTGGATCCTTTCCTAGTGTAACCTTCAGATAAGATGACAGGCCCTGGGCTGACACCTTGATTGCAGCTTTGTGAGACACTGTGAAGCAAAGGACCCAACTAAGCTGTGCCTGAATTCCTGACCCACAGAAACTGTGAGATAATGAATGTGTGTTGAATTTGGGGGTAATTTGTTACACAGCAATAGATAATGAATAGAGTGGAGCAGAAACTAATCTCTTCCTGCCTTACTCCATAGATTTTACATTTAGTTTACAGAAGAGACGCAATAACTACTGGCAGTAATCACTTGCATGTAAAGCAACTGTGGACTTTGAAATTTTGGTTGTGTTATCTTAGAACTGTGGCTAGAGATTGCCGTAGTTGAAAAAAGCTGCTGCTTTATTTTGGGTGCCAAGGGATCATGTTGGATGTTCAGCAGGGCAGTGATGCCAGAGAAACCTCCATCTGCAGCATTGACCTTGACTTCATGTTGGGGTCTTGTGGTCAGGGCAGAGTCACTCTTTTTCTGTTATTAGATTCTGCTCATTGGTAGCACTAAGTAGAAAGGTGCCTTGATTTTATTGTGTGGATGCCTCCACTTAAATGAATCTTTAAACAAAATTCAGTTTGTGTTTTACAAGATTAGTTTGCCCTCACAGTGGTCTGGCATGGAAATAGACCATGTTCAGGGCCTTAACCATCAGTCTGAGAGCCCACAGAGAGTGGTGCAGAAAATTCAGCCCAACACATCCAGCTAGTTTCCTTGAGCATCAGATGAAAGTCAGTGGATTGCCTTTTTCTTGGCCTATCAAGAGGGTGCATGTGGAAAAGGTGTCTCTATTAAAAAATCTCATTTTTAACTTAACAGAAACACTTGGAGGCCTGAAAGGACGTTCCCCAAGAGAAGGATTGTACTAGCTTCTGACAGCCATTGGTTACATTTTCAGGAATTTTGTGAGCCTGCTTTTAAACCATTGATAACATGAAATTAGTCACGGTGGGAGTATTTACACCATGGAAATCAGCAAATGCTACCCCCAAGGCCTACGCCCCTGCCACCCCATCCCTAAAGCCCATTTACCAACATATCTCTGAGTAAATGTCATGAAATGTTTACCCACAATACAGCAAGAAGAGGCAAGTTAAATAGTGCAAGAATTATGAGTGCCTTAACCACTTATCATTCATTAGAAGTTTTCATAACAGCATCTGGATAGGTGCTTATGTGTCAGATACTTCGAAGAATGTTTTTCATTGATTCATATTTAACTCTCACAACTACCTCGTATACAGTTATGCATCCATTCAATGGCACTTACTAAGCATCTGTTTTGGGATAAAGCAATCATAACTAATAAAGTTTGACTTCATTGTGCTTGTATTCTGTGGGGGTGAAACATAATTTAATAGTAAACAGGGAAGTATCATGAAGAAGAGAAGAGGATGAAGAACTAGTAACGTGGGTGGGGCCAACTTGATATTGGGTGGTCAGGGAAGACCTCTTGGAGGGGGTGATACTGTGAACAGAGACCCGAATGACAAGAAGGAACCGGCCATGTGAAGCTCTCAGAAGACTATTCCATCCCATGCCTGGGAGGTAGGTGCTATTATTTGGCCCATTTTACCTGGAGGAACTGAGGAACAGGTGACACTAAGCTTGCTTAGCTTCCCAGTGGTTTCAGTCATTAAACCATTTCATGAAATCCCTTTTCTAGAGGAATCTTTCCCAAAATGTGCTCTGCAGAACAGCCATTTTGTGGGATGCTAATAATGTGCTATGAGAGAAAAAGGCCTGCAGGGCCAAATGAACTTGGGAAAATGTTGGATTCCACAGTTTACCGTAGGACTCCTCAGACTCCTTAATACGCAAGTATGCATCAGTCCTTCCCAGGAAGGCAAAGGTTCTTAAGCTTATTTAACTTGCTTTTGTCTTGCTGCACTGGTTTTCTTGGTAAAACACTTTGGGAAAAAGCTTTGCTAGAAAATAAAAAGGCTGCTTTTAACTCGTGACCTGCAAAATATGTAAAAATATACAAATAGTTATTTCCCATGGCCAAATAACTGAGTAATTTCCCTCATTAGTTATTCTAGAAGGCAAAGTTTATTGTAAGATGTTTCCATATTCTCTACTGAGTTTTAGAATGTTCTTTTGTCAGGGTATTTTTTTTACTTTTTAGTGGAAAAATGTGGCTGACTGCTTTTGGTATTAAAACAGTAAGAATAGCCCAGCTTGAATAAATAAGTAGCCTGACCTCTGTTAATTTAAATGAATCTAAAACAGGATTTAAAATGTACTTGAGGTTTTAAGTTCAGTGTGTTCCTGATTTCTTTTTCATTTTGCATGGTTCAACCCAGTTTGGGGCTAGATGGCGTAATGCTGGAGAATGGAGTGCTAGTGGTTTTATGATTCATTCTCAGGCAGAGGTGTTGGGCCTCATATAAAACCCATCTCCTGGAATACTGGTCTTGTTTAGCCTATTGTTTGAGCAGATTTTGAGTTGGCAGGAGTTGCACATGGGGAGGGTTGGGTTGCTTTAGTGTCTTGTTATCTTTCGGTGGTCTGGAAAAGGCTGAGGGCGAAACCACTTCTTTGCCTGGCAGGAAACAACAACAAAAAGACTATGATCTCAACTTATTTGGAAGACCAAAACCATTGCCCAAGAACTACAACTGATGTGCTAATGTGAGCCGAAGTGTTGGCTGAAACACAGCATTACTCACTAGTATCGTGGGATACTTTTGGATACAGGTTGATTTGATAAGACATTATTGGATGTGGTAATAGTTTACCTTGTTCTCTAGCTTTTTCTGCACAGAACATATTGTTCCTGTAAAGGTTTTGGTAATCAAGTACCCAAAATACTATTGATTTCATTAAAGAAAAAGTGGGTTTATATGCCAGATCCTCCTATATTCACTCTCCTCAATATTTTCTTGTCTGGGCCTTAGAAGAGAGTCAGGAGTCTCTGGACTCATTGCACTGTAGGGTGTTTGAAGGGAAGGGTGTATATTCTGCTGACATGTCTGTTGATTCCTATGCTAATCCTTTTGGGCAGCTTGCCCATCTTTGGTTGCAAGGGCTGAAGAGCAATCAAGTCATTGGAGGTCACAGTTGCTATTAACTCAGGAGACTGGGCTTGCGCTTTCCACCATGCTGCGATTGGGGCAGGAAGGAGGAGGGTAAAGCAACATGAATTCTTTCTTTCCTCATTATTTACTCAGGTTGTCCCTGGGCCGGTGGGAGATCCACCAAGGCAGAGTCTGTGACCCAGAAGTTCTTGAGCTCATAAACCTTTTTACCGATGGCTCAAACCTCCACTGTATGATCGTTGCCCAGACTTTTAAACTCTACCATAGTGCCCCATCTCAAAACCATATGGCCTCTTTCTTTGTAACAAAAATTTGTCTCCAGTTCTGCTGGCTAAACCATGATTTTGCTGAGGCAGGCATTTCTAATTCTGATTCTACAGATTAAACGTTCTATTTGTACCAACAAAGCTTATCACAGAAAATATTCCTAAACATGAGTGACCACATTAACATAACATTTTACATACTCTCTCTTGCAAGAGTTATTTCCCATATATATTATAGAAACTGTGAGGAGCAGACAGCTTCTGTGGGCCTGGGCGCAGACAGGTGGTGGGATAGTGGGCCAGCGGGAGTACGCTAGGCTTGAGTTTGATGAAATCCTGGTGGAGCTGTCCAACAGGGTTGAGAACATGGTTGAGGAAATGACTGTGAAGTTCTGCCCAAGTGCACAAGGCATTTCTGACTCTTGGTCATGTTGTTGCTGTTGTTTGCACACACACCTGATCATTTGTGGCTACCAAGTCCCCAGTTTGTGTGATCATTCCAAAGTTTGTCTTGTCACTCACCCCTACTGTTGTCTAAGAGGTGGGTGGCCTTAGGATTGCATACTTCTCCTTCATGCCTCTTTTCTGAGTAAGCATGTCATTTTGACTATGGTATATCCTTTGAGATTACATAGAATTTTCACTGACTGGTGCCAACTTGATACAGATTCCCTTTGTTCTCACTGAGTTCCATTTTCACCAAGCACTCTGTACAGGATGAATGCCAATGAAGCATCTTTATAGGAAAGCACTCCTTTTGAACCCTGATTAACAATACTTTCAAAAGCAGAATTTCATAACTTTTACCCACACATTTCTGATGACAAAGGGAATGCACCTATTCTTGTTTCTGTTTAGCATCATTTGCCTTGTCTTTAAATTCTAATATATTCTTTAAAGTTTGAACACTGCATGCTAATTTGAAATGGTTCAGGTTTTACCCCATATTGATTTTAATGAGTGTCGTTGATTGCTTTTTACAGTAAAAGAGACTGGTGGAGCCCCAGGGAGCCATTAGGCACAAGGCATTTTGGAACCTGCTGAGAAAAGAAAGTGGCAGGTTAGAGGGAGGTGAGGGGAGGTGATAGGGATGGGGAGAATGTCAGATGGTTATGCTGGGAGAGACGGTCATTACTGTTCTCATTTCCCTGTCCTCTTGCTCTACCCTGGGTGTGACTGCTTTTTGAAAAATATTCTTTTGGTAGCTGACCTAATTTATTATTATCACGTTTGGTAAAACCATGCACCACAAATGAAACCTTAGTGGCAAGAAAGTACTCCAAGTACCAGGACTGTGGATACTTCAGTATGTCACGAAGTGTGGCAATGGGAAGTTGAGACAGCTCAGTTATACCGAGGTCCTACCTGTCTTGGATGGAACATCAGCTAATACCTTACATATGAAGGAGGCTTCATAGTTCATAGAATACACTATTTTAATGCTTTCTTCTAATGCTCCTGGTAACCTTGTGAGGAAACAGGGTCAGAGAGATTAAGAAGTAATGACAAATAACATTTACTGGGCACTCAAGGGCATCAGCCTTTGCTAATCAATTTCCAGGGAGTGCCACTTAATCCTCCCAACAATACTCTGGGGTGGGTGGTGGTTTCCTGCTCTCAGATGAGGAAGCTATGACACAAGGGGGTGATGTGTCTGGTCCAGCTTCTTAGAGCAAGTAGTGATGAATCTGGTATTCAAATTTAGGCCTGCTGATTTCAGGCACCTGTTCCTAACCACTCATTGACACTGCCAGGGATAATGCCTGACTAGAGCAGAGATTAGAATTCTGGTCTTCTGACTTCTTCCTCAGGGATATTTTCTCAGTCAGGAAAAAATGCAAAAGGCTCTGATTTTTTTTCTTGCTACATCTTGTAGGGCCTGTTGAATCCAGGACTATAAATCAATGTATGAGGTCACTGAGCAGTAGAAGGGTTAAACAGTGCCACGCAGAATGCAGCATCACAGCTGGATCTCCTCAGTCCATTTGTCGCTCATGAAAGTTAAAGTACTAGATTAAAATACAAAGAATGGTACTATACATGTAGGTCCTCCATGAATTCCTAGGAAATAGATGAATTTTTGTGAACAGAGAATGAGGAAAAACAGGAGGTGCTTAGAGCTGGACCTTCCCCATTTTATCTGTTCAAAGTTAGCCTTCTTTTTCAATTTTTTAACCCTGTCATTATTTCATTGCCTATGTTTCCCCAAACTGACTTTACTTTTTATTTAGTTTTCATTGGGTATTTTGGGTTTCTCTGTATGTCAGTGTGAGACATTAAAACTCTATTTATAATTTATAACCTCCAATAAATTCTTCAAGTTCATTGTTCTTCTAGGTGGCTAAACTTTGGAAAAGCAAAATCTACTTTCTCACCCACTCTGGCTTGGATGTGAAAGGGAAAACTTTATTTGTGTTTCCAGTTTGGCATATATGTTAAGAGTGTCTTAAGTGTTTTGGGTAGAGGGTTAAATAGGGCAATGTGAATGCTTGCTGGGTGATTCCTACAATTGGCTTATAGTTACAGCAGTTGTGACTTATACGAAGAAGGAATCAAAACCTCCTTAATAAAGGAAAGATATAATTATATATGAGTGGTTTATAGAAAAAGGAAAAAGAAGGAAAGATGAGTGAGCCTTTAGAATAAACATAAAGACTTACTACTCAATTAGATCAAGAGTGGGCACATGCTTGTGGGGCAAGCATGGCTTATTACCACCTGTTTTTTTATGGCCTGGGAACTAAGAATGGTTTTTACCTTTTTAGATGGTTATATTTGAAATGGCTATGTAAGTATATAATATCCTAAATATATATACATATGTATATAATATATAAATAGTCGCTAAAAAGAAAACCTCTTTCGATTTTGCCTCCTGGCCCTCAAAGCCTAAAATTTTTACTACTTGGCCCTTTAAGAAAAAGTTTGGTTACTCCTGAATTATTACTAATTGGCCCTTTAAGAAAAAGTGTGGTTACTCCTGAATTAGATAAGTAAACAGTTTTTGAATCAAGATGTTTGGTAAAAAGCATATGTGCAATTAGTTATATTTAGAGTATCAAATCTGACTATTTTTGTATAGCTTTTGAGTATTTTTTTAAAATGAGGAGACAATATTTTTTTTCCTGTCGTTTCTGCCCGTATTTCCTTTATAATGATTAGGCTGGTGATTTTCATCTCCAGAGTTGTAGCACCTTGGGCATTGCCAGTTATCATGAAAGTCTGCAGCTCTTTCAGGAGTGGTGGGTGTTGGGGAGGTAACCTGTGGGTTACAAAGGGACTGTGTGGGAAGAATTCACTAACCTATTAAAATGCCAGAGAAATGGAGATTGCCATTCAAACTCCTAAGGAACCAGGAATTCCTGACCTAGTAAAAACACAGCTTCCAAATCCTCCTCTTTTTTATATTTTTTTAAATACCTGTGCTTACTGACACTTTTTAGGCCTATACAATGCTTTTTTAAGTCTGTGGCTGCTTTGAAGGAACTGGCCTGAAAAAGAAACTGTGTATATATAAATCGTGTTAAAAGATAGTTAGATGTAGTAATCATTGATGTACCATAGATTTGCTAGGTTTTCCTATGGAAAGTATTCTTTATCAGGTAAAGCCAGGGCCTGGGCAGGATGACAACCTAGAAATCCCCTTACCACTCTCTGCCCTTCCTTCAGCCTCTAAGGGAGTAAGATCTGTTCTGGTAACAGAGGGGTTGGGTTGTCAGCTGTTTGAGCATATGTAGTATTGGGGGAAGACCCTATATCTGCTTTTGAAATTTTGCTTCCTTGGTGTAGCCCAGGGTTTCTTAATCTCAGCACTACTGGCATTTGGGACAGGATGTGTCTTTGTTGTGGGGGCTGTCCTGTGCATTGTAGGATGTGTAGCAGTACCCTGGGCTTCTATCCGCTAGGTACAAATAGTACCTTTCCCCTTCCCCCAGTTGTGACAACCAAAAATGTCTCCAGACATTGGAAAATGTCTCCTGGGGGCTTGGGGGGGGGGGCAAAATCACACAGGTTGTGAACTGCTGGTGTAGAGTGATTGACACATCCTTCTGGTGGCCGGCCTGTGGCTGTGGCAAAATAGAGTAATTCCCAGCCCCACCTGCTTGAAACTCTGTTTTACTGAGGAAGGGCAGCCCAGTCATGATAATTCTTGACCCAAAGACTGCCTTCAGGGGATTGAACTAGGAAACAGATGTGCTGAGGGGAGGTGGGGGCTTGAGTCGGAAAAGAAACAGAAGTGGGGTGTGTGTGTATGTGTGTGTGTGTGACAGAGAGAATGAGAGAAGCTACCTCTGACTCCCCTGCCCCCCCCACAAGAAAGGTAGGGCTGAGAATTAGGCAAGTCCTAGAAAATAAATCTAAGGGAGGAGTTGGGGGTGGTGTTCTGATCTTAGATACCACGTGGGAAAGCTGGACTTTGTGAAAATAAAAGGTGTTTGATTCTCAGGAGTATTTATGGAGGTAATAATTATAGATCTGAGAAGACACATAACTTCACTTTTTGTCTACTGGACTCTCACCATTAATCAGCAGTTCTATTTTACGGTAAAAGTTGTCGTCCCTGCTTTCCCCAAAATGGCCTCAGAGTCTCCCTTTCTGTTTTTTCAATAAACATTTCTCTACATGAACTGCTATCCACCCCTTCCCCAGCTCCACCAAACTTCAGAATAATTTTGGAGTGTGGTAGTTTTATCGTGTGGAAATGTAGTACAGATGTTCAGAATTACCTTTTCTTTCTCTCCTTTAAAACATCATGACCACACATGCTTTGCTCTAAGTACTTTTAAGTATTTTTATTATTACTATTAAAAAATCTTGCCTCAGGCAGATTCCTACTAAATCTCAAGTAAAGGCAAATATTAAAATAGCAGCAAGTATTTATGTATATCACACTAAAAAGTCTGAACTCATATTTGGCTTTTTATGCAACTGAGACCTTTATTTTTTGATCCACTTCACCAAGTTTAGTTTTACCCTCTTTTCCTGACCCTAAAACTTTAAGTTTAGACTATAGGATTTTGTTCACTATCCTTTCCCCTTCCCCAATTTTCTCTAGATTTGAGTTTTTCTTTTTATCCTGCGTATATGTTTGAACTCAGCCTGATCACTTAATGAAGTTTGATGGGAGGATTTGGACTGTCAGCATGAATTAGTGCATGTTTTTAAAAGTTATTAATGGAGGAAAGTTCTGTTCTCCCAGAGAATTCCACTGATGAGTGGCAAAGTTTCTGTGTTCTTCAAGTGCCACACATTGGGTCCAGTGATCATATACAAAGGAAATGCTTTATCAACAGTCAACACCTCCCCCACTCAGAAACCTATTTATGGAGATTAGCTGCTTCTCTAACCTTAGCTTCGTTTGGGTTTATTAGTGCTACTTTCTTTTTATATTTCTTGGCCAGACTTAAACATATTTCTCTAAATAGTTGCTAAAAAGAAAATCTCTTTAGATTTAATCACTTGAACCTGGAATCAAGAGCTCCCTCACCACCTGTGAGCACTTTTTAGCATGCTGGAGATTAATTCTGGTTCAGACAAATGAGCTGTAAAGCATTGCTTTTTCCATCCACATCCAAACAGGAATGCATTACAAGGTGATTTTCTTTTATTTTTATTTTTATTTTTATTTTTTTTTAAAGATTTTATTTATTAATTTGACAGAGATAGAGACAGCCAGTGAGAGAGGGAACACAAGCAGGGGGAGTGGGAGAGGAAGAAGCAGGCTCACAGCAGAGGAGCCTGATGTGGGGCTCGATCCCAGAACGCCGGGATCACGCCCTGAGCCGAAGGCAGATGCTTAACTGCTATGCCACCCAGGCGCCCCAAGGTGATTTTCTTTTAAAGGGCAGTGAAGATCTTTTTCCTTCTGTCATAGTCCATAGTCCAGCAAGGAAGAGGCAGAACCTGATTGTGCCTGAGACAGTAGAAATAACAATGTAGGTATTCCACCATGGCTTCATGATACCCAGTGGTGTTCTTGCCAACAGTCTCTGTTGCAATACTTTTATGATGCATGTCAAGATTTAGATGGTTTTAAGGACTCAAGCTTTAGTCGCTTTAAAAGACAGAATGTTGCACATGACTGGATCTTTGCCAATTCCACACTGGAAGCTTGAGACGCCTGAAAAACCTGCCAGGTGCTAACCTCAATGGATATTCTTAGGCTGCCTCTTGAGCAACTGTTACAGGGAGAGGGATCACAGGAGTTTCGTGGAGATTTGAGGATTCTTATGCTGAGTGGGGACTTCTGACACATGATGATACAGGATTCTCCAGAAGACATGAAATGTCTTTGAAGAACTCAATACGTTTTCCCCTTTTTGTTAGGCTGTGGTTATCTTTGCATGCTGGCTTTTTGCTTGCTTGCCTCACAGGCACAAATGTGGGAGGACTCAAGGAGAATGGTCTAAAATGACCACATTTTCTGAAATCATGGCAGCCTCTTGAGAAATCTGTGTGGCGTGGTCTGTCTGAACGCTATCACATGGAGAGAGAAAGGTTGGAGTCTCATTGTGGGAGGCCCTGGCAGGGTGCTGTAAATAGCATAAATCATCATCGTCTTTACCTCCACTGTAAAAAATATAAGGCTCTCTGGTGCAGGCACAGAGCTGAGTGCTGTACTCAGTTACTCCTCAGAGCAACCCTGTGAGGTGTAGGTGCTGACATTGTCTCATTACTTCATCAGGGCAGCTAAGTAGCTTGCCTAATATCTCATAGGGGACTTGATGTCAGAGATGGGAACCATTGTATCTACTGTTCTATAGAAAGTCAAAATAACTTCTAGTCATTTCTTCCCACCCAGTTCCTCTCTGTCTCTGATTTGTTTTCTTTGAAACTTTCCTTTTCTATTTAGGTTTCTGATCTGGCTCATATTATATGACTTCATTTAAAATCTTACTCTTTCTCTTAATATGTCAGTTTCCTTCTCTTTTATTTTAACCTCAATCATTTAATTCCTTTTGTGTTTTCATCTGCATTGTTTTATGAGGTTAATTGTCTTGTTATGTTCCAAGTAGAAGTTCTGGGCTTTTGCAAGAGACCTAAGAATGTTAGTGAAATTTACAGGAGACTTCTGGCCTAATATAATTTTAATCAGCAGTTTTCTCTGCTTTCTGTAAAACCTTTCATCCACCTGTGCAAGTTTATTTTTTGGTCTCAAATGAAATGACCTATACAAAGCACTTTGCACAAGGCTTGGCTTAACAAATGTCATTTATGTCTCTTTGAAGAAAGGTGAGGAGAAGATAAGCAGGAGTTATGGTCACATCAGTTGGTCTCCTTGTAAAGCAAGTCCATGCTCCCTTTACAAACCATTGACTTCTCTCTTTAGAATAAAACCTCACCTGGTGGCATTTTACAGGTCACTTGTTGGGGCACAGGTGTTCGTACTGAGCTGTGCAAACTCCAGAGTGACCTTCTCTCCACTATCCCAGGTTCACTTTGTAATTGTTCAATAATGTTATAGAGTAGATTATGTTGTATGATAAATATCTAGTTCACAGGGTTTGAATAAACTTAAATGTAGTGCATTTAATAAGTAAATTACATGTAATGCATGAATACATATAAGGGCTGGCACATAGTAGGTGCTCAATAAGTGTTAGTTTATTGATCTTTATTTATTTATTTTTTAAAAAAAGATTTTATTTATTTATTTGACAGAGATAGAGACAGCCAGCGAGAGAGGGAACACTAGCAGGGGAGTGGGAGAGGAAGAAGCAGGCTCACAGCGGAGGAGCCCGATGTGGGGCTCGATCCCAGAATGCCAGGATCACGCCCTGAGCCGAAGGCAACGCTTAACCGCTGTGCCACCCAGGCGCCCCTAGTTTATTGATCTTTATATACTTATCTCTATATATCTATATGTCTATCCACCTATCTACATCTCCTCTCAAGACTGTGTATTCTTTGAGAGTAGGAATCACGTCTTATTCATCTTTAATATTACCAGCACCTGGCACACAGTAGATGCTGACTGATCGTGTTTATCATTATTGATACACATCTGCCTCCTGTGAGGAGAGATCATCTTATACATCTTTAATGTAGTATAATAGATGACCAAAGTGTTTGATGTATATAGAGAATGACTGGGGAAATAAAGCATGAAATAATTAGAAGTTGTTACAACTTTTGGGATGACACAAAAATTCCTATGATTCATAAAAATATTTTTAATGAATTGTACATATGTAGTACTTACAATAGCTGCCCTTTTTTGAGCACTTAACTTTGTGCTTGACACTCAACTAAGTGCCAGTCACTCATTATACATTTAATCTCAGGATTTATCCTCCCTTTATAGATGAGGAAACTGAGGCACAAAATAGGTGTGACTTTTACAGGGTCACATAGCTACCATGTTAGAGTTAGAATTTGAATAGAGTTCTTTCCACTATCCTATTCTTGCCTATAGAAATAATTACTCTCCATAGTGTATTTCATATCCATTATAATAGTAGTGGTAATTTTCCTGCAGCTAACCTTTTTATTAAAAGAAGATGAAAATCCAGTAGACCTAATTAAACATATACTGGGTACCAAGTTTGTGGAAAATTCCATCTCCAGTTTGGACCCCTCTCCTGAGCATCAGGGCCATAACATTTAACTTTCCAGTGAGCATTTTGTGGGTTGTGGAGACATCTTAAATTTAGCCTGTCCAGAATGGAACTTCTTGTCTTCCTTCCAACTGTTCTTCCCCCTGTGTCTCTGTCTCGCTGACTGCCCCCAGCGTTTAGCTCTCCACCCAATCCAGATACTGTGAATTATCATCAATTTCTCTTTCTCCATCATTCCTGTATTAGTTTCCTATTGCTGCTGTAACATATTACCACAGACTTAGTGGTTTACAACATAAATTTATTCTCGTACAGTTCTGGGGGTCAGAAGTCTGAAATCAATTTCACTGTGCTAAAATCAGTGTGTTGGCAAGCCTGTGTCCTTTCTGGAGGCTCTAGGGGAGAGTTCATTTCCTTGCCTTTTACAGCCTTTAGAGGCCAGCTGCAATCCTTGGCTTGTGGCCCCTTCCTAGATCCTTAAATCTCTCTCTCTATGACCTCTGCTTCTGTTGTTACATTTCCTTCCCTCTGACTGACCCTCCCACCTCCCTCTTAGGAGGACCCTTGTGCTTACATTGGGTCCACCCAGATAATCTGGGATAATCTTCCCATCCCAAGATCCTTAACAAACATATCTTTAGAGTCCTTCTTGCCATGTAAGGTAATGTATAGACAAATTTTGGGTATTAGGATGTGGCCATCTTTGGGGGACTATTATTCAGCCTAGCACATTCCCTATATCCACTATATCACTAAATCTTGTTTATTCTCTCTACAGACTTTTAGATCTGCCCGTGGCTTTTCTTTTCCAATCTTCTTACGTTTGGCCTGGTCCTCTGAACTAGTGTCCCAGCTTTGTACCTCTTGTAGGTCCTTCTTTGCACTGCTATCGTAGTCATCTTTGAAAAAAAATGCCTGTCTGTCTTTTCTGAAGCCTCCATTACCAGGAGGACAAAGTACAAACTCTTGAGCCTGGTCACAAGGCCCCTCCCTGTTTTTCCAGTCTTATTTCTTGTTCTTTCTCTTTCCTCTGCTCCAGTCACCTCAAACTCTGACTGCTTTGCTCAATAACTGGCCTCTGAGTTCTGTGCCTTTGTTCGTGCAGCTCCCCTTAGTGTCTGGGGCACCTTTCCTCCTCCATCTTTACTTGACCAACCTTTATTTGTCCTGCATTATTCAGCCCAGGCATTACCTTCTCAGAAGTCCTCACTTTTACTCTCTCTCACCCTAGACTGAATTAGGGTCCCTGCCTGTGCTTAGTTCTTATAGAAATTGTTAAATATCCATTTACTTGAATGAGAATATCCAGACAAAGAACATCCATAGGATCTAGCATTGTCCTTGGTGTATGGTAGGAACCCCATAAGATGTGACACATATCATATTCTTTCTTAGACCCCCCCACCTCCCCAAAAAAGCAATATGATTTTAACCACACCTTAATTTATATTCAAACCCCCATTATATTAAAATGTACAGTTTTCCTAAAGCATATACTATAATCAAACAAAATGACATTTGAAGACAATAAAGTATGGCTATTTCAGTAAAAAAATATTAAAATTGAACTAGTTATTTGGTGCCATAAATATTAAAGATCTAGATGAATCACTGATTTCTTTACTGAGTTTTGGGAATTGAAGGGATGCTGGGTGCAAAGCACTGCAGTGTCCCAGCAATATTGATGGTCGGTCACAATAACTAATGCTGAATAGTAAGAGATGGTTTCATGTGATCCTTGTCAATAGGGTAGATGTTTGAACTGCCAGAACAGGAAATTATAAAATTTGTGTCTAAAAATAATCTTATCTTTTTCTTTTTCAATTGTGAACTCTAGTGCTATGAAACAAGGACCTTAGAGAAACTCCAGGCAGTTTGTGAAACCCTTCTTTGTAATCAGCTGATTTGATTTTCTTCAGTGTGATGGTGGAATATTTGTGAGGAAATTAAACTTCGTTATACTCTAGCCATCAGTTGCACGGTATCAACTTTTCTATCAGACTTTAAGAAGAATTTTTGAAATACTGGAGCTTTGACCCGAGTGCAAGTTTGCAAAACTACAGTAGCTTTGGAAGAAGTTTAAATGAACTTGGGACCTCTAAAGCAGAATTTCTCAACTGAGTCACTGTTAACATTCTGGAATGGATAATTCTTTGTTGGGAGGGAGGGCATCCTGTATGTTGTAGAATGTTTAGCAACATCCCTGACCTCCACCTACAAAATTCAGTAGCATCACCACCCCCAGTTGTGACAATCAAAAATGTCCCCAGACATTGCCAGATGTCCCCTGGGGGGCACATTTGTCCCCAGTTGAGAGCCACTGGTCAAAAACCTTGCTACTCCAAATGTGGCCCCCAAAACCACAATTAGAAATGCAGCATCTCAGCCTCTGCCCCAGGCCTCTGGAATCAGAATCTGTTTTATAAAAAAATCTGCAGGAGACCTGTGAGCACATGAATGTTTTGAAAAGTGCTGACCTAAAACTCTGCTCAGGGCGGTGTGGTATAGCAGAAAGGCAAGAGCTATGGAGTCAGACTTGGCTTCTTGATAATAGCTGTGTGACCTTAGGCAAGTTGTTCAACCTCTCTGAGAGCTTGCTCCTCTGTAAAATGGGACTGAGAAAACCTTCTGTGTTGTGAGAATAAAGGGAGCGAATATAGCTGAAGCAGGGAAAAGGGCACCTGGCCATTATTAGAATCTCACCGGGCTGGCTTTCTTCCCTTTCTTTATAAAGCTGTTTTTCTTGGCCTTGCTGAGCTTACTGTTACTTGTAGTGATGATATAAGAGGATGAGGAAAAGCAGTATGTTTGAGTCAGTGCTCTGCAAGTAGAAGGAGCCGTAAAAAAGCTGCCTGTTTACAGATTTTTATTTTTGAATTATTTACTTTCTTTAAGCTGTGGCTCTTGTGGTCTGGTCTTCCTGTTGCTTGGGAAACTGGGATCCCATTTCTGGAAAACTCATTATCTTGGGCCTTGTGAACTCTTAATGGTCTCATTTAGAGGCCAGAATCTAAAGGTGGGAAAGGTGAAGTTGATGGCGGCTAAATGTAAAACTATTTAAGGAAGAAGAAGCTCACATGGTAAACTTTATTCCTGTGCTATATAGCAAGTGTATTTTGAAATGGGGCAATTATTTTTATGACCATTAGTAAAATTTTTGATCATTAGTAAGAATAAATATTTTTGCCTTGGGAATAAGTTGATTGCTATGGGACTCCAAAATTTTCCCCTTTCCTCTTTCTTCCACCATGACGCTGCCTTGTATAAAAGCATGTATTTTTAAATTTCTTATCCTGATATATCAAGAATAGCTGTTCTCATAGCTTTGGGCCAGTAATCTAACCTGACAGATAATTCTCTCTCTCTCTCTCTCTTTTGTTTTTGCAAAATTCATTAGAAAAATAATAGATAACATGGGTACATACATGCACACATGCAGTCACACACCCACACAAGCAATATATAAATCTGACTTGTCAGGACAATTTTTAGGCAGATCACAAGTAGTTTATCTATAGTACTGTGATTTAATGAAGATGAAGGGACATTGTCCAGAATCACTGTACAGTCATATAGATTAGGCATTGCACCACTCTGGGCGTGCCATGTATACCATGGACATTATAGATTTGCATATACGTTATGAGTTTGTTAGAAGATGGCAACATATAGGGGCGCCTGGGTGGCACAGTCGTTAAGCGTCTACCTTTGGCTCAGGGCGTGATCCCAAGCCCCACATCAGGCTCCTCCTCTAGGAGCCTGCTTCTTCCTCTCCCACTCCCCCTGCTTGTGTTCCCTCTCTCGCTGGCTGTCTTTGTCAAATAAATAAATAAAATAAAATCTTAAAAAAAAAAAAAGGAGATGGCAACACAGCCACTTGTTCCAACAAAATCATATTGCAACAGTTTTCTGGCAGTTAGAGGAAGGGACTTCCTTCTATAATTTATACAAAGGTGCCATATGAGCTAATGACAGCCCTGCCATCTCACCTTTCTTTGGAAGCTTCTACTCTGGTGTGCAAAGCAATATATATCATTATCCCAGAAGTCAAAATGTGGCTAAGAGCCATAAGAAAAGTACAATTTGTTTAATTTCCACATTTCATGCATATGAAAAAGAATCCCCCCATAAAAGAGGTGTTTGAACATCACTTTCATCTAGAAGCTATCACGAATGCCTGTGTGTATGTTGCCATCCTTTCCATGTGAAGGAGAAATTTAAGAAGTTAAGGAAGGTGTGACACAGTGTTTGTGCTACAGAGATGGGAACAGAGATACTCAATTTATACATGAGACTATCAAATGTATGTTTTTCTTCAGTACTTTGCTTCTTGGATTTGAGGGCTGTTCATATAACTTGACATTGATCATGTGAGCATTGTTGGCTTATCTAGTGTCATGCCTTGGGTTGATACATTTTATTCTACTTTTCTGTTTATTTATTCTGTTTATTTTATTCTACTTTTACCTCCATCTAGAGATAGGCTGCTGTTTTACATGAACGGTCCTGAAGAAGGAAAAATGTCTGTTTAACTTGGCCTCTTTATTTATTTATTCAAATATAGTTGACATACGGTGTTATATTAGTTTCAGGTGTACACTATAATGATTCCGCAATTCTATATGTTACTCAGTACACATCAAGATAAGTGTACTCCTAATCTCCTTCACCTATTTCACTCATCCCCCTCCATCTGCCTCCCCTCTGGTGAATGCCAGTTTGTTCTCTGTATTGAAGTGTTCATTTTTTCTCTTTTTTTGTTTTGTTTCTTAAATTCCACACATGAGTGAAATCATATGGAATTTGTCTTTCTCTGACTTACTTCACTTAGCATTGTACCCTTGAGGTTGTCCCAAATGGCAAGATCTTATTCTTTTTTATGGCTGAGTAATATTCCCTATCTATCTATCTATCTATCTATCTATCTATCTATCTATCTATCTATCTCACATTTTCTTTATCCATTCATCTGTAGGTGAACACTTAGGTTGCTTCTGTGCTTCCATATCTTGGCTATTGTCAACTTGGCCTTTTTAGATGTAGCAGTGTGTTGGTGATACAGATATCAAACCGAGAGTTCTTCTAGATGGGCAGAGTAGAAAAGAGAGAATGCAGTTATTGACAGGGCACCAGGTGGAGGAAAATCTACTTTTTTGTTCAAGTGGTAAACTTCAGGGTTATTTTTCTTGGGTCCAGATGTGCCCAAATTGGTCAGTTTGACCGGATTGCAAAGAAGGATCTTACCTGGATTTCTTGGGGATGATGTCATTTTTTTTTGTTACTAATGCTAGAGTTCTTTTTTTTTTTTTTTTTAAAGATTTTATTTATTTATTTGTCAGAGAGCAAGAATACAAGCAGGGGCAGTGGCAGGTAGAGGGAGAAGCAGGCTTCCTGCTGAGCAAGGAGCCCAATGCAGGGCTTGATCTCAGGACTCTGGGATCATGACCTGAGCCGAAGGCAGATGCTTAACTGACTGAGCCACCCGGGCATCCCCTAATGCTAGAGTTCTTAACTGTGTGTCTAAGTTGTGAGCCTTGTAGGAAATTTGTTTTTAGTAGTTAGGGTCATGAAATTTGCAAATAATGTGTTAAAATTAAATTATATGGTCATGATATAAAATAAAATGATGATATAACTAAGAGATGCAATATTAGATAGCTCATATAATAGAAAGCTTAGTTTGGGCCCATAGTTCTCTGAGGAGGTTTCCATTATCTGTATCTTGTAAATGTAGAAACTGGGGCTTAGAGAGGTTAATTTCACAATGCTCAGAAGTGGAAAGAATGGGATTTGAACCCAAGTCTGACTGATGGACTCCCACTTGCAGTTATATATCCCTGAGCTAAAAAGACAAGAGGTTGTACATAACCACATTTCTGGACTGCCATGGGATGTGTGAATGTCACTGTTTCCGTGTAGGATGACTGATTGCTCCAGTTGCCACGGAGTGGGGGGTCCAGGATGTGGGATTTCCAGTTTTTAAACTGGAAAAGTGCTGGGCAAATCAGGAGGAGTTGGCCACCCTACTCCTGTATGCCATCGTAGGGACAAGGTAAGGATGAGGGGGGAATCATTGGATTGCTTCTTCCTTCTTGCTCTCATTACGTGTGTTCTGGACAGTTTGGATGAGAGTGTGGTTTTTCCATTACACTTTTTCAGGATGTAAAGAAAATGTGTGAAGAAATTGCAGGCCTGGTCTTTTAGGCAGCTCATCAGCCGGGATCCTCAGGGTCTTTCTAAAAGCAGGTGAAGAAGAGGTTATAAATAAATACATAAGTAAATAGCCTGCCATGATGGTGGGAAACACACTTATGACACTTCAGGTTTGGCCACAGTGGTTGCATTTAAGCCAGATGTCTCGGTCCTGTTTTGCACTAAGTTGATGGATTTTAGTAATTTGGTGCTAGGGGCTGGAGGTGGAGGGTTCATACCCTCACCTGACACTGCCCTGAATGTGGGCTGTTTTGCCTCCATTATAGGATTTAGAAAGTAGAATTTAGTATTTGACAACCATTCACATTGTTGTAATGGGAGAAAATAGCAATAAATATGCTTATTTTAAAATGGAAATTTGCTACTTGGAAGTGTCTACTCCCTTGAGGAAGTTCTTTAGGTTTTATCATCTCATGGTACAAGAGCTGTCTGTGGGCCTGGCAGTTATACAAAAGAAAATTTATTTGGGTCCTTCTTTGTAAAAATGAGAATGATTTGTCTTTTTTTTTTTTTTTTTTTGGGGTGCTCTTGTGCCTTCATTGGAAACTTGAAATTTTATTTTTCAACTCCTTGATAGTTTGCTTTTCTGGTCACACATTTTTTTTTTTTTTTGGTCTATTTATTCCCCCCCTCCTTAAACAGTTTGGGTGTGGGGAAGAAATATCTGTGCCTTTTCAGGACATCTGTTGTTTGTTGTTATAGCTGATTTTGGAATGCTGTCTTTGGAACGGCTTCCGACGTGGAGTGTATGTATGCAGTGCTTCGTTAACTGGTGGTGTGGGAGAAGGGAGCTTTTCTTATAAGACAGCTCCCCAAGTGACCAGAGCCTCGCCCTCTATGTGTCAACACTTTCAAAAATGATTAACCACTTTGAGGAAAGTCTTTATAGATTATAGCTATTTGAATACTTTCTGGCTTTCTTATACAGAATGTCCTCAGCAGATTGGAGACTTTTCTTCATAGCTCAGGGTTAAGATTAGCAGTGTCTATTATTATTATTATTATTTCCTGTGAAGGGGTGGTTGCCTTGGGATGGCTTTGGGAATATAGGGTTATTTGCCTCTCTCCTACGTGGTCTCAGATCATCTCGCTTTCTGTCTACTTTGTTGTTTTTTCGGGTTCCTCCTATGGTGCTAGAGGATATCTATCCTTGTTAATAATATTGCTGTCTCTGGTACTTGATTCACATTCCATCTTTTTACTGTTAATTTGCTGGAGACTGGGAATTAGAATGCCAAGCTTGTTAGAAGTGTGCAGGGTAAGTAGGGTTTGAACAGATTTACCTCTGAGTAAGTTGAGTGTCTTAGTGTGTTGAACTTGAATTACCTTAGATAAGACTTCTAGATAATTGTGGTGCAAATATGTTTAGATATCTCTTTGTGGGTTTTGACAATGGTGAAATAAAGCTTGTGGGGAATTTCAGATCAGAATCAGGAAGGGTCTCATGCCTCAGAATGTTGACTTCACTTCTTTTTAGTCAAGATGGTGGTGGGAACTCTCAACTCTTTTCATTTTTTTTTTTAAGATTTCATGTATTTATTTGAGGGGGAGGGAAAGAGAGCAAGCTCCTGAGTGCACAAGCAGTGGGGGAGGGGCAGAGGGCGAAGCAGGCGCCCTGCTGAGCAGGAGCATGGTGCAGGGATGATCCCCAGACCCTGGGATCATGACCTGAGCCGAAGGCAGACACTTAACTGACTGCGCCACCCAGGCATCCCTCTCAACTCCTTTGAGATATCCTTTCTTTCATCTGGACGTGTAACAGAGTGTTATTTGCACTGTTTGGATCTTGCATATTTAATTATGTTAGCCAAAGTAGCCAAAGATTTATAAAATCTCCCTTGTTTTCTTGCTAATGACAGATCCTGATTTTTTTTTTTTATCTTTAATAACTTAGCCTCCTATTTACATCTTTATCCTCAACCAAGCTGGATGTAACTAGGAAATAGGAATGGCATCACATTGAGTAATCAAATTTGGAAAAGCCTCACAGCAGGTTAAAATTCACATACAAATGGCTAACAGACACATGAAAAAATGTTCAAAATCATTAGCCATCAGGGAAATTCAAATCAAAAGCACACTGAGATACCACCTTACGCCAGTTAGAATGGCAAAAATTGACAAGGCAGGAAACAACAATTGTTGGAGAGGAGGTGGAAAAAGGGGATCCCTTCTACATTGTTGGTGGGAATGCAAGTTGGTACAGCCACTCTGGAAAACAGTGTGGAGATCCCTTAAAAAGTTAAAAATTGAGCTACCTTATGATCCAGCCATTGCACTACTGGGTATTTATCCCAAAGATACAGAAATAGTGAAGAGAAGGGCCATATGCACCCCAATGTTCATAGCATTGTCCACAATAGCAAATCGTGGAAGGAGCTGAGATGCCCTTCAACAGATGACTGGATTAAGAAGTTGTGGTCCATATATATGATGGAATAGTACTCAACCATCAAAAAGAACGATTTCTCAACATTTGCTGCAACATGGACGAGACTGGAGGAGATAATGGTAAGCGAAATAAGTCAAGCAGAGAAAAACAATTATCATATGGTTTCACTCATTTATGGAACATAAAAAGTAGGAAGATTGGTAGGAGAAGAAAGGGATAAAGAAAGGGGGGGTAAACAGAAGGGGGAATGAACCATAAGAGACTATGGACTCTAGGAAACAAACTGAGTGCTTCAGAGGGGAGGGGGGTGGGGGAATGGGATAGGCTGGTGATGGGTATTAAGGAGGGCACGTATTGCATAGTGCACTGGGTGTTATACACAAGTAATGAATCATGGAACTTTACATAAAAAACTAGAGATGTACTGTTTGGTGACTAACATAATATAATAAAAAATATTATAAAAAAATTTCCTATAAATAAAGATGTTAGACTTTGAAAAAAAATCATATTCCTTAATACCTTGAAGAAGTCAGCTGCATATAGTGTGGAAGGGTCTAGGAGAAGGCAGGTGAAAATTAAACTTTTTAAGCAGTATGTTTCCCTCAGCTTGTTTTATTAGACTATGAGAGTAAATTATCTAGTTGCCAGCCTGTCTGTTTTTGTCTTTCAATGTTTGTTTGAAATTTGAAAGTAATTAGAGTTGCTTTGGATTAAGTGGGAAAGTGAAGTCATTTATACCAGTTAGACTTAATATAATATAACAAATTAGAAGCTGTTTTAGTTTTCAGTTACAAACTAAAAATTCTGTATTATTCTGGCGTACTGAAAATTTCTCAAGTTTTTACTTTCTGTGGGTATATAGGGGGCAGAACAAATATGCACGTTAGAAATCTCTTGTATTTCTAAGTCAATGAGAAAATCAAAAGCTGATTGGATTAATAGGTTAAAAATAAAAATCACTTTGAACTTGGTAGTGTCTTGTAAATTACACAAAGCCTGAGAGTAAAAGGTTAAAGGCTCTTCTACCTGAAAGACCATAAAATGAATGGAAATGGGCTAGTATTGTTTTATTTTACTTTTTGCTACGGTGATTTTTTGTTGTTGTCGTTGTTCTGAAAATGCCTTCTCTAGTTGTCTCCTTGTGGGTAGTAATAGGATAATTCTGTTTTAGGGAAATTAGCTCATGGCTCTGAAGACATCTAGAGCTATAACACTGTAGCACAAATGTAAGACCAAAGAACAAGTGACAGTCTTTGGAATTTTAACTAATGCTGGGGATTAGTAAGACTCTACTCTTAAGAAGGAGGTCCTCCTTGCATGAGGATGTCTATATTGAGACCAAGTTAGGATCACAATTTGTATAAATAATGAGTAAAGTTAGTAAGTTTAGTATGGACTTTCATCTTGCAAATGGAATTAAATAGTACTTAATTAAAGGAAATTTTTGAATCTCACACTTGACAAAATGTAGGTGACAAGTGTAGGTAATTTTTAGAAAGGACAACGAATGAAACCCAAATATCAATTTTGATTTGGTATGAAATTTTTCTGATGAAATTGACAGCTAGCATGATACAATATCTGTCAGTCAATGTTTGACCTTCGCACTGCCATTTTGAAAAAACAGTCATTTTGCCAAAAATATATTAGAGTTTCTTCACATTTCCCAGCGGCCTCCTTAATCTGTTGTTATTCGATCATTTTCTTTTGAAGTTCCTATCCTGCTATCATCCTTGTTAATTATCCCAGCTCACAGATTGTCACTTGTTCGTGGCTCTGAGATTCGGTGGTTCCCCACCACCATACCTTCACTGAGTGTAAGATGTGTGCCAGACACAGTGGTGGGTGATAGGATGATGTAGCCTATCTAGTCATACAGCAGGGACTTGAAGAGTAGTAATAGCAAACATGGTGTATAAAAGGCTCAAAGAATGATCAATTTCCATTAAGTATTGAAAACCCCTGTAGGAAGCAGAATTTGAAAGGGGACAGATTTCAGGAAATGAAATGGGATGGGGCAGCAAGACAGGGCACAGCCAAGCAAAAGCTCAAGGGTAGGAACACACAGGACAAGTTCAGAGGGCAGTAGGTTGTATAATTTGGCTAGAGCATAGCAAAGGCATGGAGGATTAGAGGCAGTTTGTGATGGAAGGTTGGTGAGGCTTCCCCTTCTTGCAAGGTGTTATATGCTAGAATGAAGTTAGTAGGTGGAAGTCTTTACCGACTGCCCACCAGTCACTGTAGATACAGCTGTTTGTAATAGACAGTAATGAGCCTTATGGGAAACAATAGATTGCACATGGTTAAATCATTTCAATTATTAAATATTCCTGGGAGTGTTTAACAGCGTTACTTAGAGGAGGCAAAGAAGGACTCTTTGGATCAGTGGTGTTTAAGCTGAGACTTGAAGGATCAAAAGAAATTCAAAGAGGAGATGGGGAGGGGATGGTGGGCATGAATTGGAGGCAAAGGGCAGAGTTTAGTCAAATCTGGAGGCATCAGGGAGCTGAGTTCATAGTAGGAACCAGGGAAAGTCTAAAGTTGTGCTGTCCATTATAGCACTTGAAATGTGGCTATTGCAACCAAGTGACTGAATTAATTAGCCATTCCTGGCTAGTGGTTATCATAGTGGACAGCAGAGGTCTAGAATACCTACAACAGAGCGGACAAGAGGGAGAGAGGTTTTCATGCTGACGAGGACCATCAGAGAGGGATTTTGTGAATATGTAAACCATGGTGAGCAGTCAACTTTATTCTAGAACTTTAGGGAATCACTAAGAGATTTTCTGAAGGGTTGGGACATAATCAAATTAGCATTCTGCAGTTGGCCTGAGAACAGGATGCTACTGCTGGATTTGAGCAAGGAAGTGTAGTCATAAAGCTGTCCCTAAGGAAGATTGATCTGGAGTGGGGAGTGGTATGGAGGTACAGAGGTCAAAGGGGGAAGAGGTAGAGCATTGTGATTAATAATGCAGGCTCTAGAACCTAATTGCCAGAGGAAAAATCTGGGTCTGCCATCTTCAATTTGACAAGGATGCTTCAACTATGTGAGCAGTACTTGGCACTGGAGCTGGCCTGGGTCACACAGCTACAGGGAGATTGGAAGGGGGGCTAACTGAGCTTGCAACAGGCCTCTGGGAGCCATTCTGAGTTGCCATTCTGGGGGTGGGGCATGGGGGCAATGTTCTCCTGTTTTCTGTTTCTCTTGGTGCAGAAATTAAGGGCCCTTGGTGACATCATATCCAGTCTTCTTTTACCTTATTTGGTAAGCTTTTCACTAAACTTTTATGGAAAGTCTATTATTCTCATCTGCTTCCCATAAGAAAGTGTTTGGCAGTGGCAGAGAGTCCCAGGACTTACTGGAGAGGAGTGGTTTCCTGAAGGTCCCCCACATCATTCTCATAGAGCTTGCTTTCCCCAGTTGCAGACCAAACAGACTGATGGAGCAAATTTGCTTTCTCTCTGGAACAGACTGAGAGGTGTGGCTGGGAAGGTGGAACAAGAATTGGAGCAGGCAGCATATGTGGAAATTAAGATTCTGTTGCAAAAAACTCTAGCTAGCACAATTAGAAGAAGAGTCTTTACTAAAAGGGCAGTGTATGGAATCCAAGTGCTGGATGCTACTGGTCCTGAGGAAGGGGGACCTGAGGGTTGCCAGGATGTTCCAGTGCTTCCGAGCAGAGGCTTTATCTGTGCTGCATCTTGGTCCATATGGTCAAATCAGCCAACCCTAAGCTCTTGCATTTACCTTTTATAGATCCAACTGGAACCTGTGAGAGGGCCCAGCTTGGGTCAGTTTTCATCCTTGCTCCAGCCAAGCCTGACTTGCTAAGAAAGACCTTATGGAACAAGTATAGCTTCTGGGCCCTCTTCTGATGCTTAGGGCAGCAGTTCTGCATGGGTGTTGTCAGAATGGTGTCACTATGGTATCATACCATATACTAAGTATATAATATTAAATACATACATAATAGTTTCCTAAGCAGTGCCTGAGATATCATATTAAAAATTACTCTAGGGGGCGCCTCGGTGGCACAGTCATTGAGCGTCTGCCTTCTGCTCAGGGCGTGATCCCAGCGTTCTGGGATCGAGCCCTATATCAGGCTTCTCCACTAGGAGTCTGCTTCTTCCTCTCCCACTCCCCCTGCCTGTGTTCCCTCTCTCACTGGCTGTCTCTCTGTGTCAAATAAATTAATAAAATCTTTAAAAAATAAATAAATAAAAATTACTCCAAAACCCATTTTCCCCCTATATCTGTTTCATCCTCAACCACTGTGGTATAATGCTTATTACAAGAAAACTCTTGATTTTGCCTTGTTTTTCATAATATCAGTTATTTATACATGAGGGGAGGAAGGGCAAAACCTAATTTTATATGATACTTATATGAGATGCAGTTTTTTGGGGAGGAGGAATTTCAGGGAACATCTTCCAAGAATTAAAATTCACTGTGTATTAAAAATCACATTTGATATGATCATGATTTATAGAATTAAAACATAGTTTTAAGGCTCTAAACAGCTACATAGTAAATGAATGAGACAGAGTTTTTTTTTAACTTCTTTTTTAAGAGAGGGGGAGCGAAGGGGTGGGCAGAGGGAGAGGGAGAGAATCTTTTTTTTTTTTTTAAAGATTTTATTTATTTATTTGACAGAGAGAGAGGCAGCGAGAGAGGGAACACAAGCAGGGGGAGTGGGAGAGGAAGAAGCAGGCTCCCCGCTGAGCAGGGAGCCTGATGCGGGCTCTATCCCAGAACACTGGGATCATGACCTGAGCTGAAGGCAGACACTTTTTTTAAATATTTTTTTTGTGAGTAGCAAGTAGATGCCTTTTTATTTTTATTTTTTATTTTTATTATTTTTTAATTTTTTGTTTATAATTTTTATTTTGTTATATTAGTCACCATCAGTACATCCCCCGAAGGCAGACGGTTAACGACTGAGCCACCCAGGCACCCTGAGGGAGAGAATCTTAACCCGACTTGGGGCTCAGTCTCTCAACCCTGAGATCATGACCTCAGCCAAAATCAAGAGTCGGACGATTAACTGACTAAACCACCTGCCCCTAAGTAGAATTTTTGTTTTAACAACTTTGGTAAATATTTTAGGTAAAATGAAAGTAAATCAGTGTTCAACTTATACAAATTGGAGTTTGTGGTGCTTCCTGTGATATATTCCACTTCTCCGTCTTGAATAACATGTTGAACCAAGAGACAATAAGAAGATACATCTCTAGTTTAGGGTTGGCAAACTACAGCCCATGGGCCAAATCTAGCTGGTCACTTGTTTGAGATAAACTTTTATCAGAGGACTGGCATGCCTGTGTGTTTGCATATTGTCTCTGGCTGCTTTTATGCTACAATAGCAGCGTCGAATAATTGCAACAAGAGACCATTTATGGCCTGCAAAGCTGAAAATGTGTGTTTTCTGGTCCTTTACAGAAAAAGTTTGCTGACCCCCTGTTTAGATCATCTGAGGCAGTGGCTTTTAAAGTGGCACTGAGGGGTCTTAGAGTTCTGTGAGGCAGACTGGGATCAGCCAAGAGCTGGGACCTAGCAGAGCAAGGCATCTGGGCCCCTGGTCCTGTTTTCATCCAGAGTAGTTTGGCTTTGTTGGGCTTTTGTGTAAGATGTGACATGGAGAAAGAAAGGATCATCCTGCTTTAAAAATGCTATCAAAGCTACTGATCTGAAAGCCCAGGAAGGCATTCAGAACAGAGAGAGGGTCTCTCTGCGAATGTCTAATTATCTTCTTGTGAGCTGAATTGATTGTTGCCATGACTTGATGTCTCCAACTTAACAAAAACCCTTGTCGGGAATTTGGACACTGAGGTGGACCTCTGTAATTACTGATTTGTTGGAAATTTCTTTTCAGTCTCTGGCAGGCTGTTTTCCCTTTTTATAGGCAGAGATGCTAACCTTCTTTCTGTGCTACAATCAGATTTTAAAAAGAAGGTATGACTAGAGCTGAAATTCATACTCACAAGGCTATGGCTGAAAAGTAAAATGTGCCAAATCCTCAACTTTGGTTCTAATTCTTAAAATATCAACATATTAATCTGGCCTTGAACTTGATGCTGTGGAAAATGGCCTTTAACTTAGCTAATTTCCTTAAGTGTTTCTATTTTTGTAACCTAGGTGAAAATCTAAATGTGAGTTGTAAGAGTTACGCAGGGTGAGAAATGGAGCCTTGGGATTGGGGCAATAAGGATAAGGCCATTAGGTTTACTTTAGGTTAAACCACATAAACTGCAGCTGGTTATCAAGCTTGCCACGCCTGATAAAGATTTTAAACTATGATGCATTAAGGTATATGATATGCCAAAAGAATGGCACAGTTTTGCCAATTTATATGGGCAGAAACTTGGGGCATACGTTTGCAAATGAATTTTCAGGGTGTTAGATAAAGGAGGATGGAATTTATTACTGGAGCAAGCACAATTTATACATATGGTGCAGTGACCAGAGGTCATGTAGAAGGGAAAATCTAGAAAGGGTGGTAGGGGTTGGGTAGCACTTGCTTCATTCCAGAGGTTTTACATATATTATCTCATTTAATCCTCACAGTGTCCCTGTGAGATGGCTGTTATTATCCCTATTTTAAAGATATGGAAACTGCTAATTAAGCACTTCTCAAGGTCATACAGCCCGTGAATACTTAAGCATATTGGCCCAATGTTTTTCCAAGGGGGTGTGGTTTGAATTGGAAAGTGAGTGGGAAAGTGAATTGGAAAGTGTCTGGGAAGAGCTCCCCTACACACAGCCCCATTTCATGAGAGGGAAGGGAGAATTAGATATGGTCTCCTCAGATCCAGAAATCTCTGAAGATAATTCAGGAGGAATCTAAAGCAGTGGGGGAACTTAGCTTGCTTCCCAGAGCAGCCCCAGGAGACCCGATGATGCTCATTCAACTGACCTTGTGAGTGGAGAAGTGACAGTGGGCTGAGGACAGTCCTATGAGACCCAAGCTCCAGTGTGGTATAGGAAAAGCAGCAGAGAGGTTTTAAACTCTCCTGGGAAGCCGTGGTAGATTCTGAGAGGGTTGGAAGACTTGGGGAGACCTGCAGCAGGGATGAGAAGGACTCAGAGTATGTGGATCTTGTTGAAGTCCACGGCAGGGGCTGTAGTCATCAGTCGATGCCAGACATCAACACCCAAATCCAAGGTGGCACAGCTACTCAGACACTACCTGTAGATGGCAAATATGCCCCAGAGGCTGCTTTCCCATCTAGGAAGTTAGGGATAAATGAGAAGATGGGGAAAAAAGAGAATCTTAAAAGACTAATGTTTAAGTAGTGGTGACTGATTACTTCTAACTGTCAAGGTTAAGTTGCTATACCTTTGTTCTTTACTAGGGGTTGTAATTAGGAATTTGGAGGCTACACTGAAATTCAGATATAGAGATGTACTTACATTTTTGTACATCAAATATAAGGTTATATTTTGCACATTGTCTCTTAATTGCTATGGTAACTTTTAACCAGAATCAGCTAAATTAATTATGCTTTTTAAAAAATTAAAAAGTCACATTAATGACTAAGCTTCAGTTTTTGAATATTTAATGGGGGTTGGAAACCATGTTCTTTATGTATATTATTTCACTTAATTTGGGAGGAATGTACGATTATTTAATATTGTGAGACAGGTCCATTATTATCCCACATTTTACAGTTAAGGAAACTGAGGCTCAGAGAAATGAGCTTACTTGGCCAAGGTCACACACCTGGTAAATGAATGAGGCTAGAATTATTGATTCAACATCCATTTCAGACTCTCAGAACTGGTCTGACACATAATAAGAGCACAATAAATATTTGAATGAATCAATGATTACTCCGTTGTGTGGCAGAGTCAGCTGGCTAGTTCGTATGTTGGGAATCCTGTTTGGAGCAAGGTAAGGAAAGAAAAATTAATCAGAGCTGGATCCTTCTCTCAGTGAATTAGCTGTCTCTAATGTGCTGTGCATTCTAACTCCTAGCCAAGCCTTTGGAAATACTCGTGGGTCCTGTCAGAAAATATACAGAAAGCAAAAGAGTTTTAGAAGTTAAAAAAAAATGTTTTGTGGTTTAGAGACTCCTGAGAAAAGTTAACTCTTGGGCTGAGTATAGTATGGGGGAAATATGTGAAGGGCCAAGAAAGTATTTCATATCAGTTCATGCCTCTTAGAATTGTTTTACAACATCCCATCATGTTGCTGTAATCCATGAGCAGAATAAGAGTGGATAGCTTTCTAGGGCAGATATAAAGAAATTACAGCCAGTTCTCTGGTGCAAAGTAGTGCCAATTTCGAACTTGGGCACCAGGCTTCTCCCAGCCTGTCCAACCAAACTGTCAGTACTTTTGTCTGTTTCCACTTTGCATGTGGGTTTATGTTGATCTGGTTAAAATACCCATTCTATATGTAGGTGCTAAATCTTTTGTTAGCACCTTGAGGTTGGGGTCCTGATTGAGAGCTTTTTTCACCTACTGGAAGAACAGGTCCTTTTGAAAACTTACGGTTTTTGAGTTTTGGAAATTTTTAGAATTTGCATTTCACGTATAGGAGAGGGTTCTTTACATTGAAGTCTGAGTGTGTGTGTAAACTAGTGAGCATTTCCAGAGCCTTCCAGATGCTGTGCACGTTCCACCTGGACTATATTGAGAGTGGTCTACACCCCTACAGTTATCTCTCAAGCCTCTCATTTATAATTGAGTGATAAGAAGTCTCATATTTGATGTAAATTATTAGGACAATCATATTGGGGAAGAAGTTTGTCAACGTAAATGAGTCCTTACCCTGTGATTCTGTAATTCTACTTCTAGTATCTATCCTTTAGAGATAGTTCTTAGTAAGAAAAAGCTTTATGCCCAAAGATATTGAGAGCAATTTCCCCCTTTTAAAATTTTTTTATTTTTATTTGCTAAAAAGATTTTATTTATTTGAGAGAAAGAGAGTGAGCAAGAGAGAAGAGAAAGAGCAGGGGGAGAGGGAGAAGCAGACTTCCCACTGAGCAGGGAGCCCTATGCAGGGCTCAATCCTGGGAACCTGGGATCATGACCTTAGCCGAAGGCAGACGCTTAACCGACTGAGCCACCCAGGCGCCCCAATAAGAGAAAACTTTTAAATAAGATAAAACTTAATAATTTCCAAATATAATACTAGTAGTGATGTTATATAACCACCAGAATGATTTGAAAATTACCAGACAAGGGGCTCCTAGGTGGCTCAGTCGTTTAAGCGTCTGACTCTTGATCTCAGCTCATATCTTGATCTCAGGGTTGTGAGTTCAAGCCCTTCATTGGGCTCCATGCTGGCGTGAAGCTTACTTAAAAAACAAAACAAAACAACAGTACCAAAGGTACTTTATTACTTACTACTTGTGTTTATAATATTCATTCCAAGTTATTATTATCCCATTTTTCTGTCTTGTGAACACATAATTCCTTAGAATAACCAGCTGGTAAGGTACAGCAGTGACAAACACTGAAACAGGTGAACAAAGTACTCTGAGAGGAGCTGTGAGGCTGTCACTTCATTGATTCCTTGGGATGCCCATAAACACATTGGCCACAATTGTTTTTTTTTTGTTGTTGTTGTTGTTGAAATTTTAAATTTATTTAAAAGTGAAAATATATTTTAGTTTTTCAGAATAATTTGTAGCAAAAATCCTTGGAAGCTGCTTTTGTAATCCTGTCGTTATTATCCCATGTAATACTTGCTGTATTTGGGGAAGGGGGGTATATAAAGTCTGCCTTTCTTTGAGTTTTTTAGCCTCTAATTCTTTGATTTCCGATCTCCATAATCACTACTAGGTATTGTGGTTGTCTTTCAGGCTCACACTCAAATGGGACATATGTGGGAGACATCAGACATAATTTTTATGCACTCTGAGATTGTTTCTGTAAAAATATAACTATAACAAAATTTATAGAGATGAACTACCACCCATGTTGATACATAAACATTAAGATCAATCCATAGCCAGATTTAAAAAATAATAACCAGGAGAACATGAAAGGAGAATATTATTTTAGATTTTTAAATCAATACTTAGTATTATCTAAGTGCAATAGGGTGTCCTTCCAGCCTCACAAGCACTTAAAATGAAGCCTCCAGACCTTCCACAATAGAATTTTAATGCTAGAGGAGAGGGGCAGAGGAAAGTGTCCTGTAGCCTACCTCCTTCAGGTCACTTCTGCTCACTCCTCAGGTTACAAAGACAGACCTGTAGGCTTGACAGGCTACAGGCAGTACTGGGAACCAGGACAAGTTACTTAAATTGCTGGAAAGCTTATGTGTAAAATGTGGAGGCAGGAGTTGGATTAAATCACCATTTCCTAAACATTATTTTGAGAAACTCCAGTGCTCTCTGAGGAGTTCAGAGGCAACCACAAGTAAAGAGTTTCCCTGATCAAATACATGGGGCAAATGCCACATTCCCCTGTGGAGATTCCCAATGTATGTGAGCTTATTCTAGGCTGTGAGATATTCTGTAGTAAAGACATATTTTCCAGTGTTTCACCCAGCATGACTTAAATATATTTGATGACAGAATCCTGTTAGCAAGGAACATATTTTGGGAAACACTGAACTAAGTTTTTTTTCCCAAGCTTCAAGATTCTGGAGTTTTAAACATGCCATCCAGAGGTTGCTTAGCAACATGATTTTCCCACTAGATGGCACCCTTGAATGAGATTTACTTTTTATTTTCAACTAGTTTCTCTTTGGACCTTTTTAGACACCGCTTTTCCCATGTACTAGGAGAGATCAGTTATGAAATTGATTTTAAGGCCATTCTGGTAACATTTTACAAGCTATTTAAAATAAAACAGTTATGTCAACTGTAGGAATAAATAACAACCAAGGTTGAAATAATATGTTTTATTTCTCACTAGAGCAATAACTTTGTAAAAAAAAATGATTTGAACAATACTGATGTGTCTTGTTTTTTCACATTTTAAGTCAGACTTTAGCCAGACAAAGTTTAGTTGGACGTTTGGGTTGACATGTGGAACTGTGAGGCTGTCAGGGAATCTGGTGGCAGTTGGGAACTTTCTTTAGTTTCTATGATGGGTAAGAAGTGTCTTCAGCTGTGACATGTGTATATTTTGTTAGAGATCACTGAAATATTATTGTGCTTAGATGGCAGTCCATCGTCAGAAGGTCTGACTCTCTAGACAGGCTATGGTAAGTGGTCTCTTAAAGTCTCCTTCATTTTCTAGTAAAATTTTGATTGTTCTTTATTAAATATGATTTGCTATTAGGCATTAAGATTTTGCTGGTCTGTGGGTTAGTCAGTTAGTCTGTCTTTCACTGGGTCTCACTGTTGTAAGCTTAAGCACATTAGCATCCCCTCCCCTTCCCTGGAGTTCATGGAATTTCACACGTTCGTTTAAGTGTGCCCAAGAGTTTTGGAAAATGAAGGCAACTTTACTAAGGAATAGTCATGCTTTGAGTTTGTTCAACTGAAGGATGTTTACCTATTAGAAATGTGTGCCTTTTTAATGATGGAAAGGGAGCTTTTAAAAGTATAATGAAGAGGCTTCCTGAACAGCTTCCTGAATTACCTGAAATATGTGTGTATGTTGGGGGTGGGGGTGACAAGCCAAACTCTGTGACTGGAGTCTCATCTTGCTCTTTCAATGCTACTTTTTTGAAGGTGAAATCTTTGTAAGGCCTCTTAGATCTTATTCCAGTGAAAGATTCTTTCTGAACCCCAAATAGTACCCTGAGGACATTAAAATTTTTATACTTCCTAAAGGTAAGTTGTCTGAATTGTAATTTTCTTAGCATTACTATCAGATCTGCTACCATCTCTTGCTTCATGTTTTGCGTTTTCTCTTAGCTTTTTCCTTCACAGTATTCAGCATGGCACAGGCCCTAGTTTTTAGCTAATCTTTGGGCCTTAGATTTTTAGCATAGTTTGTGTGTTGTACTCTTATTTTGTTAGAGTATCTGTTTGAGAATTTTGATGCAGATTTTGTAAGTGTGGTTTATAATGAAAATGTCAGTTAAATATAATAATCATAGTTGGTGTGTATTGAGTGCTTATTGTTCCAGGCACTGTGCCAAGCAAGCATTTTACATGTATTAGCTCATTTAATCTTTAGAGCAACGTGAGGGGGGTAGATGTCCTTTCTATGGCATTTCTAGATGAAAGTGGGGGATAGATGTCCTTTCTATGGCATTTTCTCATGGCTTATGTTTTACCACCACATGAAAGATATGAAATGTTCTTGTCCAAATATTTTGTGGAATGTGCATATGAATCTTTGTAAGGTTGAGATAGGCTGGGCCAAGTGGCCACAAGGTAGTAAGAAATCTCCTGATAATGAGAACTTAACTGCCAATTTTGTTCTCAGCTCTAGACACCAAGATTTCTTGGCCTGATGGCTTCATATTCAAATATGTTTGGCCATGTTTCTCAAAACACTGAGTTACTATACTTTGCATTAACAGTGCTTGGCTTTGTCTTTTATGCAGAAAGCCCCTCCAGGCCTCTGTAATGTGCTAAAAAAGATCTTGTCTAAAACTCATGAAAATAAATAACATAAAACTGTTCTGAATAAATTTGAGTTAAGTGAACAGAACCCTTTTCTGTGCATGTGTATTGCGTACATACGGTTGTGTGTGCCCATGAACACATGTTCTGTCGTTGGGCCTACAACCAATATCCTCCATAGTGAAGAACATCTCATAATTTCCATTATAAATTATTTTAGGAGTTTATAACTAATACTATAAAAAATTCAACCCTGCCTGGAACTTACTTTATTGTGTTTGCAGAATTAGTTATTGCAAGGAAGCATGTAGATGAGAACATATCTTTGTCTTAGCAGTTGGAGGTGGTGCAAATGCTTTTGTAATTGTTGTAAAGGATGGGAGGGATGGCAGAACTTTTTCAGGGACCTCAAAGATTCAAGTGGCAAAGAGTAACACATCAGTTGGATTCCGGATGCCTGAAGGGCAAATACAAAGTTTGATCATTAAACTTGTATGCCAATTATAAACAGGAAGTCCACACAGCATAGCACTGAATTCTGTGAATCTCTCTCTTTTTAAAGAAATTAATTGGTAGGAATGAGTGCATTATTAGAGGCACATGAGTTTATTTTTATTTCAAGGCCAAGACTCAACTCAAAAGTCACTTCTTTGGAAAGCCTGTGATAATTTCTAAAATATACTGAGCACTTTCAGGGAGTGTGCTAAGTTCTTTACATTTGTTTTCTCATTTATTCCATTGAACATCTTCATTTTACAGATGAAAAAGCCAAAGATCAGAGAGAAACAATAACCAGCTCAAGATCACAGAATAGGAGTTGGTAGAAGAGATGATAGAGTCTGGGGTACAAGAGCCTACAGTCTGTTTTGCAGTGTGCCTAGTGTCTTCTGATTCTCCCTTTTCACGGACATTCCTTTAACCCAGTTGTTCACAGCTTTGGGGCTTATTAGAACAAGCCAAGGAGCTTAAAAATGCAGACATGCAAGTCTCACCCAGATCAATTAAGTCAGAATCACTGGAAATGAAGCCCAGATGATTTTTACTGGGCAGAGAAGATTGGCTGAGAACCCCCCAATTTATTGCTGGTCAGCTTTAATAGTTGTGAGGTCAGTTATTTCTCATGTAAAAGCTTAATTAATTCATAACCCACTCATTTAAAATTTGTACCAGTTTGTACGGGCTGAGCAAAAGTTTGTCTTTGCAAAGGATTTGCTAAGTGAATTAATAGATGACACTGGAGCATAAAGGAAACGTTTATCCTATTAAAGAGCACAAATAGCTTTCATGCATAATTGAAAACTGTATTCATTATAAACAAATTGATAGGTGAATTTCAGGTCATTTTAATGTCTGTTAAATAAGCTTAAGTACTCCTTATCCACTACTTTTTATTAACCCGATTGATTACTTACTTTAAAAATTTTTTTAAAGAAAAATATTCTGTAATTCTAACTTTTGATATAGTTAATTTAAGATTTTTCTCACCTTTAGATGGAATTAGCTTTTGCTGTGTGATATACTGTAATGTCATTTTGTAGCTGGGTATTTTGCCTCACCCATGAGATTTCAAGTTCTTTAAAGATCTCATCTCTTACTTCTTTTGAGGTACTTATGCCAATTTTTTTCTAAAGATTTCTTTATTTATTTTAGAGAGAGTGTGTGGAGTGGGGGAGGGACATAGGAAGAGGAAGAGAGAGTCTTAGGCAGACTGTGCACTCAGCATGGAGCACAACGCAGGGCTTGATCTAACGACCCTGAGATCACCACCTGAGCCAAAACCAAGAATTGGGCACTTAACCGACTGTACCACCCAGGCGCCTCTATTTATGCCCATTTTTTAGTGCTGTCTGAATGCATGCTTTTGTAAAGATTTTTATTTATTTATTTATTTATTTATTTATTTATTTATTTATTTATTTATTTGACAGAGATAGAGACAGCCAGCGAGAGAGGGAACACAAGCAGGGGGAGTGGGAGAGGAAGAAGCAGGCTCATAGCGGAAGAGCCTGATGTGGGGCTCGATCCCACAACGCCGGGATCACGCCCTGAGCCGAAGGCAGACGTTTAACCGCTGTGCCACCCAGGCGCCCCTGAATGCATGCTTTTGACTAAGGCAGTGCCTGCTTGGACAAAACAAAACTTCAGCTGAGGAAAATGTAGAGCTCACGTTTATCCTGTAGACATCAGATGGCTAGTCATACTCATATGGGTTGTTCATGATCTGTATATGTGGGATTGTTCCATGCCCAAGCCACATCAGTTGTCATTGAATTTTTACTCCTGGGAAGATGCAAGAGCTCCTGCTATGCAAATGATACATTCTTAAATGTGTGGTGGATCTCCTGGATGACTCTGGATCCAAAAATAGGGAAGTCATGGAGAGAGACTGTACCTGGGCTACTCCTCTCAATTTTGTGCATCTCCAGAAAGGCAAAATGGTGCCGTAGTTAAGAGCTAAGGGTCTGACATCAGTGGATACAGGTTCAATAAAAGGTTCTACCACTTAGTAACAGTGCGGCCTTAGACAAGCCACTTATCTTCTCTGAGTATTTTCTCATCTTTAAAATAGGATATTTTGAGGATTGAGTGAGTTAACTTATAAACATGATTGGAATAGTGAATGGCCAATTGTAAACCTCAATATATATTACCTCTTAGTCTTAATATAAAATGGAACAAATAAATTTAGACCAGTGGCTATTAACAGGGAGTGATTGTGCCTCCCAGGAGACATTTGGCAATGACTGGAGATAGTGTTGATTATCACAATGTGGTGTGTGTGTGTGCGTGTGTACTACTGGCACTGAGTGGGTACAGGCTGGGGATACTGCTAAACATCCTACAGTACATAGGGAAGCTCCCATAACACAGAATCATTTGACCTCCAATGTCAATGGTGTCAAGGTTGAGAAACCCTGGTTTAGAGCATAATAAGCACAAGTAAGTGAAGATAAATTAGCCAAGAAAAGTTGAAATATTAAATTACCCTGGTATATTAAGGGAAGGCAATTCATGAAGATAAATATTTCATTTAAGAATCTAGGGAATAGGGGCACCTGGTGGCTCAGTCGGTTAAGCGTCTATCTTTGGCTCAGGTCATGATCCCAGGGTTCTGGGATCAAGCCCCGAGTCAGGCTCCCTGCTCATTGCGGAGTCTGCTTCTCCTTCTCCCTCTGCCGCTCCCCCTGCTTGTGCTCTCTCACTGTCTCTCTTTCTCTCAAATAAATAAATAAAGTCTTTTTTTAAAAAAAAGAATCTAGGGAATAGACTTACTGTGATGGCTAGGGAAGAAAGGCCACTCAGGAAAGTTAAGGGAAGTTTGCTTTTAGGAAATAGGACACAAGACAGTGGTGAGATAAGCTTGAGAAAGCCATGGGGACGCTATTTAGGGATTATGCTGCTGAAAGGCATGTTCTTCCTGCTGCTTCTGGAGCTGTCTTATAAAGAAACATTCAGTTAGTGGAGGAACCTTTGTTGCTTTTAAAATAAAACTAAAGGTAATGTGTTCATTTATACACACAAATGTACACACACATGAATATATAGCTGGTAAATTATGTAGAATATTAAATTAAGGTTATTTGGAAATAACCTCTAATTCATAGCCAGCATCACATTAGCTGTGTACTTACATATACTAGGTCTCTTCTGTATATCTTAAAACGAACAAGTTCAAACATTTGAGAATGAGTAGTGGTATTTTTCTTGTGAGTTGAATTCACATTCTGCTATGTACTTCACTATGAATACAATTGGTTTAGAAGACTAATCTAGTGTTAGAATGATCTCTAGTGCCCTAGAACATAAGCAGAACTTATAATGTATTCAATATGTATTTATTTAATTATATAAAATATTTTAAATAAATTGTTTTAAAAGATTTTATTTGAGAGAAAAAGAGTGCATGCACATGCATGAGAGAGCACAAGTGGGGGAGAGGGACCTTCTGAGGGGGAGAAGCAGACTCCCCGTTGAGCAGGGAGCCTGATGCAGGGCTCGATCCCAGGACCCTGAGATCATGACCTGAGCCAAAGACAGATGCAACTCACTGAGCCACCTTTATTATATAAATATTTAATAAAAAATCTTATAAATATTCTTTAAAATAGAATACAGCCTCTTTGACCTGGCATATCAGGTATTTCACAGCGGTCTCCAACCTATCTGTTGAACTTTGTCTCCCACCATATTCTTCACCCCCACTGTGCTCTCCTTATACCAGAGTGATGATAATATGAAGCCAACTTTAGAGGCAGTTTTTTTGTTTGTTTGTTTGTTTTTTGCCTCTAAAGAGAACTTGTTTTGCTCCCAGATATATCACTTAGCACATAATGGGCACTCAATAAATAAACATTTGATTAATACATAATAATAGCTCTCTTTGTAGACCCAGTACAGACACTAGGCACTGTGCCACCCTATCTTTGTGCCTTTATTCTTCCCTCATCCCTAAAGATTTTCTTATGGAAATATCTTTTAAAATCTACTCAAAAACTTTCTTCACAAGATCTTCTCTTATTTCTTTTTCGGCCCAGTTGTATCAGAATTAATCTCTCCCTCTTGAGGGGCCCAGAGGACTGTGTTCTTCCATTTGCCTTTTGTTGGATCTGGTCACAGCAATACCCTTGTCCTTGTATTGTATACAGCTCAAGGTAAGAAGCCATGACTGTACATTCTTCTATCTGCCACAGGGCTTTTGCACAATGTACCCAAGTTCTGATTAAATATCTCAGTGGGTCTTACCCTTGTCATCATCTTGAGGTTCTGTTTGCTGTCATGCTATTACAATGTGTTTACTTTGAAATAAGAGATGAAGTTTCAGTAGATGCTTAGCTCCCTGAGGGTAGGTCTGTGTCTAATTCTATTTGGTAACTCCTTATGTAGAGTAGCATAGAGAGCATGCTCAACAGATGTCTCAGAAATGACTGATGCCTTGAATTGCTGTTAGGTGGTTAATGCTTCTTTGTTATATATTGTTTGTTGTGGGAAAGGCAATTGATGGCATCAAAGTGTCTGTTTAATGAACTCAATCAGGGAGATAAATGGAATTACTCTATTAGTCATATAGCTAGTGTGGGACTGATTTATAGACTAGATCTTAACTTGTTAAAAAAAAAAGGTAAAATGGAGGGCAAAGAGCTTCCTTTAGAAATGGAAATTAGCCTTTAGAAGACCTTTTAGCTTGATTTAGAAGTATGCTCCCCTTAGATTTCAAAATCTCTGACACTAAACATACATTAACTGTTTTTCACTTGGGGCCAGAGGCTACTGGAAGAGTAAGACCAGTTTATAATATAGCCCCTGTCCTCTAGGGCCTTACGCTATAGTGCATAGCTAAGCAAACTTTTTCTTAAAGGGACAGATGATAAATATTTTAGGCTTTGCTGACCATTCAGTCTCTTGTAGTCACTCAGTTCTGCCATTGTAGTGTGGTTGGAGCAGCCATAGATGATACATAAATAAGTTAGCATGACTATGTTCAAATAAAACTTTATTAACAAAACTGGTGGCCTGCTTTAGCTTGTGTGTCACAGTTTGCTGACCCCTGGTCTAGAGTGTGGATGAGTGTGTATATATATGTGGATGTGTGTATGCATATAAAACTAGTTATTCGAGTGTGTGTTTCTTACCGTCAGCACTGTAGGAACTGAGGTGGGAGAGAAGGCTAGCCCGGAGAGGTTTAATGGGAGAGGTTTAATGACAGAAGGTTATTTGTTTGTCTCTATGATCACATATATAGAACTGTTCTTTGTTCCACTTTCCTATCAAGAAAGTTGTTTGTGAAGTTATTAATTTTTTCGTGTATTTTACAAATATTTGCTAAGTGGTCATTGTAGACAAATGTTCATTCTCATTTTTTCCAGTGTAAAAGTTGGATATGTTTTCCATATTTTAATGGCTTATTTTATACATGTTGGCATCTCTGAAATTGGGATGCATCTCACAGTTGATGGTGTTATTATAAGATTTTCCTTTCTCTGAAGGTATAAATTAAGATGTGTCTTACAATTGTTGGTGGCTTGGATTCAAAAGAAATATGGTAGCTGCTTTAGCACTGCCTTTCAGTGTTTTCTAAAACAGGGTCATTTAAGGTAGATATTTTAGTTTTTACTTTTACATTTACTCAGCAACTTATTAGATACAAAGATTCTGAGAACATTTCAATAAAGATTGGAAATGCATTTTTTTAAACTAATACTGTAAGTCCTAAAAGGGATTGGCTGCTTCATGTAGCCAATGGCTACTACATGTCTTAGTTAATGTTCTATTAAATAAACTTCTCATGTCAAGCACAGCTTTTCCCGTGTTCTTTGATAATTTTGACTTGTTTCACAGATTCCCTTCATAAAGGTAAAATATAGACCAAAATTTCAGAAATACCATTCTGTGGTCTAGTGAGGAACCTGGTCATAGGTTTATTACCTATAACATTCTCTTTGTTAGAAGCACAGAATTTGAGAACAGGTGTTGGAATATATGTGTTTTCCCCAGTTTATCTCATTTTTATTTCATTGCTCTCAGATTCTCTAAAACTACGAAGTTCTTTATGCAGGACTGGCCTAATTAGGAGAGCTTGGGAAGGTTTGTAAAAGGTTTAATGTTCCCCCTCTTTCCTGTCTGTGTAAATCAATTAAAATGGACTATGAAGAAACTTACACTCAAATCATGTGTAACTCTGGATTTTATTGCCGTGTGCTTATTTTCTACATTCGAGGAGGAGGTTCCACTTAACTGTATTTATGATTTACGGTAGCTAGAGATACATTTCAACCAGTTTCGTGATATACGGGAACACAACATAATATAGAAACATTATTTATGCCCCCTATCAGAAGAGGAAAGCTGTTTCTTATACTCTGCTTATAGTTTAGTCAGTGTGCATAGTAAGCACATCTGTCTTTGTAATTAGTATAAAAAATCAGAAAAATTAAAATTCAGATTCGTATTTCACAGTTGACATTTCTAAATATTTCTCAGTTAATCCCACTAAGTAGTAATAGTAAATACTCCTCAGTGTTAGTGGTCTTTGCCTCCTTTTGGCATGGCTTTCATTTATTTGTCCTCTTTAAAGTTATTGTTTGAATGCTGAGTCTTAAAATAATCTCTACATAGTTTTTTCCTCTTGTGTATTTTAGAAAAGGTCTTCAGTGCAAGAAGGTGGTTAAATATTAATTGCAGTTGGTCATTAGAGAGAGATAAACTGTGATTCTTATACCACATGGAGAATTTTACAGTGTGGTATTTGTGGTATTGTGTGTGTGTGTATTCCAAGGCATTTCAAACTAGTTTTACTTAATGACATTCTTTTCATAAGGCATGCAACCTGAGAGGTAGGAAAGGGCAAGCCAGAAGCTGCAATTCATTCAAAGATTTCTTCTTGAAATAACTCTGGAAAAATAAATTTTATTATTTTTTTCTGACATCTTGAATTGCATTTTTTTTACCTTGCTTTACCTTAAAGTGAAAAATATAATGACTTTTTAGAGTAGGCCCAAACTGAAGAACAATTTAGTTGAGTCCGCTTATTTTTACACAAGAACCAGAGTCAGGCAGCCCCTACCCTTTGTGGGGCCAGGGAAAAGGCTAATCGAGACCCACAGACCAAATATCTAAATATGCTAAGGGTCTAATCAAGCTCTGCCTGCTTTCTGCCTTGAAAGCTGCATCACAGTGCCTGGAGGCAGCAGGGACCTCAGTCTCTCCAGGGCTGCCCTGTGAGTCTGCTAGAGCAGGATAGGGTAAAAGCTGTGGCCAGGCCCAAGACTCCTGGACCCACTGAGCCCCAAATGAGGATGACCTGCTTGAGCTCTCCAGGGAGGTGTGTTGGGCAGCTATTCCACCTCCAGGCCTTACTTGTCTGATTCAGGCCTTCCAGGGGTTTCTAAGTGACTCTCATATTATATCATCTGAGCAAGGAGAAGGGAGGGAACAGAGTTATCTGGGAGACACTTATTTTGTCCTTAGTTTCTAAGGGCAGAGTCTGTGGTTCATCCTCTCATGGATTCTCATCTCAGTGTCCTTTGGCCTGGAGGCCAAGTTCAGCTAAGGAGTCCCTCTATAGGCTTGGGCGGTTACCAAATAAAAAAACAAACAAAACTTCCTTATAATATTGAAAAGAAAAAAGAAATCCATTTTGGAATTTGTCCTGTGTGGAGCCATCTAGTGTGTGGCCCAGGAAAAGGGCCCCTCTGTCCTAGGTCTAAGAGAGGTCTAGGGGCTTAGACAGCATTACATAGCTAACTAGTGGTACAGGCATTATGGCCTTCTTCAGAAACTACAGATTTGTACTGTCTACCTTATGACTTACAAACATGCTTTCTTCTGATAAAGTACAAAAAAGGGGAAAATGGAAAGACAGAAATCATTTAAATAATGTATTATTTACATTATCATTGCCCCATCTCAAGTTTTCTTTCTCAGTTGGATAAGGATCCTTTAAAAACTCACATGTACATCGTGACTTCGAAAGAAAGAAAGGCTATCAAAACACTCTCCTGTGAGAAATTTTCCATTTCAGGGAATTCAGGTGTGTGAATCACTTCCTTCTGTCCTGTCACGGAAGAAAAAAAAGCAACATGACTTTATAGTTCAGCTGAGGAGGCTGGGGTTGGTGTTTTCCAGGGAAGATTGCTTATCATGGAGCAAAGCTATATACTGGAATGGATTTGTGCATAGGCCTTACAGGAACAGTTTGCAGATGTGGACGGCATTCCCAAGAAAAGATTTTTACAGTGACTGACATCCCCAAAACCTTCCCAGAAAAAGGAAAACGTGTCCTTTCTCAATTTCACGTATGCTTTCTCCTTGATCAAAAGGCTGATTTATCCATGGTGGCACCTGAAAAATAAATTTTTTAGCAAGGTTGCTTCACAGTAAAGATGAAAGTACAAGCAAGTATTAGACAGGCCAACTGGAAGGACTCGAGTGTGGAGGATTTTATATTTCTTCTTGCAATAAACACATGTGGAGTCCAGGAAGGGTGATGCCGTCATCTGGTGGGGTGATGGAGATCCCCACTGACGCTGGAAAAATACCAGGTTAATGAAGTATGAAATGTAGCGTTAGGCACAAGCAGGTATTTTGTGGGTTTGGGAGTCTGTTGAGGGGAATAAAATCTTAAATCCTTTTGGTCTTGAGGATCTGGGAGAAGCAAGTGGGCAGAAGCGCTTACACTGGGGAGTGACAGGTTGGGTTTGTTTTTGCCCCAGATAACTGCACCTGGATGTTCTGTAAGAGGGCCAGTGGAAGCACTGTCTGAGAAATGGTTCCCCTGTAGGTTTCATATGTTGATTTGCCTTCATGTTTTTACCAGCATGTGTGTTGGTTGTTCATTTAACACCTGTAACATGTCTATTTTTTCATTGATTGGAGGGATTATGTTTATTTACATGTCTGGCTTTATCCCTGGGCTGTGAGCTTTTCAGGACAGTGCTTAGGCATCTGTTTTTCTCCCTATTCCCAAAAGAACTAATGAAACTTTGGACATAGTCGTTATTTAATAGAGGTTGGTTGCATGGAACCAGAAAGGCAAGGTCTCCCTCGGTGGAAAGATCAGACCTGCTTCTATATTCTTATCAGCCAAGGGTCTGGAAATTCCTCAAATAATAAATAGACCCCAGCACTTGAGAAGCTGTTGGCAAAAATTTGGCTTTCAGCAGTGGGAGATCTAAAACAACTCCCAAAGCATATCATTTTCTCAATGCAAATTCTTAAAAAAATGCAAGATGCAAATTCTAAGAAAACTGAGGATGCCTTCCGCTACAGAGAAGTCACTGTCCTTTAGAACAGAAAAGCATCGCAGTGCAATCCATTCGAGAAGAACTTTTGCTGTTCCCCTGGAAACAGCCTGCTCAGCAGATGGCCTTCACATTTAGGGCCTTGACAGTCTCAGGATTGGAAACTATCATCCTGAAATGGAGAGGAAGAAAATTCGGTTTTCTGGGTACATGCTCTTCAAATGGAGATGGTTTCTTGAGTGTTACTTGGGGGGAAAAGTATGGCAATATTATCTGAAGCTCCGACTTTATATATGGCCCTCTATTGCTTAGATATGTGCTAACCAAGGGTATTTTTTAGTATGGAGACATGAAGTGAGCTGAGATCATCAGGAAAGATTTCTGTAAGGATAAATGCCCACTTTACGTTTCCTTATACATTGTCTTCTCTGTCTAGATCGCTTTTCTTCCAACTACCCTCAGACAACTATTGTTGGTACATTTTTCAGATCCCAGCTTTGTGGTCACTTCCACTGGTGAGCCTTCCTTGAATTCTTAGATCCAGTTTGGTTCTTCCTTCCTTCCTCCTTCCTTCCTTCCTTCCTTCCTTCCTTCCTTCCTTCCTTCCTTCCTTCCTTCCTAGATTTATTTATTTACTTGAGGGGGGGGGCGGGGGAGAGGACAGAGGGAGAGAGAGTCTGAAGTAGACTCCGTGCGATATGGGGCACAGTCTCATGACCCTGAGATCATGACCTGAGCTGAAACCAAGAGTTGGATGCTTAACTGACTGTGCCACCCAGGCTCCCCTGGTTCTCCTCTTTAAACAATGTCTTATCATCCTATAGCAGGGCTTGCAAATTGATATGCCTGTAGGAGCCAAGGATGAAATGGACTGGTGATAGCAGAATCTTCTGTGATGATGGGAGTGTTCTATATCTGCCTAGTTTATTACGGTAGCTACTAGCCACATGTGGCTTTTGAGTACTTAATGTGGCTAGTGCAGCTGAAGACTTGGACTTTTAGTTATTATTTAGTTTTTAATTAATGAAAATTTAAATTTAAATAATTACATGTTGCTAGTGGCAACTATAATAGACTAGCACAGGCAGGCCTATAGGAAAAAAACCCCAGCATAAATATGATGACAATGACTAGAACTTGGGCTCAGTGTCAGGGAGACAAAAAGGAATACCGAGGACTGTGGAAAACCAGAAACCATGTACCTTATCAAAAAAGGACAGCTGTTGCTCAGCTCTAGCTAATTTTTAAGAAGTATAACAGAAAATCCTTATTTTATTGTGAAATTTCCTTATTTAAAAAAAATGTTGGCAGCTGTCTAAAATTCTTGGTCAGAGTTTGCCCATGTGTAGCCATTTTGTGACTTCTGTGATTTCTCCATGGCAAGTATTATTATTAGAGCTGTTGGTATAATTTTTGCTTAATTTTGTCTCCTCAGTAGACTGTAAACTCCATGTAGACAGGGGCCATATCTATCTTGTTCACTATTATGACTCAGTATTCAGTTTGGTATTGAACAGGCACTCAGTGATATTTGTTGAATGCTTTTTGGATGTATAAGGTAAAAATAAATTAAAAGAGGAGGAAAAAAGCCAAACCTAAGAAATAAAAGACAGGGAATGTGGTCTCTGGATGAAATCCAGCTTGCTTTTCTGCATGGATAAGCAATTGCCTGGATGGGAGAAAGTCTTCTGGATATAACTCACTACATGGCGGTGGGTTTAAGGGAAGAGATCAGATCTTGGTAGAACACAGTATGTGACTTGACTATGCCTTGTTCCTTGAGAAGGGGGGAGGAGTGGATTAGACCAAAGGATTCTGGGCAAGGGAGGCTCTTTGTGAAAGCACTTATTTCACTGTAAACTCTAAAGAACGACAGGAAGAATCAATTGTTTCAAGACTATAGGGAAAATGCTGCTGCTGCTATGTGTCATGGTGTCCATATCCCAACTGAAACTGTTCTGTCTTCATATCTCAAACTACCTGAATATCCTAGAAATTCCAGGGTTCATGGTCTAAAATTTGTTAAAAACAAGGGGGTCAAGACCTTTGATGTTAGTAATAGTCTATCTCATGGAATTTTATTTGTGGAGTGTTGGTATAAAACTTAGGAAGTTTAACTGAATTAAATTATCTGCTATCTAGTTATCCAGTTGAGTTTATAAAAAAGCCCACTCAAAGGAAAGTGTCCTCCTCAGTTGTATGTACCATTTTCCTACATTCCACATTTGGCTCTTAAGGCAGTTGCTTTGAATTGAGCAAATCATTTGAGATGAGAAATTATTCCAAGAAGAAAGCCAATTGTGTTTATTTTTATGCTGCTACTCTTTTGTCTGTAGATGACTTTTCATAATGATTCTCTAAGATGTAGAACTGTAATAGACTCTCGTTCCTATTATTGTTTTTGTTATTAATATTCTTACAAGGAAAGAGGTACATTTAAAGCCAAGTACAGGCTGATTAATGCCCCCCCCCCAAGATGTGGACAACCTTATCCCTGAAACCTGTGACTGTGTTGCCTTATGTGGGATAAGGATCTTGTGGGTATGATTAAATAAGGATCTTGAGATGGGGTGATTATCCTAGATTATCTGGGTGAGCCCACTGTGATCACAAGGAGGCAGGAGAATTAGAGGCAGAGGGAGATGGTATGATGGAAGAAGATCTCAGAGTCACGTGATTGCTGGCTTTGAAGATGGAATGTGCCCATGAGCCTAGGAATTCAGGTAGCCTCTAGAAGCTGGAAAAGGCAAAGGAAGGGATTCTCTTTCAGAGTGTTCAGATGAAATGTGGTTCTGCTGACACCTTCCTTTAACAAATGAGGTCCATTTGGGATTTCTTGCCTTTAGAGGTATAGTATAGAAAACTTGTATTTTTTAATCCATATGTTTGTGGGAATTTGTAGCAACAGCAATGGGAAGTTACTACACCAGTGAACAAAATGCAGGCTATTTACAAATGATAGCTTTATTTTCCACGCCAATAATTGTGACTTGTGATCTGGTAAGTGAATTCATTTATCCAGTAGTATTAATTAAGCACCTGCCATATGGAGGATACTGTTCAAGGAACTTGGAGATTCAGTGGTGAGCAAACCCCATCATAATCCCTCTCCCCAGAGACCTGTGTTCCATGGAGACAAGACATTAAACAACCAGACACACAAGTATTTAGTCACACAGTGTTATAAATAGAATTGCGAGTAGTCTGAATAGGTAATCACAGAGAGCTTTTCTGAGGAAGTGATTTTTTTGGTTGAGCTCCAAACACTGAGTGAGAATTGGCAAGGAAAGGGAGATGATGGGGAAGGGCATTCCTGGTAGCAGGAACAGCATGTGTGAGGATCTTAGGCAGAAATCTCCGGCATCCTTGGGGAACAAAAGAATTCTGTGTGGATAGGAGGGAGGTGCAGGAATGAGCCTAGTGGCCTTCGATGTCAACACACTGGAAGCCAAGGAAGGTTTTTAAGCTGGAAGGAACCAAGGGCTGTATAATATAGTATTGTTTTGCCTGTGATGGGGAGAAAGAATTGAAGTGAGGTGGGAATAAATGAGGTGAGGTGGGTGTGAAGTGACCATACTTCATCCAAACTGGGACATTTCTGAGAGTGAGAGGAAGTGCTGTTAATTCTTGCTGGGACAACATCAACAAGGGCTAACCCAAGCAAACTGGGCACTAGGAGGCTATTACAGTCTCAAGGTGAGCCAGAGTAGTGGTATCCTGGACCATGTGGTAGCCGTGAAGATGGCCCCTTGAGAACCTCATTAGAATATACTTTATTTTTTCCTTGGCCCTTTATGTTCGTTTGATACTAGAATAATACTTACAGATAAATAATTTTAAACAAGTTTGGTTGTTTTGTACATTGGCCTCTGTAAACAAGCTTGTTTGTTTCCACCCCACCTGTTTCCTTCATCCTACTGCCACGGAATACATGGGTCTCACCTCTGAAGAGATACCACGTGCAAGCAGGCCACACAAGTGGCAACAAAGGTATATGCCATGGAACTCGATAACCTGGCTTCCTGGGTGGAAGCTGTGATTTCTTAAGCCTATGCCTAAGTTTTCATTGCCTTTCCCACTGGTATTGGACAATGCTGCACAGTTTGCTGGTTTTTGGCAGGATTTCCAATAGTGGGCACCATATTAGAATCCCCTGTAACTCAGCCCATGGAGTCTCACCTGGGGATCCTCTGCTGACTCTTGCCTTGTACCTGATTATGGGGAAAGAGTAAGAATATTTGAAATAAAAAATGTGATTTCTGTTGCTACCTGTTTTACCATTTTGTTTGAACCTCAGGAAAGTTTTCATACTTGACATCTGGTATTACCATATTTATGCCTATATTTTGCATTCTGACGGGGATGCTCTGATTCCTGTCTAGGATAAAGCTTCATTCATTTAGTGCCTATTAAATGTGATGCAAAGTCCAAACTCTTATAGGCTACCTTTGGGGGTCTCACATGGTCATGCCTTCCCTCCCCCACTTCTGTAGTCTCACCCTTCACTATAATCCCAAGGGCCTTTTCAACTGTTGGCACATTTTACAACCTTTCCTCAATATTCGCTGAGCTATTTCTTTTTTTAAAAAAGATTTTATTTATTTATTTGATAGAGAGAGTGAGAGCACAAGCAGACAGAGAGGCAGGCAGAGGGAGGAGAAGCAGGCTCCCCACTGAACAGAGAGCCCAACTTGGGGCTAGAACCCAGGACCCTAGGATCACGACCTGAGCCAAAGGCAGATGCTCAACCAACTGAGCCACTCAGGTGTCCCTCTCTGAGCTATTTCTGCTTCTAGAACTTGGTGTTTGCCATGCTCTCACCTGGGATGCCCTTCCATTCTTACAAGTCCATCTCAAAACTAACTTCCCCAGTGTATGATCTATTTTCCCTCTGTATTCAGTATGATATTTGTTTTCCTGTTATGATACTTATCAGCTCATACTGTGGACATCCTTGAGTCCATGAGGGGTATATTTCATTCCAATAGTGCCTTGCCCAGAGTATACTTTCAACAAATATTTAATTCAAATTATGAAATTATGAATTATGAATGCAAATATTTTTGAGTAGGTGATATAATTCTGAATTTTTATTTGTATTTTATAATGTGGAGCAATTTTAACTGAATTTTCCTCCTTTTTCCTATTAGTCCTTAATTGTGGTATAGTTTTTAAAAGAAGTATTAAGATTTATTAAAAAAATTTTTTCCCCACAGTTTGGCTGGTCATCTTACTTTTTTCTGAATTACTTAGATTTTGCTGTGTAGTCAATTTCTAGTATATTTCATATGGCCTTTGGTTATGTCAAGGTTTGATAATACTGCTATGAAGTAATTGTTGAGTTTATTTTTGAATGTCTTTACTTCATATCCTCTGGGCTTCTCTTAAGCTTTCCTTTTAGGGAAGGCTTTCAGAAGTGTGTGGTTTGGTGTTCATGAATTCCTGGAAGTTCTGGATGGTTGGAAAATGATTCACACAGTAAATATCTAGGGCTGGATTTGCAAATCATATGCTCAACTCTTGCAGGCATCATTGGCTATCAATCGTTACCCCGCTGGAAATAAATAAAAGAGATTAGTGTCCATACAGATCTCAGCTATGGCTTTGACATAACAGGCATTCTTTAGGGCAGTGGTTATCAAAGTGTGGTCTTCAGACAAGCAGCATCAGCGTCACTTGGGAACTTGTTAGAAATGCAAAATTTCAGGGCCCACCCGGACCTACTGAATCAGAAACTCTGAGGTAGGCCCCAGCAATCTATGTTTTAATAAGTCCTCCAGGTGATTCTGACTTACATACATTAAAGCTTGATAGCTACTGCTTAAGTAGATGGGGAAAAATCTTTGAAATTGCCCTGCCTGTATGTACTTGGTATGTAAGACCTGGAATAAACATTGGTTTTCTCTTTAGCTCCTTTTCTGAGCTTCCTCTAAGAAGGTCGTCATCCTGGAATTTTGTTCACTTATTTATTTATTTTGAATATGAGAATTGCAAATCCCAATGCTATATCTGAAAGAATTTATTCTTCATTAGGAAGGCAGCTGGTAGAATACAGGCATTTGAACAAATTATTATAAATGGTTGCTTGTGACATTAATTAGTTCTCTCACACCTCTTTCCCTAATTGAAAGAAATTTTCTTGTTAGAAGATTTATTTTTGTTCTCTGTTGGATAGCATTGCACTAAAATTGCAGCTGGCCAAGAATCTTGGGCATAGCATTGTGCATAGGGCTTCACTGCGTTAGAAGAAGAACCCGTTGTTCTGAGAAGCAAACAGAGGCTCAGGGAGGGGAGTCACTCATTCAGGGTTCTGTAGCTAATAAGTGGCTGAGCTGGAGCACACCCACACTCCTTCCAAAGTCTCTGCTTTTAACCACCACGTGTACTGCCTCACCAGTGTCACTGGGCCATGAGACAGCACCAAGTAATTACTGCTTTCTGGACCTCTTTGCTGTTAGAGGATCCATGCTCTTGAGCTCTTTAAAATCATGCCTCCCCTCTCCTCTCCAGAGTATAAACTTCCAGTCCAAGAAAAGGCTGCTTTCCAGGAAAATCTTTGAAAAACTGCTAAGGATAGCAAAGGGAGCTGGAGATATTATTTAGACTTAAGGTTCTCAGAACTTTATACCTGATCAGTACTCTTTAAAACAGCAAGTGCATGAAGAACGAGGAAGGACTGAGAAATTGTCACAGAGTGGAAGAGACTAAAAACACATGTCTATGTGCAATGTGGGATCATGGATGGGATCTTGGAACAGAAAAAAAGACATTGGTGGGAAAACTGGTGACATCTGAATAAAGTCTAGAGTTTAATGACTACTATTGTATAGATGTGACTTTCTTAGTTTTGACAAGTATACATACGACAGTTGTGTAAGATGTTCAACATTTAGGGAAACTGACTGAGAGATTACTTTCTGAACTATTTTTGTAACTATTCTACAAACCTAAAATTATTTCAAAATTAAAATTTTAGCTAAGAAATAAAAAGCCCAAGTCTTTACTGTGGCCTATTAGGCCCTATGTGAACTGGTTCTGATAAATGCTCTATCCCTATCTTCTGTAACTTACCGGCTTCACCCACACTAAACTCTCTCTTGGATCTGCCAAATTTGTTTTTGCTTCCCAATCTTTGTACTTGCTGTGTCATATGCGTGGAGTGTTCTTTCTCTAGTACATAGTTAGCTGTTACCTCCTTTAGATATTTATGCAAATGATACAGTAGGGGAAAGGGCTTCCCTGACCCTCTTCCTCCCCCACCCTATTATTATCTTGCTTTCTTTTTCCTTGTGGGTGTGTATATGTGTGTGTGTTTGTTGTCTTTCTTCCTGCTCTAGAATGTAAGCTTCATGAAGCAGAGTATCTTTTATTTGCTCTGTATCTCTAGAATAATGGCTGACATACACAGAGGACTTACAATAGACATTTGTTCCAAGAATGACTAAATTTCATGAAAAATTTAGATTGAGTAGTCAATTTCAAAAGGAGCAGTAGTCCTTTAGATGGAATGGATTTGGCTTAATGAAAAATTCATAGACTTGAACTTTTCTGGTTTGTTTTGCTGTAGACTAGTGAAAATTTGAGAGCACATTGGCACTGGTCTATGAGCTGGGATTTTAGAGCCGTAGGGCTAGGTCATTCAACCTTCAAAGGAAAATGGTATTGTAGTTATTCTAAACTCATGCTATCCAATACAGTAGCCACTAGCCACTTGTGGGTGTTTACGTTTAAATTAATCAGAGTTAGGTAAAATTAAAAATCCAGTTCTTCCATTGGACTAGCTATATTTCAGGTGCTCAATAGCCACATGTGGCTAGTAACTACCACATTGGACAGCACAGCTATAGAACTTTTCTATCATCACAAAATGTTGTGTTGGCAGCACAGTTTTAGACAGACAATAGCAGCAGCTATAATTTTTGGCGTTTGCTATGTGGCAGGCACTGTGCTATCTGCATTCTAAGCGTTCTCTCAATCCCCAGATACTTGGAAGAGGTATAATTTTTATGTTTTAGATGAGGAGTTGAAGATCAAGGAGAGTAAGTAAGGTTCCCAAGGCTACAGAGTTGGTAAACCAGGTTTCAAACTGAAGACTGCTACCAAAGTAAGGCCTGTAAACACTGTGATTCAGAGAAGCAATGTTCACAACCATGAGGCATTGCCCTATTTTGGTGTGTCTTTGGATTACCTTCTCTCATTGTCAGGCAGCGTGTTTCTTCCTTTCTTTTCTTTGCAATCTCATCAGTAAACTTCAGTTTTATTCTGCTGGCTAAATTTAATTCTAAATGTCTCCTTACCATTCTCATTTTGCAAGTCTCTCTCCCCTATGTCCATCGTAAATGTTGCTTGTAGGCACTACTCACTACTGATGGGTAGGGGTCCTCCTTGCAATGTGTGATAAAGGATAGCCTTGGCCATTTCACTTTCAGTTTTCTCTTTGGGTTGCTGGTTGAGTACTTAAAAAAGTGTTTTATTTGAGTGTAGCTGACATACAATGTTACATTAGTTTCAGGTGTACAACAATATAGCTTCTCTAAATGTTGTGCTATGCTCACCACAAATATAGCTACCATCTGTTACTATCTAATGCTATTACAATATCATTGGCTATATTCCTTGAAGACTCCTTCAAAAAACTACTAGAAGTAATAAATGAATTCAGTAAAGTTGCAGGATGCAAAATTAACACCCAGAAATTAATAGTGTTTCTATTTACCAATAACAAAATAGCAGAAAGGGAAATTAAGAAAACAATTCCATTTACTATTGCACTAAAAAGAATAAGATACCTAGGAATAAACTTAGCCAAGGAGGTGAAAGACCTGTACCCTAAAAACTATAAAACACTGATAAAAAAATCGAAGATGACACAAACAAATGGAAAGATATTCCATGCTTATGGATTGGAAAAATTAATATTGTTAAAATGTCTATACTACCGAAAGCAATCTACAGAGTCAGTGCAATCCCTATTAAAATACCAGCAGCATTTTTTACAGAACTTAGGACAAATAATACTAAAATTTGTATGGAATCACAAAAGACCCCAAAGAGACAAAGCAATCCTGAGAAAGAACAAAGCTGGAGGTATCACAATCCCAGGTTTCGAGATATACTACAAAGCTGTAGTAATCAAAATAGTATGGTACTGGCACAAAAATAGACACACAGATCAATGAAACAGAACAGAGAGCCCAGAAATAAACCCACATAAATATGGTCAATTAATCTGTGACAAAAGAGATAGGAATATACAGTGGTTGAGCATTTTATCTATGCTTGTGCTCCATTGGAATTGTGACTTGTTGCATAAGTGTAAAATCTCAAGCATCCATAGAGCTGATAATTGCACATGGCTCCTCTGGAATGGAGGTCATTGGAGCATGGGAGGATGTTTCCTGAAAGATGAAAGGAGGGGAATTCTAGATCGTTAGGAGAAAGCCCTTTGGACACATTGGACAGCACAGCTATAGAACTGTGGGTGTGTAATTTGGGAAATGATCCCGAAACTAGTCTTTTTAATCCCATATATCTAGTTTAGAGAGAATTTTTGTTTCTTATTTTGGTTGTCTTGGTTTACAATGAAGGAATATGTCTAGATCTTATATTCTATAAAGAAACCTTTTTTCTAGTATATAATATATAATGTTTATTTTGTGTGGCCAAAGGGCATTTTTAGAGTGAAGAGATAATTTGGGAAATGATCCCGAAACTAGTCTTTTTAATCCCATATATCTAGTTTAGAGAGAATTTTTGTTTCTTATTTTGGTTGTCTTGGTTTACAATGAAGGAATATGTCTAGATCTTATATTCTATAAAGAAACCTTTTTTCTAGTATATAATATATAATGTTTATTTTGTGTGGCCAAAGGGCATTTTTAGAGTGAAGAGATAATTTATTTAGGATGATTTCCCTTTCTTATTTAAACATTCCCTGAGAGAAATTGTCTGATATGCAGTAACTAGGCCATGTGTCTGTTACTAAGGCAATTAAATTGTTGACAATTTAAATAATATTGTTCTTGAAGAGAACAGCTAATGGTGGTGATTGACTGCCAAAATTCAGCCTATCAGGCCTGACCTGGTTCTCTGCGGTTCAAAAAAGATAGAGAAGTATGTCAAATGCAGATAAATGAGTCATAATTGTAACCCCTGCATAATTGCCTCGAGCTCAGCCTCTTTAATTTATAATGTATTGTGTACAGTTTTACACATAGACTCTCATGGAGTTTTTTGACTGGAACAGATTAATTGGTGGGGCATTCCTAAGAGAAGAGTGTGCACCCAGGTGAAGGGCCTGAAAAGTCTGTTATGTATTGAGGAAAGAAAGTTCAGTTCAATGACTGAAGTGTGAGAGACAGGTCTTAAAAGATAGGTATGGGGTCAGGGAGGAAGGGCTTTGAAACCTCAATAAAATAAATTTTTTTTTCTTAATACAGAAGGAGTCATTCAAGTTATTGAAGCACCATGCTTTAGAAAGCTTTGAATTTGAATTCAGAGTGTATGTATATAGTATGATGCTTAATGGTGTGAGCCCTGAAATCACTGTCCTAATTTGAATTCCAAATAACTTAAGTATTCCTAAGCCTCAGTTTCTACATCTGTAAAACGGGATTAGTAATAGTTCCTGCCTCATAAGGTTGTCTTAGGGATTAAAAGAAGATAAACAAAATTCATGTCATTGTGGTTTGCCTTTAATCAACAACTGACACGTTGTCACCTTAATTTTAATCTTATTCTTATCATTTGGGTAAAATATGCCTAAAAACTATTGCAATAATTGATGTAAAGGGTAGTACATGTCTTGAAGATGCTGGGAGAACTGGTAAAGAACATTTGAATGCCATTGGTACTATTCTAATTTTTTTAAAGAAGATATTTATTTAGGAGAGAGAGACACAGAGAGAGGGAGCAGGGGGAGGGGCAGAGGGTGACAAGCAGACTCCCCACTGAACAGGGACCCAGGACCTGAGATCATGATCTGAAATCATGACCTGAGCTGAAATCAAGAGTCGGACACTCAACCAACTGAGCCACCCAGGCGTCCCGGTACTATTTTAATTTTATGACATAATCTTATTTTGCCTTTCTTTTCCTACTTCAGTGACAAAATGCTTAAAAATCACAAATATTAATCATTTTAAATTTTATTTATTTATTTATTCATTCATGAGAGACAGAGAGAGAGAGAGAGGCAGAGGGAGAAGCAGGCCCCCCAAGGAGCAGAGAGCCCGATGCAGGACCCCAGGATCACAACCCAAACCAAAGGCAGATGCTTAACTGACTGAGCCACCCAGGAGCTCAGTGTTAATTATTTTACTTTTATAAAGAAGCTAATATCTTCTGACATTTATAATTCTGGCATACATAATTTATGAAGTCTTTTCTTTTTCCTGCCTTAATGACTTTGAATTCAAGGATCCTAAGGGAACACCCTATTACTCTGTAATAATTTGGGTGATTTTAAACCACTTTACTATGGTGCCTTATGGATGCTGTCTTGCCTTATTCAAATTGCCTTTATCACCCTTTCAAATGGTGGATATGATAAATTATTTTATTTAACAAAAGTAAGGCTCAATAGTGTGATAAGAACTATTTAAAATGATGAAGCATATTCTCTTTCTATTTATCATTGGAGATGTCTTAATATCATGTGTTCTGCTGAAGTTATTAATAAGCATTATAATAAGGCTAAGAATATTCTGGGGGAAATGGCAAGGACTGCCTCATCTTCCTTGAGTGTTTTAACTTGTTACTATTGTTTCTGGTTTTTCTTCTTAGATGGTTCTTTGGCAAAGACAAACCACTTCAAACTTTGTACCTAAATATTATACTCAAGTACCTTAAGTTCTTATAGTTTGTCTTGTACTAAAAAAGGTTCTAGAGGAAAACCAGGACCCAAATTCTATTCAGTTTGATACTAACAGTGTCACTTGGGAGGCTATCGTCATTTCTCTGAAACCACCTTTCTTTATTCATAAAATCTGAAGCGTGTGGTTTCCAAGGTTTGAAGAATGGTAGAAGTGACTTCTGTGTGTTTTATACTATACTTGGGGCTGAACAGTGGACAGAACTTGCCCTTGTGGAATTTATAGTGCAGTGGGGGAGCTGGTGATAAATCAATACATGAGTATCTCCACCAATTGTCCCATTAAAAAATATATGTATCTGTATATTAGTATGTGAGCTCCTGAAAGGCAGGGACTTTTTTGGGTCTGTTTTGTTCACTGCTATCTCCTCAATAAATGAAAACAATCCCTGGCACATGGTAGGCACTTGATAAATATATGCTAAATAAACATGTTACACATATTGTTAAGTCATATAACAAATATATACAGTCTTAAAAATTGCACTTTGTAGAATCATACATTAAAAGTCTTGGGGCTTATGGGAAAAATAGGATGGATATAGACTGTTCAATACCTATGTACATTTGTAGTCAAAGCACTTACAAAGCCAGTAGTTGGTGTCTCTTTTCCCCACTCCAGGAAAACATAGCGCAAGCAGACATCTAAGTCTTGCTGGAAGATGATTCAGGGGATGTCTTTTTGTTGACATTTAGGTTCTTCTACACTTTTGTTAATGTATAGTGAACAAATCAGGTGTACCCATCTTAATTATATAGTTTGATGTATTTTTAAAAGTGTTTGTACCCTTTGTGTATATACTTAAAAGACTTGAAAGGAAGAACTCAAACATGTATTTGTATACCATGTTCATGGTAGCATTATTCACATTATTCACAGACAAAGGTGGAAACAACAAAGTGTCCATTGACAGATGAATGGATAGACAAATGTGGAGTATACATAATGAATATTATTCTGCCCTAAAAAATAAGGAACAACTGATGCACTCAACAACATGGACAAACCTTGAACACACTGTGTTGTGACATAAGCCAGTTACAAAAAGACAAATACCATGTGATTCTACTTATGTGAGGTACCTAGGATAGTCCAATTCACAGAGACAGAAAGTAGACAGAAAGTAGAATGGTGGGTGCCGTGGGCTGAGGGTGTGGGGGGTGGGAGATTTTGTTTAATAAATTGGAATTTCAATTTGGGTTGATAAAAAAGTTCTGGAGATGGATGATGGTGGTGATGGTGGTACAGTAATGTGAATGTACTTAATGCCACTGAACTGTACACTTAAAATGGCTAAAAGGGTAAATTTTATATTATGTGTTTTTACCACAATTTAAAAAAAAGGAAAATCTTTACACTCATATAATCACCACTCAAATCAAGATATATTTCCTGCCTCCAGAAGACCCCTTGTGCCTCTCCCTGTCAGTTAAGTCCCCTTGAGGTAATCCCTATTCTGTCATTTTCTAAAGCCCACGTAAATGGACTTAAATTTTATGTACTCTTGTGTTTGGCTTCTTCTCTCATCATCATATCTATACAATTCTTCCATATTGTTGTTATTTGTAGTTTGTTCTGTTTTATTGTGTTGTAATATTCCATTATATGAATATGCTTGTTTACCCAGTCTGTTGTTGATGACATTTTGGTTGTTTTCAGCTTTTGTTTATTATAAGTAAACTGCTATGACTATCCTTATATATATCTTTTGGTGGACATCTTCGCCCATTTCTCTTGGGTAGAATTGCTTGGTCACAAGGTAGTTTAGTAGATACTGCCCAATAGCTTTTTCCAAAGTGATTTTATCAATTTATACTTCCACCAGTATTGTATGAGCATTCCAACTGAGCCACCTCCTCACCAATTCTTGGTATTGTTGGTGACTCAAGAAATAACAAAAATACATAAACGACTAGGGTGGAAAGGCTCGTTTTGCAGTGCTGCTTTGTGCAGTGGAAATAGAGCTGAGTTGGTGGGGCTTCTGTTAAGGAGGGCATAGGAAAGAGTACAGCTTGCTACCACCTGAGACCAGGTAGGGCTTGGGTGTGACTCAGGGTAGGAAGCCCAGATGCAGGAGGTTTTTTTTTTTTAATTTTTAAAAAATAGAGCCAAAATGTCTTCAAACTGAGAACTGTTTCTTTCCTGCTGGAGGTTATAAATTGACTCCTATATTCTTACTCCTCTTCATCTCAGAAAAATTGCTTATGAACCAATGCAACCTACACATAATACTGAATTCATTACCCTCTTCACCAATCACATCTGAGCTCATTGGTTTATGAAAACATATCTTGTAGCAAAATACCTATATGTATAGAAAATTAAGAATGGGGGTGAATGCTATGGGATGGGAAGAGCAGAGGATGTGAGGGTGTTTGCAAAGGCGTGGTTATGAGTGATTTGGAATCTAAGCAGAGGAAGTGGGGGAAATGACCATGGAGGGCTGATGACAGAGTAGTGAGACCCATGGGTTAGAGATCAGCACAAGGTGGAGGTAATTGAGCAAGGAAGATGGAGGGTGGGAGGTGAGGTGAAAGAGCAGGATGTTAGCAAAAGATTTTAAAAGGGGGACAGTTTTTGGTGCTGACAAGGTCTGGAGAGTACTCATAGGCATGTTGCCATAGAACAAATGGAAATATTTTTGGAGATGAGGAGGTGAAGAACAAGAGGCCTGGGCATATGGATGCGTCCACAAGAAGATGGGAGTTGCCAGAAAGGATGTGAGGAATTGGGATGGAGAAAAAAACTGTGAGCCTAGGACCTCCAGGTGGGACTGTTTGTAGACTCTCCCTGACCACTAGCAGTGGCCTGAGAGTGGGATGGAGACCCTTTTCACATTCTCACAGTGCCTCAGGCTATCTTCTCATCCCTGCAGACTTCCACCTTTTCACATCTCTTTTCTGTTTTTTTTTTTTTTTAAATAATCACTTCCCATGAACTTTTAATTTTGTATAACTACAAAATGTTAGTAAGATTTTTATGCCTCCATTATGTTCTAAGCATGGTGCTAGGTGCTGGGGGCAATGACGGTAAACAAAACAGACTTCCAGGGATCTTGCAGAGAATTAATTTAAAACTAAACAAAACAGAAACAGTCTTCTTGCATGTGGGCTGGAGGTGTTTGCTCTAATTTAGCATGTGAGACTTAATTGCTCATGGGAACAATCATAAGTGAAATACAGATCATGAAATCTTTTGTATGTAGTTAATTTGTATCTTGGAGCAAATTATAAATAATATCTCTTGATTAGGATCCTAGGTGCTTCAACTGCTAACTATTAATGTAGCTGAAATAGTGATATATTTTCATTGAAAAATAGAAAGTATCTCAGTTGCAATAGTTGTTCAATAAACAGAAAGTTGATGCAATTGTATGAGGCATAGTTTCCATTTTTCATGAATGCTGGAGCTTGGGGAGGCAAATTGCTGTATCCAAGGAGGTGAAGTTCTGGCCAGAGCCCAGTGAGATAGGGGCCAGGGCCTGTGTGTCCAGTGGTTGATGGGCTGGAAGCATCAGTAGGATGATATCTTATTTCCTTTCAGAACATAGAGCTTGGTTTCCTTTGATACTAGTGTCAGTGCCATCTAGCCAGTGACCACCAGGAACACATTTGTTGAACATAACTGGGATTTATTATTCATGGCAGCAAGGGAGAATGGGCACTATGGGGAAACGGTGTGTTTCAATAAGAGGGTGTGAGAGAAAAACTTACTATAGGATTTGGGCTTGGGCTGGGTGATTCAGGGAAGGGGGTTTTGCTCTATATTGGATGCCTCAAGAAAGTGGGTGCAATTCTGTGATCGATTAGCTCAATAAATCTTATTTCTGGAGGGGGGGTGCAGACTAGAACAGAGATAAAATTGTCATTTGTAAATAAGTATAGCAGTATCTCATTTTAGCCAAGAAAAGGTGTTTGATATTTTGTTGGTGGCATAGTGACCTTATTATTGTCTGTGCTTAGGCAAAATTATAATGTGGTCTTGTCTCTTTTTATCACGGTCTCAGAATAAGCTTGTCTGATATTCGTGTTCTGTGAGGTCATTTATGTCCAACAGGAGGTTAATCTGGCCCAGCTACAAATGCCAGACCAGCTTCTGGATGTCAGACAATGTTGTCCCCTCTCATTAGCATGCTAACAGTTTCAGGCTTCCTCCTGGAGCAGCTAGCTAATAAGTGGGGAAAAAAAGAGGGGGTATGCAGAAAGAGGGGCTGAATCTGAAGAGAGACATTTTACTGAAGAAACTAGGTAGAGGGTGGAAGGCTGATGAGAAGGTAGAAGAATGTGAAAAGATCTGGTGATCATGAGAGAGAGGTTATCTGAAGAGAGATTAATTGGATACACAAGGGACCGACAGGGAAGAGTGAAAGGAGAGGTTGCATTTCCCTTCCCACCACAGGCCACGAAAAGAGGTGATGATAAGAAATATACGTTGAGTTAATTTTCTGGGTGGCCTGCTGGCCATTGTGTTGGTGGCCATGTAAAGCCCTTAGCTTGTGCCTGGCTTATGGTGAGTGCACAAATTCTTCTTAGTTTTATTGGTATCTCTGGGCCTTCCACAGAGAATGATGTAAGGGTATGTAGAATACATGTGTGTATGTGGATTAAGAGTTTGTAATCTTGGGTATACGTGCACATTAAAACCTGTGTGTGTGTGTATGTGTGTGTGTGTGTTTAAAGAGCCTGGGCCTATGTAGTCCAGTCTTTGCATGGTATCTCTGTCTAGCAACCACAATAATAATTTCAAAGTAGCTCAAAGTTCTGTAGTTAAATTTTTCAAATACGATAAGAAGCATAAGACTGCAGCAATACTTCCTTATAATAATAAACAATGAGATATGACTTCACACCTACTTCCTGATCTGTGTTTCTCTTGCCCACGATTCCTATTCCCATTACCGTGAAAAACCCCTCACTCCTACCCTAAGAATTTCTGATCTTTTTTTACCTTTATTTCCTCTTTATTCTGGATTTTGATATTTGGGTGTTTTTTTTTTTTTTTAAGTTTTTTGGTCATAAATAGTGTTACCTTATATGTCCTTTTACATAAACACTAAGGTCCTTGTTTAAATAAATCCATTGGGTAAATTCCTAGCAGTGGGATTGGTGGGTAAGTCAATTAAAATTTTGCCACATTACCTTATAAATGAGTTGTGCCTGTTTAGACACTCACCAACAGGATTTGAGAGGGCCTGTTTTACCAACTCTGGCCAGTGTAGGCTATGCTAAACCTTTGCATGTTTGCTGATCTGAATCTAAAAGTATGATTATATGCAACCCTTTGTATGTATATGTATATATGACTTAATAAATATAATTGACATGTAGTGAACATACAGAAACTTTAAATCTATGTGTCACTTTCCATTCTTCATATTCTAAGTTGTTATGGATATTCTAAGTTGTTATGGATATCTTTTTAAATACTATTGACATAAAGTTATTTAAAAATATAATACCAAAACATATGGGTGAATTAACATGTATATTTGGAAGCTTTTAGCCTTCAGAGATGACATTTTATAGAATTTTTTAAAAAAGCTATTTGGTGGAGAGGAAACACTGCAAATAAATTTTAACATAGAAATGGTCACTCAAGGGGTAAGGACTCTTCGATAAAGTCAACCACTAGAGCTGGGACATGATTAGTTACTACAGGGAGATCCCAAAGAGAGCTTTAGTAGCTAAGGTGCAGGTGCCAAGAAACAGCAGATTGAAGAAAAAAGAGGAGAGATTTACATAAATTATAGGGCTAAAGTGTCAACAGAAATAGCATGGTTATCCTGCCAAATCAACTACTGGTTGTCATTTTTCAGCTATTTTTCTTTGATAGCCTTTGGGTTTGTTGTCCCTCTATTAATTTGTCCCCTGTCTATTTGACAGACATGGATGCCATTTCCTAGCATATTTGTGTGCTATCTTGGTTTTGGGTAAATGTTTTCCCATCCAAGAGGCATAATTCAGTTGGTGTGAAACGGGGACAGTGGTTAACAGGGGTCCCACCACAACGCTGACAAGTCTTGCCCTCTCAGCAAAGGAATCTACTCAAATGGGATCATTCATACTGACCTACTTGGATGCTCTATTTCTGGTTTCCAAAATGTTCATTTTAGTCACAAAGATTCCTTTGAAAAATGAAATGTGAAGAGGTGAGGACAGTACAGATTCCACAGAGCCCCATTTGTCAACAGACATGGACGGCTGCCTTGTGTTTGGGAGGGAACAAGTTAAATTCCTCTCTCTGAGCTTGGTCTGTGGTGGTGCACTGTGTGTCTTCATTCCTGGCGTGGCAAAAGGCACCCAACTGGGAGATGGCTGCTCACTGGGAAAATATGAGGGAGAGGGAAGTATGATGGCTTCAATCAGAAGCCAACTTGTTCTGGGAGCTGGTTGTTCTCAAGATGGAAGAAAGGTTTAGGCATTGCCTACAGCTCAGTTAGAGAGGAATCTTTCTTAGTTTCTTGAAGGAGTCTGTCTTTAGGTCTCCTTTTTTCCATTGACATGTCAGACCAGGGGGCTTTTGTTTGGTTATTTGAACCACAGAAACAATATGACTGTGACGTATTTTGCATTTCGCTGTAGCTGCTATTCATCCATCTGTTCATTCATCCATCTATTTAGTATTTGTTGATCATTAATTACAGGCGAGGTACAGAGAATTTATTGCTGAAGAAGATGTACATGGTGCCTGAACTTTGACCCCATTCTAGGGGGAGCCAAAAACTGAATAGTTAAAAGTGTCGTGTTTGTTCAGAAATGGGAAGGACAGAGTATATAGGAAAAGTTATGAAAGGACACCTAAACTTATTTTAAATGGTCAGGCAATGCCTTCCAAAGCAAGTGATGCTGCAGTTGAAAACTGGGGGAGGAATTGCAGTTGGCCAATGAATGATGGAGGAAGCAGGTGGTGGCAGTTGTATGCTTGTGTCCGTGGTGTTTCAGGCAGAGTGGCATCATCTGCCAAGAGGGAAAAGCAGAGAAATTGTTTGTATAGAAAACTCTTGGCTGTAGCTAAGAGAACTCAGGTCCCTGGTTTAAACTATACATTGTGCACATTTTCACAAATATGAAACAGAGGATATAATCTGTGACCATAACCTGATATATCCTTCCAGTAAACCAGGATACCTTTTGTATTATCTGCAATTCTTAGCACAGGGAGTTTTTATTTGGGTTCGGCATCCTCAATATTTTTAGCCTCTCCAGTCCCACCATGGGTTGTTAGTAACACTGTCTTTGATTACTAAGACATGTCAGTATGCTCTTGACAGTAAATGACAAAGTAAAAGTAAAATGGTACCTCTCCTTGTACCAGTGAGTGAATTATCTAAGCTTCCTCTGTGATTCATCATCATAACTTTTTGTGTCCTCAAATTTTTTTTAATGAGAAGATTTCAGAACTTCTCACGGAACTGTTGTACAGATTGTTTCAGGAATTTTGAAATGCTTCTTAGATTTTGTGCAAAAATGACAGGATATTGCCACAGGGGTAGGTAACAAGCCTTGGAATGGAGTGTGGCTTTGGGCAAGTTCATAACCTGATGGATAGCCCTTGGTTTTTTCTTCTTTAACTGATCGTGGAGCAGCTGGGAGAACTCCATGTAAGGCGCTTAATATTCTACAGGGCGTGCTGATTAGTAGGTTCTCCACAAACAAGAGTCACTATTGTTTTTGTGATGCACTGGTAACTTTTGTAGCCTCTGAAATAGTATCTCTTGACTTCTATAACCAAAGCCAGCAGAATAATAGTGTTTGAACTCACTTTTCAGTTTTGCAGAAGTAGGTGGCTTCTTTATTATTGTCACTTGCTAATGCTTAGTCAGTACCTAATGTTAGCCTGACAAGAAGCAGAGAAAAAGAGAATCTTAGTAACAGCTGCCAAATTGCCAAACTAAATTATGGACTTTGAAGTTCCTTACCTCACTGTGTATCTCTAACAGATAGTTGTTTATGTGTGTGACTTCCAACAGGTTGCTTAGGCAACATAATATTAGAATATTGTGTATACTTAATTTACATATACATGTACAAGCAAGTGACTCAGCCAATCCGATGCATTAATTCTGGTATTGGAACAGAAGCTAGGGACAGATACTTTCTGTGGCAGTGGTAAAGTCTGAAGCATATAGCCTCTAGGGACAATTGTCAGGGAGCCAGTGGCAATGTGTAGTGGTCAGTGCATGGTCGTGGTTGGGACAGCCATGCTAGATATATGGTGGTGCTTTGGGTTGAGATCCTAGCTGTGAGGCATCCCAGTGATCCTGTGAGCTGTCCCATATAACCTTTCAATACATTTCCACTCAGTGAACCAGTTTTTGGCTTACAACTCAAACCGTAGGTGACCTGCATTATAGAGAGTGTTTCCAAAACCATTTGTCTTTAAACCTGTTTTTCATTGAGCATTTCATTGGATTACTATGTTGGAAAACATATTGGGAAATGTAGAGTTGCTTGACATATCAAAACCTGGGGATAGTGCCAAATTATGAAAAGGACTATGATTAGAAAGTCCTTGTGTGTGTCTGCAGCTAGTCATACCTGCAGAAAGTTTTATAAGCACAATTTAAGGTATTATAGGGGATAAATAGGTAGGCAATTACTAGAGAGGCCAGACCCAGTTCTGTTCTTTGTGCCATCCAGAGGAGGCTGCTTTTATTTGTTATATTATTCTATTTATAATAGTAATAATAATCATAGTAGACAACAAATTTTTTATGCTCTTCCCATATGCCAGGCACTTTCCGTAGTTTACATTTTTTTAAAAAAAGATTTTATTTATTTATTTGACAGAGAGAGACAGCGAGAGAGGGAACACAAGCAAGGGGAGTGTGAGAGGGAGAAACAGGCTTCCCGCCGAGCAGGGAGCCCCATGTGGGGCTCGATCCCAGGACTCTGGGAACATGATCTGAGCCGAAGGCAGACGCTTAATGGCTGAGCCACCCAGGCACCACCATAGTTTACATTTTAATCCTTGTAAACATCATGTGTGGGCAATGTTATCCTTATTTTTCAATCACCAAAAAGGAGGCACAACAAGATGAAATAAATTGCCTGCGATTACCAGAAGTAAAGCTGTGGAGTCCACACTCTTTGACCCTTAAGCTTGAAGTGTCTCTCAAATCAGGGAGCGCAGACTCTCTTACCTCCCTTGTTTTCCAGGCATTATGGTGGTTGCTCTGGCTGGTTCTGTAAGCCCAGCACTCTATCTCAGTGATCTTTGCCTCACTTGAGTTTTCTTGCCTTTTAGGTCTCAACCTAAAGTCATTTTTTTTTAAAAGATTTTATTTATTTATTTGACAGAGAGAGAGACATGCAGTGAGAGAGAGAGGGAATACAAGCAGGGGGAGGGGGAGAGGAAGAAGCAGGCTCCCAGCCGAGAAGCCCAGCCCGACACACAGGGCTCCATGCACGTGGCTCGATCCCATGACCCTGGGATCACACCCTGAGTGGAAGGCAGACACTTAACAACTGAGCCACCCAGGCGCCCCCTAAAGTCACTTGTGAAAAGAGGCAGTTTCTGTTCTTCAGTCATGTTCCCAGAACCCTTTTTCTATCTGAGTACTCTTCATGGTTTTGAATGGTATCTTTACTTCTGTGGTTTACTTGGTTTGCTTTCTTATTCCCCTTGGGTCTGTAAGGTTTGGTAATCTTGGGTCTGTGTCTGCTCTGTTCACCACTGTTATCCTAGTCCTTGCACAGTGCCTAGCCCATAGATATTTCCTAAATATCACTTAATAAATGAATGGCTCCTCACTTACTAGAGGTTATGCCAGTGTTTTTCTACCTTTTTCTTTTCTTTATAGCCCCACCTAAGAAGAAAAATCAAATTTAAATTCTCTCTAACGTGAGAAATTAAATAGTACGGAATAAGATTTTATGGGGTAGGGTTGGGCTTTGTGGGGCCACCAATCATTGTAATATGTAAGCTTTTCTAACCACCTAAGAACAGATTTTTTGCCCCCTTGGTGGCGTTATCGAGAATGGATGGGTTAAGCCTTTGGCTTCTTTGTTTCAACTTCTATAAAATAGAACTAGGAACATCTAATTTGTAGGGTTTCTGTGAAGGTTAAAGCAGCAGTATGTAAAGTTCTTGTATTATAGATGCTCGAATATGGGTTCAGGGTATCTTCTATTAAATGTTAATTGAATGACTTCAGTTGGTCAAATAATTTTCATGTTAATGTTACAGTTTATATCACATGCAGATCTGAAAGATGAGACATAAACAAAATAGCATTTACTGAAAAGGCACAGAGGTTTATCTAAGATTCTTCATTTAACGGAGATTTCTGGCCTTTACTTAGCTTAATTCAATTTTGTGTCTTCAGTTGTGGAATTTCCTAAGGAATGCCTGATAATGTAACTTAAGCACAAAGTACAAGCCCACACCTACAATGTGAATGCATTATTCATTTTAGAGGATAAAATGTAATGTTTAGTACAAAGCACACCTACATGAATTCCCTTAAGAATATGCCATCAGGCAGTAATTAAATTATGTAAAAAACAGTTTAACCCTATTATATATGCATTCTCCAGGCTTCAAAACAGATTTTGAGTCATAAATACTAAAATGTGCCATTTTTGGCCTGTTCCCTTCTATTCAATTAGGTAGGTTCAACAAATTATCTTTCCCATAGATAATAACTTTTAGTAAAGGAAACATCACAGATGAACATCTCCATGGCAACTGATTAGAATCCCTTGCCAAGTTCTCTCTTAGATGTCTGATTTATCAGCCCCCAGGTAGTTCATTCTTGCACAAAAGAAAACTATTGTCAATTAATTAGGAGAAAGAAGTAAGATTAGGAACTTGCAATTTAATTAGCTACAATACGTGTTTACATATGTCCTACTGATGATATTGGGAAAATGTCTGTTGATCCTAAAACTACTCTTAAAGTTTGTGCTTGGGATTTGTGTCTAAAGTATATGTTTTTATGCTGTAGTATGTTGTCAAGAATGAAGTAAAGAAGGGAAATATGCTCCCCCTCAACTCCACAGAACAGTGCTCCTCTGTCTGAAGGAGCTGAGTGCATGACATTATGGAAATTTCAGTTGTATTTTTCATGGTCAGCTCACTTGAGAATTCTCTGAGGCCTAGAACTGGTGCTTGCATATAGGTTGAAAATAAGGAGGACGATCCTTGGGCTTACTGACACCATTCATTATGGTAAGAGTCAGCTGCCAAGGTGGGCCTGGCCCCCCAGACAGACTCTCATTTTGTTTCTGCCTGTGAGAGGACTTTGGGGCTACCCTCGCCAGGCAAGACTCAATAGTTTTCCTTTTGAGTTCCTTTGAAAGAGGAACAACATAGTTTATTTGTCCACTTTTTAAATGAGTGTTTCCTGAACACTGGTATGTACTGCACATTCTGCTAGGAATTGGAAATAGAGTAGTGAATTGACAGAAGTTGTCTCTCTCCTCATGGGACAGTCTAAAAGGCACCTCAAAGGAAACTTCCAGAATGAGGAATGAGATCAAGCGGAAAAGTGTGCTGGTTAGCACTCCATAGCCTAGTCTGGGAGGCCTGACAAAGTGTCTTGGAGATCTGAACAGAGACTGGAAGTAGGCCAGGTAGAGAAGGGGAGAAGTGTATAGGAGGGAGGAAGCACAGGGGTAAAGATCTGAGACAGGGAAAAACATGAATGATGTTCTCCAGGAATTGAAATCAGTCAAATTCTCTTTTCTAATGAGAGACAGAAGGTTGGGGAGTAGGGGTGGTTTGAGAGGAGGCTCACCAGGTCAGCAAAAGACCTCAAATGTTGCCCTAAGTTGCTTGCACATCAAGCACCCATTGGGCACTGGGGAGCCTTTGAAGGGTTTGCGGGGGGTGATTGATCAAGTTACCCTCATGGCTGCTCTGTGGAAACTAGATGGAGGGTGAGAGCGGACTCTGGGGCCCAGCTGCATCACCAAGCACCTCATTTTCTGAGCCTGAGTTGCTAAGGCAGCTGTGGCTGTGGCCATCCTATAATTTCCTAGCCTGTTTATTCTAGTCCCTGCTTCCCCTGGCAACTTCAGTGGAAGCTGTTGTAACTTCAGTTTTTGCAGAGAGGCCCCAATATTCTTTTCAACATTCTAGTTCTTTGTTTTATCTAACGGACGTCGCCCTTAACTATAGAGCAGCTCCTACCCTGTACCACTAGCTGGGCTATATACATTCTTATACCCCATACTTTCTTTCCTGCTAGAGAGCTTAGAATCTACCATTCGCCTATTTCTAATGTCCTTTGCCATTGAGTCAACTTCTGAATAGTTGTCAGTTCCTGGCCACACAGCCTAAGGACAAGAAAGTTTTTAAGGGTGAAGAACAGCACGTATTTCCCCTTTCCTCAGATGTTGCTTCTTCTTGTTAGCTGCTCTGAACATCGAGGATTTGTAACATTTTAAAATGCACTGTTTGCCATTACATCTGCAAAATGATAAAATACAGTAAATCCGTGCTATAAAACTATGATTTGAGACAAGTATAGGTAAAATGAGCAGGTGTCCTGAATTCCTGATCTGTTGAGTGAAGCAGAATTTGCTAGAATTAACTTTGTTTAAATTGTGGGCAAAAATCTTACTTTTAAATATTTGTTCAGAATCTCTCTATGAATTTTCGAATCGCCATCTTTTCAGTCAGAGAAAATGAACTTAGTATTCCTGGCAACAGTTAATGATCCATTTGTGGCAGTCCCTCTGACATCTTTATGATTTGATAGGCTGAATCATGGAAATTCTATCCTGCCCAAGCTGACATCCCAGAAGAGATTGATCGGAAAATCTGCTTGAAGATGCGTCAGTTTATTCCCACTTTGTCTGGATCTGATAAACCCTTATGCATTTTGGGGATCAAATTACCACAATTGACTTTGCTGTGTTGCCAGCTAGTTTGCATGCTGCAAAATGGAAGCAGTTTACACTTAGTAAAAATGCCATCTATGAAACAGTAAAACATAATTATGTGTGCGAGCTCTTTACTTCTTGAGCTTTACTTAATCTAGCGGAGGCTCACAGTGATTAAGGAATTGAGTTTTCTAGAAACCCCAAGTGTATGACTCTCTAAGTATAACCTCCAGACTCTCATATCTAGCCCCCAGCATTTTCCCTCCCTTTAAATAAATGTTTATTGTGCCAGGTACTCTTCTAGGTCCTGAAGATATTATAATGTGGATAAGACAGAAATGTCCCTAATCTCATGGTGCCTTGGTCAGGATATATCCTTTTGTTTGCTGTTTATCAAATAACTGAACACCATAAAAATCATTTTTAAAAGCTTTTTCTCGTCGAGAAAATTTACCTTTTTCCAACCCTCTAATCAAATTTCTAAACATTAATAAAAGATAATTGTGATCTTTAAGATCTTTTAGGTCTGTGAGATAGAATATTCTAATGCCATTGCATATAATATTTTTGAAGAGTAGTTAATGGAAAATACCTTAGGACATAACGCTAAATGAAAGAAGAAGAATATAAGCTTAATATATCATATGATCCCAGTTTAATTTTATAAAAAATTACAGAAATATAAATAGATCTATAGTTTGAAAAATAAATGTATAGATAAGAGGATTGGTGGAAGTACAGAAAAATGTGTGGGTGTGGGCATAGTGATTATTTTTTTCCCTAAACTATTCTGTATTTTTCCTATTGTCAAAAATAACATGTCTTTTTTAATCAGGGAAAAAGTTATTAAAAATAATCTCTAGTCTTGAATCTCTATGAAATAGACATTTTATTGTCATAGAGTTACCTGCAGCAAACATCTTGGTTTTTTTTTGTAACAGGGAGAAACAGCAACTGATGAGAATTCTCCTGTCTCCTATTTCTTGTATTCTAAACACTATACTTCCCTCCTTGAAACTGCCCTTCATTTTGCTTATCTCCATCCAGTTCTTCTGATTATATTTAACTGAATTGTTATTGGTATATGGGAGAAATTATTATATTTTGGATATAGGCTGACTTATCTAGCTGAGTTGCATCTACTTAAACCCAGCCTAGGCACGAACTTAACATCTGTTAAAAGTGGTGAAATTAAGTAAAAATAATGCATGATGTGAAAATTCACTTGGGATATTTTGGAGGTATAGGATACTATGAATACACTGTTCACTATTGGGAGGGAGAAGATTGCTAGAGGATTCTGGAATGCCACTGAGAGAAAAGTTGGGATCTCAAGAAGTGTTCTGAATCTGGCATGTTTGCATATGTGTGTGTTTGTGCATGTGTGTGTATTCTGCATATATGCATGTGCTGCGTATTTTTTATACGTTTTTATAGGGATTTTTTATACTTAGCAAATCATATCTTTTATATATTAGTACTTAATTTTTTCAAATGAGTGTAAATGCTGTTATAATGGATATGAAATTTATTCATTAGCATCATCAGTGCATCCAAAAAGTAGTTACTATCCTCAGTCCTTCATAATAATACTAATAGTAGTAACACACCTAACATTTCTTGGGTGTTTAGTATGTGTCAGACTCTATGCTAAGCTCTTCATTACATATTAACCTTATGAAATGTTGTTTTGTCATTGGAAAGGTGTCTTCATCCTTAGATAATTGGGAACTGCTAGTTGAGATTGTCTAGTATAAGTTCTAAGATCCAAAATTTTTTTAGGTAGTGTAGTGTCATGGTTAAGAACCTGAATCCTATTAAGAAGATGTGGTTCATATATACAATGGAATATTACTCAGCCATCAGAAAGAATGAATACCCACCATTTGCATCGACGTGAATGGGACTGGAGGGTATTATGCTAAGTGAAATAAGTCAAGCAGAGAAAGACAATTATCAGATGGCTTCGCTCACTTGTGGAACATAAGGAATAGCACAGAGGACCACAGGGGAAGGGAGGGAAAACTGAATGGGAAGAAATAAGAGACGGAGACAAACCATGAGAGACTCTGGACCCTGGGAAACAAACTGAGGGTTACAGAAGGGAGGGAGGTGGGGGAGGGGGTAACTGGGTGATGGGTATTAAGGAGGGTATTAAGGTGATGGGCACTGGGTGTTATACGCAACTAATGAACATACATCAAAAACTAATGATTCACTATATGTTGGCTAACTGAACATAAAAAAAGGCAAACAAACAAAAAAACTCCTGAATCCTAGTGTCAGAGAAACCTGAGTTCAAACCCTGGCTCTGTCATTTTCTGGCTATATGACTTTGAGGAATTTATTTAGCATTCCTTGACATCATTCCACATTTGTGAAACAGAAACTATTATTGTAAGATTAAATAATACAGGCAGAATCCTTCACAGTGCCTGAAAAGTAGAGAGGGCTTAACAATGATACCTATTCCATAAGGAGCTTATAGTCATGGGTTAACTTGAAAGAACAGCATCAAGTGGCATTTGCTACAAGAAACTGCATATATGATTTTTGTGGAGTTGACTCTTATGGCTGAAAAAAAAGAAATATAATTTATCCAAGATTTGAAAGCTTTAAGCCTTGTTCAAGGTGAAATTTGACAAGAAAGGAGATAAAATTTAAACGATCAGCTAGGGCTAGGCAAAGAAGTTGGGGTTCTGTTATCTGTATTGCCCTCTATTGATTCTCCATACCCATGGGATATGGTGTCCTTTGGGAAAACAAGTGGATCTGTTTTCTTAAATGTGTGCTCCCTCTGCCTTAGTCTTGTTCCTGGCATCTGTTGTATCTGGCCTTGTGACCTGATGGTAGTTTTGGTGGCCATGCCCACAGCTGGCAAGGTTGTTGTTATTTTAATGCCTTTAAATAGTCTGTCTGAACCACAGTCCTTGGATACCAAAAATCAACATTATAAAAGATAATGGGCCCTAATGATGTGGGTTGTTAGGTGGTTAGCTGAGTTACAGAGGGTCTTGTTACTGGGCAGGAGTTTGGACAGACATTAATCAGATGCTGGGTAATTGGGGTCCTGCTCAGAATACAATGTGCTGCAGTGACTCAAATTGTAAAAAGATACTCCCCTTTTCTAAGAGAGCACACTGGACATGGGGACAACAATTTGGAGATGGGCTTAATGAGGAAAATTTCCATAGCAATTGTAAGTATTGTCATACACAGCTACAGAACAAAGGCTCCTGCTTGATTTAATTAAGTATTTAGTTGTCTGCAGTCTGAAAAATAAAATCTGAGGGCAGATGGAACCTGGTTACCATATTCCCTGATAATTTCGTCAGTGGAGGAGATGTTGATGCCTGGGTGGCAGATAGTAAGGATTGGGGTTTTTTTGTTGCTGTTGTTCAAATAAATGGGGAATTCTATACGAGACAAGCAGTTATGTTAAGAGAAGGCAGAGTTTTACGGAGTGTTAAAAGAATTTATGTGCAAATACTTTTGAAGAAACAGAATTCAAAGACAACTTCAACCCAACTTAGTGGATTCATAATGAGACGCACACACACACACACACACACACACGCACACAGGCGTGTGCGCACATGCGTAAGCACATGCACACATACTCCATTCTTCAAAAAACCCGGACTTGCTGAGTGTAAGTGGCTCTGTTGGAACCATATTATGTCTTTTTTATGTAACCGTAAGATTTTTCAGTGCTTTCTAAATATATATCTGATTAAATGTATATATCATTTAAAAAAACTTCAGGGGATCTAATTATAAATGTTTGCATGTCTCTTAATAAAAATGAGACTTCAAGTAAAGTTAGCCGACCAAAAGTAAAATTAAATCATGCGTCCACTACACAAATATATTCTGAATGCTGACTCTGTGCTAGGCCCCATTTTGGGAGATGGGGCACAATGATGTAAGCAGTTGTGATAGACCACTGCTGCCTTCATGGAACTTAGAACAATCTGATTAATATACCCAAGGTTGTATTGTGAGTATTTTTTCAAGGCAATAAAAATATCTCCCATCAGGTCCTCTACCCAAGGTTGTTCTTTGGGTTAGTCTACGAGCTTATCATGAGATGGAATTTACTTAGCACTTACCAAGCTCATTGTAAATAAATATTATAATTCTTATTTCCAAGGTCTCAGTGTTTTTCTTGGAGAATAGTCACAAAGTAATTGGGATAATTCAGAGAGTGGTCATTCTTGATGTGTTGTAGACACAGTATAGATAAGGGATTGTGCCTTTTCATCATATCTGGAACATTTTCAGTTGGTACTTTACTTATTAAGTCATTGAAAAAAAGTCTTGATGCAGATTTTAAGAAAGAAATTTCTGTAAAGGGGTGCCTGGCTGGTTCAGTCATTGGTTATCATCTGACTTTTGGTTTTGGCTCAGGTCATGATCTCAGGGTTGTGGGATTAAGCCCTGCATCAGGCTCCATGCTAGGTATGGAGCCTGCTTACGATTCTATCTCCTCTAAAAAAAGAAAAAAAAAAAAAGGAATTGCTGTACAATTATGAACAATTCAAGAGTATACCATAACTTGATAATTGGGTTTTCCTCAAGTAAGAAATAGTACTTCTTTTTGTCCTAATTAGGATGAACAGGACTTAATTGTACCTCTTCTAAGCTAGAAGTCAAGAAGTACAGAAGTGGCCAGAAAAATCTGGCCTTCTCCAGCTACCACAAAAAGCTCTTAGAGTTACTTAAGGTCAGAGGCTGTTAGGCCACTCTCCTTTTGGGCACTTAATCATAGTTTAATCAAGTCAAGAAGGAGATGCTGGGCATCCCATTCTTGATGGACTCTGATATGCTGCTAATGGGCAGAAATGTTTTCACAAAGAGGTTTAGGTTTCAGCTGTACAAAGAAACTTCTACACTGTCTTTCAGGAAATATGAACCCAGGTGCAGTATCAGCTTGTCTTTTGCTCAAGTGCTTTCTTACTTTGAAGGCCCAAGATACTTTGGACCTAAAACATGTGTGATTTCAGTGTCAGTGGTTGAGGAATGCATTTTATTTTTCTAAACCAATTAGTAGCATAGGTTCAGTTGCCTCTTAGGGGCTTGAGCTTAGAGACGCTCAAAATTCTCTATTATGGTTTGCCAACTGTTTTTCACTCTAGATTGCAGTACAATTACATATGAGTCCCTCAATTAGGACATTTCCAGAGGCTTTATACAGATAAAAAATCATTATACTCAGATTTTGTAATTTTAATTTATCTTTACAGCTATTTATAAGAGAGTATAATGTGTTTTGGACAATTAAGAGAAACCAATTTTGATCCTCAATATGAATCATTTTTATGTCCCCCTAAAATGCACTGCAATTCATGGATAAGGTAACTTGAGGTTTCAAAACCAAAATGGAATTTTCACCTGAGGACATTCTTGGTTACACGTGGTTATTAGGGAAAGTGACTGCAGACTTTGGATATTGCCAGCAGGCTAAAACCTTCTGCTTCACTCATATGGCCTGTGATATCCTGCCTAATGGTGGAATACCAAACCATCGTTCTGATGACTATTTTGATCCAGGCATTGGAAGAAGTAATGTTTTTGTAATTTGACTCTGAGTTAATGGCAACATTTGCTTCTTGTGTAGCCAAGCATGTTAATATAGCATCCTTTCTGAAAGCAGTCCAGAGAATAGGCTTCCAGAAGCAAGGAGGAACTCTCTAGAAACATATTAAGGCATTATGTTCCTAGTGTTGAAAAGAAGAAATTGTTCCACAAGAACTAATTTATTGTGAATAAGAGTATATTCTTAACCTTTTAGTCTTTGCTGATAGCAAAATGTATGTATCTGATGCTTTAGATATTGTCTTAGTGTTTTTGTTTTGTTTTGAAGAAGTCACCTAACAAACCGGGCTTCTGCTGAGGGTCTAACCTGTTGTACCCACTGAAGCAAATGGCTTTTCATCAATCCTCCCCTGGTGGTTGTGCTGTGTATGTATAGACAGAAGATTATGGAGTTGGGAATGGATACTTTGCTAGGTTTGTGTTTTAATGAGATGCTTAGAATTGCTTCGTATCTCTTTTACTGATTCTACTCCCAGTTCCTTAAAAAGGAAAAGAAAATTAAGGAAAAAGGGGTTGGAATGAGCTGATTTCTCATACTTCTGGAATAAAGTTTTGATTTATATGTAGTTCTCCCAAGAAGACTAACTCCAAAATGACTCTATCCAATGTTTTCTAAGTAAAAAAAATGAATATGAGCATTTTCATATATTCAAATAATAATAGTGATGAACTTCCAAAATACAAACTTCCATGAGAGAAGTCTGTACATGGCACAGAAGGGACACAGAAGGAGTAACAATTCCATTTGCTTGGTACATGGTAGATGGTTTGCTGAATTTAATTCCTGAAGGATTCAGCAAAGGTTTCATAAAGATTACTGAGCCAGATGGTAGGAAGATGATACTGAAGGTGGGGTGAAGTGAGAAGGGAAAGTAGGCAGAAGGACTGGGCAGTTTAGGCCAGGAGGAATGAGGCAGCAAGATGAGTGACAGGAGCTCTGACAAGTTCAGTGTCCTGTCTGAGGGTTGCTGAGCGGGTGAGAAGTAACAAGAGTAAGGCACTTAGCACAGTGCCTGGTACACAGCAAGTGCCTATTAAATGGTATCTTAAAAATAAAAGCTGCTTCCAGCGGTGTGCTGGTAAATGTTTAACAACTGGCCCTTAAAAGGGAGGGAAACTCCTGATTTGTATCATTTGCAGAGGTCTGTGGTGTAATTACCTTTACTGTGGCTGATTTCAAGCTACCAATGTGTTATTTTTGAACTCAGAGTTGAGAAGAGTGCACAGTCAACTCTTCCAAGATGGTAACAAGCTGATTCCAGCACACCGCTGACTGCTTCCCTTTTTTTTTTTTTTTAAAAGATTTTATTTTATTTCTTTGAGAGAGAAAGAGCACTAGTGGGAATGGAGGGGTGGGAGGAGGGGCCAAGGGAGAGGGAGAAGCAGACTCCCTGCCAAGCAGTGCCCAATCTGGGATTCTGTCCCAGGATCCCAAGATCATGACCTGAGCCAAAGGCAGATACTTAACCTGCTGAGACACCCAAGCATCCCTGACTGCTTCCTTCTTATGTATAATGGTTGAGATCTTTGGAGCCCCTCTTTTCTATCTGAAAGGTATTCTCTCATTAATTCTGGCCTAAGCAGCAGAAAGTTAACTCAGTTACTAAAAGACAAATGGTATTAATGTGAGCTGTATTATTAGAAATAATTGCTAGGCTCTGGGATGTGAATTTTGCTTGGGGGAATTTCTAGATTCATATCTTTGGCCAAGAGCCACTTGAAGTTTTAGACATGAGAATAGGAATGGTTTTTGATTCTCGGCTGGATGAGGGTGGCCCTGGTGGGAGGAACTGACTAATGTGAGTCACTTGTTAGAGCTGGGAGGAGAGTTAAGCTGGGAGGAAAGATACTTTTGTGAGCAAAAATATACTAAATATTTTTTAGGGTTTTTTTTTTTTTCTCTTCTGATGAGGGTTTGAGTAAGCCAAATGTATGGGTAGGAAGTTAAAGGAACAGTCCAGGGTTCTGTGTGGTGAAGGAGAGTAAGCAATGAAGACAGAGCAATCCTGAAACCTGGTTTTGGGTGGGGGTCTCTCATGTGAGAAGAGTAATAATGATGTGGAAGACACCTGTTCACAGCTGCTCACCTACTGTGCTGGCCTTGGTGCTGAGTGATGGACACATGTTATTTCTTCATCCCTCACAGTAACCTTGAGAGATAAATACTAAAATCCACTCAGCTGCTCAAGCAGGAAACTTAGGAATCATCTTTGATTGTTCCATTCACCCACTCTATCCTATTTATAACCAAGTCCTGATGATTATCCCTCCAATTATATTTCAAAGCCATTTGACTCCTCCTCATGTCCTCGACTAACCCCATGGTCTAGACCACCATTGGTGTTCACTTCTGATCAGGTGCCCCTGAGTCCACAGTTCCTCCCTCATCCATTTTCTATGTGGCAGCCAGAGTGATGCTCTTAAAAGTATGTGTCTTATCATGTTATTCTCCTGCTTGAAACAACTTTGATAGCTCTCTATACCTTAAGAGTGAAATCCAAACTCCTTCCCATGATCTAACCCTTACTCATCATGCTCCCTGTTTTCTAAACTTTATAACACTGATCTGTCAGTTTTTCACACTTCCAATACATTTGCTTTGCCCTGTCTAAATCCCAGTTCCCTCTGTTTCCCTTCTCCCCACTGGGTTCTTTCTCATTCTTGAGGTCTCCATTTAAATGTTACCTATTAAGAGAAGACTTTTCTGATCTTACAATCCAAGTAAGTCTTTCCCCTTCCCTGATATTCTCAGTTTCGGCACCCTGTTTCCTTCATGGCATGCTCTATTGATTTTTATTTGCTTTCTTGTTTTCAGCTTCTTTGCCCATGAGACTATGGGTAGGTACCAGGTCTCTCTTGTTTACCATGGTTTCTTCAGTTCCTGGCACAGTGCATCTCATACAGTAGAGGCTCAATAAACAGCTGGTGAATGAATAAAGAAACTGAGCCATAGTCCTAGGTCACTTGGGTGTCATGCTATTGCCTCTTCTGTCTAGTAAGCACTCAGGTTCCTTCCCATTCCCCATCCCAACCCCCACTTTCTGTGTGTTGTGGGCTGGTGGCACTGAGGGTTTGGGGTTGACTTGTGGTGTCTTTATAGTCAGATCCAGTTCCGAGGTGACCCCCTGACTTAACCATCATTTGCTGATAATTCCCAAATCTGGGTCTCCACAGCAGTCTTATCTCACTTTTAGCTCACGTTTCCAGTGCTGACTGGCCATCTTTTGATTGAGCCTCAGGTGCCCCAAATATAACTTGTACAAAGTTGAATTCATCAAATTCCTTGTTTTCTCTTTCTGTGTTCCTCATCTCACCAAACAGCACTTCATCTACTCAGTTGTCCAAGTCAGAAACCTGTGCTTCCTCTTTGGAGATTTTTCTTATCTGTAAATCAGTCACAAAATCTACCAGTTTGAACCTCTGTATATCCTCCGACTCAGGGCCCTTCTTTCTCTGCCTATCATCTCTACCTTAGCTCAGGCCACTGTCTTCTCTGACTGCAGCAACCTCCTCACTGTCTCCCTGCTTCAAGTCAGGCCAGCACCAGTATATCCCAAGGTAGTCATCTGAAATACATAACTAATTATGTCATACCTTTATTGAATTCTTGCATAGCTTCCGTGACTATTGAGAGGAAGTTCAAATCCCTTAGCACATTACAAGAGCTGGGGAAGAACATTGTACTAACTTATGCACAAATTGTGAAGACTTTATAGGGCAAGGATATGAAGAGCAAGACCTGGTGTACCACTTGTGTACTCATTGATAAAGCAATAGTACCTGGGCTCTGTGCTTGCTGTTGTGTATTCAGAGAGGATAAATGTCTCTGTTTCTTGTCACAGCTCCTTCTTCTTTATGTATTATCTCATCTCTTTTTAGTGGTCATTTTTCATTTCTATGTGCACACGGATGTGTATGTGTTTATTTCTGTTAGTTTCTACAATGTATGATTGTAATTAGTTATGTGTTCCAAAGACAGCCTGGGCTCTAAGAATTGATTAGTGTTTCTAGATATATGTTTCAGACCCCTAGTACCTGAAGTCAGAATGCAAGTATGTCATCATTGTAGTCTTGTGGACCCAAATACCAAGAATTTTCTGAAAAATTCAAAAGCATCTAGTTTGTCCTTTTGCTCACTGCCACTGCCACCACCATAACAACAACTAACACTTACTGAGCAAATTATTAGTGGATTGTGACAATCAACTGATTGGATCATGACCAACATGTTTTAAATGAAAAATATTAGAATTGAGTGGAGCAGCATAGAAATATCAGAGTTTCTTATGTTTAGTAAGTACAGGAAATGTTTTATGAAATTTTCATTTCTGTGAAACCCGTGTTGTATGGATTGCTGTTGTCACCAGTACCCCATTCCCCTGTTCTTCATGGGCACACTACTGGACTACATTTGCCAGATGCCTTTCATGTATGGCCATATGACTAAGTTTTGGCCAATACAAGCAAAAGTGAATATTCCACTTTCAAGCATGACCTATAAAAATCTCGATTCAACTTATCATTCAAGTTGTTTGTTATAGTAGGAGGCCTCTTCTAAAGTATATTTCAGAAATTTTTTGGAAGCCTCTGTATTGTTACATTTAATTCTCATAACCATGTGAAGCAAGTACTATTACCATTCCCATTGCACAGATACCAAAGCTGAGATACAGAGAGGTTAAGTTACTTGTCCAAGGTCGTACAGCTAGCAACTAGTGGAGCCAGGATTTGAATCCAGGCCACTGGGCTACAGAGCCCAGGTTGTCCATCGTGACATTTTGCTATCTCTCATGGCAATGCCTGTGTTTCATGCACAGACACAGCCAACATCAAGAGCTTTTCTCATACCTGAGGTGGCTGGAGCTCAGTTTCTGGTTATCTTTTTGTTGTTGTTTTTTTGACTCTGTTTTTATAAACGTGGTCTCTCCAGACACTGTGAAAATGCTGTTGTGAAATATGACCCTGAAGGCTTCAAAGTGTCATGTTGGGGATTAGTAGTGTTATTCCCAGGGATTCTAATATGTGTCTGGCTGCCAAAAATCCCTTCCACTGTTTTGGAAAAGACAAAGGGGGGTATAGTCCCATTTATAGGGGCGTAGGGTAATTTCTAACATATGGCTCATGATTTACTATCTTGAAGAAACTTTTATCTGTGGCTCAGTAGCTAGGCCTCGTCAAGCCAAAGATGATGAAAGTGTTTATGAGGAATGGATTTGCCAGTTCAATTATTATTTTAAGGGAATGGCCAACAGGAAAATTACACCATTATCGTTTTTAGAAACTAAACTCCAATTGTGTCTGTGTGGACAGCTGGATTGTTTTTAGAGCAGTTTATTCCGTTTCCCTTATATCTTCTTAATATAACTCATCTCAAGTAGTTTTAGTCTTTGATGTGTTAAAAAAAAAAAAAAGACAAGAGAAGGAGAAGAAAGAAAGTCATCTGTCCTGCTACTCAGCAGTGAATTTAGAGGGGAACTGTCTGACTGTGGATGAGTTGCCAGGACTCCATTGAAGATGGGCTGCATTTTTAATATACATTAAATTGATCTTTTCTTATCCTTTTCCTCTCAAGATCACAAAGGACATGATGGTGGTTATTGCTAGTATGTTTTCTCAAGATCTCCATGAGGAGGGAGTGGGGACAGTTTTTCTTACTCGTCCAACAAGAGCATGGTGTGTGCCTTACAATGTATGGCACAGCAAATGAGCCATCCCTGTTATTGAGACCCCCCACCCCACACCAAGTCCCCATCTTGCCTAGTGCAGCAGCTTGCCAAAGGGGGCGGGGCAGTATATGCTGCCCCTTCCAGGTACAGGTGATAGCAGAGTGGTTTGTCTGTGGAGGATTTAGAAACAGTAATAAGCAGACTAAAAATCAGTGTGCTTTTATTCACAATGCTCTGGTGTTCGTGAACAATGCCAGTGGTAAATTCTCTTACCCATGGGATGGACCACTGTTACTGCCTCCCCTGGCTGCCTTTACTCATTATCATCCTGCTAGTTAAATTTATATAAAAGACCAGGTTATTAGGATTTTATGTTAAGTGCATTTAGAGACTTCCCCACAGCATGTATAGTATTGTCCTCTTTTAATTAAAGAGAACATAGGTGTGCGCACAAGCGTGTGTGTGTGTGTGTGCATATGTATACACATTCATGGAGAAAAAGTCTGGAAAGCTTGTTTATGCCAGACTGTTGAAAGCAATGATCTCTCATAGTGGGATTACTGGTAAAATTCACTTTTTAAAAAACATTATTTGAAAAAAAAAAAAAAAAAAAAAAAAGGAAACCACCCACTATTTTTGGTGGTGGCTCTTCTGATCAGCATTTTTTTAAACCAATGCTCCCTAGTCCACTAGAAGCTGCTTACCAACTGTTGTATGTGTAGCCACACCTTCTATTGGGACATGTAGGTGCCCAAGTCAGGTGTAGTTCAAGGCCTGCCTTCTCTGCTCCAAGCTGGGTGAACTTAGGCAAGCTCCTTAATCTCCAGATTCTCATTTTAAAATGGGAATGATGCCTGTTACCTTGTGAGGAGTAGAAAGACAGTAATGTCTGTCAGAAGTTGGCATGGGACCGGGCCTAGAATAGGGGTTCAGTAAAGAGCAGCTTTTGTTATTTTTCTGGACATGTCAGTGTGGCCTGCTTGTCCCTCTCCTCTCCACACTCGCATCCCCATTCCTTGCAGGTCCCCATGTCCTTTATTGAAAGAGCTCCCGATGGTCTGCCTTCCTTGAACTCCCCATGCTCCAGAGTGCTGACTGATTCATCTTCACTGAGCATACTTCTGATCTTGTGATCCCTGAAACTCATCAGCCAAGCTTGAGCAACTCAGTCTGGCATTTAAGTCTTATGAGAATTGGTCACCTCTTTACCTTCACTGCACCCCTACATTTTCCCCTGTGCTAGGATAATTCCAACTCCTTGTTATTCACTGTGCTGATCTGAAACATGGGTCAAGCAACCTTGCATTTCCCTGCAGCTGTTGTGAAGGCCAGGTGAAGTAATGTGTGTGAAGGTGGTTCTAATACATCGTTGGTTCTACTGCATTGCTGTTGGTAGTGCTGTGTGGTAGTTTTCTAAGGCTGCTGTAACAAATTGCCACAAACTGCATGGCTTAAAATGACCGAAATATATTCTTTGACAGTTCTGAAGGGCAGAAGTCTGAAATCAAGGTGTCAGCAGGACCATGCTCCCTCCGGAGGCCTTAGGGGAGAATTGGTTTCTTGCTTCTTCCAGCCTTTGGTGGCTCCAGGTGTTCCTTGCCTTGTGGTCACATTCCCTCCAATCTCTGCCTACATCTTTTTATTGCCTTCTTCTCTGTGTGTCTGTGTCTTTTCCTCTTCTGTCTGTCTTAAATCTCCCTCTGTCTTTCTCTTATAACATAAGGCACTTTTCCCATATGATTTAACATTTGCCTGTTCCAAGGAGATTACCTTTTCTTGGGATAGGGGAGAATAAGCACCATTTAACCTACTATATGCTATTTTCTGAACTTCATTCTTTCACTCTTTAAACAAATCTTTATTGGATGCCTACTGTTTGCTGCGTACTTGCTGTGTGTTAGAATATAGCTGTGACCATGACGGATGCTTCACTTACCTTCGGAACCATATGGGCCTGGTAGAAGATGTAGATAATAGGCAATTAATTATTTGACCAGACCTGATGGCTACCTTGTTGGGGGCTCTTCCCAAGGTAATTAAGTAATTAAGCTCCTAGAGTCTCAGTTTATTGGTCTACATAATGGGGACAAAGGTAGTGTAGCCTTGCCTAATTCACAAGAAAATTATGAAGATCAAAGAAGACATAGGTGTGTAATTGTCTTGACCTGGCTATTTTGTTGCCATGGCTTTGCTCATGCTGTCCCTCTGAGCTCCAGAGTTTGGCCTCTGGATTTTGGCTCCTCAATTCAAATTCTGACTGTGTTATCATAAGATTCTGGGACTCTGGGCAAGTGACTTAACCTCTCTGAACCTCATTTTCCTAAGCTACAAAATGGGGATAATAATAGTGCCTTATTGGGTTCTTGCTGCAATTAAAATGAGCTTATACATTGGCAGTTTAAAGATAAGTATGTATAAATTCTTATTCTTAGGCAATTTGGAAAGTGTAGATTCACAAAAGTATGTACTGTTTTGTAAACAACTCTTTTCATTTAATTTATTGTGAACATTTTCCTGTGTTAGTAAATTTTCTTCCCCAACATCATTAATATAGGCTTCCAACTATCTTATACCAGTTTTGTAAATTACATACCAGTTTTGTAAATTAATTAAATAATTATACACAGAGGTGAGTCAAAATGAGGTAGATAGTTTTACAAGCAACTCAAAGGATATCCCTATTGCTTGGGCCCCTTCTGTTGGGAGGTAGCTGCTGACGTTGGCTGTACTGCTTAGTGGGAGAACTTATGGGAAACTATCTGACACTGAATGTCAAATGAGTGTGTTTCCTGGAGTCTAGGTTTGGGGTCTGCCTGTATCCCAGTTTCTAAAGCTCTCTAGTTCCCCATTGAGTTATCGCTGAGTCCAGTAGGTCACCTTCTTCAGGCTCAGCACTATCCCAAGTTAAGACCTCATAGCCCCTTTCACTGAAGGGAAGTCATCTGATTCAGGTAACACACTATCAAGTCCACCTTGAAGTGATTCCCTCTCCTGCCCAAGCCTGAGCACCATAGAACAGAAAGCATGGTGTCTGCATTTAGAGAGGCCTGGGTTCAAATAGTCTCAGCTGCTCACCAGCTCTGTGACTTGAGTAAAGGTTCATGAATTCTCTGATCCTCAGTTTTCTTAGTTGTTAAATGGAAATAATAATGCATCCCTCTGATCATTAGTATAAGGGTTAAATATTGCCTTAAATTTCTCCTGGAACAACATTGAATAGAAACAAATGGATAGAATATAAGAGAGATTATGTATAACATTTCTCATGGTGTCATTTTGCTTGTTTATTTATGCATTTTATTTCATCTTACTATATGCCAGGTCCTGTTACAAGTATTAACCTCATTTTAAAAGGGAATTTAAATAAGTCAACTAGATTTAGCAAACAGTGGTGAGTGTCAACAGTGGGCACATGCTATGGAGTTATGTTAGGGATTGGGATGCCCCATTTTACCCCACCCTCCATGGCCCTCCGTGGAAGACGTACACATATATGTGCATGAAGACTATTGGAAAGATCTGGATACTAATGCCTAAGAGCACAGGCCAGGGATTGAATCAGAACTGTATTCTCTTAGGCCACTTGGTTCCTCAGTTTCCTGACCTATAAGATGGAAACACTTGCGAAGATTGAAGGACAGAGAACATGTACAGGTTTAGAGACTACTCTAAAATGTTGGCTATTGTGGTCAGTGTTATAATGGAAATAAAAGCAAAGCAGGGCGAGAGGGAAGAATTAATAGGGGTGTGTGTGTAACTTTTTGCAGTAGATGGGATTTGAACTGGGCTTTTGAGAGACTGTAATGAATAAGGGCATGTAATAGTAAGGACAATGTAGGGACTGTGTTGGGGGTGTGTGGAGGGATGAGCATGACCTATGGTGGAGGATGAGATTAGGGGGTGATGTGAAGCTTTTTTCTAGGAAATACTTTTTGCCTTGGGTTGGAGACCATGTTGCCAACTTATTTCATCGTCTATCCATCGTCCCTTCCTCATCTGAGCACTGAGGCTATTCATTTCACCTCACTGGGCCTTAGTCCCCTTATCTGTAAAATGAGGATAATCATAGGATCTTGGGGAGCCGTGGGGGAGGGTTGTGTGAGAGAGGTCACAAAGAGGATCTAAACTGGCTCAGGTACAGAGAAAGCACTTTGCAGTGGATGTTAGGTTCTCTTGTTTCAGTCATGTGCTGAAGGGTGTCCTGAGTGCTGGGGGGCTATATGATGACACAGAGCCTGCCCATAGATGGTTTATAGTGTAGCTCCTGGCTTGGCATTTCATCCCTCTTTGCTTTTAGACTGGGACCTGTTTTTTGTTCGTTTTGTTTTGTTTTCCGGACCTCCTAAGAACTAGAGCTTGTCCCAGGGCCTCCCCCTGCTGTCAGCTTGTCCAACCAGGTCTCTGCCAAGGCCTCCTGTTGAACAGTTTTGCCTGTGTTTGAACTCCACATGAGACCCATCATTGCCCTTCCACCTAGACTGCCTCTCACCTATTACACTTTTACAAACGGACCATCTGCTATCCTGGGAGCATCCTCTTTTTATGACCATTCCTGCCCCCTCCCGTAGTGCATGACCCTTTTTCATCTCTCTGCTCTTCCTGCATTGGCTTGTCTTAATGCCCTCTGAATTCCAGATAGGAGGATACCATCTCTTCACTTGAGTCACATTGTTAAATAAATGTTAAATAGCCAATATTTATTGAACTATGTTCCAGGTACTCTTTAGGAACCATTGCATACTGGCTTTATACCTGTTTACCATTTCACGTCCTTATAACAAAGGGGATGAGTGCAGCTATTGTCCCCATTTACAGATGAGATCATGAGGCACAGAGAGGTCTAGCACCTTGTCCAAGGTTTCACAGCTGGTTGGTGGTAAAGCCAGAAGTGATTTGCAAATCAGATTACACTTACATGTTTACATTAGGAAGGGACCACTGTTCCCATAGATGTGAAAATAATTTTCAAATCTAATTTTTCATTTTTTAGACACAATCTTTAGGGATGACTTTCTGGCAGCATTAATAGTTTTATCACTTAAACTCATACTCAAAGGGAATTTCCTGGCTAAAGTGTCCAATTCATGGTGAAGATGAGCCGTTTTGAGCTGCAAAATGCACTGGTGCCACCTGTCTTAGTCTTTTGGCTTATGCTTATTGTCACTTATGTCATTCCTTTTGCTTCAGTTTCCCACTAATTTTAGTAAAATAATAAGGGCAAATGCAATAAGAACATTACAGAGTTGCACAGAATCTGCTGCAAGGATTCGATGGTAAGGATTTTGAGCAGGTTTAGGGCTGGCTTGCAAGCAGTAACAAGTTTTGTTCACCATTTGAAACCTTAAAACTGTAGTTCAGTGTATGGATGATGGTTTAAAAGGCTCCAACTGTGGTGCCCATAAGCCAGATGTTTGCAAGGACCTCCTATATATAGGGCACTTCTCTGGGAGATTGGCCTCGGGCTCATGATGTGAGACCTCTTCCTTGTCCCACACCTTTATGGTCACACCATTTCTGATTCAGAAGCATCTTCATTTGATGCAGAAAAGTGTCAGCTTGCAACTACTGAAATGGCTGACCCATTTTTTGACTGCTTAATAAGATGTGTAAGGATAGACTCTACTATTGCTGTTATAGAGGCTGCGTATGGAATGGCCAGTTCTTGGCACCACATTTTAGAAAAGAGATTAGAACCCGAAAACTTTTCAGAGAAGGGCCACCAGGATGGTTCTTATTTTGGCTCTTATGTTCTATCAAGAATGGCTGAATGACCTGGACATATTTTGGTAGAAAGAAAAGTCCGTAAGAGAGAGAGAGAATTCTGATACTTGGAGTGCCATCTTATAACAAAGAGGTGAATTTGTTTGGTGGAGGCTGATCATCAAGAGCTTGGCTGAGCTTTTGGAGAATGACAGCTAAGGATCCAAATCTCAGCTTTGCTTCTCAGTCGTTTGGTCTTGGGCTGCTCCATTATCCACTCTGAGACTTAGGTCTGCTCCTGGTAAGTGGGGATGAGATTAGTGCTTACCCCCCAAGTGTGGGTGGTTAGATGAGATATTTCATGTCAAGTACTTAGCATAATGCTTGGGACATGGCAAAGCCTCAGTGAATGGTCAGCATGAGTGTTATCATCAAATTCTGTGTAATGAAGAACCAGACCAAATGAAGGAGTTAGAGGGAGCAGATTTTGACCATCTGGAAGGAGAGAACTTCCCAACTATCAGAATTGCTTCTTGGAGGTGTGACTGCCCAGATCTGAGATAATTCAAGATTCAGCTCAGTGACCCACATCAGGGAAAGGAAGGAATTCACGCTGTGAGTGAGAAGCTGGACCAACTAGTTCCTTTGCGGCTTTCCAATTCTATGAGCCCTCGGTATTTTACACTATAAGATTTTACTACAGATGGGTGTTTGAAATGAAAATTTGCAGCAAAAGAAAGACTGTGGCCTTTTTTTTTTGGTGAAAATGTCACCATGACTACCGCAGTGTGTTCCTTCATGGTCTAAAGTGTGGTGCGTATCTTCAGCCAGGGAAGTTGTCTGCGTAGGAGCCGCCCTCTGCTTCTGGGATGTGTAGCCATCTGGACTGTGGGGGTGTGCAGGGAACACACTGTTGATTCATATGCCATCCCCTGCTGGCATCTCTAAAATGGGCCCTCTGGCTGGAGGTGTGAAGCAGCCAGGCCCTCCTTCTCCCACACCTTCTCCAAGTACTCGAGAGAGAAAGGGACATGAGGAAAAATGTGTAAAGATCCAGGAACGTGGAATGATGGTTAGGTGGTCCCTGTGGGCAACTGGGCAGGTGTACCCATCTTCCAGTGGCTGTGGGTGCTGCCGCCAACAACTCATATTTGTGATCTTTATTGGGAGGTGTGCCTCTGGGTGACTAGGGTTGCCAGACTTCGTCTTGTTCAGAAGTGCCAGGCAACCCACAGGTAGTGACTGATTAGAGCAGGGATACGGGAGGCTGGCCCCCTTGCCTCCAGTGGGACAGATTCTGCGGCACAGTTTAGCCCCTAGAGCTCCTTGCAGGCTCAGGCTCAGGCTACATTTTCTATACAACAACATCCTTGCTTAACTTCCTTCTCTTCTCTATATGATGTGTTTTCTTCTCATACGGGTTCTCCTGTGAGCCCTTCATTAATAACATTACTTGCATAAAAGTCTCTGTCTCAGGCTCTGCCTCTCAGGAATATGGCCTAAGACATACAAGTAGACTAAGGTAAGTGGCCTGGTTACTGCTCAGAGCCCCTGGTGCCATGCCTTTTAAGAAACAGTGGATAGAATAGGACTCTTCAGTAAGAAAGACTTTGAACCATGAAGCTGTCATCATGTGAGGAACGTGATTTCTTCTTTTGTCGTTGAATGAATAGAATGAAGGTTTGTATATAGTAGCTTCAGGGGCATGTGTGTCACCTCAGTGTAGGAAGAGCTGTCTAACAGGGGAGTCCAAAAGTTAGTGAAAGATTAACCACCTTATATTAGTTTTCTATTGCTGCCATAACAAATGACCACACATTTAACAGCTTAAAACAACACAAATTTATGAGTTCACAGATCAGCAGTCCTGGTGCAGCGTGGCTTAATTGGATCCTTTGTTTTGAGGCTCATGAGGCCAAAACCAAGCTGTTGTTAGGACTCTGTTCCTTTCTAGAGGCTCTTGAGATCAATCTGTTTCCAAGCTCGTTCAGGTTGTTGGCCAAATTTAGTTCCTTGTATTTGTAGGATTGAAGTCCCCATTTCTATGTTGACTATCACTGGAGGACCATCCTTATTCCCTAGAGACCTCCTTTGGTGCTTGCACATGGCCCCTGTATCTCAGAACCAGCAATGGCACATTGATTCCTTCTCATACTTAGGATCTTTGACATCCCCATCTGCTGCATCTCTCTTCTGCCTTCAGTCACAGGAACTTCTGAGCTTTGAAAGGGCTCAAGTGATTAAATTGTACCCACCCAAATTATCCAGGATAATTTCCCTATTTTAACATCTACAATCCTAATTAGAGCTACAAAGTCCCCTTTGCCATGCAATGTAACATATTCACAGGAAATAGGAGTGGATCTTTGGTAGGGGGCATTATTCTGCTGGCTACAGTCCGCCACCTGATCCCCATAGATACACATCTCTCCCAAATAAAAAATACATTCTCCCTATTCCGAGGTCTCCAAAATTCTTATCCCATGACAACATAAACTCAAAGCCCCAAATCTCATCTAAATCTCATCAGTTCAAAAATCCCATCATCTAGGGGCGCCTGGGTGGCACAGCGGTTAAGCGTCTGCCTTCAGCTCAGGGCGTGATCCCGGCGTTGTGGGATCGAGCCCCACATCAGGCTCCTCCGCTATGAGCCTGCTTCTTCCTCTCCCACTCCCCCTGCTTGTGTTCCCTCTCTAGCTGGCTGTCTCTATCCTGTCGAATAAATAAATAAAATCTTTAAAAAAAAATCCCATCATCTAAATCTTCTAAATTATGTATGGATGAGGCTCTGTGTGTAATCTATTAAGTACAATTCTTGAGTCACAATTCCTTGTCATCAATGGACCTGTGTTATTAAAGAAACAATTTATCTGCTCCCAACAGACAATGATGGGACAGGCTGGTATAACAGTTGCAGTCGTTCCAGTTCAGACGGGAGACATGGAAAATAAAATGGAGTCAGTAGTCCAATGCAATTTCAAAATCCAGCTGGGCAAACTCCATTGGATTTTGAGGCATGGGAATAATCTTTGGTTCTTGGCTCCACACTAAAAGCCTATAACATCCAATTTTCTCAGGTACTCTTCCATCGAAGTACTAACCAGGCCCAAACTTGCTTAGCTTCCAAGAGCAGACAAGATCAGGTGTGTAGGCTGGGGTGAATGACCAGGATGCTGCTGACAGCACCTAACACCGTGCCATATACGTAGTGGACAGAGTAATGACTACTTACAAAGAAAGACTTTGGGCCACCCACATGTACTCTTCCATGAAGCTTTCGACAGTCATCCTTCCCTCCTCAGGGAGTGGCTGATTGCCTCTCACTCACCCCATAACATATTGTTCAGAACTGGTGGGGTCCTAACAGGGAACTGAGAAACAAACCAGAAGTCAGATATACTTACCTGTTCAAATCTTAGATGTTTGTAGAGCATGAAGGGATCACAACTAGCAATATAAACCAAGTGTTATGTTAGTAATTAAGGGTGTGAGTTTAGGTGTCAGACACCGTGGTTATACTCTCAAGTCTTACTACACTGTAATCTTGGACATGTTTCTTACCCCTCTGAGTCTGACTGCTTGCAGCTTTCCCATAGGGGTGGTAACTCCTACCTATAGGGTTGCTGTGCAGATCCAGTCAGGGGCTAGACGAGAAGCATTGGGCTTGGCATATGGTAAGCATTCTGTAAGTGGTGGCTGCTGTTATTAATTGCAGTCTTGTATTCTAGTTATGTACTCCCTCTTCCACCAGAAAATCAAGTTCCTTGAGACCTGGCATGATATTTCATTTAGCTTTGTTCCCTCTGCATTGTCTAGCATGTATTTGGCACTCAGTAATTATTGAATTAAATAACTAAACTTTGTTGTTACTCCTAAGACATTGCTAATGCCACTGGCCAAATATTTGGAACCTGGCATCTTGTTCTGTTAATTTATATGGTTCCCAGGATCATATCATCCAAAAGACTAAGACAAATCTGCCAAATAATCTTAAAAGCAAATTTAGGAAAAGGAGTAGGTTATGTATTAAAACAAACTAAAGGAAATGTGTGTGTGTGTACAGATTCATGTGGTATGGTCTTAGGTTCCCAAATGTCTGTTTTTTGGTGAAGACTAAAAAAATAATTTAATGCTAAGTTTATATTATATTTTTGTATTTCCATGGAAACTGTTTTCCCATCTCTAGAATTTGAAGGCTTCTGTGTAAGACCAGGATTTTAATGAGGGCGTACATGGCCTTGTACAGTCTGTCTCCTCTGTAGCCCTTACCCCTTGGGTCTCATCTTCTAACACTTTATTCATCACTTCCTACACTCCAGCAACACTGGGCAACTCACTGTCCCTGGAATCCTGTAGGCATGGTACCACTTCCACTGAAAATGCCTGCACTAGAATGTAAACTTCACTAAAGCAGGGATTCTATGTGTGTTTTTCCTGGCACATAGTGGGCCTTCAGCAAGTATTTCTTGAATTTTATTCAGGCAGACCTAGGGGCAATGCTTTAATGGTAGCCAGTATCAAACTGTAGAACAAGTGGGCAGGGAATGCATTCTGCCAGGCTGCATTCTCTGATACAGTTTCAGAATACTAATAATCATGCAGGAAACACAACAATAATAAGGATAAGTTTCAGTTATTGAGAGTGTGCTGTGTGCCAGGCCAGCTAAGTACTCACATGCTTCTCTCATTTCAACTTCACCATCCAAAAGATCAGAGAAAATTCAGGAATTACCCCAGGTCACACACCTGGTAGGTATGTGAGGACAGGATCTGTTTTAACTGTATAGGATGAATTTTAAGACTTTCTGAGCTTTACCTTCCAAATGGTAAGGTTTCATTTTTAACTTTTGTTATTAATTTGTTTTATTGTGTGTGGACGAAGAATGTAGCCTATATCACTTCTGCCATTTGGAATCTGATTAAGGTTTTTCTTGGTGGTCTGGTATATGATCAATCTGTTTAAATATTCCATGGAGTCTTGAAATGGGGGTCCGTAGGATCTAAAGTTCACTGTAATAGTCTATTAATTTAGTCTTACTAAATTATATCATTTAAATCTTTCAGGTCATTTTAAAAATGTTTGATCTGTCAAAGATTGAGAAGGATGTTAATATTTGAAAGCAATCATTTTTTCCCTCTATTTCTGCATGCCTAACCATGTTACCATTTAAGTTTTAATATCTAATATGGATATCAGTACCAGACAAATGCTATTGAGAAAAGTCTCTTTAAATTTTCAAGTCCTCAAGAGAGGAGTGACAAGTGGAAAACAGAATCAAAGGAGAAATAAGGAGGTGACTACAATGAAAGACGCCAATGGAGAGCTAAGTGTCAGCTTCAAATATCAAATCAAAGCTACGTGGTGAAACACGGACAGTATAGCACAGTGGTTAGGAGCAGAGGCCCTGGGACCAGACTGCCTAGGACAAGTCCCAGCAGTGCAATTCAGTAGATTGTGCAAGTCACTAACTTCTCTATGCTTTCTGCATCTATGAGTGAAAAATAATAACAATATTTATCTGAAGAGGTCATTGTGATTATTAAATAAGTTAATATTTACATAGTGCTTAGCACATGTATAAATAACTATTAGCTATTGCCGTCCTTCACATCCGAATCCTCTTGGTCCAAAGGTATTCTAGAACTTGCATCCTTGTAAGTATAATGTCATTTGGTCTGTTTCATTCAATCAGTCAATATTTATTGAGCACTTACTCTTGGCAGGCACTATGTTAGTTACTGGGAATATAATGGACAGATAGAGTCCCTGTGCTCATGGAGTATTCTACCCAGTGGTGAACATAGACATGAATCCATTGATTTTATAAGTTAGTGTAAAATTGCAGCCATTTCCAATGATATGAAGGAAAGGGACACAATGCTATGAGAGTATATATGGGGCTGCAGGATGTAGACTAGTCTGGAGGGTTAACTAATAGCCTTTCTGTGATATATTTGTAATCTATGGCTTTGTAACAAATACCCCAAACACTTAGTGGCTTAAAACAATGAACACTTATTATCTCGCAGGTTCTGTGGGTCAGGAATGTGGGAATCACTTAGCTGGATGGTTCTGGCTCAGAGTTCCTCATGAGGTTGCTATCAAGCAGTTGGGTGGGGCTGCAGGCATCTGGAGACTTCACAGGGGCTAGATGACCCACTCCTGGTATGGCTGATTCACATGGCTTTTGGCAGGAGGCCTCAGTTTCATGTCACCTGGGCCTCTCCATAGGGTAGCTCGAGGTATCTTCACGATGTGTCAGCTGGCTTCTCCCAGAACAAGTGGTCCAAGAACGTGAGGAAGAAGGAAGCCATAATGTCATTATGACCAAGCCTCTGAAGTTGCAGATGTCACTTCTACCATATTCTATTTGTTAGATTGAGTTACTAAGCTCAGTTGAGAGTAAAGGGGAAGATATTTAGGCTTCATCCTATAAAGGGAATGTCAAAGAATTTGTGGACATATTTGAAACTACCATATGAGGAATTGGTGTTTTTTCTGAGATGGCTAGGAGGAATATTGAAGATATTCTGGACCAGGATTGACAAACTTTTTCTGTAAAAGGCCGGATAGTAAATATTTCCAGTTTTGCAAGGCCATATGATCTCTGTTAAAACTACTAAACTCTGTCACTGTAGCATGAAAACAACAATAGACAATATGTAAATTAATGGATATAACAATATTTCAATAAAACTTTATTTATGAAAATAGATGGTGGGGCAGATCTGGCCTGCAGTCTGTAGTTTGCTAATCCTTGTAGACAAAAAGAGAACAAAAAAGGGTAGAGGCTTATTCCAAGCAGAAGAAACTGAATGCTTCAGGAAGAAGAGAGCTGTTATTCAGTTAAGAATATAAAGATACATTTTTTTGGTACTGTGTTTATTGCAACATTGTTTGTAGTGAATTGAAAGAGTGGGAAACACTTATTTACACAGATAAATTCTAAAAACATAAGTATTGTTGAGGTAAAAACTAAAATGCAAAAGCTTTGTGTAGGGCAGACAGCTGGCATTTATGTAAATTAAAATGGAATGTGCACTGTTGTTAAATGTATACTGTTTACAAGGACATACATATGTAATAAAAGCACAAAAACATGCATGAGAACGATACCAACTTTAAGGAATGGTTTCTTTCTAGAAGAATGGAGATGGTAAGGGCTGTGGGACTCCAACAGGTTTTGTTATGTTTATGGCTTGCAAATTTTTTAAATTGTGGTAAAATACACACAACATAAACTTTACCATCTTAACCACTTTTAAGCATACAGTTCAGTAGTGTTAAGGATGTTCACATCATTATGCAAGCAATCTCTAGAAGTTCTTTTTTTTTTTTTTAAGATTTTATTTATTTATTTGGCAGAGAGAGAGAGCACAAGTAGAGGGAGCTGCTGAGGGAGAGGAAGAACCAGGCTCCCCACTGAGCAGGGAACCCAAAGTGATCTTGATCCCAAGACCCTGGGATCATGACCTGAGCCAAAGGAAGACACTTAACTGACTGAGCTACCCAGGCGCCCCTCTAGAAATTCTTTATCTTGCAAAACAGAAACTCTATACTCATTAAACAATAGCTCTGCATTCCCTACCCTCAGTCCCTGGCAATCAGGATTGTAACTTCTGTTTCTATGAGTTTGGCTACTCTAGATACCTCATAAAAGTGAAATCATTCAGTATTTATCTTTTTGTGACTGCTGTATTTCATTGAACATAAGGTCCTCAAGGTTCATCCATATTATAGCACATGTTAGAATTTTGTCCCTTTTGAAGGTTGAGTAATATTCCACTGTAATTATATACCACATTTTGTTTATCCATCCATCTGTTGATGGGCATTTCAGTTGTTTCCACATTTTGGCTATTGTTATAATGCTTCTATAAACACGGGTATACAAATCTAAATCACAGTTTTGATGAAATGAATGATCAATTAAATAGCACCCTATGGAAATAGAGCCTTCCATTCTCCCACAGCACATTCCAGTCAAACTTAACTCACACTCTCCACCAGAACTGCTCCAGTCAATGTTACTAATGGCCTGCCGTGCTCCCAAGTCCTGTGGTCCATCCTCTAGTCTCATCCTATTAACTTCTCAGCAGCAGTTGATAAGGTGGTCACTCCTGCATCCTGGACTCATTTCTTCACTTGATTTCTGGTTCTCTTCTTACTTCACTGGTTATTCCTTCTCAGTTTCCTTTACTGCTTCCTCCTCACTTCTCAGTACCCTTAATGTTGGGTCGCCCCCAGGCTCAGTCCTCTTTTCTCTCCTCTTCTTTCTATGCGCAATCCCCAGTTGATCTCATCTGGGCTTACAGCTTTACGTACTATCTACTGGCTGATCCCAGATTTTTATTTGTAGCTTTACTTCTCCCCTCAGATCCAACTCATCTATCCACCTGCACACTCAGCATCTCCACTTGAATGTTTTATAGCATCACAAACTTCACCCATGCAAAACCAAACTCTTGGTTCCCATAACTCTCACTTCTCCTCCCCAATCTTCCCTATCTTGGTTTTCCACCTGCATTTTTCCTGTTGTCCAGGCTAAAAGCCATGAAGCCATCTTTTACTTCTCCCTTTCCTCTCCAGGCAATCTTTCAGGAAGTTAAGTCAGCCTCACCTTCAAAACATATCCAAACTCAGTTCCTTCTCATTGTTTATCATCCCTTGCTGGGGTTATTCCAGTTGCTTATTACTACTAGTCTTTCTAGTTCTGCCCTTACCTCCTTCCTCAACCCAAAACCATATTGCAGTCAAGCAGCCTGAGCAAACTTTTAAGGATGTGCGTTATATCATGGTTTGTCTTTGCTCAGAACCTTCCAGTGGCTCCCATTTTCCTCAGAGTAAAACCATTGTCCAGACAATGACTCCAAATTTGGACCCAACGTATCCTCCTGCACCCTTGCACTTCTCTGACCTGCTATTTTCCCCATCCCTTATGTAGTGCTAGCCTGGTACTTAAACATTTGCTATTCCCTCTGCTTGGAATGTCTGTTACAACTGGTTCCTCCATTTCCTGTAGATTTTGCTCAAATGTTACCTTTGCACAAAGCTTTCCCTAATCACTCTTTTTAAAGTTGCAATCGATTACCTCACACAGTGTGTCCTGTTCCACCTTTCTGACTTATTTTCCTTTAAAACAATAACAAACTGGTTTGGTTTCCTTTTTAAATTATTGTGCATCTTTCTCATTGAAATTAAAAATGCATAAGGGCTGGGGTATTTGTCTGCTTGGCACACTGCTGTGTTTCCTATATGCCCTGCATCAAATTATTATTTGAATATATGAATCTGCCATATCTTAAGACTGATGTGAGTTGATGTTTGAGATTATAGTGCTACTTTCCTGTCAGTTTCTTCAACTGGTTTTGTTCCTCAAAAGTGGTAATTTAAAAATATGGCTTCAGATTCTTTGGCACTCTTCCCTGAAATCTGAGCAGGCTTGTAACTGCTTCAACCAATGAGTATGACAGAGGTTATGCTATGGGACTTCTGAAGTTAGGTAATAAAGGGCTGTGCAGTCTTTGGCTTATTTGCTGAAGCGCTTGCTCTTAAGTGTCTTTACGCCTAAATGTAAGAGGTTGACATCCTGAGGCTGCCATGCTGTGAAGAAGCCCAAGCCACATGGAGAGGCAATATATAGGTGTCACCATATATAGGTGATATTCTGGCGAAACCCAGCCTTCAAGTCTTCTTTTGTCCAACACACCAGATACATGAGTGAAGAAGCCTCCTTGGAAGTGGATCCACCAGTCCCAGCTATTCTAGTCCCTGACATCATGCTTTAGAAACAAGCCTTCCCCAGTCTATCCTTTATAAATTCCTGATCTAGAATTCATGAACATAATCAAATGGTGGTGGTCTGATACCACTAAATTTGGGGTGGTTTGTTCCATAGAAGTAGATTATCAGAAGAGTAAAGGGGAAAGGTCAGATAAAAATAGTGAATTACCTTTGCATAGAAAGTTAAGTTTTGAAGTTTTGGGTGTGTGCGTGCGTGCGTGCATGCGTGTGTGTGTGTGTGTGTGTGTGTGTGTGTGTGTTTCCTACTGAAGAGAGTAGATGCTGTGTGCAAACATTATTCTTCCAGGCTTATCTTGGAAGCTAGTGTCCATCCACATTAACTCACTAGACTCTAGATATTCATTAACTTCCCAGAAATGTCATCCTAATGAACCACTTGAGATTTCATGCTTAAAATTCTGGGTTCTTGGTGTATTTCTATATTGGTCACCTGGAGGAGCTGGCAGTTTTAGACCAGCTAAGGCCAACCTTGTCTTGAAATGATAGGAAAATATACATTCCAGGTGACAGTGTCACAGTGAGATACTAAATTTTTTGATGCTGCCAATTTTCTTCTTTTATTTTTATTCTGTTTTTAAAACTGAGAATTGGTATAACTGGAAATAACAGCCAGTGATCAGCATTTCAAAGTCAGCTGCCTATTAAAAATCTGGATGTTCAAAGAAACCCACTCATAAAGTTCCCCATTCTGTATAGAGCGGGGAAGAGGTGTGCCCAAGGTCTTAGGCTGGGACTGTGGGCTCCTGACTCCCCATACAGTGCTCTTCCTTCTCAATAAATGTTTTTTAGCCTATAGTCCAGTTCGAAGATGAACCTCCCAGGTGCTGGAGCGGGTCCTGTGAACCAGCCAAAATGGGCACACCATTTTGTTTGTGTGTGCTTTTGTACCCATTTCTGGAGAGAATCCATCTAATTCCATCTAATTCTTATAGAGATCAGTGACCCAGAAAAGCACAAGTCTGCTGTACTTGATTTAATATTGTCCTTTAAAAACTACCAGAGTAAGTTAAATCTTGTACTCCCGCATATCTACACCAGATGCTTCTAGGGAAATTGTTTAGTAGTTTAGGATTAGTGCATAATGGGTACACTTTTCAGATAGTTAGGCATAGTTGGAACACTCAGCAACCAACACATCTTACTGTCTATTTAGAGAAATTTGGCAAGCACTCATTAAAATCACTTTTGTGATTCAAAAGCTACAACCAACACAGGGCTGATTAGGTATTATTTTTCCTTATAGTCACTGCACTAGTTAAGGCAGAGAAGACTGGGATCTTAACAGAGAAAGTCTGAAAGTGCAGAGGCCAACTGAACAGAGGTTTCTTTTTCACACACACCACCATCCCATGTGGGTGTTCAGTGGCCTTTTTATGTGGCATTTCAGGAACCCTGGCTCCTTTTATCTTGGAGTTCTACTATCTTCTTGGATCTTGGAGTTCTTTACTTTTAATCAGCAGACAGGAAAAGAGGGAGAATTGTGGACAGAGTAAGAGGTTTTTATGGAAGTTGAGTTCTTCATTTCTGCGCATATCCCACTGGCCAGAAATAAGTCACATGGCACCATCTTGATACAAGGGCAGTGGTGGTGATGCTTCCTAACAACACTCCACATTAAAGAAGAGGAGCACAAATCTTAGTCAGACAACTGCTCCTGTCTGCTACAATCAGAGTGAGTATTTTAATGATCCTAAATCTCAGAAATGGATGAAGTGTCTGAGACAGAACTTTCAGACAGTCCATGATATCTGTATGTGGATTACGATCTTCACTTTCCTGGCATCTTAGGAATTAAGGTGATCCTCAGTAACTGTGAAGTCAGGAATGATTGAAATATAGTATAGTTAAGATAGGAATATTGCAATTTTCAGGTTATTGGAGATTTTATTTTATTTTACTTTTTAAGGAGTGACACAGAGTCTAAGGGCCCAATCTGGATTTTGAGCTGGTTTACACTATAATGGAACTTATAAAATTATAAGCAATGAAAACTCTCTTTCCATTTTTTCTTTTTTCTTTTTTTTTTTTAAGATTTTATTTATTTATTTGACAGAGAGAGACAGCCAGCGAGAGAGGGAACACAAGCAGGGGGAGTGGGAGAGGAAGAAGCAGGCTTCCCAGCGGAGGAGCCTGATGTGGGGCTCGATCCCGGGACTCTGGGATCACGCCCTGAGCCAAAGGCAGACGCTTAACAACTGAGCCACCCAGGGGCCCCTCTTTCCATTTTTTCAAAACTATTTCTACAAGTTTAGCTTTGTTATTGCATGTTTGCCCTTAAAAATGTTTTTGCGCTTGGCAGAAATTATAATAGTGCATGCCTTTACCCTATGGTTTTTATTTTCTACTTGTGTTACTTAGTTGCTTCTTAATTATTTTTGCTTGTTTTATGGAAGCTTAACCTCTCTCCTCAAATTATCTTATGATTTTTATTCTGGAACTGGGTTTGGCTGTAGTATGAAATTACCATGAATTCGATTCTCAGCTTTTTTTCATTAAGATGCTTTTGATGCCACGTGGTATCAGAATTAGTGACATGTGAAATGTATTTCTTCTCCCACCTACCATGGAGCAACTCTGACAAGTGACTTACTTTCCATTTTTTATCTATGAAATTTTATTGGTCCAGTGAACTCCAGCAATCTTGGAAGTACGTTGAAGGCTAAGTAGCTTTCTTTGGAGGTTGAAGTCCTTATGTGATTGACCCAATGGTGTGCTGGAACTGGATTGTACTGGTCCATGAAAGTCAAAATTGGAAACTTGCTCTAACAGATAATGTTACAATTTAAATATACAAACTCATGATTAAAGACATTGTATTAAAACTCATGATTTACTAATTTTTTTGTTATATTTTACTATTATTTATGTTCCTGAGGTTATTACATTTATTTTGTCCATATGATAGAAATACTATACAATGGGGGGCGCCTGGGTGGCACAGCGGTTAAGCGTCTGCCTTCGGCTCAGGGCGTGATCCCGGCATTCTGGGATCGAGCCCCACATCAGGCTCCTCCGCTATGAGCCTGCTTCTTCCTCTCCCACTCCCCCTGCTTGTGTTCCCTCTCTCGCTGGCTGTCTCTATGTCTGTCGAATAAATAAATAAAATCTTTAAAAAAAAAAAAGAAATACTATACAATGGGGTGCTATTGTGCCTCTCTTCCCAACTCTGCATTCAGTGATACCACTTAAGTAGCTTGAAGTTGGCCATGGTGGGTGCTGGTTGTTAAATGTTTACCAGTAGCCCACTGGACTCACCACACAGGTCAGATTCTTCATAGGGTAAGTGTTGAGACTTGAAAGAGACATGTAGTGGCAGGCACATTGTAGATGCTCAGTAAAGGGAAGCTGCTTTTAAGGTCATTCCTTCAGAAAATCTCTGCCATTTCCACGGAGTCTAAAAGTGACCAGTGTTGCTGGATTATTTTTTTTAGTCCAGGGCCTCTAAAAGGAGGGGAGATTTCTGTCTGTCAATTCATAAAATTGGAAGTACTTGACTCCATCTCTTCCAAGGATATGTTAGGGAAAAAATGTCTTAAATGATGTGAGACTACTTTGAATAATTAGGAAGCACTAATTCAAATTCTTCTCAAATTGGAGGTTGAGAAGTAGTTTAGCATAGGTTTGCTGGTTTGTGCCAGTGGTGACTTTGGGAAGAAATGCTACATTCTAGAGCTTTAGTGGTGATTCTCCAGTGGCTGGTCCCTAGACATGTACACAGCATTCCAAGACCAGTCTTCTTTCAGCTGCTGGCAAATAAGAACAATGTTAATAAAATATGGGCAAAAGATTGTTTGTTTTATTATCCTGAGAAGAATTATCTTTTATTTTGGGACTCTGTTTTTCTGGCAATGTTTGCATTAATATGTTCTGTCTTTATGAAATGGTGATGGTAGTAGATGGTAGTGGTGGAATGAGAAATAATTTTAATATCTTTACTTGAAAAGAGCTAGACGTCACGTTGGTTCTCTTCTCTAAAGCCTGCAGTGTTTTTTTGTTTGTTTGTTTGTTTGTTTTTAATGTTTGTGGCCCAATGGAATAAGAAGGGCTAGAACTACTTCATGTTGAATTTAAATGATTTTTCTGCAAGTAAATAAGTCTTACGGAATTGTTCCATAGGTGACTTGTATCAGCAGCATGGACATATGTGAGTGCTTTTGTTTAGTCTTCTCATTGGCTACTTTCATAAAACTGTTGCTAATTATTATTCAGAAAATCAAAGCATAAATGAACAAACCTTATCTTTATCTCTTCTTCTGTCAAGGAAACTTTCAAAGTCTTGACAGAACTGTTCTTTGGAGAAGAGGCATGCAAAAAGTGAGCCTTCCAGCTTAAAACTGTAATTATGTTGTTTGTGTTTTACCTAAAGTTATATTTGTCATATTCCAGAAGTTCTTGGGTCTGCATCTGGCTTTAACCATTTTTGTCTCCTTGCTAACGCTGTTGATATTAATGCCAATTTTAATTTCTTGGCATCATGAGTGCATAAACATATCACACACAGATGTGATTTTGAATAAGGACTGAAACTGTAAATTAGGAAGCAAGATATTCACAGTGTTTCATCACATCAATTCACTCCAAAAAGTGACACAGTGGTACTGAAAAGGTCTTATATTGCTCATTTCAAACCTACCTCAGTAGCAAAATGCCATGCGTGCAGTGGATTTGCAGCCACGTTAGTCATTTTCTTTCCTCCGTTTCCATGCTGTGTTTGTATTGGGAGCACAGAGTAATGTAATTTAGTAAATTATGATTTGATGGCTGGGCAACAGCCCCAGTGTTGAACAGTATTTGGACTATGATTACTTGCTGGCTTTGTCACAGTTGACATTAATTATTGATGGAAGTTTCAGAAATAGCGCATGTGCCAGGAGCTTTTCACCGGAACGCAGGCTCCAGGCAGGAGGGATGCTAAAGAGGGTGGGGGAAGAGTCACCTGTGGCTTGTTTATGTCTGTGCACAGTGAGCCTGCACCCAGTGGGCTGTGTGGTACCTGTGTAAAGGTCATGGTATAACGGAAGGATGAACCGTCAGGCTTATTTCTATCGTGTTCCTCCCCAGGAATTGCACCGAAGGAGCCAACTTCAGCCGGAGCCAGCCAAGACGAAGGCTCTCCAGACTGTCATTGAAATGAAGGTAGGAGCTGTTCACATTTGTCAAAAACAGCTGTGCCTCCAGAGTTTGTTCTAACTTGATCGTGCCTAACATAAACACTTGAAATGAACCTTGTGTTTTTCTCTAGGCACCCTGGTGGGTGCTTTTCTTCTGGATCTTTTTGCCTTCTTGGGTACATTTAATTTATTGGCCCTTTAATTAGGATGTCTTTTCTAGGCAAAAGAATAAAGGGCTCAAGTATCCCTTGGCTGAAAGGAGCTGGGTTCATTTCCAGAGCATGGCCAATGCTTTCAACCCTAGGGGAGGTTTTGTGTGTGTTTAAAAAAGGAAATTTCTAAAGCTAGAATAATTTTTTTCCCCCTTTTCATTCACATTACAATGAAAAGACACTTAAGAAAAACTAAGACTTGGCAAAGAGAAGTTGCCTTATATGCAATAAAGTCGTTAAATAATTAAAATTATGCATTCAGCAAAATGCGCTTTTCAAAGAATAATACTTTCCCAGGACTTCAGTATTTTCTCATAACCAAGTCTGGAAGTAATAATAACTTATTAAATACTCATAAGGTATCTTAGTTAGCTGCGGAAGCATAGAGACATGTTATTTAAAAGAATCAAAGATCCTCATGGATAGATTTAGGGCATTTAAAGAATAATGAAATAAATGATGATGGCTGAGCCATGATGTATGATTAAGAAATAGATTTAAATGAAACCCAATTGCTTTGTCAGTATCTAGAAATGTAAATAAAAGTTTTTTTACTTTCAGTGTTTGCCAGAAGGAAGCAAATAGTGTTTATCTTAAGAGTAAATAATTCTTGATTTAAATTGTTTCATGAAGAAAAAAAATTCATGACAATGATGTTTGCAATCTGGTATTCCAGAGTTTAACATTTGAGAGTTTGCTGATCACCATTAGCCTACAAGAGAATTCTGTAGGTTGCTGATAGGATAGGATAATGATTTTTGTCTTTTTTATAGCACATGATTTTGAACTGTCTGCCAAAAAATTCCTAAGTCCTGGGGATAAAGAAACTAACACCAGTTATTGAATATTTGGCATGTACAGTTCTGACTTGGGATTTTTTTTTTTTTTTTTTTTGTCAATGACAGTGTCTTCATCCAAGTGAATTTTTGTGGAAATAATGTAGAGCATTTGCTTTTAAAACTCTGTGTCCCCCAAATGAGGTTATATGAGTTGAAACACTCATAATGCATTTGCAGCAAATTGGTTTGAAGAATATTGTCAAAGGAACCAAATGCCAATAAGATTGAATAATCCTTGCTAATCTTGCCTTATCAATTCATTTGGAATTTATGTAATTTAAACTTGTTTTGAAAAGAAACTTATCATTCTACACTTGTGGGGGAGTGTTTCATAACTGAGATTTCTTCCTTACTTTACACTGGAACCAAACTTGAAACTTGGTTAGGGCTTTTTCTTTCTTTTCTTTCTTTTTTTTTTAAAGAAAAGAAAAAAGACAAAAGATATTATTTTAAAGATTTTATTTTATTTTACTTTTTTGGAAAGAGTCTTTCTTCCGCCCACCTCCATGCCTACCACCCCAGTCTCTGGCACAGTTACTCATGGGAAAGACGATGTATATAAAATCTATTTCCAGACTATCCTTTCTTTTAAGAAAAAGAGTAAGAGTGAATTCCAGGAATCTTTGGAGAAACCAGGAATGACATCTCTTCCAGAGCAGTGGGCATTTTTCATGTAAAGATCTCTATTCAAAGACAATTAATAGCTTTTGGTGACTTTTAGAAGTAAAAAATCTGTTTACTTACGAGTGTTTCTAGTATCGTATGTTTTATAAGAAAACAAAAAAAATTAATAAATATACTCATTTAGGCTATCTATATGGGAAGGCATAAAACATGACTTTTAGGGCAAATTTCACATCCATATATTATCAGTAAATTGAGTCTGGAGTTTTTCTTTTGTGGATGCCAATGAACACATTTTTAGGACAAATGATGATCAATATACTTGTCAGGGAATTGAGCCTGGAGTTTTCCTGTTGTTTTTCGGATGTGTATTAATTTCCAAACCACTGCCTTCTGTTTTGTCAGTGGAGAAGTCTGGGTCCCATTAGCAGCTATACTCACCATGTAAAAATTGAGTTATGGAGGCAGATGGTAGAAGGTCATCTTTTCAGCTGTGTGTGTAGCTTGTGACAGAGGCTGTGACCTCATCCAATTTTGTACATTACATCCCTGCGAATTTGGAGGGAATATTAGAAACCTGTATTTTACAAACTTTAGGGTTGACTATCAAATATGACTGCCCCTTAAACCTGGTGGGTGGAACTTAAGACATCGTTGTGTTTTAACTTAAACACCTTTGGGTAAACATTGGTGTCATCTGTTGCCTTGACAAAATCTAAAGTTAAAAGGAACTTTCCTAGAGAAAATTTGACCTATAGTTTCAGGGAGATGACGTGAATTAGGGCTAAATTACCTCTACTAGTTCCTTGCTTCTGAGAGAAACTGAGGGTGAACTCTGACCCCTCATCTTCGCCACACATACACTTTGCATCAGCTTGAGAAAGTTGTTTATTGTGAAAATCTGTGAAATCTTGCCTGAATTCAAGTAGTTTTAGAAACTCGGTCTGGAGGTTTCAGCAGATCTCTACGTGCACCTCTCGGCTTGTACATTGTGAAAATACATCTCTGTGGGCAAGCATTGGAGAGGGCCATCTGCTGGCATCAAAGCGGGAGTAATTCTTTTGCAGCCCTCACATCTACTGCAGCCAATTGAGCCAGGGGGGTTAAGGTCATCTGAATGAAAATGAAAGGAAGTGAATGAAGTTATTTGTGATTTATCTTCTTGCAGGAAGCTCCAAGTTTTAATTTTGATCCTGATTTGCTCTGGCAGGTATGTTCCAGGTTTGCACTAGAACATGGTGTGTATTTCTCACAGAAATGAGTTTTCTTGTAGATGGTGCAATGCTCCTCCTTTTCTTGCTTTTGTGTCTAAAGATTCTTTACTAAGCTCCTCTTTCCTGCTTTTATGGAGTTCTGTCAATAAAAATGGTAGTTAAAAAGCTTTTTCCCTCTTTATTTTTTTTTTTTTACTGTTAATTCCTTTGAAAGAATGTTTTAACCTACTTTTATTATAAATTTGACATGACATAAAGATGATGTCCAAAGGTTTCACTTTCTGAGTTTCATTGATAAAGCTGTACTCAGTTTCTTTTTAAGAAAATGAATTACAGTAACAACAGTACTTGTCAGATAATCTTAAAATTGTTTTCTTTGTTAGTTAAATCTTCCAAGTGAAAGAAACTCTAATTCAAAATGGCTAAGGCCGAAAGGAAATTTATTGGCTCACTCAACTGGATAGAAATGGTATTGCTTCAGGCACAGCTTGATCCAGGGGCTCAAAGGATGTTAATGATCCCACTTTCTCTCATTGGCTTCTTTCACGTAAACTCTTATTTTCAGACAGCCCTTGTCTGCGCATCTGAGCAAGATGGCTATAACAGCTCTAATAATCACAAAAGGAAGGGATAGGAAGAAAGTTGTGTTTTAAGGAAATGCAAAAAAGAAACCAAACCCAGAATAATGATAATTACTGGGATGGTGTGTAAACTTCACTCTAAAATTAACAGCCCAGGCTAAACAGGAAATACACAAAGTTTCCTAGTTCTCATTTGCTTAATAAATTAAATGGCACTCATTCATCAAGAAAAACAAACTTTATGCTAGCACTAACTTCAGCAGAATTTATCAAATGGGACCTAAGTGAGTGCTGTAAGGGATTTAGTAAAAGTTGCAGAAAATATATTTGATCTGGCGAATTTATTATCTAAAGTGGATTAAGAAGCTAGGAGCATAATGTCACTAGGTGACAGTATTTCTGTGGTAACTAAAGTGAGAATTGTGGGTGTTTAGCTTTCTAGTCACATTACCAGCCAGGCAATTGTGTATCATAAGTGGTTCTTCTTCAGTAACATTTGTTCCCACCAGGCTTTTCTATGGAAAATGAGCATTGAGCAATTCAACATTGCGCTTGACTAAGTTGCTGATTTGTAGTTGTGTTGTTGATCAAAGAATATGACTTGGCATTCAGGTGCTAAACTCCAGTGGCAAGGTTGATCTTTTGTTATTAAAACTAAAGACCAAGCCTTGTCTTTTTTTTTTTTTTAATTTTTTATTATGTTATGTTAGTCACCATACAGTACATCATTAGTTTTTGATGTAGTGTTCCATGATTCCTTGTTTTCATATAACACCCAGTGCTCCATGCAATACGTGCCCTCCTTAATACCCATCACTGGGCTAGCCCATCTCCCCACCCCCTCTGAAACCCTCAGTTTGTTTCCCAGAGTCCATAGTCTCTCATGGTTCATTCCCCCTTCTGTTTACCCCCTCTTCATTTTTCCCTTCCTTTTACCGATCTCCCTGCTATTCTTTATGTTCTACAAATAAGTGAAACCATATGATAATTGTCTTTCTCTGCTTGACTTATTTCACTTAGCATAACCTCCTCCAGTGCCATCCATGTTGCTGCAAATGTTGGGTAATCGTTCTTTCCAATGGCTGAGTGATATTCCATTGTATATATGGACCACATCTTCTTTATCCATTCGTCTGTTGAAGGGCATCTTGGCTCCTTCCAGAGTTTAGCTATTGTGGACAATGCAGCTATGAACATTGGGGTGCATATGGCCCTTCTCTTCACTACGTCTGTATCTTTGGGGTAAATATCCAGTAGTACAATTGGGTAGCTCTATTTTTAACTTCTTGAGGGACCTCCATACTGTTTTCCAAAGTGGCTGTACCAACTTGCATTCCCACCAATAGTGTAAGAGGGATCCCCTTTCTCCACATCCTCTCCAACATTTGTTGTTTCTTGCCTTGTCAATTTTTGCCATTCTAACTGGCATAAGGTGGTATCTCAATGTGGTTTTGATTTGAATTTCCCTGATGGCTAATGATTTTGAATATTTTTTCATGTGTCTGTTAGCCATTTGTATGTCTTCGTTGGAAAAGTGTCTGTTTATATCTTCTGCCCATTTTTTGATTTGATTATTTGTTTCCCATGTATTGAGTTTGAGAAGTTCTTTATAGATCTTGGATAGCAGCCTTTTTTCTGTAGTGTCATTTGCAGATATCTTCTCCCATTCTGTGGGTTGCCTCTTTGTTTTGTTGACTGTTTCCTTTGCTGTGCAGAAACTTCTTATCTTGATGAAGTCCCACAAGTTCATTTTTTCTTTTGTTTCTCTTGCCTTTGAAGACGTGTTGTAAAAGAAGTTGCTGTGGCTGATGTCGAAGAGGTTACAGCCTATGCCCAAGTCTTGTCTTACTGCTCAGGCAGATGACTGCTGTTCTGCATGGAGTGGAGCTGAGCTGCGGTTGGGTTAAAAGATATGCTGATTATTTGGTCAAATTCAGCCACTAGACATGGAGGGGATGCAAAGTGGCAACTTTTCCCAAGGTCACACACCTAGGAAAGGAGTGATTTCAAGTTCAAACCTAGGCCATTGAATGCATCCCAATTCCCAGTTCAAACTTCATTTGAGTACTGGGATCTAGTCAAGAATACCACTTTGTGGCTGAAATGTTTTCTTTGGCTCTAAGGCCTCCCTATGTTTATTTCTTCCATTTTCTGAACTCTTACCTGTTTAAGTCTAAACCCTGCACTCTACTTAGAATGTTTTCTTCTCTTAGGATGAGATGTTCATAGAATATTTGTTTCAAGTCTAGTTTTTCTAGCCAAGCCATTATGATGGCTTTTAGACCTTAAAACTATGCCCCACTCTGCTTGTGGCTGTTAAAAAGAATAAGAGCAGTAGCAAAAAAAAAAATACCACCTTGCACCATTGGTGACAGCCCACAGCCTGAATACCACTAACCACACATGGGAAGCCAGATGCAGGGACCTAACATATAATAACCTGTGAGTAGGCATGATTAGCTCCATTTCACAGATGAGGAAGTTGTGTTTTAGGGAGGATAGGCAGCCTGCTAAGGTCCTACATCTAGACAGTTGGCAACTGAGTTCTGTATGCTTTTACTGAAGACATACCATAGGTTCAACTGGTTTTTCTTTCAAAAACTTATTTTGGAAATTATGCACTGGAATTTGTATCATAGAACAGGTTGAGGCAGCTGTTGGGAGCTGGAGAGGTCTCTGGTATTTTTGGGAAAGTGTTATGTGCTTTGTGCTACAAGGTAAGAGGCATCCTTTTTACATGTAAGTGTTATCAGCCCTCCAAATAGGGCTCCAAATATGTACTCTACTGCCAACGTATGCCCTCTATTTCCCTCCTGAGTTTTAAGTCTTGCACTGAAGTCTTTATAACAGTTGGAGCATAATTCATTCATACTTGCAAAGCCCTGTGTTTTTGATTTGTGCTATCCATTTACGATACCAGAAATTATCCTTTAGCTTATTTTTTTCTTGAGAAATTTCTTCATCGTCTCATCTTTCAACTTAAAAAAAAAAGTTTGTCCCATTTAACTATTTTCCTTAAATAAGGGGAAAAAATGTGGGTTTTAAGTGATAGCCAGAAAAAGCAAAATGTCAAGTTAAATGTTAGCTCTGGATGATATATAGTTGTTATTTGGAAGCAAGGAAGACTTAAAAAAAAAAGATGAGACTTCTTTCCTTTTTTTGCCCAAACTGTTCTTATGATGTGTTTGAATATTTGAGTTGCCAGTCAATAATTCCTGCTACGAACAGGTTTAGTTTGTGTGAATTTAATTCCTGAAGTTGAATCACAAACACCTGTGTGGACTGAGGAGCTATTTTGTGCACAGCACCATGGTAGACCTTTCAGAAAAACTGAGCACTCAGTTTTTAAGGGGCTAATGGAAGGAAGTACATAAGCTGGGATCTAAGAATGGCAAACTGGACTGCAGGGACTCAGAGGATATCAAATGAGAGAGGGGCAGGGAATGATTCCTAAAGGAGGTAGCATTTGAGGGGGGCCTTGAAAAGCTGGCATGATTTTAATAAAGGGGAGAGGGATGATTTATAAACAGCAGGAACTGTAGGAGCAAAGGCAAGGAGGCTGGAAAGTATGAAGAGTATCTGGGGAAGAGCAAGTCATTCAGTTTGATTAAGAGAAGACTTCTTAAGTTCAAAAAATAATAGAAGATCAAATAAAACCATAAGAAAGTGGGAGAAAAGAAATAATAAAAAAGCTGAAATCAATGAAATAGAAATAAAACATATACTGGAAGGGAATACCAAAGCCAAACACTGATTCTTTGAAGAGTTTAACAAAAATGACAAATCCTGGTTAGAATTATTGGGAAAAATAGCCAATATCAGGATTGAACAGGTATATCACTGTCAATCTTATTGACATTAAAAATATGAGGGAATTTTATTAACATTATCATAATAAAGTTGAAATTTTAGATAAGTTCTTTTAAAAATACAACTTGTCAAAACTGCATGGGAAGAAATAGAATATCTGAGTAGTCCTAAATATTAAAGAAAACGATTCTGTATTTAAAATCTTACCACCAAAAAAGCAACCCTCAAATCCAAAAACCAAACCAAAGAAAAAAACCTGCAGGCCCAGATGGCTTCTTCAGTGAATTTTACTAAATATTTGAAGAAAAAATTATCATTAGTCATACAGAAACTATTCCAGAGAACAGAAAAAGAGGGAACACTTCCCATCTTATGAGGCTAATGTAACCTTGATATTAGTACCCAACAAAGTCATTACATGAAAGGAAAATTACAATCAATCTCTTTCATAAATGTTTATGCAAAATATCCTACAGAACTGAAAATCAAATGACATGACCAAGTTGCGTTTATTCCAAGTGTGCAAGGTTGGACTAATATTTGGATATCAATCAATGTTATTTACTACATTAATAAGATAAAGTTGAAACATAAATGTAATTTCAATAAATGCAGAAAAAACATTTGATAAATGCAACATCCATCCATGTAAAAAAGAAAAAAATGCTTTTTTGCAAACTCAGATTAGGAGAGGATTTTCTTAATTTAATAAGAAGCAGCTATAAGAAAACTACAATCAACATCATATTTACTGGTAAAATGTTGAAAGCTTTCCTTATGTTATAAAAAATAAGACAAAATTGCCTATTACTGTCATTTCTTGTCCATAATGTTCTGGACATCCTAGGTATAAGAATTATAAAGAAAGAAATAAAAGCACTTTTATTCAGAGGCACCAATATTGTGTGTGTAAAAAATCTCATGAATTCATATATAAACAATTAGATTAATAAACAAATTTAGCCAGATAGCTAGTCAGTATTTAAAAAATGAATCATATTTCTACATGCCAGTTACAGTTACAAAATGAAATTTTGAAAACAATATCATTTACGATGGCATTAAAAAACCCCAAATATCTAGAAGCAAATCTAACAATGGTGGTACAAGACCCAATTTAAATAGAAGATTCAAAACATAATTAAGTGTGGAATAACCAGAACCTTGAAAAAAGTGAAATAGCTATCAACAATGGAGTGGATAAATAGTGAAATATTCATGCAATGAAATGCTATATGGCAATGAGAAGGACCAAACTATTGCTTCATATAACAACATAATTTAATACCCCCAAAAGAACAAAAGAATCCAGACACAAAAGAACACATACAATATGATTCTGTTTATATGCGTGTATTCCAAAATAGGCAGAAATAATGAATAGTGTTAGATGTCTGGATAGTGGATAATTTGGAGGAGTGTGGGGTTATTTAGACTGGGTGGGGGCATGAAGGAAGCTTCTGGAGTACAAGTAGTATTCTATTTCATGATTTGGTTTGCTTGTGTCCAGGTGTGTTTACTTTGTCATAATTCATCATGCTGAAAACCTATGATTCAGCTAATTTCTTATGTATAATATACTTTAAGTAAAAAGTTCATTTAAAAATAAAGGAAGAAAAACTCACCAGTAAAAAAAACAAATAATCTGATTAAAAATGGAGCAAAGGATTTGAATAAGCATTTTTCCAATGAAAACGCACAAATGACCAAGAAGGACATGAAAAGATGTTCCAACAGGAAATGCAAATCCAACCCTCAATTAAATACAACTTATCCCGCGCTAGGATGGCTAAAATAATAAAAAAAAGACAGGTAGTAACTAACAAGGGTTGGGGAAGATGTGGAAAAACCATACTCTCATATTGATGGTGGGAATATAAAATCAATCAGCCCATTTTGGAAAACTATTTGGCAGTTCTTCAAAATGTTAAACGTAAGGTTACTGTATGACTCAGCGATTCTCCTCCTAGGTGTACATCCAACCAAACTGAAAACATACATAAAAACCTGTACACAAATGCTCATACACCATTATTAATAATAGCCAAAAAGAAGTCCAGATGTCCATTATCCTATATGAATAAACAGAATATGGTATACCCACATGGTGGAATGTTATTTAGCCATGAAAAGAAATGAAGTACAGATACATGCTATAACCTGGGTGAACCTTGAAAACATTATGCTAAATGATTCCATTTATATGAGATGTCCAATATAGATATGTCCTTAGAAATAGCAAGTAAATTAGTGGTTGTTAGGAGATGGGGAAGATGAGAAAGAAAGACTGCTAATGGGTGGTGAAAATACAGTGGAATTAGATAGTGGTGTTGTTGCATAAACCACTGAATAGCACACTTTAAAAGGATAAGTTTTATGGCACATGTACTGTATATCGGTAAAGCTGTTATTCAAAAATAAAGATATTTCAAAGGAAAGGATCAATAACTTTGATTACTTAAAAACTAAAAATATAGACAGAATTATAACTAATCAGGAGATATATTTCTAAGGTTTATAGTAGTTGGAGACTTAATATTCTTAATATACAAAGAAGGTATATTTATCAGTGTAGAATAAAAGCTTGGAGAAAAATGTACCAAAATGTTGACACTAATTCTGAATGAGTTGATTATAAAGGATTTTTTCCTCTTTTTTTTCCCTCTCCAAATTTTTATGTTTTCAGTAATGTGCATTCATTACACAGGAATGATCAGGAATTATTAGGAAAAACAACAGTAAGTTCATTAAAAAAAGCTTAAAGCTGCACAGTTCTTCTATCCTGATTTTCTTTGGCTGAAGAGAGAAGGTTCCAAAGAGGAGAAGTTTAGATTATGGAAATTGATAATTTGGCTCTGCTGCTTACTGCTTCTCTGACTCCGAATTTCCCATCTGTGAAATGGGACCATGATACCAGCCTGCATAGGGTTGTGGAGAATATTAAAATGAAGTAAGGCATGGGAAAATCCTGGTATATAATAAGTGCCCAAAGAATTTTTTTCTTCTCTATCCATTCCCTTTCAGTCTGGAAATTGAGTTTTACCTATAAAAAAGATGGTATCTTTAAACAAGGATAGAGAAGGAATTCAACAAGTTTACTTCAGGCAGAGTCTTAGCTCAGAATACATATACAGCTGGCATATGGAAAGACTTTAAAAGCATCTTTGAAAGGAGAAACCAGTAGAGAAAAAAATAGCAATTCCCAGTAGGGCTGTGGCATAATAAATGACCTAGGGACCTGGCTTTCCGGCTGTTGGGCCTTTGGCAAGTCACTTGTCTTTTCTGGCTCTCACTATTCTTATTTGGCAAATGAAGAGATTGGACCAAGAGTCCTGCTTTAAAAATTCTACCAAGTCTTGAGGCTTGGTGACTGGCAATTTGGAGTCTCAAAGGGCCTGCCTGGGGAGTCTGAATTGACATGACATTCTTGCAAAGTTTAAATCTTTGCTTTGTTTGCTCCATTTTGGCCAGCCCTTACCCAGGCCAGCAGCGCCTGCATTCTCCCTTGTTGGTGCTCAGGTTCCCAGCCTATTGTTTATTTAGGGATTGCAATTTCCTTATTGGCGTGCGCCTCCGCCAGCAGGGTTGAGAAGTCAACCACAGGCCTCATGTGAACTTCCCCTTTCAAGTTTCAGTAATGACAGTGTACCGGCCGTCACATGCCTCATCCCTAAGGCATGGTCCAGTTTCCACATCCATCAGGCCGTGCTGGTGACTTGGGGTGGCCTGAATTCCTCTGCCGCCTGTTGCTTTTTCCATGAGACAAACTGGTTGAACATAGAAAGATTTGTGGTATGTTTTGGAGATCCTAAGAATGAAGCCCCAAACCAGGACTGTTGAAGGCATCGTGGGGACGGTTAAAAAGGAATGGGAAGAGCAAGTTCAGGTTGCTAGAGGCCAGTGAAGAGAGCTTCGTAACCCAATCTTTTCCTAAAGAGTGTTGGAAGAGAATAGAGGTATTGGATGTCCATCTTTTCCTTACTCCTTGAAATGCAGTCACTGTTTTGCAAAGTAGTATTTCTCTGGATCTCTGGGAATTCAAGCTCTCTTTGCGTTTATGAGTATGTGAAAGATGACTTTGAACCAGCCTTAGGGAGAGCAGGGCTGCACACAGCACACACTGAGGGGCTACGCTCTCATCTGGAAGCAGTTTCTGAAATTTCTTCCTCCCTATCCTCTCTCCCCAACCTCTTCACTATTTTCTTTTGACCTTGCTCTGTGATCTTTAAAGGCTAATCGTACTGTGTGGAAGAAAGGATCAAAATAGCCCAGCTTCTAGGTGGCACACCTTATCTGAAGTCAGTTCTCCTGAGGTTTTCCTGGAGACAGCAAGGTCCCACTGCATGGTTTCCTCTCTGCTATATGTGGAGGGAAGCGTTCCAGTGTATTAAAGGTGTTAAAAAGTGCCTGAAGAGGACAATGTAGGTGATACAAACAAACTTTATCTAGCACATCATGAAGCTAGAAGTTCTCCATATGGAGAACTGGAAAATGGGGTGGGAGGAAGGAAGCTTTTATAGGATAAAGAATAAAGAACAAGGAAGAAAAAAAAGTAGAAGATATCTGATTGGCTGGGACCACATAGTAAAACTCATTTAAGGTGAGAAGGAACAAGGAAATTAGAACTCGGAGTTGGCTTGGCATGTGGGGATTGGCTGACTGGATACACTGCATTTCTGGTCAAGTGGAGCATTTACAGGGATGTGAAAGTTATCTAAGTATTGGTTTGCTGACAAGGAACCCCAAGCAGAAGTTGAGCCATCTTGAACCTAGAAAGTTATTTCAACAAAGGGAAGATCTTTGGCAAGTTAATTACCTTCTATAGGTCTCCTGACCTATAAAATGAGTAAAATAAGTACTTAATTCACAGGGTTATAGGGAAGATTAAATGAGATTTTCTAGCACAGTGTTTGCATTAGTAATCAGTACACATTAGCTGTTGTTATTATTAACTGCATTTTTAATGATGGAATGGAGAAACATTGCTTCTGTCCTGTACTATTCTTTCTATATATTCAGATAATACAAATATATTTATATCTTCAACATAAATGAGGAAGAAAACATAGGTCTAAAAAAGAAATCTTTTAATGTGGCGTTGGTCCCCTCTGAGAAGTTTATAAATAAATACAAATTTTTGTGTCACCTCTATCCTGAAAGGGAATGTCCTTGGGTGACACCAAGTCATTGGTACTTTTTATCCACTCCCGAGATGAATCTGATGCACCTAGTCCACAGACTGGCCCTGGGGAGCCTCTTCATTAGTGTGTTTCACAGGCACATGGAAATGATTTTGGATTAACCAGTACTCCCTTCCATGCATCGGGAATGTAGAAAGCTATCAGTATTAATTGAAGCAACTTTCTATGAAGGGCCAATAGTCAGCTGAGAGGCACAAGTGCAACTACACTGGTTGTTAAAATATTGAAATACTTCTGTGGTTATCTCAGATCCCCAGACTACCCCCCCCCAAAGAGATAGCCCCTGGCCTTTCAGAGACTTCCCAGATCTGGTTCCATTGCTCTAGGAGGTGTCTGTTCTGGTTGGTTCTTGTTCAATGCTGTACTGGTTGTTGAGTGACTCAGCAATCACCCTGATTCTATGGAATTTAAAGTCTGCTCAAACCTTTTCTGACTCTCTTTCTTGAAACTTCACTCTCTTATTTTTTGTGACTTTTTCATGATTTCCATCAGTTTTGCACCTCTTCCTTTTGATTCCTGTGCTGTTTTCTCTATACTATTTCTTAACCATGTCTGAGAATTCCTTCACCACTAGGCTGATGATCTTTCATCTCTACTGTCTCAACTCCCATTTTGGCTTCCATTTTTATTATTAGCTTCCCAAAGGGCATCTTGTTGCCTTCTTTTTACCAGCTTATAAATGACTCCCAGTCATACCCAGATGCAAACTCCTAGCTTGATTCTGAAGAGTGCTTATCATTTCAGCCCCTTCTTCTTTTTCGACTCCTCTGCAACAAAAAGTGATCTATACTTTTTAATTAGTCCTGTCTTCTTACTCCTCTTTGTACATAATTCATGCTTGTTATCTTATTCTTTCAATTTATATTAATTAAATATTATGTGCTGGACACCATGCTGAGTACTCTTGACTTTGCATGTGTTATTCTGGCTGGAAAGAATTTCATCTTCCTTATGATAAACTTATTCTTATCCATCTTCAGACCCTATTTTAGGCTCCTGTGCTTTCTGGAGATTTGTTGATTCTTCAATGATGGTCTTACCCATTTCTGACCTCCCTTTGTAGATTTGTAGAATATTGTATCTAATTGTATTTTGGTATTACCTTTCATACTATCACTTTTGTGGTATACTTTTCTGGTTGCAAGTGGCTGAAACCCTGCTATTGTATTTTGGTATTCTAGGGGAGTAGATGGTTCAGATATAGCTGTACCTAGCTGTTCAAATGATGTTATAAGGGCCCAATCATTCAGGCAGATTCTTTTTTTTTTTTTTTAAAGATTTTATTTATTTATTTGACAGAGAGAGACAGCCAGAGAGAGAGAGAACACAAGCAGGGGGAGTAGGAGAGGAAGAAGCAGGCTCCTAGCAGAGAAGCCTGATGTGGGGCTCGATCCCAGAATGCTGGGATCACTCCCTGAGCCAAAGGCAGACGCTTAACGACTGAGCCACCCAGGCGCCCCCATTCAGGCAGATTCTTAATCATGGTATCAAAGAAGGCAGTAACCAGCCACAGGCCCATATTTTTCTTATCATTCATAATCTCAGAAAAGGAGAAACATAGGCTCAGAAAAGGAGAGGCCTCTGAATTTATGTTAGTCCCCTAAAAGAACTCTAATTGGCCTTAGTGGCATAATGAGGTCACTGCAGATCAGTCCACATCCAGAGAATCCATGGTACTTGCCACATGAAAACACCACTAAAACCACAGGGAACTGGGGAGATGTAGTTCCCAAAAAGAAAAGAAGCTTAGCAGACAGATAAAAAAAGTAATTGATAAATGTTACAGCTAGAAATGGAAGAAGGTAATCTTTGTAGAGCATCCATTGTATGTTGGCTGTTATTCTGGAAGGTGTACATATTCTCACTCATGTAATTCTTTTTTTTTTTTCTAAGATTTTATTTATTTATTTGACAGAGATAGAGACAGCCAGAGAGAGAGGGAACACAAGCAGGGGGAGTGGGAGAGGAAGAAGCAGGCTCATAGCGGAGGAGCCTGATGTGGGGCTCGATCCCATAACGCCAGGATCACGCCCTGAGCTGAAGGCAGACGCTTAACCGCTGTGCCACCCAGGCGCCCCTCACTCATGTAATTCTTATAACAACCTTAGGTTATAGGATTAGTGACCTTAGGAACATGTTCACAAAATTAGACAGGGTAGACTAAAAGTGGAAGCTATGTCTTCTACATGTGCACCTCACAGAACTGGGGAATGGGTGGGGACTTACTATACTGTTGTTGGCTGGTGATAATAATGATGGCAACCCTTTACTCTCATGGGGGAGGTTCCATGATAGGTACTTTGCACGCATCATAGGTCACATGTAATTTTCATGACATGCTCTTGAGCATAGTCTTATTTCAGAGAGCCTCGGGATCTTGCCCAAAGACGTAAAAGCCTGAACCAGGTTTTACATCCAGGTTTGTGACTCTTGAAGGGTCAGGAGGATTGTTTTATCTTTGGCTCTTTTTTTTTTTCCTCCCCAACTTGAGTCTGTTAACAACACAGCAATAACAAAAACAACAAATTCATATATGGAGACATAAACCTGAATGGTTGCATAGTGTCCAGAAAGAAACACATCTTCTGCCTATGGTCATTAGCTGCGTGCACAGAGACAGGATGACAGGAAGGATGCATTCCTGGGGCATGGACTTCGTGAAGAATGAGTCAGAAGTAGGCAAAAGAAACATTGAAGCACCCTAATTGCTTTGAATTTGACCTGATTCTGTCCTTGTAGATTTTTCTATGAAGAATTAGGTACTGTATGAACAAAAAACCAATACTGTCACCAAAAAACAGCATGTCCCCTATTATCTTCTCATCTAGGTCACTATCTCTTTACAGTTTGATAAGGCCAAAGAAGTTAAGTTACTGATTTTTTGTTTTTAGTTTTTCCTTCTAACATGCTTTAGGCCCAAGTTGACTTCTTTCTGGAGTGCTTGACTTGGGCTTACAAAACTGCGGTTAATCCCACACAGTAAACCCTTCCAACGTCAGGGCGTTCCTCAGATAGCCTAAGACCAAGGGAAGCTGAGTTATGTTTACAACTACAACTAGATGAGTTTTAAAAGTTAAGCCTTCAGGAGCCTCTGTGGCATCCAGTAATAATAGTCTAGAATTTTATTCTAAATAAAGCATAATATAATTAGGTTGGGATGTTTCCTGAACATTAGATCACGTCTTCTTCCTTAAACCAAATTGGCGTTACGTTTGTTGATCAATGTCCATAGACCGATATGCGATCACGGTGAGTTCCATGCTCTGTGAAAAACTGCTTGTATTTTCTTCTTGGCCTGATATTAAAATGAAACCGGTAATTCTTACTGTATTTGAAAAAAAAAATCACATTGTGACATTCAGCAATAACATAATTGTTACTTTTTGTGACTAAATGATATTGCTTTTTTGATGTTCCACCTACTCATCATTTCAGTGTTCACAGTTCTAGAGAGGAATTGAAATCTTTTTCTTGCTGTTTAAAGGGAACATAATGTTCAACAAATACAAAAAGGGTAATAAAGGCATCTGGACTGACAAAGATGCTCCAGAAAGTTTACTCCCAGGGTTGGTGTACACTTAGGCTGAGATGGATAGCTCTTGAGAGTAGGTTAACATTTTTCTAAATGTACTTGGCTTGTAAAGTCATCTTGGTCTCTTCTGCACTGGTCAGTCTTGTCCCTCATGTACGTAGGACACCTGTAGTCATTTAAAACACCCACGTCACCTGAGAACCTTGTGAAAATTTGGATTCAGATTCAGTAGGTCTGGGTTGGGGCTTGAGATTCTGCATTTCTAAAACTCTCTCAGGTGATGTCAGTGCTGCTGGTGTGTGGACCACACTTGGAGTAATAGTGATCTAGATTGTACTCCATGTTAGAGAGAGAACGGTGCCTGTGAATCTTGTTGAGATCTACCTAGTATCTCACAAACCTGATGATGTGACTGGTACCCAGTAGATTCTCAGTATATATTTGTTGGATGAATGAGAAAACTCCCTGCGTCTAAGTTTACTATCAATTGTAGCAGACACATCCTAGAAAAACTCAGAAATAAGTAAAGAAAAGGGGAAAAAAAGATACCAAAGCAAAGATAAATGAATTTAAGTCTTCCCACCTGATTTTCATTTTCATTGCTGTAGTCCAGCACCTGTGCTAATACTTATGGCTGGTTTAAGAATCAGCAGGTGGGCCTGTTGGGTTGATGGCTACTAGGGATTCAGTTCCAGTGGTTTATTTATTAATTGCCCGTCAAATACCTATTTTACATCTTTTGAATGATAAATGTAAAATAGTCTTGGGTATGAATCTTTAAGTAGGAGTTATGATCTGCAATTGATGTATAAAATTTTTATAAGTATTATTTTATGAAGGTGTGGAAAGAAGTGATTTGAAAGATATTCAATTCAGATATTTTTTTCTAACTAATAAGGACTGAGCAAACACATTTCAGCTGTTTTTTCCCCGTCCTGAAACTTTATGTCCCACATTCTTACGGTCCTTAATGAAAATACGGTATAAAAGCAAAAACAATTTCATGGTTGTCCTATCTCAAGACTACTTGCAAAATGTTACCTGAGACATGGAGTGGTAGGTTCTGAGAGCATATGTTCTTTCACTGCTCTGAGCTCAGAGCAGGCTGTCAGTAGACCACTTTTGAGTTACAGAAGCCAACAAGGTGATCTGGATATTTAAGCACCTAATTATTTTAAATGGAGGGTAATGATGGTAAGTTTTCCCTTGAAGAATCCAAATCACTGTTTTGATTTTTCACTTTAGTCTATAACCCTGATCTTAATGTGGTCATTAAAATCCTAATTTTGTAAATTTATTTTATTTTTTTAAGAATTGACTTCTAGGGGAATAATACTGGAAAAATCAAATTAAATAGAATACTTTGCTGTAGGACTTCCCCAGAGCCATTAATGCTAATGTGTGTAGGGGATCCCCAGTAAGCATTTCTCAAACTTATTTGACCCTGCAACGCCCTTTTCACAGAGCTTTTGTGTTCTGTGGATTTTGGGAAAAGCTGTTCTTTGTTGTATTTCACTTTCTCCATCTCCAAGGAAGGCCCACAATGATCTGCTTTGAGAGTTTGCTTATTTGTGGAACATAATCAAAATGAATACTTGAAAGTCACTACATAAATTATTTTAAAGTATCAGTGGTAAGTAACATGTGAAAATGTTCAGATGAAGAAGACTCTGGTAATTGGGAGTAAATATTGCTCTACCTTCTGAAACTTCACTTTTCAGGATGTTACAGCATTATGTCTTCACTCTAGATCAGTGCTTAGAGTTCTTGAGATGTGCAGTTAGCATCAGTTTTGAAGGGTAACATATACCACGTTGAGCCATATTAGGAACTGTGCGGTGGTTGCCTTCCATAGTTCTTTTTTTTTTTTTTTAAAGATTTTTTTATTTATTTATGTGACAGAGAGACAGCCAGCGAGAGAGGGAACACAAGCAGGGGGAGTGGGAGAGGAAGAAGAGGGCTCCCAGCGGAGGAGCCTGATGTGGGACTCGATCCCGGAACGCCGGGATCACACCCTGAGCCGAAGGCAGACGCTTAATGACTGCGCTACCCAGGCGCCCCAGCCTTCCATAGTTCTTAAATATAGAAGTTTATAGTAATTCATCTTAGTTTTAGAGATTTGAAAAAAAAGAAAAAGATGAAATTTCTTCTCCCTGAATTCCTCAAACTGAGGCAGTAGATGAAATTTCTTCTCCCTGAATTCCTCAAACTGAGGCAGTAGAGCAGCCGTGACTATGGCAATCATTTTATTTACCTTTATATTTCACACTTGGATTTTCTTACATCATTTTCTGCCTCAGCATTTTGAGTATCTTCTTGGACACAGTCAATACACCATCTGATATATCTATGTATTTTGTATCTATTCTCTGTAGATCTTAATGATATTATCCTATTTCCTTTGCTCTATGCTCAGGATTTCAGGTATGAGTTCTCTTGTCCTTAAACTGGACTTCTTAAAGAACAGAAACATAAACAAGGACAGGAAAAAAATAGATCATTATTTAAGTGATTTCCACAACACCTTTCTTTTTTTTTAGTATTTTGGGATACCTGTGGCTAAAGGGAAAAAAAGCTTGTGAGGATAAAGAAAAGTTGGTTAATTTAAGGAAATCAGTAAAGTTAAAAATACTATTTTTAAAATGTGTTTCACTATTTGGTGAAATTTTAACTCAGACGCATATCAGTCAAGATAATTTTTTTATGTTACACAACTTTCTGTCTTAACCCTGTTCTGATCTTTCTTTAGCAGTGTGTAATTTTTTAAAGTGTGGTAAAAAGCTCTTTCTAACCCAGTTAGAAGCCGGTGATTGTGGTCATTGCTAACTAAAGCCTCAGGATTTGACTGAGGGGAAAACTGAGGGTAATCCCCCCCACCCCACCATGTGATTGAGACCTGAAATTCTAAGTGTATCAAAAATTAAGATATAGGACACGAGGACCACAAACCATATTGCACACACACACGTCTTTATACATGTATACGTGTGCATACATACATACATCTGAATATGCTCACTTGAGACTTGGGTCTGAAATCCTAGAAGATTTTGTATTAGAATAGCAGAGGTGTAGGCCTTTCCTTTTACACTTAACTACAGTTAAACTCTTGTAAACGTTGTTCTTAGATCTTTATAAATGCTGAAAGATTGTATCTCAAAAAGAGGAAATCTCTGTCATATTGATTAGAGTTTTAATTGATAAATATCTTTTTGTATGTTTTAAAGTAATAATATAATCTTAAGGCTTTCATGGGGATAAATACAAGTGTTAATAGCGGGTATATCTGGGTGATGGGATTGTGTGCAGTCATAATTATCTACATAGCTTTTCAAGTTTCTATAGTGAGTATGTCCTTTTTTCTCTTCTTTTTTTTTTTTTTTTTTTTTTAGATTTTATTTATTTATTTGACAGAGAGAGAGAGCACACAAGCAGGGGGAGTGGCAGGCAGAGGGAGAGGGAGAAGCTGGCTCACCCCAGAGCAGGGAGCCCGATGTGGGGCTTGATCCCAGAGTCCTGGGCTCATGACCTGAGCCGAAGGCAGATGCTTAACCGACTGAGCCACCCCTATAGTGAGCATGTGTTAATTTTATAATCAGAAAAAAATGTTGATTTAAAATGACTGCCATTTATTTAAGAAGGCTCTTATGAATGTTTAGAAGTTCTTTTTCTGCATCCATTTTATTATTGCTGCTCTTTTTATCTACAGAGTTCTCATAGTTCAGAATGCAAAGGAGTCACTACAGATGCCTCCCTACATTCATCAGCTTGGGCTGGTATAACAAAATACCACTTCTGGGTGGCTTAAAAAACAAAAATGCATTTTCTCACAGTTCTGGAGTCTGGAAGTCCCAGATCAGGGTGAGATCAGGGTTGGGTTCTGGTGAGAGCTCTTTTCCTGGCTCGCAGATGGCCACCTTCTTGCTGTGTCCTCATATGGCAGAGAGCAAGAGATAATAAAGAAGCTCTCTAGTGTCTCTCCTTATGAGTGTCTGTTCTTCACCTTCATGACCCCATGTAACCCTGATCATCTCCTAAAGGCCTCATCTCCAAATACCATCACATCTCCATCAAATTAGAGGTTAGAGCTTCAACATAGGAATTTTGGAGGCATGCAGACATTTAGTCCGTGATACTCCTTTCACTCAAACTGGCAGTTTACAGGATTTCTAGAAATTGCATCTAGAATAGAAAAAGATGAATAATGGTTATCTCTTGATGGTAGGATTAGAGAGGATTTTCTCAATTTTCTAGGAATTTAAGGTGCATTACTTTTATAACTGGAAAAAGTAAAATAAATATTATTTTTAAAGGGAAATGAAATGCTAGAGCATATGACATTCCATAATAATGTTGTGGATTTCAAAATCTTTTTATTTCATCTTCTTGAGGTTTTTCAGAGAGTTAATAAAAATGTCTTCAGCGCTTGGATGTTCACATGTAGTGTCACTCAATAAGAAGTTGTTTCTCCTCATTTTCCTCCATTTAATGATGATGACAATGTTAAATGATAATTGTAATGATTATTATATTGCCCCATGAGACATGCCATCGACCACATAATATAGGAAATTAAAATGGAAAATAGCCACAAAAGCAGGACAGATGTATTTGTTGAGAAGTTTTTCCTATGAGTTAGTTATAAATAGAATAGGCCATTAATTATCTTTACTTTTGGAACTCTTTAGTCTTCCAGATTTCTGATAATGAGTTGGTAAAAAAAGAAAAATGAGTTAGTGGTTTGTTTTTCATTAACATTCAATTACAAATGTAATATCAGCTCTTCGGATCTATACAATAAATGGACAGGTACGTGGTGTCAGGGAGGAAACTTACAGTCAAACTTTCATTGTGTCTTATTCCAAAGACTGGTTGAAGTTTAACACATCCTTTTTTTCCCCTATAAAAGTCTCTCTCTTCTCTTCTTTTTAATGCATCATTTCTTACTATGCTCTATCTTGTGTGTAGAGTCTGTCATTTCCTTAAAAAATTCTCTATTTTATTTCCCCCTCAATCCCACATTTGAGTGTAGTATTTCTAGTTTTTTCAACTCTGAAAGTCAGTAGATTAGAAATGCCCTGCAAGGTAGAAATGTTTTTTGTCACGCAGGGAGCTGCTTGCCAAATAAATCATGACATTGTGATATATTATTTCCAGTTGCTGTGAATTTTCAATATTTAGTGTATCAGTCATACTAAGTCAAGATTCAGTTATTTAATTTCATTGATGTCTGTATTCTAGATGAGAGTCCTTTTCCTCATTAGTAGATTTTAATTTCCTTGTCTCTCAGAGTCAAATTCCAAGCATGCCTTATAAAACCAGGCACAGAGTATACACATGAACAAACTATCTTTGTGTTTACAAGTAGACTGGAAATTGTACGCTGGTACACTTTATCTGAAATTACAAATTTGTCCACTTAAATGGTGTTTTTTTTAACACTTTAGATCACTTTTGTCACTGTTGCTTTGGTAATTTGATTGCCAGATATTAGCAAACATATCTAGGCAACTCTCCATATTGTATGGTCACATGATCTTTATTGGGAGCTTAAAAAATAATCTCGCAAATGATCCTCATGAGTGAAAAACATAAATTGTTCTGAATTCAGGGTTATGTCTATACCATAGTTAATGTATTACTACCCAAATTATTTTCTGGAATTCTGTTTTGATGATACTGAAAAAACAATTTTTTTTTTTTTTAACAACAGGACACAAAAATCGCTTCATTGGAGCGAAACATAAGGGATCTAGAGGATGAGATCCAGATGTTAAAAGCCAATGGTGTGCTGAACACTGAGGACCGCGAGGAAGAGATCAAACAAATAGAGGTTTACAAAAGTCACTCCAAGTTCATGAAAACCAAGGTATGGTCCAAAGTTATAAACTTTTATAATCTTAATGTGACTGGAAAGTTATAGTTTACATATATACTTTCCCCAAATACCCACATAACCTGTTTTATGTGATATCGTGAAATATATGGACAATAAAGAAGAACATAGAAGATTTTTCGTTCAGAAGCATAGATTCCAAAAAGAGATCAGGGAACATCTTTGGTTGAATTTCTACTTACTAAGGTGCTCAAGATTTTCTAATCCGTAAGTTTGGTGTCTTGGGAGTTAACATTTATTTTTAATAGTCTCCTCTCTTCCAAATTTCCTGAGTTTTCATAAGCTTGCTATTTTGTGAAGTTTTTATCATTGCCAAATTTTGGCCCATCCTTAAGAAGATGACTGTCTCCAAAGGTGTTGATCTTAGAAGCCAATTTAACTGATTTCAATGGTATCAAGACATTTTAGTTTTAGCATAGTGTTTAAGGTAGAACTGACTTTGCATTCCAGTATTACTATTTGTTTAAATTATTCAGCTTCTTTAAGCCTCAGTTTTTTCATCCACGAAATAGGCATAGGAAAAAGGAAAGCACCTTCATCATTGGGTTGCTTTGACAATTCCAAGAGATTATGCATTTAAAACACTTGGCCCCTGACTGATGTCTAGGAAGCATTCAATAAATGTCAGGCATTGTTATTGATAGTGTTATCATTATTTTTGTATTAGTATTATTTTAAAATACTTTATTTGTTTATTTGAGAGAGAATAGAGAGAGCATGAATGTGGGGAGAATCAGAGGGAGAGGGAGAAGCAGACACCCTGCTGAGCAGGGAGCCCGACAAGGGGCTCCATCCTAGGACCCTGAGATCATGACCTGAGCCAAAGGCTTAACTGACTGAGCCACCCAGGCACCCTGATAGTGTTATTATTATTATTGGTATCTGTTGCTATGGAATATTTATAAAATACAATTATATTAACCTGTTCCATTAATTTATATTGGTATTGCCAGTTTTGAAGAATTTGGTTTATTACTTTTCAGAATTAAATTTTGGGCTACAAATGAACTGAATGCATAAATATCTATTATTTTTACACATGCATAAATATTAAATTTATGAATAGCCCCAAGTAGGTCTTTTGAGACTTTGAGATGCTTTTATTTATTCCTGGATTTAAACTGTTTTGCTTATGAAATAATAACCACACCAATTAAAATTTTTTTTTCTTTTTTCTACCATGTACTCTTAAACACCCCTGTTCTTGTTCTAAGTTTTACTTTTGTTTATTGCCTTATAAAATGCAGCAGAGTTAAGAGTAGTGCAGACTTCTGTGAAGAACCAGTGGAAGTGGAGAGAAAAAAAAATTTTAATGATGGTATGATTTTTATCATTGTGAAATACATGCATACTCATTGCAGAGAATTTGCAAATTACAGAGAGGAAATAATATGTAGCATTTCACCATGTCTGCGTGTGCATGTATGTGCATTTCTCTAGAGACAAAACAAAAATTTTACTTACTTCTGCCAACTTTACATTTGTAAGTTGACGTTGAGATTATGACAAAAGTTTTGATGAAGGAGTGGAGGGAGATCTGAGGAGAATGTCCAGTGGATTTAAATGTAACCCCTTTCTTTCAAGGAGTTTCACAAAATGCAGAATGGGCTTCCCTGTGCAGCCCTCTCTCCTAGTTTCTTTTTTTCAGTCCTTCCCTTTCAGAGAGTTGAGCTGGGATATAGCAAGCCCAGTGGTAGGGTGGCCTGTTGACCAAAGAATGACCATTCACTCTGGGATTGAAGCTATGAAGATAAGTGTGAACTCATAACTTTTGGGCAAAATTATTTTTTTGGCTTAAACTTTTCCTCCCCATCCTGTCATTCAACAGTAGGAGATAGTTTAAGCCACTTTTACAACTAAAAATGCCGTGAAATTTGTTTAGGTAAATAAAACATGTATATGGTCTTCAGCAAGCAGGCCTTTATTAGTCCACAGGTATCTGAGAGACCATTGGTCCTTGAGTTGGTTTTAACTTTTAATGTCTGGTTACTTTTTAGGATTCCCAAAGTGGTCAGGTCAGAAGGATGTTTGAGGAGAGAAATGGAGTAAGGTGGAAAGAGTGTAGGCTGACACATCAAGTGGACTCTGGCAGATCTCTAGCCTGCCTTTGCTAGTTGCGTGGTCTTGAGGAGTAACTTATGTCACTCAACCATTTTGCTCTTCTATAAAATGGGGCAGCACCACAAACCTTAGAGGGAGAAGGCTTAAATGAAATAATGTAATTAAAACGCTTGGTTCAAAAAAGTAGCTAATAATTATCCCCATTATTATTGAAGAAGTATAACCTAATAATAATAATAAATGTCATATTTGACTTGACTAATGGGGAAAATGGATTTCTAAGAATACAAATAAAAATAAGATTTTATAATGTCATGCAGAAATCCCTTATAGCTTGATAAAAGATAGCTAAAAAGTATTAGTATGAGTTAGTTTTTTATATTTTCTCCATTGAAAGAATGTTCTTATTGGATTAACTCTTAACATTTTTGTTTATACTTCATATCATTACTTCAACTGCTTATTTTTCTTGTTTCTACTTTGAGAGGGGAGCATGGGTATGGTCGAACAGGTCTATTAAGACGTAGCTATTGCTAAGCATCTAGTGCTGAGTGCTTGTGTTTTGTGCTTTGTGGAATGCTGGAGCCTGTGTGAACTGATTCCAGTCGGGTGAATCACTTGTCATGGAATTCATTAAATTTTAGAGGCATGGATTGATATCCTCTAAAATTGGATTATTAGCATAGTTCATGGTCTATTGTGGCCTATTTTTTTTTTTTAAAGATTTTATTTATTTATTTGACAGAGAGAGAGAGAACAAGCACGGGGAGCTCCCTGGTGAGCAGGGAGCCTGATGTGGGGCTTCATCCCAGGACCCTGGGATCATGACCTGAGCCAAAGGCAGACACTTAACTGACTGAGCCACCCAAGCGCCCCTGGGTAACTTTTCTACAAGATTTATATGAATATGTTGCTTGTCAGCATTATCACAGATACCTGAAGGGTTAATTTTTGCACTAGTTGGTTAAACACATGGACAGAACAATTGTCATCATTACAGTCTCTTGAACTCTTTCATTTACACAGAGTTGTATGGATAAAGCTTTCAGTGGTGGATTTTTGAGCTCTGTGGTTCCCAAAGACTTTCTAAACCTTGGTTTTAGCACATGACATGGAGCCTAGCTACTGAGGGGCTCTAAAAGTAGTGCATATTCAAAATGTTTTCTCACTTCAAAGCCAATACTGACCACATAGTTGGGAAAGTAAGAAATGTCCTAGAAAAACTACCCTGAAGATTTAATGAGAGGAGAGTTCACTTCTGGCTGGAGTAATGCAAGTGGTTTATGTTTAGTTAGTGTTCTTTGTCTAAATAACCAGATTGGCAAAATAGCAATGACAAGTCTGGTGAAGAATGCAAATTCAAATCAGTGACTGAGCAAACCTAAAAGGATAAGTAAAAATACCATCCCACCCCAACTCCACACAGAGGAGGAAGTGGGAAGAACCCAGCCTATGTGAAATGGCAGGTTTTCCAAAAAAGGAAAGAAATGTTAAATTTTAATTGTGAACACCTAGAGGCTCTAAAGCTTACCTGGGTGAAATGGAAATGTAATTGTGAAACTAAGGGGTTTAGTGAGGCAGTGATAGAAATGGAAATCAGAAAGTGACTTTGGATCCCAACTAGCAAAAAATGCAGGCATAGTTGACTTTAGAAACTGTTGTCTTAACAGTTTATAAAGACTCAGCGTCCTGGTAGAACATTTCAGAAATTCTTCTGAGATGCTCCATAAGGAGGGGAGTGGAATTCTGGGAACCAAATCTGAAATTACACCTAAATGTTGTTACTACTTCTTGCTGTTTGTAATGAATATGTAGAAAGCTTTTAAAAGTGGCCAGAGAACTTTTTTTTTACCTGGTGTTTTAGAGAAGCACCTTTAGAATAATAACTGTTTGCAAAGGCAGCAGCCTTGGAGGTGCTCTTTGATCTGATTATTTCTTAATAAGATCTAAAATGAGTTCTATCATGATTCTTTGGAATTTTAGTACTTTTAAATAAAAAAATAAGATAAAAAAATTCAACTTCATCATGAAAAAAAAGCTCCTAAAATTGGATAAACACATATTTACATTCTCATTTGACTTTTTTGGGGGAAATTTTAGTTGAAAATTGTTTTTATAACCCATTGTTGATAAAATCGACTCAGCATTTGATTGCTGTTCATTAACAGGGCATGACCTCAAATCAATCTCAATCTCAATATATAGTTGTTGCTCCAAGTAGGTAATAAAGGCAGGGGTGCTTGGGTAACGCAGTCGTTAAGTGTCTGCCTTCGGCTCAGGGCATGATCCCGGCGTTCTGGGATCGAGCCCCACATCAGGCTCCTCTGCTGGGAGCCTGCTTCTTCCTCTCCCACTCCCCCTGCTTGTGTTCCCTCTCTTGCTGGCTGTCTCTCTGTCAAATAAATAAATAAAATCTTTAAGGAAAAAAAAAAAGTAGGTAATAAAGGTAGCTAATAATAATTCTTGTATACAAACTCATTTTTAGATATAGAAGTATGTTGAAATAGGTAATTTTAAATGTTTCAATGAAAATTTGACATAGAAACAATGTTGTGGAATGTAAAGGGAGTGCTGCTTGCGTTAATTACTAAAATGTGGAAAGCATGTAAGTTGGAGGGAAAGGAAATAGCCATGTGAAATGGCATGCACTTCCATTTTGATGCTGAGCAGATGACTACGACTGGTAGAGCCTCTTGAAAGCTTTGTGATTAAATTAAGTAGAAGTGAAGAAAGACCCAAATTGTTTTTATAAATATGATGTCATAGAAAAACCATGACATAACATGTTTTTAGAGGTGGAAAGTAAATTGCAAAAATGTAAAAGTACAGTTTAGAGTCTCAACTTGTGCGAAGGCACAGATAGCAGACACAGTTGGCCAGGATGGAAATCCCTGCATCTTGAAGCCCTTTGGCACATGCACGTTTTCCCTGAGAACTGAGACTCAGCCCTGAAAACTTAGAGGACTCAGACTGTGTGGACAGAATCTACGAGGCTAAGAATTACCTTCAGGAGCACTGTTAAGCCTTTAAGAATGGATTGTACCATGTAAATAATTGTTTTTCTCTAGGGAAAGAATGATGGCATCCCCTGTTCTATATGAGGCTTTGTTCCTAGTGTAACACGTTTTTCATCTACTGATCTCAGTACTTCTGGATTAGTCACTCCCTCTGTTTTAGGAGTTTGCCAAAGACACCACTCTGCTGTCTTAGATCTCCTCTTTTATTCTGAATTTGTAACACATTTTCTTATTAACCTCTGAAGGATTACAAACCTCATAACCCAAACTGCATGATAATAAGCATATCACTTTCTAGACATGAGGGCCATATCTGCAGTGAAAAAGAAGCTGTTTTCCTTGGCAAGGGAGTGTTTTCAGGGTGTTGGTTGTGTCACAGACGTAAGTGGTGGAAGAACTTTCAGACGAGATGAAGTGTTCCTGATGTCCACATGGACTTTATATAAAGCGTGTGATGTAATTCTGATTGGCTTTTCTTCTTGCCATCACCGAGACAGACCTTCCCCAGCCTCAGTTCTCATGTATGTTCGATTGCATCACTTTCCATTTTTATTGAGTTTATGGCTATAAAAGGAGCAAAAGGCATATTTTTATGGAAGAATATGATTTTCTACCCTGTAACTATATTCCCCTTAGAAAAGCCCTTTTCTGTTATTGTCTGCATAAAATATTTATTTAAAATTTACCTCATGGTAATGATAGTCTGAAAGCTATTTAAAGCAACTGTCTATTTAATATTTATAGACTGAAATAGTTTTATCATTATCAATCTATTTTTATTGAATAAAGTAGGTGTATGTAGAACTTGTCATGTTTTCCTTCCTATTAAATACCATTCTGTTGATCAAGTTAATTTCATTCAAATTCCTCTCTCAATACCCCATTCCCACACTAGATTTCTACTCTGATACTTGTAGAAGTTAGCTCAAATCTTTTTTTTTATACTGTAAACATCATCTTTGCTTAGGCATGTAAAGTTCAAAGTTTTTTTTAGCTTTATTTTAAGATGAATCAGTTTCATATGTGGAATCAATTCTATTCTGTGCTGGCAGCAACAACTGCCTGTGATTTAGAACCATACATACCCCATGTGAAGAATGCTGATCTTGATGATCACAACAGATTTTGTTTCTTTTATAATTTTAGTCAATCCTAATCCAGATTTTCCCTCTTTTTATTTATACTCTGTTCTTGTTGTATGAGAGAGAGAACTTTTATTATAGGTAAAAATGATCATAGATTCATGATTCATTAAATTATAAAGAAGAAATGTGTTTCATGGATTTCATATACCTGATCATTGCCACCATCTGTTCACACATACCCATAGCATATTGATAGTCCATCACAACTCTTTTTCAGTGCATCTTTAAGCATACTCAGAATCCTTCTCAAGGCTGCCAGTCACTACCAAATCTTTAAATTTGGCAAGCAAGGTGAAACCTATTTCTCCCCTGCTGTAGTCTGACTTCATCCTGCAAATGGGATTCCACCTCAGTCTTTCTAGTGAATTGCACAACACGAACAGTTCTGAAAAAGGGGGTCCTATTTCTTTGTAAGCATCCGACTCTGTTCATTCCCAGCAGCTATTGTCAGTAGCTTGGTTCTTGTTTAAGCTGGATTTAGTTGTTGAAAAGAACAAAAAATCCTGGATAAAATTTATTTTCAAAACATATATTTTGGGGCGCCTGGGTGGCTCAGTCGTTAAGCATCTGCCTTCAGCTCAGGGCCTGATCCTAGGGTCCTGGGATCAAGCCCCGCATCTGGCTCCCTGCTCTGCTGGGAGCCTGTTTCTTCCTCTCACTCCCCCTGCTTGTGTTCCCTCTTTCGCTGGCTCTCTCTCTCTGTCAAATAAATAAATAAAATCTTAAAAAAAAAACCCACATATTTTCAAATGTACTTATGAACTGTCAAGTTAGAAAAAATCTCAAGGGACAAAACTAAGCCAAAGCAAGGGGCTGGAGTGCTAATAGAGCGCTGGTTCTATGTTCCTGTTGGCATTTTCTAGACAGGTGAACTTGGGCATTAATTTCTACGGTCATGGGGACATTGAGGGAAAGAGATGGAAGCCTGAGTCTGTTCAAGATGAAGAGTCAAGTAGGAATTCCACTACCACTACCACAATTAAGCTGGGATCCCAGAGAGCCACACTCTTAGTACAAGGGTAAACTAAATACCTCCCCATTGTACTTTCCTCCCACCTAGACTAGGGGAATCCAGGGAAAACTATCTATTTTAAAACTTTGAGCCAAGTGAAAGGTAAAAAGAACCCTAGCTTTGAGAATCCCTAACTGCAGTTGGCTCTTGCACAGATGTGCAGTGTAAGGTGATCCAAAAACTTCACGTAGAGAATGGAAGTTAAAGGGGTCCTTGGTTGATAATGCCCCAGGTATTGGTAGAGACAAATGCTCCGAAGGGCCACATGTTCAACTTAAACCTCAAAGTTTTTCTCCAAAGTTCCAAGAAACATGAGCACACAGAAATTTTTTTTTTTTTTTAAATCACAAAACTTGAAAGAAATCAAGCTACCGTAATTGATAGCTGGTAGAAAGAACAAACAGCAGAAGTGGAAGGCAAGGACTTCAGAAGTGGGAATTTCAAGACAAACACTTTGAAATAAGTATGTTTATTTTAATATGTTTAAATAAATAAAACGGGATTGAAACTATGAATAAAGGTCAAGAAACTATAAAAATGCTAAGCATATTTAAAGAGAACCAAAAAAGTGTCTAGAAATGGGAAAATATGCTGTATGGTGACTAACATAATATAATAAAAAACATTAAAAAAAAGGAAAATATAAAAATGGAAATTTAAGTTTAGTAAATAGGTTTAACTCCAGGGTGATCATAGCAGAAAAGACATGTAATGAACTAGAAAACAGAGTAGAATAAAGTAAATAAAAGATAAAAAGATGAAATACACGAAAGATAAATTAAGATACATAGAAGACAGGATAAAAAGATCTGGCATATGTCTAATCAGAGTTCTGGAGGGAAGGAGAGATGGGGAGTGGGGACAGAGTCCCTGCACTGAAGCCATATTTGAAGAGCAGGAAGCTGAGAATTTTCCAAAACTTCTGGAGGTACCAGTCCATAAACTCAGGAAGCTCAGAATACCCCAAAGAGGATAAATAGAAAGAAATTTGTCTGTTTACATGGGAGTAAAGCCATCAAATCTCAGAGGCAAAGAAAAAGTTTTAAAAAGTAGAACATCTGTCTGAAGAAGATGTAGGAATGGCTAATGAGTATATGGAAAGATGCTTAATATCATTAAGAAATCAAAACTACAATGAGATATTCTTCACACACGCTGGAATGGCTATAATTAAAAAGACATAGTAAAAGGGGCATCTGGGTGGCTCAGTCGTTAAACGTCTGCCTTCCGCTCAGGTCGTGATCCCAGAACCCTGGGATTGAGCTCCATGTCCCATGTCAGGCTCCCTGCTCAGCGGGAAGCCTGCTTCTCCCTTTCACACTTTCCCTGCTTATGTACCCTCTCTCGCTGTCTCTCTCTGTGTCAGATAAATAAAATCTTAAAAAAAAAAAAAGACATAATAACAAGTGTTGCTGAGAGTATGAAGAAATTAGAACCCTCATATATTGTTAGTGGGAATGTAAAATGGTACAGTCATTTTGGAAAACATATCATATGGTCTAGCAATTCCATCTCTCTCTCTCTCTCTCTCTCTCTCTCTCTCTATCTATCTCCAAGAGAAATAAAAACGTTATATCCACAGAGACTTGCATAGCAGTGTTCTTAGGAGCATTATTCATAATAGCCAGAACATGGAAATGACCTGAGTGTCCCTTAGCTGGTGAATGGATAGACAAAATGTAGCATATTTATTCAGTGTAGTATTACTCAACAATAAAAAGGAATGCAGTACTGACACGTATTACAACATGGATGAACCTTGAAACATTGTGCTATGTGAGAGAAGCCAGTCACAAAGTATGTGTATTTTAAGATTCCATTTATATAAAATTCCCAGAATAGACAGAAAGTAGATTATTAATTACCTATGGTTGGGGGTAGAGGATGGGGAATATGAAGAATGACTTCTAATTGTTACAATGTTTCATTTTGAGATGATGAAAATGCTCTAAAGTTTGATTATGATGATGGTTGCACAATTCTGTGAATATACTAAAAACCATCAACTGTACTCTTTAAGCAGCTGAATTGTATGGCATATAAATTATATTTCAATAAAGCTATTTAAAAAGGCAGCTAATGGAAAAAAGTCCCCTTACCTATGAAGGAATGAATTTGGAGTGATAGCTTGACTTCTTAATAGCTTCTGTTAGCCAGAAGATGGCTGAGAAAAATATCTCTTATCCTAGAAAATTACTTTTAATACTGAACAACAATATTTTAAAAAAATGAAGTTGAGATATTTTTAGACAAAAATTGAGTTTGCCACCAACAAAATCCTACTAAAAAATTTAAATGATGCATTTTAGGCAAAAGGAGATTTCTGACAGTGTGTGAGATGCAGGAATGAATAGCAAACAAAGCTAGTGACAAATGGGGGAGTAAATTTAAAACGTGGACTGTAAAAAAGTAATGATGAGTTAAAAACAAAACAGGGAAGAACTGGAATAAATGACAATAATGTGTATGTCAAGGGGATGATGGTTGAACTTAAAGTGTCTCAAGATCCTTCTGTTATTCAGAAAGAATGTAAACATATATTGACTTTAGACTTAGGTAAATTAAACATGTAAGCATGCTATACTTTCTAGGGTAGTAACCTAAAGATTAGAAATAAGTGAAATAAACATAAATATAAATAAAAGTATAACTTTTAAATGAGTAGAGGCAAAAAATAGGATAGGAAAAAAATCATTCAAAAGGCAAGGAGGAAAAGAGAAGAAATGGAAAGGGCAGTACATTTAGAAAGCACAAGGTAAGATGGTTGAAATAGAATCACATATATCTGTAATGATAATAAATGCTCCATGTAATTTTATCAGACGGGATGAAAGAATCTGGGTATATGCTATTTACAAGAGACATCTACAACATAAAGTAAATGATACATTGAAAGTGAAAAAAGACACACCAGCCAAATATTAACTGTGAGAAAGCTGTTGTAGACTTTATGGCAAGGAAACCATTTTCAAGCCAATAAATATAGACTGTTACACTCAGTAATTTTAGGATACATATTCTTTTCTAGCACACAGTATACAAAGTACATTTATGGTAACTGATCACATACTCTGTCATAAAGCAAGACACACCAATTTCAAATGATTAGTATCAAACAGACCTTATTCTCTGTTCACAAAGCAAACAAGCAAGATGAAACATGAAGATAACTAGGAAACATCCATGTATTTGTATAATAAGAAGCATACTTCTAAATTATTTGTGAGTTGAAGAATAAATAATAATGGAAATCAGAAAATATTTACGACTGAATAATAATGTCAGTACTACATATCAAACTAGTGGCATCAAGCTAAGATGATATTGACAGGGACATTTATAGTCTTAAGACATATATATGGAAAGAAAAAAGGGTGAAAATTAGTGAGATGAGTATCCAACTTACAAAGTTAGGAAAAGAAAATAGAATAAAACCAAAGAAAGTAGTAGGAAGGAAATAATTTAAAAAATAAGAGCACAAATTAATGAAATAGAAAATAAGAATGTTAGATGATCAACACAGCCACAAATTGGCTCTTGGAAGAGATTATTTAACATGACATGCCTCTGTTGAGCCTCATCAAGGAAAAGAGAATAAAATTAAACAATATTAGGAATGAAATAGAAGACAGTCATAGATGCCATAGGTATTGAAAGATAAATGGGTTTTATGAAAATTTCCTGCTGAGTAAAGTTGAATATTTAGATAAAATGAAAAATTCTTAGGAGAAAAAAACTTAGCAAAATTGACTCAAATAATTAGAAACATGAATATTCCTATAACCATTAGATAGATGAAGTAAGTAACAGTCTTTGGAGAAGGAAAATGCCAGCTTTAGATGGTTTTACTGGGGATTTCTAATGAATGTTAATGGGAAAAAAATTTCAGTTTACACAAACCATTTCGAAACACATTAAGAGAATGAGCACTCCATTTAGAAGGCAAAATTGGTACTAAAAACCTGACAAGGACAGCACAAAATGGGAAAATTACAAACCAGTCTTATCCATAAACATAGATGAAAGATCCTGACGAAATATTAGTAAGCTGAATCCAGTAACATATAAAAAATATAATACATCATGACTAAGTGGGGTTTTTCATAGTGGTGCAAGGAGAACTGAGTATTTTAAAAATCCATTAATGTAATTCATTACAATAACATATTAAAGGTGAAAAGTGTGATAAATCATGAGAAGCAGAAAAAATGTTTATTAATATTAAACATTCCTTAATGATTAAAAAAAAACAACTCTTGGCAAAGTTGTAATAAAGGGAACTTTCTGAAACTTAAGAGTGCCTATAAAAAGCTAAAGCAAACATCAAACTTAATGATGAAACATTGAAATTCTTCCCTTTAAGACCAGGAACAAGATGAAGGAGCCACAGTTTCTTCTAGGCCTCTCTGTCTTTCTTGCATGGCCTGCCCATGTGGCTGCTATCGGCTTCTTCCCAGCATGATGGTCAGAGGGCGGTTGGGCTTCCAGCTGGAGGAGGCTAAATGTGCCTGTCCTCCTACAGACAAGGGCCCGAACTGACACTTTGGCTGCATTTACTGGTTAAAGCAAGTCACAGTTTAGCCCAGGTTCAAGGGGAGGGTAAACAGACTCCACCTCTACAGCATGTGTGTACGAGCAGGAAAAACTTGGTGGCAGTCATGTTTGGAGATCATCTACCACAACCATCAGGCTGGTAAAAATGTAAAAGTCTGATGACATAAGGTATTAGCACAGATATGGAGTGATTGGCACACTTACACACTGCTTATGACCCTGAAAATAAGTATAACAGCATTGGTAAACATTTTGGAGTTACCTAGTAGAGTTAAAGATATGCATACTATGTAGTCCAGCATTTAACTCCTAGATCATTTTTACTATGAGTACCAGGTGCTATATATAAGAACGTTCAGAATAACACTTTTTGTTCTAGCAAAAAAACCTGGAAACAAACCAAAATGTCTGTTAACAGCAGAATGGGCAAATAAATTGTGGTGGAATCTTACAATGGAATTATGTACTTCAGTGAAAATGAACAAATTGTATGTACAATAACACGATTTAATCTTTAGGACATAAGACTGAGTAGAAAGAAGCAAAGTACTAAAAAATTCTCAGAAAAAATAAAGTTGAAATGCAAAAAAATACATGTAAAAACAAGCAAGGAAATGGCAAACATGCAATTTAGGGTGGTAATTATTTCTAAAGGAGGAGAGAAGAAGATAGAAATGGTTGGGACATAGATAATTCTAATGATCTTTTTTGGTGAATTGAATGATGAATGTTTCTTATATTATTTTTCCTTATACTTAACATAATTTTATGTTCTTTTGTGTCTTCTCAGTTTTAATATAAACAAAAAACCTTTAATGCTTACTTTATTTTTTGGGGGGGTGAGGATTCTTTTTTCATCAAATGATTGCCTTGAATGATCATTTCCACTGTGGAGTAGTAGAGAAGGACCAGGGTACGTCTTGGGTTAATTACCTTTATTAGCAACGTGTTGACCCTTCTGAGGATGATGGTGAATAGTCTATATTGTTTCATGGATGAGGAGTAGGTCTGTGAACCTTGGTTCTCGGTGGAGTGGAAGGTGGAAGGCAGTCTGCTGACCTTACCTTTCTGTTTTCTATACTCTTAGCCACCTTTACAGAGCCTCCGCAGACCCAAAAGAACTTCCAAGGCCATCTTTTAAGCAAACTTATGGCTTGCCTTGTTGGATTAATGATTATTGACTCTTGAAAATTAAGAGAAATCAGCAGTTCTCAAATGCAAAGAGTAGAAACTCTGGCTCCTAATATCTTGCAATGTTGTTGTTTCACAGATTGATCAGCTGAAGCAGGAGCTTTCAAAGAAGGAGTCAGAACTTCTTGCCTTACAAACAAAGCTTGAAACCCTTAGCAATCAAAATTCAGATTGCAAGCAACACATCGAAGTGCTCAAAGAGTCGCTTACTGCCAAAGAACAGAGGGCTGCCATCCTTCAGACTGAGGTAAGGCACTGTTTCACGATTCCAGGCAGCAGACATTGAGTTGATAGAAAATACCCTACCTGGACAGCTTTCTTTAGAAGATCCCTATCCCTTATCCAAACCTTTGGGACCAGATGTGTTTGGATATCAGATATTACAGGGATTTTGGAAAGGTAAGACCCATATAACAGATTGCATAACACTCCCATTGGGGATACAGCCACAGCCTGTAACAAACACATGACTATTTCGGCAGAAAAAAAAAAAAATTCCTCACACTAAAGTAGGATAAATAAAGACTCTATAAGTAGCATCTTATTAGTTCATGTCAGATTGTGCAGCCAAAAGAGTTTGTTTCATATTGGAATTTTTTTTTTCATTTTTCAGGGTTTTTTGGATTTGGGAACCATAAATAAATGGTTGGATCTAGAATGGTATTATCAAAAAATCATGAAAAAGTCAGAATGTCATCTACCTTACTTGCTGTGTATCTGTACGGGTCCCTCTCTTGGCACCTGTGATTCCAGGGGTTTCTTACTTCCTAAAGAATATCCTCAATTTTTAAGATTCTTTTACCCATTGAAGAAAGTTGATATTATGTGAGTTTCTTAAATGTTGATTTGTTACTTCTTATTCATACTTAGAAGAAAACCAAATACATGTTACTATCCTATTTCCTTGCTTCTCCTCATTGAATTATATCTTTGGGTGTGCTAAGAAAGGCAAAACGCAAGCTAGTTATGTAAGTAAAACAGTTGCCAGAAAATAAATTATTGCATGTGGACAATAGCAAAGAATGTGGTGAATCTCCTTGATTTTTTGTTTTGAGGTAGTGTGTTATGTGGGTTACTTTGGGAAAAGGCAATCTAATTGAGTTGCATATTCTCTCTTGTGCTCTTTAAGCCATGTCTTTGTATATGTTTTTGGGTCTGTGGGGAGGTTTAGATTTTCCTTGAAGTTAATGGGGCCATTGAGTAGGCCTATGCCCTCAGTCAAGGTGCAGCAGAGTATTGAGAGGTGAAAGGAAACAACTTCCAGATTGGATGGGTCTTGGCACGAATGTGGCTTAGCTGCTATGCACTTGACATTGGCTTATAGGCAGTTATTTGATCGCTGCAAGCCAAAATAATCGTTTTGGCCTCAATGATGTAGATACTCACATTTAAAAAATATCATTTTCAGTTCTGTATAGTTTCATTGTGAATTTGGGAGCATGGATATTTTATTTTTCACAACAAAAATTTGAACTATGCCATAAATTGGAAGACAGCTTGTATCTCTTTTGAAGAGGCTGCAGTAAATAGTTATCTAGAGCTGTGCTAATACTGTAGCCACTAGCCACATGTGGCAAATCAAATTTAAAAAATTCAGTAAAATTTAAAATGTGGCTTCTTAGTCACACTAGCCATGTTTAAAGTATGTGGCTAGACTAGTGTATGAGAAAGCAAGCTATAGAACATTTCTGCTGTCTAGCACTTGTCTAAATAGGGGTTAAAAACTATGGCTTATGGGATAAATCCTGCTTACTGCCTGTCTTTATAAATAAAGTTTTATTTGAACACAGTCACACCCTGTCATCTATGTGTTGTCTTTGGCTGCTTTTGGGCATCAGCAGCAGAACTTAATAGCGACAGAGGCCATCTGGCCCTTAAAGCTGAAAATATTTACTCTCTGGCCCTTTATAGAGAAACTTTGCCAAGCCATGGCATTGTGATTTTGTGGGAAGAGGGTTGAGGGGGAATAAAATGTCCTCTCCCTACCAGTCATAGTCTGAACAGGGCCAGATAGTTTGTTGACCCCTGTTGTAGAACAAGGGTCAAGTTTGTTTTCACAGTGGTTATTCACAACACACGGTTGTCTTGGGTTGGCAATGATACCAGCCTTACTAATAAAGTGAGTGTAATTCTGTTGCTGTGTTATTTAGGTAGAAGGAAATTTAAGAAGCAAGGCAATCTGCTGTGGTATTGCTTGAACTGGGAATCGGTCTTCTTGATGGTTCCTTTCCAGCAGGAAAGAAAGAAAAGTCAGCTCAAAAAGGCTTACTACCTTCCTCTCATTACCTTACACTGATAAGTACTGTGTCCCCCAGCCTCTTTCCCTTTCCTTATACTCTCCCCTGTATTTTACTCTTCTCCAATTAATGTAGTCCAAATCAGACCCATACATTTTTCATGAAAAAGACAGTGGTAGCATTATGGGGATAGCTTCCATCCATGTTCAATAATTAAAATGACCCAATAAAGAGATGGTGCTTTGAAGTAGAAAAAATTATTCTCCACAGGCAGAGAAAGTGAGATGATTTTCTGGTTTCCTGCTTTGAAGTTGGGAGTGCGAGATTAATGATTTTATCAGCTGGAAACATCCAAGGAAATTTCTTTTGCCTTTTTCTTCTTCTAAAATCTTTGTAAATGGAAGTGGAGAATGTTACCTAATGATGTCCATCTCTTAGGGGAAGCAATTGAGGTTGAAATTAGCTCTAATTGTTGGATCATAAGCAAAGGATTTTTGGCAGCAGGGTAAAGTACATTAAAGTAATTTTCCCGCTTCTTGGAGAAACAGACAGAAATAAGAGTCTCCTTACCCAACATGTGGTGGTTAGTGGGTGAGTCAGTGAATGAGATATGTTATGTTTTGTTGTGCCCTCCAATGAAAGACCTGAGTTTACACTCCTATGAAAGATATGGTGCTCATTCTTGGAGGAGGTTATAAGTGATAGTTCCTTCCAGTTAGATTCCTGAGTCATTCCTGAAAGCTCTTGCCAAAACAGGAGAGGGCCGTCCCTAGAATGGGAAGAGCATGTTGGTTTATTTGGAAAATCTGTACCATCATCTGGGTTTTGGCTACTCTTAGAATATGGTATAAAGGACAGATGGCACTGGCTTAAAGGTTCATCTCTGCAAGGAAGGCTTTTGCTATCAGGGTGTTTGCATTTAGGAGGTAGTAGGATGAAGGGTGGGGACGAGGGGTGGGAGGCAAGTTGTCTGGGTTTGTGGCTATGTGGCTTGGCTCCTGGATTGGTTTGTTTTAACTTGTACAAATGCCCAGACGCTTTTTGACATGTGTGCAATAAATCAATGGAATAATAATTACACAGACACAGAGATATACCACATAGCTCTTAACATAACATTTTACTTTTTAAAATAGCTTCAAAGGACCCCAAGGCCAAGTTTCTTATTTTGCTGCTTCCCTTGATGTTTTCTTTTTTTCTTTTTTTTTTTTTTTTAAAGATTTTATTTATTTATTTGACAGAGAGAGACAGCCAGCGAGAGAGGGAACACAGCAGGAGGAGTGGGAGAGGAAGAAGCAGGCTCATAGCAGAGGAGCCTGATGTGGGACTCGATCCCGGTACGCCAGGATCACGCCCTGAGCCGAAGGCAGACGCTTTAACGACTGCGCTACCCAGGCGCCCCTCCCTTGATGTTTTCTACATACCAACTTACCCCCATCTGCCAACACATTAATCCCGTGGCAGTGGAGATAATCATGAATTGGCTTTTTTAGCACCTTGATTTTTCTGGATTTCAATGAATAATTACCAACATCTTCAGAAATTAGGAAGAAGAAAGGCCTAGCTATTATTCTATGATCTGAAGTAAAATGTATGAAGAACATAGCGTTTAGAAGTGGGAGATGTATGGACATGCCTTTGCCTCCCCTTTCATAACGGCGACATGAATAAGACTTAAACCTGTCTGAGCCTCAATGTCTTGATCTATGAGATGTCAGTCACTGTGCCAACCTGATGCATCTCTGTGAAAAGTGCTTTGACTCTAGGAAGGGGTTCTAGTTGTAAATTGTGTTATCATCATTGCTGTTGTTATTATTATTACTGTTGTATATCAGGGATGTTTGGGGAATCCTCTACCTCACTTTTCTTACCATGCATTCTGTGCTTTCTGCCTCTGTGGGTCTCCTTTGAATTTGTGTGTCTGCATTTACTAAGCCAAGACTTATATATTTTAATTGGGTTGCTTTTTTATGTCTTAGAATGATACAGAGAAATGAAGAAAATATGAAAGTGCCATCTATTTTGTTCTGTCCCCAAATTAAGAGACTTCCTTCGGTTTTCTGGCAGGTCCACTTTTCCCCAGCCCAGCATGATTTCCGAACTGCCAGGCATGACAACTCTTTTGCATGTTTTCTGTTTGATGTGTTATATGACAATGGCGTATAATGCTTGCTTTTATACTCATTTCTGTTCCAAATAGATCAGGGAAGAGTTCTACTTGTTTAAAAATAAATGCTTGAGAACCTATTAACAAATATGTAGGGGTTTGTATTCATAAAGGCAAGGGGCAGCATATGTAGGTTAGGTTGGTCACAGCTCCATAGCAAAGGTCCATAATATTTTTGTTTTTTAAAGATTTATTTATTTGAGATAGAGTGAGAGAGCAGGGAGGAAGGAAGGAGCAGAGGGAAAGAATCTCAAGCAGAATCCCCACTGAGTGTGGAGCTTATGCGGGGCTTGATCTCATGACCCTGAGATCATGACCTGACCCAAAATCAGGAGTTGGACCCTTGACTGACTCAGCCACCCAAGCATCCCTTGTTTTTGTTTTTAAAATGTAATCAGTATAGAAGAGAATTTCATGCAATCTATAGGTTCACTCATTAGAAAGATTTATCTTGGCACACATACATTTATGTTCACTTGCAATCATGTATATAATTTTAGGCAGTTTACAGATGCGCTGAAGCATTTCCAAGAATTTTACATTAAAGATCCCTTCCCTGTGGATTTCATGCAGTTTTTCATTCAACACATAATTTTTGAATGACTACTATTGCTGGATATGATGCCTACCTTTATCCAGCCAACACTTCATTGGGTATATGGATATACGATAGAGAACTAACATATTTATAGTACCATGAATGCTCAGTGATTTCATTATCACTGGTTAATAATAATTCCACACCAAATCTTAATTGGACTTCATCTTCCTCCTGTTGTTTAAAAGCAGATAAGTAAAGGAAGGAAAGAAGATAAAAAGAAATACATGTTTATCTCCTTTGAAGATAAAGCATGTAAGCTGTATGAAATGTCCATTTATATCTCATAAAATCGAAGGCTAATGTTGCTAAGGTGATTACTCTGATAATGTTAAGATTTTATGTTTTGATTAAACTGGTCCTCTTTGAATCCATGCTCAAGCAACTCGGCTTTCCTTGAGAAAGGGAATGGTATTTATGGGGTTACAGACACTCTACTGGATTATTTCAGGAGTTATTGCATCTACTTAGAAATGCTTTGATGCTGTGCTATACTTCAGACAGACACTTCCCTCGACTTGTCCAAATGAATGAGGTGTCATTTGATAATATTTTATTGAGCATCTATCATGTGCAGGGTTCTGAACAAGGTGGGACCCATAATCTCATGAGCTATTGGTCTTGGACTTCTTAATTTAATTCTATTGCCCAAATGGCTACTGAGTGTCTTGTGGCTGCTATACTGAGTTTCAGGAGATATAGCTAAATGTTTCCCAAGTGATACTTTGTCTTAAACTTGACTTACAACTTGTGAGGCTGATATTATTAACCCCATTTTCAAGATGAGGGGATAGAGCCTCAGAACTTGTTTAAGGTCATACAGTGGTGAGTGACAGGGCCTTGGATTGCAAAACCTGAGCTCTTAACCAGAAATCTAGTGCTTTCCATAAGGGCCCCCATGGACTGAGCGCTTTTTTTGTGTCAAGGAGCTGATATACATTGTTCCATTTAATCTTCACGACAAAGTTTATGTCAAGTTTTGTAATCCTTTCTTAACAGGTGAGTTCACTGCTGTTCAGTGCTTATTAGGTAAAACCCTGTATTGGCTATGAAGAGTTAAGAATGAATAATTCTGCAACTTAAATCCTCCTAGTATCACTATGGCCATAATAACCATTACATTTGTGGCCATAATAATGAAGGATATTGCCCAAACTCTGGGGAGGGAACCATTTTTCATGAAGTCTAGAATCCTAGTATATTAAGAAGAATTTATTATATAATATTTACTTTTTATTTCTTTAAATATGTTTATGATTATATGTACATACCTATACTTATGCATGCATGCATACTTTGTTAAAAAAAGTAAAACAATGGACAACAGTACCTTACTGTGTTTTCTCTTTGTGTTGGAAACTCAGGGGATCTTTAAATTGTCTATGATATACACATGTTGTACATTTGTAAGGTAAAAAATTAAATGCATTTTAACAGAAGGGGTGCTGATCATTTCTTCAGGGAGATTGTTTCCTCGGCAAGGTGCTGCTGATGGAGTAGGAGGAGGTGTTTTCTGGGCCCGTGGCAGCATTTTTGGCCAGTGAGTCACAGATGTTTCAGTGTGATAACATAACCAGAAGGCAGACTTGGGCTGTCAGTTTTCAAGTGGATCAGAAAAACCAAGCTTTTGACAATGAAAATGTTGTTGTTACATGGAGAAAAGAACACAATTTATGATTCCTTGTTTCTTGGTTTTCTGCATTGAGGTGGGCCCTCAGCCTCATTTTTTGACAAGGCCCAGACTCTTGGTTATATAGGTCACTGTGACAAGGAGTTGGGAATGCTTTGTGGCATCCAGGGACCTTGGGACTAGATGCATTCATACAGGGCTTTGCAAACTATTCCAAATACTTAAGGAACCACTCTTCTGAACTCACACGTTTTGAGCAAAGGAGTTTTTTTTTTTTTTTAAGAGGGTAGAAGTACTATTTGCCACAATATATAAGGTGGGATTTACAGGCAGTGCTCCTTTACTTTTTTTAAAAATTTAAATTCAATGTAATTAACATATAGGATATTATTAGTTTCAGAGGTAGAATTCTGTGATTCCTCAGTTGCATATACCACCCAGTGCTCATTCCATCAAGTCCCTCCTTAATGCCCATCACCCAGTGCTCCTTTACTTTTAACCAGTAATTTCAGTTTTCCTTCTGCCTCCTGTTGTGGTTGACTGGCAAGCAGTGAAGTCCTTTTTAATCACTAACGGCTTCAAAGGATATTCGAAATGACCTTTTTGAGATAGACTTTTGTTTAGTGAACATTATCATCATGGCATTTAAAAGTGAGGTGTTTCTTCTAAAAAGTCAGTAGCATATGACAAAACTAATTTTTAGGACTATCAGATTACCCCAACGTTGCATCAGGGTGCATTGTTTCACTTTCAAGACTTGCAAGGAATGTCTTTAAAATTAACAAATTAAGGGATTTGGTGAAAAAAAACATACAAAAGAAAATCCTGATGTCACTTGTATTTTTCCATTCTAATCCTGTTGTTGGCTTCACATTTTAAAATGTTTTTATTTGACTGGGAAAGGCATCATTTGAAATTTTTATTGATAACACTCTTAACTGCAAGGAAAAGACATAAACCTGCAAAGCTGTAACTATCATGGTGGCCACAATTGGGAGGTCTGCAAAATGGTTTATTACCGGCAGAAAAAAAGCTGTTGGGAACCACAGTCGTTATAGGGGTCACCACCTCTGTTACATGCATTTTATTTTTTTCCCTTTTCATTTTGAGGGTATTTATGATGGCAGTGCCAAACTACACACTTTTCCCTCCCCTAATGTCTGTGGGCTTTGTTTTGATTCTCTCTTTATTAATGATGTGAAAACTTTGGGGTTATATAAAAATGAGCCAGGGTCAGGCTTTTCGAGCCCCAGAATGCTGAAAATGTCCTTATATCTAGCTAGTGAAGACATTGTTTAAAAGGGCCACATTTTACTTCCTAAGATTTTTAGCTGTTTTGCAGATTTTAGATATCTGGGTGAAATGTGCAAGGCAGCCTCATACTCTTGCTTTCTTAAGGTAAAACATAAAAGACTTGTGGCGAAGGAAGTAAAATGTGTTATAGTTGTTGGCTGCAGTTGCATAGCAATTTCTGGCCTATTAAAGGATGATGCAGGTAGCTACAGACATTATTTCATTCCATAGGTCGGGAGTCTAGTACTTCTGTTGTTGTTACTGTTGTTCAGGCTTTCAGAGAATGCCTTATTTAACACCTTGTTAGTATAAAATTGCTTTTGACTTCATAAACACAGGTGTTCAGTTTGAATCTTAATGAACTGTGAAATAGGTAGATGTCTAAAAGGAAATTCTATAAATTGTGAACATGGCTCTGTCAGCACGCTAAATGGATTAGGAAAATTCACTGTCTGCCTTGTAACTGAACACCAATGTGATGCATGGGCATGAATCAGTCCTGAAAAGCCAATAAAATGGAGGGAAAAAGTAAAGCCTAGGAGATGTTGATTGTGTGGGTTCCCCCTACCACAAATGAATGTTGATGCAGAAGGCTCTGAAATCAGAATGGCTATTCAGAGGACGGCCAAGAAGGGATACATATGAGCAGACAACACAGAATTTATAGAGTAAAACCACAAACACCTTATTTTCCATTGTACTAAAATAATGATATTTTGCAGTACTCATTTTGTATGTAATTCTGCTTTCAATTTTATATTGTTACTGCAGCTCAAATCTCATTATAAGTGTTCCAACAAAAATTCCCTTTTAATCAAAAACTTTCCAGTCCTTAGCCCATTGTCAACTTATTTTGAGCAACTTATTTTTCTAGCGAAACAAAAGAATTTGGCTCTTCTTTTTGAGTTCATTGGGATGTTATTTGACCTATGTGGCTAAACATGTAATTAAGATAACCGAGTCATTTTAATTTCTACATAGATCCCTTCATAATCTGCATCTATTATTTTGGAATGTAGAAATATGGGGTCAGAGCCCTTTATATTCTTTGAAACAAAAGAAATAGATCATTAATACTTTTGTTTGGTTATATTTTTGTTTGAAAAAGGCATTGTCTATACTATATTAAGCTTCAACTAGAAGTGACAATATCCAATTAGCCAATCGTCTATGGGAAAGTGCATGTCCTCTAGTAAGTGTTACTTACTGGTGAATGGTTTGTAGGAAAAAAAGAACGTATTTCTGTCATGTCTGTGGGAAGCTGGCTTGCCACTTTAAAAAGGAGATGACAGAATTTAGGAGGAGGGAAATTCAACAAAACTCTCACTGACCTCCATGGTCACATTCTTTCTCTCTCTCTTTTTTTTTTGGTATGAATTTTATGGAAAACAGAATTTACTAAGTACTTCCATTCATTTTTTTCCTTTTGAGGGCACTATTTAGAAATAACCAGTTTACATTATGATTATGTTCTCCTGACACTGGACCCACATTTGTAACACTTGCCTCTATTCCTCTGGAAAAGGCTAACATTTGCTGTGGTTGGGTTTCTTTATGTGTATATTTACATATCAAACCAAAATGCAAAGAGTGAAGTTAAATTTCAGGGCTTCTGCAAGAATCTTTTACCCATTTTCATATGAACTTTATTCTTTTTTAAATTAAATACAGATATTTATTCCATACAGACATATACTTTTCCTTTCTTTTTTTATTAAAGAAAAAAGAGAGAGAGAGAGAGAATACAACTTGAGGTAAAAAGTTGTGTAGTTGAGGACCACTTTAACCCTAGAAGTTTGTTTTTATTGCAAGCATTTCCGTCTTGAAATGTATGAAATTTATTTTCTTGCAATTATTTTGTATTTTGTTTTCTTATTTTCAAATGTGGTGATTTCTTAAATCCTTATAACAGAACGATAATAAAATACTACTTGGCAGTTGTTAATTTGAAACTGGACAGATCCTAAGTTCTGTCATTAAGATCTTGCCAAATGTGAAGGAAAAGAGAAAATCTAACTCCTCATTTACTGAGTGTGACTCCTGAGCCTAGTGCCAGCAAAGCTGGGTGTCAGCTCTCTCCATAGTGATGACCACCTTTGACAGCTCTTCTGAGGGCAGTACAGGAAGAAGGGAAAAGCGTGACTTGGAGAACAGCTTGGGACTGCCAGAGATCTAGAGCTTAGGATTTGTCAACTCTTCAACCTCACTCCCATCCAAAATCAAAGTGTGCATTTGTGGAAAAATGTACATGAATTTTAAAGATTTAATTTGGAAAAGTTTAATCATTTGCACCTTGCTGTGCATGCATGTATGTGTGTGTGTGTCTGTGTGAGTAAAAGAGGAAGAGACAGAACACTAAGATGAAATTTAGGTGTCCAGTATCATTTTGGTAACCTTCTTTATAGGGTCTCTAGTAGGTTATTTATAAAGTATCTACTGTGTGTTAAGCATGGTGCCAGGTGCCAGGAATACAGAAGTAAGTAAGAGATAAGTGTTGCCAACATTACCACCCATAATGTGATTATTGAAAAAAATTTAAGATTATTTGTAGTTCTTTTTGTTCTCGAGCATTCACTAGGGTTGATTCATAAAAGATTCAATTTAGTGAATTGTTGGTTGCTTGACAGAACCTGTAAAAACCTTGGGCATACAATAGGGCCTCTGAGTAAGTCTATGAAAGTACCTAACCAAAAGGAGAAATTGTTTTAATGCTTAGAGCTTTTTTCATTTACAAATCCTTAAATTTTCAATGGTCACATTGTCGGATAAAGTTTCTTGATATTGGTTGTGTGGGACACAAAAATATAATCTTATTCCTCAGGAACATTGTGGCCTGGCTGGGGTTTTAGTTACTGTGCTGCACTTAAGTGTTTATTTTGTCCCTTTATTAACCTAATATTTACATAGAAAGAAAATTTCATTGCAGTATAAGCTTCCTTTAGGAAAGGACCTTTTGCTTTTTTTTTAGTGGGGTATATAAGCTCTGAGAGCCATGCCTACCATAATATAGGAACTCCAAAAATGTTTATTGGATCGTTGTTGCTCTCCTATATCATTGGAGGTGTAGTGAGAGAATTAGATGAGATATTACATCACACTAGCAATGAAAGTATCCAGTCTCAGGTGATGTTTTGATAGTAGTAGTAGAAGACACTGATTAACTCTTCTATAACTTAGGTATGGGGAAAAGTTTCCTAACTGTGAGTCAATATCTGGTAGCAATAACGTATAATGATAAATTTGATGACATGAGGTAAAGAATTTTTGCAGGGCAAAAAAATATCTGGCAGGGTAAAAGACAGATAACAACTTGTAAAGGGCTTGTATCCCTAATAAATAAGGTTTTTAAAAACAAAGAACTGAAGAACCAGTAATCCTATAGAATAATGGGCCTGATACATACGTGGTACACAGAAAAATAAATGTAAATGGTGCTTAATTTATGATGCTCAACCTGATGAGCTCAACAGGATGAGAGAAGTGCATATTAAATCTACATTGAAAAACAATTTTCACTTATTAGAATGGCAAAAAATCCAAAGACTTGAAATGTTCTCTTATTTATTGGTAATACTGTGGGAGTAACTAGTCCTCTAATAACAGTGCTGGTAAAAATGCAAAATGGTATATCCCCTTTCAGAGGGAATTTGGCAACATCTAGCAAATTACATGTTTGCCTTTGACTGCAATCCCAGTTCTTCCCAGAATCTCTAGACCCCAAAGATACATTGGCGGACATATAAAATATCGGAGACTGTTCATTGCAACACTATTTGTAATAGCAAAAGACTGGGAACCACCAAGATGACTACCAGGAGGGGATTGATTGAATAAATCATTGTGATTCACAAAGTGGATTACCTGTAGCTGTGTAAAAGATGAAGAATATCTCTCTATACTGATATGGAGTGACCTCTATCATATATTTTTAAATGAAAAAAAAAAAAAAGGTGGTAAGAAATGTATAGGGCATGCTACAGTTTACCTAAGAGATTAAAGGAACACAAATACACATATGAATGTATGTATTTGCTTATATTTAAAAAAAAATTGATGGATAAACCATAATATTACTTGTTTCACAGTAGAATGAGTAGACAGGGAGAGAACCCAGACTTCTTTGAATATATTTTGTTTTATAGATTTGACTTTGGAGCCATGTAAATACATAATTACAAAGAAAAATTAAATCTAAAAAGGCAATCCCTAAAAAGTTAAAAGGAAAATGAAACAAACCTATCTATGTGTCTGAATAGCAGTATAACTGCACAGAGAGGATCTGTTCCAGTGGCTTTAAAACAGAGTACTTTGAGTGTACATCCCTAGTGGCATACAGTTCAGGACAAAAAAAATATGCAAAGAACTTAAACCTTTTTCAATAATTATATTATTGATTGTAATGTGGATATTATTATTCTAAGGCAGGTGTGTGTGAAAACTGGGATAAAACAAATGAGTGTTTCTGTTTGTGTCACTAAGAGCTTAGGAGAAAAGAAATACAATGCAAGATTGATGAAGTTAAGAAAAGTTGTGACTGTAGTCTTAGGTTGTGTTTCCTCTTTAGTAACATATAGAATTATATAGATAAATGTTTTATATTTATATTCTAGCCATGACTCTGTGAAGCCCTAGAAACAAGAACCAATCTGGTAGCAATGAACATTCCTAGTGTCAGATTTACTGTTTTCCCATGAAAAGCCTTTGTAGAAATGGAAAAGTCTATGTCTGGGGCAGGGAATGATGCCTAGAACATCTTGTCATGCCAGGAAGTGGGGAAGCTATCAAAGACAGGGCATGTCAAAAAGACTAGGAACAAATAAGAAAAATGTGTCCACTGGACAAAGAATTTGAACATCAATAACACATAAAATATGATTAAATCCATGAGTTCAGAATGATAACTCTTTTTAAAAAAGCTCTTTTGTAGGTTCTAGGGAACCAATACATCATTTCTGAAACTGGTAAATAAAGGGAAAGAAATGAGCATTTATTGTAACTCTTTTATATAAATTGTACTTACAGTAGTCAAAAGTTGACAAAGAGAAGATTCTCTATATAGAAGTATTCCAGCTAATAAACGAAGAATGCTTAGACTATCACCATTTTATATCCTCTAATGATTTAATTAGTGGATCCTGGTGATCGAGTTTTAATGAATGTCACATCAAATAGTACATGCCTCCAGATGGAAGTACACTCTATTGCAATTAAAGTCTTGTCAGAAAAATCAAACCTGAGTTTTACTGGAAATAGGACAGAGAGGAACTTGGCAAACAGCTCCAAGGGCTGCAGTGAGCAAGTTCCCCATCATGGGAAACTCTTGTAGGACAGATGACTCTGTTTTTGTTTTAAAACAACAAAAAAGTTTTCAAAGAAAAAGAGAAAGAGGTAGAGAGGGAAACTGTAGATCTAAAAAACTTAAGAGACTTATCAACCAATCATAATGTATGGACCTTGTTTGGATCTTGATTCAAATAAGCAAAATGGTAAAAATGTGAGCTATTGGGGGAATTTGTAGGTTAAACTGATGATAATAAACAATCACTGGTAAATTTGTCTTAAGTGTGATGATAGAATTTTTAATATAGAGTTCTTATCTTTTAAAATTATGTACTAAAGGGGCACCTGGGTGGCTCAGTCTGTCAAATGTCTGCCTTTGGCTTGAGTCATAATCTCAGGGTCCTGGGATCGAGCCCGGCATCAGGCTCCTTCTTCAGCCAGGGGCCTGCTACTCCCTCTTCCTCTGTCTGCTACTCCCCCTGCTTGTGCTTGTGCTCTCTTTCTCTCTGTCAAATAAGTAAAATCTTAAAAAAAAAAATACGTACTAAAGAATTTACAGATGAAATAATACAATGTCTGGTATTCAATTTTAAATAATTAGGGGGCTGGGAAGGGTGTGTGGTTGGGGTTCATAGAAGGAACGGGAGTAGTAGCCATGAGTGGATACATGTAAAGTGAGAAGTGGGTGCATGAAAATTCGTTGTGTTATTTTCTGTGTTTTTGAATATGTTTGAAATTTATGTAAGAAAACATTGAAAACAAAATAAAAATAAATGAATAGTGGCCTGCATAGGCTGTGAATTTCATTCCCAGTGACACAGTATGCCACAAGATGTCTCCTGCCTACCTACCCTGGCACATTGTGTCTTTATGTATACAGATGCTTTTTCTGCTAAATTATTCTAAACTTGATGGTGACCCTGAAGATGATTTCAGACCTTTTACTGGATCATGGAAGTATACTTTTTAGAAGGAAAAAGTCTTATTTTAACTTTTTCTAGTTTTTTAAGTTTTTGTCTTTATGAAAAGGTAATTTGGTTGTAAAAGACCTAGAAGAAAGCATTGGGAAATCTGACAGGGAAGTTGAATAGGTTGAGCTTTTTTATATTGAAGTTTTGGAAATCTTTTTTCAATCTAGCCGGTTGCTATAAGACTGCAGCTGGCTGATGTCAGGGACCTGCTAATGATTCACTCCATTTAGGCAGGGTCCGTCCTTGAGAACTTCCCTGGAAATGGTTTGGGTTGCCAGGCACAGACCATGGCCATACAATTTGCGCTTGACATCATTTCTTTCACCCACATTGGTGGGTATCAGTCATCAGAGGATCTAATTTCTATTTCACACTCAGCCTAGAAGTTTAGAAGACTTTATTTTGCCTGTTTGGATTCTTCTATTCCTCTCATAATCTCAGTGTTTTCTTATTAGTAAAACATAAGTCTAGTTCAAGGAATCCTAAATATTTATCTTACATATTTTAGAAAGAAAAATTATATAAAAATGAAATACTGGTAGTGAAACCTTGTTAATTTTATTCTTTCTTTGTCCTGGTTTTGAAGCCTCTTAAATACTACAAAAGGAGAAGCATACTTACTATGGAGTGAATTGTTAGAGTGCGTGGGTATGTGTTTTGTAAATTGAGTTTATCTAAATCCCAGTCTAGAAGAACTAAACCAGTTTTCTCTAGTCTTTCTCTAGAAAGTGAGTTTCAAAGTGGTACCACATGTTGAGTGCAGTACAATAGAGCTAAGATCATTATCAAGATATCTCAATGTATTGTAGAGTGAATTTGAGAACATAAAGGAAGAAAAGAATGCTCCTTAATTTATGTAAGATTTGAGAGAGAATTAAGACATGGGCGATTTGAAAAATATTTCTTTTGTTCAGTTTTAGAACTTGTATAGCTAAGTTCTGGCAAGCTCATTTCCTTTTTTTCCCTCCCCTTTTGTTTTTGGACAAATTGCTCATCTTTCTTTCTCCATGTATCTTTAGGTCCTGGTAGAAATCTGTTTGTGCTCATGATCCCTGGATGATGTGGCCTTGATCACTTTCTCTGCTCTCTCTTAGCATAGTACTTGCCATTGAGTTTCCAGAATTGCTCTTTGACTTGACTATGAGTTTTTTGAGGATGGAGCCATCCTAACTTGTATGTTTTCCTGTTTCTGCAAAATCTAGTTTTGCTCAATTCCCTCTCTTTAGCTACTGTAGGTGTGGGTTTTATCAAAGAATCTTGACAACGTCTGGGAAAGTTTCCCAGCCGGGGAAGATGTTGTGTTGAGTGACCACTATGGGAAAGTGAATGTAGCTTTGCATTTATTTTCATTTTTATAGTACTTGGCTATAATGCCAGTTTTTTAGAGAGAAATTATTACACAAAGTCTTATCCTGGGCATTGCACTATTTCCTAAGCTGAAATTTATAATTCAAGTTAGCAACATTTCTAAAGCACATAGTTCTTATTTTTATTGGCCACTTAATGCTTTATACTGATGATAAACATAATTAAAGTGCTTTTCCCTTAGATGCTTGCAATTGGTAAAATCAGTAGAATGAAGTTACTAATACAGTTTGACACATTTTGCCAACAAGAAGTCTTATGTATTATTAACCAAAACAATAGTAGGATATCATATTTATTAAACACCAGATGTCGAGCCCGTTTGTTATGTCAAATCATCCTCATATTAGTCTTATGAGGTTGGTACTATCTGGTACATCTGCTAGCCTTTTTTTTTTATAAAACTTTTATGTGTGCAAAATGGTCATAGAGTAGATTTTAATAATTATCATCTGTAATACATATTGACTCAGAAACCTCAGGGTAAGTTAGATTAAGGATATTCCCTTGTCCTTAGGGTCTCCCTGTGTAGAGACTCAGAACCAAAAATAATATCATGGAATATGTTCAATAATAAAGGCAGGAACAGAGAACTATGAAACACCAGGAATTAACATGTCTATGGGGGAGGGAGTCGAGACAGGTGTTAATGAGGAGGGAACTTTCAGATGGACCCTGAAGGAGGAACAGTGTTTACTATGATGGAAAAGGGGTGATGGAAGGGGTATTTGAAGTAGAAGAAATAGTGCAGAGGGTAAAAGTGTGGCCTGTATGTATAAGGAACAGTGAATAATTCTTTGTGACTGGTGTATCCTGCTTGCTCTGTGTGTGTGTGTGTGTGTGTGTATAGGAGAGAGAAATAGGGATGGGATGGGTGGATCAGCTGTATAGCATAGGGGTTGAGCTCATCAGTTTTGGGGTCAGAAACAAGAGTGCTTTAGAGTGCCAAGTCTATGTCTTCCTAGCTCTGTGTCAGCTGAAAATTTGCTCATTCATTCATTCATTTATTCATTCAGCAAATATTCATCGATGTCTCCTATGAAGCTGACATTACCCTGTATACTAGGGACAGAGCAGTAAACATAATAGGCAAAAATCCTTGCTACCATGGAGCTTATATTCAAGTGTAGATTTGGGGGAAGGTGGTGGAGAAAAGAAACATTTATGAAAAGGGCCATGTAACATAACAGTAAGTACGCTAGATCAGATAATGATCCCAGATGGAGGGAGGCACGAGTGTCCAGGCCCTCAGTCAAGAGTGAGCTTTGTATACAGAGAACAAAGAGAAACCAGTGAGACCCAAGAAGAATGCATGAGAGGAGAGTAGGAGAAGGTGAACTTGGAGAAATGGCAGAGGGCAAGCTAAGGAAGATCTTGTTGGCTACATCAAGGAAATAAGATTGGGTTCACAGTGCAACGGGAAGCCACTGGCAGGATTTAAACAAGGTGGTAGGTGGTCTGATTTTCATTCCTAAAAGACCATTCTGGCCTCTGTGTGGGAATGGCCTGAGAGGCCCCTGCAGATATCCTGGTAAGGAATGATGGTGGCCTAGGTCCAGTGATGGTGTGGAGATGGAGAAAAGAGGATGGTTTTGCCACCCATTTTGGAGGGATAGTTGTCAGGATGTGGATGAATTAGATATGGAGGCAGAGGTGAAGAATGAGAGGAATTAAGGACAAATTCTGAGATTTGAGGTTAGACTAACTGGATGGGCAAGTCACTTGTCTCCTTGAATTCCAGAGAGCTGTTCCAAGGATTAAATGGGGTGGGAGAGGTAAATGGAATGGTACATGAGTTCATTAAATATGCTTTGTGCTCTCTTGGGGTGTTTGAACCCAAGATATAAAGACACAAAGCCCACAGAGTGGCAGAGATGTTGAGAGAGGATAAAGAGAAGGAACTTAGCAGAAGCCATGAGGCAGTAGAACTTAAGAGCAATCAGAAGCCATGAGGTGGAGAGAAAAGGAGGATGTTTGTAACAGTAGAAGAAGCAGTGGCAAAGAGGTTGAATTACAAGAGCAGTGGGTGTTTGGCATCACTCCTAATCCACCCTGTCTCCTTGGATATCAAGAAAGGAATTTCCATTCCCACTGAGACCTAGCTGTACTGTTGCTCACCATTTTCTGGCCCTCCTTTTGCCCCCCATGAGTTTTTTCTACCTGGAAGAGCCCAAAGTTGTCTACTCATCCAACCTGATGAGCCAAAATAGTACAACTACACCTTTATTTATGTTGGAAGACACATATTTTTTTAAAAATATTTTATTTATTTATTTATTTATTTATTTATTTATTTATTTATCTATCTATCTATCTATCTATCTATCTACCTACCTACCTACCTACCTATTTATTTATGAGAGAGAGAGTGAGCACACTGGGGGTGGGGGGGAGGTGCAGAGGTAGAGAGAGAGAGAAACCCAAGTAGACTCCATGCTTAGTGTGGAGTCCATCGCAGGGCTTGATTCAATGACGCTGAGATCACTACCTGAGCCAAAACCAAAACTTGGTCCCTCAATCAACTATGCCACCCAGGCACCCCTATTTATTTATTAGAGAGAGAGAGCAGGGGGAGGGCAGAGGGAGAGGGAGAGGCAGAGAATCTCAAGCAGACTCCATGCTCAGCCCAGAGCCCCATGCAGGAATTGAGCTCACGACCCCGAGATCATGACCTGAGCCAAATCAAGAGTCAGATGCTTAACTGACTGAGGCATTCAGGCACCCCATATATTTCTTATTACAAATGGATTTTTATTTATTTCTAAGTTATAAAGTAATGCAAAAAAATATTTGTATTGTCAAAAATGCAGAATAAATGATGAAAACATGAAATAAATTCCTCTTCTATCTTTCTGGACACACTGAAGTGTGTCCCCTCCCCAGGGGTAACCACTCTTATCATTTAGGGGTATATCCCTATACTTTTCTAAGTAGTTACATACTTATCATATATATATGACATATATACATACTATATACATACTATATATATATATATACATACTATATATAATATATGTAATATATATATAGTTATTGTGGGATTTTCCAAACATAAATGAGATCATATTGAATATGAAAAACAATCACTGTCTTTTTTCATTTCCTGTTTCTTAGAGTTTCTTCTATGTCAGTGCACAGACCTGTCTTACTGTCCATGGCTTCCCATTATTCCGCTGACCATACTTTAGTCAGTCATTCCCTTATAGATGATCAGTTAGATTGTTTCCAATGTTTCTGCTATTATAGACTTATTTTTAAGAGGTGGGCTGTGATACTATGTGACCTTTCACCATTTGGGCAAAACCAAAGTAGTCTGGGTGAAGTTCTTTGTCATTAGGCGGCTGTGCAGTGCATCTCGGCCCTGGGTTGTGCTGAGTTGCAGTTAGAGTCCATGGAGCTTGTGTGGGTTGCAAGTCAGGCACATGTGGCAGCAATTTTCTTCGTATTCTGTTGCTGCGGGGAGGAATTAGGAGAGGGGTGGGGTGGCAGGGTGAGACTCCAATGTTGCAGTCTCCTCAAGGAAAGCTTGAAGTAAACTACGCTGTTTATATTAACACCTAGTAAAAGAAAATATTAACTTTGCTAAAATAATCTTCTAAAGAGACAAGTTTAATGAGAATATCTGAATTAAATTTAAGAGTTTTAATTAAACACGCAAAGGATAAACAGTATCTTCAAAGTTCAGCCTTAAGAAGTAATAACTATTTCTTAAGAAGGAAAAATATTTAACTACATTGCATGCCTGGATGTTTGATCTTTAAAAGTCAGATCATTCATGTGTTTGAAAATTAATCTAAAAACATGAAGTAGATTAGGTCTTTAGGGCAGTCATAATTTGTATGCTTTCTATAGATAGGTTCATGGAAGCCAGGATTTGTCTACCTACCTTTCTTTTTCTTTTTCTTTCTTTTTCCATGTCTTTTCTTTTCTTTTCTTTTCTTTTCTTTTCTTTTCTTTTCTTTTCTTTTCTTTTCTTTTCTTTTCTTTCTTTTAGAGAGTGAGAGAGAGAGAGCGAGCGAGAGCCCACGAGCAGGTAGGGAGGGGCAGAGGGAGAAAGAGAATCTTAAGCAGGCTCCATGGCCAGTGTGGAGCCCAATGCAGGGCTTGATCTCAGGACTCTGAGACCATGACCTGAGGCAAAATCAAGAGTCAAATGCTTAACCAGCTGAGCCACCTAGGCACCCTGGAAGCCACGATTTCTTTGAAGGAATACACTTTTGTTTTACGGAAAGACATTGTACTTGCTGAAAGATAGTAAGTGTTCTGATTATTCTTATATCATAACTATATATTTTGCTAGTACTCTCAAAAGTAAAGACAGTAAGGTGATGCAAATGGTTGATATTCCTATACCTGCTTCTGGGAGAGGCAAGGGCTGAGAAGGAGCAACCTGTGTGTGCTACAGACTTTACAAACCTGGTCTTAGTATAGAATATTGTTACAGCAATCCTGTACAACAGATGGTGCTATCCCCATTTTACAGATAAGAAAACTGAGACCCAGAGAAGTAAAGTAAATGTCCTAAAGACATACCACTAAAAAGTGGTAGTGTAGCATTTTAACCTAGGGCTGACCTATTTCCACTACTCTTTCAGCTGTGTGATTCTGGGGTCTTCCCCCCCCCTTTGGATTTATCAGTCCTTTTACTCTCTAGAACTGAAATAGCCCTCCTTCCTTATGGTATTAAAGTATCCTGATTATTAAATTCACTGGCCAACCTTGACTGTAAAATAGATCTTCATGTTCTGAAGGTCTTAGGTTAACTCCCCAGGTTATCAGAGAGCTTTGTAAGCAAAATGTTAGACACCTTTTTACAGAGTAGTTTGCTGATCCCCACGCTTAAACACAGCTCCCAGATGTGGAGGGTTTGAATGAAATAGTTTCTAGGATTTTGCATCTGGGTAGCTGTCTTAGGTATTCACAAGCCCTTGGATCATATGATACTAAATCAGATCATTCTGGCAGGAACCACTGTGGATGCTCCCTCCATCACTGCCATGTGCTCCAGGAGCCGATTTCTCTTTCTGCCCAGGTCCTGTGTTTAGACAGATACAATATTGTGACTAAGGTGAAAACCTCCACTTCCTCAGTATTTCTATTTTGGCTTCTAATTTCACCACTACAATTTCTCTCTTTCCCTCTCTGCTTGTCTCTTTCCTCTCCATTCCTTCCTTCTTGCCTTTTGATATCCTTTCCAAAGGAAATGAAATAATCAGTTTCTTCTGTATTTCTACTTGTCTTGTAGCCCTCCTCCCCTAAATCACCTCTATTGAGTTTCCATATAACCCAGGGGTTCCCATATTAATGTGACAGGGTCCAGGTAGGTTTTATAATTTGGAGAAGCTGGCTGAGTGGAGAGTGCTGTAACTGGAGAGCAGAGGCTCAATCTAAAGTTAATTCTTGCCCTCAGGAATTAGGGGTCCAGAGTTGCCAGATTTCTGACATTAAGAGAAGCAGGAAATCCAGACTTTTGGGTGGAATCTCTCTCTTTGTAATGCTGGCAACTAATTAAAAAATTATTTTGCAATAGTGTGTGGGCAAACAAAACACATCTGTTAGATATCACTTGAAGTCTCTTAGTGAACCAAAGAAAAATTTTGAACTTCTTATTTTGAAGTTAGTCACTCAACTCCCTCCATACTTTCCTACCTTTTGGCCAAGGTGATCTTTTCTTTAGTGCTTTTATTTCCCACATATGTTATCCCAAGATCCCTGGGAGGCAGCGGGGTGTTCTTTTTAAGATCAAGGCTTGAGTATCTGCCGAATCTGGGTTGAATTATAGGTCTATCATGTAATAACTTTGTTACCTTGGATGGGTCATTGCAGCACTGTGAGTCACCAGTAAAAGGTGACTATTAATGATCTGCTTAATTGCTTTGCAGCACAACAAATATTTATTGAGTACCAACCATGTACCAGACACTGGGTTACGTGTGGGGGATGCCACAGTGAACAAAACCAAACATGGATCTGGCATTCCTACAGCTCACTGTCCAGTGGAAGAGGAAGATATTAATCAAATAATTTCAGTAATACCAGTTGTAATGAGAAAGGGAGCCTAAGTGCTCTATAAAACCTTAGCTGGCTCTCCGCTGGGCTTCCTGGAGGAAGAGATGCTTGATCTGATATCTGAAAGATGAGTTGGAGTAAACTAGGTGAGAAGGGGATGGAATAGCATTTCTGACTGAAGGTCCAGTATGTGCCTTCTTCCTAAGGCATTAAAATCACACTGATGTTCTTCAAGAAGATTAAATAACAATCTGAACCTAACTCAGTTGTACATGGTTCCATTTTAACAAATGTTCTTTCAGAGAAACATGGAAGTGCCATTATTTCTCTGCCGCTCGCCAGCAGAATTCCCTTTGTTAAGTGTAGTAATGGTTATAGCAGATGGTATGGTCCAGGTTATGCTGCCGTAACAACCTCAAAAATCTCAATGGCTTAAAGCAGAGGTCAGCAAACCATGACCCACAGGCCATATCTTGGCTGCTGCCAGTTTTTTTTTTTTTAATTGAAGTACAATTAGGACACAGGTTACATTAGTTTCAGGTTTTATAAATAAATTTTTATTGAAACGGAGCCATGCCTGCTCATTTATATATTGTCTATGGCTGTTTTTGCACTGCAGTGGTAGAATTGATTAGTTGCAAAGGAGACTGCATAGCCTACAAAGCCAAAAATATTTATTACCTGGCCCTTTACCCAAAAATTTGCCAATTCCTGCTTACGAGTATTGGTAGGCACTTCCTCAGTGGAAAACTGGAAGTTATACTACCTGTGCATGGGGCTGTGTAAAAGGAACAAATTAGTGCATGGAAAGGACCTAGGTTGGTGCCTGGCATATAGTATGCTGCTGCTGCTATTTATTATTCTGAACACTATCTTCTTTCTTTTTGCTCTCCTCTTAGAAACCCCTGCTCTTAATGCTGAGCCTTATGCATATTATATCAATATTATTACTGCCACTACGAACACTAGTACCTTGCATTTATTGCTCACCAACGGTGTTTTAAGCCCTGTCTGAGCATTGTATATCATCTCCTTGAACCTTTACAATGGTTCTTTTAAATAGAAGTATCCCTGTTTTACAGGCCCTGCTTGTGTAAGTAACAAACACTACAGTTGACTGAGCATTTACTCCATGCCCAAGCATGGTGCTCACATGAGTAATAGGTCCCTACAAAACCACCCCATCTGACAGAACGGGAAGCTGAGGCCTAGGAAGGTGGGTTACTTGCTCTGAGGCCCACATTCTGAAGTGGCAGGGCTCAGATTCTAACTTCATCCTGACTAGCACCAGAGCCCTTGAACATACTCTCCATCACCATGTCACCCCATGTCCCATGGGTAATCCAGATAGAGTGGGTAAAAGGACTGCTTCAGTCACTCCTGTGGCCAGGCTGGGACAGCTATCCCTGGGACAGCTTCCTTAATGCATTTCCTTTGCTCAGAGTAGTCTTCCTTTTTGCTTCCCACTGTCTGAAATCTGCTCACCTTGAAACCCCTGTGTCTTAGAGAAGTTGGTTCTCATTGCTATGGTGACCTTTGTCCAGCCTGTGTTGAACATTTGGGTTGCTCATTGGATGCTGAAATGACAATGCAGTGTACACTACGATGAGCCCCTTGCACAGCAAGCACTCATTTAGTGTGGTTTTTCCTGTGTACTTAGTGAGCTGCAATCATCATTCTCTTCATCCTCCTTCCTTTTGAACAGCTTGCTAGCACTTTATATGTGTCAGGCTTCATGTCATTTTCATGGCACCTCTGCAAGGGGTCATTACCAAATAAGTGACAAAGCATAAAGGATGAACAGTTGCAATTTATAATTTTCAAACATAACTAGAATTATTTATTTAACAGACATTAAGCACCCATTATTCACTATGAGTGAACACTGAGCTGAGCATAGGGTATTTGCAAATGCCTGGGGCAGTCTTACCCTCCCAGGCAGATTGTAGCCCAGGAAGAGGCAGTACCACCTATTAAGAGCACAGGCTTTATGTCTGAGGGACCAAGGTTCCAATCCAGGCTCTATTGCTTGACAAATAAATGTTCTGATCATGGGCAATTCACTTAACTTCCTAGAACCTTAGTTTTCTCAACTGTAGAACAAGAGGAATACCTGCCTCAAAAGGTTAGGATAAGCATTCAGTGATAAGATGCAGTAAAACATTTAGTGCAGTACCCATCACATATAGTACACTTAGTAAAGTCTTAACTATGACTAGCTATTATCTATGATAGAGATAAACGTGGTCCTCCAAGAAGGACCAAACAAGGCAACATGAAAGAGATGTCAGAGAGTAGGGGAAGGAATCCCTTCCTTCCTCCCGCCATGTGGGAAAGCTCCATCATGAAGGCAATTAAAATTGAAGGATAAGAGAATCCTGGTGGGCAAAAATGGCTAGCAGAGGAGATGGTATTCCAGGCAGAGGGAACAGTGTAAGCAAAGATATAGAGATAAGAGGAAAGGTGTGTTCAGGGAATTCTTCATGGGTTTGTGTGGCTGGAAAGGGGAGGGCTAATGGAAAGATGTGGAGAGTCTGACTTTATGAATATTGAATGAAATATTTCTGGAACATATGACTGCAAGTATGTGGTGTTGTCCCACTGAATGTGCAACTGTTCTTCTGTGGATACCTGCCATTCCTAGAGGCTGCAAAGTGATCTCCTTTTCCTGAAAGAAGATATTAAAGCTTGCTACTCTGCTCTTAAGACATTAATGCCTTGACATCACATGTGGCAGGACAAGTTTGTCCCTTCCAAGTTCAATACCAGAGATACAATTGCTCTTACAACATGGCAGGAAACTGCATTACCCCTCCAGCCCCCCAACGACTGTAACTGTTCCTGAAGCCAGGCTTCTGGGCCATACTTGCTTAGGTAAGGATAAAACAGAGTGAAGCATAGCTTTTTAAACTGTTTTAAAATGTAGATTTTATTTTTATTTAGGTCTGGTGAAGCCAACAGATCAGGAGACAGTTACCATTGGATAGATAGTTTGTTACAGTTGCTAAGAGGAGGAGCCATGCCATGCCATGGGGGCCACACAAGGAAGCACCACAGTTGGTCAGGACATAGAAGGAATGAGGGGAAAACATGGGCAAGAAGCTTTATTGTGGTTTACAATGGAAGGAGTGGATGAGGCAGGGTAAGCAGGTTTAGGATTGCTAGTTTGAATAATTTCAGAGGTGTCTGGGGCATAGGGGCTGTCCCTAATTACCTGGTGCCTTGGCTGGGGTGATTGGAGCAGGGGAACAGTGGTGCTGGGTATGAGAGCCTGATGAAGGAGTTGGGATAGGGGTATGGGCTCTGGATTGGTTGGTTTGCACATGAAAGGCACAATTGTAGGTTGAGTCTTTTACTATCTTTAGGAATTGGCTTTCCCTGGGAGGGACAGTCTCTTGGGGTCAGCAAGGCCACAAGTATCAAAACATCAGAATACAGAAAGTAAAAAGGTATCATTAATATACTATGTCCTTGACAATGCAAGGAAATTGTGTCCTTTAGGAGTTTAAAGAAACTCCGATATTCCTAAAGAGAACACACATGCATATACGCACAGCACTGAAAAGTGTGGTTTCAGGATATGGATGTTAGGTTGCAGACAGCTGTTCCAGGAAAACATCCTCTTACCTGCTTGCTCAGTACCAGGCATGAGGCATTTTCATGGACAGAAGCGACTGACTCTCTGAAGCACCATAAAAAACACCTGATTCATCTTTTCAGTATTTTTTGCATGATTAATTTCATAGAAGCTTTTCAGAGTAATGTTTTCAACTTCATTTCTTTAATCATCATTGCCTTTTCCTAAATGCACCCCTATTTGTATATTCAAGAAACTGAGAAAGAAAACTTGTGTTCACATGAAGCTTTGGTACAGCAGCTGTTGTCTCCTGTAACTAGAGCTTGTATGCTGGGCGCTGTCAAGCTAATTCTCGAAACAGTTATTAGCACCCCCCTCTATAAGACGGAGAAATACATATTTGGGGTTGCTCAGTAACTTTCCAGGGTTTTATACCAAAGAGAGGCAGAGAAGCTTTTCCTGATTTTTCATGTTGCCTTTTGGGTACCACTTCCCTGAAAGACCAAATGACTTTGGTCTATTTTTCCTGCCCAGGTAGCTAATGTCTCTGATGATGGGTCTTTATTAGATACTGTTTCGGGTTTATTTGTTGGGTCACATGTGCAGGCATCTTAGAGTTTTGCAGTCAGAGGAGTGCGGTGTTGAGCTGCTAGTGGAAATGGGGGATTTAGACTCTCTTCTCCCCTTCCCATCCTGAATCTTAAACATGTATTAACTTTATCATGGTAAAGTACTTTGTAACCATCCCTACTGGTTTTCTCATAATATATGAAGTTAGTTAAATGCATGAACTCTGCTTTCCAGTTTATCCCTGAACTTACATATTTTAAATTGTGATTTTGAAACTCCAGGATCATCTTTTAATAATGACAACCAGCCAGAACTAAATCGTTTAATGTGATATTCTCCTTAGAGACTACAGAGGAATTGATAGCCTCTCTAACAGCAGTTTTGTACCTTTCATGGTGTGTGTGTGTGTGTGTGTTATTCTATCACTCAAGGCTTGTTACTCTCTGCTAATATGCTATTGCCCAGGATTGCTTAATTAAACATGACTTAAAAGTTTGCATTATGCTTTAAACTAGTGACAGAAATTGCTTAACATGATTTCTTGGTTATATGCTGCCTTTGGAATGGCAAGAAAACAGAGTCAAGAAAATACATTCATTCTGTTAGATCTTTATTTATTTTCTAAGGAGTGAGAGAGCATTTTTATCCAAGTGATGAGAACCTCCTGGAGTTGATTGACTTAAATTAGCTTGATTGCTTTTTATCAATTGCAGCTGCACTGTTTAGCATAAAAATGCAAAACATCTAAAAAGCATTTGCCTTGCAGCATACTAGAAAGATGTTTTTAGTTAGATTTAAGATGTTTCAAATTTTTATTCTGCACAGATTCTCTGAGAATGTATCCAGAACATATCTAGTTACAGAGAATTAGTACAGATATTGTAAACTTTGAGAAAATGAATTAAAGAAAATATGCTGTTTTATGAATTACATATTTAGAATTTGGGCTTTTTAGCTTTTAAATGTCTCTCGTAAGTTAAACAGTTCAGCAATATTTGTTGCAGTGGCCAAGCCAAGCAACCGCTGCTAAACATTAAGTAACAGTCGTTGGAACTTTTCTTGTAATGAGCCGTTTGGCCTTTCTTGTGCAGCCGTGACATGGTTCAGTGGACACTGGCTGTTGTAAAGTTAGGTAAAACCATCTTTGTCTTGAAATTCTATGAATGGATTTTAGACCATCATCTTCCTGTCTTTTTGGCTTAGATGGTTTAATGATGAGTATGGCTGACTTACTAAGTCTTCTTGTGTGGGTGCTGCCCAGAGGGGTCTGCTCTGTGAGACACGCTGGTTCTCTTTGTGAACCAGCTGCTGTTTTTCTGATTTCCCCTTATTTGGCCTATTTTGCCCTTTGGTGCTTTCAGACATTATCAGTACCAAAACCAGAAGAAGGTACACTCTTGGAGTTACTGAAAGAGAGGGAGAAAACGAGCTGTTTGCTTGTCTTCTTGTTTGTGTCAAAACCACCTACTGATCTTGATTGATAGTGAATCTCTTTAAGACACTAGGCCTGAAACACAGGACTCCAGTTAGGACAGAGCTTCAAGGGGATGTTCAAAGGGGCCGGTCAGAGGATCCTCAGCAGCGTGTTCCTTCAGTATAGGCTCTGGGTTGTGCTTCATGACAGAAAAACAAATTTTTCCTGTAAAAATATTTTTCAAATGCTGCACCTACATTTCTTTGTTGGACATTTTATAAGTTGTGTGTGGGAGAATGGCACATGCCTACCTTTACTTGGCTGATTTTTCTAGTAATTTAAAGGTGTGATGTGTGATGCTCCTGGGTCTGCAGTAGGGTTGTAGAGACCATGTGCCCTCAAGTGGAGAGAGCACTGGAGTCCTTGAGTGCTTGTAAGGCTGTGGGCTTCCCCCACCACCCCTGTGAAAGCATCTGATGGGTAATGATCAGTTCAATAATCCGAAGAGGCAGGGCTATTCCATACGAACAGGTGGGGATCCTAGCAAGGGCAGGTGTGTGTCCTGGATTCCAGAGGTGACTTTGGCGGATATGAGTTCAAAGGCTTTTCCCACAGCCTTTCATTCTGGATAAATCTCTTATTATTCATTTAGATTTGTAGAATCAAATAAGCCCGTATTTGATATGTCATATCATTCCGGGGAAATTTTTGAAAAATGCTTGTGTGTTTTAATACTACTTACAGGCCGCTTTCCTGAAATCATTCTTCTTCCCACTTTTAATGTCTTATTAATATGCTCTGATGATATTGTTTGAATCAATTACAATTTTACATTATGACAGAATTTAAAAAATTATTCCCATATTCCCTTCTCATCTTTGTTATGCTGTGTTCACATTACATTTGGCATAGTTCCTCTTATACCTAAAATGTAGTTTTTTTAAAAAAAATTAGTGTGTCATTAAAAGTATGCCTGTGTGGTGATAAACCTGATTTTTATTCTTAATCACATTGGATGCTGTGATCTCCCCAGCCATACTCCCACTTTTTGTCATTGCAGTTGTTTTTAAAAATTTTTGCTGATAGGGGGGTGGGGAAATGGGATAGGCTGGTGATGGGTAGTAAGGAGGCATGTATTGCATGGTGCACTGGATGTTATACACAACTAATGAATCATCGAACTTTACATCAAAAACGAGGGTGTACTGTATGGTGACTAATATAATATAATAAAAAAATATTATTATAATGAAAAAAAGAAAAAAAAGAAAAAAAATTTGCTGATAAAGATACTATTTCATTGTGAATGTCTTTGAACATTTGGATTGCCAGATCAAAGAATATGAATGATTTTTATGGATTTTTATGTGCACATCTAAATTGATTGAAAGCAGGATATATGTATAAAGTCAAAATAATTTAAGATCGAAGTTTGAAGTGTCCTATGTCAGTAGTTGTGTACCCTCATGTACTTCAGTTAGCAGTATGCCCAAGGACTCATTCCGCCCCCAAAAGATAGTTGTCCTCATGCTTTTCACTATTGCATCATATTCCCTTAGGTGCAGAGAGTATAATTATGTAGCCAGTTTGCCTTTATTTGAAAAAAACTTGCTCTGTAGAATCTATCTAAAGTCTATTTTAGCACATCTGGCAAAGTATAAATCTAAGTTAAATCTTTTCATTTGACTATACTAATGCAATTTATTTAATGGTCTTTCCTCTTTGTTTTTGATTCCATCTTCATCTTATTTTCTACATATCATTGGCTGTTCTGAGCCTCTCTCTCCTGTCAGCCTTATGATTACTGCTGTATCTTGCCTCAAGCTTCCCTACTTTGTGTTCTAGATAGGAAGGGAGACTGTTCTCCTCATTCTAGCCTTTTTCAGAATGATATTTGATATGCTTACTGGATTTTTTCCCAGTTTATTTCAAGAACTATTTTTGTTTGTTTATTTCTAAGAAGAGTCATCTAAAAATCTACATATAAGTGTACTTATTTGCAAATTAACTTGGTGAGAATTGATCAAATTAAAGTAATTAAGTAAGTTAATAATGTATTCTATCAGATATTTCCCTACTTTTAATGGTTTTATGACCCTTACTAAGTTTATTCCTATGTGTTTTATCTTTTGTGATGTTATTTTGCACTATATACTTATGTGAAATATATATGTGTGTGTAAACATAGATTTGTATTCAGATCAGTTACTCTTTTACTGTAAGAATTATGAAAAATTATTGGTCATTTCAATAATAACATTTTGTTCCCTTTGTTTTCAGTATTTATACTTTGAAAAGCTTTTTTTGTGAGTCCTTATTTTAAATTAGTTTGTTTCTATTTTCTATAGGAAAGCCTAGAGTTCTCCAGTAATGGAAATATGGATTCTTTGCTATGCTTTGCATTTTCTAATGTTGAGAGACCTTTTATTTCCTTTAAAAAAAGGTTATGGGAATGAGAGTTGCATTTTATTAAATTGTGGTTTAACATCAATTAAAGTGCTCATTGTCTTTTTCTACTTTTTGGTATTTCTATTAACAAAAGTTCTTATGCTGAAGGAGCCAGGTGAAAGCCTATTTGATTTTTAAAGTATTTTAAATTCCATATGCTAGTTTTATTTAGGGATTTTGTATCTATACTAACAAGGAAGATTTTATATATTACTAGCTTGGTTTTAAAATCAGAATCTGTTTCTTGGTAGTATAAATTAGTGGGGTCTTTTGGTAGTATAAATTAATTTTTTTCTATGTTCTCAAGTAGTTTATTTAATATGGAAATTATTTTATCCTTGAAAGTTTGAAAAAAAATCTTCAGTTGCCATCTTAGAAGGAATAACTTTCTATGAATTTAGGTTTTCCTCTCTGGGTGGGATCACATCTCAAGTTTCTCCCTTTAGTTCTAAGTTAGAATGAGAAGTTTGGACAATGACTTTTTTTTAGCATGTGTTTAGTTTTCTTCAATTAATTATACTTTATTTAGGTAAAATTTTTTGGTGTAGTTAAAAAATCAGAAGGGTGGCTTTGGTGATAGGGAGTATTTTTTTGGTACTTAGCTGCCTGAATATTTTTAGGGTAAATGCAGTGTATCAGAGGTGGACAGGGTCCTTAAAAGCCCCTTATTTTTCAGATGAGGTAACTGAAGCATGGATAGGTTAATGTGGCTTGATCAGATCAAATGAGCAGGTGTCTATCATGGGAAAACTGGGACGAGGACCCAAAGTCCCTTGGTGCTCATCTAGGTTTCTTTTTGATATAAACTGCTGTCTTTTATGAACTGAGAAAGTATAGAGTTGGATATATGGGCTACCAGGATGTAGGGAGAGTGAATGTGGAATCCCATATTGACCTTGAGAGCATAACCTATGAGTCAGAGATTATTGAATTAAGCTTGAGGATTTTTTTTTTTTTATTCAGCAATTAGTGTTGTTTATTTGGGACATGAACCAGAGATTTTCTTTAGAATTTCCAGAGCTTGTGCCTGCTGTGAATGTTAACATGGTCATCAATACATTCAAAGTGATGCAGAGAATAAATTCAGTTAAGCTGCAGATGATTTTTTTTTAATTTAAAAAAAAATTATTTATTTATTAACAGAGAGAGAGACAGCCAGCGAGAGAGGGAACACAGGCAGGGGGAGTGGGAGAGGAAGAAGCAGGCTCCCAGCAGAGGAGCCCGATGTGGGGCTCGATCCCAGGACTCCGGGATCACGCCCTGAGCCGAAGGCAGACGCTTAATGACTGAGCCACCCAGGCGCCCCTGCAGATGATTTTTAAAAGATAGCTTGAGGATTTTAAAGAGGGGTTGAGACGTTTAATGGACTGCAGTTTCTATCAGTGAGCCTTCTTGTGCTAGCAAGTAGCTGGAACCCATTTCAAATTAGTTTAGGCAAAATGGGATTTAGTGATTTGTACTATTGAGAATTTCAGGGTTGTACTGACTTCAAGCAGAGCTGGATTCAGGGACTGAAACATCATTTTGTTCTTCTTTCATTTTTCTTTTTAACATCTTGGTCTTTTGTTCCTTTTTTGGCTATATGCTGTAAGAAGTTGGGGCCACCAACAGACCCAGAATTACATCCTCTCATTTTTTCAACCTCAACAGAATAAATTTAGGTGCATTGGATGGTTCTAAGAAGCACTATAATTAGTTTGGCTTAATTACCTGATCATCTTGACCAGATCATTGTGTTGATTCAGTCACAGTCAGTGAAATACTTCTAGCAACCAAAGTAATTAAAAAAGTAATCTTTTCTTTATATCCTAAAGAACGTAACAAGCTCACCAGTTTATAAACAATAGCAATATTTCTCCCATTTGAAAGAAGACTCAGGACTACTGTTACTCTCTCCTTATTACTCTCTAAGCTCTGTGACTTTTCTTTCTTCCTCTCTCTGCCCTTTAAGCATTTAAAAAAACAAACAAACAAACAAACATGGACCTAATATCTGGGGCTGTTTTTATGTTCCCTCTATTTTCTCCGGAGGGCCCCAGAGAAAAATGAGAATAACCCCCCTTCAATGCCTGGAGCAAGGGAAGGGGAAATAAAGAATAAGCACAATTATTATTTATTCGTGTAAAACATTAATAATTTTGGTCCCTTCTTCCCAGTTGTAGACCTCCACACAAGAGAGATCTGATATATAATTGTGTCATTCTGGTTACAGGTGGACATCTGTCTTTTCTCTTCTTTCTACAAGGACTAGTGTAATTTCCCTGTGCATCTGGAAGTGTTGCCAGGTTGAGCTTGGCTGTGATTGCTGTGGTTCCTCCTTAGGAACCTTCCACCTAGAGGACAGGCCCTTCTCAAGGGTCCCACCTACCCCTACTGTAAAAGGGACTTTACTTTCTTAAGAAACTGGATGCCCATAAATATTATAGTAAAAATTGAGATATACTTTGGAATTTCATAAAGGACTTTTGAGAAATTCTCTCAGTCAGTGAACTGAAATTATGCCTTGTCCGTTTCTTTATGTCTCAGAAATACCCAGTCCTGCATTGAGCATTCTTTCTAAAATTACATGCCAACTTTCTATCATTTCCCCATTTCTCTTTGAGGTTGTACTATAATGATAGGATGGCTTGGTCGGATTGACCCTGATTCCTACATACCTTGAGTCCAACAGTCCAACAGTCCAGCTGTCACGTTGAAGGACCTGATTAGCTTAAGTGTTGACTGCTTTTTATTTAATACATCCCTCAACCAACCTGTCAGTCCTCTTGGCTCTTCCTGGAGTTGGTCCACCATTCTCATTGTCACTATCATCTCTCTTCTGGATTGTTCTGATTGCCTCTTAGCTGCTCTCTGCCTCTCCCATTGCCTCCCCACAGTGAGCCTGTTAACATGTAAGTCCAGTCCTGTCTCTCTTCAGCTCAGAACTCTCCAGGGGCTCCTTATTTCACCCAAAGTTCTCACAGTGACATCCAGGCCAATGTGATCTCTCTTTACTGTTGCCCTACCCCATTCCCATTGCCTTATGACTTTTTCTCCTAGCCTTTGTCCCTTCATTCACCCAATTCCAGCCACACTGGCCTCCTCACTGCTCTTCCAACATGCCAGGCATGTGCCCACCCATGGTGTTTTATACTGGTTTCCTCTACCTAGAACTCTTTTTCCTCTGGCTTGCCACATTGCCAATTCTCTTTGCATCCTCCACCTTCTCAGTGAGGCCTACCCTTTTTAAAATGCAGCCCCCTCCAACTGCAGGATTCCCCTTGCCCTGCTCTATATAATTTTCTAGCATTCTATAATTTTAATTATTTGCTGTGTTTTACCATTTATTGTCTTTCTCCTGTCATCTTCCCTCCTCCTACTTAGACTGACAGCAATTTTGTTCACTGATATTCCCAAAATCTGGAAAACAGTAGGTACTCTGAATATTTTAAAATAAACTAATGAAGTTCTATGGGGGATGTTTTAAGATATGGTGCAGCTGGATACTTAAGTTTGGGTCAGCGTTTCAAACAGGTCCTGTAATACAACTCAAAAAAATATCTAGGATCTCATGTGATCCAGGCCTGTCATATTCTAAGATACATAGCCCAATAACTAAAGTAATTAAAAAGTAGTTCCATTCTGTTGAGTTCCCCAAAATATCACCAGCTAAATTTATTGCAACTTATTTTAGTGAGGGAGTACACCACCTTGACAAAGCCTTTGCAGTTTCTCAGAAGGGGAAATTAGCAATGGAATATTTATAGGGCTTTGAGGTTCGGGCTCAAGTGGTTTAAGATAGGCCTTTTAGGCAGAACTAATTGGAATTGGCCAAAGTTTGGGATTTAATAAATTAAGGTTGATCAGTGCAGCAAAGTGAGGGTCTTGAAGAGATTCATGATAAATAATTGTGGTTGATAAATAAATCATTTGACCAGGTGAGTAGATTATTGTCCCCAATAAAATGATCAATGGGAATTTCCTGAAGCTAATAGTCAATTTATTGGTTTATAGCCTTTAAGGGCAAAGATTTCCTGAAACAAACAGCTAAGATCTTGACATGGGTTCTACTGTCATATCAGAGTCACAATGACAAACATAGTCTCAATCCTCAATTCTTGTGACTCTTTTAAATGATCCAGTTCATTCATTCATTCATCTTTTTGTTCATTCATTAATTCATACATCTAAAAAATTGGTTTCCTGCAGTGAGTCAACACCAGGCTAGTAGACAGCAGAGCTTCCTATCAACCATTCTTTCTTTTTATCTCAGGTTCCTTCTTTAACACTCAGCTATTCTGTATCTTCTCACTTTTTAAAAATCCCTGCAAACTTCTTTTGATGTCAAAGTCATGCAGCTTTTTGGAATCTCTCACCCTCTTTCCTCCTGCCCCTTTAAGAAAATATATATAGATCGACTTATTTATTTATTTATTTGGTAGCTTATTTCAGAGTTTCTCAGCCTTGGAACTATTGATATTTTGGGCTGGAGAGTTCCACCTACTAGGTATCATGCCCTTGCACCCAAAAATGTCTCCAGACGTTATCAAATGTCCCCTGGAAGGCAAGGTTGTCCTGGTTGAGAGCCTTTATCTTGGTTCATTGTTTGAGTTTTGTACAATAAAGGAGAGCTTGAGAGCTGACCCAGCAAGTGAGAATTCATCCTCTTTAGAGGAGGGAAGTGTTTGTCTGTGCACACGTGATACTTTGGTGCTGGTATATCTTTGCTGAGGGCTCCTACTTTTTTTTTTTTTTCCATCTCACTGAATTTATTTATTTATTTATTTATTTATTTATTTATGCTTTGGGAAGGGATTGTATTTTATTTTTTTAATAATATTTATTTTGTTATATTAGTCACCATACAGTACATCTCCAGTTCTTGATGCAATGTTCCATCATTCATTACTTGCATATAACACCCAGTGCACCATGCAATATGTGTGAGGGCTCCTTCTTAAGGGCATATATCATTATGCCATTTCCATTTTCATCAGGATAAAACCCCAAATCCACAACATGGCTCTGTTCACCTTTCTCATCTCTCTGCTGCCCCCCAATCAACCCTGTCAGTTGAACTCTGTGGGCACATCAAGCTTTTTTTGGGTTCTCCAACCAGTAACATTATTTTCTGCCTCTAGATTTGAAGTCTTTTCCATCTCACATGATTTCCTTCCTTTTACTGACCTTTATCCCTTCAGTCTCAGCTTCAATATCCTCCTCCAGGCAGCTCTCCCTAATTTATCCTAGATTAATTTAGGTGTTCCCATAGCACTGTCTACCTTCCTTATCATAAGTGGTAGCCAAACTTTGGGATTGCTATTTAATTCTTGCTAGGTTCAGCCCAGTGAAAAAGATAGGACTATCTCATTTCATTGTTTGTTTCTTTAAAACTCAACAAAAAACCTGGAACTTCGTCAATATTGACCAAAAAAGTTGTGAAATTAATGTTTGAAAATAGTATTAATGTACCAATTTAGTAAATAATACATAGGTTTTTAACAGTATTAATAAGTTCATTAGAAGAAATTCAATCTAACTTTCCATCTTTCCCTGAACATTTTAGAAGGTTAGAATATCAAAATATCAATAGAAAGAACATAGAATTACATATTTCTTCTTTGTCTCATTGTAAATTCAGAGTAAACCTTTTCTTTGGAAAACATAACTCCATTAAGCTATCTCCGCTTAACAATGAAATGATCTTAACTTATTCCTCATTCTTTAACTGTTATGTTTAGCGAAGTTTTACAAGCTGGAAACCCATAAGGTGAATCCAATCCAGACTTAGTTTTCCGGGCTCACCCATTGTCCTTTCTTTTGTGTTTTCCCCCCCTTTTGGGGAATAAAAAAAGTTGCTAGAAATGAAAAAATCATGCCATGTCAGGTAATAATGTAGATATCTAGTTTCTGTTGAGTAAGGTAAAGCTCTCAGCAGCGTCATGATGTCCTCTCAGTGACCTTGGGTGGGCACTGAGGCAGTGGCTGGCTGCCCCTTAGGATGAGATGTGTGCTCCCCAGTTTGCCCAGTCCCCACCTAACTGCTTACTCTTGAGTGTTACTGGCCTGACCTGCTTGGCATTTAATTTGCAGCCCCAGTGTTTATTGTCTGTGTAAGTGAAGTTAAGGGAGGGAAAGGTTAGCCAGTGAACATTTGAATAAAATATGAGTGTAAGAACATCCAGGTAACAAGGATCTGTTAACAATTGTTATTGAAAGTGCCTCATTTTACACTTTATTCTGAAAAGAAGCCCAATCAAAATCCATTTTTATCCTTCCAATACTAATACAGGTTGCAGAGGATGAGGGGAAGATGTGATGCTCCTTGGCCGAGGCATGTATAGCCTACTTTCCTCAGCTCAGCAGGTCTGAACACAAACATCTTGATTCTGTCTTCTGAGGCGCAGAGCAACCCAATTTCCTCCTGCTGGGTAGAGTATTTCCAACCTAGTGCATTTTCTTCTCTAATGAATGACTTCCTCCCCTACATTACTGGGGCACTAAAACTATAATAGCTTCTCTGGACCCTGATTTGGGAGGCAGAAAGCTGAGTTCTTGGATCCTGTTTGTCTGTCATTATATGCCCCATGTCTCCCAGTGTTCGGGCTATTCTGATGGACAGATGAGCCTCAGTTCTGACTTTGAGTGGATCTGGGATCATTGGCTGAGTCCTTCCCTTTCCTGTGGCTCACTTCCCTTCTCAGAAAACAGGGGAGGAATGATGCTTTCCACCTCATCATCATACCCTTAGGCTGGCATGTAGTACTTCTGGCATTCAATAAATAGCAGTAGGTTTTGTTACTATCACAATGTTGTTGTTTTAAAGAGGGACTAGAATGTAGCCCCTCAAAAACTTGTACGAATAGTGAAGGCATATATATGAATAACATGATTTCTTTGAAGGAAAATAGTCTCTCTTTTTTTGGTTACAATATTGTTGTTATTGTCTAACTTGTAAGCGCTCTTGTCTTCATTGGCGACAGAAAGCACTCTGGCAGGATCTGTTTTCCTAAGGTCTGAAAGGATTATGGAGGTGCAGTCTAGAGGCGCACATGCCCACAGCTCCAAAAGTGCAGGGCCTGCCCACTCATCTCCAAACATGTCAGAAAATGGCTGCTTTTCAAGAGCAGACATCATCCTATCCAATGAAATGGATCTTTATTTTTAAACTTTTTATAGAGATTAGAATGAGCAGAATTCCATTCATCTCTGTCTGGAAAATAACTTTGCATTCAGAACTGTACCAAGAAGAGAAAAACAGAAGAAGGTTTCTTCCCCACCCCTTAATTTGATTTACTCCAAAATTACTATGTTGAGAACTATTGTCAGAGGTAAGAGAATGAGTTTTTAGGCTCCTTTCCTTGTAATTCCATCTTCCTTATAATCTTTATAGCATGTGTAGTCATGAAATAACCAAGAGATTATTTTAACAGCTTTTATTGTACCATGGTGCAAGCATAAATATATTGCAACTAAGTAATGCTAATGAAAGTAACTAATGATGACAGGGGATATATAGAAATGTCATGGGTGTAAACCCTAGCCCTGGTCTTCTGAAGGGAGATATTTCAGAAAATGCCCTTTTTCAAGTTTGTGGGGATTCTTATGAGTCTGACAAAATTCGGCATTTGAAAATGGCAAATTTTATAGGCTATTTTGCCCCTTTGTGCAAACAATACTTAGAATTGTTAGCAATCAAGATGAAAGATCTCCTTCCACTGGGGTTACTCTAACCCACTTTTATTGTGTGGTTATTTTGTCAGGTGCAGAATTAAATCATATTGCATAATGTGTGGCCGTGTCAAACTTTTGAGGGCACATCTTCTACGTGTTATGTTTCCAGGGCCTACCACTGTGTTCTGGAGATGGGTGCTTGGTCCGTGCTTGCTCAGTGGTCCAGAGAGCATTTGTTCAGGCCCATGTTTTCTGATAAAGGTGTTGAGTTCTGGGTAGGAAAGGGGAAAACATTCAGACTGTGAGCTTAACTAACAATGTATATTGAGAACCTGCTGAGCGTAGAATATAATATTAAACTTACATTTAAAAAATAACATTATTCTAGTGTAGCATTTTCCACAGTATATTCCCTTGGATATTAATAGGATGTTATAAGAAAGAGGGCATTAGAGGTAAATAAGCTTGAGTAATGCTGATTAACCAAAGTTAAAGTGGACTTCTCAGAGCATTTTGTAAATTCTTGGAAGAGCATTTCCCATATATATATTTTTTTATACCGTGGAACATTTGCCCCTACCCCACTTCTAGTCCTTTTCCCCCCAAACAAGAGTACTTGTAGAACTGGTTTGCTCTAGAAATTCTTTGGGGAATGCTAGGATTACACATAGCAAAGAGTTTTGAGGGGAAGAAAAGTTCCTACAAATGTCACTAGCAAGGTGGAATGGCAATCTAGGATCTGGAACAGAAAGGCTGTGTTTATATTGGGAATGAGTTTGAACTTTGAATTCTTGAGTGCAACCAAGGTAGGAAAAGAAACCTTCATATATCTTTTACGTGTTTAGGAAAGGCATTTTCCACAGATTTCCTGTCTTTCCTGCAGGAAAACATGCCAAGCTCATTAATGTGGTATACACAGTTTTTAGGATCTGTCATCTCACTTCATGGCTCCATTCTCTGGTGACTTCCTCTCTGTCCTGCTGGCCCACCCCATGGGCATCGTGTGCAGCCCCTTCTCCCCTGTGAACTTATTCTCCCAGACTCAGGTCAGATGTTACATCCTATGAGAACACTTTCAGCACTTGTTTGGGAGAGTTCTGCACTTCTCTGTCATGGTTGTCGGTTTATATGCCACTCCTCTAGAACATAGGCCTCTGGAGAGCAAGGGTAGTATTTATCTTTGGATTCCCATAAAAAATAATGAACATTGGTTGTTGGTAGTGAGTGGATGAATGAAAGAGGATGCCGTATTAGTTTTCTAGGGATGCCATAATAAATTACTGCAACCTTGGTGGCTTAAAACAACAGAAAATTATTGTCTGACAGTTCTGGAAACCAGTTATCCAAAATCAAGGTGTTGGCAAGGCTGCACTCCCTCCATGGCTCTACGGGAGAATCTTCCCTTGTCTATTCCAACTTCTGGTGGCTCCAGGCGTTTCTTGACTCAGACTGTATAATTGCAACCTCTCCTCCATCTTTGTCTGGTTTCTTTTCCTCTTCTATCTGTGTCTCTGCTCCATGTGTCTCTCATAAGGGTCCTTATCATTGGATTTAAGGCCCATCCAGATACTTCAGGATGATCTCATCTATAAATCCCTAATTACCTCTAGAAAGATCTTTCCCCCCCCCCCAATACAGTCACATTCATAAATTCTGTAACAGGGACATATTTTTTGGGGGGAGGCACCATTTAACTCACTACAGATATGAAGTAGGTTTTTCAAGATCAGAAGATGCATAAGAAAATCCTACTGTAAGAACAGGGGATCAACCATGCATGTAAGGGTGAAGATTGAGTGTTCTAGATGCAGAGAGACTCTATAGTCCTACCCATTGTTCCCCAAACTTCTGTACCTAACAACTCATCACCTCTTCATGCTGCCAATCTTCTTACCAAGTCTGGCTCTGGCATAAGGGTCCTTCTTAACACCAGGCTCTATAAAGCTACTTCTAGTTGCCTGGAGTGGGCATGTGAAGTGAACAAACAGAACCTTGAGATGATGAACAGAGGAGATTTTCTAAGATGCATGGCAGTCTTATTGAAAGAGTTCCATAAGAGACCAAGGAATGGGACACAAACATATTATTTTATCCAGCGAGGCATGTATTTCTTGTAGGGAATGCTTTGGGATAGGGTGGGGGTATTTGTGCATGCCTCTGGTCCTTTATATGCTTCCCTACAATGCCTGGTGTGAAGAAACTTAGGAGGGAAGAAATGCCCTTGTCTGTGTTCCACTTCCTAATCTACAGAAGAAATCAGGATAAGCTGGTTAATGTTGATAGCTTCTAAAAGACAAATTCTGCCTGGATATGGATGTGAAGGAGTCTGGTAATATGTTTGTCCTGGCACATCCTTAGTCATCTTGTCTTTTGTATAAACTTACTTGTATTTGAGATGCAGTAGAGTGGCAAGCTTGCTTGGTGCATTTGGTTTCTCCATCATCAGAAGGTTGTAGTTTCTAGACATATATTTCCCCCTCTGGCTCAGACAGTACTTCCTTTTAGATTATCTCTCTCATTTCTGGGTATTTCTTGTGTTTCGGCTAGACTTGATGCTGTCAGCACATCCCCCCACTCTCACCCCCCCAAAAATTGGTAATTGTGAAAGGTGGGACTATGATTTTTAGTTATTTCTATTCAAGACACTTTGTTTGCAAGACCAAATGTGATGCAAAGTGCTGTCTGTATTCCCCCTTAGCTTGCACCAAAAATGCATACTCTTTAAATGGGTGAACACCTAGTGACCGGGTTTGCTTATAGGATATCAGCCTACTCAGAAATAACAGTCCCTTAGTTTGTGGGTGGTTTGATAAGTTCCAGTATTGTAGAATATGAACTAACAAAATAGATTCATAAAATCACAGAATGTCAGAATTGGAACTGGATCAGTGAGTTCAACCTCCTCATTTTACAGATGTGAAAATGGTGGGAGCTTCTAATCACTGATTATTACTCTTTGAGCAGGTCACTTTTGATTTCTCTCTTAAGATTCTAGGACTCTAAACAAAGAAAGCACTGCTGCAAGAATAATAAAATGGAATATTGTTGACTTATTGCTCACATGGTAATTTGATTTACATGCATACAGCACATGCTAACGTGTGCATACACACACACACACACACACACACACACAGAAAATTTGCAGGATGAAACAGATTTTCCATACCAAAATGTTTCCCGCTGTAATAATGCTGTGATCATGGTAAATATTTTCAGGAGCAATGATGGTGAACACAGAAAGGGATGGCTGTTTGTTTCTCTTTATGAAAAAAAAAAAGAGCAAAGAATGTATTTAGCATGACTTGAATTTTTTAAACGCCATGGCAGTTCTTGTTTCTAGTTTAATTGGCTTTTATAATGATTGATCAATTGTCTTCTTCACTCCTGGAGCTGTGTTTATTTCCAGCTCCACGTTCCTTAGTAACAAAATGCTTATAAATTGGAAGAGTCTGTAACAAGTCCCAACAGAAAAACAGTTTCTTGCTCTGGCCAAAGTAAATTTGTGCAGGATTTGGTGTTACCACCCATTTCAGAATCATTTATGCTCTTCCTAAAAGTCAATGATGTGAAGCTTCAACTTGGCTTAAAAGTGAAAATGTGTTCCTAAATTCAATACACACTTTACGGGGTGTGTTACAATGGAGCTGTAGTAGTGAATCTTCTTTTCCTTCAGTTATTTGTGTATGTAAAACATGTTTCTGAATATCTTAGGATGGAAGTATTTTCATTATTTTGAAAAGCAAATCTGTGAAAACTATTTCGGTAGTAAATATTTGGCTGAATTTGAAACATTGGAACATAATATATAGAGGAAATAGTGTAGGCATTTTGCAGAATTTTCTTGTTGATGACATTGTGTTCAGGGCAATTTATTTATTTATTTATTTATTTATTTATTTATTTATTTATTCATTCATTCATTCATTCATTCATTCATTCATTCCAGTTAACAGACAGTGTTATATTAGTTTCGGGTGTACAATATAGTGATTCAACAATTTCATACATTACCCAGTGCTCATCACCTTAATCCCCATCACCTATTTAACCCATCTCCCCACCCCTTGCCGTATGGTAACCATGTTTGTTCTCTTTAATTGGAGTCTGTTTCTTAATTTGTCTCTTTTTCCCCCTTTATTCTTTTTTTTTTCTTAAATTCCATATATGAGTGAAATCATATGGCAATTGCCTTTCTTTGACTGACTTATTTAGCATAATGTACTCTAGCTCTATCCATGTTGTTTCAAATGGCAAGAGTTCATTCTTTTTTATGGCTGAATAATATTCCTCTGTGTGTGTGTGTGTGTGTGTGTGTGTGTGTGTGTGTGTACGTGTACGTACCACATCTTCTTTATCCATTCATCTATCAGTAAACACTTGGGCTGCTTCCATATCTTGGCTATTGTAAATAATGCTGCTATAAACATAGGGGTGCATGTATCCCTTTGAATTAGTGTTTTAGTGTTCTTTGGGTCCAGTAGTGCCATTACTGGATTGTAGGGTAGTTCTAGTTTTAACTTTTTGAGGAAACTCCACACTGTTTTCCACAGTGGCTGCATCAGTTTGCATCCCACCAACAGTGCACAAGTGTTCCTTTTTCTCCATAAGCTTGCCAACACCTGTTGTTTCTTGTTGATTTATTTCTTGTTGATTTTAGCCATTTGGACAAGTGTGATTGTGATATCTCATTGTAGTTTTTTTTTTTTTTAAGATTTTATTTATTTATTTGACAGAGATAGAGACAGCCAACGAGAGAGGGAACACAATCAGGGGGAGTGGGAGAGGAAGAAGCAGGCTCATAGCGGAGGAGCCTGATGTGGGGCTCGATCCCATAACACCGGGATCACGCCCTGAGCCGAAGGCAGGCGCTTAACCGCTGTGCCACCCAGGCACCCCCTCATTGTAGTTTTGATTTGCATCTTGTCATGTATTTGTTGGCCACCTGGATGTCTTCTTTGGGGAAATACCTGTTCATATCTTCTGCCCATTTTTAATTAGATTGCATGTTTTTTTGGGTATTGAGTTTTCTTTTTTTTTAAGATTATTTATTTATTTGACAGAGACAGCCAGCGAGAGAGGGAACACAAGCAGGGGAGTGGGAGAGGAAGAAGCAGGCTCCTAGTGGAGGAGCCTGACGTGGGGCTCGATCCCAGAATGCTGGGATCACGCCCTGAGCCGAAGGCAGACGCTTAGTGACTGTGCCACCCAGGCACCCCTTGGGTATTGAGTTTTTAAAGTTCTTTGTATATTTTATATAATAACACTTTATTGGATATGTCATTTACAAATATCTTCTTTCATTACATAGGTTGCCTTTTAGTCTTGCTGATTATTTCCTTTGCTATGTAGAAGCTTTTTATTTTGATGTAGTCCTAATTGTTTACTTTTGCTTTTGTTTCCCTTGTCCCAGGAGACATATCTAGGAAGAAGTTGCTATGACTGATATTAGAGAGATTACTGCCTGTATTTTCTTCCAGGATTTTCATGGTTTCAGATCTCACATTTAGGTCTTTAATTCAGTTTGCATTTATTTTTGTGTATGGTGTAATAAAGTGGTCCAGTTTCTTTTTTTGCATGTTGATGTCCAGTTTTCCCAGTACCATTTGTTGAAGAGACTGTTCTTTGCCCATTGAATATTCTTTCTTGCTTTGTCAAAGATTAATTGACCATATAGTTTCAGGTTCATTTCTGAGTTTTCTATTCTGTTCTGTTGATCTATGTGTCCATTTTTGTGCCAGTACTATACTATTTTGATTACTACAGCTTTGTAATATAACTTGAAGTCCAGAATTGTGAACCTTCCAGCTTTGCTTTTCTTTTCTCATAATTGCTTTGACTATTCAGGATCTTCTGTGGTTCCATACAAATTTTAGGATTTTTTTTCTAGTTCTATGAAATATACTGTTGATATTTTAATAGGGATTGCATTAAATGTATAGACTACTTTGGGTAGTATAGACATTTTAACAATATTTGTTCTTTAAATCCATGAGTGTAGAATGTCTTTCCATTTCTTTGTGTCATCTTCAATTTCTTTCAGAAATTGTTTTATAGTTTTCAGAGTACATGTCCTTTACCTCTTTGGTTAGTTTTATTACTAGGTATCTTATTATTTTTGGTGCAGTTGGAAATGGCATTGATTCCTTAATTTCCCTTTCTGCTGCTTCATTATGTGTGTATAGAAATGCAACAGATTTCTGTACATTGATATTGTGTCCTGCGACTTTACTGAGTTCCTTTATCAGCTCTAGCAGTTTTTTGGTGAAGTCTCGGGTTTTTTTATATATAGTATCATGTCATATGCAAATAGTGAAAATTTTACTTCTTCCTTACTGATTTGGATTCCTTTTATTTCTTTTTGTTTTCTAATTGCTGTGGCTAGGACTTGTAGTACTATGTTGAATAAAAGTGGTGAGAGTGGATATCCCTGTCTTGTTCCTGACCTTAGGGGAAAAGCTCTCAGTTTTTTTCCATTAAGGATGTTGCTAGATGTGGGTTTTTCATATATGACCTTTATTATGTTGAGGTGTGTTCCCTCTAAGCCTACTTTGATGAGGGTGTTATCAGAAGTGGATATTAACTTTGTCAAATGCTTATTGCGAGTCTACTGGAATGATAATATGGTTCTTATCCTTTCTTTTATTGATGTGATATATCATGTCGATTGATTTGCGAATATTGAACCACTGTTGCCACCCAGGAATAAATCCCACTTGATCATGGTGAATGATTTTTTTAATGTATTGTTGAATTCTCATCACCAGCCTATCCCATGAGAATTCAACAATACATTAAGGAGGGCACATATTGCATGGTGCACTGGGTATTATATGCAAGTAATAAATTATGGAACTTTAAAAAAAATAAATTAAAAAAATGTATTGTTGAATTCTGTTTATGCGTATTTTTTTGAGGATTTTTAAATCTATGTTCATCAGAGACATTGGCCTATAGTTCTCTTTTTCAGTGGTGTCTTTGGTTTTGGTGTCAGGGTAATGCTGTCCTTACAGCATGAATTTGGAAGTTTTCCTTCATTTTCCATTTTTTTGAGAATAGTTTGAGAAGAATAGGTATTAATTCTTCTTTAAGTGTTTGATAGAATTTTTCTATGAAGCCATCTGGTCCTGTCACTTTTGGTCTCTTCTTTCCACTCAGAAAGTCCCTTTCATATTTCTTGCTGGGCTGGTTTAGTGGTCATGAACTACTTTAGTTTTTGTTTGTCTCAGAAACTCTTTATCTTTCCTTCTATTCTTATCTCTCCTTCTATTCTAGCTTTGCTGGCTCGAGTATTCTTGGCTGCAGATTTTTCCCATTCAGCACTTCAGCACTTTGTATATATCATGCCACTCCCTTCTGTCTTGGAAAGTTTCTGCTGAAAAATCCCCTGCTAGCTTTATGGGTTTTCCTTTGTAAGTAACTGTCTACTTTTTTCATGCTGCTTTTAAAACTTTTTCTTTATCACTATATTTTGCCAATTTAATTACAAATGTCTTGGTGTGGATCTGCTTTTGTTGATTTTGATGGGAGTTCTCTCTGCCTCCTGGATCTGAATATCTGTTTCCTTCCCCAGATTAGGGGAGTTTTCAGCTATTATTTCTTCAATAAATGTTCTTCCCCCTTTTTTCTCTCTTTTTCTCTGGGACTCCTATAATATGAATGTTACTATGTTTGATGGAGTCACTGAGTTCCTTAAGTCTATTCTCGTTTTGCGTAATTCTGGTTTTTTTGTTTTGTTTTGTTTTTCCTCTTGTTCAGCTTGAGTACTTTCCATTACTCTGTCTTCTAGGTCATTAATTCACTCCTCTGCTTCTTCCATTGGGATTCATTCTATCAGGCATGTTTCTCATTTCTTTTATTGAGCCCTTTATCTCTGATATGTTATTCCTTATCTCTTTGTTAAGTGTCTCACTTTTGTCTTCCACTCTTAAGTTCAATGAATGTTCTTACAAATTCTCTATCACACATGTTACGTATCTGTTTTGCTTTGATCTCTGGCCATGACCTTGTCCTGTTCTTTCATTTAGGTTAAATTTCCCTGTCTTCTCATTTTGTCTAAGTCTCTGTGCCTGTTTCTCTGTGTTAGGAAAGTCAGCTACATCTCCTGTTCTTGAGGGTAATAGCCTTATGAAGAAGAGGTCCTGTAGTGCACTGCCATGTGGTGTCCCCTATTCCCCAGGGTCTGGCACTTCTGGGAATATCTCCAATGTGTGCTGCCTGTGCTCTGCTGTTTTGTCCTGGCCACTTTGTACTTTAGGTCAGTCATCTGCAGAGGCTCTTTTTGCTTGTTGTAGGCAGTGTTTGGACACTGGCCTGAATGGCATGTTTTAACTAAGTGTGCTCTGGTCTGCTTGTGAAAAGAGACCTGTCGCCATCACTGCTGGAACTCCCCCATAGGGAGATTTGGTGTGAGCAAGGGTTTGGGCTGATCTGGGGGAGGGGGCCTGCTCTGCTGGGACTGAGGCACGTGTGACTAGGTGTGGTTCCACTGGAGTGTGGAGTGTGGGGCTTGGTGTAAGCAAGCTAGGTAGTGAGTGTCTGCACTGGGCTGGTTCCCAGAAGTGGACCTGTACTAATGCTGAGGGGCATGGGAGGGAAATCACATCAGCCAATTCCTTTGTTACCAGGGGTGTCTCTCAGTGAATGCTGTCTCTCTTGATGCGCTCCAATGTTCAGAGCATTTTAGAAATGGATAGAGAATAGAGTTATTATTTGCCACTGTGTAATATAATATATGGCTGCAAATAGTATATTTTATTTTTTATAATATATATCATTTATATGTAAATGTGTATTATATATAATTAATAGGTTAAGATATGAATTTGATGAGTCTAGCTTAAGAAGCTCTGTGTATAGCTATTACTCTTACTTGGCTTTGAACAATGTATTAATAATATATTAGATAAAGAGTCATAGCAGTTATAATATGTACCACCACAATAATTCTTCTAGGAAAGATTGTGCCCTTGCCTGTCTCTCTAACTGCAGCATTTCTGCCCTGAGAAGAGGTCAGTTGGAAAGGCAGATGACCAGTTGATTTTCTGGGAGCTCTGGGCCTGATTGGATTTACCTTACTCTAAGTTCCCCAGAGCAGTCAGTGGGATGCCCTAGTTAGCTTACAAGTGTAACTGACTAACATTAATTTAATCCTTGTTTTTAATCACCTATGCAACTGAGCATATAGTAGACATTTAATAAACTCTTACTTATTTGCCTATGTGTTCTTCCAGAAATATTCTATGTACACATAAGCACATATTCCTTCTGTAGTTACAAATTGGAAACATATTATACTGGAACCCACATTGCATTTTACATTTGGCTTTTGCAAATATTTTCTACAGTTTGCCTTTTGTCTTTTTTCATGAAGACATTTTCATTTTTATTTAATCTTATTTGTCTGTCTTTTCCTTTATGGTATTTAAGCTTTTTCTCTTGCTCAGAAAGTACTTCTATAGAGTACTCCCCCACTTATCTGCAGTTTTGCTTTCCATGGTTTCGGAAAGTAAATAGGTGCTTAATGGTATGTCACAGTGCCTATGTCACTCACCTCATTTCATCTCATCATGTAGGCATTTTATCAACTCACGTCATCACAAACAGAAGGGGGTGAGTATGATAGAAAAAATATTTTGAGAGAGAGAGAGGAGAGAGACCACAGTCACATAAGTTTTATTAAGTATATTGTTATAATTGTTATATTTTAACATTAGTCATTGTTATTAGTCTCTTACTGAGCCTGGTTTATAAATTAAACTTTATCATAGGTATCTATGTATAGGAAAAAACATAGTATATATAGAATTTGGTACTATCTGTGGTTTCAAGCATCGACCAGAGGTTTTGGAACATATCCCTGCAGATCAGAGGGGACTAATATACTTCAGAAATAAAAAGAAGAGCCCCCATATTTTTTTCTAGAATTTTCATGGTTTAATTTTTTTACATCTAATTCTTTATTAGGAATTTATTTTTGTGGTTAGGAGTTAGGTAAGGCATTATCTTTATTATTTTTGTAAGTGGGTGGTCAGTTTTCAGTCATTATTAATTAAATAATCCATATTTTCTTTATTGACTCTAAATCTCACTTTTATCATATATTAAATTTCCATAAGTATGGGGCATCTGGGTGTCTCAGTCAGTTGAGCATCCAACTCTTGATTTTGGCTCAGGTCATGATCTCAGGGTTGTGAGATCGAGCCCTGTGTAGTCTGCTTGAGGTTCTCTCTCTCCCTCTGCCCTCCCCCTGCTCTTCTCTCTCTCTGTCAAATAAATAAATAAATCTTTAAGTTTCCATAAGTATATGAATCAATTTTGGACTTCCTTTTTTTCTTTCTGCATCAATGCCAAACTCTTTTAATTACCAAAGTTTTAAAATATGTTTTAGTATCTGGATCACTCACTTTCAGGCATCATAAAAATTTGGGGTAGGTGATGACTTTAGACTTTGAACAGAATTGTGTTGGTTTATAGAGGTGGTACCTGAGTCCCTGAGAAGCAGGTGACTTCCCCAAAGGCCCCACCTCCAGGTGCCAGCAGAGCCATGAGTGAACCTGGAAGCAGACTGGTGGAGTGAATCTTGGACCAGAAGATAGGGCTTTAATGCAGTCTACTGAGTTAGCCTTACAAGCCCTCAGAGCTTCAGTATTTTTACTTGTAAACAATACCTCCCTTCCAGGTGGCCCTGAGAAATGCATAAGACACTCTGGTGCATCACCTAACACACTGTGAGGCACAGGTGACATCTTAAAAATATTTAATTAACTCTGAGCCAGGGCCTTCTGAATCTAATTCAGTAGTGCGTCCTCATTTCACCACACTCAAACATTTCATGTCTATGCCATGCCTTAATATTTGATGGCTCAAAGATACTCGAGAATAATCTTTCCTAAACATTTCTGAAGGATATTATTATATGTTCGTAGAAAAACAAGGGTTTTGCGGTTAAATAGATGCCAGAAAAGGTGAGTTATGTAAGATCTTTGTTATGGGATGTCAAAACATAGTATGCTAATGTCTACCATAAATTAAGAGAGCTAGCCACATATCCCCAGTTAGCTTGATCATGGAACACACCTCTATTCCTCCATTTAATATTTGCACAACACCCAGGAAGATTTCAAAGAATAAATACTGTTTACTTAGAGCAGGTTGTTTCACACTTGGGAAGAAAAGGAAATTCCTTTTAAAAGAGAAAAATGAAAAGAATGTTATAGACACTCAATATTGCTTAACGTAATAATTATTACTTATGTTACTTAATTAGGCACAAAGATAAGACTAGGCACGTCTATAACTCTTACAGAACTATGAAGCCAAATCAAAATTACACACTAAATGAAAATACAGTGCCAAAGCCTATAAAATTTAAACTAATGATATTAACTTTATATGGAAAAGGATTATTTGCTGGACATTAATTTATACTTGATATGACTATGATGCCAACCATTATGGCTCAGGTGCTAGTTCAGGAGGTCTGCATAGTGCTGTTCTGTGTGTTACCCTGCTTTCCTCACTGATTGCTGTTCCTGTAGTTCTGATGAACGCCTTGTTTACATGGCCACCATGATGTCCAATGGCAAAAATTTTAAGGGAACATATCAGAGAAATAAGAAGTCCTTCTGTGCTTTCTCCATTTTACCCCAAAGGAATCTTAAATGCAAACACAAAGGCAGATATTGAAATCTCTTAACAATTCTTGCTTATGAGGGGTTGTTTACATGATCCAGAATAAGTTCATTTTAACTTTTGAGATAATCATCAAAAAGAAAAGACAACATAAAACAACTCTTCAAGGAAACTCATGTATCCTTGAACACAAGTGCCCATCCTTCTGGAGTCTGGGTCTTGATTTAAGAGACATGACTTTAAAATATGGGTTTAATTCATTTTTAAATAAAATGACTACAGTTCCCAATTTCTCAGTCATTGACAAACAAGTCAAGTATACCTAGATGGAGATTATTTATTTGGATTTATTGAAAAGCACTGACCTTGAGATCACAAAATTATTCCTTAATCTTGGTACTAAATTATCAGTGATTCAAGTTCTTTGGGCTTCAGTGATAGTTTAGAAAGTTCATGGTATATCTAAGTAGAACCAGTATTTTAAAATTTTATGTTAAAATGCATCTTCTTGTTTAAATATAATGTGCTTACTTGAAGGGAAGTTGCAATATGAATGATACATGGTGTTTTCTTAACTTGTTTTTTTGATAGTAGTGAATGTTTTGAAGATGGGGTTTTTAAATGTTAGGAGGTACTAAGATTGATAGCTTTGCAAATTGGTTTTAAGTATTTTGAATTTATAACTATCATCATGTTGCAAAATAACATTGACTTTGGAATGGCTTACTTCCTTTTGTAGTAATTCAAAAATATTATGACAGCTATAGTTTTATAGTGAGCATAAAAACCAGTGAGGTAAGTTCAATGAGGTAAGGTTAGTGTTGGAAGTTTTATTAACAAAAACTTTAAGTATTAACACATGAGTTACAATTCCCATGTGTTTTCAGAAATTTGCTGGAACTGAACTGAACATTAAATTTTGAACTTTGGACTAGTCACTTAAAACCACCTAATTTTAGTGTAAGAAGTAGCCAAAAACTTAAGTATGAAAACAGGCTTTATAAAGTTGGCTGGATTATTAACCCGCATATGATATGAATTCTTCCATGTGGGTGATACGAAGCACTCTTAACCAAGCATTGTTTTCTTCAAGTAGGTGGCATGTGGGTCTTGGGTAAAATTTTTTGACAGGTAGGTAAGACAAAATGCATCTTTACAACCTGAAAATCTCAACTGTGTTATTAACAAGCTGGTGATTGTAACTTAACTTTTATAAGCACAGCATGTGGTTATATAATACTAAATATCCCTGAATTTTATTTTTTGAGTTGAAATTGTATAAGGGAACAGACTTATAATTTAAGAGAAAGGTATATTGTAAATTATGAAGCACTTTATAATACAGCCATTATTGTTTCTTTTAGTGCTATCTAAATATCTTAAAATATAATATAGGTTTTTCCCTTGGTCAAATGCATAAGCTTTTGGTTGCTAAAGGAAAGCCAGCCCACAGAAGCAGAACCATATAGCCCGATTTTTCCCAGTCATTATCAGTCTACCGACTGCAGTGATCAACAGGACAGTAAATACATCATTGACATTTGTCTTGAGGAACTTAAGAGCCTTTTAGAAATGACCAAATCTCTTGCTACTCATGACTGTGTGGAGAAGAGAAACCTTAAAAATAAAGATAAAAAAACAGGAATCTTTTTAGGAAAGGGATATCTCTTGGTTTTCAACTGTATTGATGTCATCTTTTTACAAGTGTTTATTAACTTGGTCTCAAACAGTTGCATCTAAGTAGGAGTTAATCTGTAAGTGGGCAGTAGATATCCTAATTAGTCTTTTGGAGGAATGTAGATATAATTACAGGACTGCTTATCCACACATAAGTTAGACTGTAGTTCAGGTTCTATTGTCTTAGGGTCCTCCAAGTTATATAGCCATTTACCTTTGGATGTTTCCTTGCATCTCAGACTATGCATAACGTAATCTCAGACTCTTGGTTTCCTACCCCCAAGTCTGATTCTCCCTAGTCTTTCCCTGCACAGGCAATAATTGCATTATCTAAAGAGTTACTCCAGCCAGGAATTATTTTTGATTCCTTCCTTCCTTTCATCTCTATACATACAAACCCTCAGTTCTGCCAGCTGCCTTCTGATTGTATCTCAAAATATATCTCAAGTACAGCCATGGTCTTCCTCTCTATCACCTCCATCCTGGTTGTGGCAGCTACTGTCTCTCCTCTGGTTGACTGCTGTAGCTCCCTACCTGCCCCAGACTCTATTCCTGCCCCCTGTCTGTTCATACAACAGCACCCAACTGTCCCAGGCATGGCCAATAAAAAAGACTATCTGGCCTTTAATAATTTTACTTTCTGATTCAACAGGGTATTCTATATTCACCTTGTACATTTCTTTTTTTTTTTTTTTAAGATTTTATTTATTTATGTGACAGAGAGACAGCCAGCGAGAGAGGGAACACAGTAGGGGAGAGGGAGAGGAAGAAGCAGGCTCCCAGCCGAGGAGCCTGATGTGGGACTCGATCCCAGAACGCCAGGATCACGCCCTGAGCCGAAGGCAGACGCTTAACGACTGCGCTACCCAGGCGCCCCCACCTTGTACATTTCTTGCCACAGATCTAAAATTAAGCATTTCTACCATGAAACTGATTTCTTTTAGTGAGATATGGTTTTTAAAGACCACAGTCTGGGCATTTTGGGTAGGTGCTCACACTTTTTCTAAACCTTTCTTTTTTAAAGATTATCTGTTTATTTGAGAGAGAGAGAGACAGAGTGAGAGAGAGAGAGAGAGAGAGAGAGGCATGAGTGGGGTGAGGGGCAGAGGAAGAAGCAGACTCCCTGCTGAGCAGGGTACCCAATGTGGGACTCAATCCTGGGACCCCAGGATCATGACCTGAGCCAAAGGCAGATGCTCGACTGACTGAGCCATCCAGGTACCCCTTTCTAAGCCTCTTTAATGGACAAAGCTAGAAAATAATTTTTTAAAAGAGAATATACATCATCTGTTCATACTTATTAGTATTACAAGCCTTTTTTTTATGACCCAGATTTATTCAAAATTATCTTGAAAGCAGTGGAGCAGGTATAAAGCACAACGGATTTAAAGATCAATGAAGACCATTTAGTGTTCCAAGATTGCACAGTAAAGAGCAGCTATTGGTTAAATAAACCATTTTACTGAATACCAAAGTGTTTCTCCAGGTTTGATTTACAATAGCCGATATTTGCTAAATCACGAATTTTATTATTTTGTGTATATGCACATATACATTTTTACCAATAAATAAAAATATCCACAAATTAGCCTTTTGTTGTTCCAGTTTTTTATAAATATTTTACATAGGCTTTTAGATTTTATATTTGTATTACTTCCCACTTATTCTAAAAATTGTGTTACTGATGATATTGACATAATACTTGTTTGCTCTACCGCACCCCCAACTTCACAAATATGTGGTTCAATAACTCATAGACCTGATGGCCTTGTTAAAATGCTGTATCTCTGACCTAGAACAATGCATGCTACAAAATCGATTCTTTTTTTTTTTTAAAGATTTTATTTATTTATTCGACAGAGATAGAGACAGCCAGCGAGAGAGGGAACATAAGCAAGGGGAGTGGGAGAGGAAGAAGCAGGCTCATAGTGGAGGAGCCTGATGCGAGGCTCGATTCCATAATGCCAGGATCGCGCCCTGAGCCGAAGGCAGACGCTTAACCGCTGTGCCACCCAGGCGCCCCTACAAAATCGATTCTTAATATTTGTTAAATGAATGTGTAATTCTAGTTACTGTAGATTTAAAAAAAAAAAAGCTCCTACAGAGAGGAGAAATCTGAAATCAAAATAGCTGCAGAAATCCAAGAGTAGAAGGGCATAACTCAACCAAGCGTAGCATAAGAGATGGACATAGTCTCATCTATATAGCTGGTGTATGATGGTGCAGCTGCTGAAGGACTTTTTTTCTGAAAGGCAACTTTTGCTATAATTAAGGATTGGTATAAAAAGAGTTTTTGAAAAGTAATGATTATTCTGAATTCTTCTCTTCAACAAGACTCCAGAAAGACCGTGCTAACAGAATCACAAAGGCAGTTAGATCATTGACAATCATGTGGTTCTCTTTGGTAAAGATCAGTAACCTCTGATGGTTAGACAAAGGAAGGCTGTAGGATTCCCACCCCATGACCTTGCCTTTAGGTAGTACATCACAACCTCTCAGAGTGCTCCTTCAAGTTCCAGCTGTCTATCCTTTTGAGGCCACAAATGGTTTACACTAGCTAGGTCAATGCGATGATATTTTCTGGGTAGAGCTCAGCCAACCTTGTTAGCTGTTGGGCCATAATCCTCCCTGAAGCATTTACATGCAGGGGATATTGAAATCTAAAGTTTGAAATTTTTGTGCTTACTAGTCATAGACCTTCACTGTTCAATATGGTAGCTATGAGCCATGTGTGGCTATTGAGCACCTGAATCGTGGCTAGTCCTAATTGAGATATGCTGAAAGGGTAAAATAAATGTTGGATTTTGAAGAAGACAGAATGTGAAATACCTCATTAATATTTTTCATATTGATTACAGGTCAAATAATGTTTTGGACATAGTGGGTCGAATTATATATTATTAAAAGTAATTTTACCTGTTTATTTTTACTTTTTTTACATGGCTACTAGGAAATTTATAATTACAGATGTGGCTTGCATCATATCTCCATTGGACAAACCGTCTTAAATCTTGCTCCTGGAAGAGTAGGAGTACTTGTGTAGCATTTCTAGCCAATCCACACATCTCAAACACCACTCAAATCACCAAGGAAAAATCACTCCTCACATCAATTATGTTAATTGACCAAATTTCAGGTGTTCGTCAAATATAAAGAATATCTTGGAACTTTTGGTAGCTGACTCTGGCATGTCAGCTTTTAATTAAAGTCTTTCATAGGCTAATTAACTACCCCTGGAGAATTTATTTCCAGTTGGGAAATACACCCATCCACCCACCTACCCTTATACCCCTCCACACATACACACACATATCATACAGTGTATGCTGAAATATTTTAAAATAAATGACAGACAATATAATACCCTGCTACATGTTAGAGCACAAAATCTTACTTGCTGAGTCTCCACTTTTCCTGAGGGCTGCTGATTAGCAACCTTTATTGCATTCCTACAGTATATAAATCACTGGGTTAGTAGTTGTAGAAAGCAGAATAGTATAATAACAATAGCAAAGATTTATTGAGTGTTTCTAGGTGCCAGGCACTGTGCTAAGTGCATTGCATGTTATTTAATTTAATCCTCAAAATAACTTGATGAAGGAGGTATTGTTATTATCCTCATTTTGCTTCTAACACCTTATTGTGTTCCTGACATTTGGAAGACCTGTGGGTAAGTCCATGGCCATTACCATGATTGCTTGAACATATATATTTGCAATGCAGAAACTTTCGCAAAACAGAGTTGTCCACTTGGGCCACTTGTCTCTACAAATGGAAGTTCAAACCAACGTGCTTTAGGGGATTCTTCCTCTTTGATCTCTTTCTCTCTGCTCCCAAGATCTTGACCTTTGACCCTAGTGTCCACTCCCCAGGGTTCTGCTACTTGCTCTTTTTAGCTCTGTCCTTGGCTTTCTGTCATTCCCCCCCCCGCCCTTCTTTGGATTTGGAGTTAAAGGGATAGGGGAAAGTAGATTTTGAGGTCCTACAGTAAAGGGAGGAATAATGGCCCTTTTTCTTTTAGGTTTATAGCAATCTCTAAGACCAACATACCTTTCTAGTTTTAAGGTTCTTACTCCTAAACAAAACCAGTGGAAATTATAATAATTTCCTAGTGGCTTGACAGATTATACTATAAGTCCAACCCATGTTGAGGGTGAGGATTAGAGCAGCAGAAGGTAGGGAGTGATCCTGTTTCTCATGGTCATTTGGATCCAGATTTATGGGGGTTCTGCCATCTTGTAGCTCCACCATCTGGAAAATGTAGCCTTCAAGATCTCTGAGTAAGGTAAAGAGTGTGGGGATGGATGGACAGGAAGTGGCATATGTCACTTCTACTTACATTTCATGAATAAAACACATACCCCCATCTTCCTGCAAGGGGCTGGGAAGGGAGAGCTTCCCTGGATTCAGGAAGGAAAGGAGAATTGGATATGAGTGAGAACTAGTGGTTACCACTACAGTAAGTTTTCGATTTTAGGTTATTTTTAGTGTTTGTGTCTTTGGAGGCTGTGTACATTATGCATACTTTCAACTTGAAACTGTCTCCCCATTTGAATGATTGCAAGTTGAATCAAATTCAAATATACCCTTAATCCAAGTCTGCTATTAGGAAAAACAAACAAATGAAATTTTGAATGTGAAATAAAACTATATTGGGAGTTCTGTGAGTGTTCCAGTTTCATATTCTTTTAAAGTTGTTCTTTGTGATAGTGTGTTTATTCAATTCCTGAAGTGTTGTCAAGTAAGTAGTATTTAATCTGTGAAAATTTTCAAATGGCTCCTTTTTCCCCTCTCAAGGGCTTTTTTTTTTCCCCTCAAGTGTTGCTGTAGTCATTTTAAGATTGAAATGAACCATTTGATTTTTAAAAATTATTTATGGCACATCAAGTAGCACTTAGTGTTTGGTCACAACATTGAAACTGTTTCTGAAGCCTGTGTAAAATACAGCAGAAAGGTTGGGAGGCTTATGTATAGCACTTCTAGAAACATACCTCACCATTGGAACTGCTTATAATTCCTGGGTGCTGACATAAAGATTAATAATATTTAACTCTGATTTTGGCAATTTTTGCCAATTTTATTGCCATGGCCCTTTTCTTTCAAGTTATTACCTGGAGCTGAAGTGATAAATGTTTCATGTTTTATACTGTCAGATAAAAGGTTAAATTTTCATACGTTACATGCTCTTACACACACACACACACACACACACACACACACACACACAAATACACATACAACTGGATCAGAAGGGAATGAGTAATCCTAAAATGAAAAGATTGTCCTAGTTTTAACATTAGGTGACTAGTTCCCACGCGGTTAAGTCATATGTAAAAATTGGAAATTCAACCTATGGGTCTTTGTGCGCTGACTATATCATACACTTCTAGTTTTCTTTTGTTTTTCTGGGAAATGATGGTGCTCTTTGCCTTGCCAAGTTTTATTATTGAGTCAACTGCCAAAGTTTAAGAGAGAGAGAGTCAAGGCCCTTAAAATTATTTGGTGTTGAGTGAAGAGGCAGAGAAAGGTATTTCATATTCCCAAACATTTTAACTTTTATGTCTCTACCTGATGTTGGAATATAATCTAACCTTGAAGGCTTTTCTGATTCTTTTATAAATGATGTACACTGTTGAGTGAAGTCTGAATATTCGTGAGGAGAACTCCATTTGAAACTATATATTCTAATTTTTAATCGATTGTATTCTTTCTTTCCTGATCTTCCCTGTATTTAAACTTTTGCACATCAGGAGGCCTGTGTGCCTGCTTGTGGTTTTTGCACCATCTGGAAGTTAAAATTTGATTTTAGAAATGATGTCATACTTGCTTACTGCAAACTGGGCTAATGTTGGTTGAGAATTGGATGCGGTTCAGGTCAAAGTTTTATTTAAAAAAAAAAAATCCTTAAACCTTGTGGCTTGATTCTAGGAGACTGCAAAGCCATAAGCGTAGCCTGAAGTGATTGAAGGTCATGATTCAAATTCCTTTGAAGCTAATAAATGTATTGGGGTGCATGGAAAATAAACTCCCAAACAGAAGACCATCTAGAGTTTGGGTGTTGCGAGCAGTGTGTTGATCATGGCCATCCTTGCTCTCTATTTTACTCCGGAGAAACATTCTTACACCTAGGGTTTTGTCTCTTCTAGGCTCAGGAAGATGTGGCAGGGCACTAATAGATCACACATGGCAAGAAGGCACAGTAAATGTTAAGCATATTATTTATCAACAAATGTTAAGCATATCAATTTATCAAGTCTCTTTTTCTAAACTCTCTCCAGCACCACTTACTACCTCCCATATTGTAATTTATTTATATCACAGTTTTGGATGTTGAGTGTTTCCTGTAGTCCAGATATAGACCATCCATCTTTGATAGCTAGAATGCAGGGCTAATGGGACCACAATTTCTTTTCAAATTCACACTGAGTCCTGGTCAGCCGGTGGGAAATCTCTACAATCGAATGTAACTCCTTATAACCACTACTATAATCTGGAGTGCCACCCTTTATGTATAAACTAAAAATCACATTTCTCTTTTTGCCAGATAGGATGAACCCCCAAAGAGAAGTACTGATGTTATTCTAGGTTGGTAGATGGAGATGACTTTAAACAAAGGCCACTTGAGAATCTGGGATGCTTAAGCTTTAGTGCAGCTGGCATGAATTTCATTTACTGGCAAGAGAAAATCCCCAGGACATGGGTATCCCCTTCACTTCCCAGCTCCTAGATTTCTATGGCCCTTATGTAAGAAGAGGCAGAGCCATCAGATATTTAAGGAATATGCTGTTTTCACCCTGTGCGGTCACAGGGTGACCATGTCCAGCTTGTCTCGAATGTGGTTAGGGTCCTTCTGCCAACTGGGCTTCAAGCACTTGTTTCACCCCTTTCCTTGCTGGGACCTCTTCTCTGGGACAGAAACTGGAGAAACTTTGGGGCTCCTTTCTTGGAAAGGGGTAAGAAAAGGAGTTTCTACTCTGACAGCTTTTTTGTTTCTAATCATCATCCTTCCCTGATGCGTTCTACCGAAGACTGATTCTTTTTTTTTTTTTTTTAAGATTTTATTTATTTATTCGACAGAGATAGAGACAGCCAGCAAGAGAGGGAACACAAGCAGGGGGAGTGGGAGAGGAAGAAGCAGGCTCATAGCAGAGGAGCCTGATGTGGGGCTCGATCCCACAACGCCGAGATCACGCCCTGAGCCGAAGGCAGACGCCTAACAGCTGTGCCACCCAGGCGCCCCCGAAGACTGATTCTTGTCTTTAAAATAATAAAATGTCAGGCACTTGGGGGTTCCAACCTTTTTGTTCTGTGGATAGGGAAACTGAGGCTGGAGGCTGTTGGGGGAGTTATTTGTCCTGATTCTCATAGCTAGATAGAAGCAGAATCCAGCCTAAAACCAAAGTGTCCTTTCCAGTGTTCCAAGTTGCCTTTTGAGTCTGTGTCCTGATAGTATTTACATATCTATTTATTTTGGCTTACTATGGTATTCCTGCCTCTTTTTTTTTTTTAATTTTTCGTGTGTGTGTGTGTGTGTGTGAGTGTGTGTGTGTGTGTGTGTGTGTGTGTGTGTGTTTTCATCCAACTTTTACTTGCTGGTAGTATAATAGAAAAATGCTCAACAAGATTTGTGATGAGATGCAGCAGACCCTTAATTACCTCTATTCCATTTCTTCTTCCCCAAGACAACCTGTTTTAACTCTTTTTGCCTGGTTGTTTTGATATCTCTAAGTAACATGCTTACCTCACTACTTTTTGATTGTTGATGTAGCTACTGTCTATCAGATTTCTGGTATGGAGGGTGAGGATTAATCTTCCATTATTCCCAACTCGCACATCACCCGTGTAAACTTTTTTTTTTGCACATGGTCTTCAGAATATTAAGTATAAAAAATAAAGCTTATGTTTCTGCACTTTATTACTGACATTTGAAAAGCAGGAATTGTAATAATCTAATTTTTGAGCTAAGGTAGAAATAGGATTTTTTTGTATCTCTTTTTTTTTCTTTAGTATTTGGAAAGCAGTCTTTCATAACACTGCAGAGTGGTAATTTCCATAGCATTTCCTTCCTCTTGGCAACCTGTATTTTTCTAATGCAGGAGTGTTTCTCTGCTTGTCAGTCTTGTTCTTCCAGATGTCCGTGGCATGGCTCATTGTGTTCTCCATACTCCTGGAGGATGCTGCAGAGCATGAGCAGTGTTCTGCCCTCCCTGCACAACGGAGTATCAGTGTGCTTTGTTTTCCAGCTTATGGATTCGCAACAGGGAGACATACTACTATTTCATGACACATTATGTTTCATATATACCTTATATTTTAAAAAGTGTCACTGTTCAGATACATACACAACAGGACTTTAAAGTAGATACAGGCTGTTAAAGCACATGGCATTGAGATGAGCATGAGCAATGGTTTGACCATGCTGTGCTGAAAAGGTACACTGATGCCCCACTCCCCGCCAGGACGTGATTGATGGTTACTGATGACCGCTGTGTAAAACTGCCCCTTCTTTCTTTTTCCTGACCTCAGGTAGATGCACTGAGGTTACGATTGGAGGAGAAAGAATCTTTTCTCAATAAAAAAACAAAACAGCTGCAGGACCTCACGGAAGAGAAGGGGACACTGGCTGGAGAGATTCGAGACATGAAGGATATGTTAGAAGTGAAGGAAAGAAAAATCAATGTGCTTCAGAAGAAGGTGAGTAACTGACATAAGCCAAAGTTAGATTGGGGATTGGTATCATCCATGTGTTGTCATTTCAGAGAAATTTTTGAGCATATGGAAGAGAAGAAACTGTTTTTTTAAGCTTTTAGATTAGGAAGTGTAAACTTTTAATGTACTGGTATTTAACTTACTGTTGGTTGTATCATGCCATTTTTAGCCTGGCCTGATGAATTTTCTGTTTGATTACCTGAAAACTAAATAGTGATGATTCTTTTTATATTTTCCAGCTGAAACATATAGATAATTATACAAATTTATATATACATCTAAAATAATAACAAGTCTGAAAAGTTAATTATTTTTCCTTATGGAGGGTTGAGCAATGTATTCTGTGGGTCTTAAAGATATTTTAGATGCCTTTTTTATTTATGTAAATTTTAGTACATCTTACCTTGCTGAACCCATACTGATTTTTTTTTTTTTGGTGGGGGGGGAGGACTAACGTTTACACCTGTTACTTAATTGGAATCAGTGAGAGAATATATAATAAGTTCTGACTACAGTCACCTAACACAGAAGATGCTTGATCTAGCTAGGGCCCTTCTTTCCTTTTTTCCTTTAGCAGCTCATTTTTTCTATTGTAGGGGATCCAGATGTGGGGAATGCCCTCTGATTTTTTTTTTTTAAATTCCCATTTGCTACCAGCATGGAAACTGGGCAGGAACCAATGGTAGGCAAGAGGAGCCAGCTGAACGGGATGCTGCCGCAGACAGACATGTTGCTGGGCACCCATGCTGCAGCTGCAGATGAATGGCCCCTCCTTCTGGTGTCTTTTGCCACTATCATCTTCCACCTTGTTTATATCAACAGCATCCTAGCTGTTTTTCGTTTTCACCCTTACCTTTCCTATAGGCTGCTCTGAACATAAAAGCCAGAGTAGGCCTTTTAAAAGATAAAACATTTTATATCACTCTGATCAAAACTCTCTAGTCATAATAGCCACCTACATAATTTTGCAAAATTAAAATCATTCAAACTTTATTGAGAATTTCTGAATGAGCATGAAACCAAGGCCAGGTCTCTTCTGGGCATGGGGCCCTATGCAGCTACACAAGTCGCATGCCCATGAAGCCTCCCCCAGCCCCTGTGGCTTCCATCCTCACTCTCAGGGTATTGGTGCTCTGATGGATCATATTATTAATTCATTTCAGTCGAGATCTTTACATACAAGGCCCTGGTAATTTGATTTCCCCTTTGCAGCTATAGCTAATTAATACAGATATTTAGAAGAGAGCTCAGAAGACATGACCGAAGACCCTTGAATCAATGGGGCTGTCAAGGGAAGATGGGACTAACAGAGAGACAGAGTGGCAGTTCTTGGAGCAGGTACTAAGGATTCAAAAGAAAACTTCTCAGTTAAAATCCCCAGCAGTGAATAATGATGAAAGCTGACATTTATTGAACTTATGTTGAACACTGTATGCTGGATACTTTGCTATGCTAGTTACATGTACTGTTTACTTATTTTTTACCACAATCCTATGAGGCAGGTATAGTTGTTAACCCCAGGAAACTGAAGGACTGTGGTAGGCTTGCCCAAGGTTATGCAACCTAGACACAAGTTTTTTTGGTTTTTTGTCTTTGAGAAAATAGAATAAAATCGTAATTGCAAGTTAAGAGAATAAGCCTCATTTTCCTTTGGACCTCAAGTTGTTTTTTTTTTTTTAATATTTTTTTTATTATAGTATGTTAGTCACCATACAGTACATCCCTGGTTTCTGATGTAAAGTTCGATGATTCATTAGTTGCGTAAAACACCCAGTGCACCATGCAATACATGCCCTCCTTACTACCCATCACCGGTCTATCCCATTCCCCCATCCCCTCCCCTCCCCTCCGAAGCCCTCAGTTTGTTTCTCAGAGTCCATAGTCTCTCATGCTTCACTCCCCCCTCTGATTACCCCCTTTCTTTATCCCTTTCTTCTCCTACTGATCTTCCTAGTTCTTATGTTCCATAGATGAGAGAAACCATATGATAATTGTCTTTCTCTGCTTGACTTATTTCACTTAGCATTATCTCCTCCAGTGCCGCCCATGTTGCAGCAAATGTTGAGAAATCGTTCTTTTTGATAGCTGAATAATATTCCATTGTATATATGGACCACAACTTCTTAATCCAGTCATCTGTTGAAGGGCATCTTGGCTCCTTCCACGATTTAGCTATTGTGGACAGAGCTGCTATGAACATTGGGGTGCATATGGCCCTTCTCTTCACTACGTCTGTATCTTTGGGGTAAATACCCAGTAGTGCAATGGCTGGATCATAGGGTAGCTCAATTTTTAACTTTTTAAGGGACCGCCACACTGTTTTCCAGAGTGGCTGCCACCAACAACGTAGGAGGGACCCCCTTTCTCCACATCCTCTCCAACAATTGTTGTTTCTTGCCTTGTCAATTTTTGCCATTCTAACTGATGTAAGGTGGTATCTTAGTGTGGTTTTGATTTGAATTTCCCTGATGGCTATTGATGGACCTCAAGTTTTATGATGATGACACCAGGTGTCAATCAATGAAGAACATCACAGTTGCTTGTTTCACGAGGAGTTGAAACTAAGTGCTGTTATTCTTGAGGAATAAATGGCATTGATGTTCTCGGTAAAGAATTTGGGAAGGTACTTTCAGTGTTTAAGTGACGAATGACATTTGCTGATATGCACATTTTGCAAAATTTTATACTTTGCCCCAAAAGTAAAGCTTAAAGGTTTGGGAACTAGTTTGGAAGTTCTAGAACAAAGCCAATTGTATATTATGGCCCCTTTGGGCAACATGATTATAACCGCACTTATTTAAACAACGTAGATAATGGATTAGGAAATATTTCATGTGTATTTAGAGAGGTTCTTCAGCTTCAAGTTTTATTCACTGAGTGTTAACCAATCCATTTGGGGGGAAATAATACATTGGCAACATAGCGAAGGGACAGGAGTTCTATTATACCCACAATGTAAAGGAGAGATAATACCCAAAGAAGTAATGCACACATTTCAGAAACCTACTCAAAATATGGAACCTAATACAGAAGCCAATGGGCCAATGAAGCATTGTCTTTGGGAGTGGAGACTCCTTCAAGTTTTGACCACATTCAGCATAATTGGCTTTTTTAGGGCAGGCCTGGATTGGAACAGCATAAGCTTCGGATTAGGGTGTGTTGGCATGGAAGAAATAATAAACTTATATCAATGTCAGACATGTAGTATTAATATTTCTTTCTTATAGACTCTTTGGCAACAAGCACTGTATTTTGATGCCAGTAGAAATGGGTATGCTCCTTTCATAGCCATGTTTAACCTGGTGAAGCTAGGCTTGCACCTTGTATCTGTCAGTCTTGCCTTCAGAGCCTTGGGTCTCAGAAATCTTGTGTCCTCCATGAGTCATGTGAATGGGTCACATGTCTAGGCAGCAGGTGTGGACACAATGCTCTAAGCATTTTGTTACTTGAGGAAGGAAGTAAAGTTGAATAAACAGAGAACCCCAGGTGACAGAATATCTCTGAGCAAGCTTTTGTAGGAAAACAGCAGTCATTGAGCGTGGATTTTTAGTTCTACTGCTGTATTTTTGGCTCTACTCCATAATTCCCAGATATGGAGTTCTTTTAGTAGGGGACAAAAATATGCATGTATGAAAATTGTTCAGTGGAGTATCCTCTTATGGCTGTGATGCTGAAGTCAGAGGAGCAATACAGTTTTCAAGCTGCAGCCTTTGCATTCTGTTCTCATACTTGAATTCAGACTTCAGCTGATGAAGTGCTACCTGACTATTGAGCTTTTGTTGGAAATGTCATAAAACCTTGATGACATTGTACATTTGGAAAGTGTATAATGCCCAGGATTATAGGACATGGTAGCATTATTTGAACCAGATCAAATTCAGACTGCTATGTAGCTCATGCAACATAAACTTACTACCTGAGAAATTTTTAAAAAGCCATTAAATTGGACAAAAATTCTATCTCCATTTTCATTCTAGGTCTCAGTCCCACTTTATAGAACAGAGGTACTTTATTTATTAGGGGGAGAAAAACAGATGGTGATTTCTCTGAAACCCAAGTTCACTAGCTGCCTACCGGGCTTCATGGATTGCCCTGTGGGTTGGAAAGGGCAAGGAGAGGTGAGTGGAACTGGCTTCTGGGGGTGGCGTCTATGGACATGCCCACTTCAGCAGCTTTGTTCTATCAATTTGGAAGTGTGGCGGTGAAAATTCTGAATGATGATAAGCTCAGAGGTAAGGATGCTACAGGAGTATGGTCATTAGCATACTGGGTTTCTCTATGGAGTTTATCAAAAAACAGTATCCGAGGAGATGATTATAGAACATAGAGATTTCCATGTTAGTGTAAAGTTGATGTAAGTTATGGAGGACTTTTTGACTGAACTGAGCTCTTTCTTGGTGCTTAAAAATCCAGTTGCGCCTTTATATTTATTATTAGCAAACCACCTGTATTTTGAACATATGGGAAATCATATTCTTTTTGCATTTACTGAATGTTTCCTATGTGTCAGTCAGTCACTACTCTAGGTCCTAGAGACTCAAAGGGAAATAAGGCATTCTCCAGTCCTCAGGAAGCTGACAGTCTGGTTGGAGAGATAGACATGCATAATGGAGAGCAACATGGTATATTACCAGAAGCAAACTGCTTGATGGATGCAAACAGCAGAAGGTAATTCTGACTACCTTGAGCAAAAGGGAATTTACGGCAAGGATATCTAAAGCCCCAGTATCTGGCTGGTAGAACCAGATTAGGAATGATCAAGAACGAGGACAGCTGTAGGAGACCAAGAGAAAGGAGAGAGTGCCATGATCTCATAACCAGGAATGTCTGGTCAGGCATCTTCTCCGCTGATGGCTGCCCTTTCCTCCTCCTCCTGGTGCTCTTACATCACACTGTTGGTTAAGATTTAAAGTCCTGGGAGAGAGCTCCAAATTTTACACAGATGCCCCTCATTGGCAGGATCTAACCAGACCTGCCGTAAAAGGAACCTGGGAAATGTGATTCCAAGAGATTTCCATTCAGTTCTTGTGTCACTTACTCGGGGAAGTCTTTGCTGACATGGCAGGCTGGGAGAGGTTTTACACTTTTAAAGAACCGTTTCTTAGCTCAGTTTGAAATTCTGCATCCCTTTAGTGAATGTTGGCTTCCCTCCCACAGCTAATCTCCGTGAGTGCCCCAACCATAGTCATCAAGATACCTCTAGCTCCTTGCATAATTCTTGGCAGGTGATGGTCCTCAATCAATATACATTGGGTGAATAAATTATATCAGCAAATTCTGAATGAATGAGGACTTGGGAGAAGAGAAACCGCTTTGAGATCCACTCCTGGCCAATGAATATTGTTAGCTGTGGGAGGAGTCTTTTGCCCCAGTGAAATGTCAGACTCACTCATTGTTCCCAGTATACTATGTTCTATGTAGGCCGCAAGATGGAACCAACCCATGGATAGTAAAACAAAATGGGGAAATGACTGTTGTCCTACCCACATATAACACCTCCAACTTTGGGTCCATTACCCTGACGAGATAAAAGGGGGTTCAGGCTTGAGTAAGGGAACTTAGCTACTCTTGCTTCCTTTTCCTTTTTAATAAAAAGAAAATGTGGCATTTATGAAGAATACTGTCTTGTTCTGCAGAGAATACTGCTTCTTCCTCCAGTTCCCACTTCTAACTTACTGGATTGTTAGAGGCATGGTATTCTGGTGAGAGTGATAAAATGAAATTATTGATTATTCATGACCATTTTTAATTATAACCATGCAAATGATAATTTTTTATAACAAAAGAATTATCTGCTGCTGATTGAGCCCTTACTATACACCAGACACTGTGCTGAGAGTTTTGCACCATTAGGTTATGAGTCCTTTTAACAAACCTAATGGCACATGGGTACTACCATACTCCCTATTTTTAAAATAAGAGACTGGTTTAAAGAGTAACTTGCCCAAAGTCACACAGCAGGGAAGTGATGGAGCTGTTCTTAACCACCACACTATTCTAGTGTTTTTCTATTTTGTGATCCTGCCCCACTCATGAGGCAAGTGGGATCATTAACTTTTAGAGATTAGCTAAACTATAATTTGAGCAATTTACCTGAGGTTAACATACAAGGATGTCTATATTTAATACCAAACCAACAGAGATGAAGTTACTAAATAGTGTGATGAAAAATAGGAAACCAATTAAATTAATAAAATACGACATCAGTTCAGGAATTTAAAAATATGTTAATATATATGTTAAGCTATATTTAGAAAAAAGATTGTGATGACCTTTAGTTTGTTTATTTTTCCCCGGTGAGATTCTTTATGTATCATTTTAAGCAATTGGATTGTTTCGCTGCTTTGTTTTCAAAGGATTGCACCATTTTTGCTATCATAGTAGTTTCACTTTGTTTTGGTAGTTGGCTTAAAGGAACAAGACCTCAAAAGGTGATTAGAGGCTTCTAAGCAGCTTTCTTGGATGAGTCACAGATGAATTCATGATTTGGAAGACTCCTCACCTAGTCCCAAGAGTAACTAGTCTGGGAGGCTGCTCCACCTTGAAGTAAGCTGCCCACCTATCAGTGTTGGTGGGCTCACTCTGCATCTAAAGCCAGAAACTGGGCTGGCATCCAAGGGTTGTAGCTGCAACCAGGGTGGTTGTGGATCTAAAGCAGGGTTCTCAGCTGGCAGGCACTTTACAGCCTTCCCAGCCCAGGAACATTTGGCAATGTCTGGGGATAGTTTTGGTTGTCACAGCAGGGGGGATTGCTGTAAGCATCTGATGGGAGTCCAGGGGTGCTGCTAAACATCCTGCAATGCACAAGAGACATAACCTGCCCTCCAAAGCAGTAAATACCCAGGCCGAAAGGACTCTACAGGAGTCCATTTCTTCCCATGTGTGGACTGTCCAACTCATCTTGGCTCTTTCTTGAAATAGTATTCCTTAAAATGATTTTTACTTTATATAACAGGCATTTTTCTCTCCAATATCTCTGAGTATTATCTCAACTAATATGATTAACATTTTTAGCTACACTTTTTCTCTGGCATCATTGTAGGAAGTTTACAGAGGTAAACATCTTGTATGTGTGCATATGAGTATGTATGATATTTGAACTATTACTATTACTTTCTCTTTTTATATTTTTGATGTACATATAGCATTCTTGAATTATTAAAATTATTAGAATTATTGAAACTATTTTGACCACACTGATCATATCAACTAATTTAGAGAGAGGTGCTGGTCAGCTATGGTATAGGGAATTTATAATAGAAAAAAAAATCTTATTTGGACAGAGTAGTGGTGGGTCACCCAGCAGGTATCACCTAATTTAAATTTCTTTGGCTAAATGCCAGCATTCTAGTTGTTTGGAAAAGTGACCTTTAAGGCTTTTTTTTTTTTTTTTTTTTTTTAATGTGCTTGACTTTGCCTTTGGGGCTAAAACTCTGATTTCTGAATTCACATTTAATATATTTTTTTATATATTTTATCTAGTCATTTGGACTGACTGGAGCTTTAACTAATATGTTGCTTAAATATTTGCAATTAAAGTATATTGTCTAGATTAGTGTTTGTGATTTGCCAGTTTTTTTTGAACAGTGCCTTCTTCAGTCTAGAAAATAAAAGAAAATCCTAACTTACTACATTATATAACAAAGTCTCTACATGTATTCCGTGTTTATGTGGTTATTGGTGTTTGCATATTGTTGGGTCTAAGCAGAACATCTTTGTTCTGGCATCATTTAATGTATTGTATCTTTATCATGGCTTGAAGTTGATGCCAGAGTTTCTAGTACTAATTAAATTTCACAGGACAAGTAATCATGAAGCATGTGTGCCTCCTATTCTTGGCAATTATTAGCCCATTGTTAGCAATGACCTAGGTAAAAACCAGCTTGGTGATTTTAACCAATTGATCCTATTGGCAAGAAGTCCATTGTGTTCCAATGAAGTGATATTTTGAAGGTCACTTTGCATCTCTTGAGTAGAGATGTGGCTGGCCTCTTTGGTAAACCTATGCTTCTTAATGAAACAGTAAATTCACCAGCCTTCTTTTTTTTTTTTTTTTTTAAAGATTTTATTTATTTATTCGACAGAGATAGAGACAGCCAGCGAGAGAGGGAACACAAGCAGGGGGAGTGGGAGAGGAAGAAGCAGGCTCATAGCAGAAGAGCCTGATGTGGGGCTCGATCCCAGATCGCCAGGATCACGCCCTGAGCCGAAGGCAGACGCTTAACCGCTGTGCCACCCAGGCGCCCCTCCAACCTTCTTTTTCATGGGGATTGCTAAGGGATTTGAAGTTGCCCTTCTCTTAGAGATGACATTGACGATGACATCTGAGGCCTTGGGCACCATTGCCTTATTCTGGCCAGCTTGCCTTCCCTTCCTGTGTACCATCCAGTCATCCAACAGAACATATTCAGCATCTGTAATGGTCGGGATGCTCTGCAGACACTGGAGGTTACATAGGCTACTGAAGAAAATATAATTTCTGCCTTCTGGGAGCTCACACTCAGGAAAAAAAAAAACACAAAACACTAAAGATTCAATTACAGGGCAGTGTGTGCTGTGTGCAATGCCAGCTAGGTACATGGTACACATAGGAGGGGTTCCTCACCTATTAGAGAGGGCCAAGAAGGACTTCTGGAAAAGTTGATGACTAAATCAAGAGCTGAGGGATTAGGAGGTGTTGTCCAGTCAAAGCAGTGAGAATAGCATTTGTAAAGATTTGACTGGAAGAGGCAGCACAGGGCATTTGGTGGAATTAGAAGTAAAAGTAATTTAATATAGATGGACCATACTCTCCTGCCCCATTTGGGGAAAAAATTTCACAGTTAGAAGTTTTTCTATTCTTTATGTCTTCTAGCAATAAAATGTATTTTATAATTAAGGTTTGAGAGTCATTCTGACTTCCATATTATAAATATTCTCTTCCAGTCCCTTTTGACTTGCAAGTGGCAGGAGCGATTATCTGTGTTATTTCAAAATGCAGTTCAGGGCCAGATCATGCTGAGAACTGATTCTTATTCAATGAGAGAGCTGATCCTGAGCCAGGGGAGGCAAATTCTCTTTTAAATAAATATTTGCTTCTGGGTTAAGATCTTATTTTCTGTACTCCATTTCAGCATGATGGATTTTTTAAAGGTTTGTTTATAATTACCTGTAAAATCCCTTGAAGATTTAAAATAAAAATGCTTAGAGTGCCCTGACAGTGGCTGCTACCCTAATGGGTACAGGCATCTTGACACATCTGTCAATCTCAGCTGCCAGCTGTTGTTGTTTTGTGATATGGGATTAGAGGTAGTTGAGCCTTCACATATTTCAGTCTGGAGATGATTCCATTTTTCTTCCCACATACTCCCCAGGCCATTTGATTTAAATCAACCTTATTTATGTGGGAAGGAAAATTTTCTGTCTGTCTTTTTTACTTATCCCGTGTTTGGCAATGAATTCTACTTTGCTGTGAGGAGTTTGCGCATATCCGTATTAGCATTTATCATGTTGTATTGTAGAGAGAAGTTCCTAATTCACAACTTTTATATGTCTAAGTTTCCCATAAGAATAAATGTAAATTAGGGATGATATGTTCTTGGGGCATATAATGCCACAGTCATTGTGGTAAGGGGCACCTTAATAATGTACTGATATTGCAGCCTCCTTGTCATTTTTTTGCTTTATCCTTACCTGATTATACTCTACATTTTGCAAACTGAAAGATATAACTGCTTTAAAAAGATATAACTGCTTTTCACAGAAACTGAATTCTAGATTAATGTCACAGTGTATAGCAGTTTGGGGCCTTCATCATAATATTTTATTATACTTACCTCCTTTTTAGTCTGCTGATTTTTGAGAACCAGCAATAACACCAACGTGTAATCAGCTCTTGGATAATATAATTATAGTTTATAAAAGTAATTTACAATTCTAACAAAAGTGTTATGGTAGGTGGAATTCTAAGATGGCCCCCTGATTTCCTACCTCTCTGGTGTGTATTTCCTGAATAATGCCCAGACCTATGAATATATATGATGGATTCAACACCAATGATTAGATGATGTCATACGGCACAGTTGACTTTAAGAAACGCATATAATTTAACTGGGTTTGACCTAATCACATGCACCCTTTAAATCTGGGTCCTAAGGTCAGAGATAGGGAAGTCAGAGATTCAAATATGAGGGGGATTCACTGTGTGAGACGTTCTTTATTGTTGACTTGAAGATGGAGAGAGCCATGTGGCAAGTAATTTGGACAGCCTCTGGGCTGAGAGTGTTTCCTGCTGACATCCAGCAAGGAAGCAAGGACCTCAATCCTGAGACTATAAGAGACTGAATTTTGCCAATAACAAGAATAAGCTTGGAAGTGGATATTTCTGTAGAGTCTCCTGATAATTACTCATTCTGACTGACACCCTGATTTCACCCTTGTGATATCCTGAACAGAGACCCCAACCAGACTGTGCTGGACTTCTGGACTTCTGACCCACAGAACTGTGAGCTGATAAGTGGAATTTGTTTTAAGCCACTAAATTGATAGTATTTTGTTACACAGCAAGAGAAAACCAATACAAATGCATATTAATATAACTGTTCAGTAGTAACAAATCTCTTACAGAAATCCAGAGGCAAGTTAAACGGTAGTAGAGTTCACAGGATACTGACAAGGAGTGTTGGCCCACTAAAGTGGTATGGCTTGTAACTATAATAAAAGCAGTTTCCACTGCCTTTGACTGCTCAGCTTAGAAACCATGGGAGTTTTGATGAATTTTTATAGTTGTAGGGGGACTTGCATTGTTTCAAAATATAGGAGTAAGCCCTTATTAGTTTTCAGATTGTACTATTTCAGATTGCATAAATAAGATTTCTAAAATGTGATGTTTTGTGTTTGTGTCTGTTTCCTTATTAAACGCTGAGCTCAGCAAAGGAAGTAACTGGGTCCTACTTATCTTTTTATTCCTAGTACCAAGCACAGTGCTTGGCATGTGGCAGGTGCTTAATGAGTGTTAGTTGGAAAATTGAAATGTAATAGAAGAATAAACAAGTCTGTCCAACATATTGGTGCAGTTCAGAGCAAGTAAACCAATAGGAATGGTTGTGTTCCAATAAAACTTTATTTACAAAAACAGGGTGTGGGCCAGATTTGGCCCATGAGGTATAGTTTGATAGCTCTGGTGTAGATCACAAGTTATTATAGCTTAGAGGCAATTCTACCATTTAACAACCTTCTTGGCAACTGAAATTTTTAAAAAATATATTCCAAATATTTGATGGAGTTCAACAAAGTGTACTTCTTTTCGGGGCTTTACTTACTATTTGCCTCAGATGTTCTTCAATCAATGGGAAGTAAATCATTTACTCCCAAGGGTGAGGTCTTCCCAAGTTCTATGGCGTTCTGGTAGCTTTTTTGTGAGTAAATTTTGAATGGGGCAAAGCTAAGCAAACAGGATGTGTTCAAATGAATGGTACTGAATGACTTAGGAGAAGTCATATGACTTGGGATAGAGATATTTCTTTCTGTAGCGTTGAAATATGAAGTTACATTCTTTAGATCACATATGATACTCAGACTTACAAAAATATATGAAGGGTATCATACTTATACTGAGGCTTTTTCCAAATTATGAATATTTGTGAACTTGTGAATAGCTTGAGGCATAGACAAGGTTGGCCAGGAGGGCAAGGATCCTTTGTGACCATTCCATGTTACCAACTTTTCATTAGAGGTTGCAGGAAACATTCTTCGAAAGAGATAGAAGCAGGTATGAAATGTCAGGTAGCTGAGGAAAGACAAATATGGGGCAGTTGACCAAAGCTGCCATTTACTTATTCTTCATCTAGCAATTCATCCTAAGGAAAAATTAAGGAGGTAGGCATAGATTTAACCACAGCCTTGTTCATAGCTAGTTCTTTAATTTTTTTTCTTTTTGGCTGATCAGTGAAAATATTATAAAGTAGAGGAGTGGCTAAATAAATGATGATATTTGCCTACATGGAAATTCAGCCAATAGAAATTATATTATAGAAGAATATTCAAGGACATAGAAAGAGATTCACATTATTTTGTTAATTGAGATAAACTGCTTCCAATACATATGCACAGAAAATGATCAGAGAAAATGCCTATTTTCTCATACCCTCACCACCACAGTACAACTCTATTTTTGTTTTTTAAAGTTTATACATAAACATATACACATATACATGCATGTGTCTGTAGAATCAGTTTGTTAAGAACATGGACTGTGACAGCTCAGCTTATGGGCTTTTTAAACGTAGACAAGTTACTTACATTTTTCTCTGCTTCATTTTCCCTATCTTTAGAATGAGGATAAGCTTACATCTCACTTTCAGTCTCAATTCTTCTGAGAAGACTAGGTGTTCAAGAGGTATTTGTTGAATGAACAAAGTGCCCAGCCCTGTTGGTACACAACAAAATTATTACTTTATATAAAATCAGAATTTAATGCTGGATCCATCAACTCTTTTAAAGAGCTTGGAAAGAAAGTGGAATTACTTCATAAAGATCATTTTAAATTTATTTTTAAATTACCTGCAGTAAAATTCACTCTGTGTTATACGGTTCTCTGGGTTTTGATAAAAGCATAGAGTTGTGTGACCATCTTCACAATCATGATGAAGGACCGTTCTGTCCCCTCAGAAACCTCTCTCGTGCTGCCTTCTCTGCAGTCAACCCCTCTCCCCAGCCCCCAGTCCCTGGCAATCCCTATCCCTATAGTTCTGCCTTTTCTAGAATGTCATAGAAATGGAATTGTACAGTACAGAGCCTTTTGCATCCGGCTTTTTTCACTTAGCATAATGCATTTGAAATTCATCCATGTTACAGCCTTTATCAATAGTTCATTCTAAAGATAAGTCCTATTATTTATGAAACATTCTGTATCATAACCACCCAGGTCTTTTATCTGGCAGGTTATCCTGAAGCCAGAGTTGTGACAGTGCAGAATGTTAGCACCCAAGAACACTGGATAGACAGCCTAGTTCAACTTAGCTTTAGTTGAGAAGGTGAGGATTCCAAGAGCCAGAAATCACACGCATTCCCCAGGTGAGCTCCAGTCAGAGTTAAGACCAGAATCTAGAGCTTTGATGCTAAACTAGCAAAGTTACATTGGAAGTCAGAAAGGGGAAATCATTCTGGCGATGGACTAGAGGAAAAGTCCCTGAAGGGTAGGGAAAGGGGTGTGGAGTTTGTGTGTGTGTGTGTGTGTGTGTGTGTGTGTGGTCTGATATATTGTGTTGAAAGGATGACATTAAATTATTTTTAGAAGGAAAACAAACCAGCACTTCTTTGTGTTTAGAATAAGAAGAAAGGACTTTCTGTCATTATTATTTTGCAATAGGGGTGAATTTGTGTCAATCTACCTCCATTTCCTAGCATTCATAGTAAGCACTGGTTTGGAGAGTGGCCAGCAGGTGTCATAGGTGTTTTCTTTCATGACCTATTCCTTTAAACATGTGAGTTTGGTGAGCACCAGATTCCCATAGAAAGCTCACACTAGATTCTGAAATGTGCAGAGGCATATGGTTTGTTCTCAAGCCTGAATTAGAAAGCCCTTTTATCGTTTGTTATTTATCCTGTTTAATCATTTATTTGTTAAGGCACAGCACTACTTTTTAAGAAATAATTAGTTTACATGTAAGTACTATATTATATATCTTTCTTTAAAAGAAATAACAAAATTGGTTTTTCTTTCTTAAAAGTCAAATTAGGTTTTTAAAAATAGAATCTCTTTTAAATAGATAATGGGGATTAAGGAGGGTACTTGTGATGAGCACCAGGTGATGTATGGAAGGGTTGAATCACTATATTGTACACCTGAAACTAATATGACACTGTGTGTTAACTGGAATTTAAATAAAAACTTAAAAAACATGGAAAAAATGGAATTTCTTAAATCTATATAGAATATTTATCCATTTTTATTACATAATGCAATGAATAAAATAAATATTTAACCTTAAGGAAAATTTAGATTTATGTTTTATAATATGGAAAAAATTTCTATAAATAACATGAAACATTCACTAATTTAGGTTGGTCATAGTAATGCATGTTTATACCTATATGCATATCTGCATATTTTTCTTTGTCTTATTTTAAACCTTTCTTTAGAAAAATTTTCATAGCAGTTGTCTGAATGTCACAGATACAGAACGTAGTTCAGTGTCCGAAGTAATGTATATATTTGCTCTGTTTACAATATCTTTGACTTAAATCTGTGGTAAACATGGCAGTTATCATAAGGAAATATAGGATATTTGCCATGTTCAAATCTAAACTCTTTGGAAACAGTTCTTGAGGAACTGTAATTGTGTCTTTGGTTTGGTATTTCACTTCCGTTTATAGTTCAAGCATTTGTTGTACATTTCTGTGTGGCTTATGTGTTTTTTTTCACATCAGTACCACCAGACCTCCTCTTAGAATTTTAAACTAAGTGTTCTTTTTTCTTTGAATAATTCGTCTCTGAAAGTCCCTTCCCTCCTTCTGTAGAGTCTCTATGATCAAGGATATGGGAACTAAGCAGAGACTGTGCTAAGTGTTATGGTAGTTGACAAACTATTTTGGTTAGATAAGTCTCCCAATTGGAGTGTCAGAGTGGATTAGTCTAGCCCAGGGAGAGAGGAAGAAGGTAGAAAATAATGTCCAAAATGCTTACAAAAGCGATGAGCTGTGACAGGGAAAGGGCCTGAGACACCATCCCTCTGTTGCAGTGAAGGAAAAATCAAGAACGTCAATTTTAGCTATTAAAATTGCCTCACAGTGCATGGGAGGCGCTAATTTGCTCAGACATCTTTTGGCAAACTTGCATGTAGGGTCTGCTTAGTCCCTGTTGTTATTTATGTACAGTAATGCCTGCAGCCAGAGAGCTATCTTTCTGGACTTGCTTCTTTCTAACTGAGAGTAAAGGCTTGAGGAATATAGGAGATGTCAGTAGCAACAAGCAACTTGAATTCCTCAAGATAAAGACCATGGCTGGGAAGAATTGAGCAGGCAAGTAAAGGTTACTGACTCCACATTAATAATAAATTTACGAGAGTACAGAACAAATCATGCCAGGCCATCTTTATCGTTTTCTAGGTGGACGTGCAAGATTAAAGAAAGGAATTCAATAGCTGTAATATCTGGAATTGAGTAAATCATCTAATTCAGTGTCTCCACAAATCTTTGGGGGCTGTGGGGGCGGGGGCAGGGGATGGGGAGAACCTCAATGAGAATTGGCTCTGAACACTGTCATATGGATTCAATTTGGCTGTTGTAATAAATTACAATGGAACAAGGTCCATTGGGACGATGTTGGGATCAATAGAAGGTCAGGCTGTAACATCTCCAGCAGTGGTCTGGAAGAATGGATAACACACTTTATTAAGCTTGGCAGGCCGGGAGGCTTTGGTACTGTTGTGGTCACCACCACTGTCATTAGACTTTATGAAGCACCTGTTGGGTATGGGGCACTCTGGGGACTGCTAGAAGAAAGATAGACTGCGCACAATTGTCCAAATGGTCAACCTGTTTAAAAATGGTGATAATTGGTACAATTTATTGAATACTTACAGAGCTGCCATGCATAGTGCTAAGCCTTGTTCATGGATTATTTATTTTAATCCTATTGACAACCCTTGAGGGGAGTTTTTGCCTCCATTTTGCAGATGGGAAAAATGAGGTATAGAGAATTACAGTAGTGATGTAGCTGATACGTAACAGTAATATGTCATGAACTCAAGTAGTCTGATTTTTATTCTTAATTACTATCTATGCATATAGTATCCCTATATACTCATGGAGAAAATGTATGTTCAATCGTTATTTCATTCATTCAGTTGTTCATTCATTCAGCAAACATCTTAAATGTACTTAAATTCCTGGTATATCAGAAGAGACAGAACCTATTCAGAGATAATTTTCAAAAATAGTAATATTATGACTCTGATACAGATATAAAATGAATGTGCATTAAAGATTTTACTTAACTCATTAATCAGTGAAGGAATCAGGCAGATGTTAGAACCTGCGAGAGAACCTGGAGAGCAAAAATATTTGTAGATCAGAAATATTGAAATGGGGACGGCTAGGTGGCTCAGTCGTTAAGCGTCTGCCTTCAGCTCAGGGCGTGATCCCAGAGTCCTGGGATTGAGCCCCACATCGGGCTCCTCCGCTAGGAGCCTGCTGCTTTCTCTCCCACTCCCCCTGCCCGTGTTCCCTCTCTCTCTGGCTGTCTCCCTCTCTGTTAAATAAATAAATAAAATCTTTAAAAAAAAATATTGAAATGGGTGTGCAGATGGGGGTAAAACTGGTTTTCCCCAAGTGTGGAGGGGAGTAAATATAACCTCTACCACACAGGTTAGAATTTGTATGATTGTAAACAAGAATTATTTTCATTGCTATGAGTTATCTACAGTTTACCAGGTTGCAAAATAGTTCAAATGATATAGTTCAATGAAAGACTAGTATCAGATAATGTGAAAGGATGTGATCTAAATAATGGTTTTCTATCATTTAGAAAACGATTTTGACTAGAGCAGTGTAGGAAGGCCCCAGATCCAGGTGTCTATGTGGGGAAAGAATGAGCAAATGTGTTAGTTGGGATTCTCCAGAGAAGCAGAACCAATAGGATGTGTGTGTATACACACACACACACACACACACACACACACACACTTTTCGAAAAGGAGAGAGACTGAGACAGAGAAAGATTTTAAGGAATCACCTCATTTGATTGAGGAGGCTTGGTGAGTCCAAAAACTGATGGAAGAGGTTTCAGTCTAGAGTCTCAGGAAGGAATTTCCGTTTGAGTCCAAGGCAGTCTGCTGTTGAACCAGGAAGAGCTGATGTTGCAGAAGCCTGAAGGCAGTCTGCTGGAGAATTTTCTCTTGCTTAGGGGAGATCAACTGTTTGTTCAATTCACGCCTTTAACTGATTGGGTGAGGTACACCCACATTATGGAGGACAATCTGCTTTTGCCAAAGACCATTGACTTTTATGTAAATTTCATCCAGAAACACTCTCACAGAAACATCCAGAATACTGTTTGACCAAATATCTGGGCATTGTGGTCTAGCCAAGTTGACTTATAAAATTGACCATCACATCAAATCAGAGCACTGAGAAACTTCACCTATACAAAGATTAGGGGTGATGGCAGAGCTGTCAGGCACTTGCTGGATACCAGGTATCTGGAGAGTGGTATGGTGAGCAATAGCAATTTTGTGAATCTGAAGGTAAAATGTTTCCAACTTCACAACTTTCCCAAGAGCCAGTCCTTGAAATAAGTCCATAGGGCACAACACTTATGGACACCAGTCACAGGTCTGTACATACGCCCTGCCAGGATATGTGTCTCTTTAGGTGTGAAAGAGAGGGGTGAGTTCAAGGTGGGTTTCCGGATAATCTTCACTTTATAGAATATGTTTGGGTATTGGGAATTATGATTGAAGGACAGCTGATTATCAAGTCCAGGATATCTTAATATAGCAATTTGTAATCTGGATTGATGATTTGTTTTACAAGAGCTTCTCTGAAAATCATGTTGATTACAGCACTTTGAGGGTATCTGATAAGTAGAAATCAATTTTTTAGAGGAGAATTTAGTGTGAGAATAATGCAAAGAAAAGTAATAAATGTTTAACTTTATTATGTACTTCTATAGCTTTGCCAGACCTCCTGGGGGAGAGATCAAGAAGGTATTTGTGGTTGTTATCATCGTTATGATTATTATTTTATTTTACAGCAGCAGCTAAGATTTATTAAGCGGCTTCTTTGCTGGGTGTTAGGTACTTTACATATTAGAAGGGTAACTTCCTTACCTCTACTGTCACTTTCTCAATGAGGCTGCCTGACCACTTCATGCAGCAGTGCGGCCTGCTTGCCCTCGTTTAGCACTCTATCCTTCTTAACTTGCTCTACTTGTTCTTTTTTACCAGTAATAGTTCACCTATCAATACACTCTTATCATTTACTTATTATGTTTATTGTCCTTTATCCCTTTGCTGGAATCTAAGCTCCACAGCGGCAGGGATCATTGTCTGTTTTATGTACTGACGTAGCCCAAGTGCACAGATTTATTCCAGGTCAGCCTCAAGGACATGATCTGGTTAGTGCTGTTGATCTGCATCTCTGTCTTCTGTCTGAGATGGTGGACAGTGGGACCATTGAGTTGTAATTCTTCCTTTCTTATTTGAGGCATTGAGAAGTAGATTTCTCCTGTTTCCCAAGAGAAACCTCAGAAAGTCATAGTAAGCATTCCTTTATGATATTGAGGAAGCTGTAAAGACCCAATGATGTTTCATGTCATCCTTCTCTCCCTTATGGGAATGGATATAAATTATCTCTTAGGAATGGAACAGACCAAACCTTGTGTCCTTCAGGGACAGGTTTTCAAGTGTTTGACTCCAGGTGAAGGGAAGATCGTCACATGGCAAACAGTGAAGGTCATAGCCTGGCAAGGCAGGATGATCTGAGGGTTTTCTGGATGTTGCTCAATAAGCATGCATTATTACTTATGGAAAACTAATGATTCAAAGTTATGGCCCCTTCCTTCTGCAAGTCTCTTTCAAAGCCCCGGCAGTGTGTTCTCTTGTTTATATGTTTTGGTAAGTGTTGCAAAATTAAGATATTTCTATGTTGTTTTTTAAAGAACCTCCCCCACCCCCACCCAATTCAGGCCCTACAAAATCTGGATCCACCCCTGTTGTCATTGTTGTTGAAATATAGGCAGATAATACTAACCACAACACGCAGCTCTCAACACGGACAAACACAGGTAGAGAGAGGAGGGACTCCGAGCAGGGTGGGCCAAGAGGTGAAGATGGAATGAATTTGCTGAAAATAAGAAGACTCTGCAGCTGGGTTGTGCTCTAATGATGGGGCTGATGGGCCCCCCGGAGAGTGGCAGATTTGGAAGCCAGCCTCCATTACCTCTGCAGTCTGTCCGTCTAGCCTCTTCTGCAGGACATTCTAGTAGGAAAAGTACTGCTTGAGCTCTTCGGGGCAGACTTGATGACTCATGTCTTTTAAGTCAAATTTCCTCTGCACAATAGAAGCTAAGGTTGTATATCAGAACCAGACATAAATATATTTGGCCATGGATTACAATAAAATTTACTGGTGCTAAAGATAATCAAACCATTTCACTTTCCATGAATTTTATTGTCTGAAAAAAGTGAAATCACTCCTTGGAAGGGAAGAAAATGACTTGCTTCATATGCTATTCTGCTGGGAGAGAAAATTTCTGAAACTTGAAGGCAACCAATGCCTGTCTTTTCTCCCCAGGTCTGCCCTCCCATCAGGGAACACTGCCATCCCATCTAGAATGCACCAGCTCAGGTTGTTCCCTCAGCCTACTCAGGCTTTATAGCAAGAAGGCCGTATCACATTCCCTTTGCTGGCGGGTGGAGAGGCAAACTGTTGAGCAGATGTTGAGTAAGGGGGCCGGTGTTGCTGTGTTCAGCATTTCAGTGTAAGTTTAGTGGGGCTTTGATAGCTTATACACAGAGGGCTTGTGTCTCGCCCGCCCCAGGTAACGAATTCTGTAACCCAACACTAGCATTGTCTTTAGGAGCCACTGCCTTGGAGTATTGGATTACGTCGCACTGCTGTGAGGGCTGGGAACCTCTGAAGACCAACATTTTGCCCACGTCAGATCTTAATTGCTTTTTGGTATGAAAGTATAAATACTAAGCATGAGGGCAATTTTGAATGACTTAATAAAAATTGAACGTCTTGGAAACAAACTTTCGATTATGTCATTGCACCCATTTTTCTTACGTGCAAGGTTGGGTATCGGCAAAATCATTTGATTTTAACCATTGTTCGGGAGGAGCCGGACTGCATTTTTATCGACAGACAGTATTTTGAACCAGTGACCTACTAGCTCTGTGGATTAGTCCGGTTATTTACTGCTTCAAGCCTCAGTTTTCTCCGTGATAAAATAAAAACACTTTTTTCCCCATAGGATTGTGATGAGAGTGGAATGAGAAGAGGGATATATGAATGGCATTTATTTAGTCATTTACTCGAAGTTATTGTTCACTCACCATGATCCATGTCTGGGCTTCACTTATTTATTATCTCGAAATAAAGTTGGCTGTCATGGTTTGAAATTGAGTTTCTCTTGAATTTTTCTTTTGAAACCCTTGCGGTCACTTTCTCCTGTTCAGCCTTGTTTGCTTTGCTTATTCTAATTCAAGGCAGGGTCATCACTTTGGGCCACGTGTGGGCATAGGCCTGCTATTTCTCTTTAAACACTACCTGACATCCTCTGAAGAAAGAACCCTACCTCCCTGGGTCAGGATGCAGGTACTACATACAACTTTATTTCAAGGATGACTTTATATTTTTCTCATCTGTTTTCCCAAAGGAGTGTGATCTTCATTCTAAAAACCAAGTGGATATAATGATTGCCATATACTTGATAGCTGTTAGCAAAGTTTAACTTAGTAGGAACTTGAAGGAAAGGTACAAGATGGTTTAAAGGTGCACTTTAAAGTAAATGGTCTCAGCCTATTGGAAAAGGAGGACCATGAGCTGCAGTTGGCCTGTCTACCTCTTCATATCTCCTAATGCAGCTCTGAGGGGGTCAGCAGTTTTATTGCCTGGAATTAAGAGGGGAGAAAATGTAAACTGCTTCAAGATCTTTGAAGTTTTGGTTTTAAGGGGTCAGACTGGTTAATGTTTTACCAAAAAGTCAACTATTTCTTAATGATGCCACATTACACTGGGATGGGGCTTTACAATGTTCATGGGGCACATGTCCCATTTGATCCCTTCCATAACCCTGTGGGGTCATCAGGGCAGCTATTATCATGCCTATTTTTATAGATGAGGAAGCTGAGGTCTAGAAGTAGTTAAAGAGTTTGAGCTCATGAGACAGAAAAACAATGGGAATCACATTTTCTGATTCCCAGTAAGTAATAACAGCAACAGTAATCATATTGGCAAGGGCATATGAAAGATCAGGGAAGTGTTTTATGTGTCAGTCTTCATGCTAAGTTCCTGATGTGCGTAACTCTCATGCCATCTGAGGTCACCCTGTCCTTTGAGATGAGTTAATACAGCTTGCTTGTCCTATTCCACATCCAGTAAGAAGCCCATCCCTCTTAAGAGTCCTCAGCATCCCTCACAGCCTCCTGTTCTCAGGATGCCCTTCAGTTGTGAATTTCCACCCCTGTGGCACTGCTGAGCTTGCCTACACTTCCTTCCGCCAATGGGTCTGGTTGTTCTGTCTACCCAGCCTTGGAGCACAGCTCCCCCACCCCCACCCTGCCACTTAATTTCCGTTCTTATCACTCACACAGGGCATGTGATGGGTGAGCAGCACTTCCTGAAACTTTGAGGCGGGAGAGCAGGCCACAATAGGCCAGACTTTAGAAAGTGGAGCACCGGGCTTCCAGATTCTTCACTAAGTGTGTGCTGCCTCATCCTGTGGAGTTTCTGACTGGTTACCTTTGTCCACTCCTTTCAGCAGCTTGCCAAACTGTTCAGCCCTGTCTCCTGCCTATTTCTCTCCCTGGCTCACCTAACTACCTTCCTTTACACCTTTGCCCCAGCCTACTTGAGTATCGTGGAGTTCAGGTCTCAGTGTACTTCTCTGTCTCCCTGTGGACAACACCTCCAACCCCTTGTCTTTCCTATATGAAAAGGACTATGTAATATTTCCGATTTCCCTAAGCAAGGGCAATTTTTATCTCCAAATAAAATTCAGGTGCCAGCTCTTATTATCCCATTTCCCTCCTAGCTTTCTATAGATGCATTAAGTCCTTTAGCCACCATAATTACCCTGTGGGATAGGTATTATTATTATTATTATTATTATTATCCCATTTTACAGTTGATGAACCCAAGGCTCAAAGAGATTAGCTAACTGCCTAAGGTCACACAGAGATCTAATCTCATATCCACTGCTTCAGGGGTCAACAAGTATTTTCTTAAAGGGCCAGATGGTCTGTGTTGCAACTCCGCAATTCTGCCATTTGTAACAAAGCAATAAAGCAGGTATAGACATTATGTACACAAACGGAATGGCTGGGTTTCAGTAAATGTTGTTTACAAAAACAGGTGGTGGGCTGGAAACTGGCCTGCGGGCCAGAGTTTGCTGACCCTGCACTTTACTGTACTGCCTTTTTCCATAATACCGGCTCTTTATTTAATGTCTCTAATTTAAAGCCTAAAGTGGATTGAGAACAAAATCCACATGGCCACATCGTTTCAAGCTCCTTTTCTTTTTCTTGCTGAAAGCAATCTGTAGCTTTGCACAGAGTGAACAAGTTCATGGTGATCATTAAACTATCCATAGGGCATCCATAATGGTGCTGCCTCTGAACTTCGATGGAGACATGCTGGGATTTTACAGTCTGGGCCAAGGGCACATTGCTAGAATTGTGTGGCTGTTATTTATACTTTCTTTTAAGCAAAATGGACAGTGCATGCACTGCCCACATTTCTCAAAGTCTGGTTTTCTCTCTGGGGCCTTAAGGGACCTAAGAGAGCATAGTTTATGCTCAATTTATTGTGTCTAAAGAACAGCAGGAGTTGCTGTTTCCTACATCTTGGGACACTAAGTCTGACAAATAAATGTGACCAGGTTAAATTTGTCTTGTTTTTAAATGGCTGCCCAGTGTACTGTGGTGATGGAAGTTGACCCCCTTTTTTGCCTGAGTCAACTTTCCCATAAAAACATTTCCCATGTTTGTGTAGTGGTCTCATCTGATCACTGGTCCTCAAGATCGATGTTGAAAACAAAGACTTTTTCTCTCTATAAGGATGATTTAAAGAAACACCCAAACTGCTTTTCAGTTTTTCTTTTTTGGCAATTCAGTAACTTACAAGTGGCTAAGGGTTGGACTCTTTCTCTCCCTTTCTTTAAAAAAAAAAAAAATCTGTGAAGACAGTCCATCATTATTTGGCAAGTTTCAGTTTAGAATTAAGTTTTACTGCTGGCTTATCATGTAAGTCCCTGAAAATAGGGGTTTATAATGGAAATGTTGAAACTGCCTTAATCTGTTGGTAAATGTTTTCATTCTAGCACTTATCTGAGTTCCAACAGGGCCTTGGAAAATTATTCCTGGGCCTCTTACTGAATCTGCAAATCATGAATTGCATTCATTTCAGAGCAAGCAGAGCAAAGTTCCGGTGAAGACTACAGCCTAGGCAAGTGCCTCATTCTGAACTGCAAATGGGTCCTGCCTGCATGTGTCTTATCTTGAGTACTTCAGCTGCGTGTGTGTCAGGGAAATGAGTGGGAAAGAGGCTTTCTTCTCTCTGTAAAAGCCTTACAGAAGTTTCTCACCTGCTTTCCCTATTAATTACTCATTTAGAAGAATCAAGAAAATGTTCCAAAATATCTTTTACAGACCTGATATTTTTAATGAGCTACTGACTGAGATTTATTTAACATGTATGTATTGAGGCCTACTATGTGCTAGGGGCTGGGGATATAGCAGGAGAAGAGAGAGATGGAGTCCTTGACCCCAGGAAGCCTCAGTGGAAAGTGACAGTCAATAAACAAAAGTCAAGCTGTGCTTATGGTTAGGGAGTTAATGACCTGACTATAGTTGCAGGGAGGGTCATGAAGAAATGCAGGTGCCCAGAGCAGAAGAGCAGGAGCTGGGCAGGGGAAGGGGCTTGCTCCCTTGACAGGGATGGGAAGGTCTCAGGGAAATCTGTGACATTTCAGGGCAAGGGGGAAAAAGACAAAATGTTTGCCAAGCTAGAGTGTGTGGAGTTGGGGAAGCTTATCAACTCAAGGACTTCAGTGGGGCAGGGTTGAGAGGAGGCTGGACAATTAAGCAGGGCCTATTGGTGGTGGTGGTGTCTTGTATGCATGCGTGGATTTTACACTTGACCTCAAGACTTTCCCACCTCTTTTTGTGTGTAAAGCTGAGGCAAGGGAGGCTCAGCAATCAACCAGCTAGCTTCTACCCTCATCTCCTGAAGATCCCAAACCCAACTGGAGAGTGTTCCACACTGAGGACATTGTACAGAAACATCCAGTGGAGGCCATGGGCTCTGCCTCTCATTTGAGTTTTAGTGGTTTAATCTTTAGATATATAAGCACTTTTTACTAGTCTAGTCTAGTCACTTAAAAAATATGATATATAATTTATATATGGTAAAATTGCCCTGTTTGGGGTACATAGGTGGTATATAACTATGAATTTTAAAAAATGCATACAGCAAAAATATGGAGACGTAAAAAGAACAGTTGCCAAGGTTGGGGTGGGTAGAGGGATGAATAGGCAGAGCACGGAGGATTTTTAGGGCAGTGAAAATACTCTGTATGATCTATAATGATAGATATACATCATTATACATTTGTTCCACCCATAGAATGTGCAACACGAAGAGCGGACCATAATGCAAACTATGGACTTTTAAGTGACAATGATGTGTCAGTGTAGGTTCATCAGTTGTAACAAATGTATCCTGTGGTGAGTGATGCTGATAATGGGGAGGCTGTGCATGCTTGAGTGCAGGGGATATATGGGAAATCTCTGTACCTTCCTTTCAATTTTGCTGTGAACCGATTAAATCTGCTTTTAAAAAAATAAAGTCTTAAAAATATTTAAAAAATGCATATAGTCATGTGACGGCCACTGTAATCAAGATATACAACGCTTTCATCATCCTGCAAAATTCCTTTGTGCCCTTTTGCAGTCAGCCTTAGCCCCTGGCAACCACTAATCTGTTGTTTTGTCCTTGTAATTTTGCCTTTTGCAGAATATCATGTAAGTGGAATCAACTTACATGCCCTTTGGGTCTGGCTTCTTTCATTTGACATAATGCATTTGAGGTTCATCTGTGCAGTTGTGAGTACCAGTAGTCCATTCCTTTTTATTGCAAATAGTATTACATCGTGTGGATGAACTGCAGTTATCTGTCCGTTCATATGTTGAAGTTGTCCAGTCACTGTCATATTGGGTGCCTCTTCACAGTCATCCTGCCTGCATGGTTGTGGGAGCCGCCTGCCCTTGCTGCTTTCACTCTGCCCTCCTGTACATTCACCCACAGCAGCCAGCATCATCTTGATCAAACACAAGTCAAGTCATGCTATCCCCATGCTCCAAACTTTAAAGGCTCCCATTGCCCTCAGGATAATGGTACTTAACATTCTCACCATCTTTTGTAATCGGGGCCTCATCTGTACCACTTCTCCCTTTCACTCTCTCTTCCAGCCATTTGGAGCTACTTCAGGTCCCAGAACAACTCATTGCTCTTTCTTGCTTCTGACCTTTTGCACACTTCCCCCCTTGGACTGGAATAGTCCTCTCTCCTTCTACCTCATTTCTCACCTTGTTAACTCTTACTTGTCCCTTGGATCAGGTTAGTTATCAGTTTCTACAGGACATCTTACTTGACCCCACAGAATGAGATGGTATTCTTTTCCTAAGTGCCATGATGGCTCTATACTTATTCATAACATCACACTGCTTTGTAATTCCCTGTTTATTTCTAGGTTTTCTCCCTTTTGACATAAGATCCTTGAAGACAGGAGCTGTGGTGTTCACTGCTCTGTCCCAGTACCCAGTGGGTGCCCAGCATTCAACTAGTATCGAGTTAATGAGGATGGCTGGGGAAACATCATTATCATTCCAGCTATAGACAGTAGAACACTGAGGCTTGGAATGCTCAGCTAATTAGGGGAATCTCAGCATCTCTTGGGCCTATCTATGCTGTCATATGTGATATAACTCCAGAGTGTAGGGATCCTCTCTAATTTTCTGCATTACACAGTGTCTTATTGCAGCATGTACTTCCCACACCCCTTTCAACCTTGGTTGAAACCTTGTAGTGCCCCTAGAAATAGAACTCTAGCTTCTTTGAGGTTCAAGAACATGTTCCTGCATCCCAACCAGAGTGTGTAAGACTGAACACCACTTGATCAGCTTGACCCTGCGGGGTTGCGCAATCTAATACTGAGTTCATCTTGGCACTCTCTGGATTTTTGGGGAAGGTTCTGTCTGGGCCTCCAAGCATGAGGCTTTGCTTCTCTTCTCTTTCTGTGGAGTCTGTTCTGATATGCTATTGGTGAATTGACCCCTAGGTTGTGAGTCCCATGGTAGGGAACATGGCTCTGTAAGTCATCTAATTAGATATCCCTTTTATAGTAGACAGTAATTATCTGTTAAATTAATGAGTGAATAAATAAATAACAAAAGAATGGCTGACTGCCTCAGCTCTTATAGAGATTTTAATCACATTTTAATCTCTTTGGAAGTTAAAAGCTTTGCTACCAGGTGATGTAATGCTGTCTGTTGGTCTGGGTTTGTGAAGCATTCTTGCTGTTCCTGAACTCCCCCATCTCCTTTTTATCTCAGGGCATTTGTACTGTAGCTCTCCCCAGTTGGTTCTTCGTAGTATTCATGTCTCTGCTCAGAGGTCACCTCCTCCAAGAAGTCTTCGTAAGCACCCCAACTGACACAGTGCTGTTCTAACTTCCACCAGTCTCTATTCCCTGATCTGATTAATTTTTTTTTTTTTTTTTGGTGTACTTTGTACGTGCTACTAACTGAAGTTTCTATGTTTTATGATAATTTGTTGACTGGTTTATTAACTTTGTCCCCTAATGTACATAAACTCTTGTGGAGGCCGGGAGCTTCTCTGGCTTCTTTACCAGGTCTGCAAGGATACCTGGCATACAAATATTAGCTTAATACTGAAAAAAATTAAAATATATAAAAATAAAAATTTCAAAAGTGTGTGTATATATATACCTATCTCTCTCTCTCTATCCAGACATATTGGGGGAAAAAGATGCCTTGATTTTCTTATTTATGAACAATTTACTGTGCACTGTCTTGTACCTGTTTGATCTTTATTGAGACCATACCCGTGGGAGGTGGGCAAAGGGAAGTGTTAATAGTACATAGTCAGGAGCAATCAATCAGGAACAAATGATTATAGAAAAGCTATTCTTGAGCATGCTGTATCCAATCTACATTAAATATTAAAAAAATAAATATTAAAGTAGTGGCTAGATGACAGTGGTTAAAAAAAAAAAAAGAAAGAAAGCACAGTGTTTAGAAACTGACAGACCTGGGTTCAAGTCCTACTTTTCCACCTAGTAGAAATGTGATAGTTTTCTTATCTGTGAAATAGGGATCATTATCACCAAGGCTTAGGGTCATCATGAAGATTCAGTCAACAAACAAAGCACTAGGCATGGGAGGCTTCCATCTGGATATGGTTTCCTCCTTGTTGCCTCCCTTTCTGAGCTAAAAGAAGACTGAAGTAGAGCTGGGCAAAACGAGGAAGAAACCTAAGCCTTCACACTTAGACCAAGATTAAGTATCGAGAGCTGATTAGCTGATTAGTCTTGCTCATCAGAATATCACCTGCATATACTTAAATCCTGTTGTTTTGGCTGTTCCGTTTATTTGTCTTAAAGAAAATCACCAAGGCAGCCCGTCCGGGTGACTAAGTAGGGATGTACCCCATGAATTGCTGGGTTATTGTGTTCCCTCTCTTGGAGTTCCACTGCATCTAGGGCCCTATGGTGTGGAAGCTGCTTCCTTTTTTGGGTACAATTCTACATCTGCAACTGATTGAGACTGCAGATGGGCCTGTACAGAAATAATTAGCCACTTGCCCCTTATTTTGAGGTGCAAGTGGCCCCTCTTGCCAGCAATTACTGAATCATGGAAAAGAGTAAGCCTTAGGGGAGAGCCTGTGGAAATTCAAGCATGAGGGCAAATTGCTTTTATTTTTTAAAAGTTACAGCTATCTTCTTCTTAAAAAAAGCACTTGAAAGTATGTAAGCCACCTTGGAATGGACCTACCAGCAACTCCATGTACCTTTCCCCGGGTGTAACACTTCAAATAATTCCCAGTTTTCCTATTGATTTTATTCTAAGGGCTTATTTAAATATGCTGTGTGTTTTACGTGCTGCATTTGGTTTCACATTTGGTTCATGCTACACATTAACTAATTAGTGGAAAAGCATCTGACTCATGAACTCTGATCCATCTTCCTCTGGAAAAATCCCTTGCTGACTTGCGGCAGCGCCTTGCATTTCAGTATACTTTTGCAGGGTATTTTGCAGTGAACTGCTCTGTGGTACCTTAGGATACATCTGGATGTGAATCACTTACCCCAGATGTGTTCTATGATTAAGGAAAGCATCCCATGGTATTAGGGGACCAGAGGAGTTTGTTAACAAAGGATAGAAGTTGTCGATGGCCATCTCGAAACATCGATCTGATCTGTGAGATTCAGAAATTACATGAGGGGAAGCTGCCTTGGACAATAAAAGAACAAAACACATTCGAGATCTTAATAGGAAACAAAAGTGCATAAACAAAAACAGACTGCTTCTTTAAATATCCGATTTCAGAACAAGACTAGCCTCCCAGGAAAGTTTAAGGAGCCCTGAATCTAATTGGGAAAAGAAGCGGGTTTACATTTTCTTTAGTGTCAGGCTAGCAGATGAGATTGAATTTTTGACACTTTGCAGAAGACAGACTTCTTTCCATTAGCTGAATGAATCTGGGGCCTGCGTCATTATTTTATTTTGTAAATTTTGCATGTGCTATAATCAGACCACTCAGATGCAGACGGTTACTGCTGGAAGGAATGAACGAAGTTAAATTTTGAAAACAAGAAAAATGAAAGGCCTGCTTAACCATTTCAGCTCCTCTCTCCAGCCCCAGCGTTTAAATCACAGGCATAATCTTTTTGCGCTTCTTTTCTCCCAATACCTTTAAGATCTCATGAAGTTATTTTACCAGCAACTTGAGAGTAAGAGAATATACATAATCTGTTTCCATTATGCTGAAGTTCTGTCCACTAGCATTAACCAAGTCCTGTTATTTTTATGGGGACTTGTTATATCTTCAGCCTCTTTATCTTATCTTCAACCTTTAATGGGTTCCAAGTGAAGATAGGCTATGGGTAAGATTTTTTTTTAAATTTTATTTATTTATTTTAGAGGGAGAGTGAGAGAGAGCTGGGGCTAGGGGCAGTGGGAGAGGGAGAAGTGAGAATCCTCAAGCAGACTCCTGAGTGCAGAGCCAGGCTCGGGGCTTTTTTTTTTTTTTTTTTAAGATATATATGTGTATATATATATATATATATACACACACATGTTAGAGCCAGCCAGGTTAATTTCTAAGGAGGTGTCAATCATGTTTTTTTTTAATTTTTATTTTTATGTTCAGTTAGCCAACATATAGTACATTATTAGTTTTTGATGTTGTGTTCAACAATTCATTAGTTGCGTGTAACACCCTGTGCTCATCACAACACATGCCCAGACTCAGGGCTTAATCCCAGGACCCTAAGATATTGACCTGAGCTGAAATCAAGAGTCAACAACTTAACTGACTGAGTCACTCAGATGCTCTGGATAGGATTTATCATAAGTAACTGGTAACTGCCCATTTAGAGAGCCATATGGGGAGATTGGATCTTTCCAGGTCCTTGCTTTCTCATAGAAGATGATCCTATCAAATGAAAACACCACTGATATATATGCTATTTGAGAGAAGGAAGGTGCAAGGGAAGAGGTTCTCTCCCCTCCTTCCTCCCTCCCCAGCCTCTGCCTCGATCTATGTTCTGGAGAGTTTTTTTAAATTCTCAGACCTTTGAAAAATAACTTCAGTTATGAGAGAGTATGGGAAAATATTGCCAGTCTGTTTTTTCATTCATTCCTTTGTTTGTTTAGAGAGGGAGAGGGGACAGGCAGAGGGACTGAGAAAATCTTAAGCAGGCTCCACACTCAGTATGGAGCCTGATGCAGGGCTTGAGCTCACCACCCTGAGACTGTGACTGAGCTGAAATCAAGAGTCAGTTGCTTAACTGGCTGAGCCACTCAGGTGCCTCCCCTCCCCCAACGTTTTTTGTTTTTTTGGAGAGGAATGATGATTGAGGGATAAATTATTTTCCATATTCAGTTTGATGTAAAATGTTTCAGTGCCAGTATTTTTTAAAACTCTGGTCCATGAACTATTTGATCAAAGTGACCTGTAGCACTTGTTAAATATGTGGGTTACCAAAGCAACCCCTGGACCTAATGAGTCAGCACCCCTGGTCCTGGAGCCCAGGAATCTGCATTATCAGCTACTGAGATGATTCTTATATGTGGCCAAGTTGGAAGCCACACTATTTTGGATAATTTTTATAGTTTAATAATTGAGTACATTTTTGCAGGTGTATGATTGATTAATCACAACATAATGAGTGATAAAAAGAGGTGATTCCTTTTGGACCCCTGACTGTATTTGGTGTGTAAATTATTAGGATGCTAGTGTCTCTCAGAGATAACTGAATTACATTCTTGGGGGCTTTTTGTCCACCATCCCTTTGGTCCAGTGAAGAGCATAAGTCATTGTGTCACAAAAAATTCTTGAGGAGGGATTTGGTCTTAACCTCATGAGAACTCTTCATTTCCAGAGATCCTTTCATGATTAGCTTCCAACATATTTGAGATAAATGTTAAAGATGCTCAGAATTACTGTATAACGTTTGTAAAGCTCAGGCAGAATACTGTGAAGTTAGTTAGAAAGACACATAAAATTTTATGTCCCTAAAGAAATGCACCTGAAGTGAAGGGGAGTGGGAGGACAGGTAAGATGTATCTTTCAGGTCCTGCCAGGACCATTTAAGACTGGGCTCTGAAGGTTTTAGGGTGGGACAACTCTTGCCAAGTACAGATAAAGCACGTTGTTTAAAGAATCAATTATAAAAATCAAAGGAAAAATACTAAGTTACAGAATAATCATCCAATTGGTCATGCTCTTGTACCTAATTGAAGAAATGTTATTTTTCCTTTGTATTTCTTATTTCTAAGATGAAAATAAAAAGTGAATTTGCCCATCTTGCCTTTAATACATGTATGTAACAGAGCCCCCTTTTAGGGAGAACACTTTAATCTGTTTCACAAAGCTTTTATTCCAATTGAAAAAGAATTCTGATATACTGTTGGGTTATTTTACAAATTATATTGATAATAAGATTCATACATACTGAGCTTCAGGATTAATGTTCATTTTTCTAATCTACCATAAATACATTATCTAGCCACCAGAACTATTGCTTTGGTGGTTTCTATTTCTAGCACATGTTACTATGTTTTTGAAATGGAACATTTGCTGTAGGGGACAGAACATTTAGCATGAAGGATACTAACCAATAACAAAATAAATTGTCTGCAAATAATGATGTAGGGTACTTTGACATAATGTTTCTATTTTTCAGTCTAGTGGTTCATCTCCTTGTCCTTCCTCTGGGTTTGTATTTGATTTGGGGAGAAAGAGCCAGGATTTGTTTATTTAGGAAGTAGATACAAGAGTCCAAAAATGAACCGCATCCTAATCCTCCCCCCAGTGGCTCTTATAACAACATGGTGGGGAACTTTTTGAAATGCTACCTCTTCTTAGGAGGAAATTTTCTGCAATGTGAGTATTTTATTCTATTAAGTATTTCTTAAATTAAATTAAAGAACATAGATAGAATACTTTAAGTTGGAAAATAGTTGCTTGAGTACTAGGTAGAGTGCTGTCATTTTTTCCCAAATGCATACATACTTTTAATCTCAAATTCAGTTTCTTCTGTTATTTCGTTTTTGAACCCAAAAGAAATAAATCTTTTTTTAATTCCCTTCATGAGTTTCAAATGTTTAGCTCATAGAATTATATAATCTCTTAAAAAAACAAAAGGCCATAAACCAAATTTAGAATTCAAAACAAGGACTATAAATAAAATAATTCTTTTAAAAAAATAGCTTCCTAAAACCCCAAGAAGACAGTCAAAATTGTGAAAAGACATCAACTTGAAGTAATTTAAATGACACAATTTTATGGCTCTCTTAGAATGACCTTGAGAAAATATTTCCTAAAACGAATTATCTCTGAAATAATTCGTTTAGACAGAGTCTTGAAGAACAAACTGTCTTGAAGTGAATTGTTTTCTTTGATGCTGCTATTTTCTTGCAAATTCCAAAGGATAGAACCTTTGGTTTTAACTTAAGAGGATGAAAGTAATTTTCCTTTGGGAACTAGGTTTTCGGCTGAATTGAAAAGCCTGTCTGCAGGTGAGATTTAATTTAATCCTTTGAGTACTTAAGAAGCATTCCTGAGACAGTGGCCAAAAAAAGTGACAAGATTAGCACTTTGTTTATTGACAGTGTATGGACAGGAAAAGACTTTTATCCCAAATAGTTTAACGATTTTTGTGTGTGTGTGATCTTAATGGCAATTTTTAATTACTAAAATATTCATTATTTAAATAGCCAAAGAATATATGATACACTTAAAATTTAAAGTTAGTTGCAATTGAATTGCAGCCTAGGAATTAAAAAGCAACAAAGAAGCGTGAGAGGCAGGTAGTATCTTGCTAACTAAATTTTAAGTTTCGAACAGAGAGAGTGGAAAATGAATCTATAAGTTTTAAAAGAAAATGCATAAATGGAAATCTACGGAAGATCTGTTGTGTCTTTCTCAGAATCAGAATCATCTATATGTGGTTTTCATGAGACTAAAGATTATATAAAATTTTTAAAAATTTGTTCCTTTATTTCCTTTTTAATTCCTGTTTTCTATGAGTGTTTCGTGTCTTCCAAGAAGCAGACCAATTTTTCTGATGTCAGCTGCTATTTGAATGAATAAAAAAAGTCCATAAATATGAAAGGTTTATGCATGGTTGAAATTTGATACAAAACCTGTATAATGTATATAGCTATGACTTTCAGATAAAATTAGTGTCATAAAAAATTCTTAATTATTTCCTGTTCAGTATGTGTGTAAATGTTTTGCTACATATAATGATTCCCTTGTTTATGCTTTGCTTTCTTTCATTTGGGAGTATAAAATATTGAAACATTGGAATATTTTTACTCTAATTTGATGGGTTTTCAGGGTTTTTTTTTTTTTAATGTGGAAAACAAAAGTAAAATCTTCTTTCCAACTATTATGACATTTAGCAGAAATGAGTTTGCACAGTATTAGAAGTTTTTTCTGTTTAGGAGGCTCCAGACCTCTTAACCATCCTGCCATCCTCTCAGTAGATTTAGCCATGATTAGCAAACCCTGGAGATTTTGTCCACAGTAATCATTTATTAAAATTTTTACATTATGAGAATTTCTAGATGCTCCCTTGGCCTTGCCTGTCATTTTATCATTGGACATTTTCAGGATGTTCCATTTTAGGACAATTTGGGGATGTTTTAAATTTGCTGCCTATTCATTTTATGTCTAAAGGAAAAATTACACAAAATTCCATACTATTTGGGAACATGCTGTCTTGGTTAGGGTTTGGATCACATTTTAAAATTAGTTTTAAAGGAAAGGAAATCATATAAATGCTCTGGAATTCAGATAAGCACCAAGCATGGGAAACAGGCACTTTTATTTGAGAGTGCTTATCCTTTGGGGTCAGACTTCTGATGATAAAAAAGCATTCTAGACCTTTAATATTGATTATACATTTTGGGGAGCTGTTTTCTTCCCTGCTTTCCCTCTGTCCCTTTGAATTTGGACTTTGGTAGAACTTACAGCATGCAGTATCTCAAATATTCCACAGGGTGTCATGATATGGTTGTTTGTTCTCAAGAACATTGTCTAGTGGGGAGGTAGTTTGAGCCAAGCCTCATCCAGTATCTAAAGGGCTGGTTCATTTTGGTTACAGTCAAGAATTATTTACTGAGGACCTACTATGTATGAACTCCATGATAAGAAATGTAGCTGTTCATGGTATCATGTAAATCCTTTTCTTTACTTTGTGTTTGGCGTTTTGGCCAAGAGAGTATTTACCAACACAATGAGTTTGCTTGAATTTGTTTGACTTTACTTGCTATGTAGCTTCATGCCCCTTGGGAATGAATCTCAAATGGAGGAGTCAGGTCTGGAAACTACTCAGCTGCCCAGCCAGCTTTTGGCTCCCTTCCTTCTATCATCTGGTGGGAATAGAACTCTAGGGGTCACAGTGCAGGAAGGAGGCTGAGAATTACTGCTCTAAAGGCTTCTGGGGTAGCCATGGGGAGGCTGAAGCAGGGCTGGGGCCCGAGTTGGACAGTTTGAATATGAATTTCCCCTTCACCACTAGTTGTCTGGGTCACTTAACAAGTTTGTTTGCTTCTTTTCATTTTAAATCCGTGATGGGATTTTGAAGAGCAAATTAAGCAATCTATTTCTAAAAAGTGTTTGGTGGCTTCCAGTTTGGGGACAAGATAGCATAAACTCACATTTCCCTTGTCCGTCTCTCTAAATACAACTTAATTTAGATTGTCAGGAAATAACAGACAATCATGAAAGAACTCTGAAAGTTGGGAAAGAAGGATTGGCTAGGGGCCTCAGGAATTGAAGAACACCATGATGAGTTCCCTGGGTTTTGTTCTTGTTCTTCATATATCCCTGCCTGGGATGTGGAGAGCCCTGTAACCCCGAATTGCCAAGAGAAAACAGATGAAAAGAAGGAAGGATGAAGGAAGAGAGAGAGAGATTGGAATGAAAGAGGGAGGAGGGGACGAAGAGAAGAAGGAAATGCCTGTTCTCTCTGGCCAAAGGACTGGGAAAGGGAAGCCCACCTGGGACTTAGCACTGGCCCACTCTGCCCACAATAGCATTGCTAGCAGAGTCCACTGAGCCAACGCATTCCCCATCTCACACCTGCCAGCAGTGGCAGGCTCAAGCTGCCCACAGCAGTTTCATCAGTGGAGTCAGGGCAGGTCAACCTATTCCCAGCCCCCAGGCCCCTGGTAGCAGTGAGCTGCCCTGTCCCTGGCAGCAATGTCAGCAAGCCATGGATGCCAGCCAGAACCCACATGCTAAACTGAAACAAGGTGACTGCTTGCTAAAATAGAAGATATAAATAGGAAAGCAAAACAAAACAAAATGAATCTTCTAACATGTATTCAAAATGTCCAGGATACAGTAGAATATTACTTGTCATACCAAGAACCAGAAAAGTCATAATTTGAATGAGAGAAGACAACTAATGCCAATACGAAGATGAATCAAATATTGAAATTATCTGACAAAATTTTTAAAGCAATTATCATAAAATTGAACAAGTAATTACAAATTCCTTTGAAAAAATAGAAAGCCTTACTGGAAGGATTCCATAGTAGGGTGAAAATGTCAGAAGTAAACAGAAGGGGGAATGAACCATGAGAGACTATGGACTCTGGGAAACAAACTGAGGGCTTTAGAGGGGAGGGGGGTGGGGGATTGGGATAGGCTGTTGATGGGTATTAAGGAGGGCACGTATTGCATGGTGCACTGGGTGTTATACGCAAGTAGTGAATCATGAAACTTTACATCAAAAACTTGGGAGGTACTGTATGGTGACTAACATAACAATAAAAATTATTATTAAAAAAAAGATAGAGTTGATGAACTTGAGGACAGATCAATAGAACTTAATCTGAACAACAGAGGAAAACTAGACTGGAAAACAAATGAATAGAGCTCAGGGAAGTGTGATTCTATAACAAAAGATCTAACATATCATCAGAGCCTCAGAAAGAGATGAGAAAGAATATGGGGCTAAATAAATATTTAAAGAAGTAATAGCTGTAAACTCCCCAAATTTGGCAAAAGATATAAACCTACAGATTTAAAAAGATGAGTGAACCCCAAAGACACATCATAATTAAACCTCTAAAAACTGAGACAAAGTAAAAAAAAATCTTAGCAACCAGAGGGAAAGTACTCAATATTTATAGGGGGATGGATACCAATTCAAATGACTGGATTTCTCATCGGAACTATGGAGGCCAGAGAGAATTGGCATATTTTTCAAGTACAGAAAGAAGAAACTGCCAGCCGTAAATTCTCTGTCTGGTGAAATTATCCTTCGGGAATGAAGAGGGAAATAAAGACATTTTTAGACAAAGGAAAACCAAGAGTATTTGTCACTAGCCCATCTACCCTTGAACAATGGCTAAAGGCACCTTTCTCTAAACAACAGGGAAATGATAACAGCAGGATTTGAACTTCAGAAAAGAAGAAATAAGAGTGGAATGGGAAAAAAATGGATAAATATTTAAAACTATCTTCATCCTTATAATTTTTAAAAATCATATTTGACAGTTGAAGCAAAAATTGTAGCAATATATCTTGTGGTGCTCAATGTATATAGAGGAAATAATGAGACAGTTCGATTTAAAAAGTGAGGAAGGTAAAAGGACCTTAAGTAAGTGCAATTTTGGTACTCCACTTGAAGTGGTAAAACATTTATATCAGTAGGTTATAACATGTTTCATATGTAAAATTTACCATATACAGCAATTGTTAAGAAAATATGCAAAACTGTATACTCAAAAATAGTATAAGTAAATGAAGATGGAATTCTAAAAATTTATCCAGTAACCCTCAGGAAGGCAAAAAAGAAATGGAGGAACTGAGCATGAAACAAATAATAGAATGGCAGTCTTAAGCCCTAACATATCAATAATTACTTTATGTAAATGGCCAAAATATACAAATTAAAAGTGATTATCCAGGTGGATCCAAAACAAAAGCAAAAACAGAAACAAAATAAACAAAAAACCCCCAAACCCATGAATAATTATATGCTGTCTATAAGAAATTCACTTCGAACACAATGACATTATAGGTTGAAAATAAAAGAATGGAAAAAGATATATCATGTTAACTTATTTATTTTATTTTAGTAAGCATAAGAGAGTGAGTGTGGGGGGGAGGGACAAAGAGAGAAGGTGAGAGAGAATCTTAAGCAGACTGCATGCCTAGCACAGAACCCAACACAGGGCTCAATCTTACATCATGTCCTGAGCCAAAATCAAGAGTTGGACAGTTAACTGACTGAGCCACCCAGATGCTCCTAACATTAATTTTTAAAAAGGAGAAATGGCTACATTAATATCAGATTAGGTAGACTTCAGAGCAAAGAAAATTACTAGGAACAGTAGGAGACATTATATAATAAAAGAAATAATCCACCAAGATACAATATGTATGCACCAAACAAAATATATGAAATAAAAACTGGTAGAACTGAAAAGAGAAATACACAAATTCATGATTATAGCTTGGGACTTCCACACCTCACTATCAGCAATTGATAGGATTAAATACAGAAAATTAGCAAAGATACAGATGAACTGAGTAACTCTATTAACAAACAAGAGCTAATTGACATCTACAAGTGTAGATGTCACTCTAACCAACAATTGTGAGCTATACATTTTTTTCATGTAACATTCATTAAAATAGAGCATATTCAGGGTTGTAAAACAAACCTGAACTTAATTAAAAGAATTGAATTCATACAGTGACCATAATGCAATCAAATTAGAATTCAATAATAGAAGGATATGAGAATCTACAAGTAATCCATGGTTCAGAGATACTAAGCAGGGGTGCCTGACTGGCTCTGTTGGTAAATAGTGTGACTCTTGAACTCGGAGTTGTGGGTTTGAGTCCCACAGTGGATATAGAGATTACTTAAAAAAAATAAAAATATTTAAAAAACACAAAGATGCTAAGTGAGTCATAATCCATGCCTCAAAGATGAAGTCAGAAAGGAAAAATATACATAGCTGAATGAAAATGAAAATGCAATGTATCAAAATTGGTGGGATGCAGCTAACGCAGTGCTGAGAGGGAAATTTATAGCATTAAATGGTTACATTAGAAAAGAGGAAATGTTGCAAATGAATAATCGAAGTTTCTACCTCAATAAACCAGAAAAAAAGAACAAAATAAACCCAAAGCAAGTATAAGGAAGAATAATAGTAGAGCACAAATCAATAAAATTGAAAACATGGAAACAATAGAGAAAGTCAATAAAATCCAGCAATACTGATAAAGATAAAAGAGAGAGGAAGAAAATCATCAATATCAGAAAGGAAGTAAGAAATTTCATTACAGATTGTGTAGCCGTTAAAAAAGTTGATAGAGGAGAGGAGTCTGGTGGCTCAGCTGGTTAAGCATCAGACTCTTAGTTTTGGCTCAAGACATGACCTCATGGGTCCTGAGATAGAGCCCTGCATTGTGCTCCATGCTAAGTGGGGAGTGCTTGCTTTGCCTCTCCCCCAACTCATGCGCATTTGTGCTCTCTCTCTCTCTCTTTAAAATACATAAATAAATCTTTTTAAAAAAGTTGATAGAGGACTATTACAAACAACTTTATACTCACAAATTTGACATGTTAATAGAAATAGTCCAATTCCTCAAAAACCATAACCTATCAAAACTTAACCAAGATGAAATACATAACCTGAATAATCTTATAACCATTAGATAAATTGAACTTTTAATTTAAAAGCTCCTACAAGAGATATTTCCAGGCCCAGATAGCTTCACTGGAGAATTTTACCAAACAGTTAAAGAATTAACACCAATTATACTCAATTTCTTCCTGAAAAGGGAAGAGAGAATATTTTTCAACTAATTTATGAGGCTAGTATGACCTTGATAACCAAAACAGAAGAAACAAAACAAAACAAAACAAAAAGCAAAACCCCCCAAAACCAAAACCACAGACCACTATATCTCATGAACTTAAATAAAAAACCCTCAACAAAATATTAGAAAATCAAAAGCAAAAATTTATAAAAAGAATAATGTATCATGACTAAGTGGGATTTATTTCAGGTATGCAAGCTGGTTCAACATTTAAAAATCAATCATTGTAATCCACCATATGAACAGAATAAAGAAGAAAAATGTAATCATATTATTTAACATAGAAAAAGCATTTTATGAAATTCAACACTCATTTATGATTAAATATGTGATTAAAACTCGCTTAAGCAAGTTAGGAATAGAGGAGAACCATCTCAGCTTGCTAAGGAACATATGCAAAAAATCTTCTGACTTTCAGTACTAAGACTAAATATATTTCCCCCAAATTCAGGTAAAAGGCAAGGATGTAACATAGTACTCCAAAGTTCTCACCACTGTGATAAGAAAAAAATTGAAAAATAAAACCATCCTTTTTTGCAGATGAATAATTGTCTAAGTAGAAAGTCAGGAGAAAAAAAACCCCTAAGTTCAGTAAAATCTCAAGATAAAAGATCAGCAAACAATAATTAATTTACATTTCTATATACTAAAATGAACACATGGAAACTGAAATTAAAGACAAAATTTCATTTATAATAACTCCAAAGAAAATGAAATAGTTAGAAATAAATTTGCCAAAATATGTACAGGATCTGTATGCTGAAATTTATAAAATGTTATTTAAAAAAATCAAAGAGGACCTAAACAAATTGAGATATGTATTGTATTCATGGTTTGAAAAACCCAACATATTAAAGGTGTCACTTCTCCCCAAATTGAGCTATAGTTTTAATGAAATTCCTTTCAAAACCCTAAGAGTTTTTGTTGAACATATACAGGCTTATTATAATTTTTTGTATGGAAAGGCACAAGTCAAGATTAACTTAAAACATTCTTGAAAAGAAAAAGGTGATATTAACCCTTACGATATAGATACTGTAATCAAGATAATCTCCTATTATTGGAGTGATAGAAAGATAGGTGAATGGAATAGAATAGAGAATCCAGGTATATACCCACACAAATATACCTAATTGATAATTTACAATAGTGCAAAGACATTTCAATGGAGGAAGAATAGCTTTTTTTAAACAAATGGTGTTTGCTCAACTGGACATCTGTCGGCAATAAAAATGAACATTGACCTAAACCTCACATCTTATACAAAAAGTTAACTCAAAGTAAACCGTGGACTTAAATGTAAAACAAGAACCTATAAATGTATTAGAAAAGCTATAAGATATAATCTTCAGAATCTAAGGCTAAATAATGATTTCATAGAATTGACATTAAAAGCATGATCTCTAAATTGGCCTTTCTGCTCTGTGAAACATCTGCTAAGAGGATGAAAAGACAAACTATAGACTGGGAGAAAATAATTGTAAACCATATGTCTTACAAGGGATTGGTATCTCGAATACTCTCAAAGAACTCTGAAAAGTCAACAGTAAAGCAAAACCAAAACAATCCAATTAGAAAATGGCCAAAAGACATGAACAGATATTTACTAAAGAGGATGTAAAGGTGGCAAACAAACGCATGAAAAGATGTTCAAAGTCATTAAGCATTAGGGAAATACAAAATGAAACTACAATGAGATGTCACTATTCATCTATCAGAATTACTAAAACAAAAAGTAATGACAACACCAAAAGTGTTGGTGGGAATGTAGAAAAACTAGATCATTCCTACACTGCTGGTGGGGAATGTAAAATGGTACAGCCACTCTGGAAAACAGTTTGGCAATTTCTTATATAGCTAAATTGCAACGCCCATGACCCAGAAATTTTACTCTGGTGGCATTTATCTCAGAGAAATGAAAACTTATGTTTATAAAAAAACCTTACAGATGAATGTTCATAGTAGCCCATTTGTAATAGCCCCAAACCAGAAACAACCCAAATATGCTTTAATAGGTAAATGGTTAAACAGGCTGGTATATCCATACCATGGAGTACTACTTAGTAATAAAAGAGAACACATTATTAATAGACATAACAACTTGGATGGGCTTCCAGAGAATCATACTGAGTGGAGAAACAAACAAACAATGCTGAAGGTTATGTTATATACCGTGTGCCTACATTTATGTAACATTTATGGGAGGATGAAATTATAGAATGGAGGACTGATTCATTATTGCCAGGGGCTAGAGATGGGGACAGAGACAGAGATAAGTGGGTACAATTATAAAAGGACAACACAAGCGATCTTTTTGGGGATGGAACTGTTCTGTATCCTGACTTTGATGGTGGTCACATGAATCTATACACGTGATACAATTACATAGAACTAAATACAGACACGCACACAGACAGACAGACAGACACCAATGAGTGCATATAAAAATGGTGATAACTGAATAAGATCAATAGATTGTATGAACATCAATTTCCAGGTTGTGATACTGTGCTATAGTTATGCTAGATTTTAACTGCTAGAGGAAACTGGGTAACAAGTGTAAGGGATCTCTTTATATTGTCTCATACGACTGCATGGAAATCTCAATTATCTCATTATAAAATGTTAAAAAAAAAACACAAGTATTTAGGACAATGCCTGCCTTGTAGTGAAGAGGTCTGGTACATACAGTACCTATTTTATAAGCTTAAAGTTTATTTTTATTTTAACTTTAGGCCTTGTAAAAATGGCAGCATCAGAAATGCCATGTTGAAATGTCACACATCTTATTATAATTAACTCTTCAGATTTGGATAAATTTCTCTTGCAGAATCTTTGTTTAAGGAATCTTTTAAAAGACTATTATGTTTTTATTATAGATGAAATATATGGTATAGTACCCAGAATTCTAGGGTGGCCCTCATGACATGGGCCCCTTGGTGTTATGTCAATGTTTGGATTATATTTTATGCAAAAGGGAATTTGTAGATGTAATTAAGGTTGCTATTCAGTTGACCTTGAGTTAACCAAAAGGGAGATTATCTGGGTGGGCTTGAACTAATCACTTGAGCATTATAAACCTGAGTCTAGAGGACAGAGACAGAAAAGTAAGAAAAATTCAAAGCATGGAGGAGGGGATTTGACATGTAAGAAGTGGTCTGTTGCTAGTTTTGAAGATGGAGAAGGTCATGTAGCAAGGGCCTAAGACAAGTTCTAGTTGCTGAGAGCAACTGCTAGCCAGTAGCCAGCAATGAACTGAAAAATGCCAACAACCTGAATGATCTTGAAAGAGGACACCAAGTTCCAAATGAGAGCTCAGCTTGATTGATCTTTTGATAACAGCTTTCTGAGACCACAGGCAGAGAAACCAATTACACTGTGCTTGGACTTCTGATCTATAGATTGTGGGGCAATAAATTCATGTTGTTTTAACCTGAAAAGTTTGTGTTAAGATTTCATGCAGTAAAGAAACCCAATAAAGTGCGTTGATTTAAATCTTTGTATTTATTTAAAAAAAAGATTTTTATTTTATTTATTTATTTGAGAGGGAGAGCAAGAGTGAGAGAGTACACAAGGGGAGGGGGCAGAAGTAGAGGGAGAAGCAGACTCCCCACTAAGCAGGGAAGCCAATCCCAGGACCTTGGGGTCATGACCTGAGCCGAAGGCAGACACTTAACCAGCGAGCCACCCAGGTGCCCCTAAATCTTTGTATTTAAATCCATGATTTAGTGGATCCTATACTAGCAACGAGTTTTGCCTTTTCCTTGGTGTTATGTAAAGGGTATTTCTGAAGGAGGATTCTGGGAAGATAGAGGAGTTGGAGGCACCAAGAATTTGTCTCTCCATCTGAACAATGATTGCACTGTCAGAATCTCTCTGATGTAACTATTTTAGAACTCTGGAGTCTGTTGAAGGCTTGCAACTTCCAGGGGTAGGCTTAGATGGTAAAATGCCATTAATTTTGGTCAATATTAGCTCTTAACACAGTGGGAGCTAACCTTTTACCACTCTTTAGCCAAGTGGCAGGCAGCTGAACATGTGTGTCTGGAGCAGCCTACACACAGCTTGAAGGAACCAGGATGAGCAAAAAGAAACCCACCTTCCAAATATCAAGGATCTGTGTTCTGATCATCAATTGTTGCTTCTCATCTCAGAGGTGCAGTCAGAGTCAGCAGCCATTGTTATTGCACCTTTCCACATTGGTGCAAGCCCCTTCTCCTTTGCTGAACTGACTTCCAGGGGACTTAAAGGACTGTCAGTCCATTTCCTCCTCATTCATTTTCTCTTTTTCTCTTTTGAGAGCCATACATTGAAAATTAGGCCATTCATGAGCAACTGCATATATAAGGAAAATTAGAAAATGATGACACATACCTGGGAAAAGACATGGGCTCAGAAAAGACTTAAAAAGACCTTATATTTATACCTCAGACCTTATATTTATACCTCAGGCACAGAGATAGCCTACAACAACAACAACACACCCCAAACAATAAAAACCCTGGGAAATGGGGAGAATCTGATTTCCGGAGTTACCACATCCAGTTCCCAACAACAACAAAAATCACAAGGCATATAGAAAGTAGGAAAGTATGGTCTAATCAAAGAAAAAAAAATCGACAGAAAGTGGCCCTGAGAAGACCTGATGGCAGATCTACTAGACAAAGATTTTAAAACAACACTCTTAAAGATGCTCAAAGAACAAAAGGGAGATGTGGGGGAAATAAAGAAAAGAATGTATGAGCAAAATGGAAATATCAATGAAAAGATAGAAAACTCAAAAGAAACCAAAAGGAAGTTCTGGAGCTGAAAAGTACAATAACTGAAATGAAAAATTCACTAGAAGGAAGGCAACTTTGAGCAGCTGGAAGAAAGAATCAATTGAAACAAAAAGAAATAAGTTTGAAGAAAAGTAAACAGAATGTGAGAGGCCTGTGGGACATCATCAAATGGGCCAACACACGTATTATGAGAGTCCTAGAAAGAGAAGAGAGAGAAAGGGGCAAAGAGAATATTTGAAGAAATAATGGTTGATACTTTCCAAATTTAAGGACATGAATATAAACATCCAGGAAGCTCAGTAAGCTCCCAGAAAGATAAATTCAAAGGGACCCAAACCAAGACTCATTATAACCAAACTTTTGAAATCTAGAGACAGATCCATTAGAAAACATCAAGAGAGACGTGACTTGTCACTTACAAGGGATCCTAAATAAGATTATAAGCAGACTTCTGATCAGAAACTTTGGAGGTCAGAAGGCAATGGGTAGATAAAATCAAAGTGCTACAAGAAAAAACAAAAACAAACACTTCTGTCAACCAAGAATCCTATATCCAGCAAAACTGTTCAAGAGGGGGCAAACCATAAAAGACTCTTAACTATAGGAAACAAACTGAGGGTTTCTGAAGAGGGGTGTGTGGGGAGTGGGGTAATTAGGTGATGGGCATTAGGAGGGCACTTGATGTAATGAGCACTTTTATATGGGTTTTATATGCAATTGATGAATCAGTAAAATCAGCCCCTGAAACTAATAATACACTATATGTTAGTTAAATTGAATTTAAATAAAAAATTTTAAAATGATTTAGGGAAAAATTAAGATACTCCCAGATAAATAAAAGCTTAGGAGTTTGTTACCACTAGAGCTGTCCTACAAGAAATGCTCAAGGGAGTCATACAGAATGAAAAGAAAAGATACTAGTTGGTAACCCAAAGCCATGTGAAGAAATAAATATCTCAATAAAGGTAAGTACATTGGCAGTTATAAGAGCTAGTATTATTGTAGTAATGGTTTGTGATTCCATTTTATGGAATCCATTTTCTACATGACCTAGGAGACTAATATATTTACAAAAATTATTAGTCTAAAAACTAGTATTATTGTAACTTTGGTTTGTAACTCCAAGTTTCATTTTATATATTAAGAGGCTAATGGATTTAAAAGAATTATTATTTGTGCTTGGGAACACGCAATGTATAAAGATAGAATTTTGTGACATCAGCAACCAAAAGGGGTGGAGATGGAGCTATAAAAGAGCAGAATTTTTGTTTATTGAAGCTAAGCTGGTATAAATTCAAAGTGTTATAAAATTAAGTGTTACAAATTTAGGATGTTACAAGTAATCCCCATGGTAACCACAAAGAAAATAGCTGTTGAATACACCCACACACACACACACACACACACACGCACACAATGATTATAGAACTTAATCATTTTACTACAAAAAAATCAACTAAGTACTAAAGAAGACAGTAATGCAGGAAATGAGGAATAAAAACATAAGGTATACAGAAACAAATAGCAAAATGACAGATGTAAGTCCCTCCTTTTCAGTAATTACTTTAAATGTAAATGGATTAAACTCTAATTGAAAGACAGAGATTGGCAGAATGGATTCAGAATAAGAAAACAAACAAACAACCCCTCCCCACCACTCGCACCATGATCCAACTATATGCTATCTATAAGAGAGTCACTTTAGATCCAAAGACAGAAAGAGGTTGAAAGTGAAAGGGTGGAGAAATATGTTCTATGCAAGTAGTAACTGAAAGAGACAAAACAGACTTTAGTTCAGAAAAGTTTACAATAGACCAATAAAGGCCTTATAAATTAACAAAAGTTTCAATACAAGAAGGTATGACAATTACAGGCTTTTATGAACCTAATGCCAGACCATCAAAATATGTAAAGCAAAAACTGACAGAACTGAAAGAAGAAGATAGTTTTGTAATAATAGTTGGAGATGTCTGTACTCCACTCTCAATAATAAAATAATCAGAGAGAAGATAAGTAGGGAAATAGAGGAATCAAACAACAAAATAAATCAGTAAGATCTAACAGACATTCAGAACACTCTATCCAATAATGACAACAGGTGCATTCTTCTCAAGTACACATGGGATATTCCCCAGGCTTGGCCATATGATAGTCCACAGATTAAGTCTCAATAGATTTTAAAAGATGGATATCATAGAAAGTATTTTCTCTAACCACAAAAGGATGAAGTTAGAAATCAGTAACAGAAAAACTGGAAATTGTGCAAATTTGTGGAAATTAAACAAAGCACTTTAAAAAAATGAATGGATCAAAAAAAGTCACATGAGAAATGAAAAAATATTTAAAAGGTGAATGAAGACAAAAGTTACGGAGTATAGAGAAAGCAGTATTAATGGGGGGAGTTTACACATCAAAGGAATATCAGCAGAGTAAAAAGGCAAGCCTCAGAATTGGAGAAAATATAGATTATATATGTGATAAGTGATTAATATGCAGAATATATAGAGAATTCCTTAAACTCAACAACAATAACAAAGAATCAAACAATGTGATTCAAAAATGGGCAAAAGGCTTGAATAGGCATTTCTCTCCAGAAGATATACAGATGGCTAGTAAGCATATGAAAAGATCACTCAACATCACTAGTCATTAAGGAAACAATAATCAAAACTATAAGGAGACACCATCATACTCATTAGGATGGCTACTATACCCAAAACCAGAAAAAACCAAGTGTTATATTACCTGCATACTGGTAGGACCCTGGCCCTAAACTTCTTCAGTCCTCTCAGTGATTTGGAGAGGCCCCAAGGAGTCTCTCACAGGCTTATAGTCAGTCTTCTTTAGCTTCTATTTCCAGTGCCCCAAATCCCTTGAAATCAGTGCCTACCACTGTCCCAGGGCTGATGCTCTGAGAGAAGGTATCCTCTGTCTTGTTCAGGGCACTGTTTCCCAGGGTGACGGGGGTGTCTAATCAGTTTGCTTGGAACCACCATGCATTTACACATATTCGTGTACACAAATGTATCTGTGGGTGTGGGTGTACTCAAGATAATAGCACACACTCTCCTTGAAGAACCAGTCCTCTCAGCTGTTGGCTTCTTTTATATAACGAGTATCATTCTGACATGTAACCATCCATATTCTTGTTCACCCATATATTTATTTATGGTATTGTGTAACTGCATGAACACTTGTCTGGAATGGAGAAAGCCTTTGTTTTGACTGCAGATGATTATGCGTTTTGAGTTCCTGTGTTTTCCATGGAGGGACAGTGAATTCTCACCATGGTAGGTGGGCAGGAATACATTGCATTTTGATGAAGGAGAAGGCTAATTGTTTGGCCTATAACTTAAGTTTCCAGGATGTCTGTCTCAAGGCAGAAAACATGTCTTATTAAAAGGATACATTGGGGGGGAAAAGAAAGGAAAGAAGGAGGAAAGGAAGGAAGGAAGGGAGGGAGGGAGGAAGGAAGGAAGGAAGGAAAGAAGGAAAGGAGGGAGGGAGGAAGGAAAGGGGAAAAGTCCATCTCTGTTGGTTCAAATCCCTTGTAGCCATTGGAAAAAATAACCAAGTCCCATGTCCTGCCAGTTGAGGGTCAGCAGGGTCATTGTTTTGTATTCAGAGCTGTTTTGCTGCTGCTACTACTGTCACCTCCACTGTCACCCTGTTCTCCTCCTTGTTGTTACTGCGACTGCTGTCACTATTTGTGTTGCATTCCAGATTTATGCTAAATGAATCAAATAATCCAAAAATTTGTTTAAGTCACACATTGTTAAACATGCATTTGGAATGATTTCCTGCGAAAGCCTGGGTGCAGAATACAAATATTTTGAATGGACTTATCTTAGAGTTGTACTGCTTTTTTTACTTGTCACTTTAAAACCCTTAATACGAATAAATTGTTTGTACAGTGGGCTTTTTTTAATCCTTAGATAAGAAATACATGGTTTGAAAGCAGAGAATAAAAACATGAATGATAATGTATGCAATGCCCGGGAAAGGTCCTTGCTGCTGCTCATGGGCAGGCGTTATAATCAGCTGTTTGGCGTGTTTATTTCAGGCTGCAGATAGTGGATAAAAGTGGCTGGTTGGTTGCCAGCACATGACTTAGTTGCCAAATGGAGTGTTTAGTACTTGTTACATTTGATTTATATCACAAGTTCTTCCCATTAACAGTCTACTGATGATAACCTACTTGGCTTTTCATGTGGTTACTTTGAAACAGCCACTTGACAACATTTGGCATATCACAAAGTTTAATACTGAATAAAAGAGTGAGTGAATGACTACATAGGTTCTGCTATATATTGATATGGTGCTTGACAATACATGTCTTTTCATTGAATGAAAAAATCCTGCATATGTCTTTCTCTGATTCACTGTATGAAGATTAGATTATGGACTGGTCTGGTAGGAGAGATAGAAATAGGTAGAAATAGCAATGTTTACATGTCTGAAGGGCTTGCATCAGTATGGAAGGAGGTAGTCTGCTCATCTGTACTGCCATTTAAATACAAAGTTGAAGTACATGGAAGAATGAGGGCTCATCAAAATGGCCTTGATTCTAAGTCAGTGTAACCTCAATGCTGACAATGTCTATAACCTGGGGTCTATTTTTTTAAACAGGACCACTTCAAGAAGCTTGGCCTTGGATATGTAATAAAATATGCATTAAATGTGATCTTTATTTTCAGATTGAAAACTTGCAAGAACAACTTAGGGATAAAGACAAACAACTAACCAATCTGAAAGACAGAGTAAAGTCCTTGCAGACGGATTCCAGTAATACAGATACTGCGCTAGCAACACTTGAAGAGGCTTTGTCGGAAAAGGTGAGCTTGGGCTGAAAAATGGGGGTGTCAGGACTTAGGGAAACATGGCTGGGAGGAGATGATCTAAATGTATTTGAATGTGCCCGCTTTTCTCCATGTGCTCACACTAACTTCCGTCCCAGCTGGACCTCCCTCTCCCATGTTAGCCCCTCCTCAGTACACTTGGCACATTAAATAAGCCAGGAGAGCCTTGAAATGCAAACCTGATCATACCACATTTGGCCCTGCTTAAAAACCTTCACTAGCTTGTTACTGTTCTTAGGATGATAAAAATCGAAATCCTTTACCTGGCACATACGATCTATCCCTTCATTTGATCTGTCTCGGATCTGGTCAGCTACCTCTCTGCCTGCCTGCCTTACTCCTCTCTCCTTCCCATCCTCCTACCCTCTTTCCCTTTGTCCTTCTTATTCTCCTTCCCTCTCTCCTTTGCTCTTCCCTCCCTCTCTTCCTCTACCTTCCCTCTTCTTTCCTTCCTGCTTTCCCAGCCTCATCCCCCATCTCTCTTCCCTTGTTCTCTGTATTCTAGCTATGCTGGCCTAGATCTTCAAGTCTGCCATGTTCCCTCCTTTCTCAGACCCTTTGCACACACTATTACCTAGCCTATAATGTTCTTTATTTTCTGCAGATTTAATTCCTCTTCTTTTGGGAGTTCAGCTTCCTGAGAAGCTGTGTTACACAGTAGTCAAGGATGTGGACTTGGAAGCTAGACTGCCTGTCTCCTATATTCCCCTTTATCATTGTCTGTTAACTGTAGTAATGAAGTCAAGTGGAAGGAGACCTAGCTAGGAGCTAGTCCCAGCCCTGCCACTAACTAACTAGATGACCTTGGCAAGTAGCTCTCTTTCCCAGCATTTGTGGAATGGAAGGCATTAGATTAAATGGTCCACAGGTGGTTGTTGTTTTTTTTCCCAGGGTATCTTAAAGAAGACTTCTTTGTTTTTTTTTTATAATAATAATATTTTTTATTATATTATGTTAGTCACCATACAGTACATCCCTTGTTTTTGATGCAAAGTTCGATGATTCATTAGTTGCATGGTGCACTGGGTGTTATACGCGACTTCTTTGACTTCTAGGTGAGAATCACCAGGAGGTGCCTGTTGAAAATCTGAATTATTAGGCTGCATCTATACCTACTAAATCAGAACTTTGAGAGGGCCTGGGATTCTGCACTTTAGCAGGTTCCTGATGTGAACATCCAGTCATTGTGGTGTTTACCCTATTATGAAAGCCACTGCACTACATAAAAAAATAAGAGATGCAAAGAGGAAGAGCTGTAATTCTATGGCTAGATAGAAATTATAAAATTATAACTTTAATATTAAATTATAAAGATACAAGATTTTACTTGAAAATGTGAAAGAGTAAATAAGATGATTCTTCAGGGAAAATACTCTTTTTTAAACATTTAAGAATTTATTACCAAAACTCTGTAGTAATTTTGTTTGTAAAAATTTGAATGAGGGAATGTTGGTTCAAAAACTATTAATGATTATGTATCCTGTTTGCAGTTTTTGAGTGATATGATGTCAGTCCATTACTACCTCTCAATTTCTTTCTGCAACTTTACAGAAGTAAACATATACCATATAATTTTTCCATGTCATGGATTCTTGGCAGGATTTTATCATTTTTATCCCCTGGCCCTATTAAGATTTGATTTATTCTAGTTTAAATCCCAAAACAATTCCTGAATCTGAAACTGTTCCTTTTATTTAAGCACTTCCTTTGAGACTGCAGGGATGACTGGGAAGAAAGGCTGAGGTCTGTGGGAGTCTGCCCCCCTCATATTCTTGCCACCACATGAGAGTTGCATCACGTGGGGCAAGCCTCTTCTCTTAGTACCTTATTTTCAAAATGCACATTTAAATTAGCTGACCTCTAAGTTCCATTTTCTTTGGAACTACCTTGGTAATAATTATTCAGTCTGCTGATCCACAATCTCAGGCACATGGAATCTGAATTGGGCAATAGATGAGGAGTCGAGTAGTTAGATACATTGAAGAGCCTGGCAGAGAATAAAAACGAGGGAAGTGGGTTTGGTGTGAGGCAGTAGGGACTGCTGGCAACTATGGCAATCTGCAGAGTCCTTGACCTACCTCAAACCATTCAAATTCAGGTTTTAAAATATTATGATGCTCAAGGTAAATATGATGTAGGCCAGCTTTGGCCTGTGAGCTCTTAGTTTTCAAACCTTATTTGCACCTAACTTTTAGCCTTTCACAGTAACGAAGAATAAAAGCAAACAGATCAATTCATTTGAAGGGAATTTTCAAAAGCTCTCCAAAAAGAAAAAAGAAAAAAAAGGAGTTGGCTATAATCAGTCTAAAGTAAGGAGAAGCCACTGGTGCCAATATCAGCATTAAGTGGTCAGTTTCAGGACGCCTGGGTAGCTCAGTTGGTTAAGTGTCTGCCTTTGGCTCAGGTCATGATCCCAGGGTCCTGGGATTGAGCCACACATTGGGCTCCTCGCTCAGCAGGGAGCCCGCTTCTCCCTCTCTTTCTGCCTACTGCTTTCCCTGCTTGTACTCTCTCTCTTTGTCAAATAAATGAATAAAATCTTAAAAAAAAAAGTGACAAAATCAGAAAGTGTGTTTGAGAGGCACAGACAAAAACGTTGGATAGGAACTGGCAAGGTTCTTTATCACGGGACAAAGAATAGTAGATTCCTTTTAAGTATTTATTCCAATATCAAACTTTTGTGTGTATCCAAATAATTTTATCATCTAAGGAGCTTCTTAAAATACAGTTCCTGGGTCCCATTTCCTAGTGATTCTGATTCAGTTGCTTTGCCGTGGGGCCAAGGGACCTGTGATTTTTTTTTTTTTTAAGGATTTTTATTTTTTTATTTGAGAGAGACAGAGATAGCCAGAGAGAGTGCACGAGTGAGGAGGAGAGGGAGAAGCAGGCTCCCCAGTGAGCAGGGAGCCCAACACGGGGCTTGATCCTAGGACCCTGGGATCATGACCTGAGCTGAAGGCAGACGCTTAACCAACTGAGCCACCCAGGTGCCCCGAAACCTGTGATTTTTAAAAGCATGCCTAATGATTCTGATGAAAGTGGTCAATGAACACACTTTGAGAAATACCAAACCTATGCTCTTACATTTTAAAGATGGGAAATGGCCTTAGTGAGGTGAAATGACTTGCCCAGAAATGAAAATTTTGGACAGATGCAGTACCATTCCCCATTTCTGGGTGCTAGGTGGGTGTCATGGATAGACCATGGTGCATGCTAACTTCTCAACCCAGTGCTCCCGGAAGCCACTTCTAATCTATCTAAGTTGGCCCTATGTTGGGACTTTGTTGCCTCCCCTGGACTATCGAAGGCCACTCAGCTCACGGGTGATGGAATGGGACTGAAACTCAAACCTTCCGATAATTGTGCTTTTGACAGTATCACAATCGTGTTTAATGGCCCTTGCCTCACAAGTTCCCGTTTTATCCACATTTAATTGAATAGATCCCCTGGAACAAGATATGGTACAAAAAATAAAATGATTAATTAAAAATCATGGACTCATAAGAACGTCTAATTATTTGCTGTCATTTGGCTGACGAATAGAACCTATTAGGCACTATTCACTGATCACTTGAATTATGACCTTCCAGGGAGGTGTTATTCCTTTTAGTTTCTAAGAATTTATATACGTATTCACAGTGCAAAAAATAATGCCACTTAGCAAGTTAAGATTGAGTATGACTTAGTTCTAGGATTGACACACAGAAGCTCAAGAGGCGGAACCCACAGTATTTATAAAGCTGGTCTCGCCAAGCCTTGCTGTAGCCACATAGCAGATAAGCAGTTGAGAAAGGCAGATAGCAGAGCCGGAGGCCGCTGTAATTCAGTTCCCGCTCAGTGATAAAGCACAAATAGATTAGACCTGTGCAGAGCCAGATGAGTGCACAAGAAACACTTGCCAATGCAAATAAGACTAAAACAAGAACACATTGTTGGAATTTCTGCAAGTTAGTTGTTAATCAAGTAGATCATGGCATATTAGGGCCTTTTAACACATGTTTTTGACATCTGGCCCTGCGTGGCTGACAGTTAAATTAGTTTTGTGATTGACGGAGAAATATTTTGTAGTATCGAATCATCAATAACACTTAAAAACATTATAGTGCTTGCTGATTTTTTTTGTCATCGATGCCCAGTCAATAGTACAAGTGCTTAGAGTGAATCAACGTACTTACTAAATGACTCTGACACCTTCTGGATGTTAACACGCATACTTAATTTTATTTCCCTTCCTTTGAAGCTAAGACGATCCCCAAGTCCCCCGAGTTCTTATTCCTTCCTTCAGCTTCTTTAATTGCCTGTTGTATGCCAGACAGTTTGCCCAGCCCTGAGTTAAAAGATTCACAGGATTTGAGTGCTTCCCTTTGGAAAGCTAGGCTGGGCGGATGGACATGCAGTAAAACCATAAGAAGGGCGCCAAGTAGGAATAAAGGCCACGTGATCCAGCCAGATTGATTCCTGGGAAGGTTTCCAAGTAGTGAGGCGACATAGTCAGTTGGAACTTAAAAAAAATGTCACTCCAGCAGCTCATATGGTGGAAGCGATGGCATGGAGAGGGCCTGGTGGCCGGGTAACCAGTTGTGATGCTTTTGCAACAAGTGTAGGCATGAGGGTTCAGCTGCTGAAATTTTTAAAAGCCCTTGAGAGACTTCCTGCGCACTGAGGCCATTTCTTCTTTTGTAGATGGCATAATCTTCCACTAACCAGGGTCACAGACAGAGTCAAATAGGACTATAACTGGAATCAAGAAGAAACAAATGTAGGCAATTAGTAGACTGATTTGTTCTGTTTCCACCCCCACTGTTGTAATAATATACTTCATTTTAAAGTGTTTTTAACTAATTGCAAAACAATAATGATACTTCTTTTTTTCCTTGAGAGCATTAGATACATAAATTATTGTCATTGGGGTAGAACAGTTGCATCCCTGGGGGATCTTAAATCACAGGCTAAGTGTTCAAACTAACTTCCCTCTGCATCACATACTGTTTTACGTTGTCTTATGTATCAGTCCTTCTCTCATACTACATACTTATAAGAATATAAAAGATAATATCAGGAACCTAAGGAGTAGTTGTTAGACACCGGTATTTTTTAATGTTGCCATCCAAAAGGGAGTTCATATATATGTTGGGTAATTTGAAACAAATTTTAGAAATCTAACTCAGACTTAACCCTAATGGAATTTTACTTAAAAAGAAGAAGGCTTTGGGGCGCCTGGGTGGCTCAGTCAGTTGAGTGTCTGCCTTCGGCTTGGGTCATGATCCCAGGGTCCTGGGATTGAGCCCCACATCAGGCTCCCTGCTCTGTGGCGGACCTGCTTCTCCCTCTACTGTTCCCCCTGCTTGTTCTCTCTCTCTCACTGTCAAATAAATAAAATATTAAAAAAAAAAAAGAAGAAGGCTTTTATTTTGATACTGGTAAGGTTCCACATTTTTGGAAAACATGTCTACCAGAGCAGTGTTTTCATTTCAGCATATAAGTCAAGGGCAGCAAGATTCTCAGATCTCCTTAACGGGCACCATGCGTCTGTTTGTGGCAGTGCAGTCTCATGGCCATGGCTAAGACTCAGAGAACCTGGATGCTGGACTGTGCCTTCTGTTAATGTGCTGGGTCACCTTGGATGAGTTAGCCAGTCTCTGGGCCTTGGTTTCCTGCTATAGTGTTACTAGTAGCACTGGTTCAGACCGTGCAATTGTGATGAGGTCTAGATGGAGAAGGGCACATCACAGCACCTAGCATGTAGTAAGCTTTTAGTAAAGGAAAGGTGCTGTTTGAACTATGTCAAATTCAAGCAATGTTTTGGAGTCTCTACTGATTGCCAAGAAACCATTGGAAAAATATGGAGGAAATTAACATCTCTAGGCACATTGGCAAATTACTTATCCAATGAGCTCATTCTTTATTTTGCCTTAAGTTTTCACTGTGATTTCAGACCTAAGTCCCAGAGGGCCTAGGTCTGCCCCACTTACTAGCCAGAGAAGAGTCTTCAGAAACCAAGGAAGTTTTTTTGATATCAAATGGGAAAGCCAAGCAAAGAGGGTTGAACCAAAAGGTTCATTCTGCTTCTTCCACTTGTCCGTTAAAGGCTTTAATAAGTCTAGGTCTTGGTGCCTAAACCTCCCCCTTCTGGAACTGCTTTTGGAATTTCCCAAGTACCACCATAAACCAAGAACAGTCTCAGAGCTTGAACATTAAGGTCTCTTGCAATGTTGTGATGCTGACTTTTATAAGTAAGCCAAAAGCCATATTGCTTGTCTTTCCCAAATGCTGTTATGCACAGTCTCTCTTCACAAACCCGAGTTTGACTATCTTGCGTGTATTGACTCGTGTAGAGCATTTCCTACATTTGTCGCCTGCCATTTCCTTTTGTAGTGTGTCTTGGCACACACATTGATGGTTTCTCACTTCTTTTTTGATAATTGCCTCACAGGAGAGAATAATTGAGCGTTTGAAAGAACAGCGAGAGAGAGATGATCGGGAAAGATTAGAAGAGATAGAATCTTTCCGAAAAGAGAACAAAGATCTGAAAGAGAAGGTCAATGCTTTACAAGCTGAACTGACTGAAAAAGAGGTGAGTCTGGAAAAACAAATGAACCATACTGATAGTCCTATTCATGGGAGCCTCAAGAGACTAGAGAGTGAGTTTGAGGGGCTATGTGAAGGCTTTGGGGACGTAGTTACCTTTCCTTGGCAGAGCTGTCTGAATTCGAAGGAAAATATTTACCGTAACTCCCTTCATCAGGATGCCCTATGCCCTCTTCTCTACTCTAACCACAAACAATGTAGCTCCTGGAAAGTTTTCTTGATATCTTACCACATTTGTGTGGCTTAGAGGATTCTGTATTTTTTCCATGTCCCATGATCTTTTGCTTGGGATAACAACAATCTCAATAATGACATCTCCACTTATTGAGGGCCTGTTATATGCCAGTCCTTGTGTTGGGTGATTTACATTCATCTGTGCTGTTCAACCGAATCACCAGGTTAGTGGATACAGTACCATGCTGTACACAAAGTATAGGTTAAATGTGGCTATTCTTCTGGAATATTTATTTTACATTATGGTAAATAATTTAAAACAGTATTTTCATGCTAGAGCAAACGTAGATGCAGAATACAAATCCTACTTGCATTTTTTTAAGTAAAACAATATACTTTAAAGAAATTTTTTGCCTGGGGATTATGGAGAGGATAGGTTGGGCTAGACTCTCCATGCAATGAGGGATACCTATAACTCCTTTAGTTTACTTAGGGATACTTTGATGGAGAAGCTTGAGAAGCAGTATTGCATGTTATTTTGTTCAGCCTCCAAAACTCTGAGATATGTGCCATTGTCCACAACTGGCCCCTTCACACTTCTTTTTGTCCATGCGAAATGTCTATCTCCTTTAGGGCTGTTAGAGATTCTTTCCTCCTGTTGGTCAATATCACTGCATAGTTGTCCATTTTCCAGCCCCAGATTATTACCTCAGCCCTTGGGTTTTGGTAATTCTATACAAATTAAAGTACTGTCTAAATGAGGACTCCAAGAGTGGGAGAATTGATGAGTAATAGAAACAAAATGCATATTCCCTAAAATGTAAGCACACTAGTTTTTTGTTTTTTACAGAGGAGCTTATTCTTTGATATGAAAATAAAAAATGTGAATTCTCTTCCTACTATTTCACTTCTACATCTGACTTGGGGGATCTGTAATTACTGTAGTTGGTATGTGGCAGATGGCATGGAAGCTTTGACCTCATTTCCAATAACTGATTGCAAGTGTTATTCATGGATTTGCACCTTAAAATATATATATACATACACTTATAATTGAAAAGAGATCTTGATAACATTGTGGAGCATAGCTTTAAATAAAAATAATTTTGTAAACAGTGCCTACATTGTATGATTTCAGATAGGCATTTCAGCCAACATTTATTGTTCCTGTATAGTAAGGTGCCTGCCACTGGGATGGGTGTGTCAGTCAAGGTTCTACCAGAAAAACAGAACCGTATTAAGAAATTTAACCATATTAAGAAATTTACTGCTAGGAATTGGCTTGCACAGTTATGGGGGCTGGCTAGGCAAGTCTGAAATTCATAGGGTAGGCCATCAGGAAGGCAGGCTGAAAACACTCCAGACAGGAACTGGCACAGCAGTCCACAGGTGGATTTCTTCCTTCTCAGGGAAATCTCAGTCCTGCTCTTAAGGGCTTTCAACTGATAGGATCAGGCCCATCCAGACTTGGGAATAATATCCTTTACTTAAAATCAACTGATGATAGGTGTTAGTCACATCTACAAAATACCTCCATAGCAACACCTAGATTAGTGTTTGATTGAATAACTGGGAACTATATAGCCTAGCCAAGTTGATGCATATAGCTATCAGACCTGGCAATTTAAAATGTAAAGAGAAACAACATATAATTGTTGTCAGCTTATAATTTAGTTGGGGTGATAATCACCTTTGCATGACAAAATGCCTAGATTGCAAGGTCCTTTATTATTTCTGTGGGAGTGGTATGATAAAGAGCATTGAAATTGAAGTCAGAGTTCTGGGTTTGAGACCTGTGTCTTCCTTTAATAGGTCAGAAACCTTGGAGAAGACAGTTCATGTGAACCTCAATTTCTTGACCTGAAAAATGAGAGTGGCTACTCTGTTTCAGAGGGTTGTTAGGACTGGGTAGTTTGTTGAGTGATGGTGGTGTTATTTCATCAACAAGATTATTCCAGGGCCCAGGAAGTAGCCCAGACACAAAGTATTAGGTAACATCATTTACTGAGTGGCCACTGTGTGCTTAGTGTTTTTCTAGGTGCTGCAAATGGATATAAAGGAAACTCACAAAGTCTGATTTGGGGTAATAACTGAATATTTTAGTTACATTGTTAGATGGTGCTAATCGTTTCATGTTTGGTAATAGACATTGCCTTCCTAGCTAAGCAAAGTTATGTTCCATGATATATGCACATATGTACTTCTCTACTTTTTGAAATTCAGACTGTCCAGGGGAGCTCTTGGTTTCTGGGCATGATTGATGAGTGGAACAATTTAGGCAAACCCATGTCTGAGTTGGTTCATTATATCTGTTGAATTTGGATTTACCAAGGACTGGGATGTAAAGTCTACTCTAAATTTTAAAAATAATTTTATCTTTGATTCTATAGAGGGTATTTTAAAAACAATTGGTTATTTTTCCATTAAAGAAATGGAATTTGATAAAAAACTTAACAGGATGCTTCTTTTATATTTGATTTGCCCTTGGGGGGGGAAAGCATTAAAGTTAGTATTTTCTTTCATATTTGTCTTAGAGTCTGCACGACTTGACAGCAATAAATGTAAATGGAAGGTTCAGAGTGTCTGTTTTGCCATGACATGTAAAGACCACCCTGGGACTTACATCATTAGCATGACTTTGAGACGTGAAACATGCATTTACTGACCACACCATTTGGTCACATTTGATTCTACTGCAATTAGATCCTGCTCGGTTCTGTAAGCTGGCCAATTTTAATTTCCTGGCCAGAGCCGGCTATTGTTACCTTAGTAAGACTATATTTACCCTTTCTGTCTAATGCACACTTTATTACTATGCAGAGAATCAATGTATTCAAATTGAAGAGTAGTAGAAATTGCAGTGTTTTACTTACTAGTGTTCTTTCCTTTCAGTCTAGTTTAATTGACCTCAAGGAACATGCATCTTCATTAGCCTCAGCAGGGCTGAAAAGGGACTCCAAATTAAAATCTCTAGAAATAGCCATTGAACAAAAGAAAGAGGAATGTAGCAAATTGGAAGCACAGTTAAAAAAGGTAAGTGAAGTCCAAGAAAAAAAAATGCTCATTTTACAATGAATTTATAAAATGGAAAAGGAAGAGATATTTTGCAAAGAAACAAATCCCTTATCTTTTGCTGTCTGCCGATAAGAGAATTAGGCACTCTTAACTTATGACGTCTGCATCAAATTGGCCAGTGAACCTGAAAAAATATCTTAGGTTTCCTGTATGAAAAAAAACTTGAAAAATAGATGAAAATAGTAGTGGAAGTAAAATATATATATATTGTAAAAATAAGCTGCTACTCTGGGTAAATCTCAACTATAAAAAATAAAATAAAAATGTTTGTAACAAATCAAAGAATCTGGGGTCCCATTATATGTTGATAAACTTTTACTACCTTTAGAAGTAAGTCAATTTTTGTATTAGAACTTTGTAAAAGTTTACCTGACAATAACAAATTTCTAGACATCCACCCAAATAGTCAAATTCCCTAGGATATCTGTGGGATGACTATTTGTACTTAACCAAAAATGACCTTAATATCTTAGAAAGCTTGTTGAATGTAGAAGACTTTGGAAAAGAAAACAGGATCTTTACATTGAAGCATTAACATGTTTTCTCTGAACTGGACATTTTTGTGGAGTACATTTCCAGTCATGCATTGTTCCTTTGACTTTTTCCCTGTGTTGTTTGGTACGTCTGCACTCATTGTTCACATAAAACTCATAACTTTATGAGTTTAAGCATTTTGTTTCCCTTTGACAACTTATAAACTTATTCAAAAGAGGTGATAAGAATCTAAATAATCAAGCAAAGCATATAATGAAATTTGACTATGTATAATTTATAGCACACTGGAATGGGGATTTATTTGCTAAAGTTATGAAAATATATGATACGGATGATAGGGATGTTAAAGCATCATATGTCTGTGGAGAAATTATTCTGAATATTTGAAAATTGAATATACTATTTTGTATGATGCAATATATAACTGAAATGTGATTATACTCTGTTCACGGAATTTTAGAAATTGTCCTGAAAAATTTCACACTAGTAAAGTCTCCTTACTGAAAAAAATAGAGATCAAATCCATCTACAGCAAAACAGCAAGAAAATCACTGTATTGCAAAATCTACTTTCCAATCCACTCAGCATCTCACTTTTTTCAAGTGATATCTAGTTAAGCAGAAGTCTCGAACAATAAATAGAAGAATTTAAATGGCCCATTTGAGGGTGCTTAAGTGGCAATTGACTTGGCTGTTTATGCATTGAGTGTATTATAATACATTCTTGACACATAAGAATGTGTTCTGTAATATGTTATACATACATGTACATATCAAGAAATGAACCTCGGAAAGGTACTTTTAATTTAATGAACAGTTTTGTGATCACAAGGCAGCTCTAGGATAACTGTGAGAGAACTTCATTGACTCACTTTGCATTAGCTTATCTCAGTTGCATTGTGCTGAAATCCTGAAGAAGGAGGACCTCAATTAGATCCGGCCATGAAAGATAGCTTCATCAATTTTGTGTAGTCATTGTGGAACTGAGGCCACCACATATATTATTTCTGCAGATACATACTCAACATACTCCCTTTTAGTATAAGTCACCTATGGAATTTGAAACCCTCTAATAATTATAAGGAGGAGTGTCCCGTATTGACACTTACAGTTTCCATGTATATGACTTGACTAGTTTAATAAGTGAACGTCTATGCATTTCAATTTAGTTTCTTTCAACGTAGCTCTGATTTGCCCAAGGAATCACTCAGAGCATGTGGTTTCCTTAAACTCTCAGGTACACATTGTGTGCTGAAATTCGCAGAGCAAATCCTGTAAACATTTTAGCATTATTCCTGACAATATTTTAACATTCTGCCACATCACCATGATTAAAGTGACAAATATGGTTGTTTTGCTGTAAGGACCTATTTAATTTATGAAAAGATAACTTATTTCTAAGTATATAATGTTTGCTATACTATCTCCTAAACGCATAGTACAGTGAAATTAAATAAGGTAATTAATTATAATTTAAATATTTTCATGCCTAACCTGCAGATGCTATTTTGTTATTTTTGGCTCTCTAGAATCAACTAAATTCAAAAGTTTAAAATACTTTTTCTAGTAGTCTTTAATTTCTGCTAATAAATAGTTCCGTAAAAACCTCAAGTACCCATCACCTTAAAAAGAATTGAGATCTACATGAAATATTTGAAAATATAAGCCAACAGTATGTGAATATACATATAAACACATCATTTACTCATGGAAAAATAAGCAGCTATAAAAGCTTAAGGAGTGTCTGGGCCTCCTTTTAAATAAAAGGGTATGTGACTTGTGAATAAAATATAAAGGGTTACTAAATGAAAGCTGAAAACATAATAGTTTTATTATGTCATAAATAAACCATGAATTCCCAATGGAATTTTGCTCAAGATTTGTGAGCGTCCATGTATTTTTGCCATAAAATATACACAACATCGTAGATGTGTTTAGCTGAACAGAAACCTTGTTTGCCAGAGACAATGGGATCCAAATTGTGATTTAAATTTATTTTTGTCTTATGAACAGTTCTTGACATTGGTAAGGTGAGTTTTTACATGAAAGTTTGTGGAGAACATTCACATGCCTTGTTATTTTTAACCCTTTATTGGACTGTTAATTTAGGTCTCCACATACTTCATGATGAAAAATGGTTATAGACAGAAAAGGAACTGTTCCTTACACATTGCATCCCACATCTTAAAAACAATACCATCAAATATTCATGTGTGAGGAAAGTTTTCCTGATATTAATGAGGTTGATAAAATGATAGTAACCACGATGCACAGCAATGGGTTATGAGTGTGCTTTACAAATTACTGCATTCATTAATCTTAAGTAGATACCCAGGGGTTGAGAAGAACCTCATTAGTGATATGTGGATAATTTTGTCTTTCAAAAGAGTATGTGGTGTTCAATATGTAGAAGTAATTTTACCTTATCTAACTAGAAATCAATCGAGAAGCAACAAATCAAAATGTTATGATTTGGTAATTTTCCAATTAATACCATCTTTGAGGAGAGTGGCTTTTTTTTAACCATGGTAAAATTATCATTTACTTCATCAAAGTCAAACAAATGAAAAATTCAGGCTCTTCAAACGCACATGTCTCAGCTTAAAGCAAAGTGAAAGTTCCTACAGTATTTCACCTTCTACACCTTGACGTTGAGCCCCAAGTTAATGATGTAGGTATTTAAGAAATAGAACCTGAGAGTGATATTTAAGATAATATTCAGTACATTTAAATCCACAAAAATTTAAATCTTCTACACAAAATAGACTGGAGAGCTTTACAAATTCTGAAGCACTTGGAACATAATAGGATAGTCACTAAAAATTACATTTTTATTAATTATGAACTAACAGTAGAAGCTGGTAATGGGCAAAGGATAATACTGTATTTTGGTTCCCTTTATTCTTCCTGATGACTTAATTTTTTTCTTCTCCCATTTACTGTTAATCCTGTAATGTCTTGCTTACTGATATTTTGCTATTGCTAACCTGCTGTTTGCTGATCTATATTTTCCTAAAATTAGACTGAATAGAAACTTCAGGCTTGTGTTAATATAAAAGAAGAGCTATAAACTCAATGATAAGATTTAATTAATCTTTTATTATTACCATCTTTGAAGTTCAGGTAATAAATTGCAGGCTTGGCCAAAAGTACTTCTTCTGATTCATTGCTAGAGGCCAGCACTTCATGTATCATCAAAAGTGGACAGCTTTCTTTATTTCATGGGTTATTTAACTTGAGAAAGGGAAAGTAACACAAACCTTAAATTTCTTATTCCAGCTATTCTTTTTTAGGAGCCAAAGTCAACATTTCTATTTCCCTAGAGCCTCTCACTTTCACTGTGGAATGTTTAGAAACTGAAATTTCTTCTTTTTTAACAACCAGTTCGTCTGTGCAAATGCACTGGATTTGTTGAGCTAATGCTGTTTTTCTGGATCTTTCCTTCTTTCCCTGTCTGTGCTTCCATGCCTCCCCAACTTTGCAATGTAGCAAGCTGAGCAGTTGTTCAATCAGATGTACAACCCAGTAAGTCATTTCTGAAAGTTCCCGCTGTAACATATCAAAGCATGAGGATCTATTGATCACATGTCACGGTGTGCCATACTGGGGAGGTTTCAAAAATATATATGAGTCTCTTCCCATTTCTGTTCTGTCAAAAGAAATGACCTGTGCAAAGGCTACTGCCATTTCTTTTGAATATGAAATTTAAAAATTAAGAACTTAAGAAAATATTGCCAGCTCTGATTTTACCTCCTTCTTAACTTCAACTTTAAGGCTATAGAAAAGGGGAGGTCAGCTGCAGATCTAGGCTCATGGAACTCTTTCTTAGTTCCTTCTAATTCAGAGTTACCTATGTGAAAAGGGATAGCATTTGTAAAATAGCAAGCAAGTCAATGTAAATTACATTCAAATGATAGAAGTTAAAATAGGCTTAGATTTTAAAATAGGGCTATGCTCTTTGAGATTGGTAAATGCCTCACATTATTGTGGGTTTTGTAAGAGTTAAAAACATGTCATTTAGCTGAGGAAAAACTAAAATATAGCCTCCTAATAACAGATAGTAACAATTTTGATTATAGCTTAATGATACACAAAACAGGTAACTAGTAAAAATATATGTAAAATGGCCCAGATGCCACCACTGATTTTTTTATCCTAATGACAGGTGTGCATTTATATGAAGCAGTTTATTTGTTTCTTTAACTTATTAAAGAAGAAAGACCTTTTTGTTTTGTCAACTCAACTGGCGTAACTGGGTGAAATATTACCTAAAGGTGACCAGAATTCGTCATTTGGCAGATGTGATCTGTGCTATCATGCATTCTAATTACTTCCTATTTATGAATTCCCATCATGGGAAAAGGGAATAGCATAGATAAGGGAAACAATTCAGCCAACAGCTTTTTGTTAAGCTGCTATTCCAGGATACATACAGCATGATACACAAGATGCTTGGGTGTATTTAATTAGATTCAACCTCCACCCTCCATTCTTTAAAACAGATTTTATTTTTGCAAACAGAATTTCTCAATTTCCATTGGTGCGTCTTTATTAACCTCTTTCCACAAATACGATTTTTCGCAGAGTGGGAAAAATAATCCAAATTTCCTATCCCTTAACATTTGAATGGGAGTGTTATTTATTATTATTTAGTTTTTTTGTGGGTGGGGGGGGGCAGAGGGAGAGAAAGAATCCTAAGCAGACTCCACGCCCAGCACATGAGCTGGACTTGGGGCTTGATCTCACAAACCCAAGATCATGACCTGGGCTGAAATCAATAGTCAAACGCTTAACCGACTGAGCCACCCAGGCACCCCTTGAATGGGAGTGTTAATAAGCAGGCTCTAGACGATGGGTAGGTGAAGAAAGACAAGACTGGAATGTCTTTAAACTTGAAAATTGACCCTGGGGAAAAATGAGTATTTTCTTTAGATCATTTTTAAAAAATATAAAATAATCTCAGTGAAATTGTTTCACATTTACTAGTTGGGGACAGGAAGAAAACCTAAGTATGTCACATTTTGGGTATGTGCAGGACAACTGGGGAGCAGCAAAGAGTTATCAGAAACATGACAGGATTTCAGCATCCCTGTCAGAATAGGTAGGACCAAAGAAATAGCTCTGTTAACTTTAAGACCATTTCCAGAAATAGTGATGATACGGCACTTATTGGACTTTCCAACCACAGTGGCAGGTCTCCAGGAAGCAAAAACTAACTTTTCTCCTTGAATTAATTAAGCTAACCCATTGGTTTGGCATCCTGGCAGTATAGCCAGCCTCTCATTATTTCAACTCTCCCTGTCTGCAGATATTCTCCAGGTCCATTTCTTTTTTGGACTGATAGGGATGCAGCATGGTGGACTTTCTTTCCTTAACAGTCTTTAAAAAAAAAAAAAATCATGTTATTCTGGTTATAAAAGTAACATATGGTCACAGTGGAGAATTTGCAAAAGTATGGAAGTATAAGAGAAAATAAAATGACTAGACACCTCCTGGCACAAAGATAATCACTAGGAGCATTTGGGGGGTTCCCTACCCAGACATCTTTTTTGTTATTCTTATCCTCTCCTCTCTCCCTTTCTCTCTCCTTCCTCCCACTTCTTTCCCTCCCCCTTTTCTTCCTTTTTGCTTTCCCTATCTCTCCTTTCTTCTTTTTTCTCATTTAATATTCTTATTTTCTTTTCACCAAATTGTGTCAGTGTTTATTGAATTGTATATTCTATTTTTATAACATATCATCAGCATTTTCTCCAGTAACTATTTTTCCAAAACACTATTTTATTATGTGATATTTCACTGTATTTAGTCATTCCCCAAATGTTGCTTATCTCCCTCCCCACTTTTTTTGCCAGTATATAATGCTCTGAAATACATCTTCCCACATTTCTACATTTGTCATGGAATAAATTCCTGGCCAATGATTTTTAAAAGCTCCTGATAGTTCTTACTGTGTTGCATTTTAGAGTCCTTCTACCATGAACTTTTTTTCAGCACTGGATAAAGGCAGCCTTTCTGCCACACCCTGACCAACACCAACAAGTGTCATTTTTCATAACTTAGACAAATGCATAGGTGGAATTTTTTTTGTCATTTTGACTTTGTTTTCTTTAATCACTAGAGTGGTTGAGGTTTTTAAAACATTTACTAGCTGTTTGTATTTTTCTTCCGTGAACTATTTCTTTTGGTCATATAAGCACTTGTTTTTGAGTTTACCGTTTTGTTCTTTGGTTTGTATGAGTCATTCTATACTTTATATAGAAACTTTGTCAGATTTGTGGCAATATTTCATTTCATTTAAATTTTTAAAAAAGATTTTATTTATTTATTTGAGAGAGAGAGAGCGAGAGAGCAAGCACGAGAGAGGGGAGAGACAGAGGGAGAAGCAGGCTCCCTGATGAGCAGGGAGCCAGATTCAAGGCTGGATCCCAGGACTCGGGGATCATGACCTGAGCCAAAAGGCAGACGCTTAACCGACTGAGCCACCCAGACACCCCTCATTTAAATTTTTTTTTAATAAAGAAGACTATTTTTAGGTTTCTTGACCTGTATTTCCCTTTAGAATTTTCTCATTTTCTTTAGGCTTAGAAGCCATTCTCTGATTTCAAGAGTAGGCACTCACATTTAAAACTTTTTAATGTTACTTTTTTACATCAGTTTAACCCCTTTATGTGTCTTTAGTATATTTTGATTCATGTCAAGAGGTGAAATTTTAACATTATATATTTTTAAATGATCATCTAATTATCCCAGCACCATTTATCAAGTAATTCTTTAACTACTGTTCTTCATACTATTTCATTGTATACTAAGTTTTCATCTGGATGAATGTCTTGATTTCTGAGCTGTTCAGTTTTATCAATGTCTATTGCTTGTTGGGTCAGAATTTTAATTATTGTGGCTTTATAATATTTTTAAGTATCTAGTGAAACAAATTCTACTGTAATTTTTTCTGCTTTTCATTTTGTTTTAGTCTTCTTAGCCTTTAATTTTCTGTTATTCCAAGTAAACTTCAGGATCACCTTGTCAACTAAAAAGCACAACTGTTGGTGATTTTAATTTGAATTATACTCAACCTATAAAATAATTTTAGGATGATATCTTTCCAATATTATTTCTTCCAATTCATGAACTTGATACAACTTTTATTTATTTCATAGATCTTTTACAGTAAAGGTTTGACATTTTCCTATTATAGGCCTGTGATATTTCAAGGATAGTTCTAAGTATTACTATATATCTGTATCTATCTATATATATATATCTATATATATCTCATTACTAATCTCCATATCTATATAGATATATCTATATGTACATAGGTATATCTATCTATATATAATTTTTAAGTTACTAAAAATTTATGTGAGGTTAATTTTTGGTGAATGCTATATTTCTCCTTTTATTTTCTAACTAGTTATTGGTACCTAGGAAATTTCTTTTATTATTGTATGTTTATTTTGAATAAGGCCACCCTATAAATTTTGGTGAATTATAACTTAATTGTTTTTGTTAAATAAGGTCATTTTACAGTCAGATCTATGTCCATTAATCTAAACTAAATCAGAGTAAATAAAGATTCAGCTTTGAAGTCTTCCTGGGAACTCTTTTTTCCTAGAATAGAAATAAACCTACTTTTGAAACTCTTTTACTATTACTTTAGTCACCCAGGTACTAAGTGATGCTGTAATGCCATTTCTTAGGAATCTAAAATTTTGTCTTTGTATCCTTATTATTTTTTATAATAATAGCCTTTCTGCAGCTTAACTACCAGTCTCTACTCCTGGAGGAGTTTTGTCTTGTCGTTATAAACACTATGCAGGTTATCTTCAGTTAAATTATTTTTCTTCCCTTAGTTCTTAATTCCAGACAAATAATATGGCTTATTCATCAGTCCCAAATACCTTCTTTGCCGTAGCCCTAGTAGTTATTATGCCCAGAGATGGTATCCAGAGGTCTCTTATAAATTTTTAATAAAACTTTAGAGCTTCTGGCTTCTTAATTTAGTGCACTGTATAGTATCCTTGTTGCTACAAGGCAAATGACTGATTTGGCTTCTTAATTTAGTGCACTGTATAGTATCCTTGTTGCTGCAAGGCAAATGACTGATTTGGAGGCACCGAGGACAACTTTGTAACTGGCCAGGGCACACTTGAGACCACTCTAATGTGCTTCCACATTTCCCCCCTTGCCTGGTCACTATCCATTGAAATCCTATCTTTTCTGCAAGCACATCTTTTGCAGGGCTTACATTTTATATAACAGTTCACAAGAAAAAGACCAAGCATTTTTCCAGTGTAGAAAGAGAAAAAAATCTTTTTAATGTTCAGTGAGGTCTTCCTGATTTATAGGTCATCATAGGACCTATAATCCCAAGGACATGGTGGACTGCATTATAAATGCTTTCACAGTCACTGTTCAGGTACGGTGGTTTAGTTTTGTGATTTTTGGGGACTATTTATGAAAATTATTTGATTCACTCATAGACTAGTCCCCCCAACACAATGGAAAATTACAGATATTTAAGAGATAATTCCCAGCATGCACATAGCATATATAAACACATGCACACACACAAACACACTCACTGCACACTTGCTGCAGACTTGAGCTAAAGAACTCAAGTAATACTTGTAATAACACTTAAGATTTGAAGTCACATGTTTTATTTCAGAACATCCAGATAATTAGTTCAGTTCCTTTACTTTGCTAATTTGATGACATTCCATAGTTAAAAGGGTTTACATTATAATTGTATTTTTGTTTAAATGGTCTTAAGAACTGTTAAGCATACAATTGGCTCTTTTTGTTTTGTGTATGTGCAACATAAAAAAAACTATTTTGAACTTCGTTCATTTATTTAAAAATATCCTATTTGTTCCATCTGTGAGAAAAGTTTCATTTTGGAATAGTTGTTATAATATGAAAATTGTGACTATTCTGGATGTACATAGCTGGAATTGTAAAAGAAGTTTCCTCTAGAACTAAGTAGTGTAAGACTCAAAGATACATCATTATTAGATTTTGAATGTATTATTTAGGCTCATCTTTTATATTTGGTATTAATTAATTGGAGTTAAAATAAAATGTAAATTTTATAATATGTTGAAGTTCTATAATCACCCTTAAAACCTTTATTTTTAAAAGTAAGGTTTGTTCATAGCCCAGAATTATGTGAAGGTTGGAACTTCTTTTAGAAGATTGAAATAAAATACAATGTTTAAAGTAGTTTATATGCCCTGTTCTGCTGCTCAGATATGAAAGGAATGTTTAAACCCCTAAAAGTGCTGCAATCAAGAATAATATATTTTCACTGTGCATAAATTTAACAAATTATTGCTAAAACCCATAAGCAGCAGGGAACAAAAACCATCAGACTCATTAGTTAGTGTTCTGCTTGTGCTTTAAGATCATGACTAATCATTTGTTTATTTTGAAAAAAATGATTTTTTAAAATTGTTAGGCCCCATTTCAAAGAAAGAATGCTGTATAATATTATAATTGAATATTCCCTGCCCAGTTTCACAGCAGGTTTCTGGGCCAAAGTTAATGCTTTCCTTTCTGGGTACTTGAAATGATGAGCTAGAATCCTATTGAAAATAATCAACGTCTAAACTTTACAAGAGAATTATTAATAAACTTGTGATTTTTCATATTGGTACTATCAATTCCTGGTTTGGCTTAAGTCTCTTTTTGCTCTTAACTTTAAATATAATATTAACCTGAAACTTTTCCTTATTTCCTGAAATAGTTCTAAATTCTATAATTAAAATAGCCACTAGGTATTGTTATGTACTACTTGTCCTAAGTCATGACCAGATTTCTCTTTTGTGTTTGATTCAGGCTTTCAAAGTCAGTTCAGATCAAAATTCCAAGGCTTGCCCACATCAGTGAGGCTCCAAATTTTGTTTTGATTATTCCCATTTGTGGAGAAATTTCCTTACATGTGGAAATGTAGGAAAACATAATTGGGGGATCCTCAGAACTTACTGATCTAATATGCAACACAGACATTTCTGAAATATTCTTTTCCCGTTTTTCTGTGTTTCTGTGAAATGATTGAGAGTTGCTCTAAAAGTTACTAGAAATATGTTGAGGCAGAACCAGATACCTGGATTTGCCTTTAAACTGACTGATTTAATCAGCAAAATTACATCTTTACATTAAGAAGAGAATGCTCATTGATATTTTTTTGATAGAATTTTTTAATGACTGGTGGATGTCTTTGAAAGTGACAGTGTTCTTCCCTATATTTATAAGTAGCTTCTAAAACCATTAAATCCACACCAATCTGCATTTTCAGGAGTTAGATTCCTGACTCATGAAGAGAGGGGACAAAGTTGTTCCTTGGAATGAAATGGTCAGTCACTTCCCCACCTTTTGGGGAAGCTAATTTCAAGTCAACAGATCCATAAGGGGAAATAATTGCTGTGTATTTTTAGTTTTATGGGTCAGAATGCCATGGTAGGAACTTGTTCAGATAATGATTATTCAAATATATATATATATTTTTTTTTCTGCAGTGTCTAAAATATATTAGGTCCAATTCTGTTGTCTACTTTTAATCACCATTAGGAGCTGCCATTCTAGGTTAAAGAACCCACGTTATAATTTGAAAAGGCAAGGGCATTGCTAAATGCAAATAAAGTGCTTCCTTCACTTCATTTTTAGAGGAAGCTCTGGCCTTTTAACGTGGAAGGAAGCATTGCTTTGTAAGCTCAATTTCTTCCTGTATTTCTTTAGTATAGTATAACCCTTATGTTTGTAGACCATAGTATAACACACTCATGCTACACTGGTTAACAATTTCAGCCCATCCTCTGAAAAGTTATGATTCAAGCTGAATAGAGGTGGTCACCTGCAATACTTTTTATAAATTCTGTGGAGACTTTTGCCCCCACTACTAGCGTTGGTTGGGGGACTCACCAGCTGTCCGTCATGTGAAACTCTCCTGCCTTGAGTCTTCACATGGATACTAGTGATGACCCAGAAGCAACTATTACTCATCTATCTCTATATGACTCTTTTTTAAAGCTTTCTATTGACTTACAAATTTTAAGAGCCATCTATTTACACATTTATTAAATAACTTTTTGAAGAATTCTTGCACCTATCATTGATATGGAGATGTATTTAACTCAAAGGTGTTCTTGTGGTTGCTATTCCTTTTAAGAGGAACAGCACCTATAAGTATTATCTAAGAGATACCAGCTATCTGTAAACTTGGCTGTGATCTGTTTTGATAACATGATCTAACTTTAATATCACATGAGGCCAACAGTGGTCTAGATTGAGGCATGTCTTTTCCTAGGCTTTCTGTATTTCTGAACATCCCATGTGTCCTTTAACCATATTCATTTGTTCGGTTGAAATGACTACCAACTCATCTAATTTCACCTAGTGTCGAAAGCTGGCCTTGGGTTATCTTCCCTTCACAGAGCTAAAATAAAGAATGTGCTCAGATACCCATCCACCAGCAGACTGCTTTCTCTGTAAGCCTAGCAGGGAGACTTCTCTAAGACATATGTAGAATCTTGATAAGAAACTAAATAAACCTATTAACTTAGCTGTATAACAAGCCCCACTGGTGGGATGCATATCATAAAATAATACTCATAATAACACAAATGAATAATACCTTCCCCGTGTGTGTCGTATGGTAGCTTTTGCTGTCCTTGGAGAGGCTAACTCCTTTGCCCTTAGTAGTCATAAGACACAGGGCTAGATTTAGAATCTAGGTCTCACAACAAGTAATTGTGTACCCATTTATTTAAAATAATGAAAATAATAATCATAAGAATAAAAACAACCACAATAAAGCACAGTGGCTAACTGAACTGCTAGCTCTTTGTGAATCTTTAAATCAGAGTCAAGAAAGGAATCTTAAATCAGAAACATGCAATCAAAGCATATTTATATTTGTTTTGTGTGTTTCTAGCTCAGTTCATGAATTCTTTTTTAAAGATCTTAATATTGTTGGTCAGGTAGTTTGAGAAAATGTCATGAAAAGCTTTTTCGCTGCCATAACATAATGGTAATATGGCATAAAATGGAAGAGAATTAACATCAATATTTTGTTTTCTTTTTCTTAGGAATTTTTAAGACTATATTTTAGTGCTTTTCTGATACAAGAGTAATGAATTGATTCTTATCACAAATAGAAATAAGTATATGGATTAGTTATTTTCTTTTAAAGTAGAATATCAACTCTACATTTTAAAAGTGGAGATTAACAAATTTAGATATTCATTACTTCAACTTAAAATATAATTATTAGAAGAATAAACTTCTTAAGGCATATTAGCTCAAATTCTCTTTCAGATTATTTTAATTATACTGAAAAATCACACTAATCTTATTAGAATGAAATCTAATGTATATACTAAGTAAATAAAAATAAGTGCTTTCTGAGAAATGTTGGTAAAAGGGAATAAACCAGTACCTGATAGTAGTATGTTGAATTGATAAATTTTTCCAAGTTCTTTTTGCATAGTTGAGTTTATTTCTTGAATAAGGAACTCTTAAAGAACATGAAAGCAGATTATTTTCCTCCTATCCTCATGCTTAAATAATATGTTACATGCAAGAATATTATTCTAAAATGATTATTTTGTCATAAATAAGAAATTTATTTTTATACTAATTTTTTAATTTTTTCAACTAAATCATTGCAAAACTGTCAACCTTGTAACAGTAGTATTAGTATTAATTTTTCTAACCATGCATGATTCATTTAACCCCACAGTAGCTGTAGCTTGCTTGCCTTGTTTTTTCCCTGAAATTAAACAAAAAGATATAAAAACACAATGAACATCTGTTTTACATAGCAAGACAGCAGAACAACTTAAGTCCTAATAAATTGTTAACATTGTATGATTTCACACATGGATTTTGGAGATACATACATATATGACTTCTCTGAACTTTCTCTGTTAAATGTGCACTGTTGTTAAACTACTTGTTTTTTCCCTGCCTACTCTTTGAAGAAGTCAATTAGGAATAATGGGAAACAAGGGGTAGGCAAAACATTGCAGTGCAGTGTTATTTCCATCTGTCTGAGAATATTTCAGCCAAAAGTTTATTTTGGGAAAAAAAAAGCCGTAACACACTTTCAGACACATAAAACCGCAAATACTTTGGCTGCAAATTATTCTGCAGTGTTGTTGCTGTGTTGTTGCCTGTGTATGTTCTTGTGTGAGAAGCTGCCACCTATCCATGCATGTGTTTGCAGATTCTCGTCTGTGTGCTTGTTCATGAATTAGCTCATCCTCCTCCTGGTTCAGGTTAAATTTAATCAAGAGAACAAGAATTTATGGGTATGACTGTTAGCTGGAAAGCCCTTCTTCACTTGCAAGTCTTTCTTTCAACCTATATCTTCTGCTGAAATTTCTCAGTGGGATGAAGTGTTCAGTGATCAGTCAACCAGTCTATTACGTGTTACCTGGCTTTACATATACCCTCGATGGTTCTTGGAAAAATAATTTAATATTGTTTTGTCTCAGTTTCTCTACTGGAAAAGGAAGCTATTGGTATGAATCACCTCCTTACCTGTGAGGAGTTGAATTATGTTAGTTCTGCTTGCCAAAGCATCAGGAATAAAGATGTCTCCCCCCCCAATCCCCATTTCTTGGTGGGGGAAAAAAACCCCAAAAGTAGTAACATTTAATGCAACAAAAATATTAACAATAAAAGAAACTCTCCTGTGAAACCGTAATATGATTTAAAATTAACATTGTTCTAAGGTAACTGAAATATGCGATTTTCCATTTTGCCTTTTAACTGACAGTATACCCATAATTCTTGATGGTTATTATTTTTTCTCCAAAGATAATTTATGGGCCATTGGTGACTGCACTATCTATTGTTCTAAATTGTTGTCTTAACTACATTCTTTAAAAATATAATGTTGAAGGCTCATAATATTGAAGATGACTCCAGGATGAACCCCGAGTTTGCAGACCGAATAAAACAACTTGATAAAGAGGCATCTTACTACCGTGATGAGTGTGGCAAGGCCCAAGCGGAAGTTGACCGGTTGCTGGAGATCCTCAAGGAGGTGGAGAATGAAAAGAATGACAAGGACAAGAAGATTGCAGAACTTGAGAGGTAAATTTTGCAGTCATGTTGTGAATTGTCAGCAGTGAGTGAACATGGATTGCTTAGTTGCCCATCACAGATCGTAGTGGATTTGGAATGCACATTCATATTTCAAGTTGGAAACGAGTTACGTATGAGGAATAGGGCCTGTTAGGGATGATGTTATGTTTCTGTGGGATACTCAAGAAGGCAATTGGCTTATCTTTTGAGGGCTTATGTACTTCTTAAGTGTTTAAGAAAGTAATGGCCAAGTTCTTGAGTGATGTCCCTCATCTAGCATGTGTGCCAGCAAAGTGTGTGAGAAATTGAGGCTATGACTACTTGAAACCTTAGTGTTGTTTTGTTTTGTTTTTCCCATGAAAGACAGGCATTTGTGGTTTAGGTCTGTTTCAAGCAAAGAATATATTTGGCAATTCGTTCAAGATAGAAGAAGGAGAAAGGAGCTCATATCCTTTGGATGTGTTTTGGCACACCACAACAAGTTCATCTTGGGATGTATCTTTTTAGAGGACCTTATAGCATTTGTTAAATAAATATGTTTGAATAGGGTCTAAGGCAGGCCTACCTGATAGCAAATTCTGTCTAAAAACAAAGAAGGTTATATCAGGGTTCCAGAGTATTTAGATTTTCAGATAAATCATATCCATATTGTATTTATGTATAAGATAGACTCTAAAAATAAGCTTTCTATCAATGCTTTTTCCTGTATTTCATATAAGAAAAGAATGTCTGAATAATCTTACATAACTCCATTACCTCTGAGGATTTCTTATTGGTTCAGCAATAAGGCAGAATTTGTCTTTCCTAGATTCAGTCCATATGGAAGAGATCAACAAATTTTGAATAAATCAGTGAATGTTTGCCATCTCTGATCAAGACACTTGTGAGGCCTGATAGAACTTTAAGATATATGCAGAATAGCTCTCTGTGGCCTGTGGAAAGATCATGGGCTGTACTGACAGAAAGACCTGGGTTCAAATTTTGCTTCTGCTTTGTGCCAGCTGTGTGACCCTAAATCTTGTTAGAAGTGAATCTTTAACAGTCTTTTAAAATGTATCATACTTTTCAGGTGCCAAGTCCTGGTGGGATAGTTACATCATTAGGAATAGTTGAATGCTAAAACAAATTCTCAATATTAAGTGGCCATGTATTAAATGGATAGGTCAATTCTTAAATTTTCAAGCATAGTATTTAATATATTCAAACTGTAAATCAATAAATACTTCACTTAAAAATCTTAGTATTAGTTTGATGATAACTGGATTTTTATACAGTGTGACCAATTTTAGTGATTAAATCAAGAATTTCTTTTCCTGAGATAAGTGTACAAATTAAAATCCTTAAAAGCTTAATTTTAATTTTAAAATGTGGGAATGTTCTTCAGTCTATTGGCTCTTAAAAACACTGTTAATTTTAGATGTATCTACATGTCTACTTTGTAATTATATATTAGGACCAAAATTTTTCTTGACAAGCTAATGTGAGATCACAGGGACGTTATCATCACATCTCTTTTATTGGTGAGAAAACTGAGGCCCTGAAAGGTTGAATTACCTCCTGGAGATTGGTCCTGTGGTCAGAAATAGGCAAAACTATAATGTATGTTTCCTGACTCCTAGTCTGCTGTTCTGAGAAGCTGTGAGCCTCTAAAGGGCATAATATTATCAATGCCCTAGATAATATTAATAATAGTAATTACAATAATAATAATAGATTATGTATATTTTATGCTCACAGTGTATATCAGGTAGTCTGCCGAGCACTTGACCTGCAATACCATATACCATTTAATCTTACAGAACAACACAGAAAGTATCATTATCTTCATTTTATAGATAAGAAAACTGTGATTTATACAGATTAATAACTTCCTAAAGTTTTCAGAGTTTATAAGATTCAAAGTCAGAATTTGAACCCAGGTCTAACAGGTTAGTGACAGAGAACAATCTTGTCCAACAATGAGCCAGAAGGAAGAACTTAGTCCAGTAGCACTAAACAGTCATATAGCCTGCAGAGAGAGAGAGGCATTGCTGCTGGGCCACGGGAGATCTGTCTCATTTTTATTAGCTTTCATGAGAGAAAGTGATGTGCCCCACATTTTGAAGGCATTTTTCTGCGCTAACCCAGCTCCCCAGAACTGTAACTGAAAAAATAAGGATCAGCTACTATAAATATTTGCATAAAAATAGCTTAATCATCCAGTTGGACAAACAGGTCTTAGCTGGACACTAGTGCCATTAAATCATCGAGAATATTCACATTTTTATATCCTCAATATGGAATGCATTAAAACAACAGTGATTTTACAGGCATTTATCTTTATGTACTTTCTGCACATTTTCTTTATCTCTGCCTTTGCCTTTCCTTAAAGCTGATGCCTCCCAGGCACTGTAATTCATAAAACGTGTGGTGAGACTTGAGTCTGTCCCAGTTCTCTGCCTGCTGGTATCTTGGGTCCAGCAGCAGAACATAGTCTGGGAAATGTCTGAGCCCCAGCCCCAGTCCAGGCCCCAAAGGAGGTTGGGGGTAGTTGAGGGGGCGGAAAGTAAGAGGGGAAGTTTCTTGGGAAAACTTCCGAGCTCAGCCTCAGCCTGCCTTTCTGAAGCATTATCTGCCGGGCTCCGTGTGTATTCTGACCAAAACATCTTCCTTGTTTGTCAGGCAGCCCTTTTCAAATTGGGCAGTATCTCTATTTTCTGGCTTAAACTACAAAATTCCTACCTCATAATGTTGGGAACTAAAGATTTCTTAGCAATGTGACATATATCTCCATTCTGGAGTCATGGAGGAGTGTTTGCAATTAAGTTTGTGATTCTGAAAACCAAAAAATTGAATTTGAAATAAATTTGTGGTCCCTGGTCTGTAATGTGACCTACCAGAGTGAAAAGACTTCTTTTTAAAAGCAACGAGTGTTCTAAAATATTCCGAACTTTAGTCATGTGCAACAAAAGGTTCAGGGTTAGGAATAGCATAACTCAAATGACACTGATGCTGGCCTACTTCTCTCTCAGAGGGCAATTCTTGTTTGCTTTCTACTCTGCTCATCTTCCCATTTTTTATTTTCTTCACAATGTATACATTCCAAATAGCATATGCCTGGCACTTATATGGATGCATTTACCTCTTAAATTCCACGTGAATGATGTTTTACATCACCATAAAAGATTTTGCTTTTCAAAATGCATATTGCTCCAGTGTGGTCCCCATGTGCAGTTTTTCCTATAAACTTTTGCACTTGATGCTGATGGCTCAGCAGGGAGCTTCTGCCTTGGACAGCAGGCGAATGGACTCTGGGGAGGTTTGACACGAGGTGGGTGAAGGGCCTTGAGCATACCCCTAAGAGTTGGTCCCAATCAGGCTGAAGTATTTATTTGATCACTGGTGCTAGATACCACATCTGCTATATGATCAGATAGGTGATCAGACGTTAGAGGGAGTGAAATATGTGGTCGTTTTGTGTCAGTGTCCATCAAGTGCTCTGAGTTTTATTTAGAGTTTCAGAATTAATTCTGCCTTAGGGGAAAGAGAGAAGTTAACAGATCTCTTGTGAAACAAGGCCTGCTGCCACTAGGTTTCTGCATCTCAGCCACAGGAAGGTATCAGTCAGGTGACCGTTCATATAATTATCCTAAATATGATAGGGGATTTGTTGGTATTTGTCTAGGGGACAGGGAATGCCCGAATCAAGCCCTTGATCACATCCCTCCCCACTGTGGAGAGGAGCACATGTGCCTTGGGGTTCTGCTCCAAAGACATAACATCAGAATAGAAAACAGCACTAGATTATCTGGATCAAGGAGTGATGCCATCAGACATTCGGACATTTGAGAAATTATCTTAGATGCCTAAAAGCACCTTATCTAAGGTTGAGAAACAGACTGTTATTTTTTCCTTCTGAATTTTTTCAGTAATGTGATGACATAATTTCTTTGATGCCTTTCAGAACACTTTTAACAAGATGTAAACTGAAGCTTTATGTAGAAAAATATGGTACTATGTTCTAGAAGTCTCATGGCACATTGAAGAAACGTGATACCAGTTCTGTTTATTTTGATAAAAACTCTTCTTGCTGAGAAATATCCATTTATGTTTGGTAAAGTGAAGAAATTTCAATGAAACAAGTGGCAGATAGTTTTGCATCATCCCTAGCAACCCTTTGAGGAAGGTCATGGATGTCATGGATGCCTTTGGGAATTTGAGGAAAACTAGGAATCCTTGGAAAAGGCACTAATCTTAAATGTTTACTTGCTATTTCAATTTAGGATTCTCTAAAGCTTGGCCATGGACCTCAGTTTTATATACCTCTCTGATCCAGAAGAATTTGAAGCAACAGCTAGGGCCAAAGTGCCCATAATGATCATGGCCCAATCTAAGTTATTTTTAATCAGTTGTGTGTTAATGATCACGAAACAATGTGCAAGGGGATTTCAGATACAAAGGATTATTGGACCAATGCTTTTACCGCGTGTTTAATCCTGAATTTTCTCTTTGATTTTTAACATTATGATCAACACCATTTTCATTTGAAATGTTTTTGTTTAAGCTTTCTCCTGAGGATTTGTTTTGTTTTTCCTTCCTCTGTGAAATGCTTAAAATTACTTCTTATTTTTAAAAATTTTTTCAAGTTTCATGTATTTAAGTAATCTCTGCACCCAACATGGAGCTCAAACTCACAACCCCGAGATCAAGAATCAAATACTCTTTTGACTGAGCCCATCAAATGCCCCTAAAATTACTTCTTAGTAGTATGGAACGGTGGGGTCCCCCTGAGCAGATAGCTGGTCACGTATTTGTTCATCCACTTTGTTTTTTACAAAGAACATTATATAGGTTCACAAAATGAATGCCCACTGTATGCTCCTGTGGTAGCTTGAAGAAGATCATGACTTTTTTTTCTTTTAATTATTGCTTGGATTTGGGACTTTATTATTTTGACTAACTAGAAGGGCATGTTAAATATTTTTGCACAAATAAGTTATTAAGCATCTGGATATTTTCAGTGATGAAGTTTGATCCTCATTTTCACAACTGAAAAAAATTTACTCTCAGGTTTGGAAGTTGCTCTGTCCTCTCTTGGGAGGCTGATAGGCAGGCAGCACCTCACCCAAAGCCCTGCTCACAGTGTCTTTGATTATTGCTATGTGCGGTACTTTGTGAGTGCCTAAAATGGAAATCTGAGCGGAAAGCCAAACTGTTCAGCTCCTTTTGGTTTTCAAGGAGGAAGGAAGAATATCTCATAAGATATAACCATCCAACTTACTGGTTCAAATAAAAGCTTTCCGACATCAGTGCTTACCACTAGCTCTAATACCTTAATAACTTCCACTTCAGTTTATTAAGTAATAAAATTTTGTACGGACACAGATAGGAGCTTTCCCTTATGAATATTCCTCCAGAAAAGGGCAAATTCTGCTATTGGGTTGCTGGAGCACACCTCTGGTTTACACCAGTGCTTACGGTGATAATGCGTGAGAGCAGATACTGGTTTCTTACGTGTGATATTTAACAGAACAGCTTATAGTGTGTGCCCAGGGCTTTTTGGGGTAATATCAGATAAAAGTTGCTTTATTGTCCTTCATTTGGTTATAAAACCTGCTAATATAACATCTGTTGGCTGTATGTTTAAAACTAATGCATTTCCTTCCTTTTATTCTCTTTTGCTATCCCTTTTCCTTTCTGCTTATCCTCCAAATCGCTGCTTTCACCCTTGCTCCAATCAGCTTGACTCTCAGGTCAGTACTTTCAGTTTTTCTTCTAACCGCCTTTCCCTCCTAAGCTCAATTTATTGCTTGCACTTGTTTAACAAACACATTTCTGAAATGGTTTTCCTCTGGCCACCACATTTTTTTTCCCATTTCATCCCATGCCTAGGGAAGGTTTATTTTATAAGAAAGCTGTATAGGTGGGAAAGGGCAAAGAAGAAGATGGGAAATAAATCACTGTTGGATTATTCGATACATTTGATTCCCAGATTATACAACCAGTAAGAGAAATCAGAGTGAAATTCTAGAGCATTTCTCCTGAGCATCTCAGAAGATTGACTGTGTGATGATAAAATATGTTGCAGTGGAAAAAACAAAATCCAGGATGCTAAATTTAACCTAGGAGAACAAAAGATCTGCCTGTGACACAGCAACTCAAATGCTAAATTTAATAGTGCAAACCACTCAGACTTTTTGCTTAATAAATCACTATGTTTTGAAAGATTTATGATACTTTTTTTTGAAGTCACTTTTGAAAATTATCAGTGTGTTGGTAACATATTGTACACACATGTTATTTCCTGTCATTGTTTTGGTTTTTGACTTTTTAACTTCATTTTTATTAGCTGTAAGACATACTTTAATTACCTAGGGCACAGCATATGGAACCAAATGTAAAACTAGATTTAGCATTGACTATGTACACCCTGATATTAAGAAGCAAAATGAATATTTTGTTTTAGAAATGCATCCCAGATTTGATTCCTCTTAGATAGGAGTCCAAGTCAGTAATTGGTTCTCCTTTGAGTCAAGCAAGACTTCTCTTTATAATAATATGCAGTACTATCTAGTGATTTCTTCATTCAGTCAATGAATTTACCAGAAGGTGCTCATTGTATGATTTGGGCTACGAAGTCTTGGAAAAAAAAAAAAAAGACTCAAATTGTTAGCCAGTGTAGTCGCTCTTTTGAGAGGCAAGCAATGTTATTTTCTTCTCTTTATTTAGTATCTGCACCTCTTTATGCTGTCCATTGCTCATCACATAAGCCACCAAACCAATGCATTTATGCTAACAGCAGATAATTTCAAAGTGAGACCTCCTGTCCACGTACCAGTTTTGTCCCACTGCTTGCTCCCAATCCCTGTGGCTCATAGTGCTTGAAAATGAAACCACATCTCTGCTGTTCCCGCATACCACACTGGGTGTCCCACAGCAACTGCCTTGAACTTCATCTTACTGAAGGGAGCCCATTCTCAAGAGTTCTCCAGTGATCTAAACAGAACTGCTCTCACCCAAAACTAATAACTATTAATTCACTTTCTGGTGCCCCTATGTGCAGATAGAGACATCATAATGAAGGTGAGAGAAGAGGAGGTTGGCCCCATGGCATCCAAATCTTTCCTCCAAGTTTTGGATCCACTACTTTAATGAAGCTTTAAGCTTTTCTCTTTGCCTGTCTTTTTGTTTTCTTTCTCTTTTTGCCTTCCCTCTGCTGCTCCTAATCTGCACCTGTTGATATTGAAGCCCTTGAGACCAGGGACCACTTTGGCTATTATACCTGAGGCTCCCTGCCAGGACCTTTAGATGTTGTCCACAGGCATTCTGCTGTGTTTTATGTGTCAGAAACTGTACTGTGTAGTATTTAGTTTTTTCCTGTTTCGTGTGAATGAACATGAACTCTGACTCTCAGAAGACAGGATGCAGGATTAGGGCTGGGAGAGGTTGTGGGTAATAAGGGGTCTTTCTATAAGGGGCTTGGTGTGTTGTTTGTGTTTGGTAAAATGTTCAGGCCAAGTCTTGTTGTGTGAACTGTATGGTCAAATCAAGATTCAGATCATTTTAATATCATTTAATCTCTTGCCCCAAATGAACACAATGGAGAAAATGTGCAATCCTTGTCAACAGTCTCTTGTTATATTTTTAGTGCAAGAGAAATTGGGCAACCCTGCTTTCCTGGAACAAAAATATGTATAGGTCTTGGAAGCTTTCTTGAGCTCTGACAAGTTTCCAGAGTTGACTCTGCTTTTTTTCCAACTACTTCCAAGTTTACCAGTTAAAATAAAATGAAATGTACTAATTCTGGAGGGGAGGTGGGCAGGGGGATGGGCTAACTAGGTGATGGGTATTAGGGAAGGCATTTGTGGTGAGCACTGGGTGTTGTATGTAAGTGATGAATCACTAAATTCTACACCTGAAACTAATATTATACTGTATGTTAACTAACTGGAATTTAATAAAAACTTAAAAAAGAAAAAAATATTTAAGGGAAAACAAATGAAATGTAACAATTGAATTGAATACGGGATCTCTGGCCCATGTTATTTCTTTATATGGCTCACAATTGAAATACATGTATTTATGTGTGTATGCATACACATATATGTGTGTATACACATATCACATATTTTTAAAAAAATGTATGGTCTTTCTTACTGTAGAATTTTGTAGTGTGCCCTGCACCTCCCTGCCTCCCAATCTGAAGTTTGAAAACTTGACTAACTCTTGGGTCTATTTTTCTGTGCTAGACTCCATGAGAAATCTTCCTCTCCAACTACTTTTTAAAGTGGCCTCATTTCCTTTTCAAACTCTGTGTAGACTCTGCTTGAAATCAGGTGGACATGTAATAAGGATCTGGTTTGGTAAAATGCAAGTGTCATATTCCAAACCTGTTCAGGTTCTCACTCCAGAAAACTCCACTTTTGTCAAGAATCTCTTTACACAAAAATCAGTGGGAAGCTGTAGAGATTTAATTGGATCCCTGCATTGCACTCTGGGGGGAGGGTTTATGTGAAGTTTGCTCTTTTCTAGGAACTATATGTGAAATTAGCATGTGGCTTATAACAGAAGAAGTTATCTAGATAAATATGTGTAGTAATTGACCCCCCAAAAAAGAAAAAGTATCCTTTGGGATTCACTTCAAAATCCTGCCAGAGAGTTGACCAAGTAAAACCAGAAGGCTCGGGCCTTTCTGGGCTCTTCCAGCCTCTCTGATTTACTTTGGATGCTGGGTCAGCTGCTTCCTAGTTTGTGCCACAGTATCCCCTCTTGGAGAGGAAGGAGTTGTCTTTGGAGTAGGTCTTCTGGGATCCTCCCTGCTTATGTCCTACAGAGGTGGAATTGGCGATGGGCTGTGTGCATCTCCCTGGCAAGCAGGCTCCAGCTTGTGGCTGGTGCCTTGGCAGCAGGCATGAGCTCATTGTTACAGAGTCACTTCAAACATTTCCACCAAAATAAACTCTTTGTGATGTTTCCCCAGAGTTCAGTACTGCACTCGCAGTCTCTCATTCTTTTAGCAAAGGATGAAGTCATTACTCTAGGACCTCAGAGCCCTTTTGCCCAAAGAAATAATGAGAAACAACTTGCTTAGAGCATTCCCTTTCTGTCCTGCAATTTGCTCTCTGCTAAGGTCAGTTCTTGCCCCATTTTCTCCACGAATACCTAGTCAGTACCTACTGTGTGCTAGGCCTGGCATTATATGCTGGCCTGGCATTTCTAAAAATACAGCTGATGAAAAACTGACAAATTCCTTGAAGAAATAATGTATATGACATTCTTCATTTTTATATTCATGACGCACATTGATGTTAATCATAAAAGAAATAACAGAAGTAGAAGCAGCAGTAATAATATTGGTCATTAACTAAGTGCCAGCACTGAATTAATAACTTTTTATATGGTATTTACTCAAAACAACTATATGATGGACTGTCAGTTCTTCCATGTTGGAGAAGAGAAAACTGGAGTTCATAAAAGTTAAATATTTTGCTTAAGTTAATGCAGCCAGTAAGTAAATAAATTGTTTTTTTCACCCAAAAGCCAGTCCTTTCTGATATACAAATGGAATCTTTTGCCACTTCTGCTACAATTGCATTAAAATCTTTGAGAAGGCCCACAGTAGGGACATTTATGCAATTGTGTGGGATCCATGGTTTCCCAGATATGAGGTTCATAGAATATATCCCATGAAGCACTTTGGGGAAATACTGTCCTGCCTCCTGTGCAGCCAGCCTCTGTCTTCGCCCTGAGATTCATGCCCTCCCTCCCCCTCCAGCCCTTCTCCCTCCTTGGGCTGGTTTCTTCTCAGGTGTTAACTCTCCAACTTCCCTGAGCCCCTCAGGCAGAAGCAGTTTCTCTCTGCCTTGATCTCCTTAGAGCTTTATCTGACCCTATCCCCCGGCCTGTGTTATATCCTACCTCAAATTAGGCACTGTGTGTCCTAGTAGATGGTGGCCTTCTTGAGCACTGGCTGGGTCTCCAGCTCCATGGGGTATTGTACCACACACTGGAGATGGGAGTCACACTCCTGTGTGTTGAATAAATGACTGTTGAAGAGAGGAACTTCCATTAGCTTCATCTCACTCCTTCCACCCTCTACTCGGTCCCCATGGAGAGTTGCTGGTGGGCTCTTTCTGGAGGCAGAGTTGACTGCCCTGGAGATCTTATAGCTTCAGACAGGAAGCCCTAAGAAAAGATATGATTATCTTTTTATCAAGCTGGATACTTCAAAGTTCAAGAAAAATAAAGACACAAATGAAAGGAGAAAAGATCTCCTTCTAGATGTATTTCATTTTCTTCCTCCCTCTCTCCCTCTCTCTTTCCCTCCTCTGCTCTTTCGTCCTTCCCTTTTTCCTTCCTTTCTTATCTCCCTACTTCGCTTCTTACCTCTCTCCTGTCTTTCATTCCTTCCATCTTCCTCTCTTTTCCTTCCCTTTGCTTTCTCTTTCCCTCCCTCCCCTTCCCCCTCTTTTCTTGACTGTTAATTGAAATCCTTCTGCATGCGGGAGAGTCAGTGCTAGGTGTTGGGAATATAGCAGTGAAACAGACATGACCCCTCCCCTTAGTGAATTCAAAGACCAGCACTTCCTATAAGGAAGGATTTGGCCACTAAGAAAAATAGTTTGTCCCATTTATACTAATAACTGGAAAAACTGGGTTTCAGGTGTTTTTTAAAATTCCTTTTCCTGTTGGGGTTGAAGAGGTTATCCACAGGTCAGAAAATTATTTCCCTCTTTTAGCTGCCTTATACTAATGCTGACATTTCTGGTGAAGTGTCAGAAAATTTTATGCCCAAGCAGAACTGGTAGAAAGCCAGAAATCAGTTGATTTTGCTTTGGGTGCAAATATTTTATTGGGGATGGAAAAAGTTGTTTTCCCTGATTTACAGCTCCTGCAAACATAAAGTGGGTTCTATATTTGGAAATGTTTTTGAACCTTTGAGGTGTAGCCAGGGGTTGGTTCTTGCACCTTTCCGACCTGGCCTTGGTAGGACTTGCCATGGCTAATGTTTTGCTGAGCCAGCTCCAATTTGTAGAACTAGGGCTTTATGCTCTGTATTATTTTTACTTTTTAACTTTTGCCTGAGTGGCTGCTCTGGCTCTCTCTCTCTGCATCCTCTAGAATGTGAAGAAGACAGAGGGAATACAATTTGCATTGTAGTTGAAATGCTTTGTGGTATGCTTCTGAGGTTCCTTGGAGATGAGTAAAACCATTCTCAACCTGCAGATCCGTTAAAACAATGACAATGACAGTAAAATCAAGCGATATTCCCAGGCAGGCCTAATAAGTCTTGGCCCCAGAAGAAGAGATGCCAAGTTGGTAGGGTTAACCATTCCTTTGTGTTTTTTTCAAAATTCTCCTCCCCCAACCCACCCCCTGTTCCTCCTCTACTCCTGGCTTTTGGTTGGTACAACCATATGGATGAATATCAGCAAATAGTAAATCTCTCAAGATATGTTAGCCTTTTCTGTAAATGTTGAGAAGGGAAAGGAATTTTTTAAAAAAATAGTTTCTCAGTATTATTATAAATCACTTTCTAGAAAAATAATATCTATTTCCTTTATATGGCTTTTCTTATGAAATGTGAATTCTATCACTTCATTACCCACAATACCAGCTCAAGTTGTAGGGAAAACCTATCCAACTAGTGACTGGGACTCTCTTCCGTATTGGGTAAAGGTACTTGGAATTTTCACACTGCGTAATTTCACATTTTTGTGAAGCCTACATTTTGGAGGGACCTATTTAAAAATGAGTAGGTACTGTGTATGTTTCTCTGAACAAAATACCTTATTGTTAATATATCTAACAAAGGCTTTGGAAATTTCTTTGTAAGGAATTGTGATAATTTTAATATTTGCTGCTCTTTTAAATTTTACTCTAAATTCAGTGACTACCATACAGGTGAAGTTTAATTGCAATATAAAGCTAAAGAAATATGAAAACTAGAATGGGAAGACAGAAATTGGCTGATTTTGCTTTGGGTGCAACTATTTTATTGAGGATGGGAAAAAGTTTTTTCCTAATTTGCAGCTCCTGCAAAAATAAAGGGAACTGTATAGAATTATTTTCATAGAAAAACTTTAATTCTAGAAATTATAGAGTGAGTCAGGGAATGGAAAGAAATTTCCCCTTGAAGAATCTCTTGTTGCCTTTTTTTTTTTTTTTTTTTGTCCAAGAGCAGTGAGACTTATGTTTTAACTCTAGCTTGCCCATTGACCTTCTCTTCCAGTTTTTTCTAGTTGGTAACATTGTTAATATAAGCATTATTCTTATTGTTATAAATAGAGCAGAATGTACAATAATTTATGTTTTGCAATAATTTTTCCAATGATAGTTGAAAAGTGTGTGATCCTCACCATGTGTGGACGAATTATACTAATTTCATGTGAGACCCCACACATAATTGTGAAGACGCACGGTGAACATAAGCAACTCTTGAGACATTTTAATGTGTGGCAGGAGCAGAACTTCAGGCAGTGAATTTCTTTGCAAAATTTTACTTCAGGTTCTGGGAAAATCTCTTTAGAAAGTTTTGAGAACATAACCATAACTTCTCCCAGATGGGAACGTGAAGTCATGGAATAGTCTCTCACTGGCCTTTGGTGTTGGTCAACTGGCATATTCCCATGGCTGGACAGATCTCGATGTGATGTGTGAGTTGAAGTGTAAGAGAGTGGTTTTAAATTTAACTTCAGAGCCCTCTGCTATTTAATCATATGTCAGTTTGATGGTTCCAAGGACAGCATGATATGTTGCTCACAGATAATTACCGTGGAGAGAATGAGTTGGTTATAATAATGAATAGCTGGAGAATCTTCTGATAACCTGTGATGAGTGGGCCTTGGTGAGAAACACTCACTGGGCAATTGGCACATAGGTGTCCTATCACTCTGGTGAGTGTGGGTGCTCTTCCGCCACCTAAACATGCAAAGCAGGGGCTTTTAGGGATTCCTGAGTAGATAAAGAAGCACTACTCTTGGATTTCATGTGTGTCATCTGTCCCAGACCTGTTCCTACTTTATATTAGTATTTCACTTGTAATCCAGGTTCTTCCACTATCTATTGTCAGAATGTTACATGTAGAAAACTAAGTACCATCTTAAGAAGCAACATCCTCATTGCTGTGGCCACGTTGGGTACACGTCCACAGGAATTAAAGCCTCTTCCTATGTCTGTAAAATGGAGACAATGTATTATACTCATCCCTCCTAGGCTTGTGGTCAGAATGCACCTTTGGGCATGGAGCACAGCAGATGTTCATTAAGTGGTGTTGTTGTGATGAAGGTTTTCATGACAAGAGTAATGGGTGAGAGTAGGGGGTTCATGCAGGAGAGGAGTGAGAGGTGATCTGTTCAGGCAGCCTCCTCATCTTTCCTAGTTCTAGAAAATTCAGTTGCTGGAATAATGACTTCAAGGCTTTTTCTTCTTAAGCCATTGAGAGATTTTGAGGGAAAGGTTGAAAACAATCTTACTCTGCTGAATGCTTCTTTCCTGAGGGATATGAATAACTGAATCTAGAAAGTTTCATCTTATGCTTATTAAAAAGCAATCTTTGTCTTACTTAAGGATGTATTTTAGATTCTTCTGGAACAAAATAGCTAAGATTCAGCCACAGGTTTTCCATATCTGTGCATAAAAAGACCTTCTGTTGAGTTTAGGCCAAGTACGCAGTTTGTTCCTTATCCATTTATTTACTTTATTCATTAACTTACTCACTTTCATCAAATAGTAATTGTATGTTTGCTCAGTACCAGGCATTGTGGTGTAACTTGAACTATTTATTCCTAGAAGCAGCATCTAGAAAGATGGAAGCAAATTGATAGGATTTATAGTATGATACCTACGCAAGTGGTATAACGGAATACACACTGTTCTGCACCTTGATTTTCTTTTTTTTTTAAATGTCTTTGAGATCTTTCCATATCCATACATAAAAGCTCTCCATTCTTTTTTACTTCTGCATACAGTTCCATCATACCAGTCTCCTCCTGAAGAACTTTTAGGTTGTTTCAGATTTTTTCCTCTCATATAGACTGCTATAATTAATAACTTTGAATAGGCTTAATTTCATACGTATATGAATATGTCTGTAGGATAAATTTCTGGATGTGGAATTGCTAGGCCAATACCTTTCTAATTTTGCTAGTTTCCTCTTAACAGAGACTAAACCATTTATAGTCCTATCGTAATATATGAGTACCTCTCTCCCCATTAACTCTGTCAGTGCAGTGTAGTTTTCAAGCTTTTTTATCTTTGTCAATATGGAAAGAAAACAAAGGCATTTAAACATAGTTTTCATTTGCTTTTATCTTATTACAGGTGAAAATGGGGCATCTTTAAATATCTTCATAATTTGTCATATTCTTTTGTGGTTTTTTTTGTATTTATTTTTCGAAGTTCTTTATACAGTAGAAAAATTACCCATTTGTCTGATTTGAGTTTAAAATGCTCCTTCCTGCCAATTTGGTTTTTTTAAAATTTTGCTAATGGTTATACAGAAAGTTTTAAAAATTATTTTTATATAGTCAAATACATTCAGTCTTTTCTATTATATCTTTTGAATTTTGTGTCATAGTTAGAAACCTCTTTCTTACTATAAGAACAGTTGCCTTGTGATTTTTTTGGGGGGGTGATATTTTTATGGTTTGATTTTCTGCATTTAGTCTTTGAACCATCTGGAATTTATCTTACTGTAAGGTATGAAGTATGGATATAACTTTACTTTTTTCTAGGTCAAGTGAAGTTTAAATGTCACTTCCTCTGTTTGCCTTTCACTGGAGCTAGCCCAGCCCAGGTTAGGTTTGTCTCTTATAAATTTATGTAACTTCCCACTAGAACATGAAGCACAGTCTTAATTCTTATTCAACGTCTGTCCTGTAGTCTAGAGTGGAACTTCCAGCTGGAAAGGACCTGTCTTATCCACCCAGTGCCTGTAAAATAGTGGACACTTAATAAATATTTGTAGAATGAATTAATAGAGTGAATTGTGAAGAACTGAAGTTATGAGGGGATAGAAATTATGAGTAGAAGCTATAGAAAGATGTGCAGGTGGCATGTGAGCCATCGAAGCTTACATAGAGGCGATCCAAGTCAACAGGGTGGTGGAAGATTAGATAGCTATTTTTATACAGGACAATAAAAACAGCTCTGTGTTTAGAGTTATCTTGGACCCTAGATGGCTTTCCCATACCCTTCTCTGTGAGACCCAGCAGAAATACCTTTTTTTTTTCTCCTTCTTAGGAAGTCTAATTTCTCAGCTTTCCCTGGGTTTAGTGAGACCTGCCTACATGATTGAGATCCCTGCCTAACGGTTGCAGGATGTAGGAACAGGTGTGGAAAATATGGCAGGAGCTAAGAACAGAGAGGTTTTGTCCAAGCTGTGTTTTAGATGCTTTGGGATAACTAGGTAGCTGTATCTAAGTAGGCAGATAGGAATGAAAATCTGAAATTGGACAAAGAGGCATTACCTATGGCAGAGTGTGCCACATTCAATATGAATGTCATGGGCATTCAGAAGGTGGAGGGTTCGGGAAAGTTTCTGTGAATGTGATGGTATTTGCATTGGACCAGAAAAATGGAAAGAATTTTATCAGATGTAGAACTAGATAGGGAGCATGAGCAAAGGCAACAGAAGTGAGAAGGTACAACGCTTGGAAGAGAGGGTAGGGGATTCTGTAGCTTAAGCTCTGGAATAGGGAGAAACATGGGCAGTAAGGGTTTGCCAAGATAGGGAAAGCCTTGAGTGCTTAGCTCAAGACTTTGAACTTTTTGAGTCTAGGAACAGCAAGCAACAATATCCTCCAGAAGGATTAACTCTATAGCATTGCAGTGCTAGAGAGGTAGGCAGTAGTAGCCTAAGCTAGAGGTAACAATGGTGCTGAAAGAAGGTGGTAGCACTAGAGGTGAAGAGGGAGGAACAGGCTTAAGAGAGCAAGGAGAATTAATAAAACAAGCAAACAGACAAAACACAAAAATCAACGCCTGTATATCTATCCTTTAGTTTCTAGAAGAAACTAACAAGAAATTAACAAGAGCCAGCCGGCCAGAAAAACAAATAAATAAAATGCTACTCTAATAGCAGGAAGAAAATAAAGGTGTGGTGGCAGAGATTTTTTGCTCAAGCAGTCTGTAGTTATTGTTGCTGTTATAGTAGGAGAGAAAACAAAAGAGTTAAGTGCATATTTGGTGCTATACATGATGCTATATTCTTTAGAGTTGATCACACATTTTCTTCATGGCAACTCCAAGAGAGCAGATACTATTATTGGTCCCATTTGTGAAATGAGGACAGCCAGGTTCAGAGAAGTTAAGTAACTAGCCTGTTGTCACACAGCTATTAATTAGTGGAACCAGGATTCAAATTCAAATTTTCTGACTCCAGAACCCAGAATCAACCACTGCATTCTATTCCACAGTGAGAAGTTTTGTGCTAGGATAAATTGGTTTGGCCCACTAACTCCTGATAGCATAGGGACCACTCTTTAATGTGCTTCTTTTGGGGTGGAAAACTATTTCTATAACACAAAGGATTCCAAGCATTGATGAAAACCTCTTATAATGGAAGTTGAGAAGCTGTTTGTATTGGCAGTTTCTGCAGCCTTTTTTTTTTTTTTTTTTTTTTTTTTGAGCTGCTAGTCTGAGTCTTCACCCTCTCTTGAGCAGGAATGCGGAATTCCTCTTTTTGAAGTGAGTTTGAGTGGGCTTGGTGAGTGGGACTCCATGGAGGCAGCAGCGCCTTTGTAGGCTAGAGACAGTCATCAGCTCTGGATGGGCTTCAAGAAACATGGACGGCAGAGGTGGGGGAAGACCTCAGGCCATCCATCCTCCTGCCTGCTGAAGACAGTTCCCAGTGGGGAATTCTGGGGAAGCAGCCAAGAGAAAAGATGTATTTCCAGGAGGGGTTTTCTGCTTCTTCCAGGAATCATTCTTGGGACAGTTCTTCATGGCCCCACACAGTGTGATCAGAGAATCCCAGCAGCATAAAAGCTGAAAAGAAATGAAGGCCTTTTTTGGTGATAAATGATGAGTTTCCTTTTGGAATAAAGAAAAAACCAGTACAAACAAAAAAAAACTCTCTGATAGAGAGATGGTCTTCTCTGTAGCACAGTATCTGTATCTCCCTTGATCTCATCTGAGGCATGTGGGAGGGTTGGCAGCACATAACAGAGGCTGAGAATTCAAACCCATGTACTAGTACCCTTGTCCAGGCGGTCATCATAGTATGGAATCATTTCTTCCTCATCATTATGGCTAGGTCAAAGGGTAGGTATCATGCCATCGAAATGTAGTGTCTTCCTCCTGCAGAGCTTGGGTGGGTTTTTTTGTTTTGTTTTTAAAGTTTTAAACTTTAAACTTTGAAGGTTTAACAACTTTGTCTGTGTGCCTGATAAAAAGGATCTATATTAGCTTCTCAGTTCTTAGAGCTGCTGGGGAGAGGGGGATTTCTTTTCTGTTTATTGTTTGCCACTTCGGTTTACCTTCTCATCTCTCATAGATGTTTTATTTTTGTTCAGTCCTCTAAAATGAAGAGGTTTTGGGTAGAATGATTAACATTGCTTTCCTCAATTTCTCTACATTTTAAGTGTTATTTGTAGATTTTTTTTATCAATCAACAAAATTTTGTGAAGTTTAAAAGCACACAAGACCTTTCTAAAGACCCTATATTTTTATAATTTGGATAATTCTTAATTTCTAAGGAATTAGAAAACTTTGCTGCTGCTCATTAAGCACTTTCCATGGGCCAGCCTCTGTGCAGAAAACACTGGTGTGAAATGTTTTTTCTAATCCCCACAACAACCTTGTAATAAGGGCAAAAATCTCTGAAAAGATTGACAAAAAATGTTTAAGTGTGGGAATGGTTATTGCGGAGGTAGAAGGGGAGAAATATAACCTTTCTTTTCACAAACACTTTTGTACTGTTTAATTTTTTATTATGAGCATGTATAATTTTTAATTAAGATATAATTAATCTACAATAACATACCCTTTTATAATATATAATTTAATTGTTGTTGGTGTATTCACAAGGTTGTACAACCATCACCACCAATTACAGAATTAAATTTTAATCACCCCAGAAAGAAACACTGTACCCATTAGCACTCACACTCATTTCTCCAATCATCCCCCCACCCCAGCCCCTAATCTACTTTCCATCTCTATGGATTTGCATATTTGGGACATTTCATATAAATGGGATCATATAATATGTGGTCTTTTGTGATTGGATTCTTGCACTGAGCATGATGTGTTTGGGTTCATTCATGCTGTGGCATATGTCAGTATTTCATTCCTTCTTATTGCTGAATAAGATTCCATTATGTGAGTATACCATATTTTTTAAATATATATTCATTAATTGTTCAAGTTTTGGGCTATTTGTGCTTTTTATTTATTCTCAAGAATGCTAATATGAACATTCATGTGCAAGTTGTTGTTTGAGTATTTGTTTTCATTCTCTTGGGTATGTACCTAGGAGTGGAATTGCTATGTCATATGGTAATCCTGTTTAAGTTCTGGAAGAACTGCCCAGTTGTTTTTCATGGTGGCTGTACTATTCTATATTCCCACTAGTACCATGTAATAGTTCCAGTTTCTCCACATTCTCACCGAAATTTGTTATTGCTGGTCGTTTTGGTCATAGCCATCCTGGAAGGGCGATGTGGTATCTCGTTGTGGTTTTGATTTGCATTTTCCTAAGGACTAATGATGACGAACATCTTTTCAGGCACTTATTGGCCAATTGTGTATCTTCCATGGACAGATGTCTATTCAGAGTCTTTGCCCATTTTTAATTGTGTTATTAGTCTTTTCATTATTGAGTTGTAAAAGTTATTTACGTATTATGGATATTAGACCTTTATTAGATATATGATTTTTTATATTCTCTTGTGTACAAGTAATTTTACACTTGCATTTGCTGTGTTCTATTAAAAACACAACAGTCGGCATTTTTTAGTAAGTTGGAAGGGTGATAGATTTAACAAAATTATGCCTCAGGAAAAGTACATGAATTTGTACTGTTGTAATTAAATATGTTGCTTACGAATAAATTACCAGTTGACAGTTTTACATTGGCATTACTGTTTTGGGGGTGCTATGAGGTAGGATTAGGAACAGTTTGGTAATATTTAGAACTTTTTCAAAGTGTAATCTTGACACCAAAGATATATACTGTATTCTCTGAATACACACATGGTCACTTGTATCAAATAGATGCTTCCCTCATTTGGTGATGTTTTAGCCACCTTAGAAATGGACTTTACCTTGAATATTTTCTTAGCTTTTGTCTACTGATGTGACTGAACTTCAAAATTTGAGCCACTTCCAACCAAATAATTTGCCCATTTAAATGCTCAGGGTATGGCCTCATTTTATAATGCCATAAAATGAAATTTAAAAGCCTCTCCAGAGAGCTGTGATTACCTTTTTTTTCTTTAGTTGTTAGCCAAGCTAATAAATATTCTTAGCAGTTTTGTCATCATATGTCATATAAAACTAGATCTAATGATCAAATCTATGAGAGGATCCCAAGTACCACGGCCTTCTGAACAGCTTGAGAGGAAGAAGTGATCCACCTGATCATTAGACCCTTGGGTCTTCTGTAGCAAGACGTAACACACACCTCTCAGAAGGGTGGATGAAGGGGCCCTTAGCAAGGTTTGGCTTGCTGAAGATCAACTGGCTGGCTGCTCAGAGAAGCAAAGCTGTAACTGCCTGGCCTGTGGTGCTCTATGTTCCTGGTTCTCACAGAGGATGTACTTGGCTATGTTTGGAGATGGTCCCATGAGCCTCTCTTCTGGTACATACATCTATGTGTGTGTATTCCAGTTCCTGACCAGTGCCTTTCTAATCTTCCTGCTTTTCTGGCTCCCCAGCATGCCTTCTTGGGTTCTCTAGCACATGGTCTCTCTTTTCAGAGGTCTCCATTAAAGCCTGGGACCTTTCTCAAATTCTTGACAGTCAGTAATTCATAAAGGGAAAATGAATTAACTCCGTTTTAGCATAGCTGTAGGGCAAGTGAAGTTTGGAAGTGATTGCTGCAGGCTGTTAAGACAGCTACTTAGCTTTCAGGGCTGGCAAGAGAAGGATGAAAAGTAATGAGTTAACCTGCTAAGAATTTGGCCATTTTAATCATTTGAGTCTGGCTATACTTTGTCTCCATTTATACCGAGTGGGGAAACAGTTATCTTGATAAGCAGGGATTTATCTTACCCCACCTCTCAGTGGCTGCCTGGATTCAGAGTAGAATAGACTCCTTTATGTAGCAAGGGGAATGGGCATGCTTTGTATGAGTAAGAAAAAGAAAAAAAGCCATTGGTATTTTTTCAAAGTTCTTATCAGCAAAGAGCATTACCAAGAAATCCAATAGGGTAGTAATGACATTCAATTTTATTTGTACCAGGAATGCACAGATGGCTAGAGTTAGCAGCTATTCATTTTTAGCACATATATCTCATTAATGTTGGGAGGAATTACAACAGACCTATCAAAGGGGGAAAAAATAGAGGAGAGTCTGCAGTATCAAATAAACGTGCATCATTTTTTGTGCAAGGGTCACATACTTTGAATAATTCCTTGCTGTAATTGTAACTTTCCATAGTTAGTTTATTCTTCTTGCTGAATTTGTATGTTGTCATGGTATTTTTAATGGCCTGAAGAAAGGCATTTCAGCAAACTGCCCAGGTCTGAGACTTACAATTAGTCATTGCAGCTTGTGGGATTGTTTGTGAATAGCTCAATCGAGATGTGTTTTTACATAAAAGTTCCCCTTGATTAATTGCCCAGGAAATGCTTCCAGTTCATAGAGATTTGTAAATCTGTATCATAAAATATTCCATTCGCAACAGTTCAGTCAGTGAGAAACTTGTGATTTTTTTTAAGCCATCATGTGTTCAGGTGTTGCCAGGACTTTTCTTTTAATCAATTTCCACCAAACAACAATATAGAAATTAAATCCCAATAGTCCAGAAAGCTAGAGTTATTTCCCTTCTACATTCAGGACATAAAGAAATAGTCTGGTTTTCTGGAAGATCCAAATTAAAATGTATTAAAAAAAGAAAAAGAAAAATCAAATGGGAAAGAAAATCAGTTAATTAAAAATACAGGACTTGGGTTCAATGGTACCAAATTTAGTAAGAATTTGACACGTTATTTTCTTTATTTTAAGATTTTATTTATATATTTGAGAGAGAGAGAGAGAGAGCGCAGGGGGGAGGGGCAGAGGCAGAGGGAGAAGCAGACTCCCCGCTGAGCAGGTCAGTCCCAGGACCCTGGGATCATGACCTGAGTCGAAGGCAGCTGCTTAACTAACTGAGCCACCGAGGCGCCCTGACGCATTATTTTCTAGTAGAATGTTGCTTTTCTTATGGGCTGGACTTGGATATGTTAAATTTATAGGGGTTTTCAGTATCTTCAGTTGGGAAAGGGGAAAATCTTTCTTGCTTCCAATTTCTTCTTTGGATGGTGAAGAATCCTCATTTTATAAGATGCAACCAGAAAGAATTTAGTGTTTATATTAGCAAATGAGCTTACTAGTAATAGGAAGTATTGCCTAAAGTGAAAAATATGAGGTTGAGACACTAATAGAGCAAAACACTGTTTTTGCACATGAATTCCTTTTCTTCTGCTTTATCTTGAATCTTAAATATTTTTCATATTCATCTAATTAATATTGGTGATGTTTTTCTCTTAAAAGTGAAAAAATTTTAATATGAGTTATCACCTAGTAGTGTAGGAGAATTAGTCCATACGATGTGAGTTTAAATTATTTCTCATTTCTAAATTACATGACAGCTACATTTAATAGAGTCATTCATCATCATCCTGTAGGAACTTTATACAACTTCCAGTATTTCCCAGACCTCAGCTGTTCACTGGGTAAATGGTTTCCTTGAATGCTGTGTGAGGAATGTGAGAGCAGGCTTCCTCTTGTGTGTCTGTCTGTCTGTCTTCACAGAGTTTCAGACGATTTTTAGTCTCCTTTGGTGTCTATTTTATACAATGGATAGAGCCTTTGCCTAAAGGAGAGATGCTCTCACAGGCACTGCTTGGGTGTGTGTGTATGAAAGAAATATGAATATATATGTGCATGTATGTTTTTGTGTGTAGTAAGGATGAGTAGTAGGTGTGTGTGAACTAAATATATGTATGTGTATGTATATGTATGTGTGTGTATGAATGTTTGTATGTTTGTGTGTGTATCTCCTGATGTAAGAAACAGACTATTTGCTGAGGTTTCTGTGGTAAAAAGAGAAGATGCTTGGAAGGGCTGACAGGGATTGGTGGTGACATAGTTTTGGGAAACAATCTTATAGCCAAATAATGGTGGAGTTGCTTTTGTTTTTGTTTTTGTTCTTGTCTTGATGGGAGGATTATCCTGGTTAGCTCTGATAAGAAATTAGCAAGTGAGGTAAATCCAAGAATAGCAACGATAAGTTAGGAAAATGGCCTGAGTTGTAGAGTCTACCGGGGTGGAATGGAACCCAGTTCTGCCTCCTTCCAGTTGCAGGAGCCCTCTAAGCAAGTTGCTTGCTTGCTCATCCTCATCTTTCTAGTCTACGATGGGGATAACGACACCTACGTCATACAGTGGTCCTGAGGAATAAACATGTACATTGTCCAGTGCAGAGAGATGCTGATAAAATGCTACTTTCTATAGCATGCCTGCTTGTGAACCTCAGTCCTGGTGGCTGCTCTGTGGTTTTAGATGGGACCACAGTTCCTCAAAGTTGGGCCACACTGACCTTGGGAGGTCCAGAAGCATTGTCATCCAGGTGGAAGTAGAAAGGGCATGAAAAACTCCTGTGGATGCTTAGGATTTTGCTGCATCCCTCCAGGTAAAGATCCTATCATGACTCCGGTGTGGAAGACTGGGTTCTTTGAGGAAATAGTCTGGGTCAGGAAGAAGGAAGCATGAGAGGGGTCAGGAGTCTACAGATAGGCTCTGGAGGAGGCCTGAGAGTTCACTGTATTTTTCAGAATCTTTCTGAAATGGCCAGAGGTCTAAGCTGGCTCTTGGTCTTCTCCCATTGTTTTGATTTGAATCACTGTCATCAAGTAGGAGACCTTTCCACGGGGGCAGTGGAGAGAACAGGAATACATTGATTCACAAGAAGGATAAGAGCTGCCCGATATGTCTTATGATTGGGAGGTGGCTGCGAGTTTTCATGACTTATATAGCAGAGCTAAGTCCTGCTCCACAAACCCAGGAGAACAAGAAATGCCACATCTTTGTCTTTATTGCTTTCAAAGCCACTTAGATCAGACCTCAGATTGGAGGCCACACAACCAGTAGAGGCAGAGGCAGACAGGTGACCCAGATATCACCTCCAGAACCCCTCAATCAGCCTGTCATGCTACCTCCTAAGGTTTGAGCTTTTAACTGTGGAGCTGAGATAGCCCAGGCCCTCAGATAGGTGCCATCTTCATGGCACTTTGTGAGTCCTGGGATGTGGGGTTGAGGTCATGGGAACCTTCTTTCCAACATTTTTCCATTTGTCATTGAATGAAGGTAGGTGTCTGTCCCCCACAGTGAGCCAGCTTGGATTCATGGAGGACAGAAGTCACTACCCTTGTTATTCTTTTCCTTATCATTAAAGTCGTTGTAAGGTGGCATTTGTAGATCCTTTATTCTATGCTAGTACTCTTCCTGTATTATCTCATTTATTTCTCTTTTGAGTACGTATTATTTTAGTGTTCATATCCTGTTGTACAGATAAGGAAACTGATATAAAAAAATTAATTCACCCATCCCAAGTCCTTCAGTGAAGAAATGATTGATCTCGGGTTTGAACCCATGCAATTCGGCTACAAGTCACAGCTCTTTAAGCTCACTTTGTCCTACTGTTACTTTTGACCTGTTTCTAGCCTGAAACCAAGAGCTGATTCAGGGCTGTCCTGATTCAGCTTGGATGGCCCATTGGTGAAAAGCAAAGGAAGGGCATTGTTCTGCTTCCAAGCAAATTCCTTAGGTTGGTCAGGGCTGAAATTTCTCAAGGAGATAATGAAGGTCAGTGGTCTATACCTTCCTGGGAATAATGAAGTTGCTGAACACGTCAGAAAGGGTGACTTTCTCTAGTACTGAATAAAAGGAGACGTTTTAAGCAACTCTAACTGATGAAACATGGGGACTGGTGCAGTGGCAACCAGAGATAACTGCTTGTACCTCCTAGCTTACCTGGCACTTCCCAGTGATGCCCAGGGTTTTAGACATACCAGCTGAGTATGTGTGTGCAAGCCACTGAACTGCTCTGAACAATTATCTCATCAGTCATCTGTGGAAGATGGGGACTTGGCTCTTGTTCTTCCTTGTTCTGCAGTGCTGTCTCTATCATTTCTAGTCATGGCTTTGGTGGTATCCAGGAATCTTTGTTGTTGTTAGTTTTGTGTTTAAGAATTAGGATGCTTTTAGGTGGTGCACACGAACACTTATGTATTTTATTAATTATGCCTTTTTGTATTAGAGCATCCATAACTGCAGACCAAACATAAACATGATTTCATTAATTCTTGCTTAGAAAGAATCTAAGGCTAAAAGGTATGTAAAGTAAAAATATTTAAAGAAAATATTAAGTAGCGCAGGTAGTACATAGTATAGCAAAAGTCATTGAGATGATACACTAGTAACTAAAACTTGAGAAAATCTGATTAACACTTTTTTCCTTGGACTTTATACCTCAGAATAGTAATTCAGTTGGATGATCATTGGAGGGGGAAAGGGATTAGGTCAAATAAATTTAATAAATATATCCTACCATGTCCCTTTTTAGAGAGTCACAGTGCACTTCACAATAGTAAAGGCTCTGAAAAGTTCTGCAGTATAAGAAACCTGTTCACATTTTTTTTCTATGTCCACAAGACTTATTTGATCCTAGCCCTTTTTTGTTTGTTTTTGTTTTTGCAACAATTAATCACATCCCCCAGAGCCAGTGCTGCCAGAACAGTGTTGTAAACCACTGAGTTAGGCAAACATCACCAAGTGGAACTGAAACAGGTGACATCTCAGTAATAGACTTTGGAAGTGGTTAATTTTGTTGAGGCAATTTTGTGGGGAAATGGCTTGTTCTGTCTTCTCATATAATTGGGGGGAGGTGGCTTACACCGTCTTTGCCGATAATTCTGCCACTTTGTTATCCTTCACTGAGTTTCATTTCATCCGGCATCCACCACTGATTCTGTTTTACTCATTGTCATTTGACTGAGAGTTAGAAGAGATTTGAGTTATGAGAAGAAGAGTGGAAAGAACAGGCATTTATTTTTGCAGTGTGTTGTCATGGGGATAAATACTTGAGAAAGTGTAAGGATGCATAAATTTCCATAACCCCTCATTGGCCATAAGTTATGCCTTCCAAATGCCTTAGGTTGTGCTGGTGAAAATGGTTTGGAAGAAGTTTGAGAAATGGAAAAATGAAGTCTGTTAGGTAGATACCGTGGTAAACAGTTTGAAATGGACAGTAAAAAGATTGTGAAGTATCTTTGAAAGATTAGCACAAACAAAATAAAATAAAGGTTTGAGAAGCTTTAAATAATTAAAATTAATTGTTTTTGTTCTGTTCTCTGGTTTTCACTCCCTTGTATAGTCCTCTCCACTTGAATGTGGGCATGACCTGTGACTTGAATCTGGCCAGTAGAATGTGGCTAAGGTGATGGGTACCACTCCCTCAAACAGGGTATGTTGTAAGGCGAAGGTGGTGGAGGGCACTTCCATGATTACTTTACATTACATTACATACTTTACTTTACATAAGACTTGATCTTAGCAGACTGAAGGGAGATTTCCCTGCTGGCCTTGAAGAATCAAATAGCTGTAGTATGAACTGCCAATGGAGAGGGACACATGGCAAGGAGCTATGAGCAGCCTCTGGAACCTGAGAGCAGTCTCCAGCTCCAGCCAACAGCCAGTAAAAAGATAGGAACCTTATTCATTCAGCTGCAAGGAAAGGAATTCTTCCAACAACATGAATGAGCCTAGAAGCACATCCTTCCCCAGTGAAGCCAATGGATGAGAAATGCAGTCTAGCTAACATCTTGATTTCAGCCTGGTAAGGCTGGGATCAGAGGGACCAACCAAACTGTGCCTGGACTTCTGACTCACAGAAGCTATGAGATAATAAATGAGTGTTGTTTTAGGCTGCTAAGTTTGTGTTAAGTTGCTGTGCAGGATTGCAAAACTGGTTCAGTGTTAGTCTGAATTACCTTTGGGATGGTTTGATAAGCATACCTCAGACCAGATCCTAAAGAGAATATAACTTACGTATTGATGTTAGTGCTTTGCCTCCCTCTTAGAGAAAAAAGACTGTGGATCTCAAAAAGGAATATCTAGGTCTGGCTAGAATGCTCCATTTACTTTTGTGACAAAGATCTCATAATAATGTACAGTAATATTAGATTATTTTCATATGGCATAATAGATAAGTCCATGAGCTTTGGCATCATAGAAATGAAAGTTCAAATTCTGGGTCTTCTACTTATTAACTGTATGATGTATGATGCTAACCTCTCTAAGCCTCAGTTTCTTCATCTGTTGAATGGGGATAAAATTACTGTCCATGTAGGATTTTGTTTTGTTTAACTGAGGCTATATATTTACAGTGCTTAGCATAGTGCCTGACACTTAATATGACACCCAAAGACAGAGGATGTTTTTATTATTTAGCACTATTTGAACATTAATTTCTGATAAGAAATAATATAGACTCTGACACATTATTTCTGTACTTTAATTTGGAAAACCAGCATATAAGATTTTTATCTTCTTATGCCTCTGCTTTGTTTTATGTCTGGGCTGCTGCAGACCAATTCCAGATTGGATGCAATAAAAATAGGTCTTGCATACACCAAGTGCCCCTGTGCTCATAGGTTGCTTTGGCTGTATACTGTCTGGGCAAATCGCCCCCAACCTCTGGCCAGACTGTGGAATGTTGGTTTCCTCCAACATTAGCCCCCCGGGGGTCAATTTTCACAGTTTCCATATGTTTTTATATTACCCCAAACTGTAAATACAACTGACACCCTACCAAATTGGCCCTAATGTGCCTATGTCTAACAGTGGAGTCGTAGGCTTTTAGAAGAATACAATACCCTGTGGAATTGTGGCAATTATAGGAATGTTTTGTTTTTAAAGTGTTTAGATTCTATTTATTTTTATTTGAGGAGAAGTAAATGATGTGCCAGGAGAAGATATGAGTGGGAACAGGGCAGGAGTTTTAACCTTATGTCTTAGCCCTGTCTTTGGTTTGCTCCCACGTTTCCAGAAGTTCTGTCCTAAGATCTGTTATTGTTCTTGCCCTTTTGTTTTCCTCTTACTTTCCCTTTTTGTTGAGTGTCTACTTATTTTTATCTTCACTTACTTTACCATCTCCAAATCCTTTGTCTCTGATTAAATCTGTCTGTACAGGAAGAAGAGCCAAATTCATTATGATGCAGTGAAGTTCCAGGATATGAAATACACTAAATATTTCTCCATGTAGATTCACCCATAAAACCAAATAATTTGTTCAAAAAGTGGTCACATTGAGGTTAACGGGTTCAGAGACCGGAAATTAATAGGGAAATTGCATGGCGTCCTTGTTGGTTTTGTGTTCTGCTTCATAGCTGGGTCTTCATTTCAGGAACTGTGGCTGCCACCGTGAAGTTTGAAGCTGTTAAGCTCCCACCTTCCATTCCAAGGCTCCCCTGGTGGAAAGCCAATATTCTTGGGTAATTACCTCATGTGTATCTAGTTCTCTAATAGCCAACCAAGTTGCTGCTCAGGGCATCTTATAAAGTTTGGAGTGGTGTGCCTTAAAGTGGCTGGGCTACAGAACAGAGAATATATCCTGAGAATTTCTGGTGGGGTTCCCTAGACCTTCCTGCGGCAGCCTGGGAGAAGGGAAAGTAAGAGTGGTGTGAAGGAGCTCTGCAGCATTGTCCACAGCTGGGTGGCACAGTACAGAGGTTAAGGGCATGGGGGTGGCCTCTGGAGCCAGACTGACTGAGAATATCTCTCTGTACTCACTCATGCTGTAACCTTGGGCAGTTTCCTCATCTGTAGGAGGAATAATCAAAGGACCTGCCTAAGAGGGTTGTTGTGAGGATTAATAAGCTAATAAGTATAAGATGCTTAGAACACATCATGTGATGTGAGTATTTTCTGCCTATAGTTATCATTATTACATAGCAATTTTAGAACATGTCTAGACCAAAGTTCAGCAAACTCAGGCCAAACACAGCCTTGCCACCTGTTTGTGTAAATAAAGTTTTATTGGAACACAGCCATGCCCATTTTTGTAGCATGCTTAGGCTGCTTTCATGAAACAATGACAAAGTTGAGGCAAAGTTGAATACTTTCTGGATTCTTAATACTTTCCATTTGTTCCTTCATTCTTTCCACATGGTTTACAAAGCCTAAGATATTTCCTAGCTATATCTTTATAGAAAGCGTTTGCTGATCCTTGTTTTTAGACTAAAGCATAAATGAGAAAAGCCATCAGTCTGCTGTGAACCATGTAGACTTTTAAAAACCATCTATTGAATATGAAATAAGTTAGGAAGGAGATACTGGGTCATTTCTTTTGTGTGTAGCCTTGTAGATCTTCAGTTTAATTTCAAAAGTGACCTTTATAGGAATATAGGAATATCTGGGTTGTTATTGTGTTGGCATCAGATAATAATGCCCAGTTGTGTTAATCAACAGTCCAGTCTCATTTCTTTTTACTTTGACTGGGTACCATTTCATTGACAATAAGCTGATATTCATTATGTGAGATTCAATTCTTCTTTATAGAAAGTGTCTTTCTTAAAACAAATGTAAGAGGGGCACCTGGGTGGCTCAGTCGTTAAACGTCTGCCTTTGGCTCAGGGCGTGATCCCAGGGTCCTGGGATTGAGCCCTGCATCAGGCTCCCTGCTATGCTGGGAGCCTGCTTCTTCCTCTCCCACTCCCCCTGCTTGTGTTCCCTCTCTCGCTGGCTGTCTCTCTCTCTGTCAAATAAATAAATAAAATCTTAAAAAAGCAAAAACAAAACAAATGTAAGAGAGCAATCTTAATTCATGTAAATCCCTAGATACACATTCCTAAATAATTTTATGGGTTCATATAAAACACCTAGCCAACACAAGGGGGCCTGTTTCATCCTTTGACCAAGCAGCAGCAGGTTTTAGAATTAAATTCAGTCCAGCAGAAATCTGTTGGTGACAGTGGAATAGGCATTGTGCTAGATTCTTAGGGAAGAGAAAAAGACAGTTGTGATCAGTGTACAGAGGGGTGCTTATAGCAGAACAAAGGAGACACTAAAGGCTCAGAAATGTGTTGCGTTCTGAGCAAGGCAAGCACAGCATAATTTGGGAATTTATGACATGAGGATCCAACTTTCTAGATTGACCAGGGCTTCTAGGAGGATGTCCTAAGAGGGATACATATGAATTATCTGTGATGAAAGGGCTGAGATGGGAATTAGGTGAAGAGATTTCTAGGAGAGGAAAGCAATATGCAGGGGCCCTCCATACGGTGGGTATTGAGGGTGCAAATGGAAGGCCAGTGTGGCTGGGGGGAGTAGGATGAGATAAGACTTTGAGAGGGAAGAGGTAGACCTAATAAGAGTCATGGAAAGAAACATGGTCTTTTCCATAGGTAGTAGAAATCCAGTGAGAAGTTTTAAGCAGCAAAGAAATATGATCCTGTTTGTATACCAGACACTCTGTCCCCTGTCCTGTGCAGAATGAATTAGATGGACCAGTTGGAGCTGGCATCCTCACCCAACTTGGAGGTGATGGTAGCTTGGGCCAGAGAGGATGTGGTTAGAAGTTGTTCCTTCACTCTTGTGAACACCCCAAGATTGGGCCCTATTCTGGCAGTAATGCCTGTCTGGTGGTAGAATAGCCGGTAATCAATTAAAAATGCAAGTAAATGTATCATTACAAGTTGCAGTGTATGCAGTGGAGGAGGTGCATGGAGTGCGGTTATAACAGTTTTGGTGAGGTGGGTATTGTTGAATTTGATGCCCAGAAAGGCCCCTCTGAAGAGGGGACATTTAAGCTGAGACCTGAAGGATCAGTCAGCCCTATAAGAGTGGTGGTTGTGAGAGGAAAGGGAAGTGGGGGTGGGGAGAGTTAAACAAAGAGGACAGCACATGTCTATGTCCTCTAGTGGGAAGGAACTAGCATTATTTGGAACTGAAAGAAGACTGGATTCTGGATTCTGGGGGTAAAGATGAAAATGGTTTGGGAGGAGGGTGCTGAGATCCACAGATGTGTGATTTGGTTCTCTGGGAAATGGGAAACCGTTGGAGGATTTGAGGACATGATCTGACTTGTTCTGAAACATTCACTCTTGCTGCTAGGTGGAGAATGGCTTAAAAGGGGCACAAGAGCAGAAGCAGGAGACTGGTAAGGAGAGAAAAGCATCATGGTCCAGGGCAGGAAATGATGGTGACTTGAGGTGTTGTGCTGGCAGGAGTGATGGAGAGAAGGGGTCTGCCCACTCTGTTTCCCTATCCGCATTTCTGCACAGTCAGCTCTCAGCAGGGCATCAGACTACCATGGGATAGGTGGAGCCATGGTGTGCTGAAGTAGGGGATGCTTGCGAGGCAGGTTGAGATGGCAGGGACCCTGCGTTGGGTTCTCCTGGTGGTGCATCTGCTGCCAACTTTGACCATATGGGCTGAGAAGCCTGAGCATATAGTCCGGTCTACAGTGAGAGGAATGTAGAACATCACAATACATTTATTGCTTGACAATGAAAAAAATAATCATTCCTAGGCTACCATTCACAGACCTACAAGGCCAGTCTGTGCTCTCTGGGTCACTAGACCTACATGAGAGGCCAAGCAATAAGAAGTTTATTTGATGAATAGTAAATGTGAGCCAGACTTGTTAGTTCTGTGACCCTTATAACTGTGTATGGTCTGCTTTCCAGGAAGAGTGTCTTGTTAAATAGGTGCCCCTGGACTGAACAACAAGTCCTGAGGAGGGTGAAAAACAGGCCAGCCTTTTCCTGTTTCCTTTTGAATTTCCTGTGGGTGTGTGCCCGTCCTACCAAATGCATCTGGAGGCGGACAAGGGTTATCAGAGGGCACCTGGCTTTCTCCCCGGGGTTTTCCAAAGGAGGACCCCCACCGTCTATTCTCTTCAGCATAGGCTCTCAGCCATTGGGTTCCACTTATATTTAGGGTGATGCTCTATTGATATCTGGGGGAGGAGGTTCTTCAGGGCCAGAATAATGGAGAACAGTTGAAGGAAGTCAGCTCTTCAGAACTTCTCTAGAGTGAAACATCTACAAGAAAAACCCTTTTGTTGCTGATTGTGACCAGCTTCTGCTGTGTGACCTGCTTCCAGGTTTTCCCAGCTTGGGTGGGGAAGTCAATGGTGGAGGTCAGGGAGAGGGCATATGGGCTGTAGAAGAGGGTTTGCGGTAGGGGGAGTTTAGTCCTAAGTCATGTTGGAGCTAAGTTCTAAGACCTTGGCCCTACTTGTTTCTCTTTGCTGGGAGGAGAGCTGGATTCAAGTAGCCACAGCTGGCCAGATACTTTCTCTTGCAGGAAGGGATATCATGCTCATGACACTTAGCACATTTGTATGTGCTATAAAAGTATCTTTAGAATAGTTATGTAGCTTTCTAAAGTTTATAGCTATGCTGGAATACTGAATGGTATTTCAAGCTTTAAAAAAGTGGAATCATCTCAGTGGTTAAAAGTAAAAGCCTTTATTATCGGAAATTCTGCATGCAGTACTCATCGTCAGCTTCCATTGTGTGCATGTGGCCCATCTACTTGTGCAGTCACTTTAGGATCCCAGCTCACTTACCCATGCTTGTTGTGACCTTCCTGCACACTTCCATTAGGATAGCCTTCCAGGAATGCAACTCATCTTATTAAGGAAAGCATACTGGAAGCTAAATGTATGACACAAGGGTTTGATAATGCATTCCAGAGTCCATTGTTGAGGCATTTTGAATACCTGCTATTCTGGTGTGGGAAGCAAGACACGAAATATGTATTCATAACATTACACAACACATGAACACATTTATATTGGGATCTAAGAGTGAAACAGAGAGGCAATATGCTGGAATCTGTTCTAAGCATTTTACCTGTACTAACCTATCAACTCTTCACAGTAACCCTAAGAGTTAGATACAGTTCTTTCCATTTTATATATGAAGAAGCTGAGTTACAGAGAGGATAAGAAACTTGCCCATGGTCACATAGCTAGAGAGGGATGGACTTCTGATGAGAGCCCAGGGAGCCTGGCTCCAGAGTTTATGCTACTAGCTCCTGTCCTTCAGTGGTTCTTGGAGGGTTCTTATAACCTGGAATGGTCTTCCATTGGGGGTTATACCATTTTACACTCTCAGGTATACCTACATCTGGTTATTTAACCAAGAAATATGAAAGCATATGTCCACAAAAAATTAATACAAGAATGTTCATTGTAACCTTATTCTTTTTTCTAATTTTATTTCATTTGAGTTCAATAGATTAACATCTAGTGTATTATTAGTTTCAGAGGTAGAGTTCAGTAATTCATCAGTTGCATATAACACCCAGTGCTTATTACATCACATGCCCTCCTTAATACCCATCACCCAGTGACCCCATCCCCCCACCCACCTCCCCTCCAGCAACCCTCAGTTTGTTTCCCATAGTTAAGGGTCTCTTATGATTTGTCTCCCTCTGATTTTGTCTTACATTGCAACCTTATTCTTAACAGTAAAAAACTGGAAGCAGTCCAAATATCCATTTAACAAGGGGGTGGCTAATCAAGCTGTAGTATATTCATATAATGGAATACCACCTGATTTCAGCAATAAGAAGGAACTTAGGCACAATATGAGTGAGTCTCAAAAACCTTAGCTGAGTCAAAGAAGTCAGACACAGAAGGCCATGTACTGTGTGATTCTATATATAGGAAGTTCAAGAACAGACAAAACAAATCCATGCAGATAAAAGTTGGGATACCAATTACTTCCTGTCAGGGGGCAGCGTCATGCGGCTGGGTGATGGCAATGCTCTGTATTTTGATTGGTCAAAAATCATTAATTTTTACACTTAATATCTGTGCATTTTCTTGTATGTATTTATACCTCATTTACACACACATACACACACACACACACACACACACACACACACACATACAAATGCATACAGTAACACATGGAAATCCCCCCTTCTTCCCTAATCCATTCCCTTCCTCAGTGGTAATCACTGTTTACAGACTGGTGTGGGGTTTCCATCAGTTTCCATTTCAATGGATGTGTGTATATATACATCCAAATAGGCTTTTATATTTTAACATAAATAAGATCAGACTATATGTATTATTCTGCTACCTGCTTTCATTTTTGATTAACGATATGTCTTGAAGGGTTTTCCATGTCCATACTTTAGTTTTGCCTTAATCTTCTTAGCTAGCTTGGAGTTCCAGAGTATGAAGGCACTTGATTTCTTCAGCCAATCTCCTGCTGGACAGTTTGGCAGTTTTCAAGTTTTCAGTTTGACAGTGCTATAATGAAAATTTTGTACATAAATATTCATGCATATGTGCAAGCATTTTTGTAGGCTACGTTCCTAGAAGTGGGTTTGCTTGGGCAAAAGGTATGGACACTTTGGTGGATACTGCCAAATTGGTTTATAATTTTGCAACCAGTTTTTGTCAGTTATACCCTTTCTGACCGCATATGAGAGTGCTAGATTCTGGCCTTCTTGCCAACAATGGACATTATGAATCTTTTAATGTTTTTGAGATAGGGTAAAAAAATGACATCTTTTTCTGCTGAGATTTAAAAAAAGAGAAGCCTTGATTTTCTCCTTTATATACAATATACACATGCACATATGTACTTCCTGTTCCACACTCCCTCCCAGCTATGTAATTTTAGAGTCCTCAAAGCCTGATACTTTCTCACCAGCAAGTTAGGGAACACTTTCTAATTTTGGTTTTAATTTGATGAACTTTTCTAGTGAATAGCAGGATTCTGTCCTCTCTGACATTCATTCTTAATATAGTAGCCATCGTTGTTAATCTTGATACCTATTGCAATTTTTTAAATTTAATCCAAGTTCCTTAATGATGGCTGGATTTTGAAAAGTGACATGACTTGCTTTATGAAACTGGTCAATTTAAATTGAATGATGAAAACTGACCCTACAGCTGTACTCTCCAGCTAACCTCCATCCACCCCTCCTCCATAATGGCTTTCTTAAAAATTTGCATCTTGAATATATTTTTAATGATGTTTCTCTGGATAAAAAAGTTCACCCCGAGGAAACTTTATTTCTGAACGTGGAGCAGGTCAGTTACTGGCAGAGCCTTGGAATCTGAGTTGCCTAGTGGGTGGGAATTTGGGAAGTGGGTATCAACTATAATTCTCTTCTGAGGCAGTATTGCCAGAGGGCATTGCATTCTGCGCCCCCAGGGGTTCTACCTTGCTGAGTTTAGTACAGTTGAGAATTGTACTGAGTTTAGCCCAGTTTATTTATGCATGTGGGTTTACTTCTGAGGAGGGGGGAGATGCAGGGAGTAATAGGTCACTTACAGATTTTATTCTTGAAGATGCTGAAGTTATTACTAGCAAAAATCACAATGGTCATTCCTTCAAGAAGTATCTAGTGAGCTTCTGTGGGGAAACTTTCTCTTCATCAGGGAATCTCATATTTTTAAATTTCATGACTTCTCTACCTGTCTGTCTCTCTTCCTACCTCATAAATTGCTGTTTCAGCCTGGGTTTCAGGTAGCCCTAGGGCTTCTCTGAGGGGTACCTGAGGGAGTGACTGTCTAGAGGTGAGGTTTTGCTCCCCGTCTCCCCTACCCCTTCCCTTTCTCCTACCTCTGCCAGTGCAATCCTTCTCCTTTTTTGGCTTTCAAGTAAGCTTTTACTAGAAGAAAGTGTTCTGGTGCTAGAAATATATTTGAAAACCATAGCACTCCTGCAAGGGAATGTGTATACCTTATAGCTATCTATTGATATTCATGTGTACAAAGACAAGATGATCGTTTTCATCACCTTGCTCTGCATCCACCTAATTGGCCAAATCCTGAGCAGTGCCATTCAAAACCCAGCTTTTCTTTTTCAATCACTAGTGTCCTACATCAGGCAGCATTTGAAGGTTATGGTTGGAGAATGTGGAAGATAGGTCTCCATCACAATGTCTCAACTTCAGTTTTCCATTATTCTTAGCCACTCATTTGTAATTCAGAGAAGCTTTAAGGGATGCATGGATTTGGAGGTTTATTTTTTAATTTTTGGATTGAAAAAAACACTGCATCATCCCTGAAAGTCAGATCTATGTATGTTCATACTGCCCCAAGAACTTTGTGGGAATTCTTTATGCAAATGATATTTGCAATTATAATCTGTTTTCTTTTTCAGTGGTACTTGGGGAAAAATGTTTAGCAGTTGGTTCTATTTAAGTGTGTGCTTCAAAATTATAAAAAGTATTTCTTTATAAAAATGTCCTCTACTTAAATAATCTCACTAATAACACTGACCTCTCCATCACATCCTATTACTGGGCATGGACCTTATTTCCTGAGCTGGGAAGTGTGCTTGCCCTGGGTTTAGTATGAGTTTTGGAAATACTATATCCTTGTTCAATTAGGAAGCAAGAGGTTGTTCTCAACATCTTTGTAGTAACCAAAAGATAATTTTCTAAAAGAAGATTAGCACGTAGACTTGAGTTGGTATTTTCAGATGTGTAAGTTAGTGTATTGGGTAAAAACAAGGAAATGTCGGATAATAATTATCCCATCCAAACGTTGCCCAAGTAGATGGCTGTTCTGTCTCACCACCATCCTCTTAATAAATGTCACCAGGAATAGTTAAATCACTGTTTCAGCCAGTACTGTAAGTTTTCATAAGGACCAAAGTGTTCAGAATATTTTCATCTGCAGGATTTCTGATAGAAGATCATTCAGCTTAATAAGTTCTCTTGAAGTTCATTTTCTTGGAGTGTGAGGGAGTAGGGGAATATTTAATTTTATGAGGACTAGAAATAAAACTTTCTTCTTGAGCATGGCTTCCACTTGATTAGTAATTGTTTTAATTCAACGTGTTTGTTGTGTATCATTTAGTTCTCATCTCGTGCACATTTCCACAAGAACAGTGATTCTCTCTTGCTTGCTTTTGAAGTCAGGGCTCAGTAACAGAGGCTGACTTACCATTGCCTGGGGATTGGGGGGGTGGGGAGAGTCCGGAAGGATCCCGAAAGATTCTGCTCTGCGACCCTCCTATTTTGGAATCAGTGCTCCCAAGCCCTCTGTACTGCCCCTCTGCCTCTTCACGTGTGAGATTAGATTTATACCAGCTGCCATGGACATGGTTGCCTAAATCTGTGGAATGTTTTGCTAAACGCTGCTGCCGAAATAGTCCATATTAAGCCTAGAACTCCTTCCCCCACTCTTTTAACCCATCCTTTGTCCTTAGACTTTTACTCACTTGACCACTTTACGATTTTGCACTTTGACATCCTGTAGATTCATTAAGAACTTTTATTCCAAGCACCAGGGCTTTACTTAACATGATGATTAGCCAAAGTGTTATTCTGTTTGAGCTAAGTGATGACAATGTATTTGATTGGAGCCTTGTAATTGTTATTTTAAAATCAAAGTAATGGATTATGATCTCAGAATAGGAACATGATCCAAAAGAATAATAATAATTAGAAGAGCAACCACTTAGAAGAAAATAAATGCCCCGTCATAGATCAGGGGCCCTGTGTTCCCTGAGTACTGCCTACCTTTGCAGTCCCAGGTTCCCAGGAAGAGTGGATTCTCTTCCCCCTCGCCCTGGGCAAGCCTCACTGCAGCCTTCCAGTTCCTAGAAGTAGTTGGTCCTTTCTTGCCTTGGTAATTGCTCTTGCTGTTCCCTCCACTTGGGGAGCACCTCCACTGGTGATTTCTTGGCTGGCTCCTTGGAGTCTTTCCCACTGTCTTGTCTCCTTAGGGAGGTTTCCTGGCCACAGTGCCTAAAGTCATCTTCCTACCCCATGCCTGTCCACACATGCAATGCACATCATCATCTGTCACAGCATGCCATTTATTTCCTCTCCATTAGGAAACCTAAGTTTTGTCTCCTTGGTACTGGTCTGTCTCTCTCACTGGACTTCAAGCTCCATGAGTTGGGTGAAGACTATACATGTCTCATTCACCGTGGCAGCCCCAGTGCCATCCTGGCACTTGGCATTAAGTGGGTGCTCAATACATACTTGTGGTGGAATGAATGGAATATTCTGAAGTTTCAGCTTTTCCTGGATCCATATCAATATATTCTATCCTTACTACTTCTGTTGTGATAACATCTGATCTTCCAGTGGTTGAATTTAACCACACTCTGCTGACTTTTCTTAGGCATATGAAGGATCAGAATAAGAAGGTGGCCAACCTCAAGCACAATCAACAGTTGGAAAAGAAGAAAAATGCTCAATTACTGGAAGAAGTCCGCAGGCGAGAAGATAGCATGGCTGACAACTCACAACACTTGCAGGTGAGCTCAGGGTTCTTCTCTTAAAACCTAAATAATTGGAGATTGACTGTCTCTGACATATAGCCGTTACTGTGGAAAAATATGAACAGAAATGGGAGACTTGCTTTAGCTCTGAGTTCAGTATGAACAATATACTCCCAGAGAACCCAATAGGTCTTTACAACTGTGAAGCATCATTTTCAGAATGCTGCCCAAGAAGAGCTGATTATGGTGGAAACTTTAGTACTGCACAGTCTCACTTTAAAGGTAAGGGCTGCGTTTATAGAGTTGGCAAGAAGCTTAAAACATAGAAATGTTCTCCTTTTAGAATTATATTTCAGTGATTTTGGCGTTAGTAGAAGGGAAATGTATGCATATTATCACGGAAGGTATTTGAAAAAGGATGCATTAAGTTGATCTCAGTTTACAAAACTGGTTTTGTTTTGTTTAAAACTCTGAAGCTCTGACGCAGATCATTATTCTGTCTTCTCTGTGGAATATAGTTATCTCTGAATGGACAGCCCTATCTCAGAAACCAACTGGCTGACTGAAAACACCAATTTTTCCTCATTAACCATCCCTATTTTTGGCAAAGGAGTGCTCCCCATGTGCTCAATAAAACATTCAGGCTAAAACAGGGCATTTGCTTTGAAGTTCCTTTATTTATTCCAGTGTGCCTTTAAACAGAACAGTTCAAGTTCAACTTGGCCAGAGTTCATGTTAAATTTTGCTTATTAATTAGTGTCTTTCTCCAGTTATATATTAGGTTTCCTCCTTGGAGATAGAAGAAGTTAGATAGTTTCAATATGTACTCACAGTTCATCTTTTTAATTGACCAAAGGGGAAATAAATAATTATTCTAGATTAGGAAATACAAGGAAATGTCTTGCACAGAGCATGGCACATGAAGGTTACTTAGTCAATATTAGTTTCTTTTTTCTCTGTGTCCTAGAGGTGCCTTAATGGTTTCAATCAAGGCCCTTTGCATGGATGGCTGATTTCGATAGCACAATAGTAGCATCAAGTCTTTTGTTCAGGCTTGGGAACACCTAAGCATGGACTGGTAGCTTATTTGAATCCACAGCTTTCTCAATGTTCTTGTCCCAGGATTTGGGGCTTAGTTTCCCTACCAATCATACAAGATATTAGATTGGAGCCTACAGACTGAGATCACGAGAATTAAAATTTGTAGAACATCTTATTGCCTTGCCAGGCATATATTCTCATTTGTTCTTCACCACAATGTTGGTGATTTTACACTTGGTAGAGCTGGAGTCAGCCTTCAAGAAACTAATGTAGAGGAATAATCACAGTAGTAGTTATCATTTATTGAACTTTTCGTAATACTGGGTACTATGATATGTACTTTGCAGCACCTATTTAATTCTTTTTTTTAAGATTTCATTTATTTATTTGAGAGAAAGAGCAGAGCGAGTGAGAGAAAGAGAGAGCACAAGTGGGTGGCAGGGATGGAGAGGGAGAAGCAGACTTCCCACTGAGCAGGGAGCCCAAGGTGAGGCTTGATCCCAGGACCTCAAGATCATGACCTGAGCTGAAGGCAGACACTTAACTGACTGAGTCACCCAGGCGCCCCAGCATCTATTTAATTCTTATATGAGCTGGGTTAGTTGGGACTCTTAGTTGCAATTGATAGGAACACAGCTCAATCTGAAGTAAGCAAAAAAGGGAATCAGTTAGCTAAAAAGGCCAAGGTGAACTTCAGGCCTGACTACACTCAGATATCCCAACACTGGCATCAGAAATCTGTCTACATTCTACTAATAGGTGCACTCTATTCTTTGTTGCCCTGATTCTTAGGAGCTGTCCACAGTGATGCCAACCATGGCCACCAGCAGCCAGCCTCCAGTGTGAGTGTAGTCATGCTTGGAGAGGAGAAAGGTTCTAGCAAAAGTTCATACCTGAAAGAATGCATATATTCGCCAGGCCAGGGTGTGATCACCTGGAACCTAGGGAATAGAGGTTAGCCACGCCCAAATCCTATGGGCTGAGAGTGGGAACAGGTGACCTCACACAAGAAGGAAAGGAGTCTGTTACTAGAAGGGATGCTGGACAGTAAAAACATAGAGATCCACTACAGCCATCATATGGGGAGATAAGCTGTTATCCGATTTGATATAGGAGAAGAAGGAGGCTCTGAGGGGTTACATAACTTGCCCAAAATTACTTAGCTAGTAAGTGGCAGAGCCAGGACTCAAACTTAGATCTGACCATGTTTAGAAGATGAAAGTTCAGGAAAAGAGTTCTAAAAGAGGATGACAAGAAAACAGTGGAGTGGCAGAGAGTCTTCGGAGCGAACGGAATTAGAGCTGACATGGGAGGGACACAGCAGTAGGGAAGGCACTCCAAGAAAGAGAACTGTCTGCAAAGGCATAGAATCTGTGTAAAGCAAGGTACAGTAGGGCACAAAACATAGCAGACCGATTGATTATGGTGTCAGTTGTCAGTGAGGTAAGTGTTACCATCTTTCTTTAACTCTGGAGCTAGAATGCCCAGAGCTTCATTTCAAGCTTCAGAATTTACTCATTGAATGTCTTTGGGCAGGTGACTTACTCTCCCTCATTTCAGTTTCCTCATCTGTAAAATGGGAATAATAATAATTGCATCAACTCCAGAGTTGCTCTGAGGATTAAAGAGTCAATGCATAATAAAGAATTTAGAATTGTACTTGGCATCAGCTATGCTCACAATAAGTATTAATGATTAATTGTTATTATGATAACAAAGGAAAGGTAAAAGGAACATTTTGTGAAATTGTTGTCTGTGATATGTGTGGACATTTATACAGTTCTACTCTGATATGCATTGAGCATCAGACTTGCTGTCTTTTCTATATATAGTCATTTCTTTTCTAAGGACACATCAGTTATGGAAATTAATGTCTTGTTTTGACTCATGAACTTTTGCATAGCAATATTTTTATAAGGGGCCTCTTGATAACTACCTCATAGACCTATTCATAAAAGATAGCATGGTCTGGAATTGCTTAGTTGCATTCCTGACCACCCCAAATAAAGGATAGTATTTGAAATGCAATAAAAAGTAATCACGATTAATTTTGATGAAAATGTCTCTGGTTAAGGTTAATAGAGAGTGAAACTCCCACTTTCTTGGATTGTTAAGCAGATGTACTCAGATGCAGTAATTACTGCCTTCTGAAGACAGAACTTTCCTTTCTTGGGGCATTTGATTTTTTAATATCACTGTTGTTTTAAGTATTTCCTGCTTATGAGTTAGCTTCTCAAGCCTTATTACTAAGTGTCTGTGAGCTGGGGTCCAGTTTGTTTGGTTGGACAGTTGGTTGATTGGTTAGTAGTTGTGGGATTGGCACCTACTAAATTTGGTTTATTCTATACTAGTTTTTTATTAGGGTTGGACATGCTGACTTAATGATTTTGATCAACCAAATAGGTATCATATCCAGAAAAATCTCAGGTAGAGTATTTTCTGCAACAATAATAGCTGTTGGATGAGGTTCCAAAAGAGAGATTGAAGAGATTCAACTAGTTATGATAATTGGAGACAAAGTTGAATGTATTCAAACCCGAACATAATAGCAACAGGCAAAAACTGGGCTATTTCAGTCCAATCTGGATATACAGTCATGCGAAGAAACATTTCACAAACCCAACCTTCTTTAGCTCTTAGGTTTATAGTTTTATGGCAGGAATTGCAAACTCAGATGCCTCCAGGGTCTAGGCTATTAGCATAAATAGGAAACAGGTTTGCATGTAAGAAAAAATTATGATGTCTTATTTATTTATTTATTTATTTATTTATTTATTTATTTTGAGTCATTACCTTTTATTTCCATATTGTAATGTTCAGTGGTCAATGTGATTTTTCTTATTTTCAAATTCTTTTTTTTTTTAGTGTTTTTTTATTATATTATGTTAGTCACCATACAGTACATCCCTGGTTTTTGATGTAAAGTTCGATGATTCATTAGTTGCATATAACACCCAGTGCACCATGCAATACGTGCCCTCCTTACTACTCATCACCAGCTTATCCCATTCCCCCACCCCCCTCCTCTCTGAAGCCTTCAGTTTGTTTCTCAGAGTCCATAGTCTCTCGTGCTTCATTCCTCCATATATACAATGGAATATTACTCAGCTATCAAAAAGAACGATTTCTCAACATTTGCTGCAACATGGACGGCACTGGAGGAGATAATGCTAAGTGAAATAAGTCAAGCAGAGAAAGACAATATCATATGGTTTCTCTCATCTATGGAGCATAAGAACTAGGAAGATTGGTCGGAGAAGAAAGGGATAAAGAAAGGGGGGGTAATCAGAAAGTCAGAATGATGTCTCATTCTTTCAACCTGTCTTAATTTAAATTTTTGGTAGAGCTGTATCAGTTAGCAGTTGCCATAATAATGTTGTGTAGCAAATCATCCCCAAACTCTGACTTTAAAGCATCAATAGTTATTGTCACAGATTTTTCAGATTGACTAAGTGGCTCAGCTTCTCCAAGGTGGGCTTGAATAGGCATTCCTGTTCCTCACTGCAGGTCTGTGGGGGGGCTGTGGTAGCTCCATTCCACATATATTTATTCTGAGACCAAGGCTGAAGGGGGTCATTGCCACAGGGGGAAACTCTTCTGATCACAGTAGCAGAGGCACAAGAGAGTAAGCAAAAACTCGAAAGGTCTCATAAGGCCTAGCCTTAAACTGACACTGTGATTTTCACCCCACCCCACTGGCCAAAGCAAGCCGCATCACTGAGCAAATAAGCAGGGATTAGGGAAGTACACTCTACCCATGAAGAGACCATTTTAAAGGGGCAGATACAAGGAAGGGTGAGGACTTGAGACCAATCATTCAAACTGTCAAAAGAGACAAGATTTAGAGAAATATTTCTCTACGTAAGAAAAGAACAGTAACATAAACATAATGAAAAATTATAGCTACAGTGGCCTTAGTATATGGATATGATAGAGGGTGGTAGGGGCTGTGAGGAACTCAGGAGCCCACGGCTCACCAAAAGGAATTGAGACCGCTAAGCTTTGACCGAATGCTGCCATAAAGGTGGGCCTAGGTTGAAGGACTCTCTGATTGCCATAAAATATAATTTTTATGTGAAATCTATGGATTTGGTGCATTTTTTTAAATACTCTGGGTCCAGTGAAACACATGTGCAGATGAACTGACCATTGACTTGTAGCCTCTACTGTTCAGCCCTGCACTCTGGTCCCACTGGGTTCATGTGATACAAGTAAAGAGACTAGCACCCTGGCTAGCTTAGCTTGATCCATCCAAGAGAGAGGGCAGTTTAGTGCATTTGTCCTGAGTCCTTTTTTTATCTGAAAATACCTCAAATACCTTGAATTATTATTCCTCAGAGGAAATGCCTACAATCATGTTTTGGAGAATTTGGTAAGGAGAGCAAGAAGGGAAAGATCAAGAACCCTGGAGCTTAACTGCCCAGTTTTCAAATATTGGCCCTTATTATTATCAGCTCAGGACTTTGAGTAAGTTAGGGAACCTCTCTGACTCTCACTTTTTTTCATCTGTAAGTAGGAATTACAATCTCTATCACCCTGGGAGGGTTAAATAAGATGAGCTTTATGAAAGGACCTAGCACAGTACCTGATCTATGTAGGGTTCAGTTACTAAAGCTTTCCTCCAGAGAGACTGATAATGAGCATTTAACCATAGAAGACAGTGACCATTGGGAGTATCATCCAACAAATCCTTAGGAACTATTTTATACTGATGAGTAATACAGATATAGAGCACACACCAGTAAATGAAAGTTTCCAATAAAGCATTAAACAACATATTGGGCAATAAGGAGGAAAAATTAAAACATTTTTCAAGTTTATGTTGAGTTGTGTGCGAAAGGTAAATGTAAAAGATCGTGATTTTTTTGTATAATTCTGTAGAACTATTCCCCAGGACACAGATTATGGAGGATGATATTTATGTCTGGCCTTGGGGCTTTGGGCTTCTGTGTGTCCCATTAGAGACTGCATGGAGATTTTTCAACAAGGTGTCTTTCCGGAGATTCTCACTAAATCGTCATTACCAGAATGGGATGCTTTCCCATCCCCTACCCCCAACCTCTAGCTATTTCTTGCTGAGTAAATATGCCAATTTGAAATCCCATTGGATGTCGTTGTAGATTTTGGCTGCGTTTTTCTCTGTGCAGTTATCGAGTTAATGAACTAACATTCTAAGAAATGCACAAGCCAATATTTTATGCTCTTTTTCTGTTGTATGTCTGCAGAATTCTCTTCAATTTATTGCCTGAAAACTAAAGTCTGTTCTTGTGTGCTTCCGTTTCCAAATTATAGGTTCCCAGGGAACTGTAAAGTTTCTTCTCTGCCAGTGGTTAAACCCAAGTGTGATCAGTTTAAAAAGCAAATGAATGTTCCCATTTATTCTTATCCTTTTAGTAGAGTTCTAAAAAATGAGAAAAGCTAGAAAGACGATTTTATTTTTCAATTTGTGTGAGTCTGTATATCCATATCTTTTTGCCAAGGAGACTTCCTTTACTTTGCTTCTCCAATTAGAGTTGGGGTCAGCTAACCGAGGAAGTGTAACAAACAACATAAACCTCAAAAAAAAAAAAAAAAAAAATGCATTGCTTTCAGCAAAACGTATAGTTCATTGTGAAGTTCCCAAGCGTTGGTAAGTTGTTTCTTTGCAGAGGGATACATATGATTTAAGCAGCAATTTTTAAGCCTCATATCTGTATGTTCATCTCTCCAAGTCACTGAGTTCATTTCTCTTTCAATTCCCTAAGTTTAAAATTGTAACTCTAACTGTGATCTATGTTCATGTGTTATGGTACACTTCTAAGTACTGCCATTAGAAGAAACCTGACCAGCAGAGTTAAGAGATTCATCATTGTCAAAACACGTTTATTTAGTTCCTGGTTTTTCATGGCTGTTCTGTAGGTACAGTGTAGAGTGATTTAGGGAGGCTCCATTTCAGCCATCTTGTTCAACATATGAAAGGGTGGGAAAAGTCATCTGAAAACAGGTTTAAAAGAAAAATCCACATTTGTTCAAATTTGCCTTAGAATTTAATATTATTATTTTTTAACATTGCAAAGTGTTTTGTTTGCCTTGCAATTTTCTATGTTGATGGGTAGAGATTGGGACGTTCCATTAAACTGTGAATAAATTCTATCGTGTTGTTGAAATGTGGACTGAGCCACATCCAACATTTCCAGACTCTTCATGGTTTCAGACAACAAGAAATACTCAAGTATTTGCAAGTCTGTGGAAGACACAGAACATTGGAGGGTAGGACTGAGGTTTAGTACAGAAGTGCTTTCTTTCCTTGGGGATTTATGTTGACATTTGTTTTTCTTTCACACTATAATCCCTCACGAGCCAAAGACGACTTTTGTTGTAGCAGCTCCCTATAGGCACTCTCGGAAAATCTTATTTAACAATCAGTTCTGGTAGCCTTGAGTTGAGTCGTTACTCTTTGTAGTAACTCACGGACTGTCAGGGGTGACAAGGCGTCCTGTGCAGTGTATTTGGGAACTAACCATTTGTTAGAAATGTTCCAAGAAGTTAAGTGAAATCGTGTAAATAAAACTGTTGTATGTGGGGTTTTTCTTCTTTCCTCCCAATAAAGTATTACTTGTTTTTCCAAATGTGCAGTAACTCGCATGTTTCTTCTGAGAAACGTCTTCTGCTTTTTCTTGAGGATTTGTGACCTAATCCTCCACTTCACACAGCCCCTCTATACAAACACAATATATTTCTATGGAAAAGAGAGGTTTACCCTTAATCAAGTGTTGCCTAATCTACCTACTAAATTACCCCCGGGAGACAGAGTGGGGTTCATTATTCTTTTCTGAAGGGTTTTCAGGTTTCACTCCATTAGTGGCTCTTAGTCCTCAGCAAAGCGAATGTTTGTTTGTCAAAGGCTGAAGATCCTACAGAATGAAATGCAACATATTTGTCAAATGAAATCATTGTTATTATGGAAGCAGAGTCCTGAATGCACTGAAATGACAAAGCTTAAGGGCAGGGGGGATGGAGAAAAGAATCTTGCTGGAATAATAGGGTAATCTTCTTATTCATTTCAAAGGAGGTTCCTAAGGAGAATCAGACTATTTTTTAGATATTATTCCATTTTCTCTTTTTGGTCCCTGAAATATAAATCGATAAGGGAAAGGCAGTGTGCATCCTCCTGTGCTCTCCAGTGAGATTTAGAAGCGTTCATAGGTGTGGCTAAGCTCTAGGAAAAGAGCGGGGGCTTGCTTTGTAGAACCTGCCTTTCCTCTGTTTACCATTTTTTAAAAAGATTTTATTTCTTTATTTGAGAGAGAGCACAAGCATGGGGAGCAGCAGGCAGAGGGAGAGAGAGAAGCAGGCTCCCCACTGAGCCAAGAGCCCAAGGTGGGGTTCAATCCCGGGACCCTGGGATCATGACCTGAGCTAAAGGCTTAACCAACTGAGCCACCCAGGTACCCTCTCTGTTTACCTTTAACTCTGACCTCTGGGCTTACTTTGAGGTAAGAATTGTGTAATAAATTGGAGACATCATTTTAATATGTTTTTTAAAAATCACTGCAGATGATCAGGTTAGTCAACAACAACAACCACGCATTTCAGCAAGAGTCCTGGGTGCTTCTCAAAGTGCTTCCATGGGATGATCTTCAGTCTGGATCCTCCCATTGACCTTGAAGATTGGGTGAGGCAAGTTTTGTGTTTTTATTTTATAGATGGGGAAACTGAGCCTGAAACAGTTGTTCACTGACTCATCTGCAATCATAGGTCTCATTAAAGGTGAAGCTTTGAGGAGGTACTAGAGCATAAGAGTTTTTCCTGTGAAGGACAGACTCAGCTTCTGGAAACTGAAATAATTGCTTCCCCAGGCAAAAATTTCTGAACCAGAAGTTGTGCTTTAAAAGCCACTGAGAAAAGAGGCGTTTAGGGTGAGTGCTTGGGAGCATCTATATGTCTTTCCATTCTGCTTGAATCTATAGAAGTGCGGTATAATTTTCAAAGTAGGTACAATGAAGGTATTACTGAAGAACCTACACTTTGAAAGCAAGGGGGATTGAAAGAAAAAAATAATTCTGATAGCATACCTTATTTATTTTTTTCAAAGCTAGAATTCACATGATAACTTATACACATCGGCCCTGGAAATCCCTAAAGGGCAGTCATGTTCAACAGGCATCAAAAGAGCCAGTACAGTTAAACCAGCTCTTCCTGGCCAGGGTAATTATGGTACGTTTACCCTGAGATATGGCCACCAGAGGTTAGTCAGAGGGGCACCTGCAAATCACAGTGCATGTCACCTCAACATCAATAACCTCTTTCTAATAGATGTTGGTATTTCAGCATGTCTCTATGCAAGGCAGAGACCTGGGCATGGTTAATTTTTTTAAAATGTTAACTTTGACTTATGGCTTGTCCAAAGCATTGCTAAGCTGTATATTCAAACACTCCAGATTAAGGAAATGACAATCAATGACATGGGCAATGATTTAGATGGAAATCTTGCAAAAGGAAAATACAACTATAAAATCTGTTCCTAGTCATTTAATAGTCTCTCCTGTAATACACATTTGGGAAGTTGGTAATTTGAATTTATGACACTTTTAATTTCTTCTCTGGTATTACACTTTCTCTCTACATCTTACTTAGCTATGCTGCCTGGAAAAACCCTGCAAGGTTAACCAATCGTAAGTTTTTCTTACTAGGAAGGACCTTAGCTTTTATTTAATACAAGCCCCTTGCTTTGCTGATGAGGGAAGTAGGGCCCAGTAAAGGCACATAAACTGCCCAAGATTCAGAGGGAGTTATTGGCAGAAGGGAGACCAGATCCCAGGCCTTTTGCATCCTCGTCCGATGCCCTTTGTATAGCCCACTGGTTCCATAGGATATGTCTACCTTTGGTAGGATTTGAACCATTAACCCATAAGCCCCAAGGTTGGGCCTATGCTCTTTCAGCAGTGGATATTCGATTGGCCATTTAAGATGACATAAATGATTCCTTACAATAAACTAAGCTTTATGGAAAGTTTATGAACAGGGTATTCTATCATCTTCTGTGATTCTTTTATGTCTTTAAAATTAGAATAACTAAAAAAGTAGCAATCGTGGTGAAGAAAATTGTGAGAACAGACTACGTAGCTTAGGACTTTTTAGATGCTAAATAAAGATCAGTTTAAGTTATTTGTATCTTTGCCACCTTCCTCATCCAACAAAGGGATGTCACCTGTAAAACAACTCAGAAAGTCTCTTATCATGGAAAAGAAGTATAGATTGCTTAGATATGTCAACTATTAGAATATTAGCTGATTCTTTTTATTGAGCAATGAACTATTCCAAGGATAATGTCTTTGGTTGAATTCCCTGAGAAACTGAGAGTGAGATTAACATGCAGGAGATCTACTGGGAGGGAGAGGGGGCATTCTCAGGAAGGAAGAGAAGCAGGACTAGGCACTGGAGAAGCTGAACTGGAACATAGTTGCAAGGGAGGCTCAGCATTTCCCATCAGCACTCCATGGAGTTGGGGTGGCCATTTGGAGGGAATTGACCCCAACTGAGAAGAGAGGGCTGAGCCTTTGTTACTCTCATCAACAAGTGAGTGGATATGGGCAACCCCTAGGGAGGGCATAACCCTGGAAGGCACATCCATGCAGCAGCTGGGGAAGGAATGCCTTAGTCCTGAAGAGGAATCTGGGCAGCGTACCATATCATCTCCAGTGACTATCTGATATGCATGTGGTGCTCTCTTCTTTGATGACCATGGCAGACACATGCCGCTGATGTCAGGACTCTTGCCTACCCAGCTTCACACTTCTTTTCAATACAAGCAGCTGTTGGGGTGCCTGAGTGGCTCAATTGGTTAAGTGTCTGCCTTAGGCTCAGGTCATATTACCAGGATCCTGGGATGCAGCCCCACCCCAGGCTCTCTGCTCAGCAGGGAGCCTGCTTCTCCCTCTCGCTCTGCCTATTTGTGTGCTCACTCTCTTTCTCTCTGTGTCAAATAAATAAACAAAATCTTAAGAAAAATACAAGCAGCTGTTAATAACAAATTCTAGTTGGCCAAGTTGCTCTCTATACATATTGACTTGTTTAATCTTCCTGAGAAATGAATGAGGTAGCTACCATCTTTGGAACCATTGTACAGTTGAGAAGATTGAGACTTGGTGATTTGAAACAAGAGAAAGAGCTGGTATTCTTTCTCAGGTCTCAGTCTTGAGTGGGACATCCCTCTCTCCTGTGCAAACTGTTTCTTTATATGCTCACTAATCCCAGTAACTATGGCAATAATGAAAACAATGGTCAGGCTACTCCAAAAATAGAAAAAATTAGGTAGCATAAACTTGGGTAAAGAGGCTTCATATGAATTTATGGGATAGTGTTTAAGTTTCTTTTAAATAATGAGATAGACTGAAATGCTTCTTCATGGCATGCAGAGGTCTTCCCTGAGTTCTGAAGTAGTTCCACTGATGTTTTTTGAGGACTTGGTCTTTGTACCAGGTACTGTGCTACGTGCTGGAATTTAACAGTTGGTAAGACAAGATTCTTTACCCTTGAATATCTCAAGACCTTTTCTTCTGAGTAAAGATGTCCTTCCCTGGCATCTGACTTGCCGCAGCTTCTGCAGGTGAACCAGATTACATGTTCCTTGGCGGCTGCTTGCTCTCGAATAGAAGACCATTGGAAAGAGGTAACCATGAGAGTGTGTCTACAGCTGGAGCCTTGGCTCTGGCAAGCCAGAGCAGAAGCTTCCAGAAGCCTATCTGAATCACAGTTCTGCCATGGGCTACAAGGATTTGAGTGAGTGAGGGATGAGAGTACCAGGGGAGTTGGGGATCTGGGTTCTAGTCTAGGCTCAATCACTAATTAGCCATGTGACCTTGGGCAAGTGATTTTTTTTTTTCCTCTTCGAGCCTGTTTTCTTATCTACAAAACAAGAGGCTTGTACTGGGGTAAGGCCACTGTCAACTCTGAAATCCTGGCATCCTGAGGCTCACTGATATGTGCCTGCATGTGATGATTAAAGGTGCCATCCAAGAGGGCAACTCGTGGACAACTGGGGATGCTGCTGCCCCAGTGGAGCACCCACATCAGTGGCAAGGGCATCCTCCAGCTGGGAATCCACTGGTCTCCTTCAGTACCAGCCCTGTAATATGTTATTTGGCTTTAAGTATCATTTATTCTAAACTCTTTCTGTTCTCTATCTGAAGTGCCACGCCTGCCATTTTGAGAAGACTTTTGTAGTGTGCACTAAAACATTACGTTTTCTTTCTTCAGAATAGTCAGTTATAATAACACGTTCACCAGTTGCTACTTTTTAAGTAAAAGATAAAGATTAGAACAGTGACAGCCTGGACACAAGATACACAATGCAGAAACTCCTCAGAATTTAGCCACCTGGGTTACAGACTTCTTTCTCAAGGGCAGGAGCTATGTGGCTTTTAAACGTAATTGTTGGTGAAGTAGACTATTATTTTAATAAGCCACTATGTCATAGAGGCTATTTCCCCCATCAACTATGTGGGTCATAATGAACTGTGGGAAAATGAAAAGAGACTAATTTGACAAAAACCGGTTGATACTATCTAGGTTCACATTTCCGAAAAAGTTTATCAAAGTGAAGTTCTATGAGATACCACTAGAAGAAAGGGTTCCATTTGTCAAATGCTTTTGGAAAATAATACATACTCTATTCTTCACTTGGAAAGCCACCATGCATATTAGCATAGTAAAGACTCTGAGAAGTTCTATAGTCAAATTTAATGTTCTTTAATCCAAAATGTTTCCAAATAGTTTAACAAAAACAGTTTTTTCCCCTGGAACATCTATTAACATTGCCAAGAGTTAGTATTTTATGAACTTGGGTAAATGCTGATCTAGACAATTCACAGTGCTGGTAACTGAGATATGCAATCAGCTCTTTGATTACAGTTGGAGGTTGAAAAAACTCTGTAGTGACACTTTATTAAGCATAAAATTATCTTTGCTGAATAAGAATTCACCTGGGCATCTTGCAATGGCTTTGTGGCTGCCACTTGATGAAAAAGCAGTTTTATTAGAATGATTGGCCAAGAAAATTCTACTTCTGATATACCTTTTAAAAATTGCAGCTTATTAAAAAAGTTGATGTGAAGCAAACTTGAAAACTATGACAGGCATAGTGATATTTCCTTCTGTCACTTCTTGACTTTGGGATCTACATTGACTTCTGATTATAAACTCACATTATGTTATGCCCCAAATCCAAATTAGATGAAGAATGTTTTGGAGGAAGATGTGGAAATTATTCCAGCCTTAAATATAAAATTGCATTTTTTTTAGGTATCCGTTGTCAATTCTCATTTGCACACAGTTTTGCCCTCTTCCTACTAAAGCCGTTCATTGGCAGTGTGGACGATAGTGCCTTAGGTTCCTGCTATGCTGTCAAAATCAATTATACGGGTTGCAAATGAAGCACAGAGTGTCCCTGTGTCATTACCAACAAGCTTGTTTTTATTTTGGTTGTACTTTTTTGGCTGTGAAAGGATCCTTATGAGAAATTAGAAAACCGCAAATTTGAACATGTTAACAGTTAAACAATATAACCTTGAAATGTATGTATGTCTCCTGGATGCCTGAGTCTGATCATAAATGGGCCTATAATTTCTGAATGAACTGCACCTCTCTTAACCTGGCTTAATGATAGCTTTACCTTTTAGTCATCTTTCAAGGTTATTTTGCCTCTTACTCTAAATGGGGGATTAAGGCCGTACTAGACTGTGGCTTGGTCACCTGGATAAAGTTTCACTTCACAGGAATTGCCACATGTACACTAGAGTCCAATGTTTAAGACAGAGTGGTAGTTAGAAGTGCATCTTTAGGGGCTAGGAAGTCTGGGAGGTATATTGTAGGCAATAGGAGGACCCTCCTTTCAGTTGTAACAGGTTTTGTAATGTTTTTAATTTTTCAGGCTTGTTTTATCCCCACATAAAAAAAAGGTCATACATATCTCTATATTTTAAATGCTTATGAAACACAAGTTTCATTTATATATTTCTTCATTCCACAGCCATTTGTGTCAGGTTTTGTACTAAACCCCTGGGTTTCTAGGACTAGGTTCTTGCTTCTCCCTCACCCTGTCTCATGGACAGACAAAACCATAAAGATACCACAATGTAAGACATACTAGGAGACGAGGGAATATAGCCCAAAGAGATTTTTTTTTATAGGTTGGACTAGGTAGCAGTACAAGTTCAGAAGATGAACATTCTTTTTTTTTAAATAATATTTATTTTGTTATATTAGTCACCATACAGTACATCCTCAGTTCTTGATGCAATGTTCCATGATTCATTACTTGAATATAACATCCAGTGTACCATGCAGTATGTGCCCTCCTTAATACCCATCACCGGCCTATCCCAATCCCCTACCCCCCTCCCCTCTGAAGCCCTCAGTTTGTTTCCCAGAGTCCACAGTCTCTCATGGTTCATTCCCCCTTCTGTTTACCTCCCCCCCGCCGAAGATGAACATTCTAAGCAAAGGCAGCCTGAGTTTTTCCACCTAAGCCATCTCCTGCAGCTTTGTTGGCATTCCCTGCAAATGTTTTCAGGCTGAGGGCTGGGCCCTTTCTCTGGTTCTGATGAGCACTTTCTTCCATCATTTATGAGTTAGAAAATGTCACTGTACATACTCAAATATAAGTACCCTGATTATATAGCCATCTATTATTTCTCAAAGAAAAATTTCACAAAAATTTTTCAAGTTTGAATATATAAACTTACAGGGGGGTATAGATAAAATAGTCAAGATGTCTAATTATGATGTTTATTTTGTTTAATTAGTTATATCTAAAATCACTTATTATTTTTTGCCACTGTTGTATTTATTGGCACAATTTCACCTGAACTGTCCACAAGCATTCTTTATGTGAGAGGCAGTGACCCTCTGCAGGGCTTTTCCATCATCTGGTACAATTATAGTTCTGTAAGATAAAGAGATAAAAAATACTTACATGTCCCCCCAAATTATAAAGCAAACCCCACTAATGTTATGTGAATGGACATTTGTGACTGTGTAAGACTCTACTGAGTGGTTCATACATGGATTCCCAAAGTACTAGGGTCAAACTGCTCAGAGGTGAAGGCAAGTAGAACAGGGTTGGCCCTCGGTAGGGATTTAATAAATATTTTTGGCTACCTGAATAAATGAATTATGATATGTAAGCAGAATAGAAAATAAGTTCCCATGGCATTTCTGTGGATTGGGAGCTGCTGCCTGGTACAGAGAGAAAAGGACTGGGGAGCTGTGTCCTGGAGGAAAGAGGATTGTGCAACTGGTCAGCAGTGCATGCTGGGGGCTCGGAGAGAGCAGGGAGAGTGTGTTCCAAATAGGACTCTGTGGTGACCTCCTTGGAAGTGAGGGCCTAGGTCTTAATGCTGCTATTTTCAGTTCCAATAGGTAATAAGATAATGATTTATTAATTATTAATAACTGTGGGATAAATAAATGGCTGAATAATCAGACAATAGAGAGTATATCATCTAGATCTTATTATGAGGCTTCTTTGAACAGGCTTTTCCTGCAGGAGGCATTCTTGTTGGCACCTGAAGATGTGCATCTTTAGAGCTCTACCCTGGTTATTTTTCTTCCTCACTTCAGCTGCAGGGGGGAGCCATCCTCATTGGAAGCTGCTTGGAGTGGCTGTCTGAGAGCAGGGTGGGCAGCATAGTGAGGGGGCCAGAGGAAACCTCATTCCACACTGCCCTCAGAGTGACTGCCTTGTGTGGCAGGCACCCTATATGCACACATTTAGGAAACAGTCTGCAGACTGGAAACATCTGGGGAAAGGTGGCAAAATGAGCAGGAGACCCTTAGAGCAGGTTTTTCTTCCTATTTTAGTTCTGCAGTGAAGCCATACCATTGTGAGTGTTCAGGTCTTTGATCCAATAACTGTTGTAAGAATGGAGAATTTTCTCATTAGGAATAAGTTTATTGTTTAACTGACAGATGGGTGGAGTCTCAGAGTCATTCATAACTGTGCGGTGGGCACCTGCTGTGTGCCAGGCACCACGGAGGGAGCACTGTCAGTGTGAGTATGATGGCTGCATCATTGCCACCATCTTAAATAGGCTAGTTTTGACACTGTCATTTCCAAATGCATACTTCCCTTCTCAGCCGTCACCCAGTGGAACTCATGTACATTTCCCTGCACGGCAGCCATTACTCAAAAGCTTTCTGGAGCTCCCCTGGCCATTTAAAAGGCCACACCAGAGACCTTACTCTTTTGTAATCACAACACAAGTTTTTTTCCTAAAACCAGAGTTTCCTATTCTGATCAGCAGCCTTATTCCCCAGACTTGGTTCTGAAAGACATGTGACTATTAAGTTATGCTGCTGGGAAGATGCTTTGTCACAAAACTGTGCCAGACTTTGGAAATGATTCCAAAGGCTAGTTTCCCAAGTTGTCTTGGAGAAAAGCCTGGCTCTTCGGAATAACTAACAGCCTCCAAGGTGACTCCTTAGAATAAGGATGATGTACAATTTGCATGGAAATGGGAAAGTTCTGGCATATTTTGTCAACTGACCTTTTTTTTCTCAGACCACATTTTTAAATTTTGAAATGAAGCAAGCTAGTTTTTAGGCATCATATGAATAATACACTGATTGAGTTTCCAACTTCTCGAATGACTGCTTCTATACAATGAAAGATGCTAAATCATTTACAACTACACAAAAACTTTATGTTGCCATAATTACGGATTATGCCATAATTGTGGATGACATTGATTCCTTAGAGGCCTACATTGTCTAGAAAATTCCCTGAGTTCTTCCTGATTTTCTTTCTTATTCTGGATTTGGTTTTTGTTCCATTCCCACTTCCCATTTCGTAGGGGAGGCTGCGTATCAATGGCCATCACTTTTTACTATGTAATCTATAGTTACACAGGGCTGTAATCTGTTCCCCCCTCCTTCCACTCTATGGCTGGGTGATATTGAGATTTCTTAATCTTGCTGTGCCTCAATTTTCTCCTCTTTAAAAAAGGGATAAGAAGACTGACTACCTCACACACTTGCATGAACCAGTGACATCTCAATGTAAAGTCATTACCTCAGTTCTTTGTGCATGGAATGTGCTCAGAAAGTGACAGACACAATTACTTTTGCCATCATCATCAATGCTGTAGTTAGTATTGACTAAATAGTCATTTTCTGATATGATTGTTGAGGCCATTGTTAATTTTAGGTTTTCTGTTAAACTCTCAATTCTTTGGATTATACTTTATTAAAGATTTGCATGCCTGTTCTGGTAGTTTAGCACTGATTGGGAGAAAAATCTAAGATTTATGTCTTCATACACTTTTTCCAAGCATCGTAAATTTTTAAAACTTTTCTTAATGTTTGGCAGTAAGCCATATCCTCATTGTTTGAGCACACATGCACATATGGTATATATGCATGTCTATAGATACATATGCACACACGTGTATATCCATTCCCAGGTTGTTTTATTTTCTACTTGAAACATCATAGCCTTCTTAATTCTGCGTGCTGGCATTAGATGACTATATTTTCCACCTCTAAATTAAACACCCAAAGAATTTGACACGTAGGCACCAAAGTGGTAGCCTTTAAAAAGCCACTAACTTCACACAGACAGATACTTGAGACAGAAAGCCTTTTCTTCTTTGTGCTCCCTTGGTGTCTGGCTTCACCTGGTTGGGTGAAATGAACTATGGGTAGGTTGAGCTAAATATGGCCTTGCATACCTACGCGCAGGAGGTGGGCAAGGGGTTCCCGTAAATCGAGAGGTTGGACGCTGTCTCCAGACTGGAGGCCATGGGAGTGAGGAGACTAAGGAGGAAATGGCATGGCTCCTGTGGCCAAGTGGTTTACCTGCAGCTGGTTTGGGCCACAGAGCACCCTCCAAAAGTACTTTGAAGGCTACTTGGTTAATTTGATTGATGCTATGGGGTGTGGAATGGAGGCAGGACCCCTGAATAGTATTTATAATGCCTTGCACATACAGGCTGCAGAGGCAGCCACAAAACCAAGCTAAACATAAATTTTAGCTATGAAATAAACTCTAGAAACTCTCTGTATGCTTCCTCACTGGACTAAGTGCATGCAGCTAGTATTATTCTTTCTTCTCTGGTGTGAAGCATTTTGTTTGCCATCTTTACTATTGCTTAAAGATTGTAATTAAAACATGACCTGACCAAAGCCCATATATAGCTATTTTGCTGAGAAATTAAGATTCTTTTCTTTGGCCTTATCTTTGCATGGAGGGCAGGTTTTTTCCCTTCCCAGCCGAAGGTTGCCACTCGTGATTTGGCACCATTATTTTCTTTATTCTTTGTAGTAATTAACAAGAAAAATTTTTTTCTGGCAGGCCCATGTATCAATTACTTGCTTTTTCATGGTTCCTTTTCAAAATGTATGTGTATCTCAAGATAGATTGCCTTATTCCAGCTGGGTATTTATTGAAAAGAATTCCAGGATGGCTCAGCCATCAGGATGATCTATCACTTTTGGAAGATTTTACCATAGCTGCGATCAGGAAATGAGGAACTGGACAATTGCTTTTATGAATGTGGAATGTGTTGGAAATATTTTTAAAGGGGTACCAAAAAGTGAAAGAAGACTAATGGTGGAATGAGGAGTGTGTAACATTTAAGCTAAGACCTGAAGGAGGAGCAGGAGCCAGTCAGGCAAAAATGGTGGGGGAAAGAGCATTGTTGGTAGAGGGAATAGCACATGCAGAGGTCCAGAGGTGAGCATCAGTTGGCTTTTCAGAGTAAAAGCACTACACATCATGTAGAATTATTAAAGAAAATCGTATCTATCTCCTAAGGTTATTGTAAGGATTAAATCTGATGAAGTTCATTAAGTACTTAGTCCTGGGTACACAGTAACAATAGATGTCATAATAATAACATCATTATTGCCCCCATCTGCTTTAAAAAGTTCTTCTCTGTACATAGTAATTCTTAAAAATACTCTAACAGACATAAAAGAAAAGGAGCGTTATAGTTCTAGGAACAACTCAGGCCTTTTTTAACCCTCATCATCCAAGGTTTTCTCAGGCCTAGTTTTCCTTAGACATACTTTCTGTCTTGAAACAGATCTGCTTTGATTCATGAACGGGACAAGCAGATGGGAGTTGGATAGGAAACATTTATTGCAGGGATGAGAACTCACAGGAACATGGGAAGAGACTCGTACATTTCTCTATTTACAGAAAACCAGTTGATCCTTAGTTTGTAGAGTTGAAGAGGATGAGAGCTTAAAAAAGAAAGCAACAATTTTTATTAAGTGTAATGCAAATACAGAAAACAGCTAAAAACACATGCATGTACAACTAATGAATTTATAACACCTTTGAATCCACCACTCATGAAAGAACCTAGAACTTTCTAGTTACCCCAGAAGCCCTCATCCTGTTCAAACCAACTCATTTCTTCCCCCCAAAAGATCTGCTCTCTTAATTTCTATGGTAATCATTGCCTTACTTTCCTTTATGTTTTTTCTTACCCAATTGTGGTATCCCTATGTATTATTTATTAGATTTGTCCACTTTTGCGTTTGTCTATTTGAAAGCAAGATTTAAAGTTCCACGTTGGAGGAACTGGAGTGAAATAAAAGTGGCCATGTAAAGAAGACTCAAAGTCAGCAGAAAAACCTAGGCGAAACTTCAACTCAACCAGGGTTAGTGGCAAGAGGAAAATTCTAGGAGAAGCTGGGGAGGGAGTGGAGGTACCTGGGTGGGGCTGGCTTAGAGCCCCTTCCCAGGAGTGTGCCTTCTGCCAGGTGAGGAGTTCTTGCCTTGGAGACTGTGCACAGCAGGGTGGCAGCTCTGAGCAGGGAGTTTTAGGATGAGTTGTTTGTTTATACTAATCTGGAGCTGCCCCTTTGAAAGAGCCATTTGCCCAGTCATTTGCCCAGAGCCTGAGGCTCAGGGGAGAGAGATCAACAATCAATGGATAGGAATAATGCAAGAAAGATGAGAGTGGGAGCCTCCCTCTGCTGGCCAAGGAAGAGGGACCCTGGACTAGAAGATGGGAAGAGAACCAGAGGTTGATTCTCAACCACTGGAATAACGGGATGGTGGAACTCCCTGAGGTAGGTCATTCCCTAAGGATCTTTAAGAAAGGAGAGGAATTGGGGGAGACAAGGTCTAGTTCTGAGAAGCTACTTTGAGATTGTACTTACCTTTCTAACTTCCCTATTATGTGGCATTTTTGAAAGCCAGGCTCAGCCTCTTTATAGGTATTAATGTAAACTCTGAGACAAACATAAATGGGGTAGTTCCTTTTAGAAGAACCAGAAAGATCTGGGGAGTAGTTTAGGAACATGGCCCTTGAGGGCCTGGTAAGAGAGGAACCAGCTGGGAAAAGCTTATGATGAGGCAAGTCCCCAAATGATCTAACAGCAAAGAGGATGGACAGGGATCAAACTTGGAACTGAGTTACCCTCCGTTCCCTGGGGTTGTATCAGGGGGATCTGGATTGTAACTCTGGCACTGCTATTAACTACATAAACATTGTTTTAATTGTATTATTTAATTTTTTAAAAGATTCATTTATTTATTTTAGAGAGAGAGAAAGAGAATGAGAGCACTAGCGGGAGGGGCAGAGGGAGAGAGAATCTCAAGCAGACTTCTCGCTGAGTGTGGGCTGGATCTTACAACTCTGAGATCAGGATCTGAGTCACAACCAAGGGTAGGTTGCTTAACGGACTGCGCCACCCAGGTGCCCCTATAAACATTTTTAAAAAGAGAATGGGGGAGTTCCTGGAGTCAGTTACTTGAAAATATTTATTGAGCTTCTCCTGAGTGCCAGGCACTGCACTAAAAATTAGAAACAGTAAGGTTATAAGACTCCCATCCTTTTAGAGCTGTCTTCTAGCTGTGAAGACCAACATTGAGGAGGAAATTAACCATAAGCTGATTGACTGCTATGGAAGAGAGGCATGTGGGAGGACTTACCATGGGCTGCACAGCCCATGGTGATCTCATCCACCTCTTCATGTTTCAGATGTAGAGATGGAAGGTACGGGAGTAAAGGAGGATACCTTATTCAAGGCAGTATGATTAGCTAGTGATAGAGTCAGAATTCAAACTTGAATTGTACTTGCATACACAGTATGGAACTGGAAGATCAGGAGTCTATTGTGAGAGTAATTTATCCCAATCCCTGATAAATGACATAAAATCTTGTGTGTCCTCCAGTTTGCAGGGATTTTGTTCTTGTTTTTATAAGATGTTCCATTAGGGGAACAGTGGGAGTGTAGAAGCCAGAATCCTGGTTCTTAGTTTGAATTTAAACACAGGTTGTGGTCCTTGAATTACCCTCAGGGAACAGATTTTGCTAAGCCCCTGGGCCTTTCATTGCTCATTTTGTTTTTTCTCACCCTACATGCCTTTTTGAATTTAGTTCCTGAGACCAGCAATTCCATGTCATTTTTCCTTAACCATTTGGCATCCGTTTAATGATGTGTACACTATTTAAGATTGCTTGAAAATATTTTTAAAGTTACAAGAATAACAATAACGTATAAACCTAAACGGTAAATGGATGCCCACCTACTCAAATCTTTTTTCTGGATGAGTGATTTGAAATACATACTTACTAAAATTTCCTCCACTGTTTACACATGCTGTCTAATGAAATACTACAGGACAGAAAGTGTTAATCTGAGGCATGGTATGGTTGTAAAACACACAGACACACATGTGATACACATTTTATAGCTTTGTATATTTTTCAGACAACACATTGAAGAAACATTGTAGAAATACTACTGTGTACAGTGAAACCTGATTTAATGGTAGCATCCTTTAGCCCTTCATCTCTACTGACCTTTTATTTATATGTGTGTAATTATGATTTCCAGTACTTGTTACCAGGATATTTCCAAACTTGGTTTTGTCCTTACATCTTTTTTTCTTGGGAACTTTTTCCAGATTGCCTGTTTCCCAGGAGAGTAACTGTCTCTGTAGTTGGAAAGATCGTTTTGGAGTGTGGTGTGGTCTGGCCTCACAGGGATACAGTGCAGCCATCTACCCCACTGTCCAGATCAGAAATCTGAGAGTCACCCTGTCTCAGAGTTCCTCCCTGTTCCTTGTATACCCCTATCCTTATATCTAATTGCTCACCAAGTCCTGCTGAGTTTAGCCTGTAAGTATTTCTTAAATCTATCCTCCTCTCCATCCCTGCTATCTCCCACCTTTGTTCTGATCTTCTCTTGCATGGATTATGCAATGGCTTCCTGGCTATCCCCTCTGCCTCCAGCCTCACTGTGTTCTGATTAACTTTCTACACTTCCTCATCACTGCCCTAGCTACTACCTTGAACATCTTTGTCATCTTGCAGAATACACTCTCTGCGTTTTATTGGGACATTTAAGGCCCTCCATTGTCTTGCCCAAGCCTAACCCTCAGCCTCATTTTGCACCAGAACCTGCATCCGGTTTTAGAGTCTGGTAATACTGAACAGATCCACTCCCTACACACACTTAATCTGTTCTTTCTCTTCCCTGAGTTTTGGTCCCTGTGGCTCTTCATGTTTAGAATGCCCCTTTTCCCACTTACCTTCCCCAGCAACCTCCTGCTTATTCTCGTATCCCTCTACTTATGTGTCAAATTCTCCAAGAAGCTATATGTTGTTCCTATAGACTGACTTAGGTATTTGATATTTGTGCTTCCATAATTCCATTCTCAAGTCACAATTTTTCTCCCTAGCTCTTCCCCTGCATTCTTGTTTCTCCCGACCAAGTATCTTTATCTTTTTCAGTCCTGCCTTGTATTGAAGACAGGCCATCAGATACTTTCTGGGCTAGGGATTTTTTTCCCCTTTATTAGAAGTTTTCTTTCAGTCTGAATGCACATCACACGGAATGTGTATGTTTGCTTATCTTGTATGAAACCAGCGTTTGGATTCCCACTCTAAATATAAGAAACAGACCTTAACTGTCTTGCCCAAGATCAGTGAACTAGAGCAACTGGCCCAGGAATGAGCTATCCTGCTTCTGACCGTGTCCATACTTATCCTGCTGTATCTGATTGTTATTGAGCAGAATTTGTTGGAAATGGCAATGAATGCATTAACTTTGTCTTAGCTTTGAACTTGCTTTGCACCAGTCTCCAGAGTGATGATACAAGGACATCACTTTTTTGTATGACCCTTAGCAAGATAGTAGAGCCCATAACCAATCTGACCCCTAGTCATGTCAAGCTTACACGCAGAATCCAAGACCACATCCAGAGAGGATTCATTTTGGGTGGATTTGAATCCCATATTCTAATACATCTAGCTTTTGTGGTTGGGTGGAAACTGGGGAGTGGCTTCTCCCTTCTACTGATCCATCCCCCCAGCCTCCCACTGGGAGAAGGGCCTTAGTTATTGGCTTTTAGTTCTCAATTCTTACATACAAAACCCCTCCCCACACACACACAAGTTAGTGCACCTCTTGGATTCTCTCTCTTTGCCCCTTTCCACTTCCCGCTTAGTGCTGTGCTTTCTGTACCAGTTGTCCTTCATTCTGCTATTTGTGGGAGAGGCGCCAGTGCTCAGGTCGGGATATAAATGGCTTTAAATTCTGAAGGTGGATAAAAGAAAAGGGGAAAGAGGCCCCTAATGACATCTGGACCAAAGATGAAATATCTAGAATACAAGTTGGCAAGCTATGGCCCACAGGCCAAATCCCATGTGCCACCTGTTTTTGTAATAGTTTTTATAAACACAGTCATGCCCATTCATTTATGTACTGTCCATAATTGCTTTTATAAGGCAGAGTTGAGTAGTTGCAACAGACTGCATGGCCAAGAAAGTCTGAAATATTTACTCTCTGTCCCTTTACAGAAGTTTGCCAGCCTTTGCTCTAGAAAGCAATGAGGGCTCTTATAATGAAAGATTTTATTATACTGACATAACCCCTTTTTATTACTAGGCTTTAAGAATCTCTGTCTCTCTCGTCACTTGAGTTGCTTGTATTGAGTTCCTTTTCTTGTACCTGGCCCTGTATGTTTCAGAATCCAGGAGAGTGAAAAGACAGGCAGAGATTGGGGCAAACTTGTCTTCTTACATCTGTTATTTAGCATCCTTAGCTTAATAGTAACTGGTTTTTAATGTGTAGGATTTTAGTTTGGGTAAAAACAACCAGATTGCCATCTAGACCACTATAGCAAATAGATTTCATTTTGACAGGCATTTCATTTAATTGGTAGCTGTCTGAACCCCGTATTAGGAAGGGTTATGAAATTGCACAAAGCAGTGCTATGATTGATGAGTGATGTCTGTCAGGATCTATGCATTGGGAGAAGGTGATTCATTTGTCTTAAGATGGTGCCTTCTTCCTAAAGCAGTAGAGAATTAAAGGCATTAATGACTGTGGTTCAGTATACCACAACCTATCCTCTGATCTGATGGGCACTAAAGGAGAGCCTTTGCAACCCAGAACCATCATATTTATAGCCTAGTATGGAACTGCAAAATGGCAGCTTGTTGATTCATAAAAGTAATAGTTGACTGAAAACCATTCTGTGTTTATAATTATATCCTCTGAGTCAACTTTCTTTTATTGTGGTAAAATATAACATGAAATTTGCCATTTTAACCATTTTTAAGTGTACAGTTTTGTGACTTTAGCTAAGTATATTTACTTTGATGTGCAACCATCACTTCCATCCATCTCTGGAACATTTTTTATCTCCTGAACTGAAACTCTGCATGCACCCATTAAACAATAACTCCTCATTTCCCTCTTCTCCCCACCCCTTTAAACCACCATTCTACTTTCTGTCTCTATGATTTTGACTATTCTAAGTACATCATATGGGCAGAATCATATAATATTTGTCTTTTTTGTGTATGACCTGTTTCACTTAGCATAATGTCTTTAGGGTTCATCCATGTTGTAGTATGTGTCAGAATTTCCTCCCATTTTAAGGATGAATAATATCCCATTGCACGTATGAGCACATTTTTATTTACCTATTTGGTAGTCAAGGGACATTGGGTTGTTTCAACCTTTTAGCTATTGTAAATAGTGCTGTCATGATCACTGTTTGAATCTCTGCTTTCAGTTCTTTGAGCATATCCCCAGAAGTGGAATTTCTGGGTTGTATGGCAATTCAACAATTTTTTAAAGAACTGATACACTTTTCCACAGTGGCTACACCATTGTGCATTCCCACCAACAATGCACAGGAACTCCAGTTTCCCTACAGTTTCTTGAACACTTTCGGTCACTGGGAAGTGGCATCTCATCGTGGTGCTGATTTGCATTTCCCTCAGGCTAGTGACGTTGCTTATCTTTTCATATGCCTGCCTTTTGTATATCTTATTTGGAGAAATGTCTATTCAAATTGAGTCTTTTTAGTTAGTTCACACTGCTGGTTTCTTTAAAGAGCAGAGGATAGAGTCAATTTCAGCCAGGAATTTCCTTGTATAAGGACTGAAAGATCCTGAAGACAGCCCTCTAGGAGCTCCCTGTGACTATAATTATAAGCCAGGGAAATCTGAGGGGAAAGAAACTCTAAGTAAAATGGGGATGTTTTGATGCCACAGTAGAAAAGAAGACAGAAAATGGGGCAGTGTGGGTGGTGGTGGTGGTGAGAAGAGCTGCTTGTTTTTTTGTGGTTTTTTTTGCTTTTTTAAATCTTGTATCTTCTCTCCTTCCCAAGAGTGAGAGAAAGGGGAGAGGGGACAGAGAGAGATCCAAAGTGTGTTGCTTCCTCTTGACTTCTGTTTAAAATAAGTCTCTTTCAAGGCTCCAAAGCCTCAAAACCCACAAGTGACATTTTTAGGACAATTTTTTTTTTCTTTCTGTGTGGAGGCCTTTGATTATCTTACCATAATTACTATGTTTATGGTGTTTTTCTCCCTGTTGGTTATATTTTAGTGAAGCAAAGTTTGAGTTGGTTTTGTTAGAAACATCACTCTGGGAGCATTGAATTTACTTTGCCTCTAGTAATAGAAATAATTTAAATAAAGCTTTAATCTGAAAGTCAGTGATTTGGACTATATGGATCAGAAACATTCTGGGGCAGTTAACAAAATCTTAGTCCATTTATTTAATTTGAAGACTAAATGAGGTGTGTTTGGGAAGGCTTGGGAATAAATGTTCTTTGTGTGAGCTAATGTGTAAGGATGAGACAGTACCTTTGAATTGGTACTATACAGTTATTAGAATTTAGCAAGGAGATGGACAGAGATGTGTTTCTGATCTTATTTAACAAAACTTTGCTTAAATGAGGGAAAATATTAGGTATATTAATAATAAAGATTTTCTGAAATACATGATTAGCCAACAGTGAATTTGTTTTTTGATATCCTACCAAATACTATTGATGTCCCCCGTTGCGTGTAATTCTTAACAGCATGATTTTCCAGTTATTTCCATTTATGAGGAATAGTTTTCTCCATATATGGACTGCATACATACTTAATCTCCTATTATTAAGCAAGAGCCAGTAGAAAAGTGGTATGCTAGTGCTTTTTCATTTTTGTGGCTAAAGGTAAAACACAATTATTTACATTTTTCAGGCTTGATTTTCATGATCTTAGGTGCCTTTGTGTTGTATTCATTTGGTCTCAGCATGTCTCTTTTTTTAAAAACCGTATTCAGGGGCACCTGGGTGGTGCAATCCATTAAGCATCCGACTCTTGGTTTCATCTCAGGTCTGCTCTCAGGGTCCTGAGATTGAGCCCTGTGTCGAGCTCTGCATTCGGCATGGAGTCTGCTTGAGTTTCTCTCTCTCTCTCTGCCCCTTCCCTGTCCTCTCTCTCTCTCTCTCAAATAAATAAATAAATCTTAAAAAAAAAAAACCAAAACCAAACCATATTCAGTTTTGATCATTCAGTTTACAATAACAGAATTTTGGCCTGCCATGTTGAGAATTGCTAATTGAGAGGCAATCTCCAAACTTTTCCTGTACAGCTCTATAGGACTGATGCATGTGGTAATATAGCCTTTAGGGAAACGATTATGGTTTTCAGTGAAAATCAGGAGGCATTTCTTAGAGCTAAGTTGGATTCTGCCTTCAACTTCTCCAAACACCATCTTAAGGATGACAGTGTTTATAAGAGTTTAAAAGGTCACAACTACTTTGGATGCAATTTTATTTACAACAGTCTGCAAGATTTCAAATTCATGTTGGTGGGTAATCAAGGTTCACACTGATTCAACTGAAGCCTATAATCCCATCAGTTGAAGCAAATATGAACCATACAGTTAATAATTTATTACTGAGGCACACAAACATATTCACAGTTGGTTTTAACTTTAGTATACAAGTGGCTAATTGTGGGAGCAGTTTTAGGGTATGCTCAAAAGTTTCTGTATTACCAGCAGAGCTTAATGGTTAAAGTTCCACCTCTGCCATTAGACAGGCTGCTCTGTTTGAATCACTTCCTAGCCATGTGACCTTGGGCAAGTCAATCACCTCTCTGCACCTCTGTTCTTTGGTGCTCAGATAGAAGTAATAACAATGCCTACCTCAAAGAACTTTTAGGAAGATTATGTAATCTGCTGTACAAGATAGAACTGTGAGAAGGGGCTGGAAAGTACTGAGCACTCAATAAATGTCAGTGCTATTATTGTCATTATTACCATCATTATTAACCTCCTCTCTTCCTGTCCAGTTTTGTATAAGCATATGCTCCTTGAGATTATATTAGAAGCAGATACAGAGGCACTACGGGGTTAAAGCAGAAGCCATGTTGGTGTTTGCCATCAAAACAGAACTACACTCACTAGATATGGATTAAATCCTACATAATATTATGTGAGAAATATGTGGTAGCTATTATCTCCAGGTAGATATAATGTCCTTCTTAGTGAGGTCCATTCCCAGATGCCTGTTGAGTTTTTGGACAATTTGCAAATACCCTTCTGACTTATTGTGTGTGTGTGTGTGTGTGTGTGTGTGTGTGTGTGTCCCCAACTACGTCTCCTTCCTTAAGTAATTGCTGATTGTTAATTAAATACTTACTACTTTATTTACTTTTAAAACCAATTATGAAATATTTCAAACATACTAGAAAGTACAAAGAATATTGTAACTAAAATGCATTTACCCGACACCCACACTAAATACATTTTACTTAATAAATGAGTAAGTAAATAAATACAATTTGCCATATTTACTTAACATATTTTAAAGAGATAATCTCTTATGCCCCATCTTGATCCCATTTACCTCATTTTCCCCAAAGAGAATCCTATCCTGAAATCAATGTGTATCCTTCAGGCTTATTTTTATACTTATTTGACATATTTATTTATTTTTAAGCAAAATAGACTGTTTTTATAATTTTCCTAGATATTATGAATTCATAAATAATAAGTAACATTATTTTTTGCATTCTTAAAATGCAACATAAATGGTTTCATACTTTCTTTTTTACTTATTAGACCAGTTATGCATTGGCCTCCTCTCTATTCCTTGCAAACACCAGCTGTACTTCCACGTCATGGCTTTTGCCCTTGCAGTTCCCTTTTGCCTAGATTGCCCTTCCCCTAACATCCACATGGCCAGTTTCCTATTTCCCTCATGTTTTTATTTAAACAAGTGCCTTAGGGCCTTCCTGGGCTACCCCACCTAAAACTGCAAACCCTTTCAATCTTTTGTCTCCTTTCCCTTCTCCTTATTTTCTTTACTACTTTTTGCCATCTAGGTTACTAAACATTTGACTTATTTTCTTTTTTATTGTTGGTATCCCTCCAGTAGAATGCAAGTTCCTTGAAGACAAGGATTTTGCTCATTTGTTTTCTTTTGTGTTTTTTTTGGGGGGGGTCTGTTTTTATAACTGCTTTATCCTAGTAGCTTACATAGTGTTCTATAAATATTGGGTGATTGACTAAATGTATATCATTGGGTAATTCACTTTCTTTTCTCAATAGTATGTTTTTGGAAAAAAATAGTATTTTTTTTTTTTTACTTGAGAGAGAGAGGGAGAGAGCAAGCATGAACAGGTGAGGGGCAGAGGGAGAAGTGGACTCCCTGCTGAGCAGGAAGCCTGACTCAGGGCTCCATGCAGGGACTCCAGGATCATGACCTAAGCTGAAGGCAGACACTTAACTGACTGAGCCACTCAGGTGCCCCAGTATGTTTTTGAAGTTTATTCCAAGTTAATAGTGGTAGCTCTGTTTCATTTTCACTGCTGTGTAGCAATCCATTGGATATCTAAATCATACATTAAGTACCCATGTAATTGTTGACATATATTTTTTTTTTATTTTTCCTTTTACAAACAGTGCCATGGAGACATTTCCCAGCATTTCTCTTTGGGTTAAAGTGTGAGAGTTTATTGATAGTATATATTCAGAGGTGAAATTCCTGGCTATATCAGTTATCTATTGCTGTGTCACAAAACACCCCAAACTTAACTGGCTTAAAATAATGATTTACACAATTCTAAGGGTAGGCAGGGTGGTTCTGTTAGTTTTTCTCATCTGATTGCAATCAGATGATGGCAGGAATGGCTGAATAGTCCAGAATGGCCTCACTTATGTGTCTGGCCATTGGGACTATCTTTAGGCAAAGTATGTCAGATCTTCATTTGGCTTCTCATCCTCTAATAGAACAGACAAGCTTCCTCACAGCATGGCATTCTTGAGGCATCATTCCAAGCAGAAGCTGCAAGGCTTTTTAAGTCCTAGGCTCTGGCGTCCACTCAGCGTCACTTCCACCTCACTCTGTTGGTCAGACAAGTCGCAAAGCCAGCCCAGGTTCACAGGATAAAAGAAGTTGCGAAATATTCTGGCCCGGTCTTTCTAGTCTACCGCATTGGATCGTGAATTTCACATATCTTCAACTTTCCTGGATGTTGCCACGTTTCTTTCTAAAGTAGTTTTACCAATTTATTCTCTAATTGGTACCAACTACTTATTAAGAGGGAATATCTTTGGAGAAACAGTATATATAACAAAATAGATGTTCATAGGCTTCTCCCAAATCTGTCTTTCCTTTAGTTAGTAAACTCTGCTAAGTCTCTGCTACATATTTCAACAAAACCTGAATCCTTTTCCTTCTGGACACAAAGATAGATTTCCCACATTCTGCTGTAGTTAGGGGTGGCCCATATTGCTGAATTTTGGTCAATGGAAGTGATTCTTGCCAATTTCAGACTTGGCATATAAATTACTTTGGTAATTTATTACCAAAGTGTAATTTACTCTACCTTCTGGTCCAGATACAGATGATCTTGACCTCTGAGGCCCAGATTAAAGGATGGTGAAGCTATTATATAACAACTGAAAGGATTGCTCAGAGTAAACATCACACACACACACACCCCATTCCACTGTTGATTGGAATCTATTTGAGCTAGAAATAATCTTAAGTCATTGAGATTTCAGTTTATCTGTTAGAGCAGCTGACATTTCATTAAGCAATGTATCCCAGGATAAACAGATAGTATGTTTATTTGTAGACTTTAGGTCTAGATGAGAGTTAATCATCCAGCTTCATCTCCAAAGGTATATTTGGTACCTACATGCCAAATATATATACATATATGTATATATATGACAGCTTTATTGAAGTATGATTCACATATCATCCAATTCACTGATTCAGAGTATACCATTCAGTGATTTTTTCTTTTTTTTCTTTTTATTTTTTTAATAATAATTTTTTATTATGTTATGTTAGTCACCATACAGTATATCCTTAGTTTTTGATGTAATGTTCCATGGTTCATTATTTGCATATAATACCCAGTACACCATGCAATATGTACCCTTCTTAATACCCATCACCGGCCTGTCCCAATCCCCCACCCCCCTCCCCTCTGAAGCCCTCAGTTTGTTTCCCAGAGTCCACAGTCTGTCATGGTTCATTCCCCCTTCTGTTTACCTCCCCTTCATTCTTCCCTTCCTTCTCCTACTGATCTTCTATTTCTTATGTTCCATAAATGAGTGAAGCCATATGATAATTGTCTTTCTCTGCTTGACTTATTTCACTTAGCACAATCTCCTCCAGTCCCGTCCATGTTGCTGCAAATGTTGGGTAATCGTTCTTTCTGATGGCTGAGTAATATTCCATTGTATATATGGACCACATCATCATCATCATCATCATCATCATCATCTTCTTCTTCTTCTTCTTCTTTTTCTTCTTCTTCTTCTTCTTTTAAAATATTTTATTTATTTATTTGACAGAGACAGCCAGCGAGAGAGGGAACACAAACAGGGGGAGTGGGAGAGGAAGAAGCAGGCTCCTAGCAGAGGAGCCTGATGTGGGGCTCCATCCCAAAGCACCAGGATCACTCCCTGAGCCAAAGGCAGATGCCCAATGACTGAACCACCCAGGTGCCCCCTGGACCACATCTTCTTAATCCAGTCATCTGTTGAAGGGCATCTCGGCTCCTTCCACAATTTAGCTATTGTGGACAATGCTGCTATGAACATTGGGGTGCATATGGCCCTTCTCTTCACTACATCTGTATCTTTGGGGTAAATACCCAGTAGTGCAATTGCTGGATCATAGGGTAGCTCAATTTTTAACTTTTTAAGGGACCTCCACACTGTTTTCCAAAGTGGCTGTACCAACTTGCATTCCCACCAACAGTGTAAGAGGAATCCCCTTTCTCCACATCCTCTCCAACATTTGTTGTTTCCTGCCTTGTCAATTTTTGCCATTCTAACTGGCATAAGGTGGTATCTCAATGTGGTTTTGATTTGAATTTCCCTGATGGCTAATGATTTTGAACATTTTTTCATGTGTCTGTTAGCCATTTGTGATTTTTAATATATTTACAGAGTTGTGCAACCATTATTGTAATCAATTTGGGAACATTTTTTATCACCCCAAAAGGAAACCCTGTACCCTTTAAGCAGTTTCTCTACCTTTCCACCCCCAATCCTCAGCCCTTGGTAGCCACTAATCTGCTTTCTGTTTCCATGGATTTATCTATTTTGGACATTTGATATAAATGGACTTATATACTATGTGGCCTTTTGTGTCTGGCTTTTTCTACTTAGGACAGTGTTTTCAAGATTCATCCATGTTATGGCATATGTTGGTATTTCATTAATTTTTATGAATGAATAATATTTCATTGTATGGGTATTTGGATATGCCACATTTTAATTATCTAATTAGTTGATGGCATTTTTCACATTTTGGCTATTATGAATAATGTTGCTGTGAACATTCATTATATGCTTTTTTCTACATGTCATTTTTTATTTTTTTAAAAATCCTGATAGAAAGTGCATAGGGGCCTATTACCAATTTAATAGAAGAAAGTTTATTTGAAAAGCAAACTATTTTTAAAAGCATTGACATCATGGAAGAAAAAAATACAACAGGGTATCTTCATGATAGAACTTTGGAAATGAGTAAAGTAATATAATCACCTTCATTCTGCAGACTATGAACCTAATCTTAATATGTCTCCTCTGGAATATATCTTGTTTTTGTAATACTGGAATACTTAGAATGTAATAGAAGTCAAACCTATGGTTTTGTACTATAGTTCAGGGAAAAGTCCTAGTACTTTGGATTAATTAAATTTTTTACTTATTTATTTAGCATACATTTATTGAGTCCCTACTCTGTCCAGGTCCTAGGGAAGTGACTGTGAATAAGGAAGAAAAGCTCTGCTCTCATTAATAAGAAATACATTTAAAAAATGAACAAGACAACTGAAGATTGTAATATTTGCTATGAAGGAAGTTACCAGGCAATATGATATACAGTGTGGTGTGGAGAAGGAGGAGGGCTACTTCTGAAGCTGAATGATGAGCAGAAAGCAACATTGCAAAGCACTGGGATGAGTGGACTCCAGGCATTAGGAACAGCAAGTGTGAGGTCACTGAGGGTAACAAGTTCAGTATATCTGAGTAACAGAAAAAATACTAGAGGCATGGGCCTTATAAAGGGTGTAACTTTTGATGATGTACTATCTCACATCTGATTATTAATTTAAGAAGTATTTCTCTGCTTTCATAGATTCTAGAATTCGTGTGATTTAATATCAGCTGGCATCTTAGAGACAGTTTTTGCCCAATGTTCTGGAATCACATTCTGGATTCCTAGTGGTGTGAAAAATCACCTGTTACAAGTACCAGTCTAAAAATCTGTCAGCGAGGCAATAAACATTTGGAAACCCTAGAGTAAATCTTTCCAAAAACCTGGATTTTTGTGTAAAATGAGCCCAAAGTCAACTGGCATGCCAAGCATTTTATGGGAATAAATTGGGTGCTTTATGAAGTACACTCATCCTTCTAGGCCACTGGGACCGAAATACTCACCGCGCTGTTGCCACAGCGAGTGGAATGGGTTTGCAGTGGTTAGAGGATTTAGCACTTCTTTCAGAATTGCCTGGCTTGACCTTAAAGTGGAATTCATGCTCTGGGTCAGTGGCTGTGAGTGGGTTGGGATGTTCTTACGCAAATACTGTGGATATGTGTGTCTTATTTAGAAGACATGAATTATTTGGAAGAATTTAGTGATAATTTATTTTTATCCTATAATCTGAAAATGTCACAATTTTTAAAAATAGTCAAATAATTTTGAAATAATCTATAACTTCTGATTTTTTTAGGAACTTACTTAGCTAGCATTCTTCCTATCTGCATTACAGCAATGAATAAGGAAGTGAACAACAAGCCTCTGGGTAGAGCCAGTAAATTAAAAATCGGTTCCTCCTAATAACTTCATTAGAGCCTATTGTCTTTCTTCATATTTATATTTCTAATGAGGGTGGTTATCTTGTTCCCACCCCCTCAGCCAATCAGAAAATTCGTTGATGTTACCTGTAACTAGGTATATTGACATCAGTAAGAATAAGTGAAATCTTATTGCACATCCCTGTTAGCTCAAGTATTGTGTGTCTCTTATTAATCCAAACCAGTTCAACTCACAATCAAAATTATGGAAGTGGCCGAATTTAATAAAAGGCCTCAAATATTTAAATTTAGTAACTTATTTCATAAAACCAAGACATGTTATAAATTTATATAAGTAGTTCCTGTTTTTGTATTTGGTTTTATATACCACATACCTCCACAACAGCCTTTTATGTACTGCTTTTAGACTTGTTTTTAAATTAGCTAAAATGATCCTTTCTATTCTCTGAGAATGTCTTCTTTTTAAATTAAGCTAAAATGATCCTTTCTGTCTATTCTCTGAGAATGTCTTCTGTAAGCTGCCAAAAGCATTACAATCTTTGCTGGTATAGCAATGATTGCGTAATTATATGAAATTCCTAATCTCATTTTATTTTTATTTTAAAAAGTGCTAAAAATAATGGTAAAGAGCATGGGGTTTATATACTTGATATAGTTAAGACAAATATGGAAACTACTAATGTCTTGAAAGTGCCCATCCTGAGACTTAATTAGGGACACTTTGAAGGTGAAAACATGTTTGAAATATGGCACAGCTGTTTTTTATTTTTCATAAAAAACTGGATCTGAAAAACAATGTGTCATTTGATATTTTTACGATCTTTGGTTCTATCATACCTGTTTTATTTTCATATGTATTTCCAAAAATGAATCATGTACCCAAATAGAAGACTGCAGGTGCCAGTAGGGCTTAGAAGAAAGCACCTCCAGGAAGGAAGCATGTAATTTGGTTCCTTTCCTTTCACCTTCCAATGGTGGGTATCTAGTTTTGTGGGGTAAACTTGAAGAGAGTCCTCAAAATCAACTCAACACGTAGCTGCTTCCTTTGTGAGTCTAGATTTGCGTGTTTGTACATCTCTTGGTTGGCAAATACTTCAATCAATGAACAAATCATTTCTCCTGGCCTGAGGTAAAGCTTAGTTAAAAAGTCACTTGCAGCAGGGGCATTCATGATCTTCTCGGACCTTATGTCTGAAGGGAAGAACTATAGGGTGAAGGCTTTCTAGAAGTGGTAAGAGATTCAGGTATGTATCAGCAGAAAGAGGATTTTGGCAAAGGTAGTTTCCACTCTAACGAGAAAAGCTGATGGTATTCCCAAATGTTAAAGATGACCTCTGAAGCAAGCAGATATTCATGGCCTCTGAGTTTGCTGATCTTCTATTCCACTGTTAGCCAATAAAGAGTGTTAAGAATAATTTAGTATTCAAAGAGAAGAGACCTAAGTCCCTGCCTCCCTTTCTCCCTAGATGAGACTTGAAACAGAGGGAGTTTGGAAGCCCACAGCTCTGGTTGGTAAGAAGCTAGTTCATAAAAAGGACTCTCAGTTGTGGACTAATTTCTGCATATATCTCAAGATTTCTTCTCATGCTGTATCTTCTCCCTATTGTACAGTTAACAAACCTCATGACAAAATATTAATGGAATGTGTTTTTTAAATGTATCACTTTTGGAGACTTTGCTCGGATGAGTATCCAGTCTTCTTGTTCCCCAGCTATCAGGTTCAATGGCCTGTGTCTTCTTTAAAAAAAAAAAAAATCAGGTAACAGGAAAAGGCAAGTGTTTTATTGGTTTCAGAATGAGGGAAGGTAATTGGAAAGTCTTGACTCAACCTAAGGAGGATTCTTTTGAATCTCTGCCTTGAAGGGAAGTATTCCAGGAAAAATGAGGGAGCCATTATCTTGGTTTTGAAAACCTAGAATGGTCTTTTATTAGTGAAGTGATGATTAGAGCCATTTAAAAGGACTGGACACTCAGGCTTGCTGATCACTTTGTTCTCCCCCATAGAAAGGAGATAGCGTTGTGTGGGAAGACAGCATTGTCAGCATGAGCAAGGGGAGTGAGCTGGAGGAGTTTAATGGACAGTGGTATCAAGTCAGAGTTCTGTGTCCCCATCTTCTTTCTAGGCAACACCTGTCCCATGGTTCAGAGTTCTCTGTTGGAAAAAGTCACCTTCCAATTGTCCCTTTTCCTTCTACTTATTTATTTATTTTATAAATTACTTATTTTTTCCCTTTGCACAAGTAATTTTAAAGCAAAATGTAAGTAACAGAAAATATCAGCAGAAAATACAGAGAAACAAAGAGGAAAATAAAATATGCCCCTCATGCTGAATATGTATAGTTTTTCAGGAGGCCAGTTTGTTGGCTTATATTCTAAATCTTAAAGATATGCGAGTCCTTTGACTTAGCAAGTACCCTTCCAGGAACTTATCTTAAGTAGTAACTGGATCATGAGCAGGGAAAATGTTCAGAGATCATTTCTGTACAGTTATTTATATAATTTGAAAACTTGGAAACAACCTCAAGGCCCATTGGGAGGGGATTATGATAGATTACACTGTGGCCACTAGAGAATGAACTAGATCAATATTTACTGGTAGGAAGATGTCAATGGTATTTTGTTAAGTTAAAAGGAATGCCACAAAGCAGTATGTGTAGTATGATTGACTATTGTTAAAACCATGGGGATAGATGGAAAGAAATTTGAAAGGCCATATATACGATCATCAATGGTTCTCGGGGTCCTGGAGTTGTGTTTTTGTTTTTCTTTTGCTTTTATTTCTCTATCATACTTTCCCTTATTTCAGAATTAAAAATATGTAATCATATATTATTTGACAATTGAGGTCAAAGTATTGATAAAGCTATTTTGGATTTGGATAAAGAGAAATAGAAAAAAAAATCCATGATTCATAGCTGAAGAAAACTACTTTTAATTCCCTGACATAGTTTTCTAAACAGCCTTTGCTGGCTGTGTGCATGAATATCTATATATGTGTATATAATTTTGTTTTAGAAAACCAGAATGTCCCTTAGTTAATTGAGAATGATAGATATGACCATCAGGAAGGTTGAATTCTCATATAAAAGATAGATATACACTCGCACATGCGTATATATTTATACCCACTAATACGTATTTACTAACAGGTGATTTAATATTGTATTATTAAGTAATAGACAATTATTAATACCTATTAGTGGTAATAAAGATAAGACATTTGATCATTCTTCATCCTAAATGGTTTTCACTTGTTTCTTCCTTAATCTCTGAGTTATTTTTGGTCATGAAATGACTAAAATTATTTAATATCAACAAAGAACTAATACTGTGTTTCCTATAAAAAATTACATTTATTTTTATGCCTGTTGGTGGCCTTCCTGGTCATCATTGTCTTTCTTTCTTTCTAGAATGTACAATTATCAAATAACTTTGTAAGGCTGAAATATTGGGCTCTGGAATATCTCCTCTGAGGTTGCTTGCCTTTCTTGTCCCCACTGGGTACTATCACTTTTCACTACACACCACATACTATACCAGCCATGATGTAGTTTAAGCCAGTGTATGCTAGTTCTTCAAAAAGGATATCTGATTAGTCCCTAACACCACCAATGAAGGACCTTCTACAATCTTCCAGATTAACTGGTTCCCTCTAGCACATCACTCCAATTTACAGGGATCCATTTTCTTTCCTTAGATATCTGTGCATCCCTTTAAATTCTGTGTCCTTGCTGGTAGAATGGCCATTCTTTCTCCCGTCTGTGGCCAATGTAGAACACCCACAATCAAATTGCTCCTTTGACCTTTCAAGTTTGAGGGGAACAAGAGAGACCATTCAGCTAGAATTACCTGAAAATTTGGTTGTGTCTACATGAATGTGGCATTATGACTTATGGTATTTTCTACTTTCAGTCCCCTACTGGTGATTTTATTTTGTGGAGGCATTAGCAAAGAAATTCACCTCATTGAAGAAAAGGAATTTTAGTGTCTTAAATTTTTCCCTCCACATATGGTAACCTGAAATCTCATTCATGCTCTGTGAAATTGAAGAAATTGGATATTTGGAAATGGAAATTGGTGGTCCTCCAAGCAATATGGGATCTAAAAGTGTTAAATCCTTTTATAAATAAACCTTGATTCAGACTGGAATGTCTTGGCTTGATCTTAAAGGTGATATTATAGGAGACATATAGCCGTTGACTAGCCTTAAAGATAATTATCTGCACATTCCAGTCTTAGGCTGCCATCAGCAGGGCCTGCCTTGTGATGAAGTCAACTCTCTTTCCCTTACAGGAATGTTACATTTAGACAGGCCTCCAACCCCAAGATGTTTGTAAACCACACTCAGCTCGGGAACTATGAATGCAAAAGAAATCCCTTAATAGTGGCAAATGTTATCTTTCAAGCCTTCTAGATTTCCATGCTTCCATGTCTCAGCAATTTGTTTTTATTTCTAATTGGACCAAGTCCTGCTATCTTTGGGTTGTGAGATCAATATTTGTGATTCGCTTTGCTAAATTTGTAAAATTTAGCTTTCTTTTAGACCCATTAAGTTGTATATTAGACTCAGCTACATCACTGGGGTATGTGCATGTGAGATTTTGGATAAAGTTGTGAAATGAAGTCTGTAGACGTGGGTAATTTCCTAGGAACATGAGGGATGGAGGAAGGGAGAAAATTAAGAGCAAGTTCCTTGCTAGACAGTGAATACCATGAGTGCAGGGACTGAATCCCTCATACCTGGCAAAGTGCCATAATAAATTCTGTTGAATTAGTGAATGAATTTATAGAGAGCTTGAAACCTGCTGAATGTTCTACCTTCAAATCTTATAACAGATGCTAGGAAGCAAAGTACTCTAGTGGTCATCGCAGACTCTGGAGCCTGACAGCCTGAGTTCAAGCACCAGCCCTGCCACTTAATGGTGTGTGACTACAGGCAAATTACTTAACCTCTCTGTGCCTCAATATCTCTATCTATAAACTGGGAATGATGACTTAAGAGTGTCACAAGAAATAAAAGGGATTGTAAACAACTATTCATACACACCTTAGATCGATGCATGGCATAGGGTAAATGCCATATACTTATTAATTAGTATTAATACGTATTAGTTAATTCATTATTGGGTATTGATATTAGAGCTTAGGAAAAATGTTAGAATATTTAGTGTGTCTCTTGTTTTAAGTGGAGATAGAAACAAATATTTATGTATCTATGTATAGAAAAATACACTAATTTTTTTGAAATATGTTTTTATATTTATCTTTTGGACTAGCTGTTGATTCAGTCTAAAAATAGAATGTTTAAAGAGGAAACAATAAAAATACATAGTGTGTATATACATAAGACAGAGAAGGCTTTCCATAATCAGATGGGCAAAATTATCAAACATATGAAGACTTCTCAATATAAATATTTTTCCATGTAAATAAATATAATTGGCCAAATTAACTTCATAATCTTTGGGTACAAAACATAATATTTTATTTTTTCTAAGCCAAATTAATTGTTAGATCACAACCTCCTCCCCATCAGCCATGCTTAGCAGAAAATAAAATCTCAGGCAATACAGGGGCCCCTCTCTCTCCCTCAGGGTTCTAATAATAACCCTGAACTTATTCACCCAGAGTGCTTGAGGCAAGGCTTCTGGTCTTTGGTTCAGGTGACTGCCTCTGGGATGTTCAGGGTCCATGCCCAAGGTAGTTGCTAATAGTTCCTTCCCGTGGCCACTTAAGCCCTTACCCTTAGCATTTGGTCCTGGGCTTCTTGTCCCCCTACTCTGGGGAGCTGTTTAGGGTGTGATGCAGGGCCTGCCTTGCCTTGTGAAATCCGGTACCCCTTCAGTCACCCGAGGTAGAATCCACATCTCTTAAGTCCAGCCATTCCCCAAGCATTCAAACTCATTTTGACAATTTGACTCCTCAGATCAGGAGTCCAGTTCTTTGGAAACAAAGTCTCTTATGTCACCTCTGTGTCAAGAGGAGTACAAAACTCGCCAGGACTCAAACCCTCCTGAGCCACTCTCTCTGGAGCAGGAGAGGGAATCCTAGTCCTAAACCTTTCTCGATACACCCATCACTAAAGAACATTCCCATTTGGATTATCGTGCCACATAATTTTGGCGGTCTTGTGAAAGGAACACAAGACTAAGGTACAGATTTGAAAGACACTAGAAGAGAGTCAGTTTGACTGAGGGTACTGGATCAGACTGACTCCCTGGCCTGACTGCTAGTCCTGCAACTTCTAGCTATTGGACCTTGGGCCTATTTAACCATTCTAAGCCTGTAACATGGGAAGAGTAGTGGACCTGCCTCATTCAGTGAGATCATTCTTTTCAGTAAATAGACCAGCATCTGGCCCAAAGCAGATATTCAGTGAAAGTTATTGTTTTATTACTTGAGCTACTGCTTTATCCAGGGATTTGGTCTATGCTTAAGGCCTCTGGTTCCCCCTGATTTGCTCAAGACAGCTTGTCCTCTATGGCTAGTAAAGGTGCTGTTTGGGCAGACCTTGAATCCTCTTCCTCCTTTTTTTTTTTTTTTTTTAAATGATTTTTTATTGTATTATGTTAGTCACCATACAGTACATCCCCGGTTTCCGATGTAAGGCTCGATGATTCATTAGTTGTGTATAACACCCAGTGCACCATGCAATACGTGCCCTCCTTACTACCCATCACCGGTCTATCCCATTCCCCCACCCCCCTCCCCTCTGAAGTCCTCAGTTTGTTTCTCATAGTCCATAGTCTCTCATGTTTCATTCCCCCTTCTGATTACCCCCCCTTTCTTTATCCCTTTCTTCCCCTACCGATCATCCTAGTTCTTATGTTCCATAGATGAGAGAAATCATATGATAGTTGTCTTTCTCTGCTTGACTTATTTCACTTAGCATTATCTCCTCCAGTGCTGTCCATGTTGTAGCAAATGTTGAGAACTCATTCTTTCTGATAGCTGAGTAATATTCCATTGTATATATGGACCACAACTTCTTAATCCAGTCATCTGTTGAAGGGCATCTCGGCTCCTTCCACAATTTAGCTATTGTGGACATTGCTGCTATGAACATTGGGGTGCATATGGCCCTTCTCTTCACTACGTCTGTATCTTTGGGGTAAATACCCAGTAGTGCAATTGAATCCTCTTCCTCCTGATGGTGAGCTGCAGTCACATCCCCTACAGCCAAGATCACAGAAGCTGCATATGGTGTTCCTCAGGTAGGGAAATTGCCATTGTGCCCGTGAGTGGTGCAGAGAGGGCCAGAAGGGAGCTTAGAACTCATCTAATTCAGGAGCTTACCTTACAAAAGGGAAAACTGAGGCCCAAAGAAAGGAAGAAAGTGGCCTGGTAAGGTTGCTGTTTTTCATTTCAAAGTTCTTCCTTCTCCATGTCTATATTCTTAGACCTACCCTATCAAACCAGCCCATACCTCTCCCTGAAAACCTTCTCCACCTGCTTGTTGTTTCCTGGCACTTCTGTTACTCATCCTCTCCCTTTCAGTCTCTTGGAGCAGTATTCTGATTTCTGAAAGTTGCCTGGCCTTTCCCCTTCCCTCCATGTCTCCCCCACCATAGCTCAGACTGTTTTCTTGCTAGGATGATCTCGCCACTAGCCCTGATTGACAAAATTCTACCTGTCCTTTAAAATAGAAAGTCAAAACTGGTAGCCAGTGATCCAGATGTGACCAACAAATGTATTTTGTGAATTCAGGTAGGTTTGTTTTGTTTTGTTTTTTTAGTTGAGACACCATTTAAAAAAAGATTTCACAAGAAAAATTCAGATACTCTGTCTTCTTTGAATTAGAGGATCTGGCCACATAGAACCTGCGTTTTTGCCTGGTGGGAATTGGTGGCAGCTAAGGAGCATTTTCCCTGCCTGTCCAGCATCACTCCTTGTTAATAACTGCTCTGCCCTGCGGTGTTTAGGTTTGTGACTCCTGTTTTAAGACATTGTCTAAATACTATCACTTCCGAGAAGCTTCCCCTGCCCCGTCTTGCTTTTCTAACTGTATCTTCTCCTTGTTTATGCTTTTAACACTCTGCTCATGCCTTTTCTATAGCAGAGATGGAATTCTGTCCTGCTTATTGTTGGTTTTAGTGAGTAATACTTACCATCTATCAAGTGCTTACTAAGGGCAGGGCACAGGGCTGAGTGTTTCATGGACATTTAATCTCCAGGCCTCACTACGACCTTGTGTGAAGTGTATTATTATCTCCAATCAACAAAGGCAGAAGCCCAGAGAGTGTAAGTGGCTTACTCAAGGTCACACAGCTGGTAAGTGGCAGAGAAGGGATTCAGGCCATTAACTACCCAACCTCAGAGCCTATGTTGCCTCTGTTTTATATTGATGGATCTCTCCCAGGACATTGAAAGCTATGAGATAGGCAGGAGTATAATACTCTAACTTCCTTACATTAAATGTTTCCAGAATACACACTACCTCAGAGGCTCAGAACTCTGATCCATTTTCCCCAATTAAACAAGTAAGCAATAATGATATTATGCATATGACAGTGTTTTGAGTACTCACTACATGCCCAGTACCATGCTGGACATTTACCCTGTAACCTCATATAATCCCCACAACTGTCCTGTGTGGCAGGATGTGAATCTCTATATCCAGTGAAGGAATCGGAGGCTCAGTGAGGTCAGGTACCTTGGCCAAAGACATATAGCATCAAGTGGATACGATTTGAACCTGGATCTTTTTTTTTTTTTTTTTTTTTTTAAGATACGGGAGTTGGGGCAGGGGCAGAGGGAGAGGGAGAGAGAGAATCTTCAGCAGGCCTATGCGCAGCGCAGAGTCTGATGCGGGGCTCAAACTCACAACCCTGACATCATGACCTGAGCTGAAATAAAGAGTTGGTTGGGTAACCGAGCCACCCAGGCACCCCTAAATCCGTATCTTTCTTGAGTCTGAGTCCTATTGTTTTTTCTTCACCCACCATTAGCTCTCTTGTGTTTTTGAACCACTTTTCTTATACAAAGGCAGTTAGCCCATTAGTAAATTCAGTAAGCAAAGCCTTCTTGTTTGTTTCTTCCCAGCCGTACAGATGACATGAGAGCCACTAGTTCTTCTGCAGACACTTTCTGAGTGACCACTCTGTGCTAGGTATTAGGTCGGGCCTGGGTGCAAAGATGACAAGGCAAGATCTCTGTCAAGACCCTTACCATCAAGGTGGAGGTGGGGAGGCAAGAGTCCCTACTCTTCTGGTCTCCTTTCTGGGCCATCCCCATGGATAAGGCAGGAGTCCCATACCAGTGGTTTGGCTGCAGCATCCTGACATTCAGCCTGATTTGATCACTCTGCCTGCATGGACAGAAATGAACGATGATATCCTGCAAATGCATTGGTTTTCTTTCACTGACTTTCCCCTAAACACAGAGAGGTACTCATGAATTTAGAGACTTTTCTGGGCTGAATGATTATAGTCATTGTTTGCTTACAAAGATTTATCTCCTGTGAAAGTATGCTAATTTTTTCTTTCCCAAATAGAGGCCAGTCAGTGACATTGGTGCTTAAATACTCTTTGGAAAATGGGGAATATTGTGTGAACCAGTAGTTCTCAAACTTGAACATGCACCAGAATCTATCTTCAGGGTTGCTGTACACAGATAGCTGGGCCATACCCCAGAGTTTCTGATTCCGTAGGTGGAGGCAGGGGGGCAGGGGAAAGGATGCTATGAATGTTCATTCTCACAAATTCCCAGATGAAGCTGCTGCTGCTGGTTGGGGAACCCCCTTTGCAAACCACTCGTGTGACTATCAGGTGTTACTGTTCTTATTAATTCTAGTTATGAGTTAGGTGATTATTTATTAAGTGCCAGCCATGTGCTAGACCCCAGCTGGGAATTACAGATAACTGGGTGAGTAAGTTATACATGAAGCAAAGAGCCTAGTGAGGGAAATGGGAAGATACATACAAAGAAATTGTTAAGTGGAGTAATTTATTGTGATGCATGCTGGAAGGAAACAAACTTGGAGCTGAGATGAGAAATACCAGGGACAGGTGGGAGGCAGGCAACTAACTTTATCTAAGGGAATTCAGAAGGGCTTTTGGGAGGTGGTGACATTTATGTTGAGACCTGATAGGTGAGAAGATGCCTGTCATTTGAAGGGTTTGGAAGGGACAGGGGAGAAACAAGGCATAATAGAGGAGAAAAACCAGATTCTACAAGGTCCAGGGAAGGCCAAAGTGGCATGGGATATCGTTAAGGGGGCAGGCAAGGGCTGGACAAAACAGGGCCCTTGTCGGTCAGGAGAAGGAGTTGGGGTTTTATTTGCAAGGCAATAGAAACCACACTGCCTCTTTTAAAACTATATTTTGATTTTGGAAGTCAGTGCTTGTAGGTGTAAAAATTCCTTTGCTCAATTGTACGGTTTGGGCTCTTTCCACCCGTAGTACAAAAAACGGAAGTGGTAATTCACCCTCACCCATCCCTGAGGGTAGGAACATGAATTGGGGGACTGGTGGGGTCAGGCAGGAGGGACGCTACGCACGCACACACACACACACACACACACGCACACACACACACACACACGCATACCAACGCAGGTAGCGCCAAACTGAGCAACAAGGTTGGTGATTTCTCTCCTTTTTTTCACCTTCGGAAACGAGCTGCTTTTCTTACATTATAGAGTTTGCATCTGGATAGAAATGCTCTTTCCACCCTCACCTTTGACTTTGAAGAGGTCAGTATTGTTGCCAAATGTTTTAAGTTAAATCTCAGCTGGAATGACTATAATCAAAAACTGAGTCCACAAATATAAATGGGAACTTGTATTATTAGCTCTCATGACTTTCCTTCTCTCTGAATCGAAGCAGAAGATGCCACCAGGCGAGCTGTCTTTGTCCACACCTCAGTGCTCCTGAGTGTCAAGGAGTTCACATGGCCATCTTGTTCAGAACTGTGTTCACTGAGATGTTCTCTTTCTTTGCCATAGCATGGAGTGAGTTCTACTTCTTCGAATCATCCAGATGAGAACATGGTCATGATGGTTTCTACAGCATTGGGAATTCCTGCTTTTTTTTTTTTTTTTTTTTTTTTTTTGGTTGGGTCTGCTAGAGTTGTAAAAGGACGCTTTCTGGACATTAACTTTGTAGCAAAAAAGGGTAGAATGAGGTTGGCAAGGGAAGAAACAATTTTGGTGTAATAAAAATAGGATTGTTCAGAGCTGAGATGAGAGTTTTCTTGCTGTTTGGTATTCAGATGAAATTTAGTTTGGAAGTCACATCAGCGAATATTATATTTCTTCAGAACCTCGGCTGTGTTTTCCATCAGGGGGCATCTTTATTTCACTTAACTTGCGCAGCAAGCTGAAAAACCATAGATGGTTTCAACTTTTTTTTTTTTTTAACCTACAGGTACTCCAGCCATTCAAATATGTTTTTAGTATCTATTCTGGAACCTTAAAGAAATGATTTTAGACAAGGCCAAACATTTTGTGGCATCTACTCCACACAGTCTCTTTCTTTTCTATGCTTACTTGCATTGGCACTTAATTTGTTACCGTGTATTAGAACATTTCCCCGTCGCCTCTGAAACTGTCTCAGAGGCAAGGCTTTTAGAACCTGAATTTTTTAAACACGAAACAGGATTATGGATTAATCTCAGGCAGGGAAGTCCCTGGGGGCAATGTAACCTGACAAGTAAGACTCTGCTCTTGGCAAGCCCCTTGCAGGGTCGCCCTCTGTTCCTGCCTTTGACCTAGTGGACGAAAGAGTGGATGTGTGTGTGAGTCTAGGCATGACTTCTCTAAAGATCAACATTTGTACACACTGGAGTCACCTTTTATACATAGTGCTACTGACATTAACCAGAGAAGTGGGCCTGACAGCCCCAGCCTTAAAGCCAGCTCGGGAGTGGCCCGGCTATGCGCACAACGGTTTATCTGAAGGGATTCAGCACATTACACAGCCTAATTGTGTTTCGTCCAAAAGGAACTATTGCCCAGATAGAGGCGCCTCTAAGGTTACTGAGTGTGACCCATCAAAATGGGGTATTCGTTTCCATATATGTATAGTTGTTAGATATTTTAAATACCAAGGCTGTTTCTCTTCGTGAAGTCCAGATACCATGATCTCCTTATAGATAATTAAAACAGTATTAATCCTTGAAGAACAGAGAGGAGAAATATTTTTAAACAAAGTAATTTACATATTTGAGAAATTATAAAAGGGAGAAAAAGTCCCAGCTGAAGCAATCAGACCCTTGAGTGAGTATTTGGCATTCAAGCAAGGAATCCAATGTTTTCACTTATGTTTGTCTTGAGACTATATAATACCAGGATTATGTTTGATTCAGGGTTATGTTTAATCGTTTTATATGGACTAAACTATAATCCCATACTGGTAATGAAAATGGTGATTTTTTTTTTTATAAAGAGCTACTTGGAGAAAGAATCACTTATTTTGAAAATAGAGTTCAAAGGCATAAATTGTAGAAAATGTCTTATAGGGAAAACATAGTCATCTATTCCAAAGCTTGTTACAAGTACTTGGTGAAGCCTGGCATTTAATATGTGAGTATAAATTGTCCTGTCGACAGAGTACTTTCCGTCACAACTGTGAAGTTTTGAAGAACAAAGTGTCACACATTAAGATTTGAGTAGTTTTTGTCTCTGCTCAGATTAACAGTGAATGCTCCCCTGTGTCAGGGTAATCGAGAAAAACAAAAGTTGCTGCTTTTAAGCGTGAAAATTATGCTCGGCAGGATGTGTACTTTGGTAGTTTTCGTAGGAATGGGCTGGATTTGACCCTTGCCATCCACCCACTGTCTGCCGGGCTCCCTTGGGACCAATACACAGCCCGTAGCAGGGGTTGGGGGACAATCTCCGGTGCAGAGCCAGGTGAGAAGCAGAGTAACTGGTCCTGGGAGCCCAGTGTCAGAACCCTACTCTCATTAGTTCAGCTGCATGGCCAGAAAGTAAAGTCTCAGTCCCCAGCTAGAGTGCAGGGAGGATGTCGAGCTGCGCACTGATGACTGCTAGCATTAGAAGAGGGGCACAGTTGAGCAGATCTGCTCTTGTGATCCGGTGGATACTTAATTCACTTAGAGATGGAAGGAAAGTGGATAAACCCTCCAGCCAGCTCAAAAGTACAGTTCTGTTGCGTCTGTCAGCCCTACTTCCGTGGTGTCCTCAAACTCATCCCCACTCACTTTGTTTGTGGACAGAACTGGCTGTTTGGGTGGGCGTCTTTGTTCCAAGTCTTCTCTTTATGAAGCAGTTTTCCCGAAGTTAACCAATTAAGAATTGCTTTTTTCCATGTAGCAGTAATCACTCTGAGAGGAGGGAGCCAAGTCGCTGTGGGGGATGCTGTGCCCCAGGGACACATTTGGGAGGATTTCCTTCTCCTGAAGCCACAGGGTCAACATAAAGCCCTATAAAATGTTTTAAATAAAGAAGAAATTGAAGTGGAAGATTTCATTCTGGCACTTCATGTCTGGTTTTTGCTTTCCTCCCACTGAGGAGCTAACCGAGCCAGAAGTCTGGAGGATGTATTTAGTTTGAGGATAATGAAGCTTTACTGTGATTTTTTTTTTTTTACTTACCTGGATTATAATTATAAGGAAACTGGTACCTGCTAGTGGCCTTTATGAGTTAGTCTATGATGCACTGATAGTTGTTTTTGAACATAGTCTTTAAAATTGTGTGTGTGTGTGTGTGTATGTGTGTATGCATATGATGGTTTGTTTCTTTTATAAAAAGGGGACAACAGTTATGACATTTTTATCACTTGATTTTTAAGGAAGGCACTTTCACATCCTGAGTCAGTAGGTGTCAAGCCATTGATTTGAATGCTGAAGGTTTTGCCTGCATATATAGTTGTCTTCGGGACTGGAAGGCATTTAGTACATAAGCATTCTCTGCTGACATCCTCATAGTTATGACATTTTGGAGAGGATTCTTCCTCAGGATAATGGGAATGGCCTTACTGACCTTATGTGAGCATTTCCTGTCTCCCCCAGTATTTGCTCTTGCTGTCCTTTACCCAGCTGAAGTGGGCGCCTAATATATATAACATGCACTTAAAATTGTCTTAACCTTTAATTTTCAGATAATTGTAGATTCATGTACAGCTTTAAGAAATAATAGAGAGAGATCTTGTGTAATAAATGTAATAAAAATATTTTTTTTCCATTTCCCCCAGTGGTAACATTTTGCAAAATTGTAGTGTATTATCACAAACAAGATATTGACACTAATGCAATCAAGTTACAGAACACTTCCAACACCACAGGGATCCCTCACCCTGCCCAGGTTCACTCAACTTCTTCCCCTTCCCCATCTTTAACCCTGGCAAGCATTAATCTGCTCTCCATTTCTATAATTTTGTCATTTAAAGAACATTGCATAAATGGAATCATATAGGATGTGGCCTTTACGGATTGGCTTTTTTTCAGTTAGCATAAATTTACCGGTGATTACTCCAAATTGTTGGTTGTATCAGTACTTTGTTCCTTCTTCTTGGTGAGTAGTGTTCCATAGTATGGATGTACCACAGTTTAACTATTCACCAGTTAAAGGACATCTGAGTTGTTTTCAGTTTTTGGCTATTAGTAATACAGCTCTTATGAATGTTCATATTTGGTTTTTATATGAACATAAGTTTTTATTTCTCTGAAGTAAATAATGAAAAGAGTACAATTCCTGGGTCATATGGTAGTTGCATGCTAAATTTTATAAGAAACTGCCAAATTGTTTTCCAAAGTGGTTGTACCACTTCACATTCCCACCAGCAATGTACAAGGGATTCAGTTTCTCTGTATCCTAACCAGCGTTGGATATTGCCACTACTTTTTATTTTAGTCATTCAAATAGGTGTGTAGGTTTTAATTTACAGTTTTCTAATGGCTAATGACGTAGAACATTTTTGTGTGTGCTTATTTGCCATCTGTATGTTCGTTTCAGCAAAATGTCTGTTTGTGTCTTTTATCTATTTTCGAATTATATTAGAAATTTTACTGTTGAGTTTTGAGACTTCTTTAGTATGGTTTCATTCAATGCTTTTTTTTTTTTTTTTTGTCTTTGGATGTCCAGTTATTCCAGCACTATCTATTGAAAAGGGTATCTATCTTTACTCCACTGAATAGCTTTTGCTCCTCTGTCAAACATCACTTGAGCATTTTCTTGTATGTCTGTTTGTATGTTCTATTCTGTTATAGTGACCCAGATGTCTGTCCCTCTGCTGATATTACCTGTCTTGGTTACTGTAACTATACAGTAGCCTTGATATTAGGTAGAGTGATTCTTTCTACTTTATTCTTCTTTGTCAGGATTGTTTTAGCTATTCTAGAGTCTGTGTCTTTCCATATAAATTTTAGAATAAACTTACCTATGTCTTAAAAAAAAACTTGCTGAGATTTTGTTAGGAATTACATTAAACCTATACATCAATCTTGGAAAAGTTGACATACTTACTATGTTTAGTCTTCTAATCCATAGATTCTCCATTTATTTAAATTTTCTTTGATTTCTTTCATCAGAATTTTATAATTTCCAACATATAGATCTGGTACACGTTTTGTTGTTGTTGTTGTTTTCTTTTCTTTTCTTTTTTTTTGGTTGTTGCTTTTTGGAGAGAGAGAAAATGCATGTGCATGTGAGCAGGGGGAAAGCACAGAGGGAGGGAGAGAATCTTAAGCGGGCTCCACACCCAGCACAAAGCCCAATGCAGGGCTCGATCTCACAATGCTGAGATCATGACCTGAGCTGAAATCAAGAGTTGGACACTTAACAGACTGAGCCACCCAGGCACCCCCAGATCCTGTACACGTTTTAAGTTAATACTTAAATAATTCATTTTTTAGAGTGATTATAAATGGTACTTTTTAATTTTGGTTTCCACAGTGTACTATTAATATACAGAAATGCAGTTGATTTGTGTGTGTTGATCTGCAACCTTGCTGAACATATTTGTTAGTTCTACACTTTTTTTGTAGATTCCTCAAGATTTTTTGCATAGACAATTATTTTATTAATAAGCAATGACAGTTTTGTTATTTTCATTCCAATTGTTATGTCTTTTATTTCTTTTTCTTGCTTTAGTGCGGTGGCTAGAACTCCAAGTATTCTACTGAATAAGAGGAGTGAGAGCAGATATTCTTGCCTTGCTCCTGATCTTAGAGGATCTTCAGTCTTTTGCCATTAAATATGATGATAGATATAGATTATTTTTGGTAAATGTTCTTTATCATGTTAAAGAAGTTCCCTGTATTTAACACATATATGTTGAAATGCAGTTTTATATTTTTACAGTGATTAGGTGTGCTATGTGACATAGTTGAGTTTAGGAAAGGGAGATTATCCTTGGTGGGCCTGATCTAATTAGTGAGCCCTTAAAAGGGACTGGGCTATTCCTGATGGAAAAAGAGTCAAGGCATGAGAAAAATTTGATACAAGGGCCATTTTTCTATTGCTGGCTTTAAGGATTTGAGTGGGCCATGTGACAAGGAATGCAAGTGGTCTCTAGGAGCTAGGAGTAGTAAGGAAAAGAAGACCTCACACCTACAACTGCAGGGAACTGAATTCTGCTCCAACTGCATAAGCTTGAAAGAGGGCCCTGAGCTCTAGATGAGAATGCAGCCTGCCATATCTAAATTTCAATCTTGTGAGGCCCTGAGTGGAGAAATCAGTCATATCATGCTTCCTGCCTGGACTTTTTACTACAGAACTTTCAGCCGTCAAGTTGGTGGCAATTTGTTACATAGTAATAGAAAATTAATACAAAAGTCTAGTAGGATATTTTGGAACAGTGCTGGAATCAAAGCATATAGTAAATATTCCAGTGACTCAAATGAGATCCAGGTCTATTCATTAAATTAGGTTCATCCATATACCTGTGGGTGCTGGCTGTATGCTAGATGCTGTGTTCAGGCCTGGGGACACTGAGGAGAATGAGCCAATGTCTGTTTTTTTTCCATTGAGAGTCTCATGGCCCCATTCATCTCAGGATAGCCCCCTCTAACAATTGTCCCATTATATTTGTATTCAACAATCAGACTCATATTCTGGTAAAGAGTAAGCCATCTACAATTCTTAGGTAAATCCCTTACCTTTTCTGAGCTTGAGTTACTCAGCAGTTAAATGGCCTGCTTCTTTGGAAGTATGCGAGGGTCAAATGGGTTATAGGAAACCATATTGACTGACATAATGATTACCTTTCTACAGTATAGTTCCTTCTCTTCTTTTCTCCCTCTTGACATCCCTTGCATAATTATTTACTGACCATATACTGTGTGTTTGAGAAGATGCTGGGTCTGGTGGGAAGATGAAGGATGCATTAGACTCCATATGACCACGGATCAAGATGACATACAGGGAGGCCACTACCTATCCTCAAGGCTGATGGAACTTTGATACAAGGGTCCTGAGGGCCTCAGGAAAGGGCGTGGAGTCAGGCTCGATATGGACTGATTGAAATTTGTCATAATGGACAGGTATCATCTGCAGAGCCAAGCCAGTAGGAGAATTCAGAGTAAAAGAGGCCGCCTTTTTGAGAACACTGCCCCAACTTGTTGAATGGGAATGAATAGACCTTGCATTTAATAGAGGTGGTTTTAGAGGCGTGAACAAATGGTTCTGGCTTTTTAGGGCCCAACAACTAATTTTGAGAGGTTTAGAAACAAAATAATAATAACAAAATCATAAAATGCTACACAAAGACAAAACAAAACAAACGAACAAACAACCATAATGGACTTCCAAAACCGTAGGAACTTTATGAAAGAACAGTAATGAAGTGAGCAACATTCAAGTGCATTGTGGGGTAGAGTGAGGTGGCAGGAATGACTGTTGACAGCTCTGGAGTCACCAACCCTCAAGCACTCCCTGGTGAACGGGGATTATAATCAGCATAAATCTAAGTGACTGTCAGGAGCAAAGCAGCCATGCCCGGAAGTGTGGCCTGAGTTAAGATTATTTTGGCTGAGGGTAGCTGCCACTGTACCTGCCACCAGAGGGCCTTGCCCTGCTCAGGACTTCTGCTTTATAACTCTCCTTTGGAGGCTGGTTTACCAGCAACCAGTTGTTCCATGGGAGCAGAAGTATGTCCTATGCAGAACTTCCTTGGTTGCAATTTTTTAGAAGTTGTTCTTTTTTAAAAATATATTAATAATTCATATTTGCAGCAAAAGTACGAAGAATAGAATAGATTACCTGAAATCTTTATGCCTAGAAACAAACACATCATTAATATTTTGATATGTTTCCTTCTAGTCTTTTTGTTTTCTGTGAATATACATTTAAAAACCCACATATAGTTGGGATTGTATTATGTTTACTATTTACTAACTTGCTTTTCTCACTTGGGATCTCATGAACCTCTTTTCTTTACATTCAGTCTTTTTACTTAGTGTTTAATATCTGTCCAACATCTCAACAATTGGATTCCTCTAATTTACTATCCAATTTCTTTGCAATCTTATACATACATACACACTTTAGAATTTATTTAACTAATTTATGTGGAAGGTGAGTGTACATATGTGTGTATGTATGCATTTGTATTTATATGTGTGTGTATATATACATATATAAAATATATATAAATATATATATAACCACATACTAAATTTTTATTCTGATTTTTATAAACAACACTATGATGAACGTGTCCTCAAAATAGTTTCCTCTGGCAACGTACGTTATGATAGCCTTAGAATAAATTCCTAAAGTGGAATCACGGATCAAATGGTAATTCATGAACTATAGTGAATTTAAAGGAATTTAAAAGTTTTTCTCATATATTCAAAAAAGATGAACTTTCCACAAAGATTGAAATAATTTTTTTAAGATTTTACTTATTTGAGAGAGAGAGAGAGCAAGCAGTGGGAGTGGGGAAGGGCAGAGGGAGAGGGAACAAGAGTTCTAAGCAGACTCGGCACTGAGCGTGGAGCCTGCACGGGGCTCGATCTCACGATCCAGAGATCACCACCTGAGCCAAAACCAAGAGTCAGGCACTTAACTGACTGCACCACCCAGGCACCCCAAAGATTGAAATAATTTCTAACACCATTGGACAATACATTGTAAAATTTAGATGCTCTGGCTCTTTCCGGTACAGTAGCCACTAGAATGGCTATTTCCATTTTAATTTTTAAAATTTTATTTGGGAGAGAGAGAGTGAGCGAGAGAGAGAGAGAGAACAAGCGGGGAGCTGCAGGCAGAGGGAGAAGCAGACTCCCCACTGAGCAGGGAGCCTGATGCGGGACTCAATCCAGGACCCTGGGATCATGACCTGAGCTGAAGGCAGACACTTAACCAACTGAGTCACCCAGGCACCCTACATTTTAATTTTAATTCAGATTAAACTACATTAAAAATTCAGTTCTTCAGTTGTACCAGTAACATTTCCAGTGCTCTGTAGCCACGTGTAGTTAATGACATGTGTATTGGACAGTGCAAGTTAGAACTTGCCATCATCATAGGAAGTTCTATTGGATAATGCTGCTCTAATATCTTCACAAGTTCCTTCATGGTTGTATTTGGAATTCTTCTAAGTTAGACAAAAAATATAAACAACACATATTTTGAGAGTGATTAATTTGGTTTGTTATAGATTCCATAGTAAAAAATTTCACCATTCCTTTGAAAATGAAAAATATTGTGTCTCTCTGAAAATGTAAGAAAATGGAAATTGTGACTTTGTCTTGCTTACTCATTCTCTACTAAGCTGAAAGCTAAGCACCAGTGTTTAAACTAACATCAGTGTTGATAATGATTATAGGTTACTGCGTGCTTGCTATGTGCCGGTGTGTAGCTACTGCAACTCAGGGATTCTTCACAAGGAACCCAGGAGCTGCAGTTATTATCCACAGTTTACAGAGAAGGGAACTGATGTAAATAGAGGTCAAGAATCTTTTACAGAGTCACATAGCCCGTACATGGCTGAATTCTTATTGGGAACTAAGCGTTCTGGCTTCAGGGTCCATAATCTTAACCACTAGCTATACTGTTTCCAAGAATCCGAGACTGTTAGGGAAAAGACTAGCTCTTTGCCATGCTGCAGAACCATGCACACGTGTAGTAAAGAATGCTTCTCAGTTGTTGAAGAAATACCCTCACCAAACATACACAGAAACTCATCTACACAGCCTTTTTGTTAAGGAGGTTCCACTGAGCCCTGTCTAATCCGGAATGAAGAGTGCTCAGAGCATTGTGGGGAAACTATTATTCACTTGTATTCCAACACTATTTGATTTAGCAGAATCTAAGTCAGATGTATGTATTTTACACATTTCTTCTCTATCCATCTTCTATTATGGTCTGAAGTTTTGTTAATAAGCCTGGGAAGAAAAGAAGGAAAAAGGAGGAATTTAAAATGTAGTCAAAATCAAAGAGCTTGAGCCCAAACACACTCATCTGATGTGGGTATTTGTTTGCTTTTGAAGGATCAGAGGCGACATATTTAAGCAAATCTCCTAGATGCCTAAATTTCAGCAAGGAGGGAACAAATCCCAAACACAATCTTGAGGGTGGTCAGGTCCAGGCAGAAAGCAGTCTGGGCATTTTCAGTTTCAACCTTTTCCAAAAGGTGTCACTCTAAGGCAGCAGTGGGGAGTGGGAAGGAGGTGGAGATAGAAATGTCAGATAAGAGTAATTGGAAAAATAAGATTAGTCGCCCTCTTTTTCACAGATTCTTCGCCACAAGCATCACTGTCTGAGAAGTTCTTGCTGTTGGGGAGGGAGGGTTTCAGCGTTTATCTTCACCCTCTGATCTCTGGGTGACCTTCTCTGTGCCCAGAGCAGACCTGGGCTGGGTCCCAGCTATTCCCACAGGACCAATTCACATTCCGGTTTGGCTATATAACCTGGGATATGGGGATTTCATTGGCTCTGTGTTCTGGTGCAAACTGAAAACTACCATCCTCTTGCACTCAGGATGAGTGAAGACAGAAAACCAGGATGGATGGTGAAGGCTAAGGCAGAAGGGCCCATGTATTTTTAAAACATGGTTTAACTGTTTAAAAATTCCAAATCATTAACACAAAATAGACACTAACTCAATACTGACATATGATTTAAGGGGAAAAAATAGTTTTATCAAAATATTTGAAGATCAGTTCTTGCCAAGCAAGCCTCATGAAAAGCACAGGACATTGCCACGTGTCAGGAAGAGACACACAGAACCCAGAGTGGGGCTCTTGGCAGATAACTGAGAGAGAAGCTGGTTTTCAAATATTTAGTTAAAGAACACAAATGTATGTGTAAGTTTAAGTCGACACATGTTAATGATTTAAGGTCTTAAACAGGTTTTTTATTTTATTGTTTTAAGGCTCCGCAGTTCACTTTAAAAGTTCCGACAGTTTCTCCAGAGCTGGGTGTAAGCACTAGACTCTTCAGAAATTCATTTAACCGCTTCATTATTCTTAAAGTGTACAGAGTTATGAATTATTCAAAATGCAGTTGAATAGTCCTGGAAATTTAACCATTTTATAAGACAGTTTTTATGATCTGCCACATGGAATGACTAATAAAATCAGAAATGACACACAGTTATTTAAGTGTTTTTTAAATGGTGTGGCCTAATAGACATCTAGCTTGAAGAAACCTTTGATTATTATGTTCTAGATTTGTAACAACAAGCTGATGTATTTTAAAATGTAATCTTAGCTTTCTAGATATAGTATTGGAAATTCAGTTTTGACATATTTGGGGACCTTTTAGGAAATTATTTTAAATTGGAACATCTTGGGTCTTATAAAAAACTTCTGAGGTTGCTATGAATTCTGTTCTCATCGAAGGTGGCATTTTAGGAATTAAACAGTTTTCTAAATTTTTTTCCCCAGGAAATATTATTGTCTGGTAGATTACCAATAGATATATCTCTGAAAGCAGCAAATGCTATGTGAAATCAAGACAAATATGTTGATTTCCTGCTGGGCTTCTCAAAAGTGGCTTTTGACTCATAATCATTGTGATTCTTCAAGTAGCAATTCGCTAATGCACAGGACTGCAGAGCCTCACAGCCTGGTCCACCAGGGCTCATTTTTTCCTTCCTCTTCAATAAGCCACTCCCACTTGACTGATTTACGGAGGTGGACCATGAGACCTAGGGTAGGACTGGGTCTTGTTTCACTCTTGCTCATCACTCAGTACTTTTCTTTAGTAGTTTAAAAAAAAGATTTATTGATTTATTGATTGATTTATTGATTGATTTGAGAGAGAGAGAGACAGACAGACAGAGAGCAGGGAGAGGGGCAGAGGGAGGGAGAGAGAAATCCTCAAGTAGACTCTGCTGAGCGCAGAGTCTGATGTGAGGCTGGATCCCAGGACCCTGAGATCATGATCTGAGATGAAATCAAGCATCAGCAGCTTAACTGATTGAGCCACCCAGGCGTCCCTAGCTTGCTTGCTTGCTTTCTTTCTTTCTTTCTTTCTTTCTTTCTTTCTTTCTTTCTTTCTTTCTTTCATCACAATTGTGATTAAATAGTTTTTTGATTTCAGCTTGTCTGCCAAACCAGACAGCTTCTGAGGATGATCCTGCCACAAATGTCCAGCAGAGTGCCTGGCACGTAAGAGATGCCCAGTGAGGTGGTGAAAAGAAGGAGGGAGTGCACATTTTCCAGGTCCCAGGGTAGAGCATGTGGAATGCAGACTAAAAGCTGCTTGCTTGTACCCCAACTCAAAGCTTGGGACGTTTTTATTGTGCCATCCTGAACCTCACAGTTTCTGGGTGCTCTTAGTGGCTGCTGGGGTATCAGTGAATATAGGCCCCCCTTGCATTCAGGAGCTGAATAACTGAGCCCCCCTCATCTCCATAGCAAGGAGAAGGTGCTTGAGGCAAACAGAGAGCAAGACCTTGAAGGGTGTTTGGTGAAGATGGCAAGGGGACCACTGATTTATGGGGTAGGAAAGTATCAGGTTTGGACTCACACTTCATCCATCATTGCACTAAGTGAGTCAAAGGAGGGTATTTCAGAATCACACCTTTGCATTCCCCTTCCTGCCATCCTGCAGATACTTACTGAGTATGGACACTGGTGTTGTGTCAGGGGCTGAAGGGGCTTCCAAAGAGGATGGAGATGTGGTCCTTGCCCTCCAGGGGATTATAGTCCAGTGTAGCAACTAAGCATCCACATGAAAAGTTGTGCAGAAATGTGAAGTCCATTTAATTAAGTGGTAGAAAGTCAAGTGTAGACAGTAAGAACTGGTACTTGGAACTTGGGTTGGATGGAGGTAATGTGGCTAGGAACCCCTCCCAGGGACAATGGTAATTGTCATGGACACTTCCAAGGGGTCCAGCGGAAGGCGTTCAATGCTTTATGTGTTTTACTTCCCTTTATGCTTGTGCCAATGCTGTGAGGTAGTTTCTATGTCCTCCCCATATAGGGGAGGACTTGCAGGCTTAGAGAAAGGTCAGTAATACCCAGGGCTCCTAGACTAGGCTGCACTTTGGAATCATCTGGATTTTTTTTTAAAGATTTTATTTATTTATTTGACAGAGAGACAGCCAGCGAGAAAGGGAACACAAGCAGGGGGAGTGGGAGAGGAAGAGGCAGGCTCCCAGCGGAGGAGCCTGATGTGGGGCTCGATCCCAGATCGCCAGGATCACGCCCTGAGCTGAAGGCAGACGCTTAACGACTGTGCTACCCAGGCGCCCCTGGATCTTTAATAAAATGTAAAAGTCTGATTCCCACCCTCAAACATTTTGATTTAATTGGTGAAGACGCAACCATGGCATCAGAGTTCTTAATATGTCTCCGAAGGGTTCTGATGTGCAACAAGGTTTAGGAAGCACTGTGTTCAGATTAGCCTGAGGTTGTAGAGATCCTATTGTGAAACCAAACTTGATCCGGGTATGTGCTTTTCCAACTTTTAATCACTGTACCCTTCCTGCCATCCTGCAGCTATTTATTGAGTAGGGACACTGGAAGGAGTGTCAGGGCTATGAAGGAAGCCCGGGCTCTGTGACAGAGCCTTAAAGTGGGGTGATTTTGGTAACTGGAAGGGGTCATTGCCGGGCAGTCCAGGGCTGGGCATGCATGCATGTGTGTGTATGCAGTTGAGGATAGGTGACAGGAAGCACAGTATTTGAATTCAGTAATAAGCAAACATAAAATGGGTTGAATACCTACCAGGCACTGTATTAGTAAGAGCTAACACGTCTGTGGCACCAAGTACTAGGCATTGTTCTCAGGGTATCACAGATGTTAACCCACTGAATCTTCACAAAAACCCTGTGAGCTGAGTTCTGTTATTACTCTCCCATCACACGTGAGGAAACTGGGGCTCAGTGAACTATTGTAACTCTCTCAGAGTGGCACAGATAGTAAGTGGTAAGCTAGCTCCTGAATTCTGTTTTTTTACCACTGGGCTGTGCTACCCCTTCTGTTTTCTTATTTGCCAGTGTCTGCACTAAGAACTTTACATTCATCGCTTCATTTAATATTTGCAGTAACTCTTATGAGAGGTACTATTGTTACAGATGAGAAAATTCAGACCCTTTCCCAAGGTTCTATGACCAGTAGGTGGTAAAACAGGTGTTATTAGTACAGTCTGGCTTCATAATCATGCTTTTAATTATTCTCAGCATTTTAAAATACATTAAATTTTAAAAAAATCAAAATCCTGAGTAGAATTCTGTATGTAAAGCAAAAGTGGAACAACTCCCTGTGAGTGTGGGAAGGTTGGAAAGATCTCTGCTGATTCACACTCCTCCTCCCATGCCACTGACCTATTTATCAGCCCCCAGATGCCCTTGGGAACCCCTGGTGCTCAAGGAACACATTTAGAAAACCACTACTGTGGGTAATTGGGAGCTCCTTGAGATGTTGGAGCCAGGCCAGTGATATTTTTGACAAAATATTGGTGGTTTAGGTATATTGTCTTGGCAGTAGAGATAAGTTATGACAGTGAGTCCTATGGGACATCTTTGAATCCCAGACCCATAGGCCCCAGTTTAAAGACACTTTGAAACACACACAGTCAAAACAGCTGAAAAAAATCAAAAGGGTAGTCTAATTCTTCAATTTGTGTCTTTGGAAAACATTGAAGGGGCCCCAGGAATAGCCCCTAGCAACTTTTTCCTCCTTCCCTTTTTCTCTTCTTTACAATTTCCTAATTCTGCCCTTAAATGAATCCCCAGTCTCAAGACTCATTCTTCCTCTTTCCCTTCTGACTTCTTTCTCCCACTTTTTATTACATAGATCCTCATAGCCTGTGCTTCAAGGTCCTGTACCTTTGCACTCATTTTCTCAAGTTCACTTTGCTACCCATTGGCTAATTCCATGTCCTAAAATCCAGGAATGGACCTGGCTCAGAGATACATTATGATGGGAAGAAGCTGATCAGGCAAAGCTATGTCCTTATTTAGGATAGCGGGTAGAGACAAAAGCTAAGAACACACACACACACACGCACGCACACACACGCACACACACACACACACACTCATGCAATTATTTTCAACCCTATCAGAAATGTGGGAGAGGAAGGAACCTGAGCTTGAGACATCAAAAGTAATGGTAGAAAAGAATGATGGGGACACCTGGGTGGTTCAGTCAGTTAAGCATCTGCCTTTGGCTCAGGTCATGATCCCAGGGTCCTGGGGTTGAGCCCTGTGTCAGGCTACCTGCTCAGCGAGGAATCTGCTTATCCCTCTCCCTCTGCCTCTCCCCAACCCCCCACTCGTGCTCTCTCTCACATAAATAAATAAAATCTTTTTTAAAAAGTGGGGGGGGGGCGGCACCTGGGTGGCTCAGTTGGTTAAGTGTCTGCC